>NC_064629.1:645044744-646285994 GCF_023864275.1 Schistocerca cancellata
TTTGTTCCTGATAAATGTGTTTTTAATCAACTGTTAATCTTAATTAGCTGTCACACCACTTGAGCAGTATACAGATTTATTTTACATGGAATATCACAATCCAAGCAATGGAGACATTCCTGGGGTTGTTTCCCCCATATATGTAAACTACCAGAACTAACTTTATTTCTTGTGACATTGTTTCTTCCGAGACCATATGTTGTTATCGTCCAGGCCAGTAAAACATGGTTCAAGTATTTCTATTATCATGGTGACTACAGCATTCTGATCTACATTGGATTTTACAACACAAAATTTTACTATGTTGGAGAAACTATGTTACTTAATAACACTTCCATTAGCTTCAAAAATAGATTTCTTTGCTATGTTCTATCGATTTATCACTCTCACATTCCTCTTACCAGATGCCTTTTTTGCTGCAGAACACAGTTAAAATTACTAGATCTGTTAAATCTTGATATTGTTTTAGCGCTCTATGATTTCCTTAAACGATTTTTGTATTTAAAATTTTTATCAGTCGCAGTAACAATGTGGCTTTCACTATTTTATATGCCTTTCTCCTACCTACTGATAATTTATAGTCAGTTAAGCAGAAAATAAGGAATCATTCATTTCTGGAGTTTTGAAATTCTGTTTTATCCTAATCATTATTGTACAAAACAAGGCCAGAAAGTCACTACTGTCACAACAAGCTACCTTCTGCAATAATCTTACTAACCTATAATATAACATAAACACAAATCAAATAGTGCCTCAGAATGGAAAGTCAATATCTTTAAAGATATTACGCTATCTTCACTAAAATCTCGTTTTTAAAGCAGAAAAACTGTGAGAACATTGTTAACAACGTATAATTTACTGATGCATAGAGAAATATTCATAGTTATAGCCTTTAATCATATTTAATAAGAATATCATTGAGTCCATTGAAATTTGTCACATGTACACTATTTTTATTGGTTCTATTTGTGTGATGAACACACTTTATGAGGCTGGAAAGTGTGAATTTTTACTTCTGATATCTTACTATGCTCTAAACACTTGTGTTGGAATTGTTAGCATCACAAATGAGTCACTGAATAAATTTAACTGTATGAACTATTCTGCAATTTCATTTGAGATGAGAGATGTAGTGACTGATGAGTAGCTAGTTATGTTCAGTCTACATTCCTAATAATTAAATATATATTGAAGAATATACATATAGTATTCTATGAAGCTGTTGACATAATGTTAAAGTGAATTATAAACTGTGTTAGTCTCTAGAAGGGTTAAAAGAAAAAGGTTAGTTAAGTGACATTTCTTTTTGTATTCAGCTAGTGCCATAGGTAAAGATGAGTGGTAGGAAGAGCAGACAGAACGTATAAGATGGTCATCAACAGCTAACATGTGAACTGAACATAATTTCCTGAAGTACATACATTTTCTGTGTATAAAACGTGGCTTAGTTCAATTAGTATCAAATTATAACATTTATGACAAAAGTAAATCTGTTTAAAATGTATGACCTATAAATGAACCACCAGTTGCTGGTGGAGCAATCTATACAAAGCATACCCAAAAAATAATTACAGACATATATGTTTCAAGAATCAAGTGCTCTCTTGTGATACATCACAAAGTCAGCAAAGCAACAGCATACATGTTGTATAAGTGCCCATGACTGCCAAACTCTGAGATCTAAAGTGCTCGAAATATTGACACACTTGAGCATTTCAAGTTTTCATATTTTCAGATTACAGTTCAGTTTTTCTTCTTGTTATAGACAACACTACTTTCACGTTATTGTTATTGTTACACTTTGTGTTTTGTCTTCTCTTGCTTTGCCATTTCGGTTAATACAAATTTTGTCTCTAGTACATTCTTCATTGTACTAAAACACAATTTCTATATTCAACAAATATTATAGCATTATTAGATTTGAGACACAATGTCCCTGTCATTTTTCTCTTTTTTCATGTTCTGTACTATATTTCTGAATATTTACTGCTGTTGTACTTATGTTAGCCATACTTGTTAATTCTGTTAGAAATATACTCTGATCACGTATTCCATTTGTATCTTGGTCGCACTCCATACAACATGTATCTCTTCGGCTTTCTTTATTCTCTTTATATATAAAATGTGAAATATGGACATCCTATTTTGTCATGTACTGCGCCTTTCAGTAAAATAACTACCTTCAGCGCCATTAGGTGGTACATCTTAAATAAACAGCTTACTCAAAAGTTACTTTCTCAGGTAAAGTGGAAAGGAGATTTACAGTTTTGAATTGTAAGATTAGATTCAGTAATATTAGACTTTTTTTCTGGACAGGTGGTATGTAAATAATGACATTGTGTCTAGTTTCTCTTCTGTGGAAACTAGCAATGCAACCGATACGCAGGCACACAATAGAACTGCATTCCTTGCTACTTTTATATTTCAAATAATGATATGTTTTCTCTCTCTTGTCAATTTGTGCTTTATTAGTAAGTCAGGGAATAACTCAAAAACATATGATATTACCTCTGTGGTCTTGACAGCCTGTACTCATTTTTGACAGAATAAATGCTCTGTGAGTTTTAAGATAATTTTTCATAATGTTAAATACTGTGTAGCTTCTTGTATCACTTTGGAGTTTCCCTTCTCCTAAATATTCCTATTTGATTTTACTGGTATTTTACCATATAATAAACATTTGTAGACTTTTTAGTAACTAGTATAATTTTCGAATACCTTCTAAAACTAGTTATATCTGAGTGTATGAGGCAGCTGTCATTCTTAATTGTAATGCTACATCTATACTTTTAAATTTTTTGTGTACTATTTCTAGCCTCAGCTCATTACTTATTTCCAGACCTGGAAATACTTTTGCATTAATTACGAATCTGTCACTGTTAACTGAAAGACAGCATTTTCATAGAAATTATTTACTTAATATTTTCTCACATCATCATAGCCTTCAATTCTTTATCATTTTTTATATCTATCACTTTGATTTATGGTACATTTCCTTTGTTACTTGTAATACCACTATGCCACTTAGTATGCACTGAAATTCTCAAACAGTTTACTAATGTGGAGTAATTATCAGACGATTATCAATGCTTTTCACGTCAACTATTAGTTCTCCTAAATGGTTTTAGATACTTCACAGCCAGAAAAGATCATTTATCACATTCATAAAACGAATTAAAACACACAGTACATGTTCATAATTTTTTGCTAAAATGTAAATAATATTCACAAAATATTACAGACTCTATTCACATTTTTAAGAAATATAAAGGTATTAAAATTAGGAAAAATGCTGTAAATAAACCCCACTAAGGTTTTGTAGACTGTGCAAAGAAAGGAAGCATGTTTCTCTGATTAATGCTGTTAAGCGCTTCATTTTAGACTGTAGCGTTTACCTTAGTGTCTATTACATGTAATGTACAGCACCTATTGCAGCATCATAAAAGCACAGTATATGGTTAAAATTTGTAGACTGTATCCAATGATGGCAAGCTATTATCAAGCACAGAAACACATCTGTTCACTATGGCCTTAGCTGTGAAAGAAATTAAAGTGTGTTGGACAAAATGTTGTCTATATAAATTCATTTCACCAACAGTATAAAACGGTAGGCCTCATGTGTGAGACACAGTTCAGTGAGACAAAATTACTCTGAAAGGTACAGTAACAAATTCTACACAAGAAATATCATTTCCCTTTAAGCTCTTACCAAAGTGTACTGTAAGACTGGAGTCTCCACACACTGGTAAAAGATTAAATTATAATTGTCTCAAAGGCATTATTCAGCATGAATAAAAGTTATACACAAAATGAATTAGTAGAATATGACTGCATGGCATGTTTGCTGCAGTAATACTTTTGTATAATGGCAGTAAGTAACAGCTGCAGCAAGAAATATCAAATTTCTTATATATTAGCAAGGAAAATATGATATTGGTTAAGTGAAAGTGCATGACAGAAATTTAGTAGCATATACACAACACTATTTTGCATGCAGAAAACACAAATCTTAATGATCAAAGGCATCAAAGCATGACAAAGTAGCAAGTCCAAAGAGAGCTATGGCACAACCCGAAGAGATTATGGAAAATAACACAAAATACTGAACAAAGAAAATCTTATGACAAGTCTCCCTGTCCAGATACATTCACAATATTACACTTCAGTAAATACTGCAACATGGGGGAGCAGCCTTTTCAGTAGTTGCAAGGGCAACAGTCTGGATGATTGACTGATCTGGCCTTGTAACAATAACCAAAACGGCCTTGCTGTGCTGGCACTGCGAATGGCTGAAAGCAAGGGGAAACTACGGCCGTAATTTTTCCCGAGGGCATGCAGCTTTACTGTATGATTAAATGATGATGGCGTCCTCTTGGGTAAAATATTCCGGAGGTAAAACAGTCCCCCATTCGGATCTCCGGGCGGTGACTACTCAAGAGGATGTCATTATCAGGAGAAAGAAAACTGGCATTCTACGGATCGGAGCGTGGAATGTCAGATCACTTAATCGGGCAGGTAGGTTAGAAAATTTAAAAAGGGAAATGGATACACTAAGCCAGGGCTTAACAACTGACCGGTTTTGAGCGCGAGTACTCGTGTCTGCTCAGGCACGTGCTCGCGAGCAGCTGCAAGGTCGCGGAGTAGGGAGGGAGGGGAGGGAGGGGAAATGCGCGCGCACGTTTGAATGGGGCCACAGCGTGCCTATTGAATTCGCGCCGACTGTGTAACGTTTAAAGTACTACGATCAGCTCTTAACAGTCACTTCGCTGGTTAAGAATCATGTGAAGTCGCCGTTGTGTAACCCCAACATGTTTTCGCAGTTCAACCCCAATCGGGAGGAATTGTATCTGTTTACTGAAAACGATGGTGTTGCAAAATGTTTAGTATGTCACAAAACACTGAATTCTTTTACGAAATTTCATTTGCAGCGACATTATATGTCGTACCACGCGAAAGACTACAGACGTGGAAAATGTGATTGACCAGATCGTGCACAGGAAGTTATTAAACTTAAAAGGAAGCTATCCGAAGAAGATCTGGACGACGAAGAAAAATCAGCTGAGGCAGCTCTCAGAGTGGGTTACAAAATTGCTTTGCTTTTTAGCAAAATCCCTGCGCCCCTTAACTGATGGCGATTTAATAAAAGGATGTTTGGTAGTTGCAGCGGAACATTTGTGTCCATCTCAAGTTGAACAGTTTCGGATTGTGCCATTATCTAACATGACCATTATGCATCACATAAAGGACATGGCAGACGACGTCCAGAGCTAGCTTGCAAATATCTGTAAAGATTTTATAGCGTATTCTCTAGCTCTGGACGAAAGTGTTGATATCACTGGAACAGCGCAGCTTGCCATATTTATTAGAGGTGTTAATAGAGATCTTCAGGTGAGGGAGGAGCTCCTCAATGTAGTAGCCATGAAGAACACTACAACCGGAGGTGATGTTTTAAGTAGTGTTGAAGAAAGTGTTGAAAATATAGGATTGTCGTGGAATTCTTTAGTTTCAGTGTCTACAGATGGTAGAGGCATACAGTAAGCTAATAAAATTATGTGGCACGTGTACATTCTCCTTTATTTGTTTCATTTGTCGCAGTAATTATTCGTGAGTGATATCCCTGCAGGTGGCCGCGGATTTACATCGACTGGCGGTAGCTGTTGTGTACCCCACGTGACTCTCCACACTCTCCGCTCTGGTCCGGTAGTGCGGGTAGCATGCTCGCGCTGCTCCGTGCTCGCACCTTGCTGCTCACAGCTTGCTCCGCCAGCACGTATGTTGTGAAGCCCTGCACTAAGCAGATTCAGAAGGATGTAGGTTGCAGTAGGTACTGGGAGATGAAGAAGCTTGCACAGGATAGAGTAGCATGGAGAGCTGCATCAAACCAGTCTCAGGACTGAAGACCACAACAACAACAACAACAACAACATGGCAAACTGAGTACTGGATACTAAGTGTGAAATACATGTAACACATACATTTTGGTGTACACACTTTGGTGTAAATCATATACCCGTCTACTAAAAATGTTAAAAATAATCTTTTTCAAAAAGTTTATATATGCCACCGGAATCTCCAATTACAAACGAAACAGAGGACAGAAATCATTTTTAACAGTTTTGTATTCAAGAAAGTATACAGTTTCGGCAGTTTACATACCCCAAAACAAGACACAATGATCAGTTAAGAGCTACATCAGAAAACACCCTGCCAAAACAAAATGATCATTTGAAACACAACAAATCAAAGGTCTAGCACATGCTGACAGTAAATTGCAAGAAGAAAAGAGTGCTAATCTTTCACATAAGATCATTGGCATGCTTCATTACTGCTAGCTTCATTGTTAGATTGATGATACTGGGTTTCAGGGAAATAGCAGTCAGATTAGAAAGGAAGTCCAGTATACACTCAGTATATTTGAAGGACATGTGAAAGAGTTTTTCTTTTGATAGCTGTTCAACACACAGCGGTCTAGTTCATGATATGCTCCAGGTACTGTAAACTATCTGAGGTAATTGGAGGTAACCAGGACTACATCCTCCTATGTTTGTGCCAACAATGCAGCTAGCATCTCATGTGGACAGCCAAGTGCTCCCAGCTCGGGCAGAGGATGAGTGTAATTCTCCTCAGAAACGTCATTGTCCTCTGTACACTCTGTAAAAGTTAAGTCACCTGTGACCTCAGCAAACAGCTAATCAGCCAACCCATGCCTTGTGCAGTAGCTTCTCAGCCTCAGACCTGCCACATGCAATTCACCCCATGAGCTGATACATGAAAATTTACAAGGAAAATCAGTTTATCAGCCTCATTTAGCATATCTAAACACGCACACACTATATATATATATATATATATATATATATATATATATATATATATATATATATATATCTGTGTGTGTGTGTGTGTTATGCCCTTGAAGAGCGTATTTAGACTAAACTTCATGTGTTGTTTTCCCTTTACATTCTGCCCAGACTTCCCTCTTTCATGTGCTGTGTTTCTGCTCCTGTTCTTCGGTCCACTTCAACTGTTCGCCCAGTGTTCCTTCATCCTCTTGCTGTGTTCTTGTCGTCTCTGTTCGGTCCACTGTGTTTATTTGTTGTACAGTGCCTCATGTAGTTTGTTTCTTCTAAACAGGTTCCTAAGGAGTGTTTTGTTTTGAATTGTTTCCTGTGTGTTGTTGTGTTGTTGCATGTCATTTCTTACTTCATTCATCCATTGGTTGTTTTTCCTTGTGCTATCCCAGTCCAATATCTGTCACGTTATCCTATGTGGTGCCCCTCTGATGAGGTGTCCGTAGAACTGTAGTCTTCGTTTCATGATTTGGTCTGTTATTTTCTCTGTATGTTCCTATAATTCTTCAGCTGGCCTCTTTATCCATACCCCATCTTTTTGCGTCGCCCCAGATATTTTCCTGAATATTTTTCGTTCCGTCTTCTCTATCTGTTTGATTCGTGTCTGTCCTGTACTGCTGTGGTCTCGGCTGCGTGTACTGCTTCTGGTAGCACCACCGTCTCGTAGTGTCGTATCTTGGCCTTTCGTGAGATAGCTTTCTTATTGTAGGGATTCCAAGTCAGTTTGTAAGCCTTATCTAGTTTCCCTCTTCTCTCTTCATTAGACACCTTATTTCTTCCTGTAATCTGTATTGTTTCTCCTCGGTACTTGAAATTTTCTGTTCAGCGTATTGTCCCATATTTTGTGTGTAGTGATGGATGTTTTTAGGTGCTCATGAACTTTCTTTTCTCGTATGATATCTGTAGTTCGGTCTTCGCTGCGATTTCGTGTAACTCCCCTATGGCTCTTAGTGTTTCTGTTTCTCGTACCGTTACGATGGCTAAATCGTCTGAGAACGTTGGGCACTTGACTCTTACTTTTCCTAAGAGGGCTCCTTTCAGTGTCTTTTCCCATTCCTTCACTATTTTGTCCAGTACTATGTCGAACAGCGATGACGAGAGGCCGTCACCCTGCCTGGCTCCTGTTCTGACTTCGAATTGCTCTGAGAGCTCTCCACAGAACTTCACTTTAGATGTCGTATTTGTTAGTGTTCGCTGAATTTTGGTTAGTGTCTTCCTGTCGACTCTGTATTATTTCAGGATTTTAAAGAGCGTTTCTCTGTCTATTGAATCGTACGCCTTCTTGAATTCGATGAAGGTGATGGTTATGTTCTGTTTGTGTTGCAATATCATCTTAAGGTTCCATATCTGTTCGGCGCACGACCTGTGTTTACGCAACCCAGCCTGATATTCGCCAGTCAGGTGGTCTGTTTGCTTCTCTAATCTATTTAGCAGTGCTTTCGAAAGTATCTTATATGTGACAGGTAACAGTGAAATGCCCCTATAGTTGTTTGGGTCCGACTTATCCCCTTTCTTGTGTAGAGGGTGTATCAGAGGTGTGCGCCATTCTTTCGGTAACTCTTCTGTTCCCCATATCTATTTCATGATGTTGTGTATGTGTTCTGTGAGATACGGGTCTTGCAGCTTTCAGAATTCCACGATGACTCCATCCTCTCCTAGTGCTCTATTGTTCTTGAGGTTCTTGATGATTTTTCTTACTTCTTCTATCAAAGGCGGTTCGCTATCTGGCTTTGGCGCGGGTTACTCAGTGTCCAGTTTGCTGTTGGTGATTCTGCGTTTAGGAATCTCTTGAAATACTTAGTTAGGAGGTTACGGTCGTTCTTGGTGTTCGTCTCTAGTGTGCCGTCCGGCCTCCTAAAGCAGAGGTTCGGTGCTTATTATTTCATCATGTTTTCTCTGAACGTCGCGTAGAAATTCCTCGTGTTGTTCCTTCTGAAGTCTGCTTCTATTTCTTCTAGTTTCTGTTAGTTGTAGTTTCGTTTTACTTTACAGATAATTTTACTTGTCTGTTTCTGTATTTTGAGAAATTCTTGCCAGTTTTCTGGTATCTTGTTGCTATTGAACTTCTTCCATGTGTTGATTCGTCTTTCGATTGCTAGGTCACATGTGTGGTTCCACCAGCGGTGTTTCCTGGTTCGCCGGCCGATGTGGCCGAGCGGTTCTAGGCGCTTCAGTTCGGAACCGCACTGCTGCTAAGGTCGCAGGTTCGAATCCTGCCTCGGGCATGGTTGTGTGTGATGTCCTTAGTTAGGTTTAAGTAGTTCTAAGTCTAGGGGACTGATGACCTCAGATATTCAGTTCCATAGTGCTTAGAGCCATTTTGTTTCCTGGCTCTCGGTGCTACTGCTAGTTTCATGGCTTCCTGAAGCTTTCCTCGTAGCTGTTCGCAGTTTTGCGTTGATCCTATATTAATTTCTTCCAGTATTTTCTCTTGGTTGAGTGTTAGATATTTACAGTGCGGCTGGTTCCGGCGGAGGTTCGAGTCCTCACACGGGTATGGGTTTGTGTGTTTGCCCTTAGGATAATTTAGTGAGTAAGCTTAGGGACTGATGACCTTAGCAGTTAAGTCCAATAAGATTTCACACACATTTGAACATTTTTTGATAGATATTCTGGGTCTGGTCTAATGATCTTAGTTTTCTGTTCTTTCCTCTTAGGGATTAGGCATGTCCTTATCTGTGGTAGGTGGCGGTCCGAGTCAAAGAATCCCTTTCGTGTGTTGATGTTCTGGATTTCCCTCTGTGCTTCTCTTTGTCGATCTGTAATTCTATCTCGCCATTTGGGACTTTCTACGTGGTTAATTTTTGTATGGGTTTCTTGAAGTTCGTTGACATGAGTTTGAGGTCATGGGTCTCGCAGAATTCTACCAGGTGTCTCACGTTCAGGTTTGTGTCACGGTGTGGTGCGTATCTTCCTGTAATGTGTCTGTATTTTTGTTCTTTTTCTAGTTTTGCGTTGAAGTCTCCTAGAATAATTTTAGTTCGGTGTGTAGGTATTTTCTTGATTGTCTCCTCCTTTACTATCCAAAAGTCCTTAGTGGCGTCTGGGTCCTTCCTGTTGTGGTAATTCGTCGCTACGTGTGCGTTTATGATCGTCTAAGCCCTGTTTGTCGACTTAATTGTCAGTATCCTGTTCTTTCTTTAGGTGATGTGAAGTCCATTACTCCGTCTGTGGTGACCCTGTTTACTGCGAATCCTGTACCATAGAGCCTTAGGTTCTTCCTGTGTACCGATGGTTTTCCCTTGTATATTCTGTAGTTCCCTGTGTTGAAATATATACATTTAATTATATACTTCACCATTGAGTTTCCTCTTCATACCAGTTTGCTTTGTGTTACTTCAAGACTTTCTCCATTCATCTTCATGTTCTTCAGTCTTATTTCCATGCTTTAGATTTCTACAAGTCCCTCTAAATTTCCTTATTCGATCATAATGATAAGGTAACCATTTATCTGCCTAGTTTCATTAACCTGCAAATAACACAACACAGTAGATGCAATTAATAACACAACAAATGTAATCTAAAACTCTCATGTAATGTATCATTTTCTACAGCTTTACTCCTTGAATCTCTTGATGTTGCATACGTCATGAGTTCCACGAGACCTCTTACTCCGAAGAGTCTCGATTTCAGCTGTGACTGTATGCACTACATATTTCATCCTATATGATCGTAAATACACTGGAAAGAGCTTATATATGAATTGCTAAATAGTTTATGCAACTTTTATAGCGTCTTCTCCCTTATTTTGAACGACTTCATTCACATCTTTCTTTTATCATTTGTCCTGCACCTCTTGGCAGCCTTCATGACGTTTTCAATCACTAATCTTAGTACATCACGAAGTGTCAGCCTAACAGAATTTCTCGTGTATCTTATTCAGTAAAAACTGTTTTTTTTTTTTTTCAATTTAAACCAGCAAAAGATGTCAAATCGTTAGTCACCTCATTTATAATTTCTTCAAGAATACGTTTTGTATGAGTCCCATGATTTATGGGACCATTGGCAAAAACCCTCTGATGCCCTATGTGATATGTATGTCACACTGGGTTCGGAGTGCTGCATAGATCAGAATACGCTTCCTTTCTGTTTAATGCCTCAAGTGACACATGATAGCATTAGTAGCTCTTTTTCTGCTGAAAATGATGCTGAAGGTGGTTTAGCTGATGAAGTTGAAGAGTCCATACAGGAAATGAGAATGTTACAGGAAAGTTTGATCAGCTACAATGGAAGAAAGGAGATTTCGTTCCAGTCAATGAGTTATTTGTTCCTATTCCTGTATCAGTTCCTACTTGACTAATGGTCCTCTGGAACATTTCATAAGTCTATGATAGATGATATGGTTCACATTTCGGTGCGCCAATGACATCAGTGCACCATACATATCACTGAACACAAGCAAGTCAGAACTGGAACAAATGTTGGACATGTACAAGTACTATTAGTTAAGGTCTTTAAACCCAAAGAATTTGGCGATATGTCATTCCATTCAGAGGATCCTAATAATACACGATTTACCGACAATTCGTTGCTTCTGGGAGACACAGGTGGCCCGCCCACCGGTCTGTAATGTTGTGGCACAAAATAGATTTGAAAAATTGTTGAGCCCCCTCCACTTCGAAAATAATTTTGAGCAACTGATGAAGCTAAAACTAATTATAAGCTCTGGAAAATTTGGCCATGGCTGAATCAGTTTAGAAAAATTTTTTGAAAGAAGTTCCAGAGCACCACAGTGTCGATGAAGTAATGATTGCTTTTCAAGACAGAAGCACACTGAAAAAAAATTTATGAAAAACAAATCTGTAAGGTGGGTATTCAGAAAGTGGAGTAGGGCAGGAGCTTCTGGTCACTTATATGACTTTCACATTTATCAGGATGCAGCAGGAGAAATGTAAAGAGGAAGAGAGATGCAGGAAATGGGCTCGCATATGAAGTAATCGCAAAATTAATAGACACGTTGCCAGAAAACCATAATTTCAAGTCATGTGCCCACAATCTTATTACAAGCAGTATACTTGTTCAGTATCTCTTGAAATGAGGAATCCGTTTCATTGGAACAGTAAGAGCAAATCAACTTAATGACAGTGCCTTGCCCAATGACAAAGACATGAAGGCCAAAGAGCTAGGAGCAATAGCAAGTCTAGTAGACTACTCACCACGATTCATTGTAGTCAGACTGTACGATAGCAAACCTTATATTCTGCTATTATTTTCTTTGGTGTTGAGACCAAGGGTAAGGCAAACAAATGGCACAAATCACAAAGACGCTATGTGGAAGTCCCAAGACCAGCTGTTTTCCCAGGGCACAACTTTTGTATGAGTGGCACTGATCTGATAGACATGCTGTCATCACTATACAATACCACATAAAATAAAGGTGATGGTATTTATGCATCTTCTGGAACACATGTACAGTTATGGTAGCAAATAATTCGCTCAAGTACTGTGAGGGCTGCAAGCTTCTTCAAGAATGGCACATTCCACTGCACAGATTCTAAGCAAAAATTGCGAGTGGACTAGTATTGGCAGGAAAAGACAAAATAAAGTGAGGATGCCAAGTAAGGATGACATGTCAAAAAAGAAGAGGGCTGTCACAACAGTCTTGTCAGTTGTACAATGCCAGAAGGACAAGTATGATCATTGGGTTATATGGAATGAAACATGAGGACGATGCATGATGTGTATTAAGATGGTACCATATGTGTGTTGTGAAAAATGTGATGTATTTTTGTCCTAAAATAAAGATAGAAATTGTATGAGAAGATCTCACAAATAAAAACAGAAAAACAGAGTTGGCTAATGATTTCAGCTGCTTATTTTCTATTTTATTGTGAAAAGGAATTGATAATTTTGAATAATGTACTCTTGTCTGAATGAGTTACTCTTTTATAGCATATAACAACCTGACTGTGCATACCGGAGATATATATGGTGACTTGCTATTTTATGATAATAATCCATCATTTACTTTATTCTATACCTATCCCTGCCGCCGTTTGATAAGCAGCTGCAGCAGCAAGTCGTATACTCCTAGCTCACTCATTCGTTACATAGTTTAATTCTTAATTTCTTTGCGTGTTTTTGGTACTTGCATTGTTTAATTCATAAATTTCGGGCGTATTATAGTATTTGAGAGTTGTACCATCGCGTTTTAGTACCTGAATAGTGTAAATTCACGTAGTCGTCTGTCTTCTGTTTTTGTTTTGAACGGCCAGTGTCGGTTGGTCACAGTCAGTGTGCTCCCTGCCGCCGTTGGATAAGCAGCTGCAGCAGCAAGTCGTATACTCTTAGCTCACTCATTTGTTACATAGTTTAATTCTTAATTTCTTTGCGTGTTTTTGGTACTTGCATTGTTTAATTCATAAATTTCAGGCGTATTATAGTATTTGAGAGTTATAGCATCGCGTTTTAGTACCTGAATAGTGTAAAATCGCATAGTCTCCTTCCGCCGCCGATCAGTGTGTCAGCAGTGCGCATGTAGCAGCATTTACTGCATTTACTAGGCAATCTTGTATTTTAATAACCGTTTAAATTTTGTGTCGATTCGTTTGCGCTGTCTGTAGATTAGTTCAGACGTTCTTTGCACAACAGTTTTTAGCATTGATAGGGACTGCAACTGCTGTGTTCGGATGCAGGCTGAGTTGGCATCCCTTCACTTCCAGCTTCAGGCAGTGTTGGCTTCGGTCACACAGCTTGAGGCTGTTGCCAATGGGCATCACTGTGGGGGTCCAGATGGGGGTTTGTCGGGGACGGCCAGCTCGTCCCACGCATCCCCCGATCGGACTACGACTGTGGTTGCCCGGGATACTGCCCACATTGAGGCTGATCCCTCACCTGTGGTAGAGTGGAAGGTCGTCTCAAGGTGTGGCAGGGGGCGAAAGACATTCCGGAGGGCTGAACAGAAGGCCTCTCCAGTTTGTCTGACGAACCGGTTTCAGGCTCTGTCTCAGGCTGATACTGATCTTCGGCCTGACATGGCTGCTTGTCCTGTTCCAGAGGTTGCCCCTCAGTCTGCAAGATCCGGGCAGTCGCAGGGGCTGGGCTTACTGGTAGTTGGGAGCTCCAACGTCAGGCGCGTAATGGGGCCCCTTAGGGATATGGCAGCAAGAGAGGGGAAGAAAACCAATGTGCACTCCGTGTGCATGCCGGGGGGAGTCATTCCAGATGTGGAAAGGGTTCTTCCGGATGCCATGAAGGGTACAGGGTGCACCCATCTGCGGGTGGTCGCTCATGTCGGCACCAATGATGTGTGTCGCTATGGATCGGAGGAAATCCTCTCTGGCTTCCGGCGGCTATCTGATTTGGTGAAGACTGCCAGTCTCGCTAGCGGGATGAAAGCAGAGCTCACTATCTGCAGCATCGTCGACAGAACTGACTGCGGACCTTTGGTACAGAGCCGAGTGGAGGGTCTGAATCAGAGGTTGAGACGGTTCTGCGATGGTGTGGGCTGCAGATTCCTTGACTTGCGCCATAGGGTGGTGGGATTTCGGGTTCCGCTGGATAGGTCAGGAGTCCATTACACGCAACAAGCGGCTACACGGGTAGCAGGGGTTGTGTGGCGTGGGCTGTGCGGTTTTTTTAGGTTAGATGGCCTTGGGCAAGTAGAGAAAGGGCAACAGCCTCAACGGGTGCGGGGCAAAGTCAGGACATGCAGGGACCAAGCAGCAATCGGTATTGTAATTGTAAACTGTCGAAGCTGCGTTGGTAAAGTACCGGAACTTCAAGCGCTGATAGAAAGCACCGAAGCTGAAATCGTTATAGGTACAGAAAGCTGGCTGATGCCAGAGATAAATTCTGCCGAAATTTTTACAAAGGTACAGACGGTGTTTAGAAAGGATAGATTGCATGCAACCGGTGGTGGAGTGTTCGTCGCTGTTAGTAGTAGTTTATCCTGTAGTGAAGTAGAAGTGGATAGTTCCTGTGAATTATTATGGGTGGAGGTTACACTCAACAACCGAGCTAGGTTAATAATTGGCTCCTTTTACCGACCTCCCGACTCACCAGCATTAGTGGCAGAACAACTGAGAGAAAATTTGGAATACATTTCACATAAATTTGTTCAGCATGTTATAGTCTTAGGTGGAGATTTCAATTTACCAGATATAGACTGGGACACTCAGATGTTTAGGACGGGTGGTAGGGACAGAGCATCGAGTGACATTATACTGAGTGCACTATCCGAAAATTACCTCGAGCAATTAAACAGAGAACCGACTCGTGGAGATAACATCTTGGACCTACTGATAACAAACAGACCCGAACTTTTCGACTCTGTATGTGCAGAACAGGGAATCAGTGATCATAAGGCCGTTGCAGCATCCCTGAATATGGAAGTTAATAGGAATATAATAAAAGGGAGGAAGGTTTATCTGTTCAGCAAGAGTAATAGAAGGCAGATTTCAGACTACCTAACAGATCAAAGTGAAAATTTCTGTTCCGACACTGGCAATGTTGAGTGTTTATGGAAAAAGTTCAAGGCAATCGTAAAATGCGTTTTAGACAGGTACGTGCCGAGTAAAACTCTGAGGGACGGGAAGAACCCACCGTGGTACAACAACAAAGTTAGGAAACTACTGCGAAGGCAAAGAGAGCTTCACTCCAAATTTAAACGCAGCCAAAACCTCTCAGACAAACATAAGCTAAACGATGTCAAAGTTAGCGTAAGGAGGGCTATGCGTGAAGCGTTCAGTGAATTCGAAAGTAAAATTCTATGTACCGACTTGACAGAAAATCCTAGGAAGTTCTGGTCTTACGTTAAATCAGTAAGTGGCTCGAAACAGCATATCCAGACACTCCAGGATGATGAAGGCATTGAAACAAAGGATGACACGCGTAAAGCTGAAATACTAAACACCTTTTTCCAAAGCTGTTTCACAGAGGAAGACTGCACTGCAGTTCCTTCCCTAAATCATCGCACAAACGAAAAAATGGCTGACATCGAAATAAGTTTCCAAGGAATAGAAAAGCAACTGGAATCACTCAACAGAGGAAAGTCCACTGGACCTGACGGGATACCAATTCGATTCTACACAGAGTACGCGAAAGAACTTGCCCCCCTTCTAACAGCCGTGTACCGCAAGTCTCTAGAGGAACGGAAGGTTCCAAATGATTAGAAAAGAGCACAGGTAGTCCCAGTCTTCAAGAAGGGTCGTCCAGCAGATGCGCAAAACTATAGACCTATATCTCTGACGTCGATTTGTTGTAGAATTTTAGAACATGTTTTTTGCTCGAGTATCATGTCGTTTTTGGAAACCCAGAATCTACTATGTAGGAATCAACATGGATTCCGGAAACAGCGATCGTGAAAATATTAGATACAGGCTCCCAGGTAGATGCTATTTTTCTTGACTTCCGGAAGGCGTTCGATACAGTTCCGCACTGTCGCCTGATAAACAAAATAAGAGCCTACGGAATATCAGACCAGCTGTGTGGCTGTATTGAAGAGTTTTTAGCAAACAGAACACAGCATGTTGTTATCAATGGAGAGACGTCTACAGACGTTAAAGTAACCTCTGGCGTGCCACAGGGGAGTGTTATGGGACCATTGCTTTTCACAATATATATAAATGACCTAGTAGATAGTGTCGGAAGTTCCATGCGGCTTTTCGCGGATGATGCTGTAGTATACAGAGAAGTTGCAGCATTAGAAAATTGTAGCGAACTGCAGGAAGATCTGCAGCGGATAGGCACTTGGTGCAGGGAGTGGCAACTGACCCTTAACATAGACAAATGTAATGTATTGCGAATACATAGAAACAAGGATCCTTTATTGTATGATTATATGATAGCGGAACAAACACTGGTAGCAGTTACTTCTGTAAAATATCTGGGAGTATGCGTGCGGAACGATTTGAAGTGGAATGATCATATAAAATTAATTGTTGGTAAGGCGGGTACCAGGTTGAGATTCAATGGGGGAGTCCTTAGAAAATGTAGTCCATCAACAAAGGAGGTGGCTTACAAAACACTCGTTCGACCTATACTTGAGTATTGCTCATCAGTGTGGGATCCGCACCAGATCGGGTTGACGGAGGAGATAGAGAAGATCCAAAGAAGAGCGGCGCGTTTCGTCACAGGGTTATTTGGTAACCGTGATAGCGTTGCGGAGATGTTCAACAAACTCAAGTGGCAGACTCTGCAAGAGAGGCGCTCTGCATCGCGGTGTAGCTTGCTCGTCAGGTTTCGAGAGGGTGCGTTTCTGGATGAGGTATCGAATATATTGCTTCCCCCTACTTATACCTCCCGAGGAGATCACGAATGTAAAATTAGAGAGATTAGAGCGCGCACGGAGGCTTTCAGACAGTCCTTCTTTCCGCGAACCATACGCGACTGGAACAGGAAAGGGAGGTAATGACAGTGGCACGTAAAGTGCCCTCCGCCACACACCGTTGGGTGGCTTGCGGAGTATAAATGTAGATGTAGATGTAGAATTATAAGTAAATGCATATGAAAGTAAGCTGGTATTAATATATTCGTTCTTCAACTCATAATTTTCCATAAAAATGAGAATAAAAGAGCTTTTGCAACTAGAACATGTATATTGAATTAAAATCTTAACATGTCCTGCCATCCAGTATTCTACACTGTCTATGGCCTGGTGTGACAAACATGTCACCTTAAAATTTTGGAGTGTAACACTTTAAAAGAGTTAGAATTGCACATGAAATAGCGAAAAGAGCCAATAATAAGAGGTTTTGCTGAGATGAAAGTTTTGTTACTATGGAGCTCTACATAAGTTACCAAACACTTTCTTTACAATCTCAGATGGATTATATGCTGGATGGTGAAATGAAATGTAAATTGTCTTTATCTTTCTACTGTGCAACGCATGCTTACAAACTACTGCTCTAAATTGTGGACCGTTACCTTAGCTTTCTTTATCAACATGACGAGCATTCACAATGTTGATAACGGCTGTGATGTGGGATCTGAGTGGGGTACTGTCAAGTGGGGGGTGACCCAGGGATCAGTGTTGGGGCCGCTCCTGTTCCTTATTTATATAAGTGATATGCCATCTAGTATTATGGGTAACTAAAATATTTCTGTTTGCTGATGACACTAGCTTGGTAGTAAAAGATACTGTGTGCAACATTGACTCGGTTTCAAGTAGTGCAGTACATGACATCAGTTCATGGCTTGTAGAAAATAAACTAAGGTTAAATCACGGTAAGACTCAGTTTTTACAGTTCCTAACACACAATTCAACAAAACCTGACGTTTTAATCTCACAGAATGGGCATATGATTAGTGAAACTGAACAGTTCGAATTCCTAAGTGTTCAGATAGATAGTAAGCTGTCGTGGAAGTCCCATGTTCAGGATCTTGTTCAAAGACTTAATGCTGTCATTTTCACTATTCGAACGGTATAGAAAGTGAGTGATACTTCGACACGTTAATTAGTCTACTTTGCTTATTTTCATTCACTTATGTCGTATGGTATTATGTTTTTGGGTAACTCTTCCCATTCTAGGAGGATATTTTTGGCTCAGAAACGGGTGGTTCGGGCAATAAGTGGTGTGAGTTCACGAACCTCTTGTGGCCTCTGTTCACGACTCTGGGTATTTTGACATTGGCCTCTCAATACGTATATTCCTTATTGTCGTTTCTTATTACCAATATTAGTTTATTTCCAACAATAAGCAGCTTTCACTCGGTTAATACTCGGCAGAAGTCAAACCTTCCATTTGGATCGGACTTCCTCAACTCTTGTGCAAAAAGGTGTGCAGTATACTGCTGCATCCATTTTCAATAAGCTGCCACTCGAATTCAAAAACCTTAGCAGTAATCCACGCGCTTTCAAATCGAAACTGAAGAGTTTCCTCATGGGTCACTCCTTCTATTCTGTCGAGGAGTTCCTTGAAAAATTAAGATGATTCTCATTGTTTTGCTGATAGCGTTTGCTTAAACTTACGGACTGATTTTCTTTCAGGTTCATGAACATTTATTTTTATCTGTTATTACTTTTATGTTGTAAGTTCATGTACTGACACGTTCCATGACCTTGGAGATTTGCTCCTCAATTTGGTCCTACAGAACTTCACATGTAAATAAAAAATAAATAAAAATAAATAAAAAGTCGTTGAGGACTGCTCACACAACGGACTGACAAATAGTACTCTCCAGTGGCATGAGAGATACAAACTTGGAAGTCGGTTCAACTGCAAGAAAGATATGATTGTCCTTGCTGAATTCTTGGAAGAAGACCAAACAGATAAATGAACTTCAGTAAGCTGTACCAATCTCGATCGAGTTAGAGGACATGAAGGTGGATAAAGTGGCACCATTGGCAGTTTTGACTCTGAGCACTGTGGGACTTAACATCTGTGGTCATCAGTCCCCTAGAACTTAGAACTACTTAAACCTAACTAACCTAAGGACATCACACACATCCATGCCCGAGGAAGGATCCGAACCTGTGACCGTAGCGGTCGCGCGGTTCCAGACTGTAGCGCCTAGAACCACTCGGCCACTCCGGCCGAGATTGGCAGTTTTGTTTTTGACAAACTTTGCATGAAATGAAGGCCTTGCACGTAAATTTCTCCATGCGTGAAAATATTTTTTCTGAAAGTACACATAACTCAAGTGACAATTTAGATTAATTTGTTGGCTAATTCATCAGGAATACAAAAAACCCAATGTGACTTACTCCCATTTTTTCTTAAACAAAATTTCATCTTTGACCAAGTAAAACTGTATAATGTCAATATTATTTTGATCTCCCCACTTCGCCTCTCTCAATAATGTATCTTTATACTGTTCCTTTACAATATTCTCAAACTAACGTATAATGAAATGAGAAAATGCTATATTGACAAATATGTCACACTGAAATTGTGTTTGTCATTATCATCCTCAGTTCCATAATTCATCTAAACAATGAATCTTAAAAGACATTTATCAGTCATATTATCTTTACCATTAATGTATGCAATTGGGATGTCCAAGTCTTGTGCACACAAAACCAACCTAGCTAATGGTGATAAGTTAACCTTGCACTCATCAAACAGTCCAATGTTCAGTGACCCGTACAGATCTTTCTTCAGCTGACCAAACAAATAATATCTGAACATCATAAAACCACAAACAACAGCTTAGGATTCACACTCAGTGACCAAATAGTTGTGTTCACAATTAGTGAGCACCCGATTTGCAAAACCAATAATATGACGCATTATGACTCCACCTACTTTAAAATCTTGGAAGAGCTCAGTACCAAGACCTATCCTAGAAATGTCCGAGCTGAGACAAAACTCTTTATTCGAATCAAAGTATCACAGGAAAGAAGTCTCCAAAAGAGCTTATTCCACACCTTCAAAATCTGTCCGTGTTTGGGCATCCCAAAACGAAAGAGCTTTTTGTAGTCACAATGTGTCCAAGAAATGTCACCTGACCCCTATCAAACTCTGTTTTCTCTAGGTTTCCTCTGACACTATGCCCCTTGAAGACACTCAGTTATCTGTCCAAAGCCTCACTGTGTTTTTCCCAACTCTCCTCAGCAATTAATGTATCACAAGTGGTAGTAAATCTCTTTCTCAAATCTACTGGAAGAATAATATTAACATGTCTGACAAATGCAGTCAAACTGATATTCAGACTGAAGGGCAACTTGCAAAACTTATAACAAGAGCCATAACTAAAACATATTGCGAATTTTCGACATGATGGTTGCAACTCATTTTGCCAATAGCTTGTCTTAAACCAATGGAAGACCAGATTCTGATAGTATGAAACTTTTGCAGAAGCTCATCTAATCTCAGTGGCCTATCAGTTTCTGGAACTATAACTGTATTTATCTATCTAGAATCTAACATCAACCTAATACCATTTCCCTTCTTAGGAACCACCAATTACAGATTAAAAATGGTTCAGATAGCTCCAAGCACTATGGGTCTTAACATCTGAGGTCATCAGTTAGAACTACTTAAACCTAACTAACCTAAGGAGATCACACAGATCCATGCCCAAGGCAGGATTCGAACCTGCGAACGTAGCAGCTGCGTGGTTCTGGACTGAAGTGCCTAGAACCGCTCGGCAAAAGTGGGTGGCAATTACAGATTACCATGTGAACTAACAGAAGGGTCAGTCACACCTTGCTGTCATTTGTTCTCAATCTTATCCTCCACTCTCTCTTCATTAATCAGTGGTATCGGATATGGCCTGACAAAATCTTTTGTGACCCTTAACCTTGAACTGATGTGGAAAAGCCTTGATGTTCAGAAAACCGAAAGAAAAACGTCACAGCACACAAAACAAATTTCATTCCACTACCTTGTCTGTCCCCTCAGCACAGTCTTCCCAGTTTTATGTTTCTTTCATCCCATTGGCAATCTTGTAATAGAAATGCACAGACGCAACACTCATTCGCAACATTCACAACACGCTTTGACTAAAAATACACCGATCTGGTGAGAAACTTGTCAGTGGTTTCAACTACTCTGCCTAATTGCACATTCATCAAAACGCAAGTTCAATATAGCATCATTAAGTTTCAAAGACATTTCACTGCAACCCAACCCCTTCACTGCTTGGTCTGTTGACAAAAAACAATCAACCCCTAAAGTAGCGCCGGCCGCGGTGGCCGTGCGGTTCTGGCGCTGCAGTCCGGAACCGCGAGACTGCTACGGTCGCAGGTTCGAATCCTGCCTCGGGCATGGGTGTGTGTGATGTCCTTAGGTTGGTTAGGTTTAAGTAGTTCTAAGTTCTAGGGGACTTATGACCTAAGATGTTGAGTCCCATAGTGCTCAGAGCCATTTGAAGCTAAAGTAGTATTAATAATCAACCATAGAACAATCACAAAACTCGTAGATAATCTATTACTGTAATAAAGACATTTAATATCCACTTTTTTCTTCATCTCCACATTGTTTCCAATAATTGCTTTCTTCACGTTGGTCCACTGTAAAGGAAGGACACCTACATACCACTGAAATACTGACTCAGTCAACAGACACCTGGCTACACATATTCAGAATACAAGACAAAACAGTTCCATCAAAATTTATTCAATGAACTGACCTCAACGAAGAATTCACATTTTCATCTTCCTCACTAAGCAAAAGTTCTCTCACATCTTCAAACTTAATCATATTTTCTTGTTCATAGATATTTTTTATCAAACTTGTATCACTCAAATCGGCTGCAGGCAGCAGTTGTAAATCACATGGCTGGAGGCTCTCCACACGTCGTTCCATGGATCAGCTGAGCACACCTCCCAATGAATTGACCTGGAACTCCATCACCCCAGCGACCACCTTTGCCATTTTCCCAAGTACATCGACTGTGAACAAAACATCTACTGTTCCAGCCATTGTTGCTTTCAGTGCAGTGGTGTACTTCGTCCTAATGCCTTCATCTACCATTTCTATACCTCTCATGTCACAAATCATATCTCCCAAAATCGTAATTCCCACTTTGCTATGGACTAAGATAAGAATAAGAAACTGACTATCATTTCTACCACGACCATTATCATCACTGCCATCATACTCCAGTTCTTGTAGTAAACTATGAAAACCCTCTAAAATATCTTTTCATCTATCAGCAAGAACAATTTGACGTAGTCATGAACGAAGGTTTATAAGATAGACATGAAAAAACTTAGCAAGATCATGACTGTATAGCCACACATTTTTGATAATTATGTTCAAAGAATCGAGTAGGATTGCTAAAGCCTGAAAGATAAAAGTTTGCATCATCAAGATACCATGTCTGTCTCTTGTGCTGCCTCAGACTGATATTCAGACAAGAATAAATGTCAAAACTCCTCATTAGTCTTACTGCTCCTAGCTAAAGTGCACATATAGCTGGCAGAATCACCTTCCAAATAACCACATACAAATTCAATCTTATTAAGAGCAGGCCAAATTGAGGAAGCAAAAAAACAGATTCCTATAACAAAGTAGAATTGTGAACACTATCTGTATTTCTGAAATCTTGAAACTTTCAAACAGATAAGAAACAATTGTAGTCAAAACCAGACATGCCTTCGCAGTTTACATTTTCACAATTTCAGTGATGACGCTGTGGCGAGTTTTCCTCCATTCATAATAATAACGACCTTCAGCTGTACCTTCTGCTAACTTTCCTTCAATCTTAGGCACCGTCTGGTTTCATTTCTCAGCTAATTCCTTTCTTCTTCTATTAATTTTCTTCTGGCTTTCTTTAACACTCAGTAATGACCTGACCTCTCCTGGTTCACTAAGACCTATGGGCGCTGCACCATTTGAAATCTTTTCAACATTTAGAATAATCTGTGCAACAGGATTTGCTAACTCATCCCCCTTCTGATTTGTTTCTTGAAATTCTCCCTTATTGTATGACACTTCTCTACAGTAACCTTCAAGCCTCAAAATTCTACTTAAGCTCTGCAATAATTTAGAATGATTCCAGAATTGGTGAGTAACATGGTAATTGTAGCGTCGTTACTAGTAACAATTATTATTAATGATCGGTAACGGCGTTATTATTTCCGTAAATTAACTTTAACTGTAACTAATTTATTTACATCAGTAATGACTTAACAAAAGTTTCATTACTTTTTATCGGATATAACATATTTCACTGTCTGACTTTCAAGATAGTGTAATACTGGCTTTTATTTTGAAAAGAAAAAACAATATATGTTTCCAAATTCAGTCTTTTCAACAATGAGCCACTTGTCCTTGCTCAAAATCTTTGAGTTCAGTGCAGTCGCCATGACACATTTCCTTCTCACAGACCAACTGGACAATGCCCTTCATTGGCCTTCTTTTTCTGCGTGTTTCTCCATCTTTTCGTTCCTGACATCACTTGATTAACAATATGTCTGCTATTTATTATCACTTGTGCATAATATTCTAAAACAGACCTAAAAATGTCTGACGTTTGGATTACAATTTTTAGTGCCATTATTGCATTTAGTTCCAGTTTACTCATTCATAACACTTTTATTTGAAAAGTATATACTGCACAGTGGATATAGGCAGTCATTTGATGTTGCACAGATGAACAACATGCAGGCTCCAGTGGTACATTCATTTCCACATTTTTTGGACATGGAGAAGGAAGCAGAGACTTGCATAACTTGGCCAGTTTCTCTGATTTTTGACGGCGGATGGAAAAAACGATTCCTTTCATTGTAAACTGTGTATTAGTGAGCAAAGAATACATAGCAGTCCGAGCTCCACAGCTAACTTAAAGAATACATGTACACGTAAGTCTTTTGCTTGCTGTTAACATTAAGTATTTAAATACTAAATTCGTTTAAATAATAAATATTTATAACACTAATTTATTTAAATAGGAAATATTTCCAATATTTATAATTATAAACCTGAAAAAGGTAATACATTCAATTCTCATTTAGGATAAATATCCATATACCCTAAAACACATTAAGGAGAACAAAGCACAAGACGCAAAGAGAAAGTACAGCAGTACCATTACAGGTTCAACCTCAAAACAAACAGCACTTAGCTCTTGGAGCAACCCTTCAACTTCATAGTATGTCATGCAAACTATGGTTGACAAAACAGTAATCATCTTTTTCGAAGATACAACTCATCAACTCATCCATTCTGCATAGTAGAGGAAACATCATTTAAAGTTCTTGCATGTCTGGGTTTGCTTAAGTTTCTGTCAGTAGTGTCAAGAAGAACTGTAGCTGAAAGATTAAATAAGGTATATGAGAGAATGAACACTCAAATCCAAGGTCAATTTAAGAAGGTGAATGTGGTGGTAACTACCACAGATGTATGAATTAGAGACAAAAGGTACTATCATAAGTCTTACATACTTTAGGTAGCATTATTTTTTATTTTATTCATTTCAGCGTTCCATTTTATAATTTCATGTGGAGATTAATACAGTTCTCAGTAACTTTCCTAGTATTTTCAAGGTACGTTCATTGATTTTCCAACTACATTACGTTATTGTGTTTCGCTGGCTTGATGCAACCATACTGAAAGTAATACGGCAGTGTTGGCATCTAGACTTGGGAAAGAAAGGTATACAAACGATTTTCTGAGTAAGGACATAAGTAACACACTTTTGCAAGATTTTTAGGTTGTTCCAGCGGCAAAATGTTACTGATGAACAGGGAAACAACAGTGAAATTGATGATGATTATGATTTAGAATTTGTAAATGCCTTCAGCACATTACAGTCAGTAAGTGGAACTGAAAGTGCAGAAGAAGAGATACTAATGCCCTCCCTGCACTGTTCTATAAGTCAGACATTAGATTTGATTGCCCTGAGAGATCTTGAATCTACACTTGAAAACATATAAAACTCAAAATAGTTTCAAGAAATTCCATGGCAAAGGGCTCTTTGCTTTGGAACAAACAGAATCAGTCAACACGAGTTGCAGACCATATCAGAGAAATCTGTGGTGTCTATTTATTAATGCCTGCAATTAAGAGATGCACCTCAGTGTTTGAAGCTGTCCAATGGATCTGCAAATTGATAGGTAGTGAGAATGAAAAAATTGACAGTTATAAGGATTTTTGTTCATTGCTGAGAGTAGCCCCTGAAGAAATAGCTTTCCTGAGAAAATACCTAGAAGTGATGAGTCCACTGGCGCAGTCCATGAACTTGCTACAAGGTGAACACAACATGTTCATGAGTTTCCTTCCCCCAATAATGATTGCTTTGAAACAAAAGCTGAGTAAGGTATCCACTAAATGTGGATTATAAGTGCAGACCCCTACTTGATCCAGTTCTTCTGGTATTGCAGGATGTGGTTGAACATGTATTTGCCAAGATAGATCTACTCTTCTCTGTACGCTTCCATTCAAAATTCAAAATCAACTGGAGGGGTCAAACACATGCCTGTGTCACATGCTGGAAGCCATGCTGCAATCAACAGCTGTAAGAGGCACAACCAGGGAAGAGGCAGAAGTACTTGAGGAAAGGTTTACTTTGTGAGATAAATACACTTACCTCGCATGAACAACACGATCTTGAACAATTTATACTAAATTGTTGAACAAATATACAGGTGCTCAATGTGTTTCCCACAATCATCACCTTCTTCGTCAAATTCAATACAGGAATATCAGCTAGTGCATGTGCAGCGATAGCTTTCAGTAGAGGAGCATTGTGTTGGGGGAAATTGGGAGCAAATGGGCAGTAAACATTTGAAGAGCAGCTTTTGTCTAAAATGGACCAGCAATTCAATTTAAATATGCTGAGATACAACAGGTTGTAGTCAATGTATTTAATTATTGACCGACATTAAAAGTTTTTTTCTCTCTACATGCATATGGTTCACTATTTATTTACAGAGAAGTTGCTATTATAATTTTTAAATGTAACTACACCTTACTCTAAAAGTAACAGTAGTTATGGGTGTAGCTGTTACAGTTACTTCTGATGTATCCTAACTGTAACTACAACTAAGTTACTTTGCCTGGGAAGTAACCTTAACTGTAACTCTGCTGCTTTCAAAAAGTAAGTTTCCCTACTCTGCATGATTCTAAACTTGTTCTTAATCCTTAGTAATAACTACCCAACTAGGCACCACTTCCAACTTCTCGTATAATTCTGAGTTCTTCTCCTCACAGTCTTCTCTCTACCCTGTAAATCCTCTTGTAACTGCTTATAATATTCAGTTACAGCCTACTGTAATCTAAGCTGACTTTCCTCGACAGTGGAAATTTTATTTTCAACAGTACAAATCCTCACATCATATTCTTAATGTAACTCTTCCCTTAAATGTGTAGGATGCATATCAAATTCGCCTGTAAAATCTTCACCAGTGGATTCAAATTTTTTATGTAAACTACTGATTTTTCCTGAAAAGTAATAAAATGAGCTTGCTGCTCTATTGCATCTGTCTCTAATCTTTCAGTTAACTCTCCAACATTGGCTTCTGGTATTTCGCCTTGTGTCTTACTCAGTACTCTATCAATTGCTCTTCTATCCTGCACATTAACCTAATCTCTGACTGCTCATTAAGTCCCTTTGCACTTAGCATCCATTCTTTCCCCTAACTTTTCATACTATTTTCTTGTACTAGCCTCTAATATCAGTATGGATTGCAACAAAATGTGAATTAAATTTTGATCAAAAATATACCAGGGAGCATAAATAATACCTTGTTGTTCAACATGATTATGCAAAGCAGTAGGACCTGCAGAGGGTTCAACTGAGACAGCACAACTACTAGTAGACACAACTGGCAGAGCCACACCTGTTTTACTTACATCGTCATTGACTGCAACATCACTGACTTCTGGAGCAGCATCATCAACATACTTTCTTCTTGATTAACTGACATACTAATTGAATCACTATTAGAAACACATTCATCCCCTTGAGTTGCAGAAATGGACAGGACCCCAGTATCAGATGTTTCATCACCCTGCACTTCTCACTTCTCTCTTGACGTCTCCTAAAATGATCATGTCTTGTCTCTCTTTGATTAATTGTAAGCTTTTCCAACATAGACACTATAATAGAACCACCAGGACCAATTAAGATCTTCAAAGTGAATCCTCAGAACACAAGACAAACAAAAGTTTACACAAGCCCAACTACTATCCAACAATGGAAAAGCTTCCACTAAATATCCATAAACTCTATGCAGAGTACTTAACCATAACAAAGAGTAACAATGCTCAAACGCTGTTCCCAGTACCGCACTGCAGCTCTAGAATTATAATTTTCAATACTAGAAAACAAGTCATGAAAAATTCTCAGAATTTAAAAAATATCATCGTAGAAATGAAGTATTTAAACAATACATAAATTATTCACCAGAAGCATCACCTAAATGTCCACAAAATCCCAAAAATTCTCAACTCTCATTCACTACGCCCAACAAAACACCACATCAGTTCACTCAAAAATCCTGAGGTATATACACGTCATAGCTAAATAAATAAAAAAAAATGAGGTAAATCGTATTTTGTTCAGTGTAAAATCATTTGAAAAGTGTACATTTATTAGAACATGCTCTCTCACTCAACTCTATACCTCAAGTTCCAAAACTGATTCGTCCACCAAATTCCACCACTCGATACCTCATAACGTAATTAATTGCTCAAGAAGACCACATGAATCCAGATATGCATCACCTTACTGACATATAAATCGCCAAATTGAACAAAATAAGTAACAAATCAAAAAGTGTGTTCAATGGCCAAGACACAGGTACAATGAACAAACATTCTCACCTGGAATGCAAGTCTCAGACCCACAAATACATCAAATATCAACAGTAGTCAACGCTGCAAAGAACAAACTCCAAGACACAAAGTACAAGGTTACTACTTCTATACATAGATTTTATATATCAGTATGAGAAGTTCAACAAGAAAATTATGTTGTTTTCTTCTATAATAGTCTGACAGCAATTTTCTACTCATTTATAAGTTCATGTATCTTCAAAGAACAGACAATCTTACACTGCATTTTTAAACTTGGAGAAAAAGAAACTCATTACATCCAGATCCAAAATAATCTACTAATTCTCCATTCTATATTTCTTCAATTCATAAAATTATACCATTGAGACATACCTTCACGTTTCCAAAAAAATATGAAATTTAATTTCGCTCACGCTATATCACACGAAACCACTATCTAAGCATCCAGATTTCACACCTAGGGTACAAATGAAAATAAGAGACTATTATCGTCACCCACCTTACTTTAACATCACTCCTAAAGTATCTGATAAGGTAACACAGAGCATATATCACCACAACATTAGTTAAGACAGTTGTTCATATATAAGAGAGCCAATTCACTCTTTACTATTCACCAATACCATGAAAAGGATAGATTGCTACTCAGTTAAAAAATGACACACTGAGTTGCAGACAGACACAATGTAAATGCTGTTACACACTGAGCTTTCGGCCAAAGCATTCTTCAGAAAGGAAAGGAAACACATACCCATTCACACAAGCGAGCAAACCTCATGCACACATGACAGCTATCTCTGGCCATTTGGGCCATAATTCTGCCAACCTTTTCATTGTGCCTGTCCACAAATCTATTTGTCATCTTCATCGCTAGTGACAATCTGTCCTTTTCATAATATTGTTGACATTACAACAGGGACTTCCATTGTTTCACTCTTTACTATTCCTTAGCGTAGTTCACTATTCTAGTTTATTACAAAGTCTTAAAACGTGTGCGTGTAGTTTAACATTAACTGAATCAAAAGCTTCAAATTTAAGTACAAAATATTTAACTTTTTCAAGCTCACTTGTCATTACTTGTCATTACTGCAAGTTACTTTGAGTCACATTCTACTCTGTTCCACAAGGTATAAAGATAATTTAATGACTAGTGCGTTAATTACAAAACATGAAAATAAATGTAAAATGTTATGTGCCTACTTTCACAACAGTTAGTGATATTATTAAATGAAAATTTTATGCAAAAAGCTATTAAACTGCAATTAAATAACAGAGTTGTAGTTGCAAAGCAGTCAGGATCCCATGATTTATATCAGTCATTCAGAAGTACATTTGGTACACACTGACAGGCAAACCACTAAGTGACCAGAAACATACAGAGCCAGATCTTAGCACCATCACCAAATGGTAAGGTGTGTATGTGTATAAAAACTTAACTGTTACCATGAGCAGTGAAATAAAACCCGAAACTGATAAACTAAGGAGTAATACATGGACCTTTATACCCTTGAAAACAAATTGGAAATGGTGTGTGATCATATATATATTTAACGGAATAGTCACAGATACACCCTCACATAAACTTGAAGCAGCTGGAATGAATTTTGCATAGGTAACTCTTCAAATACTACACAGTAAACTACGATTCATCAAGAAACGTACAGAAAATTGAACAGTGTGTCTGCGTTGGGCTTATAAATCCAAGCAGTGCAATTAAGGATGTGCCCTGAGATACGGTATGTAATCTTTGATTTTTTATATGAAAGAAAGTAACTAAGACCCGAACACGAGCTCAGAATATTGTTTCCACCGAATATTTTAGCTATAAGAGTCCTTGCTATCATGTCATGTGCAATATTTCTCACAAACGTATTAGTCGACCACAATGTTACTGTACCTGGGAGTGAGGCTGCTTTCGTCGTCTTATCGTGAGTTTGTACCGTTTTATTTCACGAGGACGCGCAGAAACACTTGATAGTATACGCACAACTGTCATGACTCACAGTGCAATGACTTTTCCTTTGACACCACTCTATTTCTTTATTGTAACGTCACCACGTGTTTCCGGTAGTGGCTGCGCAAGGCCAAGTGCAATAATACCGCGGTCAAGTATTCCCAGGTAGCGTCTATACTCAGAAACGACTATCATCAATGACAACAGCTGACAACTTATCTTACCCACCTGAAAATTAATTTCATAAAAATAAATAGTATTTACTGGTAGTGGTTTGTAATTGCAAAACGTAATTAAATCAGTTAACTGTTGCTGTCATAGCAGAACATTTAGGTGAGGCAGCCGGCGTCAACGAGTGTGCACAATACGGTGTCATGCAAGTGTAATTGGAATCATACCCTCTCAAAACACAATTTTTCAGAAAGCAATAACTCTTTTATAACATAGGAAACGACTGTAATTTTGAACCTGTAGCGAGACAGATTTAAGAGATAATATTCGCTACACTTAAGAAAAAGTGAGCAACGCATGAGTTTCCAACTCGCCACCTGGAATATTCTCACCACAGAGTTGAATGCGGAATGATCGCAAATAAACCGTGCGGAAATTTAGAAAGCATTTCGGAGATAACTGTGTATTCGCCTAATATTGCCCATGGCAACTAACTGAAAAGTTCTCGCCCTTTTTCGTCACTGATGCAGAAACTCCGAACTAGCCCAAATCAACACCAGACAAACCCATACTTCCACCCATACCGAACAGACCTCATAGCACAACAGGAACTGATAAAAGAATGACAAATTTTCGTTTGAAACCAAGAGCGCCTTATGGATCCAAAACGGAAAAGTTTCCTGTGCTGTCCAGCTCTGAGTAGCTAGAACACAGTTTATCATCACTCGCACTGATGGTAACGCACAGATCCGTGGAACAAACAGGTGGTTTCTCAGGTCGATGACGATTGAGTACGTAAGGTGCAGAGCTTAGCGAAGAGCGCACAAACAGTTCAGGGAGCAATCCGAATCGAAAACACCGAAGAGGCAAGATCAATTTACTCTAGTATTAACGGTGTATATTGAAGACTTCATTGAATGTATGTCCCAGAAACGTAACAATCGGCTGAAAGAAACTACATTTGTCGAGGTGACTACGCAGTCCATGGGCTTGGAGCCACTCATAGAACATATGTAGATAGCGGAGGTGTTGCTCCCGCTTGGCTCCGGTAATAAACAAGTCATCTAAATACACTACTGTCCATTAAAATTGCTACACCAAGAAGAAATGCAAATGACAAACGGGTATTCATTGGACAAATATATTATACTAGAACTGACATGTGATTACATTTTCACGCAGTTTGGGTGCATAGATCCTGAGAAATCAGTACCCAGAACAACCACATCTCCTCGTAATAACGGCCTTGATACGCCTGGGCATTGAGTCAAACAGAGCTTGGATGGCGTGTACAGGTACAGCTGCCCATGCAGCTTCAACACGATACTATACTTCATCAAGAGTAGTGGCTGGCGTATTGTGACGAGCCAGTTGCTCGACCACCATTGACCAGACGTTTTCAATTGGTGAGAGATCTGGAGAATGTGCTGGCCAGGGCAGCAGTCGAACATTTTCTGTATCCAGAAAGGCCCGTACAGGACCTGCAACATGCGGTCGTGCATAATCCTGCTGAAATGTAGGGTTTCGCAGGGATCGAATGAAGGGTAGAGCCACGGGTCGTAACACATCTGAAATGTAACGTCCACAGTTCAAAGTGCCGTCAATGCGAACAAGAGGTGATCGAGACGTGTAACCACTGGCACCCCATACCATCACGCCGGGTGATACGCCAGTATGGTGATGACGAATACACCCTTCCAATGTGTGTTCACCGTGATGTCGCCAAACACGGATGCGACCATCATGATGCTGTAAACAGAACCTGGATTCATCCGACAAAATGACGTTTTGACATTCGTGCACCCAGGTTCGTCGTTGAGTACACCATCGCAGGCGCTCCCGTCTGTGATGCAGCGTCAAGGGTAATCGCAGCCAGAACAATAGTCCATGCTGCTGCAAACTTCGTCGAACTGTTGGTGCAGATGGTTGTTGTCCTGCAAACGTCCCCATCTGTTGACGCAGGGACCGAGACGTGCCTGCACGATCCGTTATAGCCATGCGGATGAGATGCCTGGCATCTAGACTGCTAGTGATACGAGGCCGTTGGGATCCAGCACGGCGTTCCGTATTACCATCCTGAACCCACCGATTCCATATTCTGCTAACAGTCATTGGATCTCGACCAACGCGAAGAGCAATGTCCCAATACGATAAACAGCAATCGCGATAGGCTACAATCCGACCTTTATCAAAGTCGGAAACGTGATGGTACGCATTTCGCCTCCTTCCACGAGGCATCACAACAACGTTTCACCAGGCAACGCCGGTCAACTGCTGTTTGTGTATGAGAAATCGGTTGGAAACTTTCCTCATGTCAGCACGTTGTAGGTGTAGCCACCGGCGCCAACCTTGTGGGAATGCTCTGAAAAGCTAATCATTTGCATATGACAGCATCTTTTTCCTGTCGGTTAAATTTCGCGTCCGTAGCCCGTCATCTTCGTGGTGTAGCAATTTTAATGGCCAGTAGTGTAATTAACACAACTGGGGACATCCTGGCCAAGTTGCTCAGGATATGTGTATAATGTCGCGAGAGTGCTTGCAATCCCAAATGGCAACCTCTTATTACGATATATACTGACCTTAAATTAATCGTTAAAAACTGATTAGTTCAATCATCTACTATTAACTGAAAAGATCTACAATGTTGGGAAAAAGTTAGTAAATCCTTATAGAGGTTTCCATTTCACTCAAGATTTATTGTTGCAACAGTGCATACGGAGTACATGAAATGATTGCTCTTACAGATCAACAGCACAAGAGGTTCAGAGGTACCAGGTATCGATCCATGCTGAAACACCCATATTATTACTTTGTGTAGCCTGCACAGGCGGCAATGTTTGCGTTGACTCTGAGATCCACTCGACCGTATAGATGGCGAATAGTGTCCTGGGATACGTTATGCCACGTCTGCTCGACCTGTTGACGTAGTTCCGTAAGAGTCGTTGGTTGTCGAGTCGAACGAGTTAGTCCTCGTCCCATCATTGCCCACATATACTTTACTGGAGACAAGTCCGAAGCTCGTGCTGCACAGGTAATTTGCTGCACATCTTGCAGAGCACGTTGAGTTTCACAGGTAGTGTTTGAGCAAGCTTTGTCCAGTTGGAACAACACATTTTCCTGTTGCAGGAATGGCAAATAACGGGTCTAACAACATTCTGCACGTACGGAGTGCCGGTTAGCATCCCCTCCAGAAACATCAAAGGTGAACGAGAGTTGTAGCTTATCGCACCACATAGTATAATGCCTTGGTTTGGGCCAGTGTGTCTTGGATGAAAGCACTCTAGGAGACAGTGTTCACGAGGTCTACATCGTACGCGCAAAAGACAGTCACTTGTGCGCAGGCTAAAGATCATGCTGAAGATCATGCTGCGCCATTCTATCTTCCAAGTAATCCTCTGATGATCCCTTTCGAGCCGTAAATGTTGATGGTTTGGCATGAGTGGAGGACGGACTAGATATGTGCGTACCCGTAGTACCATTGCTAATAACCGGTTCGCAACAGCTCGTGATGAAACATCTCAGCTCACAAGCTCTCTAATCTGTGCTGTGGGTAGCTGTACGATCTGCCATTGCTTCCCTTTCAATACCACGATCCTAGCGGGCGACTGTGTCTAATAGATATCCAGATCTACAGGTGTGTGATTCCAGCATCGTTACACAGCTGATGCAGCACGTCGACCTTGTGTGGCAATTCTCCGAAATAACCCATCTTGCCACTCGGAAGACCACAATTTGACCCCTTTCAGTCTCACTCAGTTCGCTTTAAGAAGCACGAGTGCGTCTCTGTGGCATCGTTGCCTGTTTGCTTCACTCGTTTGCACCACACTGAGACTTCTGGCTGGAAGCGTACCCTACTAAAGAGTAGACACAGATGGCGCTCTGGAAGCTGTGCCACAAAACTATCTGCTGGCAGACAACGTTGAAACCATTATCAGTACATGTACTATCTCCCAGGTGGCATATGCCATCATCAGGTCAAAATCGACGTCATCTTTCCTGATGAACAAATTTTTTTCCAGCAGTGCTTCTTTGAAAAATAATGTCCCAGCCATTGTCGCCAACAATTCCTCCAGTTAGGAATTGGATGCAGACCGTCATTTGCTTAAGCATTCAAATGGCCCTGAGCACTTTGGGACTTAACAGCTGAGATCATCAGTCCCCTAGAACTTAGAAATACTTAAACCTAACTAATCTAAGGACATCACACAACACCCAGCCATCACGAGGCAGAGAAAATCCCTGACTCCGCCGCTACCGCAAGACCACGAGCTGCGGACGAAATCCGCTTTTATTTGATCTTCCATGGCAGAAGGCAATTGACGTGCTCTGCAGAACTTAGACACTGCCTGTTGTTTTTAGTACGAGTGGGCCTGGAACTCAGATGTACAACCTGCTGAAGATTCAAACAACTGATTACACTGTGCATACAACGTGTCAAGTTCTTTGTGCGGTATCACATTTGAAGCTGTATTCACCTAGTCCCGAATCTGGACACCAAACGACGCAAAAGTGTCTAAGCCAAAAATGATAGTTGTCGTCCAAGAGTTAACTACCAGCACGTCTAGTTTCCGAGAGACATTTTTATGTTTATTTTGGACTACGATCTCATCCTTCAACGGGATCGTCTGTCCTGTGTGGATGATCATTTACAAGGAGCCTCTTGAGAGCGAAGTCGTAAACAGCCAACGATATTTACGGCTTTGACGCTCCACATATTGTCTGCCATGCAATCACAATATTTGCAACTAATGGCAATAGGGGGTGGGGCTGGAGGTATCCAATGGTGAGTACAGAATTACGCTACGGAGGGTAGATAAACCGTTTATTCGACGAGTAACTCACAACAGCGCTAATGTGCTAGTGGTGTTGATACAAAGCGGAGCAATGGCAACAATAAAAGCAAAGCAAACATTTCATTAACAACAGTTGATAAAGTCGACATTTTCTCAGAAAAGAACAGGAATCTCGCAGAGAATGAAAGAAGTGGCAGACGAAATATTAGCATTTCTGCAAGATGAGTCATTAGACTATGTGATGACGTATACCCTCGGCTGTGTGGACATTGTACATGAGGAGAACAATGATGACGATACGAGCTTAACAAGTGAAAGTGGTACTGAATGAGGTGTCTAGCCATGTCGGACAGGGAGCCACAAACCCTGTCTCCAGTGCAACGTAGCAAAGGACAGAGCACTAGAAATAATTATATGAATGGAAGATCATCGCAGCGTAGTAAAAAATACAGTTATGAATAGATTTTGAATAAGTCCGCAGCATTATGACTGTGTAGTGCAGAAAAAAACTCTGGATATTCAAGGGAGGACAAGGAGCACTTGTTATAAAAACTGATTTATGCTTGATATACACACATCAAACAAAAATTTTTCATCACCCCAGTTCCCAGAACTCCAGAAGATAGACGTTGACTGTGGATATTGTATCACAGACACAGTCCCTTTGATTCTTCAGAGATGTCACTAAACCCGCCCAAAGCTGTAAACAACCATCCATGAGCAGCACCTATTAGACGGAGAGGGTCCGACAGCTGATCAGTTCTAATCATTCCACCAGGAAGCAGGTACACAGCTCGTGTTGTCTGCAGTTCAACCATGCCTAGACGGTCCATACTGCTGTTCGATCGCGTCCGAATTGTTACTTTGGGACAGGATGGGTTCTGAACAAGACAAGTGTCCAGGCATCTCGGAGTGAACCAAAGCAATGGGCACGTTTATTCATAGTCTAAGTGGGATGCTGGCAACTGCTTATTTGGTCTTTCTAGCAAAATTACTTTCGTAGCCCCTTGATTGATTTATTAACTTTAGTAACCGTAATCACTATGATGACATCATGGTCGCTAGTCCCGTTCTACATACTCGCGCCGTTGATAACGTCGGACCTGAGTGTAGCTACAAGGCATAAATGTTCGGGCATGGAGGAGATACAGAGAGAAAGGAACTGTCGATGACAAGCCTCGCTCAGGCCACCCAAGGGCTACTACTGCAGTGGATGACCGCTACCTAGAAATTATGACTCGGAGGAACCCTGACAGCAACGACACCATGATGAATAATGCTTTTCGTGCAGCTGCAGAACGTCGTGTTACGACTCAGAGTGTGCACAATACACTGCATGATGCGCAACTTCACTCCCGACGACCGTGGCGGGGTCCATCTTTGCAACCACGACACCATGCAGCGCGGTTCAGATGGGCCCAACAACATGCCGAGTGGACCACTCAGGATTGGCATCACGTTCTCTTCACCGATGAGTGTCGCATAAGCCTTCAACCAGACACTCGTCGGAGACGTCTTTGGAGGCAACCCGGTCAGGCTGAACGCCTTAGACACACTATCCAGCGAGTGCAGCAAGGTGGATGTTCACTGCTGTTTTGGGGTGCCATTATGTGGGGCCGACGTACGCCGCTGGTGGTGATGGAAGGCGCCGTAACGACTGTACGATACGTGAATGCCATCCTCCGAGCGATAGTTCAATCATATCAGCAGCATATTGACGAGGCATTCGTCTTCATGGACGACAATTCACGCCCCCATCGTGCACATCTTGTGAAAGACTTCCTTGAGGATAACGACATCGCTCGACTAGAGTGGCCGGCATGTGCTCCAGACATGAACCCTATCGAACATGCCTGGGAGATATTGGAAAGGGCTGTTTATGGACGTCGTGACTCACCAACCTCTCTGAGGGATCTACGCCGCATCGCCATTGAGGAATGGGACAATCTGGACCAACTGATGAACTTGTGGATAGTATGCCACGACGAATACAGGCATGCATCAATACAAGAGGACGGTCTACTGTATATTAGAGGTACCGTTGTGTACATCAATCTGGACCACCACCTCTGTAGGTCTCGCTGTATGGTGTTGCAACATGTAATGTGTGGGTTTCATGAGCAATAAAAAGGGCGGAAATGATTATGTTGATCTCGATTCCATATTTCTGTACAGGTTCCGGAACTCTCGGAACCGAGGCAATGAAAAACTTTTTTTGATGTGTGTATATCGAAAAGAAAGATTAGACGTAATAGGAGGGGATATGTTCATTGCAGCTGACAAAAATATTGTTTCTTTTGAGGTCGAATTTGAATGTGTCAGTGATGTTATCTGGTCACATATAACAGGACTAGCCGAAATCAATTTAATTGTGTAGAAGCTCTTACCGACCATCAGATTCCGACGTGACAGCTTTAGTGTCATTAAAAGGAAGTCTACAGTTAGTACCGCGGATACAACTAGATCGCGCTATACTAGTTAGAAGAGACTTTACTTTAACCTGCCGATTATAGACTGGGACATCTATGGATTCATTACAGGAAGAACAGAGAGAGAGTCTTGCGAAATACTTTTGAACACGTTTTCCGACAAACGTGTTGAGCAGCTTTCTCGACAGCCCACACCCAATAGAAATATATTAGACCTTGTAGTTACACTCAGGTCCGACGTTATCAACGGCGCGAGTATGGAGAAAGGGACTAGTGACCATGATGTCATCATAGTGATTACGATTACTAAAGTTAATAAATCAATCAAGAGGACTACGAAAGTAATTTTGCTAGAAAGACCAAATAAGCAGTTGCCAGCATCCCACTTAGACTATGAATAAACGTCATTTACGAGATCCAGTGTTATGAACACAGAGGAATTATGGGCAAGTTTAAAAGATTGTAAATCTTTCTCTGGGGAAGTATGTGCCGAGTAAGTGTATTAAGGATGGAAGAGAGCCACCGTGGTTAGCAACGAAATTCGGAAAATTCTGAGGAAGAAAGGCTGTTGCACTCTCGGTTCAAAAGAGACTGCACAATTGACGATAGGTTAAAGTTTTTAGAGATTCATACGTCTGTAAAAAGATCAGTGCGCTAAGCGTACAACTACCATTGTCATACCTTAGCAAAAGATCTTGCTGAGAATCCATGAAAATTCTGGTCCTACGTAAAATCCCAAAGCGGATCTGAGGCTACCCGTTGATCACTCTGGTGTGGCTGTAGAAGACGCAAAAGGAAAGCTGGAGGTTTAAATCTTGCGTTTAAGAAATACTTCACACAGGAGAACTGTAAAAGCATACCATTGTTTGACCACGGCGCAGAATCGTGTATGGAGAACATGATATTAGGCATCTGTGCCCGAGAGAAACAACTGAAATAGAAGAAAAGAAATAAGTCGCCAGGTACAGATAAGAGCACTCTACACCAGTGTTACACACGGCGAGGAAATAATAAATAGGGTAAAAACTTCAAAATTTTTGGTATCAATACTGATGAATATTTAAACTGAAAAAAGCAACTCCCAAAACAACTTAGTTCAGCCACAATTGCACCTAGAATCGTTGCAAACCCTGGGGAGAAAGAAATCAGTAAGTTGCCATATTTGCACACTTTCATTCATTAATGTCATATGGAATAATGTTCTGGGGTAATTCATCTTTAAGAAATATAGTTCTCATTATTTAAAAACGAGCTGTGAGAATAATATATGATGCTCACCCATTATCATCTTGTAGGCATGTGTTTATGGAGTTTAGCATTCTGACTATTGCGTAGGCTTTTGTTTATTCACTCATGAAGTTTGTTGTAAATAATCCTCTCCAGTTCAAAAGGGATAATGATGTACATAATTACAAAACCAGAAAGAAAAATTACGTTGATTACTCCATGTTAAGGTTGTCTTTAGCACAGAAATGCGTTCGCAATGATACAACTAAAATTTTTTTATGACTTACCTGGTGATATAAAACGTCAGACACACAGCAAAGTAAAACTTGACAACACACGAAAAAGTTTCTCCTTCACAACTCCTTCTATTTAGTAGAAAAATTTCTGTTTTTGTAAAGTGTAAAAGATGGTAGGTAGGAATTACTGACTCCAATCCATATACCTTTTTTAATTAAAAAGTCAACCTTAAAAATGTTCATAATACAACCATATTTACAGATGAAATGACTCATTCCACATCATTACGATTTATTGTGCAAAGTGATCGATGGAACATGAAACTAAATAACTAACTGACATAGAGGTCATTCCCAGAATCCTGACTTCAGCATCAGCACTTTCTTGTCTCTGGTATTCAAATACAACTGAGACAACAGCGGATGCCATATTTCGCTGGCATCAGCATTGACATCTCCAAGAGCATACAGGGAATCATACCGTAAGTGTAATCACTTCCAGCCATGTGCCAAGGCCATAGAAGGGGAAGGGGGTGGGGGAGTGCCCCACACTACCCCACACACCCGAGTCCCCATATCCGTATTTCCACTCCCCTACTCCTTCACGCTCCTGCACCCCACTTGGTAGCCAAATATGATAAAGTATGTGACTTACCTAAAATACCGAAACTTTTTGCATTATTGACTTCTGAAAAGTTTTTAAGGACTTTCTCACCAGCCACAACGGTAAATTTCGTTTAAAGCTATATGTCATTCACAATGGAATATTGAAACACGTAGATATCTATAAATATCTGTATAAATATTTAGTAACCAACATTTGCTTGAAAAAATACAGAAAATAAAGTATTGTTGAAAATCAGTTTTACCTTAAATACCATTCCATACACATTGAAAATGCGAATTACAGTCAAATCCTATTTCACATCCCAGTTGCTCCTGTCATCAGCAAATGGCTGCACTGTTGAAAACGAGTGCTCCTGTCACCAGCGGCTCACTGCACTTGGAATAAGTGGAAAGTTCGATCTTTGTACTACGATTTTCTTTTCGGTTATTACTGTCACCAACAGATAGCTGAACTGTAAAAAACGTGAATTATTCGTTTGTCGTACCATTAGTAATTCTCACTGTCAGCACCACATGAATCCACTGTCAAAAAAACAGAACAGAGAGGTGAAGTAATTATTTTCCACAGTAGAGATGTAATATTCTAAAGTGTCTGCAAAAATATGTCTGCAATGTAAAGAAGGTGCAAGTTAGTTTCCACATACAGATATTCGTCAAATTAGTACCGAAACTTTCAAAGTATGTCATTCCGTGCCTAATAACAGTTGATATGTTAGAACGTAGGCCTAAGGAATGGATATCGTACACATTACCTAACCAGGCTTATAATTGCAGAAAAATACGTGTCAGTGGAATACTACACTAAGCAGGTGAGCACACAGGCACATGGACACTCTGAATGTAACTAATCAGGCCTACTCTTGATTTAAGTAATAATACACCTTAAAATTAAATGTTTCCGCATTTAAGTTGTGCAAACAACTTGTAAACAACTTGTAAAAGTACCATTCCAGAAGGTTCAAAGGTAATGCATTGTGTTATACTCTAGATGAAATATAATCGATAATTGCTAATTATTGCTATTATTAAAAATGACCCAAGCCCACTTCTTAAGAAGTCTCCAACCAGAATTATGGTGCCAAGGCTCTATAAAAGCTTTATAGACTGTGTTGTTTTCCACAACTATGATGTCACAATATTCTAAAATGTCTGCAAAATAGGTTAGCAATGCGACAAGTGCGACTTTTACACTCCTGGAAATGGAAAAAAGAACACATTGACACCGGTGTGTCAGACCCACCATACTTGCTCCGGACACTGCGAGAGGGCTGTACAAGCAATGATCACACGCACCGCACAGCGGACACACCAGGAACCGCGGTGTTGGCCGTCGAACGGCGCTAGCTGTGCAGCATTTGTGCACCGCCGCCGTCAGTGTCAGCCAGTTTGCCGTGGCATACGGAGCTCCATCGCAGTCTTTAACACTGGTAGCATGCCGCGACAGCGTGGACGTGAACCGTATGTGCAGTTGACGGACTTTGAGCGAGGGCGTATAGTGGGCATGCGGGAGGCCGGGTGGACGTACCGCCGAATTGCTCAACACGTGGGGCGTGAGGTCTCCACAGTACATCGATGTTGTCGCCAGTGGTCGGCGGAAGGTGCACGTGCCCGTCGACCTGGGACCGGACCGCAGCGACGCACGGATGCACGCCAAGACCGTAGGATCCTACGCAGTGCCGTAGGGGACCGCACCGCCACTTCCCAGCAAATTAGGGACACTGTTGCTCCTGGGGTATCGGCGAGGACCATTCGCAACCGTCTCCATGTAGCTGGGCTACGGTCCCGCACACCGTTAGGCCGTCTTCCGCTCACGCCCCAACATCGTGCAGCCCGCCTCCAGTGGTGTCGCGACAGGCGTGAATGGAGGGACGAATGGAGACGTGTCGACTTCAGCGATGAGAGTCGCTTCTGCCTCGGTGCCAATGATGGTCGTATGCGTGTTTGGCGCCGTGCAAGTGAGCGCCACAATCAGGACTGCACACGACCGAGGCACACAGGGCCAACACCCGGCATCATGGTGTGGGGAGCGATCTCCTACACTGGCCGTACACCACTGATGATCGTCGAGGGGACACTGAATAGTGCACGGTACATCCAAACCGTCATCGAACCCATCGTTCTACCATTCCTAGACCGGCAAGGGAACTTGCTGTTCCAACAGGACAATGCACGTCCGCATGTATCCCGTGCCACCCAACGTGCTCTAGAAGTTGTAAGTCTACTACCCTGGCCAGCAAGATCTCCGGATCTGTCCCCCATTGAGCATGTTTGGGACTGGATGAAGCGTCGTCTCACGCGGTCTGCACGTCCAGCACGAACGCTGGTCCAACTGAGGCGCCAGGTGGAAATGGCATGGCAAGCCGTTCCACAGGACTACATCCAGCATCTCTACGATCGTCTCCATGGGAGAATAGCAGCCTGCATTGCTGCGAAAGGTGGATATACACTGTACTAGTGCCGACATTGTGCATGCTCTGTTGCCTGTGTCTATGTGCCTGTGGTTCTGTCAGTGTGATCATGTGATGTATCTGACCCCAGGAATGTGTCAATAAAGTTTCCCCTTCCTGGGACAATGAATTCACGGTGTTCTTATTTCAATTTCCAGGAGTGTACATTAAATATCTAGGACCTAGTTGAGGTTAAGTACAAGAAAAAGCGCTGTTAGGTTCAAATCAATTAGGTTACTACATCTATGACGTCACAATATTCTGAAAAGTGGGCCATAAAATGTAATCTTTACATTGCAACAGTATCTAAATAAGTAAAGTTTGTATTCAATGTCTGTGCAGTTGCGTTTCAGGAAACTGTGGCTCACAAAAATAATAGTCTTTATTCAACTGCACCACCGCACACACTTATATAGAACAAAAGTCTTACTTGGGAAGGAAGAAATAAAGTGCTTTATTAACATCAATCACTTAAACTGTATAACGAAAGGAACTGTTAATAAATGCATGACTAAAGTTGGTAACAGTGAGAGATGTGACATTTCCAGAGATAATGTCGAAGTCGATATCTCAGAAACAAATAAAATCACTTACCATTTGTTGTGAGATTTCTCTCAATTTGCAGGCACAATGAAGATCCAGAAACTTAATATTGCGACGTCTAAATTGTCTGTATGGCGCATTGAAATGCATGCTTATCATAATAGAAGCAAGACCTCTACGAAGATTCGAGGAAACATAAAATTTTATTATAAGCAATATTCCGCCTACATTGCAAGCACAACATGTCTCATTTTATACAAAATAGTGCAAAACACGATTATAATACCAGAACCAAAAACAATCTGTATAAGGACCACAAAAGTTTAACATTAGTACAAAAAGGAGTCAAATACATGGGTACTCATACATTCAATAACTTACCAGAGCATATCAAAGGCCTTGAAGTGATAAAGATCGGTTTCAGAGTGAATTAAAGAACTTCCTTTTGGCCAACCCCTTCTACTGCATCGATGAATATCTTCACAACGATTATAGCTCATAACTCTGTCTGCATTAGAATTGTACAATATCTATGTATTTGAATAAAAACACCTTTGACTCATCCCAGAGACTCCTCTCCAAGGGATCCACGGAAATCTATAAATGTAATGTAATTTAAATGTAAAAATGCGGCATCAAATACGCCTAATACTTAGTCCAAGACATTTTATGACTACCCTCCATTACTATAAAAGCTAAACAAATGTCATGGCAGATATTAAAGTGATGTTATTCTCTATAAAATACAGATATACAGATATTTAGATGAAGATGCGGAAATAGTTTTGTTCTAAAAGTTTGCGGATCACAATCAACCCTTGTTACCGCTACAGCTGAAATCGTCAATGACATCCTACATGTTCGGACCTCCAAAAAGCAAAGCGTAAACAAAGTTGCTGTACATACAACGAGGTATGGTAATTAAGACTGCAGTGTGACAGTACAGCATTTTCGGTTTGCAGAGACGATGATCTCGACTTCATAATACACGGAAAACAAAAATGAAATAATGTGATTAAAGCAGCGACAGTAGTGGGAAATTGTCAATAATTTTCGAAGTAACGTAATTGTATTCCATCACAGAGTAATTGACAAGAAAGGTATAAGTCATCATGTACGTAAACAGTCTTGCACAGCAATTAATGTGTACTGGTCTCCATCCTAGTAATACCATGTTCTCTAGCTCAGGAAGACGCAAAAGTTTCCCGTAGTCGCATGTCTCGATATTTTATAAAATCTATAAGGTGGTTACCAATAACTTAGCTCCCTCCTGGGCTTGTGATTCGACATATAAATATATTATATAACTTTTATAACTTTTACTCTATTTTTAGGGGCCATCTAGGTTAAATAGTCATCCCCACCTGTCTTAGCGTGTATTATTATCCCAGGTGCCGTTTTATATGAGACGTGTCACCTTAAAGCGTACATTACACTCCACCTAGGAAGCAGGCTGGTTCTGTTAATGTAAATTTATAGTGTAATTTTGTGAGGCGGAATAGTATATGAGATCCACGTGCAGTGTGTATAAATTAACGACATCACAGTATATTCCGTAAAAAAATGGCGGTGAATCATAATTTCGCGGAATAATTTAATTGTAAATTTCAGGATTTATGTGTGACAGAGTACCAAATCCCTGCGGACAGACAATATCGTGGACAACAATTTGTCCCCCTCCTCCTCCCCCTCCCCCGCCCGCTGTTTCAGTATAGCACTTCTTTGTATTGTATTTTGTATTTCTTGGAGTCAGATTAGCTTATTATAGCCGTATGTAGATAGAATACAGTTAATGATTCAACTGCACGCCCGTACAAAAGCAGCAGAAACGTTGTTAAACATCCCACAGAGGGTGTTCTGTGTGTTATTCGTTAATTGACACCACGTGGAAGCAACAACTGAAACAGATTAGTGGTGCTCCTACTCAGCACTCGCCCCTATCAAGTCGCAACACAGTATTGCCTGATCCGTCGCAGCCCAAGGAGCTACTAACGAGAGTATCGGCATTCACCATCTTTTATCCATTTTTATGTACAGCAAACGATTTACTTCTAGCAGTAAGGTTGAGCTGTGCTGGTGTTAGCGATCAACAACAAGCCGATACTGCTGACATAATCATTCTGTGTATAATACATCATAAAGTTCTGGTGGAGGGCTGTATACAGGGTGGGGCGATTAAAACTGCTTGTCTTAATATTTAGGACACTACAGCCAGGACCAAAAAAAAAAAGTTATGATAGAAGTTGATCGATTCGAAAGGCGACATACAGTAACACTAAATTCAATCCCCCTGCCCCACCTTCAAGGGATGGGAGAGAGACCACTTTGAAATCTTCAATATGAACCCCCTTTTTAATTGCGGATTCTGATTCTCGGAAAAAAGTACATAACTTTTGGATCAGTTTTATCGCTGCATGGCGCTTTGATCGACACAAATCAAAATGAGTTAAAAACAGTTGAAAAGCGAAATATCCGATATGTACCATTCTCTCGAATACATTTTGTACCATTAAAATAACTGTCTGTTCTGTGATGCACGGACGGTAAGCAAGCGTCACAGTCCATGGTCAGATTCGCGCTGTGGATGCAAACACCTCTAGGTGCGAGGATGTACACTACTGGGCATTAAAATTGCTACATCACGAAGATGTCCTACAGACGCGAAATTTAACCGACAGGAAGAAGACTCTGTGATATGCAAATGATTAGCTTTTCACAGCATTCACACAAGGTTGGCGCCGATGGGGACACCTACAACGCGCTGACATGAGAAAAGTTCCCAACCGATTTCTCTAACACAAACAGCAGTTGACCGACTTTGCCTGGTGAAACGTTGTTGTGATGCCTCGTGTAAGGACGAAAAATGGTTACCGTCACGTTTTCGACTTCGATAAAGGTCGGATTGTAGCCTATCGCGATTGCGGTTTATCGTATCGCGACATTGCTGCCCGCGTTGGTCGAGATCCAATGACTGTTAACAGAATATGGAATCGGTGGGTTCAGGAGGGTAATACGGAACGCCGTGCTGGATCCCAACGGCCTCGTATCACTAGCAGTCGAGATGACAGGCATCTTATCCGCATGGCTGTAACGGATCGTACAGCCACGTCTAGATCCCTTAGTCAACAAATGGGTACGTTTGCAAGACAACAACCATCTGCACGAAAGAACTTGCCCCCCTTCTAACAGCCGTGTACCGCAACTCTCTAGAGGAAGGTTTCAAATGATTGGAAAAGAGCACAGGTATTCCCAGTCTTCAAGAAGGGTCGTCGAGCAGATGCGCAAAACTATAGACCTATATCTCTGACGTCGATCTGTTGTAGAGTTTTGGAACATGTCTTTTGCTCGAGTATCATGTCGTTTTTGGACACCCAGAATCTACTATGTAGGAATCAACATGGATTCCGGAAACAGCGATCGTGTGAGACCCAGCTCGCTTTATTTGTTCATGAGACCCAGAAAATATTAGATACAAGCTCCCAGGTAGATGCTATTTTCCTTGACTTCCGGAAGGCGTTCGATACAGTTCCGCACTGTCGCCTGATAAACAAAGTAAGAGCCTACGGAATATCAGACCAGCTGTGTGGCTGGATTGAAGAGTTTTTAGCAAACAGAACACAGCATGTTGTTTTCAATGTCTACAGACGTTAAAGTAACCTCTGGCGTGCCACAGGGGAGTGTTATGGGACCATTGCTTTTCACAATATGTATAAATGACCTAGTAGATAGTGTCGGAAGTTCCATGCGGCTTTTCGCGGATGATGCTGTAGTATACAGAGACGTTGCAGCATTAGAAAATTGTAGCGAAATGCTGGAAGATCTGCAGCGGATAGGCACTTGGTGCGGGGAGTGGCAACTGACCCTTAACATAGACAAATGTAATGTATTGCGAACACATAGAAAGAAGGATCCTTTATTGTATGATTATACGATAGCGGAACAAACACTGGTAGCAGTTACTTCTGTAAAATATCTGGGAGTATGCGTGCGGAACGATTTGAAGTGGAATGATCACATAAAATTAATTGTTGCTAGGGCGGGTACTAGGTTGAAATTCATTGGGAGAGTCCTTAGGAAATGTAGTCCATCAACAAAGGAGGTGGTTTACAAAACACTCGTTCGACCTATACTTGAGTATTGCTCATCAGTGTGGGATCCGTACCAGATTGGGTTGACGGAGGAGATAGAGAAGATCCAAAGAAGAGCGGCGTGTTTCGTCACAGGGTTATTTGGTAACCGTGATAGCGTTACGGAGATGTTTAGCAAACTCAAGTGGCAGATTCTGCAAGGGAGGCGCTCTGCATCGCGGTGTAGCTTGCTCGCCAGGCTTCAAGAGGGTGTGTTTCTGGATGAGGTATCGAATGTATTGCTTCCCCCTACTTATACCTGCCGAGGAGATTCGAGCGCGCACAGAGGCTTTCAGACAGTCGTTCTTCCCGCGAACCATACGCGACTGGAATAGAAAAGGGAGGTAATGAGAGTGGCACGTAAAGTGCCCTCCGCCACACACCGTTGGTTGGCTTGCGGAGCATAAATGTAGATGTAGATGTAGAACAGTTCGACGACGTTTGCAGCGGCAGGGACTATCAGATCGGAGACCATGGCTACGGTTACCCTTGACGCTGCGTCACAGACGGGAGCGCCTGCGATGGTGTACTCAACGACGAACCTGGGTGCACGAATGGAAAAACGTCAATTTGTCGGATGAATCCAGGTTGTGTTTACAGCATCATGATGGTCACATCCGTGTTTGGCGGCATCGCGGTGAACGCACAATGGAAGTGTGTATTCGTCATCGCCATACTGGCGTATCAGCCGGCGTGATGGTACGGGGTGCCATTGGTTACACGTCTCGGTCACCTCTTGTTCAAATTGGCGGCACTTTCAACAGTGGACGTTACATTTCAGATGTGTTACGACCCGTGGCTCTACCCTTCATTCGATCCCTGTAAAACCCTACATTTCACCAGAATAATGCACGACCGCATGTTGGCTCTGAGCACTATGGGACTCAACTGCTGTGGTCATAAGTCCCCTAGAATTTAGAACTACTTAAACCTAACTAACCTAAGGACATCACACACATCCATGCCCGAGGCAGGATTCGAACCTGCGACCGTAGCGGTCGTGCGGTTCCGGACTGTAGCGCCTTTAACCGTTTGGCCACTCCGGCCGGCTACGACCGCATGTTGCAGGTCCTGTACGGTCCTTTCTGGATACAGAAAATGTTTATTTTTGGATATTTGTCCTTTTTTTGGATATTTGTCCTGCTGCCCTGGCCAGCACATTCTCCAGATCTCTCACCAATTGAAAACGTCTGGTCAATGTTTGCCGAGCAACTGGCTCGTCGTATTACGTCAGTCACTACTCTTGATGAACTGTGGTATCGTGTTGAAGCTGCATGGGCAGCTGTACCTGTACACGCCGTCCAAGCTCTGTTTGACTCAATGCCCAGGCGTATCAAGGCCGTTATTACGGCGAGAGGTGGTTGTTCTGGGTACTGATTTCTCAGGATCTATGCACCCAAATTGCGTGAAAATGTAATCACATGTCAGTTCTAGTATAATATATTTGTCCATGAATACTCGTTTATCATCTGCATTTCTTCTTGGTGTAGCAGTTTTAATGGCCAGGAGCGTAGTTCCATGACTATGCTCGCACAGCGAACGACGGACGCGGAAACGGCGGCGCGAAGCTGTCGCAGTTCACTTTACTGAAAACGTTCGAACTGCAAACATGTCTTACTACGTGTGCTACGATGTTGACGACTGCGGAAGGAGAGATATCACTGCGTGTCGAACATGCACGTAGGAGACGCTCGTCGACGTTATGCGGACCTGTTCCCTGAGAGGAATGTTCCTTCTGCAACGACATTTCGCAGTGTTATTCAACTGTTTACTACAGCTGGAATTGTTCAACCCACACGAAGAATCCAACCACGACCTGCGACAAACGAAAATGCCGCATTGGATATTTCAGCTGTAACTGCTGCATATCCTCAAATTAGTTCACGGCAAACAGCATGAGGTGCAGGAATTTCGCGATGAAGTGTTCTGCGCGTACTGCATGAACACTAAGACCACCCATATCACCCGTCGTTGTATCAATGATGGTATAAGACCTAAAAAGTGGCACACACATGAAATGAGCTGCAGCTTATTTAATGTTTTAGTTACTCAACAAGCATTTGTAGCATACAGGACGTCTCAGAAGTCACGGTACAACTTCAATGTGTTATAGCAACATGATTAATTAACATAATCACAACATGTTTGGCTTATGTGACACATTATCTAACAAAGTCTTTATGCCATTCAATCAATTTCAACACGTGCGCCTTTGGCGTCACGCACAACATCCAGACCCTATTCAACCTCTACCCACTTTCGGTGCAACATATCCACATCAACGGTGGCAATGGCAGCAACGATTCCGTTTTTTAAATCACTGATGTGGTTGACAGGCGTTTTGTGGACTGTCCTTCACATATCCCCACAGAAATAAGTCCTTCGGTGTAATATCATGCGTCCTAGAAGGCCAGCCAACTGGACCAACCCTGCCACACCAGTGACGTGGAAACATCTGGTGTAGAACATCTCGAACAGTCTGAGCCAAATGTGGCTGTGCACTATCTTGTTGGAAAACTACTGTATCTTGGCCATCACCCAGTAGTGGTGACGCAGACAGCTCCAGCATATCAAGGGAATTATCAGAATTAACTGTTTTTTTCTGTCACAAAAATGGCCCCTCAATGCTATCAACCGTCGAGCAACACCACCCATTCACTTTCGGGCTGTCCTCTCTCAGTATACGGATTGGTTGTGACCCTGACGCGAACACTGTGTTTGTTTCTATTACCCTTTAAACGGTGAAGAGCGTCCACAGCGAATTGCATACGCTGTGGGATGTTGTCTGGTTTCAATGCGCACAACAGTTGCAATCGATATGGATAAATCCGTAAACGTTTCCAAAGGACCCAGTACACTTTCCCTGTAAAGATTTGCAGCTCCTCCGATGCCTTCCGAACAGACTTCTGCGGTGAACGCTGAAACGCCATCCGCATACGTTCTGTGTTGGGTTCACTTGTTCCAGATATCATGCTTCACATAAAAGCTTCCTGTTTGCATAAAATTCCTGTACCACCGGAGTACCGACGTCTGCGAGAGTGGGTGCTTCCTTCACCGTGTTTGGATGTTCCTTTGAAAACTGCATGTCCTATTTGGACTGAATGAAACATTCAACGGACTATCTCTTTTCTTGAACCGTTGTCATTACGCTTCACTCACAACAATCTGGAACATGCACGAACAAAACTTTGTGTCTTCGTCTGTCGCATAAGCCAAAGGTGGTATGAATATCTGTATGAATATCTTAATTAGTTTGGGTACTATAACACACTGAAGTTGAGGTGTACTTTTTGACATACCATGTACACTACTGGCCATTAAAACTGCTACACCAAAAAGAAATGCAGATAGGTATTCATTGGAGAAATATATATTATACTAGAACTGACATGTGATTACATTTTCACGCAATTTGGATGCATAGATCCTGAGAAATCAGTACCCAGAACAACCACTTCTCGCCGTAATAACGGCCTTGATACGCCTGGGCATTGAGTCAAACAGAGCTTGGATGACGTGTACAGGTACAGCTGCCCATGCAGCTTCAACACGATACCACAGTTCATCAAGAGTAGTGGCTGGCGTTTTGTGATGAGCCAGTTGCTCGGCCACCATTGACCAGACGTTTTCATTTGGTGAGAGATCTGTAGAATGTGCTGGCCGGGGCAACAATCGAACATTTTCTGTATCCAGAAAGGCCCGTACAGGACCTGCAACATGAGGTCGTGCATTATCCTGCTGAAATGTAGGGTTTTGCAGGGACCGAATGAAGGATAGAGCCACGGGTCGTAACACATCTGAAATGTAACGTCCACTGTTCAAAGTGTCGTCAATTTGAACAAGAGGTGACCGAGACGTGTAACCAATGGCACCCCATACCATCACGCCGGCTGATACGCCAGTATGGCGATGACGAATGCACGCTTTCAATGTGCGTTCACCGCGATGCCGCCAAACATGGATGCCACCATCATGATGCTGTAAACAGAACCTGTATTCATCCGAATGACGTTTTTCCATTCGTGCACCCAGGTTCGTCGTTGAGTACACCATTGCAGGAGCTCCTGTCTGTGATGCAGCGTCAAGGTTAACCGCAGCCATGGTCTCCGAGCTGATAGTCCATGTTGCTGGAAACGTCGTCGAACTGTTCGTGCATATGGTTGTTGTCTTGCAAACGTTCCCATCTGTTCACTCAGGGATCGAGACGTGGTTGCACGATCCGTTACAGCCATGCGGATAAGGTGCTTGTCATCTCGACTGCTAGTGATACGAGGCCGTTGGGATCCAGCACGGCGTTCCGTATTACCCTCTTGAACCCACCGATTCCATATTCTGCTAACAGTCATTGGATCTCGACCAACGTGGGCAGCAATGTCGCGATAGGCTACAATCCGACCGTTATCAAAGTCGAAAACGTGATGGTAACCATTTTTCGTCCTTACACGAGGCATCACAACAACGTTTCACCAGGCAACGCCGGTCAACTGCTGTTTGTGTTAGAGAAATCGGTTGGGAATTTTCCTCATGTGAGAACGTCGTAGGTGTCGCTACCGGCGCCAACCTTGTGTGAATGCTCTGGAAAACTAATCATTTGCATATCACACCATCATCTTCCTGTCGGTTAAATTTCGCGTCTGTAGCACGTCATCTTCGTGGTGTAGCAGTTTTAATGGCCAGTAGTGTAGTAACCCAACTACGCTCATGGGGTCATATGGAATAAGTAACGTACAATGAAACTCTACCCAGGCAGCTAACCCTGAGAATGTGGCGGGTAATCGTATAATTTTCTTGTTTTAGTGAAACACCAAGTTTTGTACTACAATTGCAAAATGCCACCGATAGGACGACACAGTGCGTCTCAGGAACGGGTTTTTCTAACTATACTGCAAGATGAAGCAGTGACATGAAATCAATGAATCCAACTTGAGCAGCTGGACGCCGTATGGAAACCATCTGATGACGCTTGGCAGCAGACGCACATAACGGAAGAACTGAACAGGAAAGTAAGTTTTCGCAGAGCGTCCAAGAAGAAGTACAAAATGCAGTCGGAAATCCAAGTGAAGAACTGCAATTCCAATAGCTAGATAAACCATCAGGAGCGAGTCAGAACTGATTATGATTGGTTTATCTGGACCCAATTGTTGTCGAAGTGGAATATCGCAACAAAACAAAGAGGTTATACGGATGGTTCATATTTAACAGTGCACCCGAATACTTCGAAAAAAAAATTGTTCGAAGAACGCACAATAGACGTGTTCCATCCAAAAAGGTTGTGCGTCACTGTATGGAGAGAGTTAATGTTTGGCAATCTATACTGCACAATACCCCAGGCAACTCACAACTGCGACAAAAATCTATGTAACAACGGGAAGAATCTTCCATCGTTGAAGGCTCTACACAGACTCAGACACGTCACAAGTCGATTCACATCCCTGTTACTGTTAGAACGCGCCATTCCACTTTATGGTAGATTCAACTAAATGGCGTATCTTTCCAAACAAAATGCCTTTTGGACTTCTCCGTAAAATTACTTAGCAGCTGCATATATACTGCAGTAGACTGCTAAACAATAAACGGCATGTTAAGTTATAGAGTGAATTAATAATTTACTTCAGACAAGTGTCGTACAATGTTAACAAATACTAAATTTATCAGTCATGTGAATTACCAAATGAAATGGGCTAAAGGGCGGTAAGTGTAAGCTACCGGAAGATGAGCAAACCAAATCCTTAAACACTCTACAACCTGTTCTTTTTTTGAAGAGTGACTCTATGCTCTAAAATGAAATGTTTGCAAGCTATGGAGCTTCGAAATTTATACGAAGGTTGTGTCAAAGTTTCTTCAGATTGTATCTGGTATCCTATTTAATTACGTAACCTATCAACCATCAGTGTACTCTGAATGCACGAACTATGCCAGTAGAACGCCAAGTACTTTAAGCGGAACAGTGATCTGCACACTTTTAAGGCGACGTCTGTGCCACGAAAATTATGGATCATTTGGTGCAGGTCAGGGCTTCCCAACGTGTGCTCCGCGGGCCCCTTAGGGTTCAAATGGTTCAAATGGCTCTGAGCACTATGGGACTTAACTTCTGTGGTCATCAGTCCCCTAGAACTTAGAACTAGTTAAACCTAACTAACCTAAGGACATCACAAACATCCATGCCCGAGGCAGGATTCGAACCTGCGACCGTATCAGTCGCGCGGTTCCAGACTGTAGCGCCTAGAACCGCTCTGCCACCAAGGCCGGCCGGACCCCTTAGGGGTCCGCCGGCTCTTTCTAGGGGGTCCGCGGCCATCTTTCACAAAATCGTGTAAAATAGTGAGTAAAATTATTGAATAAAAATGTGAAAATCAAATTCATCAGTATTTTTTTTTTCGTGTGAAACACATGTGTACATACGGGGGTCGTTTGTGTGCCGGCTCACGGCGCTAGATGAGCTGAAACATTTACGCAGGCGCGGAACGAGCTTTGTCGACCAGTCACAGTGCTCGCTGGCACATATGCGGCCCCAGGCATCATTAAATGTTAAACTTGCTTTTTCAGTGCCTTACCTATTACATAAGTCGATTTTTGACCAGTTTATTACTTCTAACATGGATCGGTGGCTGAAGTCAGGATCATTGAAGAAGGGTGCAGTTTCTCCATCGCCTTCACAACAAGGGAAGTTTCCGGTTGAAATGAATGAGGAGGGAGGACGACCAAAGGAAGAACAATCACAAGAAGCTCCACAGCCGGATTTATTATGTGAGAACGCTGCAAGTACTCCATTGGTTGCAGTATCCTATGGAAGTGGAATAACCAAGAAGCGTAAGTACAACGAAAGCTATTTAGAAATGGACTTTATGGGGACAAAGGAGGGTAAAGCTCAGTGTGCAATTTGTGCGCGAGTCCTTCCGAACAGTTCAATGGTTCCAGTTAAATTGCGCCGTTATTTTGAAGGTACTCACCAGGATTTGCAAGCTAAAGACATTGGTTTTCTCAAAAGGATGAGTGCTGAATTAGCTGTTTCTCAGCATTGCATGAAAACTCATGCAAAAAAATTAATGAAAATTCATTAAAAGCTTCTTTCTTGGTTAGTTATCGAGTGCAGCAGGCCTTCTCAGTACTGCGTCAATTATTATGCATTTCATCCAAGTGTTAAGTAGCAAAAGCAGTTACACTGTAGCATTTCAAGCCAAGACAACGATCTTATCAGATCCAGTGTCTTGTTACACATTCGGTGTCAGGTTACACAGCTGGGCTCCTAGGCCCCCCACTCACTCTTCTCTGAGGACCAAACAGAAACCACATGTTCATCTTTTATAACTGGGACACTTGTGTGGGAGGGGTTACTATGGAGCTGGACAGCATAGGGAGAGGAGATGTCTATTTGTCAACAGAAATATTACGTAACGCCAGCAGACGAAATCCAGACAGCTATGTAAGTACTCTCATTTTTATGTGTTTTTCCATATTTTACGTATTTTTCACCCATTTTCCCATTTTATAACTGGACAATAGGGAGAGGTTATGTCTATTTGCTTATAACAAATTAGGGCACTCTAGGTCGATTTTTTAATAACAATATTATATGGTGTCAGTAGGCACTTCATGTAGGCCGATCCATAAGTACGTCCATTATTACGTATTTTCCTCAATTCTACGTATTTTTCACTTATTTTCGTATTTTCCCACAATTTTAAGATTTTTTTCCAACTACGCAAAACTGTTCCCTATTTCACGTCGATGTCATGATGCTCTCACGCAATCACAATGGTGAATTAGGTATCACTGATACTGAGATACATTTCCCAAACTCTGTCTTTTAAAACTGGGACACTCTGGAGCTGGACACCATAGGGACGGATCGAATATGTTTGTTAATAACCAATTACGTCATTTGAGATCTACTTGTTTAATATTTCGGGTCACCAGCAGAAACCACATCGAGACAGATATGTAATTACCCTTAGCTTTGCGTATTTTTCGACACTTTTGCGCATTGTACCCAGTTACGTGGGTTATGTGTCAACATATGACACGAGGTCCTCTAACCGAAGATACTATACTTGTAACACACTTCTAGAGAGAGTCGTCCAGTATATGCGACAATCCCAGCGAAAATCATGTCACCTGCTAGAGAATAGTTTCCGACGTGTGGTGTGTAGCCGCGAAAGCCGATGACCGTGAATACAGTGCCCAGCAATTGCCGAGAAACTTGCGGTTGATGCCTAACATGCCGCTATATCAGTTCTGGCCGTGGGACATCACGCCCGCTGTAATAACGGCAAACAGATTCGAAGATGTACGTGGAAATACCAAAGACTAGTGCAAATACACATCCCTCTTCCACCTGTATTCGCCGGATATTCTCGATACGGTATGGAACTCCTCGTACGATCGTGACCACCAGGTTGCGAACAGGAGGAAGCCACACGTCTGTCTAACACAACGCCAGACCATTCTCCCTGGCGTAGTAGAGAAATTTGCACAATGTATGCGTAAACACGGGCAACCTAGTAGCTGACACAATTGATGCTCACTCGTTCAGGAGATGGCCTCCCGTCACAGCAAAACCTTTCGCAACTTGTCGACGTCGTTGCAGATAAACACTGCTAACAGTTTAAGTGCCCAGAACTCCACCTCCACGCATCTCCTTACTTTTCTCTCTCGGGACCGCCACCTAGAGAAACCTGTCGTAGCTCACAGACACTTGCACGGTCACCACAGGAAATTTATAAACCCCTTTATGGAAAAACGTTGCTAACAGTTTAATCGTCAAGCACACCCCTCCCCGTTATCTTTTCTCTCTGCACCAATCAGAAACATACTCCCCCTCCTCCCTCCAAACGTCATGCTTTTAAAACGAGTTTGGATGGCTCTTTTTTCAGCCAGAGAGCGACATCACCATAAGTTTCGTATATTAATTACGGGAAAATCCGAATATGGTACGTAATTTGACTGATCCGTAGAATTTCAAAGAAGCACGGTAGACAGTTAACACACTGCTGTATTTGTTACTGAAACCTTGTCTGTGTATTAATAATGAGTATCCCTCAAACGTGAGCGGGACTGGCGTAACAGACACAGCCACCCACTACACGTGAACCAAACCGGGTATATCGGAAAAATAAATCAGCGACAAAAATATAATCCTAGCACCACGTGGAAGGTGGAATAAATCTGCCACACATGTAACTCACAAAATATTGGTATACGACGTCACTGTAAGACTCGTAAATATATGCGGAAATAATCACATACGACACTGCCACACGCAAACGAGACTGAGAAATGGCCATACTGCGACAAAACCCTCTTTCGTCGAGTCTGTCAGAATAAAATCGTTCCAAAGTTAATTTATATTAGAAGTCTGTGAGCTGCTGCATCTAGATCTACATCTACATATATACTCCGCTAGCCAACTAGCGGTGTGTGGCGGAGGGCACAATTCGCGCCAAAGTCATTTTTCGCCCCCCCCCCCTCCCCCCCTCCATTTATTCCACTCGCGGATCGCACGAGGGAAAAACGACTGTCTGAACGCCTCAGTACGAGCTCTAATTTCCCTATCATTGAATGGTGATCATTGGACGATTTGAAAGTTGGTGATAATAAATATATGCTCTACATCCTCGGCGAAGACTGGATTTCGGAATTTAGTGAGCAGTCCCTTCCGTGTATCTGCAACTGTATCCCACTTCAAACTTTCTATGATATTTGTAACGCTCTCGCGGTGGCTAAATGTGAAAGTCACGAATCTTGCCGCTCTTCTTTGGACCTTTTCAATTTCTTGAATGAGTCTCAACTGGTAAGGGTCCCATACAGACGAACATTACTCTAAGACTGGACGAACTAACGTATTGTAAGCAATTACCTTTGTTGAAGGACTGCATCGCTTCAGGATTCTACCAATAAACCGCAATCTAGAGTTCGCCTTGCCCAGTACTTGTGTAATCTGATGATTCCATTTGAGATCATTTCGAATAGTCACACATACTTGACGGATGATACCGCTTCCAAAGACTGGACATTTATTTTGTACTCGTTCGTTAATGGGGATTTTCGCCTTGTTATACGCAGTAGGTTGATTTGTTCACAACTTTCGTGTGATACTACTTTCCTCTAGACAACAGCATCAGCCGGTCGCGGTGGCCGAGCGGTTCTAGGCGCTTCAGTCCGGAACTGCGCGACTGCTACGGTCGCAGGTTCGAACCCTACCTCGGGCATGGATGTATGTGATGCCCTTAGGTTAGTTAGGTTTAAGTAGTTCTAAGTTCTAGGGGACTGATGACCTAAGATGTTAAGTCCCATAGTGCTCAGAGCCATTTGAACCATTTGAACTACAGCATCATCGGCAAACAGTCTAATGCCACTGTCAATACCATCAAACAGATCGTTTACGTAAATCGTAAAAAGCAGGGGGACCTATTACGCTGCCCTGGGCCACACCTGAAGTTACGCTTGTTTCTGTTGACGTCACCCCATGCAGGACGACACACTGCTCTCTGTCTGTTAGAAAACTTTCTATCCAACCGCATGTGTGATCGGATAGACCGTAAGCGCACACTTTTTGGAGCAAGTGACAGTGTGGAACTGCGTCGAACGTCTTTCGAAAGTCGAGAAATATGGTATCAAACTAGGGAGCCGGTACCTAGAGCCTGTTGTATATCATGCACAAAGAGGGCCAGCTGTGTCTCGAATGACCGCTGTTTCCTAAAACCGTGCTGGTTTCTGCAGATGAGCTTCTCAGAGTCTAGAAAGGTCATTATGTCTGAACACAAAATATGTTCCATGATTCTACAACAAATCGATGTCAGTGAAATTGGCCGGTAATTATGTGCATCCGATTTTCTACCCTTTTTATAGAGTGCTATGACCTGGGCCTTCTTCCAGTCCCGTGGAACCTTCCGCTGTTCCAATGATCTCTGACAGATGATGGATAAGAATGGTGCTATATTTGTAGCATAGTCAACATATAATCTTACGGGGATACCGTCTGGGCCAGATGCCTTCCTGGCGTCTAAGGATCTTAACTGTTTTACAATCCCAGATTCACTAAACAGTACGTCAGCCATCCTTGCGTTTGTTCGACAATTGAAAGGGGGGATGGTGCTGCAGTCCTCTACCTTCTGTTTATCATCATCCGTTACATTACCCGTACTGTCAGTAAGGGAAGGTATTGAATTATTTGTCGCGTTCATACATTTTACGACCGATCAAAATTTTTTGGAGTTAAAATAGAATCTGCAGAAAAAATGTTGCTTTCAAAGTCGTTCTCATTGACCTATTGACAGCTTATTTCATTTCGCATAATTTCTGTTTGCCAGTTGGGCAGTGACTACGTTTGAAACAACTGTGCAAAATTCTCTGCTTTCTCAGTAACTTCTTAATATGTTTGTTGTACCAAGCTGGGTCATTTCCCTCCCCTATAATATTGCTAGGCACATACTTCTCTAGCACGTGGTGGACAATACCTTTAAATTGCAGCCAAAAATGCTCACTATCTTTGTGTCCCGCGGTGAATGTTTTGAGCTGACTATGCATACAGTCTTATTAACAAAAAAAGCGTTATTTTAACGTTCTGAGCCAAATATGCAGCAACTTGAGTCATGTTTGTCATCATGATGAGATCATTACAAATGCATTCTAGCAATGTATGCAGTTTGCCTTACTAGAACGATGGCACATTCTAGAGAGAGATACATGATGAAACTGACATATTCCCACTAGTCCTGTTTAAGGCAGTGGTTGTGATATTGCTTGACGTTTTTGTAGTTTTATACGTATTTATCGTATATTTAATCTTTTTTTCAGTTTTTCTGGCCAGTGGTATCTGGTATCTGTCATGTGGGATTTATTACTTTCGACGCATATAGAATGGAGAGTGTTTTGAGGAGGAGAATTAACGATCATTGGAGAGAGAGAGAGAGAGAGAGAGAGAGAGGGGCTCCTGATATGTTGTCAGTCCCGAATGCATGCCTATCCTTGGTTACAATCTGTACGGTAACTCGTGTCGATCACGTGGCAGAAATGATAAGGTCGACTGGATTCCTATGTCTACCAGCTTGCCTGCCTGCGTTCCACCGTAGCAGTTCTTTGTTATGCGGTTTACCGTCATACGGTATCATAATTTAAATAAACAATTACTCTCTTGTTATGAGTGACCTGGGTGTCTTTAAAGCGAATTTCCTCCATTAATATGCCGTTATGAATACAGAAAATAAAGTCAAATCCTCCCTACAGCTGGCCGTCGGGTATGCACTGAGTTTGATTTAGCCCTTCACGGGACTTAGACAAGGGACATATTTGACCTCGAACGCTGGAAACCGCACGAAACCGTGCAGAATAACACTTGCTCATAAAAAAAAAACAGCGGTCTGTGTCATTTCCATGCAGAACGCTACATTCAACTATACGTGACAATTTGAATAGAGAGAAACAAAATAACAAGATACCAACATCTTAGGGGCGAAATTATATGTAGTTTAATGACATCAGTGTATCAATATACTTTCAACCAACAATACCAAAAGCCCATCTTCAAGAAATAATAATGGCCCAAAACAGAAATATCATACACATCTAATATTGTTTATATTAGTCCTCATAGTGCAGATACGCGATTTCGATGACGTGGTTAAAGCAAAGTGGAAGAGAACAATGTGCACACCTCACTAAAAGCACGTTTTTATAATCACGATCACTTTCGTATTCAAGCAGATCAACATCAAAACACACACTAATTACATTTTCAGTTGATGATATGAGCATGTCAGTGTCATAACATGCCTTTCCCCAAGTGTATAGCAATATACGCTTATATTTTGGTGCATAAAATTGATTGTGAACCGCAGAGTGAAGGATCGTGATGACATAACAATAATGTATCTTCACTTTCTAACATTAAGCGTATGTAGGCGCGCAGTTTGGCCGCCTACAGTTGGTAGAAGGTATGGTGAATCGCCTACTCCAAAATCTTAAGTTTTCAGGAATAAAGGAAAACATTCTGTGGGTGAAAATAAAGAATTCTGATATTTTGATATTACTGCAGTTGTGAGGTTTTGCAGCTTCTTTGAAAAAAGTAAGTCCAAAATCTTGGAATAAGGTCTTTTCTTGAGGAAGTAATCCATATGCATGGTGAAATTACGTTTTTAGTGGTGTTTTAAGTTGTCTCCTTTTTACTGAAACATTTTCACTGTATTGTAACTCAAATCAAAGTACATACAAAATGATTTGATTTATCATCACCTGCAGCAGTAGTAGCAGCAACAGTGTCACATACAGCCCATTTCATCAATTCATCATATAAAGGACGTTCAAAAAGAAACGAGCCGGAGTCTGGAATACGCAAACCGGTGACAGGAGAGTAAATATTGTGGCGTCTGTAACGAGGTGTGGTTCCGACCAGAGCGTGGAAGTTCACAGCCTGTCGCTAGAGGGCACGCGTGCACGTCATGTGACTACACAGAGCCAGCAGCAGCATGCATCAATCGTCCAAAGCTGCCAGTCGCACTGCAAACAGTGACATGGAGACGTCAGAACAAGAGAAAAGAGGTGTAGTTCGTTTTCTATCAGCGGAAGGAGTAGGAGGAACAGACATTCATCGACGTATGTCACAAGTGCATGGCGAACTCTGCATGGCCCTTTCAAGCGTCAAGGCACGCCACAAGCACTTCATGGAAGGACGGGTGCCGTTAGCCGACCATACACGGTCTGGAGTACCATACTGCATTACCGATGACATCGTCCAGCTGGCAGATGCACTCATTACACAGGACTGCCGAGTGACAGTGAAAGCCATAGCCGCCGTGGTCGGATTGAGCGTCGGAAGTGTTCACACCATCATGAAGGTACGACTACACATGTGCAAAGTGTGTGCCCAATGGGTGCCCCACAGTCTTCAACCACACCAGGAAGCATGTCGAATAGCCCACTGTCTTGTTTATCTGCAGCACTATGCTCGGGAAGGGAATGCGTTCCTGGCACGAGTGGTGGTTGGAGATGACTCATGATGTCTTCACTTCGAACCAGAATCAAAACGACAAAGTCTCCAGTGGAAGCATCCAGGGTCACCATCACAAAAAAAAAAAGCCAAGGCCATCCACACGAGTACAGGAAAGGTTATGCTGACGTTCTTCTTTGACCAAGATGGCCCCCTTCTGATTCACTTCCTGCAGCACGGGACATCTGTGATTGCCCTGCGTTACTCGCAAACCTTAACCACCCTTCACCAAGCGATCAAATCAGACGACCAGGCAATCTCACCTGTGGGATCATTCTGCTGCACGACAAGGCAAAGCATCATACGTCCAACACAGCCGCGGCACTCCTGCAGAAATTCAAATGGGAGGTTCTCGGCCTCCCTCCATACAGTCCGGAACTCTCTCCCTGTGATTACGCCATTTTTGGTCCCCTTGTAAAGGCTCTGAGGAGCAAACGATTAATCTCGGACCACAACGTCAAGCTGTACGTGCGGAACTGGTTCACATCGCAGTGCTGGGAATTTTATGAGACAGTCATTTACTGTCTTGTGTCATTGTGGGACAAGTGTCTCAACAGCCAGAGTCAATACTTCTAACATACAGGTACTGGTTACTGTAATTATGCCTCCGGCTCATTTCTTTTTGAACACCCCTTAGAGAAATTACTGAGTTCATGCTGAGTATAATCAAGTAAAAGTTGAAGATCTTGCATTTTGTTCCCATTAATGGCCACTGGTCCAGTGTAAGCCTTTTCAATATTTAAAAAAAAGACGCTTCCAGAAATAAAAGATCCATTTAAAAGTAAGCAGGTAAAACACAGTAAGGTAGTTGTAGAAACGATTGTTATTGCAGTTGTAAATTGGCGTAGCTGTGTTGGGAAAGAATCAGAGCTCCAAGCCCTAATAGAAAGCACTGAAGCTCAAATAGTTGTAGGTACAGAGAACCGGCTAAGGCCGGAAATAAGTTCAGCCGAAATTTTTTCAAACGATCTACAGTGTTCAGAAAGGATAGATTAAATACAGTTGATAGTGGAGTATTTATTGCTGTCAGAGGTAGTTTACCTTGTAGCGAAATTGAAGTAGATAGTTCGTGTGAAATAGTATGGGTAGAGGTTATACCTGACAATCGAACAAAACTATTAATTGGATTGTTTTACCGACCCCCTGACTCAGAAGATATAGTTGCTGAACAGTTCAAAGAAAACTTGAGTCTCATTTCCAGTAAGTACCCCGCTCATACAATTATAGTCGGTGGTGACTTCAATCTACCCTCGATATGCTGGAAAAATTATACGCTTAATGCCGGCGGCTGGCATAAAACTTCATCCGAAATTGTACTGAATGCTTTCTCAGAAAATTATTTTGAACAGTTAGTTCATGAGCCCACTCGAAGGGTAAATGGTTGCGAAAGCATACTTGACCTTTTAGCAACAAATAATCCTTGACAAATAGTGAGTGTTGTGACGAATACAGGGATTAACGACTACAAGTCAGTTGCTGCAAGGCTGAATACCGTAACACCTGCAACCACCAAAAAGAAACGCAAAGTATATCTATTTAAAAAAGCTGATAAAAATGCTCTTACCGCCTTTTTAAGAGACACTCTTCACCCCTTCCGATCTGATCATATAAGTGCAGAAAAGTTGTGGAATGTTTTCAAAGAGATAGTATCGACAACAATTGAGAGATATATACCACATAAATTAATAAGTGATGGTACTGATCCCCCGTGCTACACAAAACGGGTCACATCGTTGTTGCAGAAGCAACGAAAAAACTATGCCAAATTTAAAAGAACGAAAAATCCCCAATATTGGCAAAGTTTTACAGAAGTTCGAAATATGGTGCGTACTTCAATGCGAGATGCTTCTAATAATTTCCACAACGAAATTCTGTCTCGAAATCTGGCAGAAAACCCAAAGAGATTCTGGTCATATATAAAGCACACCAGTGGCAAGACACAGTCAATGCCTTCACTGTGCCGGCCGGCGCCGGTGCTTCAGTCTGGAACCGGGAGACCATTATGGTCAGAGGTTCGAATCCTGCCTCGGGCATGGATGTGTGTGATGTCCTTAGGTTAGTTAGGTTTAAGTAGTTCTAAGTTCTAGGGGACTGATGACCTCAGATGTTAAGTCCCATAGTGCTCAGAGCAATTTGAACCATTGCGTGAACAACGGTGAAGTCACTGATGACAGCGCCACTAAAGCAGAGTTATTAAACATGGTTCCGTCACCAAAGAGGACGAAGTTAATATTCCTGAATTCTAATGAAGAACAACTGCCGAGATGAGAAACATAGAAGTAGATATCCTCGGTGTAACAAAGCAGCTTAGATCACTTAATGAAGGCAAGGCCTCCGGTCAAGATTGTATACCAGTCAGGTTCCTCTCAGAGTATGCTGATAAAATAGCCCCATATTTAGCAACTACATACAACACTCGCTCAAAGAAAGATACGTACCTGAAGACTGGAAAATTGCTCAAGTCACACCAATACCCAAAAAGGGAAGTAGGAGTAATCCGCTGAATTACAGGCCGATATCACTAACGTAGATTTGCAGTAGGATTTTAGAACATATACTGTATTCAAACATTATGAAGTACCTCGAAGAAAACGATTTATTGACACATAGTCAGCACTGTTGCAGAAAATATCGTTCTTGTGAAACACAACTAGCTCTTTATACTCATGAAGTAATAAGTGCTATCGACAGGGGATGTCATATTGATTCCATATTTTTAGACTTCCAGAAGGCTTTCGACACCGTTCCTCACAAGCGTGTTCTAACCAAACTGCGTGCCTACGGAGTATCGCCTCATTTGTGGACTGGATTCGTGATTTCCTGTCAGAAAGGTCACAGTTCGTAGTAATAGACGGAAAGTCATCGATTAAAACAGAAGTAATATCCGGCGTCCCCCAAGGAAGTGTTATAGGCCCTCTATTGTTCCTGATCTATATTAACGACATAGGAGACAATCTCAGTAGCCGTCTTAGATTGTTTGCAGATGATGCTGTCATTTACCGTCTTATAAAGTCATCAGATGATCAAAATGACTTGAAAAATGATTTAGATAAGATATCTGTATGGTGCGATAAGTGGCAATTGACCCTGAATAAGGAAAAGTGTGAAGTTATTCATATGAGTACTAAAAGAAATCAGCTAAATTTCGATTACGCGATAAGTCACACATATCTGAAGGCTGTAAATTCAACTAAATACTTAGGGATTACAATTACAAATAACCTAAATTGGAACGAGCTCATAGATTATATTGTGGGTAGGGCAAACCAAAGACTGCGATTCGTTGGCAGAAGACTTAGAAGATGCAACAGGTCTACTAAAGAGACTGCTTACACCACGCTTGTTCGCCCTATTCTGGAGTATTGCTGTGCGGTGTGGGATCCGCATCAGGTGTGACTGACGGATGGCATCGAAAAAGAACAAAGAAGGGCAGCTCGTTTTGTATTATAGCGAAATAGGGGAGATAGTGTCACAGACATGATACGTGAATTCAAGTGGCAATCATTAAAACAAAGGCGTTTTTCGTTGCGACGCTATCTTCTCATGAAATTTCAATCACCAGTATTCTCCTCCGATTGCGAAAACATTCTGCTGGCACCCACCTACATAGGGAGAAATGATCATCACGATAAAATAAGATAAATCAGGGCTCGCACAGAAAAATTTAAGTGCTCGTTTTTCTCGCGTGCCGTTCGAGAGTTGAACGGTAGAGAGACAGCTTGAAGGTGGTTCATTGAACCCTCTGCCAGGCACTTTATTGTGAATAGCAGAGTTATCACGTAGATACAGATGTAGAATTACGCCACAACACGCGGCTGTAACTTACTGTGTTCAAAATACGTTAAGAAACATGCTTGAATCCAGAATTTCTGAAATTTAGGAACATGATTCTTTCGACAGCAGCCAGTTTTGTAGTATGTTGGCTACTACTTACGTTAAAGAAGTTGTACATATCTTTAATTCCTATTAGCTCTGTGGTGACCTTAGAATGTTTGCAAGCACTTGTAATGATTTCATAATATTAATCCCATTTAGACTCTATGACCTCTTCTGCTTACCCGTCACACCATGGAACATTTCCTGTCACATACGTTCAACGAATGTCGACGAATAGAAAAACGCTGTTCCACTTTATCAAAATTTTTAGCGGTAACCAAAGATGGACTTATTAGAATCTTGCAGAGATACTTATTTTGCCCAATGCACCCATCGGAAAACAAATCTAGATCTTTGATATATTCTGATACAAATTCTTTTATATGATCAAACTGGAAGGAGCACACTTCATTTGCTCCTTTCTTCCCAGTACCTTCGTGGTATGCATTCATTTCAGAATCATCATTTTTCACGTTATGCATACAGTTTAGCAGTATCGTTCATAACGCTTTTATTACCCAAATGTTTGTCACAACATGGTATTCTACACAGCTACACAGCAAATTGATAAAGCATGAATAGTTCATTATTGTCCATACTTGTGTATTTATTTAATGAACAGTTTACTATTTTGCCAATAACGTTATTCAAATGTTGATTACAAGTGCTATTAAAAAAACTGTGCTAATTTAAAAGCTGTCAGTTGCATGTCCCAGTGAACACTACAAGGAAGGAAGCAGACCTGCCTGCAGTAATGAGTGGTATTCGATCATGAAGGTGTTTGATTCTGGGCAGTGAACGTCCGCTACCATTCTGTAACTTCTGAAGGAAGTTTATATTTCGAGAGGTCTAAATGTGCTCCAGTGTACAACCCTCAATTTTTTCCGCTTGTTTGTCGAAAATGAGGTCAGACAGAGTATAAGTTACTATTCTTAGCACTGTGTGTGTTAATTTGTTAATCATTGTGTTGAACTCTGAACTGTTTTGATCTGGTGTATATTTCGTGTATTGTGATTACAAAATAGACTTAGTTTTCGCGTATCTTTGATGAGTATTTAATTTGAGGTTTTTGCTACTATTCTCATAACGCTGTCAACTTAACTGTACTGCATTTGATAATAATGTTTCTGTGTCTGTATTTTAAATAAATATCGTAGGATTACTACCCGTATATCTGAGATGTCCTTTCATGAATAAACATTATTCATCATAAATCTCTGTCGTCTACATCAATAACAGACGTTAGAATGGAACCCTTGTTTTTAAATTATTCAAAAAATGGTTCAAATGGCTCTGAGCACTATGGGACTCAACATCTTAGGTCATAAGTCCCCTAGAACTTAGAACTACTTAAACCTAACTAACCTAAGGACTTCACACACACCCATGCCCGAGGCAGGATTCGAACCTGCGACCGTAGCAGTCCCACGGTTCCGGACTGCAGCGCCAGAACCGCTAGACCACCGCGGCCGGCTTTAAATTATTCATTTAACTTTTATGTACTATTTCTGTGTACTTTATTAACCCGAAATTCTAGTCACTGAATAGACTATTTGACTGCATGATCACAGCTACAAGTTACTATATGCGCCGAATTAGCTGCGGGGCATGAAAGCAGACGTGCGCGTCCTTACTCTATCATATACTGAGCTACTCTTTTTTAAACAGGGCTGTGCATAGCCCAAGTACCTAAAGTACGAGTGACTGCTGGTAAACACGCATGCTCATATGGTCATACGGGATGCTGTTTGGAAGACCAGCTACCCTAGCAGTAACTGTCAGGTATCGTCACAGCTTGTGGTTTGGCACGTTGTAGCCTCACAAAATCAGCAATCCGTCTGATATAGAGCTTATGCTGTCGAAAGAAGTAAACATCATTGTGTTCGCAATATATTCTTCAGCATAAAATTTATGTTTCAAAAACCTGCTCTGTACGACCTGATCAGAAATCACACAGCAACAGGCTGTCTTTACCTGTTACATGTTTACCAAGGCCTGAAATTAGAAAACGTTTCATGTGTTCTTTATTCATTTTCCCATTTTTCCTTACCTCCACATGGATGTTTCGGGGGCAGTTTTCAAATTTCTTTTAAATATTTGGTCCGAAAGTGCCTCGTGTCTCTTGAAAACACTCATACAACTTGTTTGGTAGGCTGCCTGTCAGTGATAAAGCTACATCAGTCGTGAATCTGTGGGTAGAGCTATGTGCAGACTACAACACATTAGCTGTAGCTTTCTCTCCTCTGCCGGCCGAGGTGGCCAAGTGGTTCTAGGCGCTACAGTCTGCAACCGCGCAACCGCTACGGTCGCAGGTTCGAATCCTGCCTCGGGCATGGATGTGTGTGATGTCCTTAGGTTAGTTAGGTTTAAGTTGTTCTAAGTTCTAGGGGAGTGATGACCCCAGAAGTTAAGTCCCATTGTGCTCAGAGCCATTTGAACCATTTTCTCTCCTCTATGAGAAAGTCTTGATGATGAAGACATTTCATACTGTGCTAGAATGTGGTCACTGTTCCAGAAATCTCCTTTCTCCACGCCCTGCTCTGTCATTAACATGTTCACTTCCATCACAATCTGTTGTGCCTTCTGACATATACTATTATCGTCTTCTGTGTCCTTACATACGACAAATGTAGTATACGCCTGGATGATTGCTCGAATTCAGTCTTACGATTGTCGATAAAAGAAATCGGATCTTTGAAACTGTCCAAACCAATAATTTTAGACGCTACTTTTGCGTACACTTGCAGATGCTAACAGTGACCTGCAGCTCCATACGACCCCGCTCTATCAAATTGCGGTATTACAAGTTTTCAATTGCGACAGTCTGTTTCCTTTGAAACGAGCTCCTGCTCACCTTTTGCTACACAGACATTTTAGAATTAATCTGCTATTTGATTTACTTTTAATGGACTTATAGTCCCTTATTAGTTTGCTATAGCAATTGCTGCCGCGGTTTGAACCTTCATAAATGTTTTCTAGTGCGCTGTCATCAAAATCTTCCAAAACACTGGGCTTCGACTGTTTGGTTAGAGATAGTTTATACTCACTTTGTCTGGACTGTATACGTTGCTCCAGAGGTGAACGTCGTGTACTGTTTGAACCGCCATCTTCAGGTTCAGGATCTTCCTGCCCTTCAAAATCGTTATATCTATCCAGCATAACGTCATGTATTTCTGTGTTATCCCGATTATTTTTTTCCTTTACTGTTATTTTAACACCTTATACAAAAGTGGGCCGGCAGCTTCAATATTACGTCGCTCGTCGGCCACAGACAGTACAACAAATAGAGCCCGCATCTCGTGGTCGTGCGGTAGCGTTCTCGCTCCCCACGACCGGGTTCCCGGGTTCGATTCCCGGCGGGGTCAGGGATTTTCTCTGCCTCGTGATGGCTGGGTGTTGTGTGCTGTCCTTAGGTTAGTTAGGTTTAAGTAGTTCTAAGTTCTAGGGGACTGATGACCATAGCTGTTAAGTCCCATAGTGCTCAGAGCCATTAGTACAAATAGAAACAAGGAAGACACAGAAAAACAAAACATAATGGTGGACAAAAAACAGAAGACACATGAGTAAAAAACACGGAGCAGTTCACAGGTGTAGTAAAATAAAAAAACGGTCAGCACTGTACACGAACACTGATGACTGAGATGACACACGTGAACGATGGAGCGTGGGCGGTGAAAACACTGAAGCACAAACACGACGGCACACACACAGAACCGATGGCAATGATGTCCGGCGCGCAAATGTTCACGTGACGTGTGCGATTTTGGGGACCTGCCAAAAGGGAAAAAGGTGGGGGAGGAGGGAGAGGGGAGAATGTAGATGGCAGTGGCATAGGAGATGGGAGGGGGAGGGAAGAAGGTACAGGGGGTGGGTAGGGGAAGCCTGGGGGAAGGGGGAAGGGAGAAGGGAGAGAGAGTGCCCCAAGGAAACACATGGGGTGGAAGGGGAGGATCAAAGTTGATAGGAGGGGTAGATGGAGGGAATGAGGGCATTATCACGGACGGGGAGTTGGTGGAAGCCACCTTGGGCGAGGGTATGGAGAGTGGAGAGATGGAGAGCAGGTGGGATGTGGGAATACAGGCGCGGCAGCGGACGGGAGTGGGAGAGGATGGCAGAGACAAGCGGGTGAGGGGGATCAAGTTTACGGGAGGTGTAGAGGATCCGTACCCATTCGAGGAAAAGGAGGGGGTACAGAAACGGAATAAAGTCATACAGGATCCGCATGGGGGAGGGGAGACGGATGCGATAGGCAAGGCGGAGAGCATGTCGTTCTAGGATTTGAAGGGATTTGTAAAAGATAGAAGAGGCGGAGATCCAGGCACTGTGGGAGTAGCAGAGGATAAGGCAGATGAGGGATTTATAGGTGTGGATTATCCCCATTACATTTCTGAATTATTATGTTACGTAATATAACCGCGAACTCACTGTCCTCGACCCCGATTTCATTTCCATATTCAACATGTAGTAACCTTGTCCTTAATATTTGGACCGTATTCGTGGGATTAATTCTCTTCATCATATAACTGTACGCAGTTAGACATAAACACGCATGCTAACACTCCAAGAGACACTGCAGCTCTACAATTTACGCAACTTTAGCACTTGTTCGGGCAGCTACAGCAAGCCACCGTCCGATGATGCTAGGAGACAAGTGCGGAGTTTCGCATGGAAATGACACGTATCAATGTTATTTTTCTGACCGAGTGTTAGTCTAAGCGTGGTTTGGTGCGTTTCCGAGCGCTCAGGGTCCAAGGCGTGCCTTGTAAGATAAATTTCTCACTGATGCGTCTGAGAAGATGACAGCAGCCCGCAGCCACAGCCACAACAGCCTGCCCTACGCACAGCGGCACAGTGTACGATGACATAGCGTAGATTCATAGCAGACACTTGAAGACCGCGGTGTAATGCGATCGAGTGACGACAGGAATTTCAGCTGTCTGAGGAGAAAGGGTTTCATTTCTATGCTTTAGCTTCCGGTAATCTCTTACTGTTACGTGCGCTTCATGCAGCTGTTGGCTTACTCCTTTCTTTTCCCGGCGTGTTAAATTCAGGGGAAAACTTTAATTAAGCGCGACTCAAGTATCGCCTTTGAAATGATGAGTAATTTCCTCCAGATCGTGTTGATATGATTATTTTCTTCTTCTTATGTTCATAGAGATATTTTGTACTCAGTTCACGATCGTGCTTTTTTAAAATTTTGGTGATAACACGGTTGAATTAATTTGCTAGCTCTGACAGTAAACGAACATTGATTCAGCCTGTATTGTACAGCAGTCCCTATTTTGCATTCTGAATAATTTGCTCTTTAATTTGTTTTGCAAAGTCAACGTCTAAAAATGTATTTTCCATGTGTTATTCATGAACTAATAAATGTATGCCATTAGCAGATCGAACTCTGTGATTCCTATTTATCCCACCGTTATAATTGAATTGGCAACGCCCTTCAACCATAAACACTTAAGTGAGGCCCCTGATGCAATCATAATTTAAATTAACGTTTCCTACAAGCGCCACAGCTATACTGATAATCACTCTTAGTGTTTCATGGGCATATGCTACCGCTTCCTGGTCTGTCACGGCAGTGCTGGTAACTGAATTTATTTGCCTGTCTGTGGAGTTTCGTAGTAAGTTGCCCATTGTATCTCGGAATATGCCAACTTCTGTCAAACCCACGAGTCAAGTATTTCTTCTCAATCTTTCAAGCCTCCACCACACAGAAACTCATAGCCTGATCACCATTACCGGTATAAAGGGCTCCAGCTTCACGGAATACGTCGGGACGCTGCTTAAGAGCTAACGACCAACCATCTAAGGCTTCTAGCCTCGTTACATATGTTCTGTATTTAGCCTGAGCTAATGCATTGTAGGCGATGCTGTCTCACACATAAATCGTTGAACTGCACAACATTGTTGTTTGGGAGATGAATGCAGACGTGTTTCCACTCTGTACAAGCTTCAAGTATCGTACAAAGCAGCACGAGGGACTACATTTGACTCTTCACAGACAATCAGTAGTCTTCCATATCCACCACCCCTACGTTTAGCTTCTTTTATTTGCATTTGTCTAGTGGTACTATGTTTAATCAATAGAGTGTGCATCTGTGTCCATTCTTGTGCAAGCCAACGGTTCTGTTGTAATGTTTCTACGTGTTATGACATAACTTGGATGGCTTCATGTACTGCTTTCCATTCCCTATCCTCTGTAAGTCTTCCGGACGGCTGCCAGTCGGTCATCTATGGCTGTATGAAGCGTGCACACATGAGATTGTGTTTTAGAATGAAGTGAAAACCTATGCTATTGCTACTCCCTCTGCACATTTCTTCGGGTTTTAACTGGTTTATCATGTCGTAAAAGTAGAGCAATACTCATGTGACTACGATTTGCGCAGTGTAGCTAGTTATTTTGTAGTAGTGTTGATGTGTTTGGAGCTTAAATTAAGCATTGCATCGAAACCATATACATTCTCCTTTTTCTGTATTTTTGATAGCCCTGTGTTAATAAAATGTGTGTTAATAAAATGTAAAAACAATAGGTTATGACACTGTAATAGGAAACCTTCCATGGCTGTGTTGTATATAGTGTTGTTGTTGTTGTGATCTTCAGTCCCGAGACTGGTTTGATGCAGCTCTCCATGCTACTCTATCCTGTGCAAGCTTCTTCATCTCCCAGCCCAGTACCTACTGCAGCCTACATACTTCTCAATCTGCTTAGTGTATTCATCTCTTGGTCTCCCTCTACGATTTTTACCCTCCACGCTGCTCTCCAGTACTAAATTGGTGATCCATTGATGCCTCAGAACATGTCCTACCAACCGATCCCTTCTTCTAGTCAAGTTGTGCCACAATCTTCTCTTCTCCCCAATTCTATTCAATACCTCCTCATTAGTTATGTGATCTACCCATCTAATTTTCAGCATTCTTCTGTAGCACCACATTTCGAAAGCTTCTATTCTCTTCTTGTCTAAACTATTTATCGTCCATGTTTCACTTCCATACATGGCTACATTCCATACAAATACTTTCAGAAACGATTTCCTGACACTTAAATCTATACTCGATGTTAACAAATTTCTCTTCTTCAGTAACGCTTTCCTTGCCATTGCCAGTCTACATTTTATATCCTCTCTACTTCGACCATCATCACTTATTTTGCTCCCCAAATAGCAAGACTCATTTACTACTTTAAGCGTCTCATTTCCCAATCTAATTCCCTTAGCATCACCCGACTTAATTCCACTACATGCCATTATCCTCGTTTTGCTTTTGTTGAGGTTCATATTATACCCTCCTTTCAAGACACTGTCCATTCCGTTCAACTGCTCTTCCAAGTCCTTTGCTGCCTCTGACAGAATTACAATGTCATCGGCGAACCTTATGTTTTTATTTCTTCTCCATGGATTTTAATGCCTACTCCGAACTTTTCTTTTGTTTCCTTTACTGCTTGCTCAATAAACAGATTGAATAGCATCAGGGAGAGGCTACAACCCTGTCTCACTCCCTTCCCAACCACTGCTTCCCTTTCATGTCCCTCGACTCTTATAACTGCCATCTGCTTTCTATACAAATTGTAAATAGCCTTTCGCTCCCTGTATTTTACTCCTGCCACCTTCAGAGTTTGAAAGAGAGTATTCCAGTCAACATTGTCAAATGCTTTCTCTAAGTCTACAAATGCTAGAAACGTAGGTTTGCCTTCCCTTAATCTTTCTTCTAAGATAAGTCGTAGGGTCAGTATTGCCTCATGCGTTCCAACATTTCTACGGAATCGCAACTGATGTTCCCCGAGGTCGGCTTCTACCAGTTTTTCCATTCGTCTGTAAGGAATTCGCGTTAATATTTTGCAGCTGTGACTTATTAAACTGATAGTTCGGTAATTTTCACATCTGTCAACACCTGCTCTCTTTGGGATTGGAATTAATATATTCTTCTTGAAGTCTGATGGAATTTCGCCTGTTTTATACTTCTTGCTCACCAGATGGTAGAGTTTTGTCAGGCATGGCTCTCCCAAGGTCGTCAGTAGTTCTAATGGATTGTTGTCTATTCCCGGAGACTTGTTTCGACTCAGGTCTTTCAGTGCTCTGTCAAACTCTTCATGCAGTATCATATCTCCCATTTCATCTTCATCTACATCCTCTTCCATTTCCATAATATTGTCCTCAAGTACATCGCCATTGTATAGACCCTCTATATACTCCTTCCACCTTTCTGCTTTCCCTTCTTTGCTTAGAACTGGGTTTCCATCTGAGCTCTTGATATTCATGCAAGTGATTCTCTTTTCTCCAAAGGTCTCTTTAATTTTCTTATAGGCAGTATCTATCTTACCCCTCGTGAGATAAGCCTCTACATGCTTACATTTGTCGTCTAGCCATCCCTGCTTAGCCATTTTGCACTTCCTGTCGATCTCATTTTTGAGACGTTTGTATTCCTTTTTGCCTGTTTCATTTACTGCATTTTTGTATTTTCTCCTTTCATCAATTAAATTCAGTATCTCTTCTGTTACCCAAGGATTTCTACTAGCCCTCGTCTTTTTACCTACTTGATCCTCTGCTGCCTTCACTATTTCATCCCTTAAAGCAACCCATCACTATGCTGTTTGTAGTAGCTTACCCGCACTCCTATTTGTTTATTCATAGTATTGCGGCTATTTTTTTCGTTATTATGACGGTCTAAAACCGCCAGTGGTAGTTTCATGCGAGAAAGCTATCTGTCTAATGAGATAGTACTGTCACTTCTTGATAGGAATGAGTGTGTGAGTGATGCGTTTTTTATGTGTGTGGTATGCCGTGGTTGTTTAAAAAATTGTGGCGTATATATTGCATCAGTGATGTAGGAAAAACATTTACTGCTAGGGTGTGCTGTGGGCTAAATTGTCATCCACTATGTATAATTGCGATTGTTTATGAATGTTTTTAGATGGTTATGTCAACTGTACTATATAACTGGGTTATTTAAGCCATCTCCCACTTACAACATAGCTTGTGTCTATGCACTACATTGTCACTCATCATGTCACCAAGTATCAGAGATCGGCATCGTTCTGTATATTCAAAAATCTATTCTACATACTTGTGTGATGAATCTCTCCATACTTGCAATGTTTCTGATAAGCTTTGTCACGTGCTGTTCTCATTTATCGCTTCCAAACACATAGAGTACTTGACAAGTATGTTTTGCTTCATATAATAAGAAAGTACAGTTTTCAGAAGAAAAACTGTGTTAGTTCACAAAATCTTGTTGTGGGATTTTTTTTATGCCACACCTATTGCTCCATGGGAACATGAAGCTCGTAACAGTAGTAAAATCTTATTACGTTTAACACGCTGATAATGATGTGCCGTCAATGGGCTTAGTCGTAATTAAAATTGAAAATAGTAAAAACAGCCATCTGACTTTGTCATACGTAAAATAATACACATATCACACGTGGCCTGTCTGACTAGTAACGTTACTGGTGTGACTAAGCCTACTGGGGGCACAGCATGATCAGCACGTAGAGCGTAGTGAGACTTTTGAAGAATGCCCATTTATATGGACTGGAACCTAGGTCAAGAGCCTTTGACTACTACCTGATGCAGCTTGTGACTGTTTTTATTGCATATATTACATTTACACAGTTACTGCTACAGCCATGCTTAAGATTATAAAGTAGCAAAATCGATAGACATATCGACGACCTGGTGAAAATTTCGCCACCTGTATTAGATGAAAGTCATAGACATCATATGTGGACGAAATTTCATAAAATGCGTGTTTTTCAAATTTAGCACTTCCCTATACGTTTTATGTACAGATACCAGATGTCTATTAATACCTCCTCCAAAACAACCTGCTTCGTGTTATATATTTCATAAATAATAGAGACGGACAACTAAAGACAGCCACATATATCTGTAAGATTTCTTTTTATTGCAACCGAAGCAATATGATCTTTGTGTCATTGAGGACACACAAAGCATTTAGTAAAAGTAGTGTACCTTTTGCTTCAAAAGTAAATAATAATTCGCAAGTAGCTACTTCATTTATACTTTATTCAGCGCAGCATAAATGGCAAGTACGCGAGATTGTGAATATCCTAGTTCTCGGATCAGTAGTGGTGGTGATTCAGCCGTGACAACTACTCTGCCGACGTCATTAAAGTGCTTCCAGGCCAGTATCATTAGTTGGCCATGACTAAAGTACGTGACATCATCTCCCGCTTATATTACAATTTGTACTTACCTCATGTGTAGTGGTGGGTAGCAAAGTCAACGAAAAGTTTGGTTTCAAATATGGTACTGATGTAGGTCAATAAAACGTATATCCCAGTACGTCTGTGTTTAATTAAAGTGGTGTGTGTGTGTGTGTGTGTGTGTGTGTGTGTGTGTGTGTGTGTGTAATATTGCAATACCGTTCGGTGTTGTGTGTTGCGGCTTGGGTGCTGCGGGAGGTCACAGTTTTTCGAGGGTGTGGTGAGGCTGTCGGTATGGTGGGAGATTTGTGGGTGTGCAGTGGCAGTGGACGATTGTGGATGAGGGTGTGGCGTTTCCCCTAGGTGTATGTAGGTGTTAATCTGTTTGCGTTGCGACACTTCACTTAAACTGGCTGAAATTTAAGGAAATTGAACATGGCGGAACTCGAATCCTGTTCCTTCCTTCTCCGATGCCATTTTAACTTTGTACAAGTAACGTCTTGTTTCCAATTGTGTAAAGATTATTCTTTGATAAACATAATCTGTAAAATGCATTCATGGAATTTCGGTATTTAATATCCAGCCCCAAAAAGTAGGTTGCTTGTACGACACACACACTGGATGCAAATACTTTCAGGATTTCACAAAGCCTTCAGTATATCCAAAAAACGTTGTAGGCGAGCACCCATGTGAAATGCAATGCGTAATTTACTCCATGTCTTACATTTATAATTTTTATCCGCCGATACAGCAAAACAATTACATTGTTCTTTGAAAACTCTTGAAACAAAGATGACGCATATATTACAATGTCTCGTTATATGCATAGAAATTTTTAGGTGCAATACGTGAAACGGGCTCTGTCGAATGACAAAACATTGCACACAAGTCGTTGTCTAATAATCAAGCTATTTCCAAGTTTCTAACAGCGTGTATGAGATAATGTTTTTCTAATTTGAGGCGAATTCCGTCGTTCCTTAGTTGCTTCAAAATTCATGGAGGTATGTTCCCTCTTGGCAACTTAAATGAAAGGCAGTTTGTTTTCTGCAACACGCGTTTTGCTTGTTTTACTTGTGAAGCGTCTTCGATGGCCTGTAATACATGTTTATTTTAATGTATACAATACACGTATTCTGTAGCAGTTACAGATATGTTACTATGTTACGTTTTCTCATGTTTGTCTCTTGTTTTTCAGATTAGAAACAACTTTTGTAGCACAAGTCTGGTAAGGTTAAGTTATCGTTTTGTGTTACGATTTCCAACGTGTGTGTGGTCTTGGAAAGTGTGCTCATTTGGTCCCCATACTCCAGCTGGCCTATTTCCAGCGGTTTTTCAGGTAATAGATGCAACGACTAATATCTCACCACTGTAGAGATATACAAAGTCCTAGTGATATTGCTTGTGTTGCTAAGGGCCCTGCCTTTAGCTGCTGCCTCGGAAAGGTCGGAGCTAACTTGTCACATGGGGATGGCCATTGGCCCCCTAAAGAAAATAAATACTTGGACCTGAGGGCGGATCTGCATTTCGTTTCTTCTATTAAAAGCTTCCGTTATGTCGATTCACAAATATAGCTGTTACCTCGCTTTTTTGGTCCTGAGCTTCAATTTGGAACTTAATCGTACGTTGTGGTTTGAGACGTTTCTGGCTTAGTTCATCGGTACTGACTTGAGCTCGTGTTACCTGCAAAGCTTATCGTTCGCGCAATCATACTCCTCTCGTCAGCTGTAAGAAGTAGATCCAAATGTATATTCAGTAATGAGTGATAACTGCTACAGAACAAGAATCAGGAAATGGTTTCTTATATACGAAAGGTATCGTACATGATTATCTAACTTCACACATTCACCCACTTGACACGATACTGGCTGTATTAGACATTACGTGAATATAATTTCTGTGGACATCTTATTTGATTATTCTTATTAAAGTGACGTTATAAATATTTTCTTGAAATATGATTTATTGATAGAGCAATTTTATCAAATCATGCACGCGTCTGATTGCGAAACTTCTGGTTCTATGAGGTCGAAAATTCACGGCAAGACAGTTTGTACATACGCAACATTGAAGCGTGCATGTGAAGCCTTGGGAGTCAAGACGCAGGAACATGTTCCACTGAGCATGCGTTGACCTGCTTGCAGTTAAGATAATTTTCTCGAAAAAACATCAGTAATAGATTTTTTTAAAAGTTATATCTTACACAGTCTCTACTGCAGTATTTGTGTTCGGTGTGGCGATTACCCTAAACATTTTGCTTCAGCGGTAAACCACGTACCGAATGGGATATTTTCGGAACGGCGGATGAGGTACGCTGGTTTTCTCAGCCTCGGCGCTATCACCAATTCATACTCACAGAAAAGTCGGAAGTTTCACGAGGTTTTTCGCGGATGCTGTTATATACCGAGAAGTCGCAACGCTATAAAACTGTAGCAAAATGCAGGAAGACATGCAAAGCATCGAAAACTGGTGCGGGGAGTGACTATTGAACCTCAACATAAATAAACGTAGCGTTTTGTAAATACGTACAGAGGAAGACATTTTATTGTTTGATTAAATGATCTCACAACGGTCGCTGGAAGCAGTTACTTTCATAACGAATTTTGTGGTATGCTTACGGAGCGATTTCAAGGGGAAGAACCACATAAAAGTATTCGCAACTACTTCGTAAGTCAGATGGCAGGTTGAGATTCATTGGAACAATTCTCAGGAAATGTATTCCGTCTACATAGGAAGTAGCTTACAAAACACTCGTTCGACCAGTACTTGGATATTGCTTGTCAGTACAGCATCAGTACAAGACAGGACTGATATTTATTTATTCATTCTTCACAATTATTGCATATTATATCAAAAGCTAAAATATGCTGTACAAATCATATTTTCTTGGATAAAAACAGATGTATATGTTAACTGTGTATTTCTAATACTTAATTTTTTTTAATACAACAGGTAAACTGAGGTGACAAAAATCATTGGACACCTCCTAATATCGTGTCGGACCTCCTTCAACCCGTCGTAGTGCAGCAAATCGACATGGTATGTACTCAAAGAGTCGATGGAAGAACTCTGCAGAAAGCAGCTCGTGGTTGTGTGGTAGCGTTCTCGCTTCCCAGCGGGGTCAGGGATTTTCTCTGCCTCATGATGACTGGGTGTTGTGTGATGTCCTTAGGTTAGTTAGTTTTAAGTAGTTCTAAGTTCTAGCGGACAGATGACCATAGATGTTAAGTTCCATAGTGCTCAGAGCCATTTGAACCATTTTTTGAACCATAACACCTCTACAGCCGTCCATAATTACGAAAGTGTTGCCGCTGCAGAATTTTGTGCACGAACAGACCTCTCGATTATGTTCGTTAACTGTTCGATGGAATTCATGTCGGACGATCTGGGTGGCCAAATCATTCGCTCTAAATGTCCAGAATGTTCTCCAAAACAATAGTTAAAAACACGAAAACTTAGACAAAGGGTAATAAATGGCTCGCAATATTTTTCAGCAGTAGATGAGGACTGGTAAATTGTGTTTACATAGGATAGGGAGTAATGCTTCTTTATTCTTCATCAATAAGGCAAACACATTCTTGAATTATTCCAGTGAAAACTTAATCATCTAGCATTACGTAGAACTCTATAAGAAATCTTGAATGTAATTCAAAATTACCTTTGTTGAGTTCAAAAAGACGGAACAATTTTTATTTATACGCGACAGCGCCGAGAAATATTGTTACTTCCGGGAAGCCGTTGCGCGAGTTGTTAACGTCTCGCGAACAAGTAAGGAGTTGTTTGGACGGGAATACTAAGCACACCCCAGTTACACATGTGCGGCGACACTGACACGCAGTTATTTGCAGAAATGGCCAACCCTTTGATAGTTGTCAGGTCATACAGTCGGTACTAGAAATTTGGCATCGGAACGCACCTCCAGCCATCACAATGATGCCGATGACGGAGACTCACTGTTAGATTCAGCAGGTCAACTAACGCCTCAGAGAGCCCGCCCGGTTAGCCGTGCGGTCTAGAGCACTGCTATCCGAGCGGGAAGGCGTGACGGTCCCCGGCTCGAATTCGCCCGGCGGATCAGTGTCGAGGTCCGGTGTGCCGGCCAGTCTGCGGATGGTCTTTAAGGCGGTTTTCCATCTGCTCGGCGAATGAGGGGTGGTTCCCCTTATTCCGCCTCAGTTACGCAATGTCGGCTATTGCTGCGCAAACACTTTCTCCACCTACGCGTACACCATAATTACTCCACCACGCAAACAGTGGGGTAACATTCATCTGGTGTGAGACGTCCGCCTGTTGTGGGGTTGTGAACCACTGCGGGCTACGGCGGGGACGAAGCCTCTCCGTCTTTTCTAGATCCCCAGTTCCATACAATACAATACCACCTCAGAGCCTTTAATTTCTACAAAGATAGGGGCTAAAACCACAACAGGAGCAGTACCTTCTGCTGTATCACCAACAAATAAAATTTGAGCAGCAACAACTGGTCCATCAGCAACATTTCCAGCGAATACCGCTGTAACAACAACACCACCTCAGTCAGCAAGTCAGTAATCAACGTGACGCTGATAGCTAGCACATAATATACAGCTATATCGTCCTACATCCTTCACAATCCTTCATACGGTGCGTGGCGGAGAGTACAATGTACCACAACAAGCCGGCCGGGGTGGCCGAGCGGTTCTAGGCGCTACAGTCTGGAACCGCGCGTCTGCTACTGTCGCAGGTTCGAATCCTGCCTCGGGCATGGATGTGTGTTATGCCCTTAGGTTAGTTAGGTTTAAGTAGTTCTAAGTTCTAGGGGAATGATGACCTTAGAAGTTAAGTCCCATAGTGCTCAGAGCCATTTTGAACAACTACTAGGCATTGCTTTTCCTGTTCCACTCGTAAATGGAGCGAGGGGAATACGAGTGTCTATAAGCTTCAGTACGAGCCCTAATTTCTCTTCTTTTTGCTATCCTTACGTGAAATTTAAGTTGGTGGCAGTAGAATCATCGTGCAGTCAGCTGCAAATGCCGGCTCTCTAAATTTTCTCAGGAGTGTTTCGCGGAAAGAACGTCGTTTTCTCTCCAGGGATTCCTTTGTGAGTTCACGAATCATCTCCGTAACACCAGCGTGATGAGCAAGCCTGTGGGTTAAGAAGTGTAGGCGTATGCCTCTTAATTACTTCAAGTCTTCCTTTAATTTGATCTTGCAGGGATTCCAAACACTCGAACAGTACTCATGAATGGATCTCATTAATGTTCTACAGGCGATCTACTTTACAGATGAGCTACAGTTTCCCAAAATTCTCTCAATAAATCGAAGTCTACCATTCGCCTTCCCTTTTACAGATCTTACGTTCTCGTCCTATTTCATAGCGGGTAGCAACGTTACCCCTAGGAATTTATGCGTCGTAGCTGTCTAGCAGCACACTACCAGTAACATATTTGAACAATACAGATTTTTTCTCTTCTCATCTGCATTGACCTACATTTTTCTGTTTGACTGTATAACCGATAACATCCAGCGCCAAAGCCGCCCCTCAGTAAGAGGCCCCGTGTAGGCTTTACTATTGTAACCGACTGTGAAATGAATGAAATATCGGACCCAGATATTCCTACTAAATGCGATGTCGTGTCAGCTAACACATATTATTCTCGGGGTCATAAACAATCCCATCAAACAATGTGATTGCGTGACCAAGTGCAAATAATAAATACAGTCGGTCTGATGCAGGGCCATTCTTTGTCTTCGTGGAGAACTTAGATAAGAACATTGGAAAACTTCATTCTATGTCAGTAGACAAGTTACTGCACGATAGCAGCTCTCATTTGAAGCACTATATTGTCAACATTAGTGCATCGGGTAGAAACAGAGTTAAGATAAAACTGAAGTCCGTTGCAGCAGCCAACAACTTAATAGATATCCGTCATAAAATTCATAAATTAGACTTTTATACCTCCAACATCATCCTCCATATGCACAGAATAACGAGAGATATCGATTTTAACCTGACACATAAAAATATACTTGACGAATTGGAGAGTACGTACCCTGTCACCAGTATCAAAAGATACATGAAGAAATTTAAGACAAACACTGAATCAACAGTTCTGATTCCAGTCTGCGTAATATTTTGTCACTCAAAAAATTTGCCTTCACGTCTTTGAGAAACATTGTTCGGTTAAACGATTTGCCGCCACAGAATTTCAGTACAAAAATGGTTGCTGTTTTCATTACTGGGCGAACTAGATCAGAAGCTATAGGCGCTGCAGCAGACGTTATGATCGCCACTTAACGGATAAGTGCATGGAAACACTTTCAGTTTGCTTACATTGTTCCGGTTGGCACCTAGTCACAGTCAGGACTTCTGGCAGGGTATCCTAAACGAATCAGCACATGTACTAAGTGGCTTTAAGACCAGTTCACATTCACCAGAGTCATGCACAGTCTACAACCTAGGCACTCACCACAACCATTAATAGCTACACACAACTACAGTAGTTACGCGGCGTATGTATGAGGCGACCTTGACCTTGAGTATCAGGTTACACTTCTAGTGTGAGGTTACACCTGAGGCAATTTGGCGAGTTTTATTCAAAGCCCAACCCCTCCCTCCCAGGGCACCCCTATCCTTCCCATGCATCCCTCTATCACATCCCTACCACAGGGAACCAAGTTACCCTTCCTCAGCCTTTTATAACTAGAGCAAATGCAGGGCCCCCATCATTCGAGGTTTCGATGTCATAGAGAAAGGACCACCAGGAGGTATCAGAGACAAGCCACCAACCCCAGGCAAAATAAAATGAGGAAGAAGACATTGAGAGGGAACAGTTTGTTCCATCTCTTTACAATTAGTTTCTTTGTTGCATTATATTGAATATACTTTCAACATTTTTCTTTAGTTTAACTCGAGTGAAGAAGTGGACTACCTGTTTATTTAATTCATAATTACATAAATGCACTTCCTTTCCTTAATCCCTCTACGTTGCTTTGGGTTTATTAACTTTGGGGTTTGTATTAAGAGTTTGTGTGCCGGTAGTGGCAAGGCAGAGATGTGGTCACCCTGTAGGTTGGTTTAGTGCCAACCTAAGCCTGGAGTTAAGACAGCGATGATGCACCTGTTTGTCAGGGGGTAGTTCGGGGTTGGTAACAGGTCCCCCTCCCCTCCATGTAAGGAGAACGGCCGTTGAGAGCCGCCATGATAGTCACTCTTGGGGTAGCGGCTGAACTGAGCGGACGGAATCGAGGGCGATCTCCGTCTTTGCCGCCAATTTCATTGTGGTATGAGGTATTATGTGTTACACTGTTATTAATCCGCTCTTTTTCAGGACTCAATTAGTTAGCGTGTCGTTACGGCCATTCATTCATTTTTTGAGAAATTTTGCCTGTACAATTAAAGTTTTCATTTAGGGTTTCTTTTCCAGAGGTGAGCATGGGGGCTCGCTGCAATCGCTTGGTGCCTTCAGCACACGAGAGCAGCAATAGCTCTAAAAAAATTCGTATAGTTTCACTTTTAGAAGCAGCGTTTTGCAATGTTAAAGTATCCTGGGGCCTCACCCCACCTAGTTAACTTAACACGTGGTCGTAACGGCTGATGAATAACTTAGATGACGATTCCGTGTTAAACCTGGTAGGAGATGCGTGTGTTTCGTGTGAGTTATTTAAGGTTCTAAGCGCGTGACTTAATTTTTTAGGCCAATTCATAAATTTTATTCACTTATCCTTTTAACCCCCATTTGCAAGTAGCTCGTCCTAGCTACTTCGATAAAGAATAGGTTGCACGTGTGAATAATTGTATAGAAAGGACAGCAAGAACGAACAGAGGGGTGAGTACAAAGAAATTAGCTGTTGGTATCGGTCACCTACGTAGTGTTGAATTACACTGCCAGCGAGCTACCAGTTCGTTCTTGGAAATTAGTTAAGGTGAGCATGCTTGCGTGTGCAGTTAATTGTTTATTTTCGTGTGGCATATTTCACAGGATGTTTTATTTTTTTAGAATTTGCTTTCTTTTGTGTATATGGGAGACGTTTGTGTCTGCTTTGTCCCCGTTTTCCGGCCACAATAATTTTTGTTATTCGGTCCAAGTAGTAATCTTGGGTGCGAATTTCGATCACTGTCCCAGCAGACGGACCACAAGGGCAGCAACGTAGTTCCATCCTCTTTCCCAGTGCTTAAGTAGCAACCAGATGCCTGTTAGTTTAAGCACCTTCAGTGCGAGACAAAACTAGAAGTAATTTGATTTGGCTTTGTTTGCTGCAATTATTAAGTTTGTAAAGTTTCTGGAAATATAGGTAATAAATGTCTTATGAACTCGATGTCATGGATTTAGTGGTCATTACAAACGCCAGTCCTGTGTAAAGAGCAATGTTATCAACAAAGTGGAGTCCTTATAGGTCATGTTAGAGCGTGGCATTTACTTACTTGCCCATTTGGTTGTTTGAGTGCTCCCCCGCGTTGTCAGTTGCTCAATTTTAATATAATAACTAGACGTCGGGCCGACCCTCTTAAATTCAGTCCTTCCGAGCATTGAACCAAGCGGGTAAGTACGTGTAAATGAGGCGCCTTGGCCACACACACGTCCGGCACACTCTAGCATTGATAGAAGGAAAGAGACGAAGAGAGGTACAAAGGTAACGATACATAACCATACGAAAAACTTTCAACATGTAAGTACAATTAACCCCTTTGTGTCATAATTAATAGATATTTACAGTTTTTAGGTAATTTGTTGCAGTTTTACTGACCCTCCAAATACCTACATCTCCATTCAAGTTGTACGTAGATACAATGGAAACAATTACCACAGTGCATTATTTAACAAATTAGACAGATATCCTGAGTTAAACCATTTCTGCAGTGCATTATTGAAACAAAATACGCTGATATTCTACTTTAAACATTTTCCGTGAAGCATCATAAACTACAAATAAGCTCCTGATGAGCCTTTAAATATGAACCAAATACCACAATACGATATTTAAACAAATAAACTCTTGCTATATACCAAATCTATGTCATCCCTTCATTACTTGCATATGTGTTAAAAAGAGTGCATTGTCCTATTGGCAGATATAGCGTAATTCAATAATACCAGGGCATAGTCTGCAAAATCTCGGTAAATACTGACAAAATTTATGATCTAAGACACTTTGAGAAAATAGTGTGCGACTGTGGTGCAGTTGAGTGACTATAATTTTAGGGTAATACCCTAAATTGGAACGATCACATAGATAATGTTGTGGGTAGAGCCAACCAAAGACTGAGATTCATTGGCAGAACACTTAGAAAGTGCAACAGGTCTACTAAAGAGACTGCTTACACCACGCTTGTCCGCCCTATTCTGGAGTATTGCTGTGCGGTGTGGGGTCCGCATCAGATGGAACTGACGGATGACATCGAAAAGTACGAAGAAGGGCAGCTCTTTTTGTACTATCGCGAAGTAGGGGAGATAGTACCACAGACAAAATACGTGAGCTGGAGTGGCCATCATTAAAACAAAGGGGTTTTTCGTTAAGACGGAATCTTCTCACGAAATTTCAGTCACCAGTTTTTTCCTCCGACTACGAAAACATTCTGTTGGCACCCACCTACATAAAGACAAATAATACTCACGATAAAATAAGAGAAATCAGTTCTCGCACAGAAAAATTTAAGTGCTCGTTTTCCCCGCGCGCCGTTCGAGAGTGGAACGTTAGAGAGACTGCCTGAAGGTGTTTCATTGAAATCTATGCCAGTTACTTTATTGTGAATAGCAGAGTAATCACGTAGATGTAGAAGCAGATGTACTGATATCACAGCACATCATGATATATCCTGAAAAATGACGGAAATTTTTTAACAATTAGTCTAGTAAGGTGCAAGTCTCCAACATATTCATTACAAATTAAATTTGGTTTTGTGAGTTATTAGATGTTTTGCATTTCAAATTCTGCAACTGTCACAGTGCAACAAATATTTTATTACTACAAGGAAATACATCCCTCCATTACTAATGAGTGAGGTCATTGTTAAAAGCTATTGCATAAACATTCTACATCTCATAGTTATTTACATTTTTAGATCGATTTTCCCCCAAATATTAGTGTTTCCCTTCCAAGATATGTAAGGCCCGCTCCTACTGTCGTTGCCACGCACCTCGCCAACAGAGCTGCTCAGTACCAACTGCTGCTTACGATGGCTCACACCTCACACCTTCCGCTTATGCCCTATCTCCAGGCCAAGGGGAATTACCGACTCGGGCACCAGTATCTACAAACTGCAGGACACGACATGCTGCGGTCGCCAGTAGCCATCAAAAGCATCCTAGGCACACAGGAGTTTATGTCTCTTTCACTAGACACCAACCGACAAGAGATCGCCCACATACGGTAGATAGCGGGCAGCAGGAACTATCGTGGGGAAAATACTTACGAGTTTTCTTCGGAAGTGGGTAGGAGTATCGTAGTGCGAGCAATGCATTTGACATGACTGGTCTAGGATCCGCCAACAAAGCCACTATTGCTACGAGTAACATGTCCTCACATTATTAACGTGTGTCATCATAATTTATTAAAAAGCAATGACCTTAACAATACACGTCCCACAGGTGTTTAAAAGTTTGTGCGATTTTCTCCAAAGACACACGTGTAAAGAAACCGAGACTGATGACTTAACACAGTGCGATATTGAAATAAATTACGTCAGTATCCTGTGATAAACAATTAGGACAGTGTTATATTTTAACAAATAACCTATATCCAGAATTCAACAATTTTCACAACGCATTATTTAAAAACTACTTCGCACTTGTTAGGTGCCAAGTCTACATTCTACCTGCATTAGCCATGTGTGACAACAGTATAAGAGTTTCCATTGTAGACTTATAAATAACAATGAAAAATTCAAACTGTTAAAAACAATTACCCTCACTACATAAATAAAAATGATGTCGTAGTTTATTAAAAAGCTAAACGATAACGTCACTGGCAGGATGCCTCAGATAAGTCGCACACTATAGGATTATAGTATCGATGTAAATAACGATGGAAAATCCGATTAGGAGCATCTCTAGATAGCGCTATATATAAAAAAGAAACAGCCCCAGGCATAGCCAGTGCCAGTCACACCGACACCCCCAACAAAAACTACTTCCGCGACCATGTCGACGCTCTCTTTTCCAGCGGAGCCGCTCATATGCATCACAGGAGCCGAACAGCTCTGCACTTCGCATATTCGTACTGCTACGCTTATAAATGGTACGAAGAACGTCCATCTTGGGCAACACACACACACACACACACACACACACACACACACACACACAAACACACACACAAAAGCGCGCGTGCGCTCACATTGGTTGTCAGTAACTGCCGGAAGGAAGACCTACGTAGCCGATAAATTTAGAGTAGCTATATGTACTTTATTGAAAAAAATTAATGCAGTAAAGAAAACTAAAAAAAGGTGCGAGATGGATTCCTCCATGGAACCGTACACGCGCAAGCTACCTACACAGTTGGCTGGAGACAGATGGGCACGCTGTGAAGCTGCCCACGCGGACCACCCACATACCAAAATCTGCAGAGCGCCTGCTCTGTGACCGTTAAACAATACAGCAACACGAGAGTTCCAAGAATAACCACGTGCTGCCATCGCTTTTGAACACCGGAAGCAGGGCTTGATAAGGCGAACAGTGCGCCACCAGTCAAAGCGTGTTGCAAAAGAGTGAAATGCAAGCTGTATTAACCAACACTAGCATTCTTTATCACATGTCTCTCTAATCTTGGAGAACCATGAAAATACCATCGCTTAGGCTGCTGAAAACGCTTTTTCGTACTTGTATAATATGTCTCCGGTGTTTATTTCTTTAACATTCATCGATATTAAGCTCTCTGATTTAAACTGTACGTACTTTCTTTACTCTGCGGCCTGTGAAGTTCCTGGCATTCGTTTGTAATCCGCTCTTCGATGCCGTTTGGTAGCAGTAAATTTATTGTTGCTTGCGGAAATCTGAAAATGTTGTAACATACTTCATAGGTACTGACGGCTAACTTTACCGAAGGTCCAAAGAACAGCAGCGCATTTCGTTGCAGGTTCATTTAGTAAGTGCGAAAGCGACACGGAAATGCTCAGTCAGCTCAGATTCCGCAAGATAGGCGTTCAGCCTCACGATATTTTCTGTTTTTGAAATCTCTAAAGTGTGCATTCCCAGGAGAATCAATCAATATATTGGTTCCTCCTAGTAGGCCTATATCTCTCGAAAAGACCACGAATATAAAATTAGTGAGATTCGAACCCACGTGAAAGGTCGCCAGCAATCGTTCTTCCTGCGAACCGTACGCGACTGGAACAGGAAAAGGGGTAAATGACAATAGTACACAAAATAATCCCCACCACGCAGGGTAAGATGGCATCTGGAGTGTAGATATAGATGTAGATGTCATTCTTTTGGAATCTGTCTACAAGTACATGAGTGGCCTGGTAACGAATGTATGCGAGAATTCAGCGGTGCTGAACCTCAACGAAAAGGCTGCTGAGAGGGGTAGCGACGATAGGGACACATTAACTGACTAAATCTTGGCTGAGGAGGAAGAAGATTATGCTAAATTTGACTTGCCCTATGGGCCAAAGAGCTGAAGGCGTTATCTTTTTGTGTAGTTGTGTATTTTGGTAACTGCAGTTTTCATTAGTAGCAATTTTCAGTTTTTAAATTTACATTTAGTTGGTAACAAATGACATTGTATTAGGAGGGGGGAGTTGTACTTGTGATTGTTAAAAATTGACTTTTAGAACCACCTATTATGAAAAAACTGTGTTTTTTTACCTTTTTTACGTACACGTAGCAGAAATGAGCATTCTATAAACGATAGGGCAAGGGGCGGTTCTTAATGTTACGCGTTACTTATTAGAGGCACCTACCACAACCAGTTTTTAAAAGTTGTATAATTATAATTAAAATGCAATTACTTATCGATAATTTGAGGATATTGCCTTTCCTTTTAGCTCTGTATATTTGTATGTATGTGGTGTAAAAGTACCTCTGACGTGTGAAAATTGTAGAAAAACTTACAGTTTTAAAGAGTAATCAAAACGCTTCTTGTCTCAGCACGCAAGGAAAAAATTTATAGAGAAATGGCTCTGAGCACTATGGGACTTAATATCTATGGTCATCAGTCCCCTAGAACTTAGAACTACTTAAACCTAACTAACCTAAGGACAGCACGCAACACCCAGTCATCACGAGGCAGAGGAAATCCCTGACTCCGCTGGGAATCGAACCCGGGAACCCGGGCGTGGGAAGCGAGAACGCTACCGCACGACCACGAGCTGCTATAGAGAAATATTTATAGATTATTCCACCCCTTCTTGGAAGGACAATTTCATATTTAAGATTGGATAGCAAGTGCACTGTTTTTTTCTACTGATTTTTGTTTATTTCGAACTCTTTTACGGCTTATTACGCCATCTTCAGGAAACGGCTGACTAGCGTCTGGGAGGGACACTGGCTCTTAGGTAACTAAACATTATAGATGAAGATACAATCGCTTGCGCCGAGTGCTGTGCATCAAACTTGTTTCTTAATGTGACTCTTCGAGCTTTCGCGGCGGATATGTTGTTAATAGTCTTCACTGGTTTGCCGCCGAATGACGGGCAAATTCCACAATATTTCCTCGCAGGATCTGTCCGACATCTTCAGATGGTTCAGCCTTACTGGTGGCTAGGTACGACTGACGATATACGCACGGCGACGCCCTGTATATAGAACACACGCGAAGAATGCGTAGGCGCGAAAATCACGCAAGCGCAATGATTTGCAGATAGAGGGTGCCATACTAAAACACCTTCTGCCGAAAATCGCAAAGCGGCCCTCCTGCGCGCACTGTACGTTATGTTTCTAACATTGCGACCAGACGTCACTCACTAAAAAACATTTTCTCGTCGTGATTTAATAGCAGCCTGTGGTATCGATAGCAACGATGACACGGCATTTTAACGTTCTTAGGTTGGCACTACGACAGACACCGACGACAGCGCCCTCTAGCCGGTGCTGTGGAGCTCAACGCGCTCCGCTCCAGATTCTACCCATCTGATCAAGAGCAGATGGCCGGGACACTTCGCACCTCATTGCAAAGTTATGCATTCTTCTTGCTAGAGTAAAGGTGATTTAAATTCATACTGCAGTACTGACGTGTTTTACCTCACCTGCTCCTACTCGCTTCCTTCATTCGGCCAACCTTTCAGTTTTCAGGGGCAGACCCGCACGCCGCCTTCCACGCGGGATACAAAACGGCCAATGCTGGGTTCCAGGCTGTGCTCAGTTGAAATCCCACATCCCTGTTGATGAGATTATCGGCTGTACGGATACATATTGCTTCCTTAATGACGCAGTCACAGGAAGATGATGTCGGGGATAAAACTTATGTCTTTTCATAAATCATGCAATGTCCTGTATTCAGACAGTGTTCCGCAGTTTCCGACTTTTCCAGTTGACGTAGGCGTGTATGGCGCTGCGTTCTTGAATTGTGCGACATGTCTGGCCTATATACGCTGCCCCACATTGACAAGGAATCTTGTACACTCCACATTTCTTCAGGCCAAAATCATCCTTAATCGAACCCAATAGGTTCCTCAGTTTTTCAGATGGTCGGAAAACACAGGTAATGTATATCTTCCGAGGACTCGGCCGATTCTTGACCACACGGCACCAAAATACGGCAAAAAGGCCAAGTGAGGGGTGTCTTCGTATCTTCGTTCTGCTCCATAAACTGAACTCGCTTAGGCCTGAATGCATTACGTATCTGTCTCCCAGATTAACCGTTTTGTCGGAATACTGTCTTCAAATGTTATGTTGTGCTCTACAGGCTTTCATGATCAGATACCACATGCGCTCTATGAATTAACGTACGTAATGTACTACCGCATTCTGCAGGATGATGGCAGCTTGTGGCCTGCAAATATAGATTTGTATGCGTTGGCTTGCGGTAGACGCTCTGTCCCAAGGTTCCATCTGCTTTCCTTCGTACCAAAATATCAATAAAAGTAAAGTACCATCTTTTTCCACTTCCATTCTGACGTTTATATTCGGACGGAGTGAATTTAAATGCTGAAGAAACGTAAGCAGAGTATCAAGTCCATGTGGCCACACCACAAATGTATCATCCACATAGCGCAGTAAACAAGAGACTTTGAGATTAGCTGACTAGTGGTTTTTCTTCAAAGCCCTCTAGAAAATAATTGGCCACCACAGGAGACAGAGGGCTTCCCATGGTGACACCGTACACTTGTTCAAGATATTGGTCATGAAATAAGAAGTATATTGAAGTAAGCATGTGTTCTAATAATGCCACTATGTCCTCCTCAAACTTGTAGCTAATGAGCTAGAAACCGTCCTGCAAGGTCACCTTTGTAAATAAAGAGACATCATCGAAAGTGATCCGACGGGTAGCACCCAGAGAAAGACTTTGGAACTCATCAGGAAAAGCAAGTTTCCAGAGCAAGTCACTAAGGGTTTACGTCAACAGGCTGCAGTTCCTCCTAGGCTCTTTGGCCTACCCAAGATCCATAAGAAAGGGGTGCCTCTCCGTCCCGTTCTAAGTAACACAGGAGCACCTACTTATTTTGTGCCAAATATCTGACATCACTATTGTGACCTCTCGTAGGCAAGTGCGAGCATCATATTCGAAACTCTGAAGATCTCATATGTCGCCTGAAAACTCTTAGTTAGCAATCGTCGGATCTCTTAGTAACTTACGATGCTGTATTTTTATTTGCGCAGGCGCGTGAGGGCCACTCTGCAAGTTTCGGCAGAGGGCGTTTTAGTATGGCACTAACTATCTGCAAATCATTGCGTATGCGTGATTTCCGCTCCTGCGCATTCTTCGCGAGTGTTCTTTGCACAGGGCGTCGACGTGCGGATACCGTCAGTCGCAGCTAGCCACCAGCAAGGCTGAACCACGTGAAGATGTCGGACAGTTGCTCCGAGGAAATATTGTGGAATTTGCACAATGTCATCGGGTGGCAAACCCATGAAGACTATTGTTTCTTAATGTTGAAATTACGCTTTACACAACGGACAGTGTAAAAGCACAATAAGAAATTAAACTACACAACAATACAGGTTAAACTGGCTTTTACAAAATCACTTGCAATGACGGGAACTAACTGTATATTGGTCAGACAAGCAGGGCCATAACAATTAGGCTGATTGAACACAAACGCAGCTGGAGTTGTATAAGTCAGGCTCCACTTTTGCCGAACATGTGCTGAAGGAAGGACACAAATACCAAATCCACACAGAAGTACTGCATGTACCCAACAAAGGAAGAAAACTAAGCATATTAGAAGCACTTGAGATAAACAGAGATTTAGCTCAAAATACCCAGCTAGTTCTAAACGATCAATTACAATGAGCACATACCCACTTTTAAGCTTCACATGGTGCTCTCAACCAGCTACATACCCGCAAACTGTTACAATGACACACACTGCTACATAAAATTAAAACATAGAACACTTTTCTATTCCTTACCCCACAAACTTCAACTATATAACTTGTAATACTTTAATACTTTGCGTTCTATCCATGTGCTATTGTCAACATTGCCCATTGCATAAAAATGTTATTTAAAATGTAAAACACTTTTGTTTCTCAATACAAGCTGCTACAGGTCAGTTATGGCCTCATGAACATGTATCTTGTAATACTGTAAGAGTATGTATTCTAATCATTTGGAAAATACTGTCCATTACCTAGAGATTAGATTACAACTTTAAAAAGACACGTTTGTAGCCCAACATAAATGAAAAGTACTCAGTTTAACAGAATATCGGAAAAAAGGTCCATTTAACCTGTAGTATTGTGTAGTTTAATTACTAACTGTGCTTTACATTTCCCATTGTGTAAAATGTAATTTCAACACTATGAAACAAGTTTGATGCACAACACTCTGTGCAAGTGATTGTATCTTTACCTATAATGTTTGGTTACCCAAGAACCAGTGCCCCTTCCAGACGCTAGTCAGTTGTTTCCTGAAGATGGCCTAATAAGCCGAAAATTAGGTCGAAATAAGCAGAAAACAGTAGAACAAAAACAGTGTACATCTTATTCAACCTTAAATATAGAGAAATACTGAAAAAAGTACCAAAATTTCAGGGGTTTCGGCTCCCCCAAGTTAGCAACGGTTCTCGAGGTCGGAAACTTGGATTCTGCACTACACACCACACTCACGCGACATACTAGAAGTTCACAAAATTCAGGCATTTTGTAAGGTCCAGTGCACTTGGCGACTGGACTAAAACCCGGGTTCGTCATATCCGTCCACACACAACAAAGACTGAACTCCGTGAGGTGCTCGTCGGTTGGAAAAACCTAGGAACCATATATGACTTCTCGAATGCCGCGAACGCGCTGAATGTTAACCCCTTCCTCCCCATCCACTTTTAGCCTACAAAGCGTTTCCATCTAAGAAAAATATTTGTTTTCCTTAAAAATTAGTTTTAGATGTCAGTGTTACTTCTGAAGCGTTTCGCAATCCTAAACTGCATGTCATCTGCGAACCAGCTTTCTGAGGACTAAAAGAGTAAAAATTCAACACTGATTACAGCTGTAACGTCTGTAGCCTAAATAACCTGTTGCAGGACTGTCAGTAAAACATCAAATGCCGCTCTGATTTTATTATTTGGCATGTAAAATATTTACCATCCGACTGTTTGCATTTCCTCTTCGATTCTTACGAGGTTCTTTCCCGTATTAGTGTTCCGACCTCCTGATACATGACTGGAGTTTTATATCATTAGGCTAATATTTTACTAAATTTCATGGAAGAACGACTGAGATAACTTTAAAGCAGTGGAAAATTGTTAGTTCTTGAGAAAGGAAAAAAATCAACATTAAAATTGCTGCCTTAGGTTAGTTTTAGACTTTTCAAGGAAAGAGAATGAAAACTCGACCATGAAGCAGCATCTGAACGTCTTGATGGTAAGTCATATAAGAAAATAAGACGAATATGTGCATAGAATTACCAATAATGGACTAGCTAAGGGAATGCTAAATTAGAACCCTAAAACAAAGCTGAATATATGTTGGTATACCAAACAGACGATCTTCTAGACAAACATACAGTTAATGCTGCAACTAACCATCAGCATTACTGCTTGATGGAAGCTCATAATGCAGCCCAGGCTGAAGTCATAGAATACTGCTGTAGTCAGAAACGTTACTCCTTCGTTAATCCTTTGTTTGTAGAATCTACGTGACTAGTAGTCTTCGTGTCGTATCTATGTAGGTTTCTAGACTCTTTTCAGTAAATGCTGGTTATTCTCTGTTGTATTTTCTAACACAACATACATAGTTTTACTTGTCAAAGTTGTGGAAAAGGAGTCCATCATCGAAGGATAGACTTCTGACAGAGAAGCATTTTTAAGATACTGTTTGCAAGTAATAATTGTAGATTTGTATATAACGATCTAAGTAGTAACTGGAGTTAAAATTTTCAAGGGATGGCTACTATCAGTTCTGGAATGCATATTATTAGGCCGCTTAGGTCATACAGTTTTTGAATTGTGTGTCGTGAAAGCTCGCATGTTCTGCTGTGTTAACAATTCGTGGTGAAGTATTTAACGTTGAGAAATAATAGAGTATTCGGGACCAGTGGTAATAGTGGATAAATGTTAGAACGTTTTAGGGGAGGCTATTCTTGCATTGTTAACAAACACCTGAAACAGCTATCAGCTGTAGGATAAAAATAGTCTGCCGATTCCCAGAGTTTTATAGGTGGTTGAAATTAATTATAGAGCAAGCTAAAGTCAGCTAAAATTCATCGACAGCATCTGACGTGTACAGACAGGCAAAGTGATATGGAAATATAAGACGTACACTCACAGTGCTTACAGACGCAAATATACAAGAGCCGCTGTAGAAACGTTTAAGCCGGATGAATGTGGTTTGCAAAGACATCAGACGTGGCTTTGCGGCTTTTGCGTCCCGCGGACATACTCATCACAGGACTGATGCAGTCTGAAGCGCTGTGCAGACGACAGGGTACGGTAGCATGAGACTTTTTGGCTCCAGCAGATATTAAACATGCTGCAAGGATCTTTACCGTCTAGGAGACAGTCATCCAACGTCATAAGCTGCAGTGTGCAGAGCACTCTTCTGTTACCATCGCTACGACTCAAAAAAAAAAAAAAAAAAGAAAAGGACGCTACCACACCCTTGATATTACAAAACATATTCTTATTACTTAATTTCTATTATTATTGCCAATTATTTGCATAAAATTTTACGCTTTATGGTTCATGAGAATTAATAGTTTCTCAAAACTTCAAAAACAAAAATTATATCATCTCGTTATACATAAAAAATGCGTTATTAGACTATTAGTAGAAACCAAATAAACAATTTTAATTCTGAAATATAGGGTGCAAAACTGTTGTAAATATTTTGAACTTTTAAAAATAAAACTAAAGCTAAAGTAAGCTTTTCATTTTAGGAATTATATTTGTCTCATATTTCGAAGACTTTAGAAAATGAGACTTTTTTCTAGCAAATTCGGAACAAAAGAGAATATGTATAAACAATTCATTTTTACAGGTTTTACAGGTTCAGTCGAACGCCCCTTTCGTTCGTTCATCATTTATTTGACATGACACTTAAACTCTTTCATATTATACTCACACTGAGGAGAGCGCGGAAATGGAGACTGCGAAACTTCCTTTCACAATTTGCATGAATCCTAACAAATGACATAACCCGAGCGAATTCGAACCGAATGCCATTGAAAGTTGTTTGCTCGCGCTCGCTAATCGTCTACAAGGAGAGAATGTTCAGTTCAATGATGCTGGTTCGCTAGTGTTCGCATTTAGGCTTCGAACAGGCAATCCATAAAAGAAAACGACATTAGGTATGTCAATAAAGGATAAAGGCAGGAATGCTGATTAAAGAACTGTTTGGTCCAACAAAGAGCAGTTGAAAACCCTAGAAAGGTCCTATTAAGCAGAATGGACAGAATGTACAGAATAAATCATAAGTAGCTAGAGTAGCTTTGTCGAATGCGAGTTGGACCTTATAAAACATAGGCTGTTCCTATCGCGGTTATCTGTTCTGTGCTAAGACGTCGTTTCTCTACGAATCGCTGGAAACTTGTTCTTCTTCCACCAACAATGCTCCAACATGCACATGCACTGCCTTCCCTCGACCAGCTTTACTGCTTCCCATTTTCATTCTGAAAACTTAAGGTGAAGCGAAACGAAAGCAACTGTTGTTCATCAACTTGATATGTGGCAACACCGTGTAGGTTCACACGAAATCAGTACGTTGTGAGGCCGGGACGCTGATTGGTTGTTCATTCCTTTGCATATTCACTTTAAAACTGGCTGTAATGGGCCTGGCCGTATTTATTCTCAACAGACCACTTGAATACCAATCTTAGCTCACCACCTTGCTGTAGAATACCTTTTTCGTGCACCTGATTTTGTCTAATCAATGCGAGTGTTGAAGTGCAAACAAAGACAAAGAATACATGATTGCAAATTCTCTGTACGTCACATGTGTCACTGATGTGAATATCATAAAGTTAGCTTAAAATTGTCTCGGATGTACGATAAGAGGTTGATCCAAAAAATAAAATACATTTTCTTGTCAGTTACAGAAAGGAGCGTTTATTTTCAAAAATCGACATATACGCTTAAAGCTTGAACGTTTCTTTATTTCTTCGCGTAATTGCCTTATCACCTGATGCAATTTTTTTAGACATTGTGGCAGTTTTTGTAAGTCTATAACGTACAAACTTACCACTACGTCGTTGAGGAATTGGCCCTCATACACAATGTGATCAAAAGTATCCGGAAACCTGGCTGAAAATTACGTACAAGTTTGTGGCGCCCTCCATCGGTATTGCTGGAATTCAAGCTTTTGATGAGAGCTTCCACTCTCGCCGGTATGCGTTCACTCAGGTGCTGGAAGATTTCTTGGGGAATGGCAGCTCATTCATCATGCAGTGTTGCTCTGAGGAGTGGTATCGGTGTCAGTCGGTGAGCCCTGGCACGAAGTGGGCGTTCTAAAACATTCCAAAGGTGTTCTGTAGGATTCAGGGCAGGACTCTGTGCAGGCCAGTCCATTACAAAAATGTTATTGTCGTGTAACCACTCCGCCACAGGCCGTGCATTATGAACAGGTGCTCTATCGTGTTGAATGATGCAATCGCCATCTCCGAATTGCTCTTCAATAGTGGGAAGCAATAAGGTGCTTTAAACATCAATGTAGGCCTGTGCTGTGATACTTACACGCAAAACAACAAAGGGTGCAAGTCCCCTCAATGAAAAACACTACCACACCATAACACCACCGCCCCCGAATTCTATTGTTGGCACTACACCCTCTGGCGGATGACGTTCACCGGTCATTCGCCATACCCACACCCTGCCATGGGATCGCCACATCGTGTTCCGTGATTCGTCACTCCACACAACGTTTTTCCAATGTTCAATCGTCCAATGTTTACGCTCCTTACACCAAGCGAGGCGTCGTTTGGCATTTACCGGCGTGATGTGTGGCTTATGAACAGCCGCTCGACCATAAAATCCAAGTTTTCTCATCTCCCGCCTAACTGTCTTAGTACTTGCAGTGGATTCTGCTGCAGTACGGAATTCCTGTGTGATGGTCTGCTCCGTATTACACATCACGACCCTCTTCAACTGTCGGCGGTCTCTGTCAGTCAATAGACGAGGTCGGCCTGTACGCTTTTGTGCTGTACGTGTCCCTTCACGTTTCCACTTCACTATCACATCGGAAACAGCGGACCTAGGGATGTTTAGGAGTGTTGAAATCTCGAGTACAGACGTATGACGCAAGTGACACCCAATCACCTGACAACGTTCGAAGTCCATGTGTTCCACGGAGCGCCCCATTCTGCTCTCTCACGATATCTAATGACTACTGAGGTCGCTGATATGGAGTAGCTGACAGTAGGTGGCAGCACATTGCACCTAATATGAAAGACGTATGTTTTCGGGGGTGTCCGGATACTTTTGATCACATAGTGTATTTAACTCACTATTGTCGCCGCAGCACCTCCTGGCCAAACATTGTTTCAGCTTAGGAAAGAAATGGTAGTAACTAGATGCCTAGTGTGCACTGCAGGATGTTTGGATGACGTTGCTCCAATGAAACTCTTGCTAGAGAACGATGATTTGACCGGCAATATGGGGTACTGCGTTCCCGTCGAGAGGGCTTGCATCCTGTAACTTTCCTTTCCTCGGCATGACAATGTGGTCGCGCAAAAATACACAGACACGCAACTAGGATCCACTTACTCCTCTCGAAGTAGGACGTGCGAGATAAATTACGCGACAAACTGCCCCGTAGATTTAGTTGGAAACGTATATTGGCACACCTGGATTACTTCTCTGTATTGCTACAAATGTAAAATCAGTCTAAGTAACAGTCGCCAGCCTCACTTTGTTCCCCAAGAGATTGATAAACTCGTAAGTATAGGCTTCTGCAGCCATTGTCAATGTCAATGAAACTCTTCAGGGTATGTGATCGCATTGTCAGCATGTAAAATACTCCAACAGTTCGGTCGCTTTTACAAAATGGCCTTCCTCAGGATGTTGTACTGGCTAGTGAATGAGAAAAACTGAAGTTCTTGTATACTGATATAATTATTTTTTTTGTTTGCTATTTCTTACACCTCTTCACTTCAGGCGTTGGCCCCTATCATCCATACTACCCCCAAAAATCTATCGAACCTGAAAACGAAAACAAATCTAGTGCCACCGCCATTTTCACCCTAAAAGCTAACTACGACGGTTGTTTGCCACCACTTCAGGCTCTGCCCACGAACAAAAATTAAATACACCTCTGAACGTTTTATTAAAAAAAGGAATGGGTAAAGGAAGGAGTACAATACTTTTGCTATATTTTATTTGTTTTCCATTTTTGTAATGTTCCTATTTGTAATTCTTTTTTACCTTCTTTATCTTTTTTTTTTTTAATCTTCTTTCGGGGGTGTCCACAGCAGCCAGAAAGCTGGATATCCTGGTCGTCTTCTCTTACAGCGAGGGTGAAACTCACCATACTTACCGTTGATGTCTCTCATCAGTCCATCACATGCTATATCTCAGTCTCTTCTCACGCCCAGTACACCCCAATGGTCTAGAGCGGGCGTAAACAACGAACCCAAGTAATTCGCAAAAAGCGAACCATGCGATGCTTTGCGCAGTAAAATCATGTAGTTGCTCGTTAAATAATGGCAAAAATCTAAAAACCGTGCAACGCTCTCACTAAAAAATTATGATAATGCCATACCCTTAACCTACACCCTGGAGTTGTGACGAGTAGCAGGGAAGTAAGTGACGTCGGGATGGACCAGTTCGGTGGGCTCTGTGGACTGAGGCGTCCGTCGCAGTAACAATGTGTGAGTAGCCAGCAGTCGTCAGCCATATCACAAACGAAACGGTGCACGTCGGTATCGACAGCGGCGCATCTGGGGCAGAGAGGGTCCTCGGCAAGATGTATCATGTGTAAACGTTGTTGGGTGGGGAATTTTTCAGTCATTATCACATACCACAGCGCCCTGACCGTGGTGGAAATGAAAGGCGCCTGTATGTTACCCCACACCAGTCTCCAACCAACCGCGGGTTAGCAGTGTTCAACCACATTAGCAGGAACGTTGCCCGATCGCAGAAATAACTGCCGTGATGAATCCTCTCTTACGGTGTCTCCGTTCTCTGACGATGTGATAAAGAGAAGCACATTCCTCTGGGATTGAACTTTGCAGTCTCGCTCGAACCCGCGTGCCGTCCAGTGTCAGCAGTGGTCTGCAAAAGCCGTGCCTGTGTCCGGTGGACGGCTATTTGGCGCTCTGGCGAAGGTTGTTGCGACGCTAGTTCTCACAAGACCGTGTAGTAAAACACAGAAGTCGATCGGAGCCAAAGTGCCCTGTATCGTCCACACGCCATGAGCGTGCGGCGAAGAGCTGGTTTGGCACAGTATGTCCACCATCGTGTTGTGGACTCATAGGTATGACGCCGTCTCTCACATTTGTGCCAGGTATCAGTGACAGCTACACGGCAAGCCTCTTCCCAGAGAATGTTGACGTTACGAATCCAAGGTCCTCCACTACGACTCGTCTGTTGTCGTATCAGAGTCACGGCGCCTATGAAGTTCTGATGGTCGGTGAATGCAGTGGGCCACAGCTCAGAACAGACAGTCGCTGCCCGAAGACCTCGGGAGATGTAAATCCTGTCCGACCTGCTGGCCGAGTGGCTGGTGAAGTGTGTAAATCCGCGTCGGTCACTGTGGTTTAGTGTCCAAGTATCATACAAAGCGAGATCCCTGACCATAGCAAGAAGGGCTGTACATGGGACATGATGAGAGATCTGATCCTCAGGGGGTAAGACGCTGTTAGTCCCCGCCCACCATGAAGTGCTCCGTAGCGCCTTGATACATTGGAGCTACCTCAGTGGTGTAAGAGTGTTCGATCTCGACGCTTCGCAGTACCAGACGGGGCATACAGATTCACAAGGTGGACTGCGCCGATGGTGAGCGCAATGCCTCTCGCTGATGGCAAATACTGAATATCCGTTGCCTCGATGCCATCGCGTAGTAGTATGGCCGTACCACCACCACCGTCGGAAGTTGGGTTGACGTAAGACGCGAATCCATAAACATCCAGGCGCATATCAGGCAGTACCTCTTGAAGGAACACGATATCAATGTCCGCCGCCCGAATCATGTCCTTTAACAACTGGGTTTTGATCGTGGAACTAATGATGTAGACATTGACTGTACCTGTCCGATACACCTGGGTCATTTGATAGTACGAATATGTATCCTGCTGTCGTTTAAGCCAGTAAGCGCCACGTCGGACATTCGACCGTCCCTGCCAAACGCACTGTGTTCTGTGGATCACGACAAGCAGTAGGTGTTGTGGTTGGCAGGAGAGCCAACACCGTGTTACTAGAGGAGGCCGAAAGGCACGCGTTTTAGCTCATGCAGGCTGGCGTGAGGTCTGGAACAGGACAAGGAAATTAGACTTAAGAAAAACGGACGTAGCTGGTGGAAAACTTAACTTTAATCCATTAATGATGAACGTCGGTCTTGACGGTACATGATTCGCAATATCAATAGTAACTGATAATGGCGCCTTGCTAGGTCGTAGCAAATGACGTAGCTGAAGGCTATGCTAAACTATCGTCTCGGCAAATGAGAACGTAAGTAGGCAGTGAACCATCGCTAGCAAAGTCGACTGTACAACTGGGGCGAGAGCTAGGAAGTCTCTCTAGACCTGCCGTGTGGTGGCGCTCGGTCTGCAATCACTGATAGTGGCGACACGCGGGTCCGACGTATAGTACCGCACCGCGGCCGATTTAAAGGCTACCACCTAGCTAGTGTGGTGTCTGGCGGTGACACCACAGTAGGCAACTCCCGTATCTCCGTGTCCGAACTCGAATCGATCTTCTGGTGTTCTCCTTCCTCACTCGCCTGGAGTGCAGACGTGGTCGTTGCTGTCGAGCACGGCGACTTTTCCGATGGAGGCTGCGTCGTCGCGTTCGCGGAAACCGGGCCGGCGGGGGTCGGTAACTGGAACGGAACAAAGCCCGCATCCGTCATGTTCCTCGCTGCCTCAACGTATGTAATAGGCAGCGTTGTCGGTTGCGGTGTTGGCGTCATGTCTAGCGTTGTATCTGGACGAGGCGTCGCTGCAGGCATTCAGAGCGTACATGCCCTTCCTACCCGTACCCTGAACAAGTCCACGGTTGACCGTCATAAGTGACGATGGCTCGACAGCCAGCAACGGTCACGTACGATAGGATGTGTTTGCGCAGTTCGATTCGCACCTGACGCACTCCATTCAGTACAGTATACGTCTCGAACGAATGCCACTTCTCTTCCTCGTGACTTATTACTTTCCTGTAAGGCCGCAGCGCGTTCGAGACAAATTTCAGGTAAACTGGGCTGGAGACGATCGAAAGATGTATACCGAGAAGTTCCTTTGGATCGACGTGGATTACTTCACGCAGGAAACGCTCTACTTCGTATGCCTTTGGTCTTGCGTACTGTGCATGGAACGTTAATTTAATCGTGACGTTTCTATAAGAAAGTGTCCGCCCCCGGTAGCTGAGTGGTCAGCGCGACAGAATGTCAATCCTAAAGGTCCGGTATCGATTCCCGGCTGGGTCACAGATTTTCTCCGCTCAGGGACTGAGTGTTGTGTTGTCCTCATCATCATCATTTCATCCCCATCGACACGCAAGTCGCCGAAGTGGCGTCAAATCGAAAGACTTGCACTAGGTGAACGGTCTACCCGACGGGAGGCCCTTGTCACACGACATTTATATTTATAAGAAAGCGCTATCATCGTTCGAGGTGGTCTGTTTACACTTCAACACCACTACCCGCGCGGGTAAACAACGGCCCGCTTGCGGAGCGCAGCACAGAGCCCCGCCCACGTCCGCATCGCAACACGGCTAAGAGAAGACTGTTGAGACATTTGGTTCTCATCTTTATATACGATAACGAGAGAAGCTTAAGAAATGAATTAAGATTTTGTGTCACAGCCAGGACTTCAACGCACGTTTTTTTGCTTACTAAACAGACTAGACAGCTGCGTTAGCTATTCCACCAAGACAGCACTACAGCTAATGCACCTGCAAATATTTATCTGGTCCAACGCACTCTCTAAGGAAGGGAAAACATGCTCAAAACGTGAAGTTTGTGTTAGGGAGGGCCCTGGACTAGGGGAGTCCGTGCAGCTGTATTAGCTATACTGCTTTGCTGGTGTAATCGCTAACACACTTGCTTAGTAAACCAGGAAACATGGCTTCATGTCCTGGCCGTGGTAAAGAACTTAATTCATTTCTTAAGCTTCTCTCATCCTTACATACTGGCAGAAGAAACTGTTTCCGCAATCTGATAAGGTACTGAGGATGAGGAGGAGGGGTGTTAGATGTGCTTTATTGGTGTTTGCTTTAATTCTTGTCACTGGGGGAAATACACTGAAGCGCCAAAGAAACTGATATAGGCATGCGTATTCAAGTACAGAGATAAGTAAACAGCAGAATACGGCGCTGCGGTCGGCAGTGCCTATATAAGACAACAAGTGTCTGGCGCAGTTGTTAGATCGGTTACTGCTGCTACAATGGCAGGTTATCAAGAAATAAGCGAGTTTGAACGTGGTGTTATAGTCGGCGCACGAGCGATGAGATACAGCGTCTCAAAGGTAGTGATGAAGTGGGGATTTTACCGTACGACCATTTCACGAGTGTATCGTGAATATCAGGAATCCGGTAAATATCAAATCTCCGACATCGCTGTGGCCGGAAAAACATCCTGCAAGAACGGGACCAACGACGATTGAAGAGAATAGTTCAACGTGACAGAAGTGCAACCCTTCCGCAAATTTCTGCACATTTCAATGCTGCGGCATCAACAAGTATCAGCGTGCGAACCATTCGACGAAACATCATCAAAATGAGCTTTCAGAGCCAAAGGCCCAATCTTGTACCATTGATGACTGCATGACACAAAGCTTTACGCATCGCCTGGGCCCGTTAACAGCGACATTGGACTGTTGACGACTAGAAACCTGTTGTCTGGTCCGACGAGTCTCGTTTCAAATTGTACCTAGCGGATGGATGTGTACGGGTACGGAGATAACCTGACGAATCCATGGACCCTGCATGTGATCAAGGGGACTGTTCAAGCTGGTGGAGGCTCTGTAATGATGTGTGGCGTGTGCAGTTGTACTGATATGGGACCCCTGATACGTCTAGATACGACTGTGACAGGCGACACGTGCTTATGCATCCTGTCTTATCACCTGCATCGATTCATGTCCATTGCGCATTCCAACGGACTCAGGCAATTCCAGCAGGACAGTGCGACACCCCACACGCCACAATTGGTACAGAGTGGCTCCAGGAACACTCTTCTGAGTTTGAACACTTCCGCTGGCCACCAAACTCCCCAGACATGAAAATTGTTGAGCATATCTGGGATGCCTTGCAACGTGCTGTTCAGAAGAGGTCTCCACCGACTCGTACCCTTACGGATTTATGGAGAGCCTAGCAGGATTCATGATCTCAGTTCTCTCCAGCACTACTGCAGACATTAGTTGAGCCCATGCCACGTCGTGCTGCGACATTTCTGCGTGCTCGCAGGGGCGCTACACGATAGTGGGCAGGTGTACCGGTTTCCTTGGCTCTTCAGTGTAAATGTCCTCTATTGGTGTTTGCTTTTTCTCTTTCCATTTGTGGAAATAGGCGCATGAGAAATAGGCTACATCTGTGACATAGCGCTGTTTACTTGCTGCCTGGTGCCGGCTCATTCGCCTCCTTGCACCAATGGCAAGAAATGAAGCAAACATCAGTAAAGCACGTCCAGTACCCCTCCCCCTCGTTCTCATACCCTGTCAGATTACGAAACCAGCTTCTTCCACAAGTATATAAGAGCTCATTCAGCATCAGACCATGCCGGCCGCTGTGGCAGAGCGGTTCTAGGCGCTTCAGTCCGGAACCGCGCTGCTACGGTCGCAGGTTCGAATATTGCCTCGGGCATGGATGTGTGTGATGTCCTTAGGTTCGTTAGGTTTAAGTAGTTCTAACTCTAGGGAGACTGATGTCCTCAGATGTTAAGTTCAAATGGTTCAAATGGCTCTGAGCACTATGCGACTCAACTTCGGAGGTCATCAGTCGCCTAGAACTTAGAACTAATTAAACCTAACTAACCTAAGGACATCACACACATCCATGCCCGAGGCAGGATTCGAACCTGCGAACGTAGTGGTCACGCGGTTCCAGACTGAAGCGCCTTTAACCGCACGGCCACACCGGCCGGCCCAGATGTTAAGTCCAATAGTGCTTGGAGCCATTTGAATTTTTGAGCATCAGCCATGTTGGAGCCCACACAGCGCTAAGAGCTCTTGGAGCGTAACTTAACGATATGAAAACGCAATGAACCACATTGTCGTGAGCAAAATGCGCGTTATAACGTGTACTAAAAGGAGTGTGCTGTGAGTGATAGGGACAGCACGTGGTAGAAGCAAGTCAGATTTCGGGAGTAGCCAGAACTTAGGTTTAATAGTACAGGGCTTTTCCATGCCCAGGCCCCTGCTGTGGCAGGACAAGTCCACATCGTCTAGGCAAAGGCCAGATGGGAGAACCGAAGCAAGAACTCCCAAGTAGTGTGTCCACCCACCCCTACCCTCACCCAGTATAGAGCTCATGACCACGACGTCGACGACAACGACCGTCAACAAGGCGTTGACGACATAGGAAGCACAACAGATCCACGACAATATCAAGAGGGCGTCGCTGTGTCGCACCACTGGCAAAGAAGCAAGATCACGATGATGGAAGAGCGACTCAGAAGATGGGACTAAATATGATGTCCGCCTTTCTGCATCTGAAGATTCAGCCGACGATTCGGACTCAACGGATTGTCAGAAAACTAAGTCGAACAAGAAACTCCACAGGCACCACCGACAGTAACCAATGCATGACATTGACTTCCATGAAGCCGCTGTCAAATCAACAGGAAAGATACGAGCCAAGACTGTCTCCCCTTCCGTGGCATAGGAACAGTCCAGCAAGAAAGTCTGCACAGATCAAAACATATACGACGTCCCAACAAGGAACCCTTCCGCCGAACTTGACCGACAGGAGTGGATGGACACTCGGCCCATCACATCTCTAAAGGCAAAGTCGACGTCAACAAGATCCAGCAAGCCCCGTGCGTTGATGGTCTACCACCCTACCAACTATGTTAAACTCAACAAGCAGATAAAGGGCAGTACCTCTGTCGCACTATGAACGATCTATGAAGGCGTCCATATAAAAGGCAAAAGGCGAATCACTTCCTGGAATGACACAATATGACGACCGAGACTGTAAATTCCTTATTAAAGGATTCCCTGAGATTGTGAAATAGCAGTTTCTCTATGATGCACTTAGAGAAATGTGTTACCAAGATAGTGACATCCATCAGTATAGCAAGCGGGACGAGAAGATGCAGAAACTAGTACCCATCCCTGTTTGCGTGGTTTTACTTCCTAAAGGAAAAAAAAAATCAGATGCCAAATATAGGGAGCTCTACGTATTTTACACTAGGGCACCCATAAAAAACCACAGGCCAAAAGGTTGGCCGCCACAACGTAAAAATTGCCAACAGCTTAACCATACTGCCAAGTACTGCCATCTGTCGTCTAGGTGCGTCAAATGTAGCGACCCACATGCATCAGCGGGATGTAAGCTACCTCGCCGTAATATCAAAAGGCGCATAAACCATTTCTGCTACCAACTAACATCAAGACGTTCACAAACAATGTTCAGCAATACTATACATTTGTCCAGCGACTAAGCAGTTTTCGACGCCACCAGTACCAGTAAAGGAGAACACCATCGCAGGATCTCACATGAAAACGGTACGATCGTTCACAAATGCCGTCAAACCAAAATAAAGCAAGCATCATACGCCATAAGCAAAATAATGGCACTGATGGAAGGAATCCTGGAATTACGAGGTTAATAGACCATAAGTCCCCAAGTTACCTTACGGGACATAACCGTGGCAATTGGGAACGCCTACGGTATGAAACGGAAAAGGTCGACACGGAGCAGTTTATCACGTTGCACAATCAGTGTAGACGTTCTTCTTGTGAGCGGAACACACCTCCATGGTAATGAACCTGACTGTGTAACATGGTATCCTAGCGCATACAGCATCGTGGGAAGAGGGGAGAGGGCGACCGTGTTCTTACGCAGCTCATTCACCCACCACGAACAAGGTCTGTATCAAATAGTCCACATAGAGGCCGCTGCAGTAACAGCTGGAACGAACATGGGCAATGTCACGTGGTAGGAGCATACCACACCTCTCGCAAAAACTTACTCTGGCAAGAAGTGGAATTACACTCACCTCGCATACGAATTCAACATTCCTTACTGGGAACGTGAACACCAAACGGCAACACCGGCACTCTAGCAGCGCCAACAGAACCGAACGCCAATTCCTGGCACTGGCACAATATCTAGACCTGGAATTACAAGGCCCGCAGGACCTCGCGTACTTGCCATTCAGCAGTCAACAGCGTCCGCATATCCTTGACATCGCAATTACCAAAACCTGTCGGCGGAAATTGAACTTACGACAGTCAACGATCTCACCTCTGTCTGGTTCTAGCCGTGCTGCACAGGATCACTTTATCCACCAGCGTTCGGACCAAGAAGACATAGGACTGGGGCCAGAATACCGTAGGCGAAGTCTGTCGAACATAATTTGCCCCAGGCTAACCCTGATGTTGACAGAGGTATAGTGGTAGTGGTCGACTGCATTACTGCCGGCCGCGGTGGTCTAGCGGTTCTGGCGCTGCAGTCCGGAACCGCGTGACTGCTACGGTCGCAGGTTCGAATCCTGCCTCGGGCATGGGTGTGTGTGATGTCCTTAGGTTAGTTAGGTTTAAGTAGTTCTAAGTTCTAGGGGACTTATGACCTAAGATGTTGAGTCCCATAGTGCTCAGAGCCATTTGAACCATTTTTGACTGCATTACTGCGAAAATCGAGACAGTGTTTCTCCTCTACGACCACCATAGCTGCCACATCGTCACCAGACGAATCACCGCCATTGCTAGAGTAGTTGCATCATCAGAAGAACAGATAGCAGCGAAGGAGGCAGACGTATCGGAATCAACTAGACAAGCGGGAAATGGACAAGCTACAGCGAGAACTCAGGTCCCGATTGGCGGAATGGAAACACGAAAGATAGAAGGGTCAGATGGAGGAATTCCATCTCCAGCAAAAACAAGAGTGACGGCTTGTGAAAGCACTGTAGATGTCCTCTCAGCAGAAAAAAGCATTAGCCGCCGCCCAGGGACTGCTCTACGACCCTCTACAAGTGGCGGAGACCGTCGCTGAGACATATAAAGCACAAAATACCCTGCTAGATCACGATCTTATGTTAACGAATGTCGCAAGGAACGACAAACACTGCAGTTCATTGAAGAGTTCCGGCGACGAGCGATAAGCAGCTCACTACTCCTGACCTCTCCCACAGAAATCAAGAAAATCATTCAGAGGAGGAAAGGCACCTCGTCTCCAGGCATAGACTGCATAACAAATGAGCGCTTAAAACAGCTTCCACGGAAGAAATTTCATTTTTTAACCAGAATATATAGCAAGCGTTTGCAACTCAGCTTCTTTCCACCACAATGGAATACGGCCAGAATTGTTCCACTCCCCAAATCTAGAAAGAACTTCCGGCATGCCACAAAGTGTCGGCCTATCAGCCTGCTCACTATGATGAGTAACATCGTCGAAGGAGGAATGCTCCAGCGCATCCAGCAGTCCCTTGTAGCAGACGGAACTATTAGGCCCGAAAAATAGGGCTCTCAGAGGAAATTGTCCGCAGCAATGCGAATTCTAATATATATGTATATATACATCAATCATCTACTCTTAGAAGAAAACGTCCACCTGGCATGATTCTCATATGACACTGGGCTCTTTACCAGCGAACGGTGGCATCTTACCAACGTCTACCGCCTTCAGTCCAGAGCCAGCCTAAGAAAATAGTCACCTCGTGCCGCAGTGGCAAACTGACACGGAACGCCCATAAGACAAACCGGCATACTTCTCTAGGAAAACGCCTCTACCAAACCCTATCCACGTTCTGGGCCATCGGATACCTCGGAATAACGTTGGGCGTCGGTCTCTACTTTCATATTCATATTCGAGAAAAGAGGAACGTTGCATTGGCGCGGGCGTTGGCTCCGGTTTCCATCAGCGACCAGCTCCTCATAAAGACCCGACTTGAGACTGCATAAAGCCACGGTGCACCCGGCCATTTTCCATATTATACGGCAACTCAGCATGGTGAATAGCCTCAAAGACTGGACATCACTCTCTGAAAGTCAACCCAAAGGAACTTCTTAGGTGGGCATTAAGTGCGCCATCCTGTGAGAGAATACACAACATGAATTCCACGACCCAGACGGCAACATCAAAAGAGGTCATCAAAGAAAAAGCCACGAAACATTACTGGAAACTCGATCTTCTTCGTGGCGTCCTACCCCAAGTGGAGATATAAGGATGGTCCGCCCCCGACAGGACCACAGATTTTGGGTCCCACTATGTCTGATTGTATATCGGCAGTAAGCATTCATGAAATAGTCAGTTGTCCCACAGAACGAAACGTTATCAGAGAAGGTCAGCTGAGGGCTCTTGAAACCATTACATCTACATCTACATGGATACTCTGCAAATCACATTTAAGTGTCTGGCAGAGGGTTCACCGAACCACCTTCACAATTCTCTATTATTCCAATCTCGTACAGCGCACGGAAAGTACGAAAACCTATATCTTTCCGTACAAACTCTGATTTCCCTTATTTTATCGTGGTGATCGTTTCTCCCTATGTAGGTCGGTGTCAACAAAATATTTTTGCATTCGAAGGAGAAAGCTGGTGATTGGAATTTCGTGAGAAGATTCCGTCGCAACGAAAAACGCCTTTCTTTTAATGATATCCAGCCCAAATCCTGTATCATTTCAGTGACACTCTCTCCCATATTTTGCGATAATACAAAACGTGCTGCCCTTCTTTGAACTTTTTCGATGTACTCCCGTCAGTCCTGCCTGGTAAGGATCCCACACCGCGCAGCGGTATTCTAAAAGAGGACGGACAAGCGTAGTGTAGGCAGTCTCCTTAGTAGATCTGTTACATTTTCTAAGTGTCCTGCCAATAAAACGCAGTCTTTGATTAGCCTTCCCCCCAATATTTTCTATGTTCCTTCTAGTTTAAGTTGTTCGTAATTGTAATTCCTAGTTATTTAGTTGAATTTACGGTCTTTATATTTGACTGATTTATCGTGTAATCGAAGTTTAACGGATTCCTTTTAGCACAAATTAGTGCCTGTTCCTTCAGTGTATTCTCTAAAATCAATAAAGACGGAATAATCCTTAACTCACACACTTTCATGCCGAATCACAAGAGCGATGGGCCTGATAACACAAAAAAATCTCATTCAGCGGGCAGTACAACACCCTGAGGAATGCCATTTGCAACAGTGGCCGAAAAGTTGGAGAATTCTACACGTTGACAATGCCATTACATGCACTGAATAATTTTATTGAGAGAGATAAAGTTCTCACTATTACAAAACCAATATTCAGAAACCTTGTAGTAATCCAACAGCTTTCCCAAAGATCCGCTGTCCGGCTAGTGGACTGGAATATGTACACCATGGACAGTTCATGCACCACCTCCAACTGGCTTTTAATAAATTCTGTCGATAATCTCAGCATAACAAAACAGAACACCACCGTAGCTCATGGCTATGCACTTTCGAATGTTTCTGGACCTTCTGTACTGGGAAAACAACCTGGTTGATCATTCACCATCAACAACTCCCGACTAACGAAATACATAACGAAAAACCCAGTTGGGCCTCAGATGTCTGCCGGCAGATTCCTCGATTTTGCGAGCTGCAGACCTCTACTCGAAATTATTTCACATTCAGGCCTTTCAGTTAATTAAAATCCAAAGAAAAGTGTAGGCATTTTTATTGGACATTTCCTGCTCCTCCTACAAGAATTCTTCTGTGGTGCAGCTTCCTGACACGTACTTACAGAGGTTCCTATGCGAGAGTTGCAAAACACCGACGGTCATGGAGAAAACAATTTGACCCTTATACAGTCTCATATTCCCAGTCAACTACCCATTTAGGAGGATTAGTGGAAGACCATTCATGTTGCAACTCTTCCTCGAGATCTCTTTCGTCTGGTTCTGAGCGTTTGTTCTAAGTTGTTCAAGTGTCTCAAAATACACGTCAACATTTATTTTGCCCTAGGAACCACGAGATCGACGAACTACATCCCCATTCGATCCCAAAATAAAATACCTTGCCTTTGGTGGCAGACTGTGTTTGAATCTTCACAGCTTAAACAAGAAAAATGCCTCGACTTACGTGATCACGATTTGGTCTCAAGTGTGAAATTTCGACCACGTTTCGTTACCTATTATAATCGAATGCAAAATTTGTCGTTATCGTTTGCATAACCCCAAGGAAGCCGGTGGGAGGTGTCAACCCACTGGCGTTAGTGCCCCTCTTGCTCACACTATCCACGATGAATAATCGTGAGTCAAAATGCTTAGGTCATCTAGAATGATCCGTTGACCTTGAAGCACAAATTTTTCTACCTCCGTGACTACGCCTTGATAAATTTACATTCTCCTCCTTAATTCTTCGTAGTGCATTTCAGGGCAACATCTTGCAGCTTCCGTCCACCACTTGCCGACGGTTCTGACATCCATACACGACTCTATACACTTTCGTCTGTTGGTGATTAATTTCGATACTTTTAATACGTTCTATACTCAAAAATCGAATACATAGTAAACTTCCAACGAGGTCCATTACAAACGGCTGCCGAGACAAAACTGAGCGTCCCAGAGGACTGAGCCTTGGCTTATTTCTGAGTGGTAGAAGCACCGAACACGATTTGACCAATAACGACGCGAACAGTTCCCTCTAGTCCTCAACGCTTTAGAGATAGAACTTTCCAGATTATTCTTATAGCTGACAAAGGTGGAGTCTCCAACGTCTTAACTTAAAAATAGGTTATGTTCGTATACTGGGGTGCAAAATTTATGGAGTTAGATAACTTTCGCAATACTGTTACAGTTTGGTATAGAAGATAACTGAAAGAAATACGCAATGAGACGAACAGAAATGACACTTTTAATCCAACACAATGATTACACTGACGTCGCTGCGATTTATCATAGTCTCCTTGACATTACAAAAGGCGAAACATGGTTCTTCATATGGCGTGTATTCACCTTGGACAGCTGTGCATGCTCTGCAACGTGCTCCCATGCTACAAGGTTGGTAGGAAGTTCTTATGGTAGGGCGTTCTCCATTCCTTCACCAGCATGGCTGACAACTGCTGGAAGGTATTTGATGCATGTAGTCGTGCTGCATAAGTCTCCCCAAGACATTCCACACGTGCTCGATGTTATTTAAGTCGGAGGAACGGACAGACTAGTCCATTTGCCTAACATGCTCTCGTTTCAAGAGTTTCTCGCGCTTTTCGATGAGATCGCACATTGGCATCCATAATTACGAAATCAGGGCTGATACACCCCTGGAAAGACACAGCTGGGGAAGGAGTTGCAGGGTCACATTAACGTTGACCAATTTGTGTGCCGTGTTCAAAGATTTGGAGGTCAATATGCCCGTCCAACATTATGCCACCTCACACCCTTACACCTGGACCACCAAAACGATCATGGTCGGCAACACTGGACGTACTTTCATATAGCGATAGGTGAGAACTAGCAATTCACCTAGGAACTTTCTTGAACATGCAAGTCTGTCCATTTGGTTCAGCTGTCTTCCAAGTACTTTGCTTCTCTGACAGAATTAAAATGTAGTTGGTATACCTCAAACTTTTTCTTTCTTCTCTCTCAAATTTAATTCTGTTTCCAAATTTCTCCTTCGCTTGCTTCACTGCTTGCTCGATAAATAAACTGAATAATATCAGGGATAGGCTACAACTCTGGCTCACTACCCTCTCAACTACTGCTGCCCTTTCACGTCTTTCAAGACTTAAACCTGCAGTCTGGTTCCTACGGGATGATTCAGGTACCCCAACGTTGCCGTTTTACGCAATCTGCGATGTTATAGCTGGCCACCGTACGTGAGATTTTCATATTCTCTCGCTCGCTGCGCGCAAACTATTAGTCCTACAGAAAAAATGAACATAACCTTTTTGCAGGAAATTTAATGTAGTTAAATTTTGTACTGGGATACCTTTTCACTAGAGGCAAGAGTTTTCGAGTTGTGCAAGAAAAATGTACAAAAGTGACCTTCAAACGCACTCCAACTCCCACATTCACCCACCACTACTCAGGATTTCTATTGTGTTATTCATAGCACTCCCTCCTATCTCTATACAAATATTTGCGACTGCAAAAATTATTTCCCACATTCGACCTCCTGTGGTCTTCATTGAATGGCCATATATACCCCTGGTTTAGCCGAACACTTACGAATTATATCATTAACGTCTGTGCAAATTTTAACTAACAATGTTGTGAATTTTAACACCATAAAGTAAACAATTACATCTTTGTATTCGTCAGGCCTTCCAATTACGAAACTACTATGTTTGCAAGGGTTAAATTTGGATCAAATTGTCAAGGTAATTAGTTTTAGCGTAATGTTTACAAAATTCGTTCTTCCTTCATTACGCTCACAGGCACGTTCAGATTAATAATGTTAAGAAAGTAGCCGACTATGATGGTAGCGTAATATCCCAATTAATAGAGACCAGAAAAGGTCGAATATCAAGAATAGTTCCTGTAGTCAGAAACCTTTCTATAGTGGTAGGAGGGAGTGCCATGAACACATAATACCAAAAATCTTGACTGGCGAGAGATGAAGAGCGTTTACAGGTCACTTTTGTACGTTTTTCTTGGATAGACCGAAAACTGTGGCCTACAGCGAAAACGTATCCCAGTACAAAATTTAACTACATTAAATTTCCTATGAAATGGTCCTGTTCAATTTTCTGTAGGACTAATAATTTGCGCGTAGCGAGCGAGAAAATATGAAAATCTCACTCGAGGTTTATGAAGATTAGTAATAACAATGTTAATTGCATAAAACGACAGTGGCAGGGACAGCTGAATCTTCCTGTATACGAGTTGTAGATAAATTATCGCTTTTAGTATTTTATCCCTGCAACACTCAGAATTTAAAAGAGGGTATTCCAGTCAATATCGTTAACAGCTTTCTCAAAATCTGCAAATGGTATTAACGTATGTTTGCCTTTCTTCAAACTATCTTCTAAGATGAGTCATAAGCCGGGTTTTCCTCGCGTACTCATTCATTTCTCGGGAAGCCAAACGAATCGCCCCCGTGGTCAGCTTTATCAGTTTTCTGTTCTGCTGTAAATAAATCTTCTATTATCTCTCAAATATGTGCTACTACTGTTTAAATTACGTCTTTGAAACGCCAACGATTTATGTGATATAATTTAATAAACAAATGACATCACTTTTTTTAGACTTAAGTCATATTGTAAGAAGAAATAACTAGCATTTTACCCATTACCATTGCTTCCACACGGTTTTGTTTTGAGATGCCAATTGCGGTACGTTCGCTGCTTGTCGGTGTAACCTCTCCACAAAGAGAAATGTTTAGCAAATGAACATGTTAAAGATGAGATATTAATACATCAAAACTTAATATTTTGTAGTGTGTGAGCAAAGAAGAGTGCTCGATTCTTTGAAATTCAGTGTCCTTTGTGGCCCACAAGGAAGAAAATCTCTACCGAGCGATGTGGCGCAGTGTTTAACACACTAGACTCGCATTCGGGGCGATGACGGTTCAAACCCGAATCTGGCCATCCTGATTTAGGTTTTCCGTGATTTCCCTAAATTGCTTCAGGCAAATGCTGGGATAGTTCCTTTGAAAGGGCACGGCCGACATCCTTCCCTAATCCAATGGGACGGGTGATCTCGCAGTTTAGTCCCCACTCCCAAATCAGCCAACCAACGAAAGAAAATCTCCAGCGGTACGCACTTCCCTACGTTACACTACCAACACTAAAGCATTTACATGAAACTTAGATCTCAAACAAACTCTCTTTCGCAGGAGTGTGAAATCCATCCGGGGCCATGGCTTCCATTATACATATGCTAAAATATTCTAAAATCCCCCTACCCCACCGTCAATGAGTTACATTCTAACATCTCTCATTGTCAGTCATAGCACCAGCTTCTTCTTACCCGTCTTGTGGGTACATAAAAAGGTCAAATTGTATCTAAGAAGTTCTAGTTTCTGTCAGCCTAGTCTGAGATCGCTAACTGCCATGATACAGAAAACATCTTCCTGCTGCTGTTGATGTGGTACGAATATTTTGATTGCTAAAGAGAAATTCATCTCCTCCGATGTTGGTTCAGGATGTTTTTGCGTATCAGAACCACAATCGCATAGCTATTTTATCTGCTATAGATTGATACAGAGGAGAAAATAGTTAACACTAAAATTACAGATGCATAGATCTCAGTCAACTATCTCGTACTCGTATTACCCACATTCTTTATGCTCTAAATGGATGCATTTGTGCCAATGCTGGCAACGTCTGAAATCTTTGTTTACATAAGCTGTTAACACTTATCCGTAAGCCATCATGGAAAACTAATTTTACATTTACACTACATATATCTTCGTCATGCTGCTTGATTAACATATGTACAACACTGCAGAATAGAATTCGCAACAGTCGTAAGCAGCAGTTCTGCTTCTATGGCTTTACAAGGACTCAGAATTGTTCTAGACCTTCCTTTTTCGCATTGAGGTCATGAACGCCGCTATATCACCTACCAGCTAGTCGAAGTCGCTGCTAGTCCGTCTTCGTCATGAGCGATGGACGCCTAACATGGGCCACGCCCCATGCGTTTGTCATATTGCAGATAAAAGGCAGAGTGCAGACGGACCACAGCCACTCAGTAGTATCAGTTTAATTACATTGCACGGCCGCCTTTATTAGACGTCGTAGTCGTCAAGCTGTAACGTCCGTGGGCCGGTTACATTTAGATTACGCTTCAGATTTCACCGGGTGCAGACAGCATAACTTCAATCCCATATCTGTAATTACTTAATTTCTTTGTAGATACTGTTCCAACAAATAACACAGCTATATCTGTAAAGGAAGTTGTGTCGGTAATAAGACTTGATGTTGGCGCTAGATTTGTAAAACTACCGCAGGTTACCGTAGACTATCATAAGTAGGCGTAGACTACGGTAGTTTCGGACATTACCTCATTTCGATCTTTGTTTACGTATGCGATAAGTGTCTTACTAGATTCTCTTATAAACCGGAAACGGTGAGCCGTCTAGAAACTGAATGAGGATATATAAAGGGCCGCGTAACTTGTGGAACAGTTTTATTCTACATATCCCCCTGTCAGTTACTTAAAAATAAACAGTATTTATAGTAAAATTCAAACTGAGACTGTTTAATTCAGGTTTTATTCTAAAATTGTTGATTTGTAACGTGAAACAGAGGGATCGTGTGGTAAAAATTTAAAAAAATAAATACAGATTTACCTTATAGGTGAAGAAAACGCGATTTCCCGAAGGAAAAGGTAAAATTTAAAAAAAAATTAAAACATATACTTTCACGCTTATCAATAATAATAGGAAGTGTTGTGGATTGGCAAGAGAGCCAACCCTGTATGAGAGGAAGCCGAAAGGCACGCGTTTTAGCTCACGCAGACTGGCGTGAGGTCTGGAACAGGTCAAGGAAATTAGACTAGCAAAAAAGGACATAGCTGTGGAATACTTAACTTTAATCCATATGTGGTGAACATCACTCTTGACGGTACATGTTTTACAGCATCAATAGTAACTGGTAATGGCGCCTTGCTAGGTCGTAGCAAATGACGTAGCTGAAGGCTATGCTAACCATCGTCTCGGCAAATGAGAGCGTATTTTGTCAGTGAACCATCGCTAGCAAAGTCGGCTGTACAACTGGGGCGAGTGCTAGGATGTCTCTCTAGACCTGCCGTGTGGCGGCGCTCGGTCTGCAATCACTGACAGTGGCGACACGCGGGTCCGACGTATACTAACGGACCGCGGCCGATTTAAAGGCTACCACCTAGCAAGTGTGGTGTCTGGCGGTAACACCACAGGAAGCTTTTGCCTTTGATCGAGATGGAGAAGGTTCTATTGAGTACAAAATAACAACAGTAATAACATATTATTTTTATATTTGTGCATGTGAACAGTTATTGCATCAAAAGTAACTGCTGTAGTTAGATAATATCCCAGAAGTTACGCGATCAAATAATTTTTATTATTTATAAACTTTACTTTACTTTACTTTACACGTGGCCTTATCGACCATACACCTGCTCTACGAGCCTCTTCCAATTATTTCTATCCAGGGAAATTGTTGTCCAATCAGAGTTGATGCCCATCCTAGCTGCATCTTCCCGGATATTCTCCATCCACCTAATTCGAGGTCTTCCTCTTCTTCTCTTTCCTTCTAATTTCTTAGTGGATGCTATTTTGGGTAGTCTGTTCTCCGGCATCCTTGCTACATGACCAGCCCAGTTCAGTCTTCTCTTCTTTAACATTTCCACAATGGTACTATGTTTGTACAGCTCCCGTAGTTCTTCATTTTTCCTTACCCTCCACTCCATGACATTTTCATCGAAGATTGGTCCAAATATTTTTCATAGTATTTTTCTTTCAAATATCAACAGTTTTTCTTCATCTTTTTTCCTGAATGTAATAGCTTCACATCCATATAATGCTACTGGTACAATAGTTGACTGATAAAAACGGATTTTGAATTCAGTACTAAGTGATCTCATCCTTAAAATTTTGATACAGCTGTAAAAAGTTCTATTAGCTGCTGCTAGACGGGCGTCTATTTCTATTTCTGCGCTATTGTCTCTGCTAAAAAGACTCCCTAAGTACTTGAAGTGGTCAACTGCCTTGAAAGTGAGTCCATTTACGGTCAGTGGTGTATTCTTTTGGAGTTTTTTACTTATGACTAGATATTCTGTCTTTTCTTCATTCACATGAAGTCCAGCTTTCTCAGATATTTTGTAATAATTTTGCATCATCCTGATTAATTCAGCTTTTGAAGTGCTTATTAAGGCTACATCATCTGCATAAGCAAGTCTAGTAATGTTCTGTCCCTGCAGTTGGATCCCTTGTGGATTAGATTTATAAACTGTTATTTATAAACTGTTATTTATATTTTGTTAGGACATAAAATATATAATGGACTAACGTTGTAGGATGTACAGTTTTAATTATGTGCAAAACAAACAACCAAAGAACGAAGAGAACTCGTTGGCTCCCATTTGCTCTCTCATACCTTCCTTCATGTTTTCTTCCCTACCAATGATATCAGTACTGATGGTAATCCTCCTATTTACTACGTCATTTACTTACTGTACCACAACTAGCGCACTATAGTTGCCACTAACCATTTCGTAGCTACGACTGCAAACCTCAACGGCAAATCTTCAGTAGCTCACACCAATTTAACGATGTCGTGTTATTAAGTTTCTTATACAAGATTCACTGTTGTGTCTTCAACAGTCAAGCAATCTGATGAGAAGCCTACGTATACTATTTCACGGAATTACAGCATTTCAATATCTTGTTACTCGTAATGTATATGTACGTTAATTAGAAAATACTGTCCTTAGGAAATGCAACATCTTTTAGAAAGCTCATCTACATTTATGTTCTTGTGATTTTGCTTTTCCTGGGTTTTTTATACTAACCATAAATAAACAAATAAAAACACGTACTTAATTACTCATCTACCTCTCTAAACTTTAGAATGCTAAAATGGTGCAGACTATGTATGCTAAACCGGCTATGATTGCTCGATGCAGCTCTACTAGCCGCATCCGTTTTGACCTTATTAATCTGCCAAAGCATTGCCGAGATATTAGGTCTCCAACTTACGTAAATTAACAATTTTTAAGACAGCAGTAACTTTTAAACTACTGTATATTTTTGTGGCACGTCTAGATAATTTAGTTTCACTTATTTTTCTGTCCATGAGAGCCAATTCGCACCTCCGTGTCACTCTTGGTTCTGTTTTTGTCAATTTTTCTGTGGCATATAACTTTATCCAAGAGCGCAAACACGGCCATATGCGCCCCTGCCAAGCGTCCCTTCGGGTGTTTCAAGGCCGCGTAGACGCTAGCCCCTCGCCACGGCCCTATAGCAACCGCCAGCCACGTACTCTGCTGCAGGAAACTGTCGCTCTAAGCTCCCGCCACAGCTTGTACGCTCACAGTATCCCAACTAATGCATTCTCTAAGAGGCCGCTAGTAGACTCTTTTGTGGAATTGGTCAGACGTGCTATTTTTTTCTGTAAATTCTGCAGGCGGTATGTTTTCCATCGGTCATACATCTTTCGCTACGGAGAACGTCGGCTGAATCAATGGTTGTCTCATTTAATGCAACACTGCAGAGATATCCGTCCGCCGCTCGTGGTCTCGCGGTAGCGTTCTCGCTTCCCGAGCACGGGGTCCCGGGTTCGATTCCCGGCGGGGTCAGGGATTTTCACCTGCCTCGAGATGACTGGGTGTTTGTGTGGTCCTCATCATTTCATCATCATCCAGGAAAGTGGCGAAATTGGACTGAGCAAAGATTGGGTAATTGTACGGGCGCTGATAACCACGCAGTTGAGCGCCCCACAAATCAAACATCATCATCACTGCAGAGATAATTGCAGATGCAACATGGGGCTGTGCTTTAGTTACACATCAGACTATTAGTTGACACTGCACAACATCAAGTGACCTGATATGTGCTGTTGTACGAGTATAGGGAATGTGATAGATGTTGCGACTGTCCTTGGCCTTACAAAGTCGTTGTGAAGAATGTTGATCGCACAGACAGGCGGTGGCTTTATGGCTGACTTCTCGAAGTATTTATGGCTGGGAGAATTTATGGCTGTCTTGTAGAAAGCCAGCATTTCACGCAAAGCAGGCATCACACAGCACCCTGTCATTATTTATCAGTTTATTTTCCGAGAAATTGCAAGGTTCAAATCAGAATTGGCCATGCACTGAATTCTGTCATATAATTTCCCATGTAGCAATAATAACTTACGAGTTATTGTTTATTTGCAGTAGCACAAGTACATTATTTCACTGATTAAAAGTAAAACAAAAGGAATCGATGGGGGACAGTTTTTACGCCAGTACCGATTGAGGTACCAATTGTTACAGTAATACTCGCAACAAAATCGACAGGCACAATATCAATACAGAGTGCTTGTGGTTTGTAAACAGGAAAATTAAATTCAAATAACAAATCCTGTGTGCTTACGAAACAAAATTTTTTATTTACCACCAAATCTTACCCACAAAACAATCGATAAAATAACTGTTTGGGACCCATATGAAGGTAGCAAGGTTTACAGATTTGTTTTTGTTGCCTGGCAGCAGGGGTACCAACATATGCCGGAAAATACTAAGCGCGAACTTTTTCCGAGGGCGACTAGACGAGCTATATAGTTATTAAACACACAGAATCAATCCCTTTCCTCGTCAAATACATCTGAAGATCTTAGAATTAGTTTTGAAGCAAACACGTCAGATTCACAAACTAAGTGTGCATACAGTGACCATGAATCGCTAAAACGGCTCGAATCTCGACACGAGCTCTCTCAAATATGAACATCAAACTTACCAACGCCACACTAAACATTTGCCAGAAACTACAGTTCTGTTTGGTTTGGTTGTTTGGGGAAGGAGACCAGAGAGCGTGGTCATCGGTCTCATCGGATTAGGGAAGGATGGGGAAGGAAGTCGGCCGTGCCCTTTCAGAGGAACCATCCCGGCATTTGCCTGGAGTGATTTAGGGAAATCACGGAAAACCTAAATCAGGATAGCCGGACGCGGGATTGAACCGTCGTCCTCCCGAATGCGAGTCCAGTGTCTAACCACTGCGCCACCTCGCTCGGTACAGTTCTGTGTTAACACCAATAAAGTGATACTTACTAGTTTAACCTTCATAAGCATTACAACCCAGACTAAAGAAACAATTACGAGATGTAGATAATCCATAGGAGAAGGAGTGTTCACTGCAATTGACAAAGATATTGTCTCTGTTCAGGTCGAAGCTGAGTGCGACAGTGAAGTTCTCCTGTCACGTATAACAGGTCTAGGTGAAACCAAGTTAATTGTTGGGTGTTTTTGCAGTGCCACCTGATCCTGCTGCGACAGGTCTAGAATCATTCAAAGAAAGACTACAGTCAGCATCGCGCAAATACAATGTAAAACTAGGTGGAGGCGGCTTTATTCTACCAAGTATAGACTGGGACGTCTATACATTCATTACAAGGGGCACAGACAGACAGTCTGAACACGTTTTCCGACAACAGTCTTGAGCAACTAGTTCGACATCCCACTAGAATTATAAGTATCTTAGACCTTGTAACTACCGGCCGCTGGGGCCGAGTGGTTCTAGGCGCTTCAGTCAGGAACCGCGCGACTGCTACGGTCGCAGGTTCGAATTCTGCCTCGGGCGTGGATGTGTGTGATGTCCTTAGGTTAGTTAGGTTTAAGTAGTTCTAAGTTCTAGGGGACTGATGACCTCAGCTGTTAAGTCCCATAGTGCTCACAGCCATTTTGACCTTGTAACTACAAACATTCCTGCCCCATCGATCGCTTAATTATACATACAGGAATTAGTTATCACGATGTCATCATAGCGACTATGGTTACGAAAGTTAATAAATCACTCAAGAAAAGCAAGAAAGTGTTTCTGCTAGAAAAAAAGAGATAATCAGTTGTCAGCATCTCATTTAGACAATGAATTGACATCATTTAGCTCCAGTATGATGGACATTGAGGAATTATGGGCAACGTTTAAATAGACTGTAAAACTTGCTCTGGACAAGTATATGCCTAGTAAGTGGATTATGGACAGAAAAGACCTACCGAGGTTTAACAACGAAATTTGGAAAATGCCGAGGCAGCCAAGGCTGCTGCACTCTCCGTTCAAAAAAGAACGTGTAAATGACGACAGTCAAAGTTTAGTAGAGAATTGTGCGTCGGTGAAAAGATCATGCGCGAAGCATAGAACAACTACCACCATCATACCTTACCAAAAGATCTGGCCGTAAACCCAAAAATTCTGATCCTATGTGAAATCAATAAGCGCGTCTACGGCTTCCATCCAGTCACTCGTTGACCAGTCTGGTGTGGCGGTAGAAGATATCAAAATGAAAGCCGAACTTTAAACTGCCCGTTTAAGAAATTGTTCACGCAGGAGAAACGCACAATGAGTACTCTACGGCATTGGTCCCTTGCTTGGCTTTCATTTATCGCGAATCTCTTGTCCAGCGCAAAGTTTCAAACTATTGGTTCCTTGAGATCGAAAAGTTTATGTCTAAGAATCAGCATGGTTTTAGAAAACATCGTTCGTGTGAAACTCAGCTTGCCCTTTTCTCACATGATATACCCTGAATTATGAATGAAAGGCAACAGGCAGATACCATATTTCTAGATTTTTAAAAAGTATTTGGCATGGTGCCCCACTGCAAACTCTTAACGAAGGTACGAGTATATGTAATGGATTCCAAGATTTGTGAGTGGCTCGAAGACGTCTTAATTAATACAGCCTAGTATGTTGTCCTCGACGGCGAGTGTTCATCAGAGACACGGGTTTCGTCAGGAGTGCCCCAGGGAAGTGTGGTAGCACCGCTATTATTTTCTGTATACATCAACAATACGGCGGAAGGGGTGGCCACAAATTTATGGTTGTTTGCTGATAATGCAGTAGCGTACGGGAAAGTGTCGAAGTTGCGACTTACCTAACGGTTATATGCTGAGTATGATACAAAGTTGAGTGACTGTAGAAGGATGCAAGATGACTTAGACAACATTTTTAGTTGACGTGATAAATCGCAGATAGCCCTAAATGTAGAATCATGTAAGTTAATGTACATGGATAGGAGAAACAAACCTGTAATTTTCAGGTGCAGCATTAGTAGTTTCCCGCTTGACACAGTCAGGTCGTTTAAATATCTGGGCGTATCGTTGCAATGTGTTATGAAATGGAACAAGAATGTGAGGACTGTGGTAGGGAAGGCGAATGCTTCGGTTTATTGGAGGAACTTTAGGAAAGTATGGTTCAGCTGTAAAGGAGACTGCGTATAAGATACTAGTACAAACATTTCTTGCATGTCTTGAGTACTGCTTGAGTGTTTGGGATCCGCACCAGTTCGCCAAGTATTATGGAGATGCATCGGAAACTCAAAGGGGAATCCATGCAGGAAAGCGACGTTCTTTTCGAGGAACACTACTGAGAAAATTTAGATTACTCGCATTTGAAGCTGACCGCAGAAGGACTCTACGGCCGCCAACATACATTTTGCGTAAGGACAACGAAGATGAGATACGATAAATTAGGGCTCGTACGGGGGCATATAGACAGTCGTCTTTCCCTCGCTCTGTTTGCAAGTGGAACGGGAAAGGAAATGACGAGTAGTATACAGGTTACCCTCCGCCACGCACCGTACGATGGCTTGCGGAGTATGTACAGGGTTATTACAAATGATTGAAGCGATTTCACAGCTCTACAATAACTTTATTATTTGAGATATTTTCACAATGCTTTGCACACACATACAAAAACTCAAAAAGTTTTTTTTAGGCATTCACGAATGTTCGATATGTGCCCCTTTAGTGATTCGGCAGACATCAAGCCGATAATCAAGTTCCTCCCACACTCGGCGCAGCATGTCCCCATCAATGCGTCCGAAAGCATCGTTGAAGCGAGCTCGCAGTTCTGGCACGTTTCTGTGTAGAGGAGGTTTAAACACTGAATCTTTCACATAACCCCACAGAAAGTTAAGTCGGGAGAGCGTGGAGGCCATGACATGAATTGTTGATCATGATCTCCACCACGACCGATCCATCGGTTTTCCAATCTCCTGTTTAAGAAATGCTTCTGCTTTAGCCTTTTCCGGAAGATTTTCCAAAGCGTCGGCTGTGGTACGTTTAGCTCCCTGCTTGCTTTATTCGTCGACTTCCGCGGGCTACGCGTGAAACTTGCCCGCACGCATTCAACCGTTTCTTCGCTCACTGCAGGCCGACCCGTTGATTTCCCCTTACAGAGGCATCCAGAAGCTTTAAACTGCGCATACCATCGCCGAATGCAGTTAGCAGTTGGTGGATCTTTGTTGAACTTCGTCCTGAAGTGTCGTTGCACTGTTATGACTGACTGATGTGAGTGCATTTCAAGCACGACATACGCTTTCTCGGCTCTTGTCGCCATATTGTCTCACTGCGCTCTCGAGCGCTCTGGCGGCAGAAACCTGAAGTGCGGCTTCAGCCGAACAAAACTTTATGAGTTTTTCTACGTATCTGTAGTGTGTCGTGACCATATGTCAATGATTGGAGCTACAGTGAATTTATGAAATCGCTTCAATCATTTGTAATAGCCCTGTATGTAGGTGTAGATGTAGATGAACTTAACTAGGAAGAGCTGCACACACAGAACATGGGGATGTTGGGTGGGTCATTATTAAATAAACAACCGTCGTCGCCATACGCTCTATCAATGGTTCAAATGGCTCTGAGCACTATGGGACTTAACAGCGGAGGTCATCAGTCCCCTAGAACTTAGAACTACTTAAACCTACCTAACCTAAGGACATCACACACATCCATGCCCGAGGCAGGATTCGAACCTGCGACCATAGTAGTCGCGCGGTTCCGGATGGCAGCGCCTAGAACCGCTCGGCCACTCCGGCCGGCGCTCTATCAATGTACTGTCATTATTCAGTTAGTGTGAAAACATGTTCCCAGGTTAGCAACCCGAGAAGAAAACAGAAAACTGAATTTCAGCGAAAATGCGCTCCTTGAAGCTTTTTAACTAAGGTGGGAGGTCCATAACAACACACATTAGCCGTCGTGAAATTAATGATCTCCTTAGGAATGGGGCTTGTTAATAGAACGTAGAAACACCCGATATTGACAAAATCAGGTCTGGGCGTTTCAAGTCTCATAGCCGTGACGTGTTAGTTCGAGAGGTGTGGTTGTAGTCCCAATCCAAATGAAGTAGTGTTCCGTCACCAGAAGTAATCAGAGTAACAAGTCGTCAAAGCTCTCAGTACCCATTCACTGCTATTACGTATCACTGACAGCTCACTCTCACCGTATAAGCCTCGTGTACACAATAAAAATTAAATAGGGACAAGTCAAAGGGGGCTTGATGTCTTTCAACTGAAACACATGATAGATCAAACTCAGCACTCCCCTTAATCTATCTGAAGCTACTGTCCTTGCTGAATCTCAGGCCAAGCTCCTTACTAACATAAATGAGTAGGAAATCTAGGAAATTCCCCTGCTCAACGGATGAAATCATGCAGTAAATATTAAGAGCATTTTCTCAGAAGCTCCTTTTCACCGGCCTATGCGAACTATTAAACGCTGTACCATTTCTATGAATGGTGTCAATCGAGCGAAAAGAATTTCATACACTCATTACAAACAAACCTAAAGGAACCTGTATGCAGTCCCTCTAGCTACTGCCGATATCTGTGTTCTTTGTGATAAGACAACGGATATTCAGACTGCACTGAACAACAGAACTTACAAATTAAAATTTGAAGTCAAAATTCTTCCCAAAGAACAAGCCAATTTCTTTCGCAGCGATTCTACTTTAGATCCATCATTACGTTAATCAGCGACATTTCTGCCAACCACAACAGAAACGACTGCATTATATTTGGAAATTTGTGGTAAGTTCAGTGGGACCAAATTGCTGAGGTCATCGGACCCTAGGCTTACACACTACTTAATCTAACTCATACTAACTTACGCTAAGGACAACAAGCACACCCATGCCCGATGGAGGACTCGAACCTCCGTCGGCGGAGCCGCGAGAATGGTGGCAAGGCGCCTAAGGCCGCGCGGCTACCCCGCGGGGCGACTGCATCATAACACTGCTCCTTGATCATGAAGAGGCCTTTGACAAAGTCTGGTATGACGGCCTAATTTACAAACTCGGGCTTGTAGGCTTGCCTCTACACTTCTTGAGCAGCGTCAGATCAATACTAACAGAAGCATAAAATCAATTCTAACAGACGACACTGCGAGAGTAGCAGTGGGAGATTGGCTATGCGACTCATTAACACCTGCAGCTGGAGTTGCTCGGGATACTATTGGCTCAACTACACTCTATAGCATTTATATAGCCAACATATATTGCCCATCCAAGAAGAACGGCGTTATACGCCAACGGCACAGTGTACTGGTGCTTGGCGGCCTCTCCACAGGGATAAACTCTTCGATGATGATGATGATGATGATTGGTTTGTGGGGCTCGCAACTGCGGCGTCATCAGCGCCCGTACGGAGTCCCAATTTTGACACAGTCCAATTTGTACACTATCAAGCCCCTGTCACGAATGATGATGAAATGATGGGGGCAACACAAACACCCAGTCGCCGCGCAGAGAAAAATCCCTAACCGGGATCCAAAGGCAGCAACGCTAGTTACTAGACCACGCGCTGCGGACTAAACCCATCGAGGAATGCCTGCGAAGACAAGAGACGTGGATGTTCAAGAGACGTATGAAACCGAACTTTGACGAATGCCAGTTGCTCTTGTTCGGACATCATCACAATGCCACCACCCCAGAATCACAGACATCTGTCACATGGAAAAATAATAATAATCCAGGTCCTCAAACTAACGATAGTTTGGACTTGAAGATAAACAGTAATGGATAACACACATTGACAAGACAACTAAGAAAATACAGGCAAATAATGAAGCTAGTAACATTACTAAACCTGGCGCTGTCGTAAATAAGGTTAGAGACGATTGTCTACACCTGTAACACTTCTGCACACCCTGTCGCCAAATACGGCGCCAGTGCTGCTTCGAAGTACCATTCCACGTGCCACTTTTCGATCGTGGCAATCTCACATTCGCAGCAAGACCACACCATCAAACAAAACTGAATCCTACTGAGCTGGCGGCGGTGGCCGAGCGGTTCTAAGCGCTTCAGTCTGGAACCGCGCGATCGCTACGGCCGCAGGTTCGAATCCTGCCTCGGGCATGGATGTGTGTGATGTCCTTAGGTTAGTTTGGTTTAAGTAGTTCTAAGTTCTAGGAGACTGATGACCTCAGATGTTAAGTCCCAAAGTGCTCAGAGCCATTTGAACCAGTTTGAATCCTGCTGAAATAGTCACTAAAGCAACATGAAGATACTGACACCAAACAAGATGTATTTAACTGAAATTGATGGAATTACATGAAGTTTAACTGATCTGATTAAATGAAATGGCATAAAGTACTGTAGAAGACAGCTGTTTAATTTTTTTTTTTCAAAAAATGAAATTCTTTTACTCACGTACAGCTCTCCACTATTAATGTAAAACTCTTGGATCACAGTACTGACCTTTCTTACGTGAAATATCTAATAACATGGTTGATAAAATGAAATTTTAAATAATATGACACACTACAATTAAACTCCAAGAACAACGTTACCAAAAGAAGCAGGCTCGGCTATAATGAGATAATTAACGCTACAAAGAAGGGCAGCTCGGTTTGTACTATCGTGAAGTAGGGGAGATAGTGCCACAGACATGATACGTGAGTGGCTATCATCAAAACAAAGGCGTTTTTCGTTGCGACTGGATCTTCTCATGAAATTTCAACCACCAGTTTTCTCCTCCGATTGCGAAAACAGTCTGTTGGGAGAAATGATCATCACGATAAAATAAGACAAATCAGGGGTCACACAGAATTTAAGTGCTCGTTTTTCCCGCGTACCGTTCGAGAGTGGAACGGTAGAGAGAGAGCTTGAACGTGGTTCATTGAACCCTCTGCCAGGTACTTTATTGTGAATAGCAGAGTAATCATGTAGATGTAGCTGTACAGGGCTATTACAAATGATTGAAGCGATTTCATAAATTCACTGTAGCTCCATTCATTGACATATGGTCACGACACACTACAGATACGTAGAAAAACTCATAAAGTTTTGTTCGGCTGAAGCCGCACTTCAGGTTTCTGCCGCCAGAGCGCTCGAGAGCGCAGTGAGACAAAATGGCGACAGGAGCCGAGAAAGCATATGTCGTGCTTGAAATGCACTCACATCAGTCAGTCATAACAGTGCAACGACACTTCAGGACGAAGTTCAACAAAGATCCACCAACTGCTAACTCCATTCGGCGATGGTATGCGCAGTTTAAAGCTTATGGATGCCTCTGTAAGGGGAAATCAACGGGTCGGCCTGCAGTGAGCGACGAAACAGTTGAACGCGTGCGGGCAAGTTTCACGCCTAGCCCGCGAAAGTCGACGAATAAAGCAAGCAGGGAGCTAAACGTACCACAGCCGACGGTTTGGAAAATCTTACGGAAAAGGCTAAAGCAGAAGCCTTACCGTTTACAATTGCTACAAGCCCGACACCCGATGACAAAGTCAAACGCTTTGAATTTTCGGCGCGGTTGCAACAGCTCATGGAAGAGGATGCGTTCAGTGCGAAACTTGTTTTCAGTGATGAAGCAACATTTTTTCTTAATGGTGAAGTGAACAGACACAATGTGCGAATCTGGGCGGTAGAGAATCCTCACGCATTCGTGCAGCAAATTCGCAATTCACCAAAAGTTAACGTGTTTTGTGCAATCTCACGGTTTAAAGTTTACGGCCCCTTTTTCTTCTGCGAAAAAGACGTTACACGACACGTGTATCTAGACATGCTGGAAAATTGGCTCATGCCACAACTAGAGACCGACAGCGCCGAATTCATCTTTCAACAGGATGGTGCTCCACCGCACATCCATCATGATGTTCGGCATTTCTTAAACAGGAGATTGGAAAACCGATGGATCGGTCGTGGTGGAGATCATGATCAGCAATTCATGTCATGGCCTCCACGCTCTCCCGGCTTAACCCCATGCGATTTCTTTCTGTGGGGTTATGTGAAAGATTCAGTGTTTAAACCTCCTCTACCAAGAAACGTGCCAGAACTGCGAGCTCGCATCAACGATGCTTTCGAACTCATTGATGGGGACATGCTGCGCCGAGTGTGGGAGGAATTTGATTATCGGCTTGATGTCTGCCGAATCACTAAAGGGGCACATAATGAACATTTGTGAATGTCTAAAAAAACTTGTTGAGTTTTTGTATGTGTGTGCAAAGCATTGTGAAAATACCTCAAATAATAAAGTTATTGTAGAGTTGTGAAATCGCTTCAATCATTTGTAATAACCCTGTAGATATAGATGTAGGAGCGGTAACATGTTGGAACGTTCGGTCCTCAGGTAAACAACGAAGCAATTCAGACAGCAAAAACTGCGTAATAATTGCGTGGGAAAGATTAAAATGCTCAGGACTGATTTTGGCAGAAATATTAACTGTAAATAATAAATTCTGTAATATATTTATACTATGGTGGTATTGTATTTATTACTTAAGACAATAAGATATTACAGGGGCGCCAGCACGCTTTGATATTCTTACATCTGGTACGCTCAAGACATCGAAACGAGATAAGTACGCCGGTCAGTTTTATCAGTTCCTATTAAAAAAAGCGAAGTATTCGATAGCTGTAAACGCAGTGCGCAGGGTGTCACTGTGACGTTTAGATCATTTATTAGTTCAGAGATATAACTAAAGAATAAGTATTTAACTAACAATTTTATACAGAAATGCTGTATAAGCATATAAAAATTTCTACGGAAAGTCAGAAGCAGAGACAGTGATCCAAAGTAGCGTTTAAGACCGGTGTAGGGTGCAACTACGGCTGGGGCGTTTAGTGTGTAATAGAGACAAAGACCACACTGGCGACGCCACAAAGAATTATCTGATCCTCTTTGCACAGAAGGCATCATGCCGCCGCATTCTTACTTCCACATCACCATAGAAAAATTGTAATATCCTCTGTAACTAAGGAACATGGTAGGAAGGTGTAAAAACAAAGACTACTATCTTATAACTCTGTTTTCGGACTGCTAGATTGAACCGCGGCTGGCTCATGCTATGCGTTGGATTAAACCTTGGTTGCTATCGTGTTTAGTCTCCCGCGGTTATAGCGATTATGCTGTTATCCTCTCTTTCCGCGGGTGTGTACTGATATTCGCCCCTTGGACTATCTGTGGCCTGGCTGTGGTGCTGTTCCCATTGCTACGAGGTTCGTGGTTCGCCGATCCTGGACATGAAAGTTGAGTTTTGACTGAATCTACCAGCAAGTCACGACTGTTCACATTGTGTCATTTGGAGTTCGCTGTCGGCTGTTGGGATATTTCCGCGAGCAACAACGTGTGTTTTCAAGTTTGCAAATTTTAGCCAACCTCCGGTGGAGTTTGACTGTACTTGGTTATTTGAATTGAAGTGCACCAGCGGAATCTTCTGCCTTGTGGCCGTTAACGTTCCGGTTACCTGCCCTGGCCGTTGACGTAAATTCAGGCAGTGTACTTTCCTCATCGTGTTGTCGCTGTCCAGCCCGGTGTGTAGTTTGACAGCTCAATGTACACTCCTGGAAATGGAAAAAAGAACACATTGACACCGGTGCGTCAGACCCACCATACTTGCTCCGGACACTGCGAGAGGGCTGTACAAGCAATGATCACACGCACGGCACAGCGGACACACCAGGAACCGCGGTGTTGGCCGTCGAATGGCGCTAGCTGCGCAGCATTTGTGCACCGCTGCCGTCAGTGTCAGCCAGTTTGCCGTGGCATACGGAGCTCCATCGCAGTCTTTAACACGGGTAGCATGCCGCGACAGCGTGGACGTGAACCCTATGTGCAGTTGACGGACTTTGAGCGAGGGCGTATAGTGGGCATGCGGGAGGCCGGGTGGACGTACCGCCGAATTGCTCAACACGTGGGGCGTGAGGTCTCCACAGTACATCGACGTTGTCGCCAGTGGTCGGCGGAAGGTGCACGTGCCCGTCGACCTGGGACCGGACCGCAGCGACGCACGGATGCACGCCAAGACCGTAGGATCCTACGCAGTGCCGTAGGGGACCGCACCGCCACTTCCCAGCAAATTAGGGACACTGTTGCTCCTGGGGTATCGGCGAGGACCATTCGCAACCGACTCCATGAAGCTGGGCTACGGTCCCGCACACCGTTAGGCCGTCTTCCGCTCACGCCCCAACATCGTGCAGCCCGCCTCCATTGGTGTCGCGACAGGCGTGAATGGAGGGACGAATGGAGACGTGTCGTCTTCAGCGATGAGAGTCGCTTCTGCCTTGGTGCCAATGATGGTCGTATGCGTGTTTGGCGCCGTGCAGGTGAGCGCCACAATCAGGACTGCATACGACTGAGGCACACAGGGCCAACACCCGGCATCATGGTGTGGGGAGCGATCTCCTACACTGGCCGTACACCACTGGTGATCGTCGAGGGGACACTGAATAGTGCACGGTACATCCAAACCGTCATCGAACCCATCGTTCTACCATTCCTAGACCGGCAAGGGAACTTGCTGTTCCAACAGGACAATGCACGTCCGCATGTATCCCGTGCCACCCAACGTGCTCTAGAAGGTGTAAGTCAACTACCCTGGCCAGCAAGATCTCCGGATCTGTCCCCCATTGAGCATGTTTGGGACTGGATGAAGCGTCGTCTCACGCGGTCTGCACGTCCAGCACGAACGCTGGTCCAACTGAGGCGCCAGGTGGAAATGGCATGGCAAGCCGTTCCACAGGACTACATCCAGCATCTCTACGATCGTCTCCATGGGAGAATAGCAGCCTGCATTGCTGCGAAAGGTGGATATACACTGTACTAGTGCCGACATTGTGCATGCTCTGTTGCCTGTGTCTATGTGCCCTTGGTTCTGTCAGTGTGATCATGTGATGTATCTGACCCCAGGAATGTGTCAATAAAGTTTCCTCTTCCTGGGACAATGAATTCACGGTGTTCTTATTTCAATTTCCAGGAGTGTATAATTGGTTGTGGGCGCCAATACCTTCTGCTTTGTTCCATTTAACTCCCTGTCGTGTGCTGGTCGGGCGAAGCGGAGGTTATCTTGTCGGTGGGTCCGTTGACTGTCTGTCGGATGGGTTGTCGTCGGATCGACAATGGTTGGGCCGACTGCCTGTCTCACCTGAGCGAGCGTTAGTGTTTGAATTCCAGGCCGACCCTCGGAACTCCTGAGCGCCCTTGGGTGCACTGCCTTTTCTTGTTTGTTCTTGTTGTTTGTGCTTGTATGGCTTCTAGCCGATTTTTATATTAAGGTTGTTTTGCCCTTAAGGCATCAGATGGTTTGGACCTTCAGCTTAATTTAAGAACTGTTTTCGTAAAGCCTTCGGCATATTTTTCAAATTAATGCTATTCAGTCTTAATTGTTGAGCCTTCAGCCGATTTTGAATTTAAGTTGTTTGCTCTTAAAGTGTCAGATTATTTGGACCTTCAGCCTAATTAAAGAACTGTTTTAAGAGAAGGCTTTACCTTTTAAATTTCTGATTTTGGTTGAGCCTTAAGTTATTGGCTTTCGGCCGTTTTTAAATTAAAATGATCTTGCCCTTAAGGCATGAGGTTGCACGGCGCATTCAGCCGCTAAATTAAGTTCCAAAAGTAAATCTGTATTTTTTTAATTTTTCTTGGCTCTTGTAATGTTTGATTAAATAAAAGCTGGTATGTTCGAGTGTAACTGACAGCCGCTTATTTTGGCCCCTTTCCACAACTTAATCTACCCGTCGTGTCCTGCGGGTTTAGCAGGGCGTCTCACTGGAGGCTGCCACAGACTTCTACGACCGCTACGAGACGACATTAGAAGGCTACCACATGAGCACAACTGCTGATGTTACACGGCTAATATAGCTTGCCATCCTGCAGAGCATAATCCCTGCGGTGCTGATGACTCTCGCTAATACCGTTTGCTGTTCTGGCAGGCTGTAATTTAGGACTCTCTTGTGCTAATTTCTCCAAATTGTTTTATTTAAAGCTGAATGGACTCTGTTGTGACTACCGACTTTCGTGGTGGATCTTTAGATTCCCTGTCTATCACATTTGCGACGTCAAGGCGCAAACTTGTTTTATGGGCTAACAGTGTATTTTGTGTTGTTTAAAGACTAATGCAATAAGTCACTTTTTTTTACGCTGACACTAGGTGTTGAAGCTGTCTAAAGTGAAATTAATGAAGAATTAAGGTTTCTGTACAACGTCCTCTGCAGTGACATTGGAGGAGGCAATGCGACTATGAACCAGAGTTCTACTGAGTAGCCGGCCGGTGTGGCCGTGCGGTTCTAGGCGCTTCAGTCTGTAACCGCGTGACCGCTACGGTCGCAGGTTCGAATCCTACCTCGGGCATGGATGTGTGTGATGTCCTTAGCTTAGTTAGGTTAAAGTAGTTCTAAGTTCCAGGGGACTGATGACCACAGATGTTAAGTCCCATAGCGCTCAGAGCCATTTGAACCGTTTGAACCATTCTACTAAGTATCTGTGAGGAATCTCTAATGCAAAATCAGTTAAATAGGTGATGGTGATCATTTCAGTACTGTGAGGATAAACACTGTTTACATTATACAGCATAACAGTAGTGGGGGTAGACATACAGGGGTTGGACAAAAATATGGAAGTCGGCAGCTGTGGCCGAACGGTTCTACGCGCTTCAGTCCGGAACCGCGCTGCTGCTACGGTCGCAGGTCAGAATCCTGCATCGGGCATGGATGTGTGTGATGTCCTTAGGTTAGTTAGGTTTAAGTAGATCTAAGTCTATGTGACTGATGACCTCAGATGTTAAGTCCAATAGTGCTTAGAGCCATCTGAACCATTTTTAACCAAAAATATGGAAACACCATAAACACAACTCATTACCATGTCCAATACAGTGTAGGAAACCCGATGCCATTCGAAACTGCGTCCACCCGTCTCGGAATAGATAAACGCAGGTTCTATGTGGTTTTAAAGGAATCTTATACCATTCTTCCTGCAAAACAGTGGCAAGTTCAGGTAACCATGATGGAGATGGGCAATGATGACGCTCCCTTCTCTCCCAAGCAGTCCACAAACGCTCAATAATATTGACATGTGGTGACTGTGGTGGCCAAAACCTGTCCTGGACGATGAGAGCTATGTAAATAGAAGTCCTGTCGCCTTGGAGCACAGCCTCAAGTTGAGGAACAAACATTATACCACGGGATGGAACTGATCAATCAAAATGGCAACAGAATAATTGGTAGTAATGCTACTTTACAGACTAATCATGGGGCCTACGAAATACTGCGATATGGCTGCCCAAATTATACCGGAACTCCCGCTATTGGGACGTAAACTGAGCCAGAAGTTGGAAACAGTGTGAAAAACTCCCTTCCATTGCTCCATACTTCAGGTTATATGGCTTCGGCAGCACTTTTGCTTGGTACGAGCATTTTCATCACTGGTGAATAGTTTTGGAATTCCAGCTCGCCCTGCAATTCCCTGCTTATTTATTTATTTATTTATTTATTTAACCTGATCAGATTAGGGCCATCAGGCCCTCTCTTACATCGGACCAGTGTTTCACACATGCAGCATTTCACACATCAGAGTTACATGATGACAATACTTTAAATAAGAAAATTAGATTACTCTAGTCACAATATGAATAAAGAATAATGACTAAGACCTAATAAAGTAAGTACTGGCAGTATTTTTACGACAGGTGCTATACATACAAATTATGATAAAACTAATAATAGTAACAGTAAAAAAAAAGTTAAATAATAATGATAAACATGAGAAAAATTGGCAATAGTAATGAAGATTTGTGCAGATGTACATTAATATCTTGGTGTGTAAGGTAGATGTTTACTAGTATAGCGAGTTTTTGGGGAGGGAGACTTAAGGAGGGGGAAAGAGGGAAGTAATGAGATGAAGTGCATTTGTGTACAAAGGAAAGCATTACTGTTGCTTAAGTAGATACGTCATTAACTGTTTTTTGAAGCTGGACATGTTTCTAAGTTCTCTAACATACCGAGGGAGGTTATTCCAGAGTCGGGTTCCCGCTACTGTAAAGGACTTGGAGAAGGCGACTGAGCGATGCAGTGGAACAGAGAGGATTTTATTATGATGGGAACGTGTGTTTCTGCCATGTTGTTCAGACATAAGAGTTAAGGATGAGGAGAGATATGTTGGTTCGGTGCTGACAGGGTTCGCGAGTGCGACATTCAGTTGGTGCAGTGACTTTTGCAACTGTCACCTTCTTTTTCGTCACTATCCTTGTCAATGACTGTCTGTCACGTTCACTCAGCACCCACTTTCGTCCGCTTTGTGACATGGCGGATAATGTTTTTCCGCTTTCCTTTATGCGGTGTAAATCTTCGATACGGTGCCTCGTGCAATAACAAATACTTCGGTTTTTTGGTTATGGAAGCATCCACCATACGAGTACCAACAATTTCCACACGTCCGAATTCACTTAGCTTCGACATAATGCATTCACAACTACACAGAACACTCTTCTGACCACAACTGACCCTTGCGACATATTGAGGACATTGTACAGTTGCCATTCGTGGTCAAATACGAGGAGCGTCCAATAAGTGATGAAGCAAATTCTTTTCTGGAAGAAGGTTGGTTTTCTTCAGGATTCCCACACACCATTTTATTCCCCACTCTTCTGGTTATAAAGCCCTATTTTTCAACAGAATCTCCGTTCAATGCGACTGCCTTACGCCACCTTACTCGAGAGCCCTGTCTTCCCGCGTGGTACCACTCTATTGGTCGATGTCGGAGCCAACATCTTGCTTCATTCATTGAGACAAACAGATGGAAGTCGGAAGGTGCGAAATCCGGGTTGCAGGGTGGATCATGAAAATTAGTCCAATGATGTTTTGTGCGCTCCTTATGTGAGGCCTTGCATTGTCATGAAGAAGGAGAAATTCGTTTTCATTTTTGTGCCGAATAACACACTGAAAAGTTTCTTCAGTTTTCTGAGGGTAGCACAATGAGAGAGGACATCAAGCAGAATATTCCTTTGTGACTCCCATCGTCATAACTGAGGGTGCGGCTTTGAATTTTTTCTTCAGAAGAGAAATGGTTTGGCGCTGAAACGTCTCTGTTAAATTCGTTTCATACTATTTAACTTTTATTTCGTGCTGTCACGCGCATTTATTTGTAATTTAATTTTGACTTCGTGTTTGTCCCCATTCAATGGTACACAATTACATTAAAGTATCAGTGTTACCAGTAAGCATCTGATCCTATGTACATTACATACAGTTTCTGCTCCCAAATTTCCTTTCTATCTTTATTATCCGTATCAAAGAGTGAGTGACTGTGTATGTTGAATTTGTCTTATATATGTAGCAGTACAGCATCTGGCTGTCTGCTGTGGTAGCAACAGCGTAGCCAACAGCTTTCTCAGTCAAGGCAAAGAGATTTGTAGCCTTTCGGTAGTCATTCGACAGCAGTTAAGTTGGTGGCGGAAAGGATCCCTCTGGTCTCTTCCGGCTACCTGAGGCAAGTTTGTTGCAGGGAGTGGTTGCTCTCGTAACTCGGGGCTGGACCTTTGGTGACTCAAGACGATACTCTTAAGAGCACTTGGCGCTGGTGAGTTTATTAATGTGTGATGATGTGTAGCTATTGTAACTGATGTACACATTCGATCTGCTAGTTGATTTTCAAGTTTGGTTCGAATTCTTATATTTTTCAGAGTATAATCACGAGTATATTTTCTGTATTAAGTAAATTTTTCGTATCCTTGTTTTGTGTAACCAGAACACATGGTGTAGGAAGTTGGTTAGCCTAGCACAGATTTAAAATTCAGTTGTCTGACTCTTCTTTTAATTAGAATGTGTGGACTTTTCTCTTGTGTATGTGTTTTATTGCTTCTGCTTTTCGTTTCGTTTCAGTCTTAAGTTTTTGTAGCTTTGTGCATACAACGTGGTGGTAATTTCACCGTGTGTAATTTCAGAACCGTCTTGCATATGTTTTATTCTTAATTCCGCATGGTATTTTATTGCTGTATATGTCTACATGGTTCACATTCTTGAAGTTTTCACAGTCTTATTAATTTTGCTTTGTTCACAAATATTCAACGGGATTTGCGGGTGTTTCGTGCACAGTAGCTTAGTTTCATGTGCAAGGTGATGCAGATAAATTTCTTTGTCGGAAAGTCTTCCACAGCATTCGTATTCACAATAATTCAATCATAGCGATAGGAATGAACCTCTGACCCCTTGACTTATTGTGAAGGGCAAAATTCTTTTTATCTCTATTCAGTTGTGGTGGTCTGGGGCTGCATTTCGTTTCATAGGTGGATCCCTTTAGTTGTCATCCGTGGCGGCCTTATCTCACAGCGATACGTAGACGACATTCTACGTCCCATTCCATTACCTCTATTCAGTTGTGGTGGTCTGGGGCTGCATTTCGTTTCATAGGTGGATCCCTTTAGTTGTCATCCGTGGCGGCCTTATCTCACAGCGATACGTAGACGACATTCTACGTCCCATTCCATTACCTTTCATGGCAAGCCATCCTGGACTTACATATCAACAATATAATGTCCACCCGCACACGGTGAGAGTTTCTACTGCTTGCCTTCACGCTTGCCAAACCCTACTTTGGCCAACAAGGTCGCCGAATCCCTCCCCAATTAAGAATGTTTGGAGCATTACAAACAAGGCCCTACACCCAGCTCAGGATTTTTTTCAATTCGACGCGCCAATTAGACATTATTCGGCTTGGTATCCCTCAGGAGTACATCCAAAAACTCTATCAGTCAATATTAAGCCAAATAACTGCTTACATAAGTACTAGAGGGGGATCAACGTGTTACCGACATGCTCAATTTTCAAGCTCTTCCTCTTGAATAACTCGTTCAAATTCTCTGAAATTGTAATCATTTGTCTGTCTGTATATGTACATCACATCTACCGATTTTCGTCTCATTCGGTTGATCCCTTCGTGGTGCGTCTTTTCTTTAAAGAGTGTATTATACAGCACAAAAACGTGAAGAATAAGAAATATTTCCAATGTTGCACAAAACACATCCTCAAGAACAGTATAAATGTCATTATCCGATGTATTAAACGTGTCTGCAGTACCTTCGATTCTCCTCATCAGTGACTAATGCACATATTTTCGGGAGGAGCAGTACACACAAGTACTTTAAGAGGTGATAGTAAAGAATGAGTCGAATAAAACATTACCTATAACGTGAGTTCAACGGCTACTGGTAACACTGATGTAGCAATTGGAATGTAACCAAAACAAATAGTCACAGAAATTGTTAAGCAAAGGCGAAAGATTAAGAACAAAGACGGTTTTCATATATTCTGTCACCGATTTCACGTTCTTTCGCGTTCTCTTGACTTCACCACGTGTAGATCTTGTGAGGTCGTCTTGGCGCTCTGTTATAAGGACAGCGCTGTTCATAATCCGAGCAATCAATTCGTCTTTTGCCGGCCGGTGTGGCCGAGCGGTTCTAGGCGCTTCAGTCCGGAAGCGCGCTGCTGCTAAGGTGGCAGGTTCGAATCCTGCCTCGGGCATGTATGTGTGTGATGTCCTTAGTTTAGTTAAGTTTAAGTAGTTCTAAGTCTAGGGGACTGATAACCTCAGGTGTTAAGTCCCATAGTGCTTAGAGCCAATTCGTCTTCTATGCATGGTCCAGTGACATTACTGTGACCGCCGCCTGTGTTCGATGTCAACTTTCAATAACCACTCACCCGGATGAACAAACGGGATGGCAGCAGGGTCTCCTTAACGACCGTTCAGCGAAAGTTGATGCATATGGACCTCCGCATAAGGCAGCTAGTTCATACACCCATGCCGACTGCTGTTCATCGGTGACGAAGCCTGGAATTTGGACGCCAGTACCGCAACTGGACCCCCAGTGAGTGCAATCAGTAGGGATGATAATGATGATGATGATGTTTGGTTTGTAGGACGCTGAACTGCGCGGTCGTCAGCGCCCGTATAAAGTCCCAATTTTTAAACAGTGCATTTTCTTTTCACAATCCAATCTAGTCACTCTCACAAATCATGATGATGATGAAATGATGAGGACAACACAAACACCCAGTCCCCGGGCAGAGAAAATCCTCAACCCGGCCGGGACTCGAACCCGGGACTCCGTGATCCGGAGGCAGCAACGCTAGCCCCTAGACCAACAGCTGCGGTCGATCAGTAGGTAGCGTTATTGTCTGGGGAATGTTTTCGTGCCATTCTTTGCCTGACTTCATCATTCTGGAAGGCACACTGGATCAACACAAATACACATCTATCCTTGGGAGCCATGTCCACGCCTACATGCAGTTTGATTTTCCTCGGAACGACGGCATCTTCCAGCAGGACAATGCAACGTGTCACAGCTCGCAGTGTACATGCACGGTTGTAAGAGCACCAGGATGAGTATGCCGTACTCTCCTGGCCACCAAACTCCTCGGATTTAAACCCAATCGAGAACCTGCTTTAACACGTCGATCGAGTAGGCACTGCGCGTGCCACTCGTTTCCGTACTATGTCGTCGAGAATTGCTGTTCATTGTGGAGATGCTGAAAAGAAACTGAAAATTCCTTGAAGTTTAGTGAAAAATACTCGCACATTTTTATTTATTGAAGCGGCTGTAAGCATAATGAGATTCAGCTGGTGGGCATGAAAATGAATGTATGAAACATAGGAAAACTTTTGCTTAGCTATAGCCTACATCCCACGTGACGAGCAACTAATGATTGCTGCACCATCAGATGTTCCAGCTATTAGTTTAGCAAAGTCAAAGCCAGGGAGATGTTGATCAGATCACATCTACAGCATACGTGTGTACTGTTGTGGCTCTGCAAGTTGCATATGATGGAAGCCTGATTAGTTGCACGTTCTGCTCCAGCTTGGTAGCAGGTGCTGAGGAGGCTGCTTCTGAGTGTTGAAAACGAGAAACGATCAAATTTATTTGAGATAAAAGATAGAATAATAATCACTGGGTTAATAATAACTCAGTACTTACATTCAAATTGAAAAAATACTGCCCGACATAGAAAAGATGTACAACAACATACTTCGTTGTTCTTGTCAGAACAGCGTTTTGTGTATAACATCATTATATTTAATACACCAAAGCCGGATACCAATGTAGGAAAGAAGGGCAATTTGTATGTTTAATTATTCAGATGTGCACTTCCTTAAAATACATCCCTGAATCTAGTTTGGTAATGTTTGTGAATTGAATGAATGGCTGGTCGTCTTCTGACCACAGATAGTGAAGGTAGATTCTATAATCATCTTTGAGACGGTTCTCTGGTCACCTTTGGCCGAACCAAGGAGAGGAAGTATACCAGAGCAATAGAGGGCCTGGAATGTGGATGACCAATACGGTGGCAAGGTCCTACCACGTGCTCTATGTGTGCTCCAGAAAAACAAATTTAATTGAAAATGGTATGCATGTGGAATATTTAAGAGTAGATAAACTAATAATTTATCTTTTCAGAAACTTTTGGTGGGAGGCTCATGTAAATTATTCGGAAAAAGATAGGTAGGTAAAAAAATTCATGGGGAATATAGAATTCTTCGGAAGTGACAAAGAAACCACGTGTTGTAATTACAAGACGAAATGCTAGCGTGTGTATTTCTAAATTGAAAATAATTAAGACTTCCGTGTGAAGAACTTGAATTAGAGACAGGTACTTCCACGTGGTGAGTACAGTGCGAGTCTCAACTTGACTATGAGACAATAAAAAAAATTAGAAGTGCTTGTCCTAGCATTCAGTTGAGGATCCGTGTGAGAGATAAATAAGATACCAAAACTTCCATTATGAGATACATTTGTGTGACGCCAGCTTGGTATTCAGATACTCTGAGAGTGGATTAAGGCGAGTCAGCCATCTACCCAGCAACACCATGTGGGTTGCATTGCGCAGGGAGATGTACATAAATCCTCCAGAGTTTGTGGTAGGAAAAGAATTACGTGGGTCAGTGAGGTGTGAATCTGGGATGACTATTGTTTAATGGAGGAAAGCAGAACGTGTAGGTAACCAAACATTTTGTTTTTGAGATGTGTTTTATACTGGCAGTGTGATTTATTTTGTGTATTTAATCTGTGTGATTTGCATGAGACAGTAGCGAATTAGTTTCAAATACGGTGGGTCAAGCATGCTTTTTCCTACTACAGCACGAAAGTCAGTAAATTCGTTATGTTGCTAATGAATGAGGTGAAGAGAGTGTGGGAGAGAATGAAGTAGCGAAAGATTCCTTACCAATCCAGAAAGTGCACAGTAGCAATAAACAGAAACATTACGAGACCATAGAATAGTAAAATGCTTATGTTATGTCATGCCCACTGGGTGGAAAATCCCATGTTTAACTATTGTGTTTAAGTGTAATGCAAGAAATTTTGCAACATTAGCGTGAAAGAATTTATTGTAATAAAAGAGGAGATATATGAAACAAATCGTTGTCTTGATTATTGAGCTGTGGGTAGCCATTTTGTTGAGGTATTTTACCATAACCTCCATTTTCTTGCTGGAATGTCCAAGCTTTGATTAAAATATATACCACTGAAAGGAAATGTGGTCTTGCCAGGGTGGAGTGAGTCCATCAGAAATGTGCACAGGCTATTAGTCAGATGCGTTATCCATTCCGTTGCATTAAGAAGTAAGGACGAGAATAAATTATACCTTAACTGATAGGTATTAGGGCTCATATTTCAAGCATAGTTGCAGTGGGTATGATAAATCATGAAAATATTTCTGATGTACGAATAATAATTACACTCGCTTGGCAGGCCACTCATCTAGTAGGTCTGACTACTAGGTGCTACAGAATGGTGTAGGAACCTCCCAAAATATGGCAGCGTTCTTCTTCTTATTATTATTATTATTCTGCTCGGCTGATCTCTGTTGGTGACGCTTCATGGTCCTTCCACAATGGTGAACAGAATACAAGTGACTTCGTTGGTAAGCGACTGCAGCACCACCACCTATCTGAGAACTTTTTCTGCCGTCATCTTGTGTGATGCCATAGTCTGCATCTTTTTTCTGCTGCCGTCTAATGACCTAACTTGACCTTGAAGTTGAGTGTTACCTTGACCTTGACGGCTCATTTGAATGAAGCTCATTTGCATAAAGTGGTCCAGTATATCGCTATACTACTGTTAGCATCCCATCTAGACAATGAATGGACGTCATTTAATTCCAGTATGATAGATGCAGAGAATTAATGGGCAAGTTTAAACGGACTGTAAATTGTACTATGGAGAAATATGTGCCAAGTAAGTGGATTAGGGACGGAAAAGATCCACCGTGGTTTAATAAAGAAATTCCGAAAATGAAGTGAAAGCAAAGAGTGTTACTCTATCGGTTCAAAAGAGAAAGCGCAAATGACGATAGGTAAAAGTTAGTAAAGATTCATGGTACAAATGGTAAAAATGGCTCTGAGCACTATGGGGCTTAACATCTGAGGTCATCAGTCCCCTAGACTTAGAACTACTTAATCCTAACTAACCTAAGGACATCACACGAATCCATGCCCGAGGCAAAAGATCTTATACTGAGAGTATTATCTTGTGATAATTTTGAGATAGCTCCTACAGAGCATAATTCTACAACTAATTATCGGACATGATTGCCTGGAATTCGCCATTAGTCATCTATATCTTCTCCATTTCCCCAGAATGTGATGTCATCAGGTAAATAGGACAGGCGGCGAACTGTGATGGTACTAATATATGTCTTCAGTGCTGAGCAGAGCACAAATGTGTCTGAACACACAGTGCACCGAACACTCCTAACTATGGCACTCCGCAGCCGACCACCCATTCATGTGCAAGTGTTAACATCACAATATCGGCAACTACGACTGAAATGGACATGTGACCATCGGCACTGAACATTGGTGCAGAGGCAGAGCGTTGCATAGTCTGATGAATCCCGATACCTTCTTAATCACAGCGACGGGAGGGCGCGAATCCGTCCTCTTCCATGGTAACAGCTCCTTGGCACCTGTACTGAGGGACGGCGACAAGGTGACTGCGGTTCCATTATGCTCTGGGGAACATTTACGTGAGCATCCATGAGTCAGTGGAGCTCTTGCAAGGCACCATGACCGCCAAGGAGAGTCGCACCTTGGTTGTAGAGCACGTACACCCCTTCATGACGATCATGTTTCCCGACGGCAGTGGCATTTTTCAGCAAGATAATGCGCCATCTCAGAAGGCCAGGTGTGTATTGGAGTGGTTTGAGGAACACAGCTGCGAGTTCCAACTCATGTCCTGGCCCTCAAAATCGCCAGATCTGAACCCGCTCTAACTCATCAGGGATGCTATTGAATGTGGCGTCTGAGCTCATCGCCCCCCTCCCCGGAATTTACGGGAATTAGGTGACTCGTGAGTGCTGATGTGGAGCCAACTCCCTAAGGCCTCATTACTTCCATGCCACGATACGTCGCCGCTGTTATTCACGACGAAAGTGGACATACCAGCCGTTACGTAGGTGGTCATAATGTTCTGGCTGATCATTGTATATCCTTACCATCAAGAGAGGTAGACCTCTGCCTTGCATTAACAGAATTACTGTCACTAGATTTTTTCCATATTCCTGTGACGCTATTGCTATCCATAGTAACTGTAAATAATAAAATATGCTTCCCAGTCTTTATTCTATAGCATGTATCCGACACCCGTAATGTGGCTGACGAACAGACTTCTACAATAGCTTGTTCTGAAAACTTGGTTATTGAATGGAAGGCGCTCATCTCCTCCGAGTTTCTTTGGTGTCGGGTCTCACACGCTTTTTCTGCATAGGTCTAGAACACACCTCTAGTAAACATAGGCACCGAGATGATTGATTTTGATAAACTTGTCACTGGTTTTAGGCTCAGTTCAAGGTTGAACAGCTCTTGCACTATATTGTGGCACAACACACTCCTGTAATATCTTAGCAAGGCAAACAATCATGATTCTTTTGTATCATGTTATTGTCCAGCTGCGGAATGGACACAATTAAATTAATGTTAATAAGAAACCACGGGGAAATTTTGGAAAAACCTGAATTTGGATGGCGCGATGGTGATATGACCTTCCAATATCCTTTGATTTGGCCTTCCCAAATCGGTTAAAACGAATGGCGGTACGGTTTTCTTTGGAAGGGTACAATTGATTTCCTTCCCCTTACTGCACCCATCTAAGCGTGTGCTACATCACCAATGACCACGTGATCAGTAGACATTAAATATTGGTCTTCCTTCGCTCTATCTTACATTCCTGAACTCCTTTTCTCAGATGTACCACTTTGCCAGATACTAGTTGACCTCTGATATGCTGGTGGGTTACATAACTCAAACGCCGTACGTTTCATTCTCATAAAAGCTTTCGTCCATATTTTACCACGCGAATATGGTGAAAATTGCTAAATACTCAGAGTGGGAGAACTTTCCTCGTAGCTATTTCCTTGCGAAGTACTCGGGCAGTGTTTCTTCTCTCTCTCTGAAGGGAAGAGAGAAAAGAGCTTGAATTTATTTTCACAGAGGCTCCGGCTTGTGTGTGGCAGAACAGGCACTGCTGTTTATTAATGCAGCCAGCAGCAGCCGGTACGGAATGGCATACCGGCCACAGGAGAGATGGACGTTGTGAGGCATTCCACATTCACGCACGGTGAGCCACCTTTGTATTCAAGGCCACTAACGACCACTTGTGTGTGGTAGCGCTCGGCCCATGATTAGTGGGTTAGAATCTTTTGACAGCGACTGAACAGGTAGGGGGCGTCTGCGAATGCGGAGAAGAGAGAACACAAGAACACGCTGTCTTCCATTGTCCATTATGTAGCCCTTGTAGACAGAATATTCCATCTGCACCTGATCTATACATGACTGTAAGATACCGTGCTAAGCTGTGTATAGTTACCACCTAGCGGACAAAATCACAAACACACTGCTAGTAGTATACAAGAAAATATGCCGCGGTGGTCTTCATAGGATGCCTTGGCCACGAATAGGGAGTAGAACCCTATGGCTGGTGCGAAGTGCGAAGCGAAGTGGTCGATGCCTGTGGAAGTCACACCGCCATCATCAGAAGTTCACGGTCAGGTTCACGCTTACAACACTACCTAAACGACAGATAAATGAATTGCTGTTCCCACATCTGGCGCTTTTCATTTCTACCATACCACTTTACATTACATTAAAATTTATTTTTACGATTCCAAATACATATGTCGTGCAGTTAACACGTATTGCCATAGCATTCAGAATCCAAATAAATTATAAAATTACCGTTTTATCACACACCCAGAACTAGTGGGAGTCACTTAGTATGCTAGGACACTGATTAATAGCTAATGACCAGCCATCAAAAGCTGCTGGCCTCATCTCACAGATATCCACTTCAGAGACTTTCCCACAAAGACTCTCATATACTGTGAAGACGTCCCATCCGGCGATGTGCTCATGTAGTTACACTGAAACTATATTTGAGTGTCATAGTGATCATGTCGAATGTCAACTTTTGTCTTAGATACCCTTTAGCACGCTGCCAATCAGAAAGGGAATGCGCACACCCGCTTAAAACACATAAAGTTATTGCATTTTTCATAAAATTCATAACACAACGCTGTATTGGTTTCTTTTATTGTACTACCTGTTCCAGTTACAAACCATCATTCGATACCTTTATCATCGTAATTAGACCGTCAATCGCCAATATAAACAGTTACAAAAATAGAATGTAAATGACAAGAACTACACAGTGTAGTACTTACGGAACTCGAACAAATATACCATACATATTTCGAAAATGGAAACATAGGAATACATCTACTGACACATTCATTCAAAAAAGTCAATCAAGTTCAAGTTGAAAAAAATACACCAGGATGTTAGAAACCGACAAGACGACATGCAGGCGTATAGGTGATGTATAAACAAGTCAAACGTATAGTTGTGTGAACTAAGCACACGAAATACGAAGAGCAACCAGTTAAATGCGATGATCGATACTAACAAGACGTATAAGCCAGAGAAAAGTACGAAACAGTTTCAAAAATTGATAGACAAGTCAAAACTTAGTAAAAAGTTGAATGTTACACAGTGTGTGTGTGTGTGTGTGTGTGTGTGTGTGTGTGTGTGTGTGTGTTTAAATAACCATATACTTCAAACTACGACAGGGATTGGGAATTTACGTACGATTACCTGGAAGACGCGGTCCGGCAACAGGAAAAAAAGTCTGCAGTATAAGAAAAAGGAAGTGTTAAATTTCAGAATGAAATTTTCACTCTGCATTGGGGTATACGCTGATATGAAATTTCCTGGCAGATTAAAACTGTGTGCCGGACCGAGATTCGAACTCGGGACCTCTGCCTTTCGCAGGCAAGTGTTAGATTGTTTGCAGATGATGTTGTCTATAAGAAGATCAAAACCCATTGAAAAAATAATGACTTACACACGATATCTATATGATGGCAACTGACTCTACGTAAGGAAAAGTGTGACTTCATCTACTGTACATGGCTACCGATAACGTTGTTGGGGAAAGCAAAGCAAAGACTACGGAAGAACGGCGAGTGTTCGTCAGGGGTGAGCGATAGAACCGCTCTTATTTTTTTATAGATACGAGTATCAGTGATCTGGCAGAGCAGAAATTAGCACTCGTACGAAACAGTATAGACAGTCGTTTTTCTCTTGCTCTGTTTGCGAGTGAAATAGGAATGGAGATGACTAGTAGCGATACCTCTGCCTTGCATCATACGATTGCTTGTAGATGCAACAGGTCTACTAAAAAGAGCCTAGAGGATATTTAATCGTCCCCTACTAGAGTACTGCTGTGTAGTATCAGATACAACTGCTGGTATCCAAAGATGGGTAACTCGTGTTATCACGAAATACGGGAAGGAGTCTCATGGATATGATAAGCGAGTGATCATTAAAACAAAGGTGTTCCTCTGAATGTGGAAATATTTTTAACACAGGAGGAAATGATCATCGTAATAATAAAAAAAGAAAAGTTTGAAAGATTTAAGTGTTCATTTTTCCTCCATGCTCTTTGCAAGAAGCAGTTTACCATGCTCTTGAGTGTGAATTACAGAGCAGTCATATAAACATGGAAAGATGGGTTATATTTAAGTAATGTAGAAGGCCAAGGGTAATAGGAACCTGTCAAGGGACGCTAGAATTGGTGATAATCACCATTAAGGGGAAAATGACTGAATTTCATTATCTAAGACGGTATATTGGTTAAAAAAACTGACATGGAGATTGGAAAGTTGAATATATTGCTGGGCTGAATTGAAAAACGTGGGCTGTAAGATGGTGATAACAGAATAAAATCAGTAGCCTTGGAAGCTACCGTCACAGGACATTTCTTAAAATGTTGACTGCAAAGTGAACACTGAAAAGTAGTTAACCTCATGCTGAAAGAGAAAAAAAAATCTAGAATAAACTGTTTGGGTGCATGTGTACAGAAGAACATGATGGAGTATTAAAAAGATGTTAAGGATACTTGAAATTACACCTCGTTTTCTGTTAGTGGCATTCGGACCGTCTGTGCACAATACTATCAAACAAGTGGTATATCCGTTTGCTCGAACAACAGATGGTCATGCAGAAGCGAAAAGGTTAGTAAAATCAGTTTCTACAGATGAACGATCATATACTATTAATGTCTTTGGGGGTTGTAGGCAAGCAGTATTCCGAAAAATGTGGAATCTGAGGAAGCATAGTCAAGTGCAATTCACATGTGCTGAAATGATATTAACTGTAATGAGACGGGCGTAGTTGTTGTTGCACACTCCATTGCGCTATTCCCTGCACACTAACGTACAAAAATGTCTTAGAGAATTTCATCCCATTTGTACACTGAGGTGACAATAGCCATGGGATGGCGATACGCACATATACAGGTGGCGGTAGAATCACTTACATAACGTATTAAAGGACAGTGCATTGGCAGAATTGTCATTTGAAATCCGGTGATTCGTGTGAAAAGATTTCCGATGAGATTATGGCCGCACGACGGAAGTTATTAGACTTTGAACACAGAATGGTAGTTGGAGCTAGCCGCATGGGACTCTTCATTTCGGAAATCGTTAGGAAATTCAATATTCCGAGATTCGTAGTGTCAATAGTTTGCCGAGAATACCAACTTTAAGGCATAACCTCTCACCACGAGCAAAGCAGTAGCCGATGGCTTTCACTTGACGAAAACTCTGTAGAGTTGTCATTGCTAACAGACAAGCAACACTGCCTGAAACAACAACCACAGAAATCAATATGGGACGTACGACGAACGTATCCGTTAGGACAGTGCGCCAAAATTCGACGTTAATGGGCTATGGCACCAGACGACCGATGCGAGCACCTTTGCTTTTTTTTTTTTTTTTTTTTTAATAGAGATGGGGCCCCTCCACGCCCGCACCAACGTGGTGACCAAACCAAAAGTTCTACTGTCACCTCCGTAAACATGTTAGTTATCTACTAAGTGGATCACAGGATGCTGGGCTGTGATGTTATCTGTGCGTCTGGGTTAGACTACGCATTAACACGGTCCATTAGGTGATAGTGGACGAAACGCGAGTGACGGTAGCGATTTGAAGAGCAGAGGGAAAAAAGTGCCATGGCTCGTGCCGTGGGAAAAAAGCCTCTGCGACAGTGGGATGGGTAGTAAGAGCAATAGTGGCTTACTAGCTCCGATAGTTCATACAAGGTTGGATTTGTTAGTATAGGTATCATGCATCATTACCGTGGCAAGCGATGGCGATGTATCCCAGTTGCTGCAGCTGCTACATTCCTGGAACAATCAAGATACAGTAGTGGGAGATCGGCCATAGATCATCTCACTGCGTGGGGGATGTGTAAAGCTTGTTTGCATGCAGTGTACGGTACGGCTTCCCTGCGTGGTGCCAGTTATTCGGCAGTGTATTCCAGCTGGATATCCAGTAATGGCGTCTGATTAACAGGGGCTCGCCTGTACCGTTATGTTTGCGTATGCTTGGCCACAGATATTAGGTCTGTGGTGTCACCGTCAGACACCACACTTGCTAGGTGGTAGCCTTTAAATCGGCCGCGGTCCGTTAGTATACGTCGGACCCGCGTGTCGCCACTATCAGTGATTGCAGACCGAGCGCCGCCACACGGTAGGTCTAGAGAGTCTTCCTAGCACTCGGCCCAGTTGTACAGCCGACTTTGCTAGCGATGCTTCACTGACAAAATACGCTCTCATTTGCCGAGACGATAGTTAGCATAGCCTTCAGCTACGTCATTTGCTACGACCTAGCAAGGCGCCATTACCAGTTACTATTGATGCTGTAAAACGTGTACCGTCAAGAGCGATGTTCACCAATTATGGATTAAAGTTAAGTATTCCAGCAGCTACGTACGTTTTTTGCTAGTATATTTTCCTTGACCTATTCCAGACCTCACGCCAGCCTGCGTGAGCTTAAACACGTGCCTTTCGGCTTCCTCATAGTGGGTTGGCTGTCTTGCCAATCCACAACAGTTGGCGACGAGGCCAATTTGCGTTCGTAACTATACTGCCCTGATTTACTTGTGTAATGGCTTCGCCACAATCTCCAGATGTACTGTCCGAATTTTATTGCTTACAGAATCAGCAGACGCAGGCCTTACTGGATGCCCTTAGACAGCTCGTCCAGGGTCAACGTGCAATGCAAAACGATGCACTCATGCAGCCACAACACGCAGTTGCACAACCTTTTCGTCCTTTTGATGCGGCACTGGAGAGCTGGACGGAGTGGTCACGCCAATTTGGATTCCATCTCGTCGCCTACAGAATTCAAGGTAATGAGCGGCAGCCTTATCTCCTTTCGTCCGTCAGCGACCAAATGTACCATGTGATAGTCAGACTATTTCCTCGATGTGACGTAGCAACTCTGTCCTACGAAGAAATTTTGTCTGCATTAGATGTATATTTCAAAGAATCAGTCAATGTAGTTGCGAAACGGTATACCTTCTTTCGTACAAAACGTACGGCAAGTCAGACTAATCGGGAGTAAGTTGCAACCTTGCAAGGCCTTACTAGGGATTGTGCTTTTGAGTGTCAATGTGGACTCCCTTATTCAGATACTATGGTGCGTGATGCAATTGCACAGAACGTTTCTGATGTTCGTATACAGGAACAGATTTTGAAACTAGTCAATCCCTCCCTTAAACAAGTGATGGATATATTGGATCGGCAGGACACACTTGACTTTGCTCAGGAATCATTTGAAACTTTGCCACCCATGTGTCAGGTTAACCGGCCCGCCGGGCAAGCTGCACGGAACAGTAAACAGTCCTCGCGCCCGGCCACGCTAAAGCCACCTGGCTGTCGGCCACGTGTACCGCACCAGCAAGCAAATGCAGTGAAATCATGCCCGCAGTGTGCTACTAGACATTCGCGTGAGAATTGCCCGTCATGCCAAGCTATTTGCTTTTTCTGTAATAAAAAAGGACATGTTCAAAGTGTTTGCCAGAAAAAGCTCCGATTGGAAGCTCAAAACCATTACAGGCCCTTTGCTTTGCGCCAGAATCGGAATCGAACCAAGGATACTCCGGCTCGTGGAACTTCGCCTGTGGAAATTCATGTAGTTCATTCCACTGCGCCCAGTGCTACTCTCTCTAACAGTGACTGTGTTCATCCCACAAATAGTGTGCGTCGACATCGCCGGAAATCCCGTCAAGTCGCAAGTGATTCTGTACCAGTGTCAGTTCACGATGCACGAGACAGTCGCTCTTGTCGTCAGCAGGACAATAAACTTTTTGTAGATTTGGACATTAACGGCAAAGTGATACCGTTCCAGCTCGATACCGGAGCTGCAGTTTCACTGATCAATCATGACTTGTACAAACAGCTGGGCACACCTCCATTGCGTGCCGCCAATGTTAAGTTAAGTAGTTATTCAGGACAAGCGATCCCTGTGTTAGGACAGTTCAGCCTTCTTGCAACGTACAAGGGACAATCAAAACTTGTGTCATTTTACGTCCTTCGTTCTTCTGCTGCAGTGAACTTGTTTGGTTTCGATTTATTTCAGTTGTTCAACTTGTCTATAGTAAATCAGGTCCTATCAGTGAACTAGACTGTGCCTTCAGACAGTGTTTCTCGTCTATGTGAAGAATTTGCAGACATTTTTGCAACGGGCCTCGGTTGCGCTAAGAACTATAAAGCACATTTGGAACTGAAAGTAAACACGCAACCAAAATTTTACAGAGCGCGCAATGTTCCCCACGTATTGCGTGATGAGGTCGCAAAAACATTACACGATTTGGAATCACAATGTGTCATTGAACGTGTGCAGGCTTCTCTCTGGGCATCACCCTTAGTAATTTTGCAAAAACCTTCTGGAAAATTGAGACTTTGTGTGGACTTCAAGGCAACAGTGAATCCACAACTAGTGATTGCAACTTTTCCTTTACCCCGCCCGGAAGATCTTTTTGGCAAACTGTGCCCGGGTAAATATTTTTCGAAGTTGGACCTAGCAGATGCGTACTTGCAGATACCGGTGGACGAAGAATCCCAGCGCGTTTTGGTGGTTAACACGGATCTTGGTTTGTATCGATTCAAACGACTGCCATTCGTGTGTGCATCCGCCCCTGCATTGTTTCAGCAATATTTACAAACTGTTTGTGCGTCGGTCCCTACTGCAGCAAACTATCTGGACGATATTGTGATCTCCGGAAAGACGGAAGAAAAACATTTAGCCAATTTCCGAACATTATTTCAGGTCTTGCGACAAAATGGTCTTTGCTTGTGGAAGGACAAATGTGTGTTTTTTGCTCGTGACTTACCCTATCTGGGACATGTACTCAATGCCCAAGGCATACATCCCAGTCCCGAGCACCTCCGTGCCATACAAGACTTGCCTTCGCCGCAGAATTTGAAGCAGCTACAGAGTGTGCTGGGAAAAATTAATTATTATCATCGCTATGTGCGCCACGCCTCTTCCATTTCAGCTCCGCTTCATCGCTTACTCCGTGAAGGTGTTCCGTTCGTCTGGACGACGGAATGCAAACGCGCCTTTCGCCAGTTGAAATCGGCGTTGCTTTCCAATACTTGCCTTACGCCATTTGATCCCCAGAAACCCCTTTTGTTGATGGTGGATGCATCGGATTTCGGAATCGGTGCTGTGCTTGCGCACAAAGATGGTTCGCATGATCGCCCTATTGCCTTTGCATCCAAATTGCTCTCGTCTGCGCAACGAAATTATTCACAGATCGAGAAAGAAGCATTGGCTCTCGTATTTGGTGTTACAGAGTTTCATGATTTCTTGTTGGTCGTCACTTAACCATCATCACAGACCAAGAACCTTTGACATCGCTTTTTCATCCGACCAAGCCTGTACCTCCACGTACAGCGCAGAAATTCATTCGCTGGTCTAGTTTCCTCTCGCAGTACCGCTACGATATCTTGTATCGGTCCACTGCTAAGCACGGAAACGCCGATGCATTGTCCCGTTTGCCTGTTGCTGAGGATAGAGCATTCGATTCCTCCGAACTTGCTTGCATGTTCATTGATTCGGAAACCGATGACGTGGTCGAATCGTTTCCGATTGATTTTCGTCGTGTAGCTACAGCCACAGCTGTCGACCCTGTCCTTGCTACCGTTCTGCGTTTTGTTGCTACGCAATGGCCCTTGTCAAAGTCACGGATCGGGGATCCGTTGGTTCGCCGATTTTTTGCTCACAAGGAGAGACTTTTTGTACGACGTGGTGTTTTGCTGTTGCGTTCTGATAATGATCAGTCCAGGGTCGTGGTCCCACGTTCGTTACAGTCCTCTGTCTTACAGCTTCTCCACCAAGGACATTGGGGTATAGTGAGAACGAAACAACTTGCTCGTCAGCACTGTACTTGGTTCGGAATCGATGCCGCGATTACGCATATGTGCTCTTCTTGCATGGTGTGTGCCAAACAACAATCAGCACCACCGCGGAAATTCTTTGCATGGCCAAAAGCCACTTCCGCTTGGCAACGCTTACACATCGATTTTGCTGGTCCATTCTGGAATGCTTGATGGTTGGTTGTGGTAGATTCATTCAGTAATTTTCCTTTTGTTGTCCGGATGTCTTCCACGACGTCATCTGCAACCATCCAAGCGTTATCTACTATCTTTTGCATTGAAGGTCTTCCACAGACTATTGTTTCCGACAATGGCCCACAATTCATGTCCGCAGAATTTCAGTCATTCTGCAAGGCCAATGGTATTAAACATCTGACGTCCGCGCCGTTTTCGCCACAGTCAAACGGTGCCGCTGAACGATTGGTCAGGACTTTCAAGTCACAGATGTTGAAGCTGAAAGAGTCGCATTCTCGGGAGGACGCGTTATTGCTCTTTTTGTCCTCGTATCGCTCTCAGCCCCGAGATGGTCGCTCGCCGGCTGAGCTGCTCCACGGTCGCCCTCATCGCACCTTGATGTCTTTGCTACATCCGCCGCATCAGGTTCCTGTGCAGCGGCAGACACCTGCTTTTACCCCAGGCGATCTTGTCTACTACCGCAAATATCGAGGGTCACGGCGTTGGCTCGAAGGGCGCATTCTTCGCTGCCTCGGCCGCGCTATGTATCTGGTTTTGGGGGCCTCTGGCAAGGTGCGTCGGCATCTCACTCAGCTGCGCCTCTGTCGTCGCACGGTATCTGCCGCTCCCCGTCTGCATTCAGCGACGGTGCCGTCCGGTCAGCGCCCTGGGGACCCATCTACTGGCTCGCCTCAGCCCCAGGTGTTACCGACGCTGCCTTCCATTTTGCCCCATGGCGACGCGCCGCCGCCGCCGCAGTCTGTTCTCCCGCCGGCGACGCCCGCAGTGGACGCGTCGGTGCAACTGCCGGGCGCCTCCCTGGCTCACGCGCCGCCGATCGCTTCCCGTGACCAGTTGTCCTCCGACATGGAACTCTTGCCCGCTCTGGACCATATGTCGTCGTCGCCCGTCGGGTGCCCCGACCCGATGGAGGTCGACCCTTCGGCCCCTCCTGTCTCTCTACGGGCGCATACACCACATGTTGGCGTGCACCCTGGAGCAGGTTTTCAGGCGTTTCCTAGGTCCCCTCGGTCGGAATGGCAAGGTGCGGGTGCCACAGCCTCGCCTGTTGTTAGGCTCTTCACCTCGTCGCATACGTCAACATGGGGTCCTCCCCACGGCGGGCGGAAGCCTTATGCCACAACCGTCCGCCGATTTGCGGGGGAGGAATGTGGTGTCACCGCCAGACACCACACTTGCTAGGTGGTAGCCTTTAAATCGGCCGCGGTCCGTTAGTATACGTCGGACCCGCGTGTCGCCACTATCAGTGATTGCAGACCGAGCGCCGCCACACGGCAGGTCTAGAGAGTCTTCCTAGCACTCGGCCCAGTTGTACAGCCGACTTTGCTAGCGATGCTTCACTGACAAAATACGCTCTCATTTGCCGAGACGATAGTTAGCATAGCCTTCAGCTACATCATTTGCTACGACCTAGCAAGGCGCCATTACCAGTTACTATTGATGCTGTAAAACATGTACCGTCAAGAGCTATGTTCACCAATTATGGATTAAAGTTAAGTATTCCAGTAGCTACGTACGTTTTTTGCTAGTATATTTTCCTTGACCTGTTCCAGACCTCACGCCAGCCTGAGCTTAAACGCGTGCCTTTCGGCTTCCTCATAGTGGGTTGGCTGTCTTGCCAATCCACAACAAGGTCCTTACAAGTATGTCTTATGGTCTTATATGTTTCCATCTATAGTTGTGGTCGTAGTTCCCCAGATTCAGAATAAACGGGTTCTGCGAATGTCTGGAGTTTCTGTATAGTCTTGTGGTGAGTTTGTGGTTCAAATGGCTCTGAGCACTATGGGACTTAACATCTGTGGTCATCAGTCCCCTAGAACTTAGAACTACTTAAACCTAACTAACCTAAGGACATCACACGGATCCATGCCCGAGGCAGGATTCGAACCTGCGACTGTAGCGGTCCCGCGGTTCCAGACTGAAGCGCCTAGAACCGCACGGCCACACTGACCGGCTGTGAGTTTGTGGACTACCTCCGTGAGAGTCTCAAGTCGGTATTCCCGGTGAAGGTCCGCGATGCGTGTGTATCGTGGAGCATTGCTTATGATTTTGAGTACTTTGTTTTGTATGAGCTGCAGACGGCGCAGGCGTGTAGGCGCAGCGTATACCCAGACAGGAGCTGCGTACGTCATCAGGGGTCGGATAAGTGTCATGTACAGTCGTGGACAAAACGAGCGAGACCCCTCGCCTTTTCGTTATGCTGATCCGCACGGCTTTAAAGTCTGCTACACAGCATAACCGGCAAGGCGACGAAGTGCTACCAACATACTATGCACAGGCGTGAAATTGACAAACTATCTGAACTTTTTTAGGCTGTTTTCAATAATTTGTAAGACTATATTAATGCTGATTAGTGTGTTAAATACAACACGCAAATATAAGACAGAATGAAGGAAGAAACGCTAATTGGTATGAACTGTACCAATAAAAATGAATTTCAACTTATCGAGATAACATAACTGTTTTAGTAAGACAAAGAACGCCGGATCGTTACGAATTAGTAAAATATTATCCGCTTTCGGCCGCGAAACGGTCTGTGTCAACGTTCAGACCAGTCCTACTGGATTACCGTTGCTGACCTACCATGAAAGTGTGCAAATTTAGCAATGTGTGAAGATTCATAACGAAATTCAGTTAAAAATCATTCAGTGCCACACTTAAGTCAGTTCCATTATTGACAGAAGCGGAAAAAGTAGGCAGTAACATGTATGAAATTCTACAAGAGTGTCATATTGACATGCACAGGGCGGCAGTACAGAATGAAGGTAGCGATAAAAAGTATTGAGGGCGCGAGAATTTCTTAAAATTGCTTTACTGGTATTCTACCTGTCTCCATCGAGATTAGAACCGAAAACAAACCAGACCTTCCTTTCACTACGCTAGCAGACAACCCAGGCAAACAGCCCTCTATTATTACCCCAGACATGAATAAGCCGGCAATTTCGCAATGAAAATGGTAAAATGATCTACAGATTCTGTTCCATAGAGCTTTCTGGGCTCAAAAACATGAATTTTCTTCCTTTATGTCACCGCTTATGTGATAATCATTCGGGATGTTTATCGAAATAACAAAATACTCTTATTAGAGGGTAAATTTAGTGGGATAATTCTGCACCACCTCAGGAAATAAACGGCTACATAGCTGCCAAACATATTCTACACTGTTTCGAATTCTCCACTAGACTCGCCACAGCCAGAAAACGTTCATTAGCCTAAGTGTTTCTTAAGCTACCTAGCAATGGGAATGTTCGCACTTCTAAAACACGGTAGCATTAATACTGGGATGTGAATTACAACGTGTATAGGTAAATGGATTCTATTTGCATTCCTGTAAACGTGATTTGGATCGAAAGCGTAGCTACGATTAATATGCTGATGTATCGACTACAACTAGAACATTTCGAATAAAGAGTAGGGGGTGTTATTTATGCGGCCCTCATCTTCAGTAGCTGTCGTAGCTGTTTTCGTTGTTAGGATTTCGTCACCTAAACCGGTAAAAACGGAACCCTACAAGTCTCACTTTCTTGACCGTCTATCGGTCTACCCAACCTTTCAAACCCGTTTACCTCCAGAACGGGTAGACATAATAAGCGGAAATGTATCGCACTTCTTGCGGTAACCGGTCCCTTGGTGGTGTAAAAAAGTGAGCTTCTATGTCAACGCAATCTAAAGATACGGCCGTTTATGTAAAGAAAATTTACGCGAAAGGTCAAAAAATGGCTTCAAGAACTATGCGACCAAACTGCTTATGTCATCAGCCCCTAGACCTAGAACTACTTAAACCTAGCTAGCCTAAGGACATCACAGTCCGCATCGACTACTCAGTTTGTATATTTTGCTTTTTTTTCATAGTTCCACACAACTTCTTCCTGTTTTCTCGATTGATCTGTGTTCAGTTTTTCAAGGCCTATCCACTGCGCCAACTTATAGGGAGGTTCCCTTGTTAGCTATGAAACAACTGTAGCGAAACGGAGCATCCTCGTTATCCATGTGATGGATAAGACGACTAATTCGCAACATAAATGTCAGTGTAAGCATCAATTTATGTTGGAACGTGCTTCCTGGACCAAATAACATACGTTTCCTACGTCTTCAATACGAATCATGAAGCAAATGTAATTTAAAGGACATAAAAATATCGAGTGATTTTACTAACATAATTATAAACCACCCACGAACATAAATCGATGATCACATAGTTGTAAAAAAGTAGTCTACAGTATTGCCATTGTCTATTAGACTAGCAGCAGGAAGAAAACGTACGCTCAGCTGTGATGAGATATCTTGCACTGACGAAGCTCGCGCTTCGAAGACACCACAGCATCGTCTGCCACCATTTCATGGGAAACGAAATATCTCAAGTGTACAGCCTTAGACATAAAAACACCGCCGGCGCAAGCACCGTTCGATCCGCGATATGACGCCGTTGAAAGCACGGCTAACCCGCGCCGGAAAGCTGTTAATATCATCTGATGTTGCTAACAAGTTATTTACTTCTGGTGAATGATTTTCTGCGCAGTTCATTTAAGATAGAATAACTAAAATATATTTGATGTTACGGAAGACGAAGGGTGCCTAATTCATTTCCCTCTCTTTACTTATTATGTTACATTCGCAATCTGAGCATACGTATTATCCATAACCACACTTTAGCGCCACACAGATACGTGAATGAAACACATTGGAGTACAGTTTTAGACATAAAAACTGACCGCCGGCCGCCTGCCACAGAGACTAAGTCCGAGTCTATTCACTTAACGTAGCCAATAAAACTGACCGGCCATCTGCACAATCTGGCAACACTGTAAGATGCGGAAGCGTTAGGAGGAAGTGTTGTCTACTTCCGAGATGTTCTCAGATTGTGTGAGCCCGTGGTCTAGTGCTAGCCGGCACGGTAGCTCAGCGTGTTCGGTCAGAGAGCCGGTTGGCCTCTGTAATAAAAAAACTGAGTGGAAGGATCAACCACCGAACTTGAACAGGATGTCCTGCGACGTCCGCAACGACCAAACACAACGATCAATAATGAACAATAAAAAAAAAGAAAAGAAAAAATGGTAATCGTCATGCATTCTAAGCTTACGGTCGCCTGTTCGTGTCCAACTATTTTTTTTTACCACATTTCGGTCTAAAGTTATGATTCTGATTGAGCATCGAAGATAATTCGCTTAACATTCTACCCACCAGCAACGACAAGTATTCCAGAAACAATTCCGCAGGACAGCTCGTGGCTGCGCCGCGATCATAACAGCTTCCGTTCGAGCGTTTCCTCGCGATGCAGCGGCTACCGGCCACCGGCCAGACGCCACCCGCCGCCTGAAATCCGGCGCCGCCCATGTGAACGCGGCGCCGCGTTGTCAGTGTATGTATCAACCGTCATTTTCGAATTTGAAGTTCTAGTTATCATCTTGCAGTTAAGCACTGGATTTTGCATACTTGAAAATCATGAACTACAGTTAAGCATTGTAAAATTGAGTCGCAAGTGGAAAAAGGTGTAACATCTGCAACACAACGTTTACTTTTGGTATAACAGAGGGGTGAATGCAGAGGAGGCAGCTAGAAAGATTTGAACTGTGTTTGGAGCGAGTGCTTTTGGTAAAAATACGCCAGAAAAAGATATTCGTGTTTCAACAAAGATCGTTCTGGCATGAATGATTTTCCACATTAAGGAAGTCTCGACTACTGATAGATGTGATAGATTACTATTTAACCATCATGCGATGTTTGCATTCAACAGGCAAAGTTCAGAAGTCTGGTGTAGGAGTACTGCATGCTCTAATTCGAAACAACAAAAATCAATGGAGTGACTATTATTGAACGTCATCAGGTCACTCATCGACCATTCCTATGCAGTACTGTTACTGGTGACGTATTTTGTTGCCTTTATTGTCAACTTCCTAAGAAGAAATGAAGGCTGTGCCCCACCAAAAGACGTAAACTCGAGGAAAGAGTAACGTGAACATGATATTTTACATCTGATAATTCCAAAAGTGTGTTTTGGGCTACGAATTCTGCCCCCAGGGTGTGTGCAACACAGCTGGCATTTGTTGCCACAACTGAGACACCTTTCTTTCGCAGTGTAAGAAAATCGAGCAACAAAACTACATCACCTGTGCTACTGTATGATAACGCACTATGTTGATTTGAGAAAGAAAACAATCCAGGAGATTGATAGAAAAGTCGTCTGTCAGGCACTTGTATTGATAGGGAAGTCCTCTCTCAAGCACTTGTCCCTCTCGTCATATATTTGTAAAATTTTACCTTTCCCGCACTTGATCGATCAACCGTCAAGGCAATTCATTTCTAGACGGAAATACTCTTAAAACTACTCTGGTTTAATGACATCGTTAGAACCAGTAGGTTTCTACAGGCGTAGAATTTGTAAACAACTTTAGCATTGTCAGATCGTTTTAGATATCGTGAAAGAAAATTCTGCTGCTGATTAATTTCTCTTTGATAATTACTGTTGCGTTTAGTAAACTAATGGAAAATGCAATTAAAATATTCACTGTACTAATACAAATTAAATTCAGCTTCCTACAGAAACATCACGACGGCAGTCTATCTCAATAAAGCATTAAGTGTCTGTGAGACGATTGAACCTATTTTAACACGAATTAGTAGGATATTACCAACTTTTGACTTCGAAAAGATCTGTATTTATTTCATTTCCTGTACCATTCGCAAGTATTATGAAAATGTGACATTTCATAGGTAAAATTATGTATTCACAACAACAAAAAATATGTCGGTAGAAAACAAAAGTGGCATTATGAATTTGGCAGTACCGTAAGGTTTTCGCTCTGACACTAAGAGTTACTGAAAGTAGCAAGACGAATTTTGCTCGAGCGTTGTCTTACGATTCCCTTATTGAGTTTTTATCAGCCTGCTTGTAGCTGTGCTACAAAAGAATTAAAAATCTGGCTTTCAGCGAGTCGCGAATGGCGAACGAAAGCAGCTTGCACCTGTTAGCTAAGCATGTTACCTGGGAACTGGTTTTTTCCTAAACTGGGAAGACGTCCATTTGTGGTTGAATTGTTGGCAAATGTCAGTCAGACGTGTGCCGTTGGTCTAAGCGTTTCGGTGTGTTGAATTTGTACCAAAGATTTTTCTACAGGTTTTTTCTGCCCAAATAGAGAGTTGAAGTTTTCCATTAGTATTTTCACGTCATCCTGGTGAATTTTGCTCATAGTATTTTCGACTTGGTTCCAGAATTTTTCCCATGCACTTCTAAGCGCTACAGTCTGGAACCGAGCGACCGCTACGGTCGCAGGTTCGAATCCTGCCTCGGGTATGGATGAGTGTGATGTCCTTAGGTTAGTTAGGTTTAATTAGTTCTAAGTTCTAGGCGACTGATGACCTCAGAAGTTAAGTCGCATAGTGCTCAGAGCCATTTGAACCATTTTGATCCAGAATTTTTCGACATTTTCGGTGTTTTTCTTATTTTCGATGTTGGTGGGGACACGTGCATTGATGAGTGTATATTTTTTACTGGGGCTCTGAAGGAGCATAGTACCTAAGCTTACACACTACTTAACCTAAATTATCCTAAGGACAAACACACAAACTCATGCCTGAGGGAGGACTCGAACCTCCGCCGGGATCAGCCACACAGCCCATGACTGGAGTGCCCCAGACCGCTCGGCTAATCCCGCGCGGCTACTAAAAGTATACTCGTCCACAAAACCCATGTGGACAATTATCTGATAATCGGTCAGGCTTCGCTTTGTCGCAGCTCTTTAGCATACAAGTCCATTTACTTTCAGGCTCCTCCTTACAATTCTTGCAATGCAAGGTAATTGAAAAATCCCATCCACTCGACGCCAACTGAGGAACTGACTGGTGCATGTGTTGTTCAACACACAGTAGTTGTCAGCCTCACTAGAATCAATGACTGTGTGTTGTGTGTGTGTGTGTGTGTGTGTGTGTGTGTGTGTGTGTGTGTGTGGGTGGGTGGGTGTTTTCGTTTTCATGCACAATCTGAATCAATACTATTAACATTAGAGAGACAACCAACAATAAATAATTCATCAAATATGACTGTAAAGTATTTTAATGCGATGGGAAGTTACTAACTGAATTTTCACCCAACCCACGTCCAGCATATTACGTTAAGTAAGATGTATTAACTCCATAGTATCGTTAGCAGAGACAGTGCGCTCTTGTTGTCGAGGCTCGCGACAAGCGCAGCGATCAGCAGTGCCCAATGCCGCCGCGATTTGTTTATGTTGGCTGAGCGTGGACACTGCAGCAGACGCTTCGCCATAAACAGAAAGAAATCACCTTGTCTCTGACCGCAGTGAGCGGATATCACTGCCTGCGTGTTCTTATAGTAACCAACGTGAGACTCTACTCACAGGAGCCATGGAGCAATTGCAATGGGTATCATGTAATTAGTCATCAGAATATTAACCAGTGATGAAATGTCCACTCTATATGAATCCCAAGAAAATAGGAACCTTCTCACAAAGGAATGTGAGGTGATATCAAAATTTATCCAACATACAAAAATTAACTGCAGGGCTTTCATGTATGCAGTAGTAGCACACAAGGAAATATTATGTCTTGGAAGCGTATATTTCATTTCCTCTTCTCATTTTAACGCCCTTGTTTTAGTATGAAGTGGGAAAATAAACACGAAAAACTCAAGTTCCTGAGAAGCATGTAAGTCATTTCCTCTTCTCATATCATAACTTTTGTTTTAGTATGAGGTAAAAAAATAAACAGTTTAGGGTTCTGAAACATAATATGACACCAGATTCTTATCGTAGGCGCTATCGGAAACGCAAAAAGCAGAGAGCTGTCCATTGTTTTGTCCAAAAGTCTGTTTCCTTTCATGCATTACTCACGTTAGGAGATTCTTATTTAAGGACTTGTGGGCATCAAGTTCTTCAGCAGAACAAGCTTTATGTTATTGTGCTATGGAAAAAATGCAACAAAGACGAGTTCCCCTGGAGCACATGTCTGTATTCAGCAATGACCGCCAGCTGCCACAACACTTCACAGAATCCTTGCGGCGGGCAACACAACTGTGCGTGCACTTCAGACTTCATTCAGTAAGACGTCAGGAGATGGATGGAAACGTCAAATTAACGTTTCTTTCCGAGTCGTATTCAACCCAGAATGAGGTGTTATTAAGGTAGTTGAACGTTCTAGCAATTACACTTATATAATTCCAATATGAGTATTCAGATAGCCAAAAGAACCCGTTAGTGCGAAACCATCTGGAACTGCATTAACATCAAACTGCAAGAACTTGAGACAATACGTGGACTCTTCTCTTCGCTAGGTGACCTATTACTGATGTTTAGGATTCTCACCTGCCTAGGCGTAATGGAAACGGAACTTCAGAGGCGCTTTCCGCTATTCTTGACAAACATGAGAAACTTGTAATCACTGCGAGTTACAACTGCGTGATGATAATGGTTGAGGTTGTCAGTAGTTGTGGTGGTGTTATGCTGTCAAACTGCTTACGGCAACGTTAATGGTGGCGCACATAATTTAGCGCTGACTACCTACCTAAGTAAAGATAGTGTTGTGGCGTCGTCGCTTGTCTTTATTTGGCCTCAGCTTGAGTAATCCGATTTAACGAACATAGTACTACCTTCGCGGGCTGCTAATGATACAGTATGACTACAGAGATCATCGTGCGGGTATTACATTAATTCTGCAATGAATTGCTTAAAAAATGTTACCCTCAGCTATGCAGCTGGAATGACACATTACACAGGTACTCTATGTTGCACTTGGTTAAGTGATCAGTTCGCTGCAATCCTGCTTCTTCTGTTTGTAAATGCTTGTATACGTCAAAAATGGTTCAAATGGTTCTGAGTGCTATGGGACTTAACATCTGAGGTGGTCAGTCCGCTAGAACTTAGAACTACTTAAACCTAACTAACCTAAGGACATCAGACACATCCATGTCGGAGACTGGAGTCGAACCTGAGACCGTAGCTCTCGCGCGGTTCCAGACTGTAGCGCCTAGAACCGCTCGGCCACCCTGGCCGGCATACTTGTATACTGACCACTCGTTATTTGACTAAATATGAACTACAATCTAATTCGCATGTATATGGCATGGGTTAGCTCCGGCACGAAGGTATGACTAAGGATTGGCTTCCGTTGGAGTCCCGTTATTTTGATGGCAAGACTAATGTTCGCAAATCACCTCTATTGCCTCAAAAAACAATTGCATCTTAAATATCGAAGGACCGACGTCCGCTCTGTCACAGCGCGTTGAAATACAGCAACGACAGCAGATGAAAATTTGTGACCGACTGAGCTTCGAACCTAGACCTGCTGCTTACTAGACAGACGTTCTGACCACTGCACTATTACTTTTTTTTAAAGTTTGAGAAGAATTTCAGCACCAGGTAGGCGGAGGCAAAGAGGGCAGGGGTCGAAAATCCGAGGCCTGGCCACAGTGCCTCCCCCATACCTGTCACTGAGCAGCTGCATTATTCACATGTATTCCATGTTTGCACTCATATATTCCTTTAAATTGTTGAACAAAATTGAAGTAGTAATTAAGGTAAAATAAATTACAGATTGTCGCCTCCAATCGCGTGCGATCCTTGTGGAACATAACTTATAACAGTGAACAGGGTGACGGAAAAATAAATAACAACCATTCATTCAGAAATATATTCACAAATTAAGTTATTATGCACTGGATGCATATGAAGTCTGTAAGGAAGCCATATATTTTTCAACAAATGGAAGAAGTTTCGGAGCCGGAGGGGGTTTGCCAAATTAGAACAGTTGTGATTTAAGAACCGACGTAAAAGAATATTCCAGGAATAAAAAAAAGTGAAAGAATAGTATTCTGCTTCTAATCAATAAAACTGTCCATCTCTTTGTAGCCCACATAAAGCAATAGATAAAAAATTTTTAAAACATTCCTTATATTTGTTATTCTTCTTCAGCTTAAAATGTTCTTCTGCAATATAAAACATGCACTCTTCTAAGTTCTAAGTTTTGTTTATTATGACGTACAACACAAACTGTCCCAGAAGCCACGAATAACTGTTATTCTTTGCGGACGGGTAACATTTCCAGTCAGGTTTAAAGCTTCAGTTATCGGTATATGACTTTCTGCGGTTCTGTGGATAGTGCTAATTTCTTCGTAGTTCAGTTCCAAATTCTGATTCTATTTTCACATAAGAAGATGTGCGCTACAGTTTCTAGAAGCCCACATTTGTCGCAGTATGAAGATGGTCTCAATTTGATTTTTCATAATCGTTCCGCTGAGGGTATGGTTTCGTTTACAACGTCGCACCATACGGCACTGACTCTAGTTGGTATAATTTTATTGTTGATATTTTTCCAGACGTTTCTCCAGTTTTTTGTAGGTTAATTCACCGGAATTGGTTTGTGTAGACGATGTCTGGTAATATAATCATAGACGGTTCTAGTGTTGGTTTGTGCTGGTGGAAGTCTTATACAGCTCCAATCGCCATAGTACTTTCGGACGTAATCTAGGCTGGCGTGCTACATTAACAGGAGCGTTCCTATCTCCAGGATCTAGCGAGAGGAACAGAAGTTTCGTGATGCTTGTCTTAGTGGCATGTATTAGTTTAAAGGCACGTCTTTAATTCCAAGTCCTCTGTTTTGCCTGTGCAAAGTCGCCGTGTGGAAGGGTACTTTGAAGATATTTTGTTTCCACACATACCAAGAGGCTACAGCTAATATTTTATGTGCAGTGACCTACAGTATCGGTAAGACAGCTGTGACATGATAAATTTTGCTACGTATCTATGTATTTATAAACTGAACTTTCTGCAGTCACTCTAACGATCGCATATCATGGTCCTTCAACACGGTTCCGATGACATTAAGTTTCCACTCCCAACTGTTCGTGGCCATTCGCTTGGGGTTCGCCCTTAACCACAATCCGAGATGGAGACTCACTTCAGTTACATCTAACCAGTGCGCACTTATTGCACTATTGTAGGAACCGAGATGCAGTATTTTGGATTTAAAATTTTGTAAATTTGTGGTGAGAACGTATGGGACCAAGTAAGCTTACACACTACTTAATCTAACTTAAACTATGGACAATGCCGGAGGGAGGACTCGAAGCTCCGACGGTGGGCACTGTCGGGACACAGCAACCAACCTCTCTGCAGCACATATCTACACACGCTCCTCATCAGACGCGAATTCCCATCTTTGCCGTATACCACATGTGCGGTACTCCCCCCTCCCTCCCCCACCCCCCTCCTCCCGACCATTATTCCACTCGCTCGCGGCCACACTGTATTCCCGCGAGGGTTCGGACGATGTCGTGCGTCAGGGTTCGGACGATGCCGTGCGTCTAGCACTGAAAACTTTAGATGACCCGTCGAGAGCCAAATAATTATACAGGATGTTTCAGGAGAAATAGTAATTATTGTAGGAGATGGTAGTATAGACAAATTGCAGAAACAATGACATATAACATGTGTCCAATTTTTATTGAACATACATATAGCTGGGTTGTAATGTATCTAGAGGTAGCCCTAGATGGAAAAATATTATGAACACCTCACATAAATAATTTGTTCCACTGCGAAAGACAATCTTATAAGCACTAGAAGCTGCTGTAGGGTAAAATTGGGTCTAAACCCAGTACTTACTGGATATACACCTCTGTAAAAAGACCATTGGTAATTTATAGGCCTATAATATGAACGAAGTCGAACAGAAGGTGGCTGCTAGGGAGTCTGGCAAAGTGCAGAGACTGATCTGCTTTCACAAACAGATGGAATTAGCAGGACATCCACTCTTGGGATTGATATTACGCTAGACATGCCAGCCTTACACCTGTGGCTTAAAATGGAGACAGCGGCAGGGACATAAAGGCTAAAAATTGGAAATAGCTGGATATAGTTAGAATATACGGAATCCCAAATTAGTATGGCGCTGGCTCGGGAAATGCCGACTAACTATACAATAACTTGTAGCTGTTTCAATAAACCCTGCTATGTAACAGTTGGAGGCAGGGAGTAGTGGAAGAACGAACCACTAAACCGTGCAGGAGACATAATATAGTGGTTTGCTGAGAGGTCGAGAACACATGAATGTACCGGGTGTGGTGTACTCTTTAGGGAAGATGGCCACAGTATTACATGACATCTTCTATCAGCAAGTGCACGGAGGAGAATTAGAGTAGACCCTACAAAAATCGTAGCATCCACTTTTATTCAGACAGCCAAGCAGCTCTGAAATCTCTATCAGTCCGTACAACTAGATCGAAGGTCGTTGCAGAATGCCATGAAACATTTTCTTTCGAACGTGTCCGAAAGAACAGACATCACACATATATCCATATACAGGGTGTTTCAGGAGGAATAGTAGATATTTTAGCAGGTGGTAGTACAGACGAAATGCATAAAAGAATTCCATATAAATGCGTCCACTTTTTATTGAGGACAGAGATACAGCTGTTAGTACACTCTTTGACATAAAACTCGACCGGCGGCCGGCCGCTTCAGAGGCTAAGTCCGCGCCGATCGCGACATGGGACAAAAAAACTGGCCAACTCGCTAATTCTCTAAGTCCGGTTATCTGCACAATCTGGCAACACTGTAGACTGCGGCACTTCCTGGAGGAAAAACTTGTCCCAAGATAGAGAGACTCTAGGCTGATTACGCCTGTGGTCTTGCGGTAGCGTGCGTTGTTTCTGTTCATAATGTCAGTGGATCGAGAGCAGCTGGCATACAATATTTTTATAGCCTCTTCTGTCTGAATGCTGAAGACGTGAATGTAATGGTAGCGCAGATTCAATCTATTTCGCTTTATGACACACCGATATCAAAATTTTATCTAGTAACGATTTTGCGGCAGATTTCCTGCAGACTGTCCTCCTCTGGACGCCGTATGCGGCAAAGCTCCGGGATCCATTTGCTGGCTACTGGCAGCGGCCGTGGCGACAGCAGCGGCGCTGCACTCCCCCGTTCTTTATCGAAAGCGCCTGCTACCGCTCATCGCTTTTGATGATTTAAAACGCTTTATTATTAAATGTTGCTCCACAGAAAATTTCTACAATTTCCATTCACGCTCAAAAGCAACGGAGACAGACGCCCTGATTAGTAGGCGGGTAATCGGCAAGAGCTGAGTATGGCCCGAAATTAATTTTATAGACTGGGACGAAATTAAACCACCTCACTACATTCGATGAATTTATAAATGCTTCATACCTCGTTTCTTTTCCTTTCAAACTTAATTATTTGTGCAACTTTTGGTCAATGTTTGGATGTTTTCGTCAAGCCAGAGTGAGCGTCTGTGGTGTAAAGTGTATTACAGTTCTTGTTTCATTCCTTATGGTAAGTCTATGCGATAAACTGTGTGAATACCTTGCAATGCATGCTCTGTAGCAGTGCAGGCACACTGTACATTTGGAGTTCCATGTACGGGTTCATGAAGTATTTATTGTTGATCGGAAGTGATAGTTAAGGTCATCAGATTTAAACCAGAAAAATTTGTCGTTTTGAAGGTTTCAGAGAACGGAAAGGAATTGCTAACGCCGGTGTTAGAAAACGTCTACAGTTAAATGCTATTGCAAAAATTTAGAAGATGGGAACTATATTAATGAACAGGTGCACTTCATAAACAACCTTCCGACATGTTAGACCTATATGACGAACAAAGCTCAAATTTATATCGTTGACAGTCGGTTTGAATCTTTTCAGGACCTATTTTACAGTGAAGCACCTTGGAATTTGCAAAGCAGAAATCCATGATATTAACTTAATTTACTAAGTCGAAATCGGACGAAGATTGATGTTTAAAGGCATTCTTCAGATTTCGCATAAGAAATTTTTACTAGCAGTTTGCAACTCCATTAATTAAAATGAAAAATAAAAGGTTGTAGTCAGCGGCTTCTACCGTGATTCGAACTTATAGTACAAGCACTGCAACGCACAAGGGAACCTCTGCGCTAACGACACACTGGCGGCCAGAGGCGGACTATAGTCACTGCGATGTTGCCTGAGCCTCAAAACGCAACCTTAAACACACAAACAGAGGAGGTGGAGATTACTGTTTTAACATCCCGTCGACCACGTTGTCATTAGAGACGGAGCACAAGCTCGGATTAGGGAAGGATGGGGAAGGAAATCGGCCGTGCCCTTCCTAAGGAACCATCCCGGCATTTTCCTGAAGCGATTTAGGGAAATCATTGAAAACCTAAATCAGGAGGGCCGGGCGCGGGATTGCACCTTCGTCCTCCCGAATGCACACACAAACTGGTGTTACTTATGTGAAGAACGCCGTTCTTGGAGTCCAGAAATTAAATATACTTTCTAATTGTGTCATCTTGCAGTGGATTATATCGTACGAGTCTTCGATGTGAAAAACGAATGTCAAGTGAATTTAGCGAGGTAACGCCGACCTACACCCGGAAGTAAATGCACTATCAGAGTGTTGACAAATACTTGCTACGACGCTGCCATTTCTCGGCTCTCCGACGAGGCAGCTCTTCAGCGAAATGATTGCCGTGATTCTCCGATACGGTTCTTCAGAGTGGAGACGCGCGCGCACGTTTGGTTTTTATGCGGCGTTCTCCCCTGATGGTTTCTGACGTCGCCTTGTGGGCTATGTATACATATGAGACATTCAATTATCATTAATCCAGAATGATACAAGTTTCAGCTTCCGGCGTGGAAGAAGGCTGTTGACGCCGACATTATATCATTTCAACGTAGGGAAAGCAAAACAGATCATTCAATGTTTCTCATTCAACATAAAGCATGTGAGATAAATTTCCGTAACGTTCATAATCATCTAAAAATACAAACGAAGTAAAAATACACCGGAAGCTTATTCGAATTGAATATAATGTAAGATACCAAACGCTTTGCACCTCGATGTCGAATTTGTCCACTTGCAATCGTTTGCAGCATGCACATAGAATGTCATGATTACCACGAGAATGAAGAAATATGTTGGTAAGGATGGAAGCAAGAAGAGACGCAGTCAACAAATATTCTATTCCTCATGGCATTCATTTCATTTGACACGTAAGAAGAGGTAAAGCGGGAATTTACTTTCGTTAACACGAAAGATATGCCGCACATATTGATAACGAGGAAGTCTGCGTCTTCATACGTTTCCTCCTTGAAATCTGTATGCTCTATTATATACTAAGTAGCCCGATCATTGTTTCAGTAATGTTACCCTCTTGTTTGACCCCGTAACGATGAACAGATTCCAAATGCATGTCTCTGCGTGAAAGTAGCTGTTCGAACCCTTCCTGGGTTGTTTTTTGTGTTTTATTGCTTGGAATTCCTGAAGCAGACCACTGTGCCTTCCCCCTTCGTGGGTTAGGTCTCAAAACTAAACCGCTTTGTATCCAATGGCATAATTTATTCATACAGCATCAGCATAAGACTCTTCCGAGTGAGAGAATGACAATAACAATCGTAACAAGAACAAGCAAATAATGAATGATGTTTATTCCAACGCAGAACGAGAATGGCTTTAAATATAAAAATCTATATCTATATCCATATCTATTGATCTTTGAGTTGGCACAATGCAAATATATTCTTAGCATTTAGTTACTGAATTTAGTTCTGGATGTTTGCAGAGAAAAGGGAAAGTCGGTACTTCTCGCTAGTGTAATATAATGTGAACCAGCAACTACCCTTTCCTTAGAACACGACTCAAGCAGGTCCTCAAGCACGCACTGCTGCATTCTGTTCCCTGACATTGCTCTGGTGACGGTTAATGCAGATAGTTCCGATTATGAAATACAAAACGTATTGCAGGTTAGTTCCTAGGATAGTAACATTGAATTTGCGTTGTAGATGGCACATGAACGTGATGACTATCCATATTATTCATCAATATAAAAAGACAATATTTTGGGAATTTAGTAGGATTACTCAAAATGAATTCTGAAATTGGGTGACTGACCGCACAGGTGCTAAACGTCGTCAAGAGTATACGATGTCCTAATCGCATTAGGAATATGAAGATCGTCTTCGACAGCTCGCCACTTTCACATTGCTATCTCCACCCTACTCCAGACAGCTCTCGGTGGAGTTGCACTACGTTGCCGATGTTATGGAAGGCCTTCAAACCGACAACAGACCACATATTGAAAAATACAAGCGAATTCTCTTGCAGCGTAAGCTTATTGTAACTAATCTAAAAATTATTGGAGAGGAACATTGTCCTATTCAAAAAAAGTAAAATGTTACACACTGTTGACGTCAAACGGACATTATCTATGTCCTGTCTTGCGTCCTACTCATCTATAATATCAAGTGTACTATGCAAATGATTATATATAATGGATTATAAGGTAATGCATTGATACCAGATGGTGGGGGCCGGCCGATGTTGCCGTGCGGTTCTAGGCGCTTCAGTCTGGAACCGCGTGACCGCTACGGTCGCAGGTTCGAATCCTGCCTCGGGCATGGATGTGTGTGATGTCCTTAGGTTAGTTAGGTTTAAGTAGTTCTAAGTTCTAGGGGACTGATGACCTTAGAAGTTAAGTCCCGTAGTGCTCAGAGCCATTTGAACCATTTGAACTATTTAACACAAAATGACATAAAAAATTTAAGTTATTCACGAGCAGCTAGTTGAGAATATGTATGAACATTAAATGACACGACGAACCGTCTTGTTCTGCATATGGATTCAAACCCAGCTCATGCAGACTAAGCAAAGATTTCGTGACTGACGGAAACTAACAGTCATTCCTGATTAGGCATACAGAGAGTGATATACCTCGATTTTAGACAGTATCAGTTAGCAAATATCAACTTTAAATTGCATAACGCAAACACTTTTAACAGACGTGAATTCCTACCCAGCATCTATTGTCCCTGTTAACGAACTACGAGAGATGTTAAATATTGCTTCTTCACAAGTAACTTACTTGAAATGCCGTGAGGTAAAGCTGTGTGTTGGACACGGATTCGAACCCGGAACCTAATCGGATTGCCATCGAAGCACATGAAAAGGATTCCGTAGACAGGGAAAGAACCTGTACTTGGGAAACTACTTCTATAGTGACCAAAAGGCACTAAATGATGTTCAAGCACTTGTGTTACAGCAGCAGTATGAATAAAATGATATTAATAATAACAGTAATAATCGAATTATCCGGCATCTTCACACTTCACAGTGGATTTTCTCGAACTAAGAAATTTGCTGAATTTGTGAAAAATCAAAATGGCTTCACATCCAGCCTATGATGCCTAGAAGAGTCTTTACATCCTGCTGACATGAGAATAGCATAATCTCTGCGTCAGAAGCTTGCTTCTACTTGACCATTTAATAGACTCGCATTTTTTCCACCGTGACTAATTTTGTAAGCTAAGCACATCATCCGTTACAGCACACTCCTGGGGCTGGGTAATGTGGCCACAATGGTCTGGTGGAACGAGCTATCACAAGTGCAATGCGTGGGTTCAGGCATTTACTTTTAAGAGGCACAAACAGATTTATTTTACCTCTGGTAACCTCAAGAGAAAGACGTTATAATCCAGAATCCGCATTAAACATCACGTTCCTTCATTACCAACTGGGCAGAGCCGGTTTACGTTGGGAAATGACACAGCGGAAGTCATGGTAAAAAGAAATACAGTCGCCAGTAAGCTTACTTACATTAGAAAATTTTATTTGATTTCATGAACCGATAGCCATTTAAAGGGACAGGGCTCTTATTTTACTTGTACTTGATTGAACTAGAGACGTTTAAAAATTTGGTGCTGGACTGTGATTCGAATTCGTATCTCCTCTTTCGAGGATCTGAATCTCTCGGAACAGTATAGTTCAGTCATTTCGTTCCTTTTCCCAAGACTGCAATCTTCTCTAGGTCTCCTCCAAAGGTAAGTATGTGGGTCTGAAACCTGATCCAGTACAAAAATATTGATAATTTCATTTCTAGCTTTATCAAGTGCACACCCACCTGCTAGTGAAAATTAACGCGCAATTTCAATGTCTGTTCATGTGTTGCCAACAATCGCAACAGGTGTCGTTATTTCTGGTCAAACACGCACACATCTTACTGTTCATGAGTAAGCAACTGATACTTAAGCTATATTCGTGGATGCACGGTAGGGGTGCAGTTCGATTGTCGCTTAGGCACAAAAGTTTGTATCCTTATTTTAGATTCAGACACCTAGCGGCTCGTAAGAAAAACCGATACGTAACATTTGATTTTTCTTAGTTAACAATCGGATTACGTGTTGGGTTCGTATCTCCGTCACAGAACTTCACATCATGCACTTCATCTTTAAATGCATGCACACTTTGTTACTTCAGAATGGAGGTATATCAGACATCTTTCGTGGTTAGATAACAAAGATGAAAGGGTCTTGATAGGAGTCACGGTTTATTACAAAAATTGTCGTCTTTTATTTTCAAGTTTAGATTTGATTACTGGTATTGGCAAAACTTTCGGTAATTCATGACTCTTCATGGCTAATCATCAATATGATGTGATTAGATTAGATTAGATTACATTAGATTAACTCTTGTTCCATAGATCATGAATACGACATTTCGTAATGATGTGGAACGTGTCATTTTAATGAAAGATTTCTTTAAATACCATGATTCAATTTCTTTACAACAATTTTTTACACTCTCTCTCATTGCTTTTTATTTCTCTCTCTCTCTCTCTCTCTCTCTCTCTCTCTCTCTCTCTCACACACACACACACACACACACACACACACACATTCTTTTTTATTTTTATTTGTATGTTGTGCTCGACTATCGGCGAGGCACGAAAACGCCTGTGAATGACTTTCTTAGTTTTGAGTGCACTTACGAAAGAAATATAAAAACAATAATGAGAGTTACTGATTTATGATGCTCAGTTTGCAGTCAGTTCTGAGTATTATTAGTAACTACGCTCCAGTCCCTAAACCTAGTTACAGAAAGCGAATCAGACGCATTACGTATTCCAGGCCGTAGCAGCCGCGACTTGGAGACACCAGCTATGGTCACTTCCCAGACCGCTGTAGGATCACATCGGTTCGTCTTCTTCCTGCTGGTACTGTAACTGAGATTTGGCAACAAGGCAACGTATGTTTGGCAACTCTGTGATCGACGAGTTACTTCCTGGTGTGCACGGAATTAAGCCTCAAAGTTCACTTGATTTTACCCGTCATTTCCATTGAATAATCTGAGTTATTATAGCTTGAAGGGTAACAAAAGATTGAAAATTTACGGTTTTCAGCCCAGGAAAGTCGTTGCAGGTGGAAATCGCAACTAATCTCGACCTGTAAATAGCGGTTTACGAGTTCTAGTTACTATTGCCGTCGTAATAGGAAGCTGAGACCCATACTTCCTCGCCAGCTCTGTGGTAACGTGCTGACCTGTGAAGCAGCGTCTGTTACGGTTCGCAGTTCCAGTCTCACTGACTGAAACGTTTTTATCCCTTCTGTGAAAGAGCTACAAGCAGTCAGATCAAACATCAATAAGGAAATCGCAAGAAAATGCTTTCAGCTCATAGTGCAATGTTGAAAAACTTACAATGCTGCACAACAGGTAACGCCTCTTTCCGCTGCTGACAAGCGAATTTTGGGTTTCTAGGAATACGTAACTATATTTATGAAATGCCACATTTGCATACCTCTTGAGTATGACACAGCATACCAATTAAACACAGAACCAATCAAAATCTAAGTGAGTAGAATTTTATTAATTCGTGTCGATAGAGGCATGCTTGTGTACAGATACTTTCGTCGTAAGGTTATCATGGTTAGTTTTATTTCATTTCTTATAATACAGTGCACAATTTTCGTAAGGTTTCCTTTAGTGTTGTTAAAACAATAGTAAATATGAGAGAGAAATTAATCATCAACGATATATGCGAATTCTCTGATGTTACCTATGACAGTCTGACAATGCACATGCAGTTTATTGATTACATGCATGTAGAAAATTTGTTCTGAGTTAAAGCTGTCAATCAAAGTTTGAAGAAGAATCAAATATCACTACCACACGACGGCTAATGTAGAAAATACTTTTCTGACATATTATGGCACGATGCGCTCTCCCTGCACATCTTCGAGATGCATCTGCTGCCTGCTGTCTATTAAACCTGAATAGAACAAAATGTCACAGTAGTTAGTCCTTTTTCCACATGCGACTACTTTGGGTTGAGAAGTGAAGGGAATTATGTTCAAAGTTCCATTAGATTGATAACTTCAGCAGAGAGCAGAATTGCGTTTTAAAAAATGTAGCACCTAATGTATTCGAACTCGCGACATCTTATTTATGCTACAAGCTGACACGTAGCTACAACAGCTCCAGAGCTCGGCAACTATTCCTCCAGAACTTTTGGATTCCACAGCACTGTGAGATTATGCATATGGCCAGGTCTTGACTTCTGAGAGACAAACAGTTACAGCTTTTCTTTTGGACTGAACGACGTTTTCTAGTAACAGATAGCGCAATAGAATAGCTCAAGTGGAAAGGAACACTTCCTATTTAAACTTCTGCATCCTACAATGTTGGCAGTTGTGTGTAGGTGGCAGTAACGTGATTTTATTTCTGTGATTACAAAATAGTCGAATGTATGCACTGGGTAGCCGAGGCAGCTAGTTCATGGTGATTCGGTCAACCAAGTAAATGAATTTACTGAACATGCTGCAAATTACTACAGGGAGCCTGTGTGTCAGAATTCTCATCCAGTGTGGCGCAACTGCGTTACGATAGAACGTTCTCGCAGAGAAGAGGATTTCGTGGTCTGTTGGACGGATGGTAGGTTGTTATACCTATGGTCTGGGCTCGATTCCCACTTCTGTCAATGATTTTAGATAGGGAGAGACAGATTCCATTCTCTCCTGGCTACACCAAGTGAAGGAGATATAATGGCTGCGTGGTCTGAAAATTCACATTAAAGATGATATTCCTTCTTTACCAAGTAGACGGTAGGTTGAACCACAATAAAGTCTGGAGTGGCGACATGTAGAAGCTCTATCACCAGTAACCTTTCTTATACTAGTTATTTATTTCAAGTGACGACACAAACGCTATGTATGGTCACAGGACACTTATTCCATCTTTTATTTGAACTTCTGTATGTCGATAAAATTGGTTCTGAACTGGGAATGCAACTCAGACCGCCCTTAACGCGATATTTGATCCCTTCGTGGCAATACAGCTCGACTACAATTTGTTGTTTGTTCAAAACTGCAGATTCCTCAACACCTTCACATATTATGCGTGAATGGGATCGAATCCTGGCCCGGCACTAAAGATTTAATTATGTATTATCAAGCTCTAGCATGAGAACACCTATCTGCTGGTGGATAATAATTTTGATTTTTAGTGTATTTTCATTCCCTGTCAACACTAACGATATCCGACGTTTTTAACTCCCAGTGAGACACAGAACTATTTGCGAGATGACTGTAAGTTCAAGATGCTATTCTGAGCAGCTGGTGGAGAAAAATTCGGTAGCTGACGTCTCTTTGTGTGTAGTCAACAACGATATGTGTGGGGCTCTATTCCCAGTGAGCGCTGAACTCTTCGTCATATTATTTCAGTTCAAACATGCTCACATGTCACTGCTGGTGCAACAAGCCCATATTTAACGTTAGTTTTCTCTAGAATATAACAGCGATAGGTGCCGGGTTGGAGTCCTGGGAAGGAAAAAATTAATGTTTCGTCTCGTCATTTCAGTTAAAACATCTAGTTACTGCCGCGAAATTCCGATATGTCACATTTGACTGTGCTTCGATGGCAATCCGATTAGGTTCCGGGTTCGAATCCGTGTCCAACACACAGCTTTACCTCACGGCATTTCAAGTAAGTTACTTGTGAAGAAGCAATATTTAACATCTCTCGTAGTTCGTTAACAGGGGCAATAGATGCTGGGTAGGAATTCACGACTGTTAAAAGTGTTTGCGTTATGCAATTTAAAGTTGATATTTGCTAACTGATACTGTCTAATGTTAGTTTCCGTCAGTCACGAAATCTTTGCTTAGTCTGCATGAGCTGGGTTTGAATCCATATGCAGAACAAGACGGTTCGTCGTGTCATTTAATGTTCATACATATTCTCAACTAGCTGCTCGTGAATAACTTAAATTTTTTATGTCATTATGTGTTAAATAGTTCAAATGGTTCAAATGGCTCTGAGCACTACGGGACTTAACTTCTAAGGTCATCAGTCCCCTAGAGCTTAGAACTACTTAAACCTAACTAACCTAAGGACATCACACACATCCATGCCCGAGGCAGGATTCGAACCTGCGACCGTAGCGGTCACGCGGTTCCAGACTGAAGCGCCTAGAACCGCACGGCCACATCGGCCGGCCCCCACCATCTGGTATCAATGCATTACCTTATAATCCATTATATATAATCATTTGCATAGTACACTTGATATTATAGATGAGTAGGACGCAAGACAGGACATAGATAATGTCCGTTTGACGTCAACAGTGTGTAACATTTTACTTTTTTTGAATAGGACAATGTTCCTCTCCAATAATTTTTAGATTAGTTACAATAAGCTTACGCTGCAAGAGAATTCGCTTGTATTTTTCAATATGTGGTCTGTTGTCGGTTTGAAGGCCTTCCATAACATCGGCAACGTAGTGCAACTCCACCGAGAGCTGTCTGGAGTAGGGTGGAGATAGCAACGTGAAAGTGGCGAGCTGTCGAAGACGATCTTCATATTCCTAATGCGATTAGGACATCGTATACTCTTGACGACGTTTAGCACCTGTGCGGTCAGTCACCCAATTTCAGAATTCATTTTGAGTAATCCTACTAAATTCCCAAAATATTGTCTTTTTATATTGATGAGTAATATGGATAGTCATCTCGTTCATGTGCCATCTACAACGCAAATTCAATGTTACTATCCTAGGAACTAACCTGCAATACGTTTTGTATTTCATAATCGGAACTATATGCATTAACCGTCATCAGAGCAATGTCAGGGAACAGAATGCAGCAGTGCCTGCTTGAGGACCTGCTTGAGTCGTGTTCTAAGGAAAGGGTAGTTGCTGGTTCACATTATATTACACTAGTGAGAAGTACCGACTTTTCCTTTTCTCTGCAAACATCCAGAACTAAATTCAGTAACTAAATGCTAAGAATATATTGCATTGTGCCAACTCAAAGATCAATAGATATGGATATAGATATAGATTTTTATATTTAAAGCCATTCTCGTTCTGCGTTGGAATAAACATCATTCATTATTTGCTTGTTCTTGTTACGATTGTTATTGTCATTCTCTCACTCGGAAGAGTCTTATGCTGATGCTGTATGAATAAATTATGCCATTGGATACAAAGCGGTTTAGTTTTGAGACCTAACCCACGAAGGGGGAAGGCACAGTGGTCTGCTTCAGGAATTCCAAGCAATAAAACACAAAAAACAACCCAGGAAGGGTTCGAACAGCTACTTTCGCGCAGAGACATGCATTTGGAATCTGTTCATCGTTACGGGGTCAAACAAGAGGGTAACATTACTGAAACAATGATCGGGCTACTTAGTATATAATAGAGCATACAGATTTCAAGGAGGAAACGTATGAAGACGCAGACTTCCTCGTTATCAATATGTGCGGCATATCTTTCGTGTTAACGAAAGTAAATTCTCGCTTTACCTCTTCTTACGTGTCAAATGAAATGAATGCCATGAGGAATAGAATATTTGTTGACTGCGTCTCTTCTTGCTTCCATCCTTACCAACATACTTCTTCATTCTCGTGGTAATCATGACATTCTATGTGCATGCTGCAAACGATTGCAAGTGGACAAATTCGACATCGAGGTGCAAAGCGTTTGGTATCTTACATTATATTCAATTCGAATAAGCTTCCGGTGTATTTATACTTCGTTTGTATTTTTAGATGATTATGAACGTTACGGAAATTTATCTCACATGCTTTATGTTGAATGAGAAACATTGAATGATCCGTTTTGCTTTCCCTACGTTGAAATGATATAATGTCGGCGTCAACAGCCTTCTTCCACGCCGGAAGCTGAAACTTGTATCATTCTGGATTAATGATAATTGAATGTCTCATATGTATACATAGCCCACAAGGCGACGTCAGAAACCATCAGGGGAGAACGCCGCATAAAAACCAAACGTGCGCGCGCGTCTCCACTCTGAAGAACCGTATCGGAGAATCACGGCAAGCATTTCGCTGAAGAGCTGCCTCGTCAGAGAGCCGAGAAATGGCAGCGTCGTAGCAAGTATTTGTCAACACTCTGATAGTGCATTTACTTCCGGGTGTAGGTCGGCGTTACCTCGCTAAATTCACTTGACATTCGTTTTTCACATCGAAGACTCGTACGATATAATCCACTGCAAGATGACACAATTAGAAAGTATATTTAATTTCTGGACTCCAAGAACGGCGTTCTTCACATAAGTAACACCAGTTTGTGTGTGCATTCGGGAGGACGAAGGTGCAATCCCGCGCCCGGCCCTCCTGATTTAGGTTTTCAATGATTTCCCTAAATCGCTTCAGGAAAATGCCGGGATGGTTCCTTAGGAAGGGCACGGCCGATTTCCTTCCCCATCCTTCCCTAATCCGAGCTTGTGCTCCGTCTCTAATGACAACGTGGTCGACGGGATGTTAAAACAGTAATCTCCACCTCCTCTGTTTGTGTGTTTAAGGTTGCGTTTTGAGGCTCAGGCAACATCGCAGTGACTATAGTCCGCCTCTGGCCGCCAGTGTGTCGTTAGCGCAGAGGTTCCCTTGTGCGTTGCAGTGCTTGTACTATAAGTTCGAATCACGGTAGAAGCCGCTGACTACAACCTTTTATTTTTCATTTTAATTAATGGAGTTGCAAACTGCTAGTAAAAATTTCTTATGCGAAATCTGAAGAATGCCTTTAAACATCAATCTTCGTCCGATTTCGACTTAGTAAATTAAGTTAATATCATGGATTTCTGCTTTGCAAATTCCAAGGTGCTTCACTGTAAAATAGGTCCTGAAAAGATTCAAACCGACTGTCAACGATATAAATTTGAGCTTTGTTCGTCATATAGGTCTAACATGTCGGAAGGTTGTTTATGAAGTGCACCTGTTCATTAATATAGTTCCCATCTTCTAAATTTTTGCAATAGCATTTAACTGTAGACGTTTTCTAACACCGGCGTTAGCAATTCCTTTCCGTTCTCTGAAACCTTCAAAACGACAAATTTTTCTGGTTTAAATCTGATGACCTTAACTATCACTTCCGATCAACAATAAATACTTCATGAACCCGTACATGGAACTCCAAATGTACAGTGTGCCTGCACTGCTACAGAGCATGCATTGCAAGGTATTCACACAGTTTATCGCATAGACTTACCATAAGGAATGAAACAAGAACTGTAATACACTTTACACCACAGACGCTCACTCTGGCTTGACGAAAACATCCAAACATTGACCAAAAGTTGCACAAATAATTAAGTTTGAAAGGAAAAGAAACGAGGTATGAAGCATTTATAAATTCATCGAACGTAGTGAGGTGGTTTACTTTCGTCCCAGTCTATAAAATTAATTTCGGGCCATACTCAGCTCTTGCCGATTACCCGCCTACTAATCAGGGCGTCTGTCTCCGTTGCTTTTGAGCGTGAATGGAAATTGTAGATATTTTCTGTGGAGCAACATTTAATAATAAAGCGTTTTAAATCATCAAAAGCGATGAGCGGTAGCAGGCGCTTTCGATAAAGAACGGGGGAGTGCAGCGCCGCTGCTGTCGCCACGGCCGCTGCCAGTAGCCAGCAAATGGATCCCGGAGCTTTGCCGCATACGGCGTCCAGAGGAGGACAGTCTGCAGGAAATCTGCCGCAAAATCGTTACTAGATAAAATTTTGATATCGGTGTGTCATAAAGCGAAATAGATTGAATCTGCGCTACCATTACATTCACGTGTTCAGCATTCAGACAGAAGAGGCTATAAAAATATTGTATGCCAGCTGCTCTCGATCCACTGACATTATGAACAGAAACAACGCACGCTACTGCAAGACCACAGGCGTAATCAGCCTAGAGTCTCTCTATCTTGGGACAAGTTTTTCCTCCAGGAAGTGCCGCAGTCTACAGTGTTGCCAGATTGTGCAGATAACCGGACTTAGAGAATTAGCGAGTTGGCCAGTTTTTTTGTCCCATGTCGCGATCGGCGCGGACTTAGCCTCTGAAGCGGCCGGCCGCCGGTCGAGTTTTATGTCAACGAGTGTACTAACAGCTGTATCTCTGTCCTCAATAAAAAGTGGACGCATTTATATGGAATTCTTTTATGCATTTCGTCTGTACTACCACCTGCTAAAATATCTACTATTCCTCCTGAAACACCCTGTATATGGATATATGTGTGATGTCTGTTCTTTCGGACACGTTCGAAAGAAAATGTTTCATGGCATTCTGCAACGACCTTCGATCTAGTTGTACGGACTGATAGAGATTTCAGAGCTGCTTGGCTGTCTGAATAAAAGTGGATGCTACGATTTTTGTAGGGTCTACTCTAATTCTCCTCCGTGCACTTGCTGATAGAAGATGTCATGTAATACTGTGGCCATCTTCCCTAAAGAGTACACCACACCCGGTACATTCATGTGTTCTCGACCTCTCAGCAAACCACTATATTATGTCTCCTGCACGGTTTAGTGGTTCGTTCTTCCACTACTCCCTGCCTTCAACTGTTACATAGCAGGGTTTATTGAAACAGCTACAAGTTATTGTATAGTTAGTCGGCATTTCCCGAGCCAGCGCCATACTAATTTGGGATTCCGTATATTCTAACTATATCCAGCTATTTCCAATTTTTAGCCTTTATGTCCCTGCCGCTGTCTCCATTTTAAGCCACAGGTGTAAGGCTGGCATGTCTAGCGTAATATCAATCCCAAGAGTGGATGTCCTGCTAATTCCATCTGTTTGTGAAAGCAGATCAGTCTCTGCACTTTGCCAGACTCCCTAGCAGCCACCTTCTGTTCGACTTCGTTCATATTATAGGCCTATAAATTACCAATGGTCTTTTTACAGAGGTGTATATCCAGTAAGTACTGGGTTTAGACCCAATTTTACCCTACAGCAGCTTCTAGTGCTTATAAGATTGTCTTTCGCAGTGGAACAAATTATTTATGTGAGGTGTTCATAATATTTTTCCATCTAGGGCTACCTCTAGATACATTACAACCCAGCTATATGTATGTTCAATAAAAATTGGACACATGTTATATGTCATTGTTTCTGCAATTTGTCTATACTACCATCTCCTACAATAATTACTATTTCTCCTGAAACATCCTGTATAATTATTTGGCTCTCGACGGGTCATCTAAAGTTTTCAGTGCTAGACGCACGGCATCGTCCGAACCCTGACGCACGACATCGTCCGAACCCTCGCGGGAATACAGTGTGGCCGCGAGCGAGTGGAATAATGGTCGGGAGGAGGGGGGTGGGGGAGGGAGGGGGGAGTACCGCACATGTGGTATACGGCAAAGATGGGAATTCGCGTCTGATGAGGAGCGTGTGTAGATATGTGCTGCAGAGAGGTTGGTTGCTGTGTCCCGACAGTGCCCACCGTCGGAGCTTCGAGTCCTCCCTCCGGCATTGTCCATAGTTTAAGTTAGATTAAGTAGTGTGTAAGCTTACTTGGTCCCATACGTTCTCACCACAAATTTACAAAATTTTAAATCCAAAATACTGCATCTCGGTTCCTACAATAGTGCAATAAGTGCGCACTGGTTAGATGTAACTGAAGTGAGTCTCCATCTCGGATTGTGGTTAAGGGCGAACCCCAAGCGAATGGCCACGAACAGTTGGGAGCGGAAACTTAATGTCATCGGAACCGTGTTGAAGGACCATGATATGCGATCGTTAGAGTGACTGCAGAAAGTTCGGTTTATAAATACATAGATACGTAGCAAAATTTATCATGTCACAGCTGTCTTACCGATACTGTAGGTCACTGCACATAAAATATTAGCTGTAGCCTCTTGGTATGTGTGGAAACAAAATATCTTCAAAGTACCCTTCCACACGGCGACTTTGCACAGGCAAAACAGAGGACTTGGAATTAAAGACGTGCCTTTAAACTAATACATGCCACTAAGACAAGCATCACGAAACTTCTGTTCCTCTCGCTAGATCCTGGAGATAGGAACGCTCCTGTTAATGTAGCACGCCAGCCTAGATTACGTCCGAAAGTACTATGGCGATTGGAGCTGTATAAGACTTCCACCAGCACAAACCAACACTAGAACCGTCTATGATTATATTACCAGACATCGTCTACACAAACCAATTCCGGTGAATTAACCTACAAAAAACTGGAGAAACGTCTGGAAAAATATCAACAATAAAATTATACCAACTAGAGTCAGTGCCGTATGGTGCGACGTTGTAAACGAAACCATACCCTCAGCGGAACGATTATGAAAAATCAAATTGAGACCATCTTCATACTGCGACAAATGTGGGCTTCTAGAAACTGTAGCGCACATCTTCTCATGTGAAAATAGAATCAGAATTTGGAACTGAACTACGAAGAAATTAGCACTATCCACAGAACCGCAGAAAGTCATATACCGATAACTGAAGCTTTAAACCTGACTGGAAATGTTACCCGTCCGCAAAGAATAACAGTTATTCGTGGCTTCTGGGACAGTTTGTGTTGTACGTCATAATAAACAAAACTTAGAACTTAGAAGAGTGCATGTTTTATATTGCAGAAGAACATTTTAAGCTGAAGAAGAATAACAAATATAAGGAATGTTTTAAAAAATTTTTATCTATTGCTTTATGTGGGCTACAAAGAGATGGACAGTTTTATTGATTAGAAGCAGAATACTATTCTTTCACTTTTTTTTATTCCTGGAATATTCTTTTACGTCGGTTCTTAAATCACAACTGTTCTAATTTGGCAAACCCCCTCCGGCTCCGAAACTTCTTCCATTTGTTGAAAAATATATGGCTTCCTTACAGACTTCATATGCATCCAGTGCATAATAACTTAATTTGTGAATATATTTCTGAATGAATGGTTGTTATTTATTTTTCCGTCACCCTGTTCACTGTTATAAGTTATGTTCCACAAGGATCGCACGCGATTGGAGGCGACAATCTGTAATTTATTTTACCTTAATTACTACTTCAATTTTGTTCAACAATTTAAAGGAATATATGAGTGCAAACATGGAATACATGTGAATAATGCAGCTGCTCAGTGACAGGTATGGGGGAGGCACTGTGGCCAGGCCTCGGATTTTCGACCCCTGCCCTCTTTGCCTCCGCCTACCTGGTGCTGAAATTCTTCTCAAACTTTAAAAAAAAGTAATAGTGCAGTGGTCAGAACGTCTGTCTAGTAAGCAGCAGGTCTAGGTTCGAAGCTCAGTCGGTCACAAATTTTCATCTGCTGTCGTTGCTGTATTTCAACGCGCTGTGACAGAGCGGACGTCGGTCCTTCGATATTTAAGATGCAATTGTTTTTTGAGGCAATAGAGGTGATTTGCGAACATTAGTCTTGCCATCAAAATAACGGGACTCCAACGGAAGCCAATCCTTAGTCATACCTTCGTGCCGGAGCTAACCCATGCCATATACATGCGAATTAGATTGTAGTTCATATTTAGTCAAATAACGAGTGGTCAGTATACAAGTATGCCGGCCAGGGTGGCCGAGCGGTTCTAGGCGCTACAGTCTGGAACCGCGCGAGAGCTACGGTCTCAGGTTCGACTCCAGTCTCCGACATGGATGTGTCTGATGTCCTTAGGTTAGTTAGGTTTAAGTAGTTCTAAGTTCTAGCGGACTGACCACCTCAGATGTTAAGTCCCATAGCACTCAGAACCATTTGAACCATTTTTGACGTATACAAGCATTTACAAACAGAAGAAGCAGGATTGCAGCGAACTGATCACTTAACCAAGTGCAACATAGAGTACCTGTGTAATGAGTCATTCCAGCTGCATAGCTGAGGGTAACATTTTTTAAGCAATTCATTGCAGAATTAATGTAATACCCGCACGATGATCTCTGTAGTCATACTGTATCATTAGCAGCCCGCGAAGGTAGTACTATGTTCGTTAAATCGGATTACTCAAGCTGAGGCCAAATAAAGACAAGCGACGACGCCACAACACTATCTTTACTTAGGTAGGTAGTCAGCGCTAAATTATGTGCGCCACCATTAACGTTGCCGTAAGCAGTTTGACAGCATAACACCACCACAACTACTGACAACCTCAACCATTATCATCACGCAGTTGTAACTCGCAGTGATTACAAGTTTCTCATGTTTGTCAAGAATAGCGGAAAGCGCCTCTGAAGTTCCGTTTCCATTACGCCTAGGCAGGTGAGAATCCTAAACATCAGTAATAGGTCACCTAGCGAAGAGAAGAGTCCACGTATTGTCTCAAGTTCTTGCAGTTTGATGTTAATGCAGTTCCAGATGGTTTCGCACTAACGGGTTCTTTTGGCTATCTGAATACTCATATTGGAATTATATAAGTGTAATTGCTAGAACGTTCAACTACCTTAATAACACCTCATTCTGGGTTGAATACGACTCGGAAAGAAACGTTAATTTGACGTTTCCATCCATCTCCTGACGTCTTACTGAATGAAGTCTGAAGTGCACGCACAGTTGTGTTGCCCGCCGCAAGGATTCTGTGAAGTGTTGTGGCAGCTGGCGGTCATTGCTGAATACAGACATGTGCTCCAGGGGAACTCGTCTTTGTTGCATTTTTTCCATAGCACAATAACATAAAGCTTGTTCTGCTGAAGAACTTGATGCCCACAAGTCCTTAAATAAGAATCTCCTAACGTGAGTAATGCATGAAAGGAAACAGACTTTTGGACAAAACAATGGACAGCTCTCTGCTTTTTGCGTTTCCGATAGCGCCTACGATAAGAATCTGGTGTCATATTATGTTTCAGAACCCTAAACTGTTTATTTTTTTACCTCATACTAAAACAAAAGTTATGATATGAGAAGAGGAAATGACTTACATGCTTCTCAGGAACTTGAGTTTTTCGTGTTTATTTTCCCACTTCATACTAAAACAAGGGCGTTAAAATGAGAAGAGGAAATGAAATATACGCTTCCAAGACATAATATTTCCTTGTGTGCTACTACTGCATACATGAAAGCCCTGCAGTTAATTTTTGTATGTTGGATAAATTTTGATATCACCTCACATTCCTTTGTGAGAAGGTTCCTATTTTCTTGGGATTCATATAGAGTGGACATTTCATCACTGGTTAATATTCTGATGACTAATTACATGATACCCATTGCAATTGCTCCATGGCTCCTGTGAGTAGAGTCTCACGTTGGTTACTATAAGAACACGCAGGCAGTGATATCCGCTCACTGCGGTCAGAGACAAGGTGATTTCTTTCTGTTTATGGCGAAGCGTCTGCTGCAGTGTCCACGCTCAGCCAACATAAACAAATCGCGGCGGCATTGGGCACTGCTGATCGCTGCGCTTGTCGCGAGCCTCGACAACAAGAGCGCACTGTCTCTGCTAACGATACTATGGAGTTAATACATCTTACTTAACGTAATATGCTGGACGTGGGTTGGGTGAAAATTCAGTTAGTAACTTCCCATCGCATTAAAATACTTTACAGTCATATTTGATGAATTATTTATTGTTGGTTGTCTCTCTAATGTTAATAGTATTGACTCAGATTGTGCATGAAAACGAAAACACCCACCCACACACACACACACACACACACACACACACACACACACACACAACACACAGTCATTGATTCTAGTGAGGCTGACAACTACTGTGTGTTGAACAACACATGCACCAGTCAGTTCCTCAGTTGGCGTCGAGTGGATGGGATTTTTCAATTACCTTGCATTGCAAGAATTGTAAGGAGGAGCCTGAAAGTAAATGGACTTGTATGCTAAAGAGCTGCGACAAAGCGAAGCCTGACCGATTATCAGATAATTGTCCACATGGGTTTTGTGGACGAGTATACTTTTAGTAGCCGCGCGGGATTAGCCGAGCGGTCTGGGGCACTCCAGTCATGGGCTGTGTGGCTGATCCCGGCGGAGGTTCGAGTCCTCCCTCAGGCATGAGTTTGTGTGTTTGTCCTTAGGATAATTTAGGTTAAGTAGTGTGTAAGCTTAGGTACTATGCTCCTTCAGAGCCCCAGTAAAAAATATACACTCATCAATGCACGTGTCCCCACCAACATCGAAAATAAGAAAAACACCGAAAATGTCGAAAAATTCTGGATCAAAATGGTTCAAATGGCTCTGAGCACTATGCGACTTAACTTCTGAGGTCATCAGTCGCCTAGAACTTAGAACTAATTAAACCTAACTAACCTAAGGACATCACACTCATCCATACCCGAGGCAGGATTCGAACCTGCGACCGTAGCGGTCGCTCGGTTCCAGACTGTAGCGCTTAGAAGTGCATGGGAAAAATTCTGGAACCAAGTCGAAAATACTATGAGCAAAATTCACCAGGATGACGTGAAAATACTAATGGAAAACTTCAACTCTCTATTTGGGCAGAAAAAACCTGTAGAAAAATCTTTGGTACAAATTCAACACACCGAAACGCTTAGACCAACGGCACACGTCTGACTGACATTTGCCAACAATTCAACCACAAATGGACGTCTTCCCAGTTTAGGAAAAAACCAGTTCCCAGGTAACATGCTTAGCTAACAGGTGCAAGCTGCTTTCGTTCGCCATTCGCGACTCGCTGAAAGCCAGATTTTTAATTCTTTTGTAGCACAGCTACAAGCAGGCTGATAAAAACTCAATAAGGGAATCGTAAGACAACGCTCGAGCAAAATTCGTCTTGCTACTTTCAGTAACTCTTAGTGTCAGAGCGAAAACCTTACGGTACTGCCAAATTCATAATGCCACTTTTGTTTTCTACCGACATATTTTTTGTTGTTGTGAATACATAATTTTACCTATGAAATGTCACATTTTCATAATACTTGCGAATGGTACAGGAAATGAAATAAATACAGATCTTTTCGAAGTCAAAAGTTGGTAATATCCTACTAATTCGTGTTAAAATAGGTTCAATCGTCTCACAGACACTTAATGCTTTATTGAGATAGACTGCCGTCGTGATGTTTCTGTAGGAAGCTGAATTTAATTTGTATTAGTACAGTGAATATTTTAATTGCATTTTCCATTAGTTTACTAAACGCAACAGTAATTATCAAAGAGAAATTAATCAGCAGCAGAATTTTCTTTCACGATATCTAAAACGATCTGACAATGCTAAAGTTGTTTACAAATTCTACGCCTGTAGAAACCTACTGGTTCTAACGATGTCATTAAACCAGAGTAGTTTTAAGAGTATTTCCGTCTAGAAATGAATTGCCTTGACGGTTGATCGATCAAGTGCGGGAAAGGTAAAATTTTACAAATATATGACGAGAGGGACAAGTGCTTGAGAGAGGACTTCCCTATCAATACAAGTGCCTGACAGACGACTTTTCTATCAATCTCCTGGATTGTTTTCTTTCTCAAATCAACATAGTGCGTTATCATACAGTAGCACAGGTGATGTAGTTTTGTTGCTCGATTTTCTTACACTGCGAAAGAAAGGTGTCTCAGTTGTGGCAACAAATGCCAGCTGTGTTGCACACACCCTGGGGGCAGAATTCGTAGCCCAAAACACACTTTTGGAATTATCAGATGTAAAATATCATGTTCACGTTACTCTTTCCTCGAGTTTACGTCTTTTGGTGGGGCACAGCCTTCATTTCTTCTTAGGAAGTTGACAATAAAGGCAACAAAATACGTCACCAGTAACAGTACTGCATAGGAATGGTCGATGAGTGACCTGATGACGTTCAATAATAGTCACTCCATTGATTTTTGTTGTTTCGAATTAGAGCATGCAGTACTCCTACACCAGACTTCTGAACTTTGCCTGTTGAATGCAAACATCGCATGATGGTTAAATAGTAATCTATCACATCTATCAGTAGTCGAGACTTCCTTAATGTGGAAAATCATTCATGCCAGAACGATCTTTGTTGAAACACGAATATCTTTTTCTGGCGTATTTTTACCAAAAGCACTCGCTCCAAACACAGTTCAAATCTTTCTAGCTGCCTCCTCTGCATTCACCCCTCTGTTATACCAAAAGTAAACGTTGTGTTGCAGATGTTACACCTTTTTCCACTTGCGACTCAATTTTACAATGCTTAACTGTAGTTCATGATTTTCAAGTATGCAAAATCCAGTGCTTAACTGCAAGATGATAACTAGAACTTCAAATTCGAAAATGACGGTTGATACATACACTGACAACGCGGCGCCGCGTTCACATGGGCGGCGCCGGATTTCAGGCGGCGGGTGGCGTCTGGCCGGTGGCCGGTAGCCGCTGCAGCGCGAGGAAACGCTCGAACGGAAGCTGTTATGATCGCGGCGCAGCCACGAGCTGTCCTGCGGAATTGTTTCTGGAATACTTGTCGTTGCTGGTGGGTAGAATGTTAAGCGAATTATCTTCGATGCTCAATCAGAATCATAACTTTAGACCGAAATGTGGTAAAAAAAAATAGTTGGACACGAACAGGCGACCGTAAGCTTAGAATGCATGACGATTACCATTTTTTCTTTTCTTTTTTTTTATTGTTCATTATTGATCGTTGTGTTTGGTCGTTGCGGACGTCGCAGGACATCCTGTTCAAGTTCGGTGGTTGATCCTTCCACTCAGTTTTTTTATTACAGAGGCCAACCGGCTCTCTGACCGAACACGCTGAGCTACCGTGCCGGCTAGCACTAGACCACGGGCTCACACAATCTGAGAACATCTCGGAAGTAGACAACACTTCCTCCTAACGCTTCCGCATCTTACAGTGTTGCCAGATTGTGCAGATGGCCGGTCAGTTTTATTGGCTACGTTAAGTGAATAGACTCGGACTTAGTCTCTGTGGTAGGCGGCCGGCGGTCAGTTTTTATGTCTAAAACTGTACTCCAATGTGTTTCATTCACGTATCTGTGTGGCGCTAAAGTGTGGTTATGGATAATACGTATGCTCAGATTGCGAATGTAACATAATAAGTAAAGAGAGGGAAATGAATTAGGCACCCTTCGTCTTCCGTAACATCAAATATATTTTAGTTATTCTATCTTAAATGAACTGCGCAGAAAATCATTCACCAGAAGTAAATAACTTGTTAGCAACATCAGATGATATTAACAGCTTTCCGGCGCGGGTTAGCCGTGCTTTCAACGGCGTCATATCGCGGATCGAACGGTGCTTGCGCCGGCGGTGTTTTTATGTCTAAGGCTGTACACTTGAGATATTTCGTTTCCCATGAAATGGTGGCAGACGATGCTGTGGTGTCTTCGAAGCGCGAGCTTCGTCAGTGCAAGATATCTCATCACAGCTGAGCGTACGTTTTCTTCCTGCTGCTAGTCTAATAGACAATGGCAATACTGTAGACTACTTTTTTACAACTATGTGATCATCGATTTATGTTCGCGGGTGTTTTATAATTATGTTAGTAAAATCACTCGATATTTTTATGTCCTTTAAATTACATTTGCTTCATGATTCGTATTGAAGACGTAGGAAACGTATGTTATTTGGTCCAGGAAGCACGTTCCAACATAAATTGATGCTTACACTGACATTTATGTTGCGAATTAGTCGTCTTATCCATCACATGGATAACGAGGATGCTCCGTTTCGCTACAGTTGTTTCATAGCTAACAAGGGAACCTCCCTATAAGTTGGCGCAGTGGATAGGCCTTGAAAAACTGAACACAGGTCAATCGAGAAAACAGGAAGAAGTTGTGTGGAACTATGAAAAAAAAAGCAAAATATACAAACTGAGTAGTCGAAGCGGACTGTGATGTCCTTAGGCTAGCTAGGTTTAAGTAGTTCTAGGTCTAGGGGCTGATGACATAAGCAGTTTGGTCGCATAGTTCTTGAAGCCATTTTTTGACCTTTTGCGTAAATTTTCTTTACATAAACGGCCGTATCTTTAGATTGCGTTGACATAGAAGCTCACTTTTTTACACCACCAAGGGACCGGTTACCGCAAGAAGTGCGATACATTTCCGCTTATTATGTCTACCCGTTCTGGAGGTAAACGGGTTTGAAAGGTTGGGTAGACCGATAGACGGTCAAGAAAGTGAGACTTGTAGGGTTCCGTTTTTACCGGTTTAGGTGACGAAATCCTAACAACGAAAACAGCTACGACAGCTACTGAAGATGAGAGCCGCATAAATAACACCCCCTACTCTTTATTCGAAATGTTCTAGTTGTAGTCGATACATCAGCATATTAATCGTAGCTACGCTTTCGATCCAAATCACGTTTACAGGAATGCAAATAGAATCCATTTACCTATACACGTTGTAATTCACATCCCAGTATTAATGCTACCGTGTTTTAGAAGTGCGAACATTCCCATTGCTAGGTAGCTTAAGAAACACTTAGGCTAATGAACGTTTTCTGGCTGTGGCGAGTCTAGTGGAGAATTCGAAACAGTGTAGAATATGTTTGGCAGCTATGTAGCCGTTTATTTCCTGAGGTGGTGCAGAATTATCCCACTAAATTTACCCTCTAATAAGAGTATTTTGTTATTTCGATAAACATCCCGAATGATTATCACATAAGCGGTGACATAAAGGAAGAAAATTCATGTTTTTGAGCCCAGAAAGCTCTATGGAACAGAATCTGTAGATCATTTTACCATTTTCATTGCGAAATTGCCGGCTTATTCATGTCTGGGGTAATAATAGAGGGCTGTTTGCCTGGGTTGTCTGCTAGCGTAGTGAAAGGAAGGTCTGGTTTGTTTTCGGTTCTAATCTCGATGGAGACAGGTAGAATACCAGTAAAGCAATTTTAAGAAATTCTCGCGCCCTCAATACTTTTTATCGCTACCTTCATTCTGTACTGCCGCCCTGTGCATGTCAATATGACACTCTTGTAGAATTTCATACATGTTACTGCCTACTTTTTCCGCTTCTGTCAATAATGGAACTGACTTAAGTGTGGCACTGAATGATTTTTAACTGAATTTCGTTATGAATCTTCACACATTGCTAAATTTGCACACTTTCGTGGTAGGTCAGCAACGGTAATCCAGTAGGACTGGTCTGAACGTTGACACAGACCGTTTCGCGGCCGAAAGCGGATAATATTTTACTAATTCGTAACGATCCGGCGTTCTTTGTCTTACTAAAACAGTTATGTTATCTCGATAAGTTGAAATTCATTTTTATTGGTACAGTTCATACCAATTAGCGTTTCTTCCTTCATTCTGTCTTATATTTGCGTGTTGTATTTAACACACTAATCAGCATTAATATAGTCTTACAAATTATTGAAAACAGCCTAAAAAAGTTCAGATAGTTTGTCAATTTCACGCCTGTGCATAGTATGTTGGTAGCACTTCGTCGCCTTGCCGGTTATGCTGTGTAGCAGACTTTAAAGCCGTGCGGATCAGCATAACGAAGAGGCGAGGGGTCTCGCTCGTTTTGTCCACGACTGTACATGGACCTCGACACCCTTCTGTTCAGTGTGCTACGCCTGTTGAGTATAGGACAGAGCTGTTTGAGCCTCGCGCTAGCTCGGTAGGTCATGTGTTGTATGTGGTCCCCCCAGAGTAATTTCCGGTCCAGCCAGACACCGAGGTATTTTACTTTCTCGTGGAAACGTATTGGGCGTGCATGTAGAGTTATTGGTCTGCAGTAGCGGTGTTTGCGCAGTTGCTTCGGTCTTCTAGTGAACAGAACGGCTTCGCACTTGTCGACGTTTACTCTAACACGCCATTTCTCCAACCAAGGCTCAGCCACTCTGAGTGCAGTCTGTAGGCGTGACGTAATGTTTGATGGTTTCCAACCTTGCGCGAGGATGGCAGTGTCATCCGCGCAGATTGCCATCGTTGTGTTGCGTGTGGTTGGGAGATCGTTTATGTAGAGGTTAAACTGTAGGGGCCCTAGGATGCTTCCCTGGGGTACTCCCACGTGTATACCGTGTCGTGTTGATTGTTTTCCCTGCACGTCAGTGTTGAAACTCCTGTCTGTGAGGTATGAGTGTATTAGACGCACCAGCCCGTCGGGGAATCCCGCGTCGCTGAGTTTGCGGATGAGGCCGTTGTGCCATAGACGGTCGAAAGCCTTTTCGATGTCTAGGAACACCGCCCCTGTAGCTTTGTTTATGTTGAAGCCATATGTTATATGTTCAACGACCCGTAGGAGTTGTTGTGTTGTGGAGTGGTGATTCCTGAAGCCGAATTGCTCCAGTCTCAGGATGTCATTTGTTATGCAGTGCCTAGTGATGCGTTTGAGAATCACCTTCTCAACAATCTTACTGAGCGAGCTCAGAAGGCTGATGGGTCGGTAATTTTGTGGGAGGCTGTGGTCTTTCCCCGGCTTCCTGAACATCAGGACCTTGGCCGTCTTCCAAAAGGCGGGAAAGTGTTGGTATTTTAATATGGCATTCGTTATGTGTGTTAGGTACTCAGTTGCTTTATCCGTGAACTCCTGGAGGACACGATTTTGAATGCCATCATAACCAGGGGCTTTCCTAGCAGCGGAATGCATTATAGCCCAGGAGACTTCGGCTGTGCTAGCATGTCGAATGTCGTCGCGCGATGGTTGGGCTAGAATGCGTGTAACCTCTTGGTCAGTAGCAAGTGTGAACACTGGATCTGATGGTACCAGGTTCGGTGTGAATGACGCTGCGAGTGTGCGGGCCATTAGTTCTGCTTTCTCTTCCGCTGAGTATGCAGGTCCGTCAGGCCCTTGAAGTGTTGGGGTGTATATTTTCTCCCTGGTGAAGTGTCGGGCTAGTTGCCACACGCCAGGTCGTGCGGTGTCCAGCCCTTCGAGTTTTTGGTTCCACTATTGTGTTCTATGTGTTTGTATTTTATCGTGTATGATGCCCTGTAGCCTGTTAATGTGCCGTTTGAAGTACGGACGCCTGGTGCGCTGCCATTGTCTCCTGAGGCGATTCCTCATTGAGATTAGGCCCAGGATTTCCTGGGGCAGGGCCACACTGTGTTGTTGTGAGGTGCGATCAGGTATGGTGCCTGCCATTGCGTCCTGGTCGGCGTTAGTGAGGGTTTCTACTGCCTCGTCAATTTGTGGTGTTTCATTAATTTCGTGTATGGGTGGGATGTGGCTATCAGGCGTTTCCTTGAACAATGTCCAAGTCGCACGCCCGTAGTCCAACATCTTGCGTTGTTCCATGTGCTGCAGTGTTTCCTCAATGTATAGTATTACAGGTTGGTGGTTTGAGGGCAGATCGTTTTCAACGGAACGTTGAGTGTCGATGTAATGCCCTTGATGAGGGCCATGTCTATCACGTCTGGCCTGTGTCCCCTCTGATAGGGAATGTGCGTCGGTTCAGTCGGCACTAGTATAATGTAGTTTCTGCCGAGTGAATGTTCGTACAGTTTTTTGCCGTTGGGATTTCGTATGCGTGAATTTCATTCTGGGTGTTTTGGGTTCAGATCTCCAGCGACTATTACTCGCGGTGAAATGTTAAGTAATGTGCTGATATCGCGTGTTGAAATGCCTACAGGGCTGTTGAACTTGACTCTGACGACCGTAGCCTCGATTTTTTCCAGTTCAGGGAGCTCTATGTTTGTGTGCTCAGTGTCTTTGTGTATGACGATTGCAGTTCCACCTGCCACGGCGCCGCCCGGTCGGTCGGTACGATAGACACAGTAGCCAGTAAAGTTTAATTGTTTGTGCGGTTTAAGCTTAGTCTCTCTCAGTAGCGCGACAAGGATTCCCTTGCGCTCCATGAACGCGGCAAATTCTGCCCTTTTGTTGTGGATCGAGTCTGCATTCCAGAATAGGGTCTGTGATAGTGTGTGAGGGTTTGCGTTATGGGCCGGATGTGGTATATTATTCATGTAAGAGTGTGAAAGAGTGTTGTGATGGGAGTGTGTATGACAGCCCAGTATTGCCCGGGTTCGGCGCTCATGAGCTGGGTGATGAGTGTCAGCCGTCAGCACCTTGGTAAGGATTTGAACGGTCGTGTGTCGAGGGAATAGTGTTTCCAGTATTCCCCCAGGTGATGTGTTGGTGTTGGGTGTGGCAGCCTGAGGTGCTGTTGTGGAGTTAGCGGCCGTTTGTGCGGGTATTGGTGCGTTGTTAGGTGTGGCATTTGTGTTTATGCTTTGTGACAGAGGTTGTGGCGCCTCTGTTACTTCTGTGGTGAGGGGGATGGTAGAGTTAGTTACAGTCTCGATGTCTTGTTGACTGTTTTCCTGTGTGCTACTGATCTGTTGTTGCTGCGTGGCCTGTTGTGGTGATTTCGTGTTCCCCGCCCTGTGTTTACGTGTACGTCCATTCCTCCTCTGGGCTTGGGGTTCTGGGGGTTCTTGTGTGGATGTGTTTTCCTGTATATCGTGCGTTTCTTCGCAGCACGTGATTTCATGAAGTGGGGTCGTGTTGTTTGGGGGCATAGGTGTTGGTACCGATGCTTGTTGGGTTTCAGGTGTTGTCTGTGGCTGTTGTGTAGCTGTTGCAGCGGTTGTTTCTCGTGTGTGTGAAGGGCGCTGAGATTCCTCGGCCAGTGCCGTTCCGCCAGGGCGTGCAACCGTGGCAAACGTTACGCCGTTCCTTACTGGGTTCGGCGCTGGCCTCGGGCGTGGTATGTCGTATTGTACCTTGCTCTTGTCTTGTTTACGCTTCAGCGCCTGTTTGTATGAGCTGCACTGTCTGAAGTTTCCCACATGGGGCCCACCGCAGTTGGCACAGCGTCGCTGGTTTGGCTGTGTTTGTGTGCAGGTGTTGGATCTGTGACTGCCAGCACATCCGCGGCAGCGAGTTACCGGGCCGCAGCGGAGGGCCGAGCGGCCGAACCGCTGGCAGTTGTTGCATTGTTGGGGGACGTTGGGTGGTTCGTAAAGTTCTACACGTACGTCCATCCGCAGAAAGCTCTTTATCTGCAGGATGGCGCGGGAATCAGCCGTGTCGGCTAACTCAACCATGTAGTGTGGTAACGGTGCGTGTGTGCGGAACCCCGTCATCCGGGAGGCACTTTTACACTCGAATCCTAGATAACAAAGCGCCGCTGTACTGTCTCGTTGGGGGTACTGGGATCAACTCCCTTGATCACGTACTGCTGGGTTCTCTCGTCCAGCGTTCTGTACGTGTAATGTTCGATCTTTCGATCTTTGAGGAAGGTCAGAAGATCTTTATATTCGTTGTCTGTGGCAACGTACAGTGAGGCCCTATCCCCCGAGTACTTTGCATGTAATGTACTGTTTATGTGCCTTTCCGCGAATGCAGTGTTAAGGGCACTAAGGTTCCCGTAGTTTTGTATAACCACTGGGGGGAAACCAGTCTTTTGTTGTGTGGGCACCGCTGTGGCTTTGTGTGCTTTGTTGTTGTTCGACACAGCTGTCTTTGCATTTTGTTTTGTGTTAGTATTGTTGCTAGCCTGAGATGAGCTAGTAGGTGTAGGCAACAGCGCCTTTCGGTTGCCTAGCGAGTTTCGTTGCTTGCTTGTTTGTGTTGGTGTTTTTCTGGGTCTGCGTTTTGGGCCCTGTGTAGGGCTCTGTGTAGTGGTTTTCTGTGTCCACATCCGCCGCCGCTGCCTCGATCTCTTGAGGCGTCGTCGTCGGTGGGACAATGGTACATGACTGTCCAGTGACAGGTGAGTGTAAGGTTATGTTAAGTGTTGCTGTTTTGGTGGGTGAGACGTCCGCCCCGAATAGTTCGGTGATTAGCCGGCGCGACTAACAGCACATCGTCTGCAGTGCCACTCCTAAGCTCGTGACCATACCGGTTGCGCTCTGGACGACTGGAAAACAGTGGCCTGTAAGATGAGTCCCGATTTCAGCTGGTAAGAGCTGATGGTAGGGTTCCAGTGTGGCGCAGACTCCACGAAGCTGTGGACTTAAGTTGTCAACAAGGCACTGTGCAACCTTGAGGTGACTTCATAATTGTGTGGGCTGTGTTTACATGGAATAATATGCGTCCTCTGATCCAACTGAACCGATCACTGAGTGGAACTGGTTATGTTCGGTTAGTGCCACTGTCTGCCTATTATGACGTGTTTTAGCAGGAAATAATTTTAAACAAACAGCCGTGATTGCCGACCGCGGTGGCCACGCGGTTCTAGGCGCTGCAGTCCGGAACCGCGCGACCGCTACGATCGCAGGTTCGAATCCTGCCTCGGGCGTGGATGTGTGTGATGTCCTTAGGTTAGTTAGGTTTAAGTAGTTCTAAGTTCTAGGGAACTGATGACCTCAGATGTTAAGTCCCATAGTGCTGAGAGCCATTTGAACCGTCGAACAGCCGTGATTAGTCGACAAGTTATTGTCTGTTCTTGCTTCTTATGACATTAGCAAGAAACAATTCTTTTTTTAAAAAAATCTCTCTGTACTCCACCACAGTGATATACACTACTGGCCATTAAAATTGCTACACGACGAAGATGTGCTACAGACGTGAAATTTAACCGACAGGAAGAAGATGCTGTGATATGCAAATGATTAGCTTTTCAGAGCATTCACACAAGGTTGGCGCCGGTGGCGACACCTACAACGTGCTGACATGAGGAAAGTTTCCAACCGATTTCTCATACACAAACAACAGCTGACCGGCGTTGCCTGGTGAAACGTTGTTGTGATGCCTCGTGTAAGGAGGAGAAATGCGTACCAGCACGTTTCCGTCTTTGATGAAGGTCGGATTGTAGCCTATCGCGATTGCGGTTTATCGTATCGCGACATTGCTGCTCGCGTTGGTCGAGATCCAATGACTTAGCAGAATATGGAATCGGTGGGTTCAGGAGGGTAATACGGAACGCCGTGCTGAATCCGAACAGGCATCTTATCCGCATGGCTGTAACGGATCGTGCAGCCACGTCTCGATCCCTGCGTCAACAGATGGGGACGTTTCAAAGACAACAACAATCTTCACGAACAGTTCGAAGACGTTTGCAGTAGCATGGACTATCAGCTCGGAGACCATGGCTACGGTAACCCTTGACGCTGCGTCACAGACAAGAGCGCCTGCGATGGTGTACTCAACGACGAACCTGGGTGCACGAAGGGCAAAACGTCATTTTTCGGATGAATCCAAGTTCTGTTTACAGCATCATGATGGTCTCATACGTGTTTGGCGACATCGCGGTGAACGCACATTGGTAGCGTGTATTCGCCATCGCCGTACTGGCGTATCACCCGGCGTGATGGTATGGGGTGCCATTGGTTACACGTCTTGGTCACCTCTTGTTCGCATTGACGGCACTTTGAACAGTGGACGTTACATGTCAGATGTGTTACTACCCGTGGCTCTACCCTTCATTCGATCCCTGAGAAACCCTACATTCCAGCAGGATAATGCACGACAGCATGTTGCAGATCCTGTACGGGCTTTTCTGGATACAGAAAATGTTCGACTGCTGCCCTGGCCAGCACATTCTCCAGATCTCTCACCAATTGAACACGTCTGGTCAATGGTGGCCAAGGAACTGGTCGTCACAATACGCCAGTCACTATTGTTGATGAACTGTGGTATCGTGTTGAAGCTGCATGGGCAGCTGTACCTGTACACGCCATCCAAATATAAACATATAAACTAACTGTTAGAGAAATGAACTTTACGTTCTGAAAAATTATAGTATCTCTGTAGCAAGTAAATTTTCACATACTCACATAGAACCTAATTCCAGGGATTAAACTTGCACATAACGATTTCCCTCGATATGTAAAAAAGAAAATTCGCAAAATTGACATCCAGTGATGGACTCTAACTTATTCCTATATCACCACTCAGAACAGATTTGATTTTAATTAATACTTCAAATATTTTATTGGAGCAATAGGAAGGTCCCTATCACAACTGTCCTAAAGTTCTTATTCTGAATGATCCTCCGCTAGCAGAACTGTGATCACTGGCTGTTGTAGGATTGTCATCTTCGTCGCCTGTTTGTTGATCTCCATCGCTGACGTCCTCCTCCATCCACCGACTAAAAATTTCATAAAAAATAGTATCCTTAAAACTGACTCGTTTCTGCGAACGCATTTTGTACTGTACTGAAGAAAACAGATAGGTAGTTCTTGAGACGTCTAGGAGACCCCAAAACGTGACGGTAACAAGTATCAACAACAAACTAAGAAGGCGATAAAGCCACCAACAACAAAACATTGTAGGATTGGCTATTTGAGGAGGGTAGGTTGGATACAGACGCATTTCGCCAGAACTGGCCTTGGAGAGCAAGTGCGAAAAATTTCTCGCGGTCAGAGAAACCACACCACTTGAGTTACGGGTTAAAAAACTTGCGGGCTATAAGATGGTATACTGGGAACTGTTCCGCAGACGCGAAATAAAGATTATAAAATGAAATTTTCCTTTACAGAGCGCACGATAGCAATGCAGCGGAGGCTCGACGCTGCGACGCCGAGTCGTGACAGGAAATAATTTGGCGCGAGCGAAGGGTAGCGGGGTTAGGGGCGCCGGGGTTGTAGTGCCACGGAGAGGGTTGGTGGGGGGGGGGAGAGTGGGGTGAGTGGGGAGGCGGTCCGCCGCCGGCAGCACGGTGGCGGAGCGCGCCGTCAGTTCGCTTCGCTGGCAAGAGGCGCTGAGAAGCATCATATCTGCCGCTGTCTGCAATGTGACACGACTCCCGCCCCCTAAATGAAATATCTTCCTTGTGTGACGTACGTGTCGAAATTCTTTTTGGGGATATATACTCCAGAATTCATACTGTAAGTGCGTGTCAGTTAAATTCTTTTTGGGGAAATATAGCGTTAAATTTTCCATCTTTTTTCCCATATAAAACTTTTCTTGTAATGTCAGTGTTAATTATCGTAATACAGCGCTGACGTGAAAAACCACCCGTAATTGTTGATAAATAATCCTATTTTGCTCTTTTTCAACATCATTTCCACCAGATTTTCAATGATCACGTGACAGGTAGTTGAGCTATGTGTAACTCTACATCTACATCTGCGAGGTGCCGGGGCTAGCAGTGTATTTAACACTAAATTCTTCCAGAATCTTCATATGTAAATGATGCTCTAACCCCCCCCCCCCTTTTCTAACTACGACTTTTGCTGTTGCACATGGATTAAGAAGAAACGTGAACTGACTGTAATCGACCCTGCAAGTGGAGTAGAAAAGAGTCTGGCACCTGCAACAATTTAATTTGATAGAAATTAATTAAATAAAGGAAAGTTTCATTAACGTAGTGAGAAATGAAAGGGTTGCTCTACCGATTAACAGAATGAAAGTTCTATCCAAAATAACAATTTGATTTATTATGACTAAACTCGAAATAATAAACAAAACACATGAAACATTTACAATACATCAAATTGGATCAAATTGGATACTCAAATAAATGCTGTGAAGGTGAAGTTGTTCATAAACTAGATTGTGACATTTATGACGAAGTGGTATGTGGAGCCAATTCCTTGCAAATCAAATCTTAAGAGTAACACCGAGCCAACCCAACATTAATTGCTGCTACAGTAGTGAGAACTCAGACAATGAACACCCAACACAGAACCACGTAAGAAAAGACAGGAACAGGCGCGCTCTGCTGAGCTCTAATTATCACAGAGCAAAATTCCCTACTCTGTGAGTGCTGCGGACATACATTACCAAGCTGTCTTCTTAACTGTAACAACACGATCTGGCGTACCAGAGGCGATGGCTTGTAGCTTCGACGTCCCATCGCGCCGATGATAGTGTCGCGAGTATAGCCCAAAACAAATTATCCTGGTCTGGTTCTTCCAGACTAAAGACTTCCTAGCAATACAAATGCGCCTCTGAGGGAGACAAAGAAGGCCCGCCACACAATCACTGACGGTACAGTGATTGATTTTAACAAGAGAAGTCACACAGTAACTCCGATACAGTCAACTTTACCCAAAACTGCTCAAGACAGACAACATAGGCCACTTGTATGCAGAACGCTCAATTGCCAACTGTACTTGGAAAGTTACGTTGAAGTCGAAACTTCAGCAACTTCATCAAACAGTTACAATTAAATAAAAGTATATTAGACAACCAACGGAAGGCAGGCTGTCCAGAGCAGCGAGAGCTCAGTCTTGTAACCTACTCCGACCGAAAGGCGAGAGACGACTCCCTCAATAGCACCCATACAAGCCGAACACAGAACACATTCCTGCCCCCACGACAGTGGCCGTGGTTAAACGTTCCAATCAGCAAACAGGAAACCGGCGGAAAATTCCACTCTATTGCCAAAGCACTCCCATTCCACCAATGGAGATTCTTGGCACCAATTTCTGCGCCGATTTTGCTACGTCACGAAGCTATGCCCTGAGCAAGCCAATCACAGTTACGATTTTGCAGAAAGCGCGGGAATTTGCCCGCCAAGACTGCCTGGGAACACAAGTCATTCCCACGCCTCACTGGCAGCCCGCCAGAAAGTGTTTTCACTAAGTTTCTGTGAAGTAACGGTATCTCCAGCCCAGCCGCTCCTTCAGGCCCCTGTGGGCGTGTCGTTCCCGCTCTTATGACAATGTCGGTGTCTGGAAAGCATCCACTCAACTCCCTCACACCTGTCAGCTTAACCCTTTCAAGCTCAGCAGAACCCGCCTGTCACCGGACCACCCAGGTGACGAGAGACACTGCGTGGGAAGTCTGTGTGTGAAGAAATAGCAACTTTTCACCGCATGCAATTAGAGAGGAAAATCGAATTACTCAGAGTAAGATAGAAATATGAGAGGGGGCTCATGCCACCTCTCACATCTGCATTTGCATCTACATGATTACTCTGCAATTCACAATTAAGTGCCTGGCAGAGGATTCAATGAACCATCTTCAAGCTATTTTTCTACCGTTCCACTTGCGAAATGCGCGCGTGAGTAACGAATACTTAAATCTTTTTGTGTAAGCTTTGATTTCTCTTATTTTATAGTGATCATTTCTCCCTATGTAGGTAGGCGCCAACAAAATATTTTCACAGTTGGAGGACAATGTTCATGATTGAAGTTTCACAAGAAGATCCTGCCGCAAGGGAAAACGTCTTTGTATTAATGATTGCCACCCCAATCCACGTATCATATCCGTTGCATTCTCTCCCCTATTTCGTGATAATACAAAATGGGCTGCTCTTCTTTACACTTTTTCGCTGTCCTCCTTCAGTCTGATCTGATGCAGGTCCCACGCCACATAGCAATATTCGAGAAGAGGAGTGGACAATTGTAGTGTCAGCAGTCTCCTTAGTAGTCCTGTTGCGCTTTCTAAGTGTTCTGCCAATAAATCACAGTGTTTACTTTGCTTTATCCACAAAATTATCTACGTGGTCATTCCAATTTAAGTTATTCGTAATTGTAATCATTAAATACTGAGTTAGATTTACAGCCTTTAGTTTTGTGTGATTTATTGTGCAACCTTAATTCGGCTAATTTCTTTTAGTACTGATGAGGATGGCTTCACTCTGTGAATTAAGAGTCAGTTGCTACTTTTCACACCACACGAATAAAAAACAAATGAACACTGTCTGAATGTGCCTTGAAAGCCTAATGGTATCGACCGGCTGCCGTGTCATCCTCAACCCTTTCACGTCACTGGAGGCAGATACGGAGGGGCATGTAGTCAGCATACTGCTCTCACGGCTGTTGTCAGTGTTCGTGACCAGTGCCGTTACTTCTCAATCAAGTTGCTCCTCAATCGGTCTTACAAGGGCTGAGTGCACCCCGTTTGCCAGTAGCACTTGGCAGACCCGGACTTTGACCCATCCAAGTGCTACACCATACAGATATCTTATCTAAATAGTTTTACAATTTGTTTTGATCAGCTGATGACAGTAAATAACAGCATCATCTGCGAAATGTCTAAGAGGACTGCTCAGATTGTCTCCTAAATCGTCTATGTAGATCGGGAGCAGGAGAGGGCCTATAACACTTCGTTGGAGTATACCAGATATTACTTCTGTTTTTCTCGATGGCTTTCTATCAGTTATTATGAACTGTGGCCTTTAAAATAAAAATCACGAATCCATTCACACAGCTGAGGCGATTCTCCATAGGTATGCAATTTGATTAGAAGACGCTTGTGGGCAACGGTGTTGTAAGCCTTCTGGAATTCTAAAAAGATGAAATCAGTTGACATCCCTGTCGATAGCATTCATTCCTTCGTGAGAATAAGGAGCTAGTTGTGTTTCGCAAGAATGATACTTTGTCGGCCGGACTGGCCGAACGGTTCTGGGCGCTACAATTTGGAACCGCGCGACCTCTACGGTCGCAGGTTCGAGTCCTGTCTCGGGCATGGATGTGTGTGATGTCCTTAGGTTAGTTAGGTTTAAGTAGTTCTAAGTTCTAGGGGACTGATGACCACACAAGTTAAGTCCCATAGTACTCAGAGCCATTTTGAAGAATTATATTTTCTGTATCCATACTGACTCTTTGTCACTAAATCGTTTTCTTCGAGGCAATTCATAAAGTTCAAACACAGTACATGTTCCAAAATCGTACTGCAAATCTATGTTAGTAATGTGGGTCTGTAATTCAGCGAATTCCTCCTATTTCCTTTCTTCGGTATTAAGGTGTGACTTGTGCAACATTGCAGTCTTTAGGTGTGGATCTTTCGAAGAGTAAGCTGTTGTATTTGATTGCGAACTATATAGCTATCGTATCAGTATACTCTGAAAGGAACCTGACTGGAATACAATCTGGACCAGAGTCCTTGAGTCCCTTATTTAAGCTGCCTCGCTACATCAAGGTTATCTGCTTGTAAGTTACTCATATTGGCTTGAAATCTAGAAACTGTATTGTTCATCGCTCTCCTTTCTTGTATGGCTTGCTAGCATGGTAAATCGAACGAACAGTTTTCGATGATCATATGATCGATAGCTGATGGTTCAAATGGCTTTGAGCACTATGGGACTTAACATCTGAGGTCATCAGCCCTCTATAACTTTATAACTTAGAACTACTCAAACCTAACTAACCTAAGGACATCACACACATCCATGCCCGAAGCAGGATTCAAACCTGCTACCGTAGCAGTCACACGGTTTCAGACTGAAGCGCCAAAACCGCTCGACCACATCGGCCAGCTGACCGACAGCTGAACTAACATGCTTCCAACAGGATAACACATGAACTTTTCTTTCTAAAATGAACAATTGTCCGAAACTTTTTCTGCCACCATCTTGTGTGACATCACAGTACGATTGCCTGAAAAAGGCCGAGGAAAGGTGAGGATGGGAGGGGTAGAAGTAGGGACCTCGACATTGACAGGTCATTTGTATAAAGCTCATTTGTATAAAGTGGCCGAGCACGTACATAGCTATACTACTTCTAGCTTTCTCACAAAAATACTCTCCTTGCCTTAATGACTGATTCATTAACTTTTGTAACTATAATCGATATGAGACATTACGTATGCTAATCCCTGTCTCTACACTGACACAGTCGATTAGGGCAGGCCTGTTTGTAGCTATAAGGTCTAAAATATTTCCATTGAGTGTGGATTGTCTAAATAGGCAGTACTTAACAAGACTGTCTGCACCACCAGCAGTACATAGACATTTCAGTCTATTCACAGTAGGTTAAAATTGTCTCCAGCTAACATTGCATGATTTGAACATTTCCGTGCTACTGGGCACAGACTTCCTTTGAAGGACTCTAAAACTGTCACGGCAAAATCAGCTGGCTGATAAAAACATCCAACGATTAGCTTGATTTCACTTAGTCATGTCCAGATAGTTTCATAATCACACTCAAGTTCGACCTCTAGTGTCAACTATAGTGAACACTACTCCTGTGGTATCTAATCTGTGTTTTTGATACACAGGAGAGAGGTAAAATAATGTGAACGCCTGTACTTACTTGGGAATGGTTTATTAATAAGGGGTTGGACCCCTATTTTTCCGTAACACAGTGCGATTCTTCTTGGAATACTGGCATATAATGATTGTACAATCTGCAGTGGAATGTTATGCCACTCTTCGATTAGAACCTCTTCTAACTCCTGTAGTGACGGAGGCCGAAATCCTCTCCGGAGTCTGCGCTCCAGTACCGCCCACAAGGATACGATAATGTTCAAGTTCGGCGATTGTGCTGGCCAGGGAACAAGCTGCAGTTCAATTGCATGCTCCTCATGCCACAAGTGTACTGTCCTGGCTGTGTGAATGGATGCATTATCGTCCTGAAATATGTCATCATTGTTGGAGAACAACATTTGAATCATGGGGTGCACCTGATCGTCTGAAATGTTCACATAATCGTTGGTTGTAACACGGCCTTTGAGAGTAATGATGGGACCAGCAGATATGTCTGCTTACACCATCACACTTCCATCTCCATGCTTGACCGTCGGAATCAAGGTTGTAAGCTTCTTTTGGCGTTCTGCAGACGTAAACACCGCCCGATGTTGGAAATAACGAAAACGTTGACTCTTCGGACCATATGACGTGTTTCCACTGATCAACCGTCCAGGATTTACGCCCCTGACACCATGTTTCACGCTTCTTTGCGTTGATTGTCGTCATTAATGGTTTTGGTATAGCAGCTCGTCCATGAATATTCGCTTTATGGAGTTCTCGACGGACAGTGTCGACAGATAGGGGTCTCGAAGATGGCTATTGAGCTCTACAGTCACTTTAGCCGCCGTAGTTTTGTGTTGCTTTGACACAATTCGTGTTAGCGTACGACGGTCTCTGTCATTTAGTTTTGATTTGCGCCCACTACTACGTTTGCACGATGATGTCTTTCCATGTTTCGTGCAGGCTGTCCTGACAGTTAAAACAGTTGCTCTTGAAACGTTCGATAACTTGGCTGTCTTAGTTACTGATGCTCCAGCTAATCTGGCCGCCACAATCTGTCCTCTTTGGAACTATATTAGATCTTACATTGCACGCCGATCTCGGTCTCTGAATGCAAGTAAGAAGTGTGCGCTGCTCGTAAAGAACCTGCACTGATGCCTAGTCCGTACTGAACACGCGCAGTCCAGCGAGACACGTGCCTTACCTGCGTTGCTCAGCGCCAAACACAACCATCCCATTACTACCACTGTTCACATTATTTTGCCTATTCCCTGTACGTTCCATGATTCGCTAAATACACTCCTGGAAATTGAAATAAGAACGCCGTGAATTCATTGTCCCAGGGAGGGGAAACTTTATTGACACATTCCTGGGGTCAGATACATCACATGATCACACTGACAGAACCACAGGCACATAGACACAGGCAACAGAGCATGCACAATGTCGGCACTAGTACAGTGTATATCCACCTTTCGCAGCAATGCAGGCTGCTATTCTCCCATGGAGACGATCGTAGAGATGCTGGATGTAGTCCTGTGGAACGGCTTGCCATGCCATTTCCACCTGGCGCCTCAGTTGGACCAGCGTTCGTGCTGGACGTGCAGACTGCGTGAGACGACGCTTCATCCAGTCCCAAACATGCTCAATGGGGGACAGATCCGGAGATCTTGCTGGCCAGGGTAGTTGACTTACACCTTCTAGAGCACGTTGGGTGGCACGGGATACATGCGGACGTGCATTGTCCTGTTGGAGCAGCAAGTTCCCTTGCCGGTCTAGGAATGGTAGAACGACGGGTTCGATGACGGTTTGGATGTACCGTGCACTATTCAGTGTCCCCTCGACGATCACCAGTGGTGTACGGCCAGTGTAGGAGATCGCTCCCCACACCATGATGCCGGGTGTTGGCCCTGTGTGCCTCGGTCGTATGCAGTCCTGATTGTGGCGCTCACCTGCACGGCGCCAAACACGCATACGACCATCATTGGCACCAAGGCAGAAGCGACTCTCATCGCTGAAGACGACACGTCTCCATTCGTCCCTCCATTCACGCCTGTCCCCCAGGAGCAACAGTGTCCCTAATTTGCTGGGAAGTGGCGGTGCGGTCCCCTACGGCACTGCGTAGGATCCTACGGTCTTGGCGTGCATCCGTGCGTCGCTGCGGTCCGGTCCCAGGTCGACGGGCACGTGCACCTTCCGCCGACCACTGGCGACAACATCGATGTACTGTGGAGACCTCACGCCCCACGTGTTGAGCAATTCGGCGGTACGTCCACCCGGCCTCCCGCATGCCCACTATACGCCCTCGCTCAAAGTCCGTCAACTGCACATACGGTTCACGTCCACGCTGTCGCGGCATGCTACCTGTGTTCAAGACTGCGATGGAGCTCCGTATGCCACGGCAAACTGGCTGACACTGACGGCGGCGGTGCACAAATGCTGCGCAGCTAGCGCCATTCGACGGCCAACACCGCAGTTCCTGGTGTGTCCGCTGTGCCGTGCGTGTGATCATTGCTTGTACAGCCCTCTCGCAGTGTCCGGAGCAAGTATGGTGGGTCTGACACACCGGTGTCAATGTGTTCTTTTTTCCATTTCCAGGAGTGTATTACCTGGAGGGCAGTAAATTCGGGAACTTTGTTGCGAATACTTCGACGATTTACTCATGGCGCAGATACGAGGGATATTGTATGTTTCCACTACAACACATTCGCAAATACAAGGGCTGTTTTTTGAACGTCTACTCAGTCGCGAAATTAAAACCACAGTGTAAATCTGCTGAAGCTTTGCACAGATGTGTTGCACAGTGCCTCTTTTGTGCCCGTCCATAGCATCGCGTCGCACGCTTCGGTTCTGAACGCACACTGAGCACGTAAAGATGCCTAGAAAATTGTGTCTCCAGCCAGGTATGAAGTGCATGCAGAGGGATTCAGCCTGATTTCATGCAGCCCATATAATGTAACTGTCATGTGTATCATTCTTCATGACAGTGCTCAGCCACACACTGTAGGAGCAGCAACGAATCTCCTGTACCTTTTTCGATGGGAAGTGTTTGGTCACCCACCAGACAGTACGGACTTGGCTCCCTCTGTTTCCATCTCTTTGTTTACATGAATCTTTGGCTATGACAGCGTTTTGTCACAAAAAGCGGCCTGCAGACCAGCTTAGGGTATCGGCAGAAAGCGCAGACGGCTGGTTTCTTTGACGAGGTTATCGCAAAGCTGGTACCACCCTATGACAAATATCACACTTGGACCTGCGCCTATGCAGAGAATCAGTTGGAAGGTGTAGCTAAAGTTGGAAAGAAAACATTTATGATTTTCACTGTCGTTTCCATTTCTCAACTGATCGGAGACAAAAAAAAAGGACTGAAACCCAGAACTATGTTTCTGCATCCGCTAAATAGTTCGGAGTTGTACATTAATGCGTCGAGCACACGATTTAAGCAGCTGCACGCCAACATTCTGACAGTTACCTCTCAGTTCTCAGCAGCTCTCTTCAGTTCTCATCTGCCGTCATCTGTTGCTGGCCAGTTCTAGTCATGGAACAATTAAAGCTAAGTGTCGAAGATTAGCCGAAGTGATAGTGAAAGTGTTTACCTATTCAGAGACTGAACTTAGGGACTCTTTAACTGCAGTCCAAACTGTACTTCAATTAGCTTAGTTAGTCACCATCTGCAGTGATAGGTTAGATTAAGTTGAGTACTTTCCCATCAACAAAGCAAAAGGTGAATATTTTTTGACGTAAATTCCTTTAATAAATGATTCTTCTTGTTTCTCATGCATTGCCGAATTTATCATGTTTTATATATGCTTCCCCGTGACGTGACTGAGGCAAGCATGCTTATAGGCCTCTTCCCCATAGCTACTGCTTCCATGATTCTAGTTTTTCTTTTCGAATTTCCACTGTGTGTTCTCTCTGTTTTTTAAACAGCTCATTCAGTGAAGACCAAAGGGGTTGAATAGCGGGAAAAATTCGTGTAATCACAAATTTTGTACATTGGTAGGAGAGAAGGCCATGAACTTCAGACTAAAAATCCTGACCGGTGAGGTGTTAACATTGATGATGGAGGGTGGGAGGGGCGGCCTTTAAAGATAATTTTTTATGTTTTTCTTCAATAACTCGAAGACTGTGCCTTCTATAGAAAAAGTTTCCAGGGCAAAATTTAACTACATTAAACAGCACACAAGAAGGTCCCGTTAATTTTTTTCTCTAGGGCTAATAGTTCATGCGTTGCAGAGGACGGAAAAATCGTAAGTCATTGTAAATAGGGTTTCAGTGGTACAAAAACTGTGTTTAATGTTAAATGAAGTGGGTTAAGAACGAATATTAAATGAGTGTACCACATCGAAGTGCAGTAGAGCTCAGTCTGGTTGGCCCTTTTCCCCCACTGCCTCACCGCGCTGTCTGAGCGTGTGGATAGGGAAAGGAGAACCCGCCGCGCAAATGGTAATGAAATCGTACGAACTGATTTTATATTTCACATTTCTCAACAACACCTCTACATCTACATCTACGTGGATACTCTGCAAATCACATTTAAGCGCCTGGCAGAGGGTTCATCGAACCTTCTTCACAATTCTCTATTATTCCAATCTCGTATAGCGCGCAGAACGAACGAACACCTATATCTTTTCCGTACGAGCTCTAATTTCCATTATTTTATCGTGGTGATCGTTTCTCCCTATGTAGGTCGGTGTCAACAAAATATTTTCGCATTCGGAGGAGAAAGTTGGTGATTGGAATTTCGTGAGAAGATTCCGTCGCAACGAAAAACGCCTTTCTTTTAATGATGTCTAGCCCAAATCCTGTATCATTTCTGTGACACTCTCTCCCATATTTGGCGACTGTACAAAACGTGCTGCCCTTCTTTGAACTTTTTCGATGTACTCCGTCAGTCCTATCTGGTAAGGGTCCCACACCACGCAGCAGTATTCTAAAAGAGGACGGGCAAGCGTAGTGTAGGCAATCTCCTTAGTAGATCTGTTACATTTTCTAAGTGTCCTGCGAATAAAATTCAGACTTTGGTTTGCCTTCCCCACAACATTTTCTGTGTGTTCCTTCCAATTTAAGCTGTTCGCAATTGTAATACCTAGGTGTTTAGTTGGATTTACGGCTTTTAGAATAGACTGATTTATTGTGTAACCGAAGTTTAGCAGATTACTTTTAGCACTCATTTGGATGAGCTCACACTTTTCGCTATTTAGGTTCAATTGCCAATTTTCGCACCATTCAGATATCTTTTCTAAATCGTTTTGAAATTTGTTTTGAACTTCTGATGACTTTATTAGTCGATAAACGAGAGCGTCATCTGCGAACAACCTGCTCAAATCGTCTCCCAAATCGTTTATATAGATAAGGAACAGCAAAGGGCCTATAACACTACTACGAGCTGTGACCTCTCTGACAGGAAATCACAAATCCAGTCACATAACTGAGACGATATTCCACAAGCAGGCAATTTCACTACAAGCCACTTGCGTGGTACAGTGTCAAAATGCCTTCCGGAAATACTGAAATACGGAATCGATCTGAAATCCCTTGTCAATAGCACTCAACACTTCATGTGAATAAAGAGCTAGTTGTGTTTCACAGGAACGATGTTTTCTAAACCCATGTTGACTGTGTATCAATAGACCGTTTTCTTCGAGGTAATTCATGATGTTTGAACACCATATATGTTCGAAAATCCTGCTGCACATCGACGTTAACGATATGGGCCTGTAATTTAGTGAATTACTCCTACCACCTTTCTTGAATATTGGTGTGACCTGTGCAACTTTCCAGTCTTTGGGTACGGATCTTTCGTCGACCGAACGGTTGTATATGATTGTTTAGTTTGGAGCTAATGCGTCAGCATACTCCGAAAGGAACCTAATTGGTATACAGTCTGGACCAGAAGACTTGCTTTTATTAAGTGATTTAAGTGGCTTCACTACTCCCAGGATATTTACTTCTACGTTACTCAGATTGGCAGCTATTCTTCATTCGAATTCTGGAATATTTACTTCGTCTTCTTTTGTGAAGGCATTTCGGAAGGCTGTGTTTACTAACTCTGCTTTGGCAGTACTGTCTTCGATAGTATCTCCATTGCTATCGCGCAAAGAAGGCATTGATTTTTTCTTGCCGCTAACATACTTCACATACGACCAGAATTTTTTCGGAATTTCTGCCAGGTTTCGAGACAAAGTTTCGTTGTGGAAACTGTTATAAGCATCTCGCATTGAAGTTCGCGCTAATTTTCGAGCTTCTGTAAAACATCGCCAACGTTGGGTATTTTGGGTCTGTTTAAATTTGGCATGTTTGTTTCGTTGTTTCTGCAGCAGATCAAAAACAAAACAAATTTTCAGTATTATTGGATTATTTGTAATACGCTGAAGACATATAAATTTTATCTGCTACAAACTGTCGACATTCGGACTGATGCAGACAATTTCACAAATTTTACACTCAGGTTGACACTTTATCTTGACTTATTTAGTTTCATAGAAAGCAGATGGCAGTTATAAGAGTCGAGGGACATGAAAGGGAAGCAGTGGTTGGGAAGGGAGTGAGACAGGGTTGTAGTCTCTCCCTGATGCTATTCAATCTGTATATCGAGCAAGCAGTAAAGGAAACGAAAGAAAAGTTCGGAGTAGGTATTAAAATCCGTGGAGAAGAAATAAAAATTTTGAGGTTCGCCGACGACATTGTAATTCTGTCATAGACAGCAAAGGACTTGGAAGAGCAGTTGAATGGAATGGACAGTGTCTTGAAAGGAGGGTATAAGATGAACATCAACAAAAGCAAAACGAGGATAATGGAATTTAATCGAATTAAGTCAGGTGATGCTGCGGGAATTAGATTAGGAAATGAGACACTTAAAGTAGTAAAGGAGTTTTGCTATTTGGGGACCAAAATAACTGATGATGGTCGAAGTAGTTGTTGTTGTTGTGGTCTTCAGTCCTGAGACTGGTTTGATGCAGCTCTCCATGCTACTCTATCCTGTGCAAGCTTCTTCATCTCCCAGTACCTACTGCAACCTACATCCTTCTGAATCTGCTTAGTGTATTGATCTCTTGGTCTCCCTCTACGATTTTTACCCTCCGCGCTGCCCTCCAATGCTAAATTTGTGATCCCTCGATGCCTCAGAACATGTCCTACCAACCGATCCCTTCTTCTAGTCAAGTTGTGCCACGAACTTCTCTTCTCCACAATCCTATTCAATACTTCCTCATTAGTTACGTGATCTACCCACCTTATCTTCAGCATTCTTCTGTAGCACCACATTTCGAAAGCTTCTATTCTCTTCTTGTCCAAACTAGTTATCGTCCATGTCTCACTTCCATACATGGCTACACTCCATACAAATGCTTTCAGAAACGACTTCCGGACACCTAAATCTATATTCGATGTTAACAAATATCTCTTCTTGAGAAACGCTTTCCTTGCCATTGCCAGTCTACATTTTATATCCTCTCTACTTCGACCATCATCGGTTATTTTACTCCCTAAATAGCAAAACTCCTTTACTACTTTAAGTGTCTCATTTCCTAATCTAATTCCCTCAGCATCACCCGACTTAATTTGACTACATTCCATTATCCTCGTTTTGCTTTTGTTGATGTTCATTTTATATCCTCCTTTCAAGACACTGTCCATTCCGTTCAACTGCTCTTCCAAGTCCTTTGCTGCCTTTGACAGAATTACAATGTCATCGGCGAACCTCAAAGTTTTTATTTCTTATCCATGAATTTTAATACCTACTCCGAATTTTTCTTTTGTTTCCTTTACTGCTTGCTCACTATACAGATTGAATAACATCAGGGAGAGGCTACAACCCTGTCTCACTCCTTTCCCAACCACTGCTTCCCTTTCATGCCCCTCGACTCTTATAACTGCCATCTGGTTTCTGTACAAATTGTAAATAGCCTTTCGCTCCCTGTATTTTACCCCTGCCACCTTCAGAATTTGAAAGAGAGTATTCCAGTCAACATTGTCAAAAGCTTTCTCTAAGTCTACAAATGCTAGAAACGTAGGTTTGCATTTTCTTAATCTTTCTTCCAAGATAAGTCGTAAGGTCAGTATTGCCTCACGTGTTCCAACATTTCTACGGAATCCAAACTGATCTTCCCCGAGGTCGGCTTCTACCAGTTTTTCCATTCGTCTGTAAAGAATTCGTGTTAGTATTTTGCAGCTGTGACTTATTAAACTGATAGTTCGGTAACTTTCACATCTGTCAACACCTGCTTTCTTTGGGATTGGAATTATTATATTCTTCTTAAAGTCTGAGGGTATTTCGCCTGTCTCATACATCGTGCTCACCAGATGGTAGAGTTTTGTCATGACTGGCTCTCCCGAGGCCATCAGTAGTTCTAATGGAATGTTGTCTACTCCCGGGGCCTTGTTTTGACTCAGGTCTTTCAGTGCTCTGTCAAACTCTTCACGCAGTATCTTATCTCCCATTTCATCTTCATCTACATCCTCTTCCATTTCCATAATATTGTCCTCAAGTACATCGCCCTTGTATAAACCCTCTATATACTCCTTCCACCTTTCTGCTTTCCCTTCTTTGCTTAGAACTGGGTTGCCATCTGAGCTCTTGATATTCATACAAGTGGTTCTCTTCTCTCCAAAGGTCTCTTTAATTTTGCTGTAGGCAGTATCTATCTTAGCCCTAGTGAGACAAGCCTCTACATGCTTACATTTGTCCTCTAGCCATCCCTGCTTAGCCATTTTGTACTTCCTGTCGATTTCATTTTTGAGACGTTTGTATTCCTTTTTGCCTACTTCATTTACTGCGTTTTTATATTTTCTCCTTTCATCAATTAAATTCAATATTTCTTCTGTTACCCAAGGATTTCTATTAGCCCGTGTCTTTTTACCTACTTGATCGTCTGCTGCCTTCTCCACTTAATCCCTCAGAGCTACCCATTCTTCTTCTACTGTATTTCTTTCCCCCATTCCTGTCAATTGTTCCCTAATGCTCTCCCTGAAACTCTCTACAACCTCTGGTTCTTTCAGTTTATCCAGGTCCCATCTCCTTAAATTCCCACCTTTTTGCAGTTTCTTCAGTTTCAATCTGCAGTTCATAACCAATAGATTGTGGTCAGAATCTACATCTGCCCCAGGAAATGTCTTACAATTTAAAACCTGGTTCCTAAATCTCTGTCTTACGATTATATAATCTATCTGAAACCTGTCAGTATCTCCAGGCTTCTTCCATGTATACAGCCTCCTTTCATGATTCTTGAACCAAGTGTTAGCTATGATTAAGTTATGCTCGGTGCAAAATTCTACAAGGCGGCTTCCTCTTTCATTCCTTCCCCCCAATCCATATTCACCTACTATGTTTCCTTCTCTCCCTTTTCCTACTGACGAATTCCAGTCACCCATCACTATTAAATTTTCGTCTCCCTTCACTACCTGAATAATTTCTTTTATCTCGTCATACATTTCATCTATTTCTTCATCATCTGCAGAGCTAGTTGGCATATAAACTTGTACTACTGTAGTAGGCATGGGCTTTGTGTCTATCTTGGCCACAATAATGCGTTCACTATGCTGTTTGTAGTAGCTAACCCGCACTCCTATTTTTTTATTCATTATTAAACCTATTTATAACCCTGTAATCACCTGACCAAAAGTCTTGTTCCTCCTGCCACCGAACTTCACTAATTCCCACTATATCTAACTTTAACCTATCCATCTCCCTTTTTAAATTTTCTAACCTACCTGCCCGATTAAGTGATCTGACATTCCACGCTCCGATCCGTAGAACGCCAGTTTTCTTTCTCCTGATAACGACGTCCTCTTGAGTAGTCCCCGCTCGGAGATCCGAATGGGGGACTATTTTACCTCCGGAATATTTTACCCAAGAGGACGCCATCATCATTTAATCATACAGTAGAGCTGCATGTCCTCGGGAAAAATTACGGCTGTAGTTTCCCCTTGCTTTCAGCCGTTCGCAGTACCAGCACAGCAAGGCCGTTTTGGTTAATGTTACAAGGCCAGATCAGACAATCATCCAGACTGTTGCCCCTGCAACTACTGAAAAGGCTGCTGCCCCTCTTCAGGAACCACATGTTTGTCTGGCCTCTCAACAGATACCCCTCCGTTGTGGTTGCACCTACGGTACGGCCATCTGTATCGCTGAGGCACGCAAGCCTCCCCACCAACGGCAAGGTCCATGGTTCATGGGGGGGGGGGGGGGGTCGAAGTAGAGAGGATATAAAATGTAGACTGGCAATGGCAAGGAAAGCGTTTCTGAAGAAGAGGAATTTGTTAACACTGAGTATTGATTTAAGTGTCAGGAAGTCGTTTCTGAATGTATTTGTATGGAGTGCAGCCATGTATGGAAGTGAAACATGGACGATAAATAGTTTAGACAAGAAGAGAATAGAAGCTTTCGAAATATGGTGCTACAGAAGAATGCTGAAGATTAGATGGGTAGATCATATAGCTAATGAGGAGGTATTGAATAGGATTGGGGAGAAGAGAAGTTTGTGGCACAACTTAACTAGAAGAAGGGATCGGTTGGTAGGACATGTTCTGAGGCATCAATGGATCACCAATTTAGTACTGGAGGGCAGCGTGGAGGGTAAAAATCGTAGAAGGAGACCAAGAGATGAATATACTAAGCAGATTCAGAAGGATGTAGGCTGCAGTAGGTACTGGGAGATGAAGAGGCTTGCACAGGATAGAGTAGCATGGAGAGCTGCATCAAACCAGTCTCAGGACTGAAGACCACAACAACAACAACAACAACAACAATTGAAAAAAAGGTCTTTCATACTTATATATTGGTCGAAATATTGTACCACTTTTGCAACTTCATTATGGAGACGTGGAAGCTACCTGACGGAAGTAATGTAGACGACCTGGACAGTTATAACGTTAAAGGGATTTGTCTTACCTAGCAGGTCAATCAGTTACATCTGTACATGCACAGGGACAGTTTCAACTGAAACGGGAAACGGTCTGGAAAAAGAGTTCAAAAACAGATGTAAGGTTGGCAGTGTCCTCAAAACACTTAGGAAACTGTCCTTAAGTTCTCTCAAGGCCACAATGAATTCTTCAAATCTCGCGCTTTCTTTAACGCCTGTGAGCTTAGGGAACTGGACCGTATCTATCAAGATATGTCCCTTCTACAACGCGATTTTCTTTTTAAATGTATACCCATCAAATCCGAAACAACTTGTTTTTCACCTTGCAGTGTCTTACTGTGCACAGAATGCAGTCAAGTCCACTTACAGTGCGAGTTCTGCAATCTATTTCCAATGCTGTAATTTTCGTTCCTGCACTCCTTTTTCCTTCATAAAGTCAACAGTAGTGTGTTTTAAATCAAAAAATAGTTCCAGGAATGCCACTTGACTTAATCAACGTACTTTGCAGAAATATATAGTCTCCACACTCTTCGTTCAGCCGGCCGGAGTGGCCGAGCGGTTAAAGGCGCTACAGTACGGAACCGCACGACCTCTACGGTCGCAGGTTCGAATCCTGCCTCGGGCATGGATGTGTGTGTTGTCCTTAGGTTAGTTAGGTTTAAGTAGTTCTAAGTTCTAGGGGACTTATGACCACAGCAGTTGAGTCCCATAGTGCTCAGAGCCATTTGAACCAACTCTTCGTTCAGGCCGGCCGCTGTGGCCGACGTCTGCCGCCGACAGTGCTGCGAGGCGGTCACGCGCCAGAGCGCTGCGGGCGAAGCGCGCACCGTCTGTTTGTGTTTACTTCGGCCGCGGCACGTGCCGTTTTTCCTTCTAGACCACCATGGCGCACAAGTATCGGAAGAAGTTTCATCTTTAGTTCCGACTTCGCCCGACCCAAGGCCCTGGAGGTAGAACGATTTATTCGCCATGAAGTTAAAATATCACCAACGGATCTAATTGGTATCCACTTGTTCATAGTTAGCAGTACCGCCTACGTCAAAATGATCAACGATGCGGCGTGCGACAAGGTGCTTCAAGAGGCAAAATGTGGACTGCGCTTCTCTCATTCCGACGGCAACGTCGGACCTGTTACCGTCGATCACGCAGGTCTCGGCACACGAACGATAAGGATCTTCGAACTGCCGTTCGAACTACCTGCAGACGTCGTCATCGAGGCGCTCCATCCCTATGGCAACGTTCCGGAACATGTTGCCGAGCGATGGGTACAATTTCAAACCTATCCCGTTTTAAACGGTGTTAGACAGGTCCGCATAGAGTTGCAGAAACACGTGCCTTCCTATCTACGTATCGGAGGCTGCCGTCCCATTATAATGTACGACGGCCAACCTCGGACCTGTTCCAGTTGCGGGAAAGAAGGTCATCTACGGTCTGAATGCATTCAATGAAGTGTCGCGCAGCTTCCGTTGTCGGAAGCGTCCGCCACACCCATGATGACCGCACTACCGTTCACTTACGCGGCGGCTCTTGCCACGTCTACAGTTTCGTCCAGTACATCGCCCGGTCCTTCCGAACGGCACGTCCCACCGTCCCAGTCACCTACGGACGGTGCAGACATCCCACCTGACAAACCTTGCCGCCGAAAAGGCTTCCGCACCGGACGCTGAGGAGACCAGTACTTCTTCAAAACACCTGTTCGACAATTTCATTGTACCCACCGACGCCTTCGAACCAGGTCGACGCTCCTCCTTGCCGTCATCTGACACTGAGGAGTCCGCAGCTCGTGGTCGTGCGGTAGCGTCCTCGCTTCCCGCGCCCGGGTTCCCGGGTTCGATTCCCGGCGGAGTCAGGGATTTTCTCTGACTCGTGATGACTGGGTGTTGTGTGATGTCCTTAGGTTAGTTAGGTTTAAGTAGTTCTAAGTTCTAGGGGACTGATGACCATAGATGTTAAGTCCCATAGTGCTCAGAGCCATTTGAACCATTTTGACACTGAGGAACACGTGCGCAAACAACGCTTGCCACGTAGGCGCAAACGCACGACGAAGACGACACCCACGCAGAGGTCGGTGGACAGCTTTCACGATGAACAAGACGTTTCGCAGGACGGTATCACCATGGAGGTAGCCACGCACAATGTAATGATCCGTAAGCAGATTGAGACGCCTGTCTCCCCGCCGACAGCTCCAGATCTCTCTCACCACGACGCAGTTCCCATGGACATTGAACAGACCCACAGCACAGGAGTATGGGCCGACGACGTTGAGGTAGGTACGCCCCCTCCTCCGGATGAGTTGCCTCCGCCGGACGAGGCTGCCTGTTAACATCAAAAGCGAGGCACTGCAGCAGATGGGACGGGACTTCCTGTCGGTGCCCTCCTCATACTTCCCTTGCTGATGGTAGATGCGCGTCCACCATCACTGAAACAAACGTACCGGTTCGCCACACTGAACATCAACATGATCGGCACTGCACCCAAGCTGCAGCTCCTATGTGACATGCTTCGGGCCTCTGACGTCGACGTCACCCTTCTTCAGGAAGTACGCGTTGCCACACTACCACCGGTCTACGGCTACGACTCATACACGTCCACATGTGATTAATAAGGGCGTGGAGTGGCTTTCTACATACGCGAAGCAATCCCACTCAAGGACACGACAATCCTTCCCTCTGTAAGGGGCATGGCTGTCACCATCTTAGACAAGCGCGTCATTAATATCTACGCTCCGTCTGACTCCACGAACCGTCGGCAGCGGTCCACTTTCTTCGTACATGACGTGGCGCCCCTGTTTTCTGGGCGCTATGATCGCCTTATCATGGGAGGCGATTTCAACTGCGTCCTCCATCCTCAGGACCAAATCCCTGGTTATTCTCCATGCTCGGCGCTGCTCACCTTAATCGAAGATTTTCATCTAGTGGACGTTTGGGAAAATATTCATGGCAATACCCCCAGTTTTACCCATTATACAGCACACTCTGCGAGCAGACTGGACCGGTTTTATGTCTCTGCCCACCTTGGCAACGAAGTGGCCCAAGCTGAACGATGGCCCCTTGCATTTTCGGAGCATGGCACCGTAATTAGCTCCCTGGCTTTGCCACCTCAGTCAGTATGGCGCAGCAGAGGTTACTGGAAGCTTAATAACACCCTCCTTAATGATCCACACTGCCGACAATGTATTGTCACTGTATGGGCGTCTTGCGAAAGATACCTCCCGCAGTACACATCCACTTCCCATTGGTGGCTCAAATGTGCCAAACCTGCGATCAGAAAGGTCTTCATGCAATGTGGCAAGGAAGCAGCAGCATGGCATCGAGACACCACAAATTTTCACTATGCTGTCCTCCGTGAGCTCGATGCGCTCCCCCCATCACCTGAAACCCATAGGGATCGACAGCGTACTAAAGCTCGTCTCCTCTCTCTCTAATGTGCACGACTGCATGGTGTGGTGGTGCGTTCCCGACGACGTGACCTCCTCCAGGACGAAACACCATCCACAATCCATGCCGCATCCGACCATCGTCGTCGATGGCGACTTTTCGTTCCCAATATCACGACCTCCGACGGTGTTCACCACACAACACAGGCGGCAGTGGTGTCTGCCTTTGCTGAACATTATCGCCAATTTTATGACGATGAACCGATGGCAACGCCACTTCATGATGATCTCCGTCCTTCCCCTGATCGGACCCTCACCGTAGCGGAGTCAACGTCCATGATGCACCGTCTTACCTACGGTCCTTTCAACGGAGCAGACTCCACGTGGTTGTGGGGCCACCTTACAAAACAGCCCTAGGAGAATGCCGTGACATCATCGCGCTGGTGGCAGTTTGTCGCCTTCGTGCAGCAATGGTATCCATCGATTTCACGAGTGCCTTTGATCGCGTTCGACACCCATTCCTCCTCATGGTCGCGACACGTATGGGGTTCCCATTACTTTTTGTCGATGCCATTCACCGGTTACTACTTCCCGCGGTCTCGATGGTGCAAGTCAATGGGAGGCTTGTAGGACCGATTCCTATACGCCGCTCTGTGCGTCAAGCATGCCCTATGTCTACTTTACTATATGCCATTGCACTTGAGCCCCGTCCGCAGCTCGTGGTCGTGAGGTAGCGTTCTCGCTTCCCACGCCCGGGTTCCCGGGTTCGATTCCCGGCGGGGTCAGGGATTTTCTCTGCCTCGTGATGACTGGGTGTTGTGTGATGTCATTAGGTTAGTTAGGTTTAAGTAGTTCTAAGTTATAGGGGACTGATGACAGTAGATGTTAAGTCCCGTAGTGCTCAGAGCCATTTGAACCATTTGAACTTGAGCCCCTCATGACTGGTCTTACCTCTAGACTGCAGGGTCTCACTTTAAGTGACTACACCTTTCACTGCAGGGCTTATGCGGAAAACCTCCTCTTTCTCACCTGCTCCTCCACGGAAATCAATGGCGCCATCCAATGGATCCACCAGTATGGACGTCTTTCTGGTAGCATTCTTAATGTCCGTAAATCGACTATGATGCATTGGGGCCCCTTAGGGATATGGCAGCAAGGGAGGGGAAGAAAACCAAAGTGCACTCCGTGTGCATACCGGGGGGAGTCATTCCAGATGTGGAAAGGGTCCTTCCGGATACCATGAAGGGTACAGGGTGCACCCATCTGCAGGTGGTCGCTCATGTCGGCACCAATGATGTGTGTCGCTATGGATCGGAGGAAATCCTCTCTGGCTTCCAGCGGCTATCTGATTTGGTGAACACTGCCAGTCTCGCTAGCGGGATGAAAGCAGAGCTCACCATCTGCAGCATCGTCGACAGGACTGACTGCGGACCTTTGGTACAGAGCCGAGTGGAGGGTCTGAATCAGAGGCTGAGACGGTTCTGCGACCGTGTGGGCTGCAGATTCCTCGACTTGCGCCATAGGGTGGTGGGGTCTCGGGTTCCGCTGGATAGGTCAGGAGTCCACTACACGCAACAAGCGGCTACACGGGTAGCAGGGGTTGTGTGGCGTGGGCTGAGCGGTTTTTTAGGTTAGATGGCCTCGGGCAAGTACAAAAAGGGCAACAGCCTCAACGGGTGCGGGGCAAAGTCAGGACATGCGGGGACCAAGCAGCAATCGGTATTGTAATTGTAAACTGTCGAAGCTGCGTTGGTAAAGTACCGGAACTTCAAGTGCTGATAGAAAGCACCGAAGTTGAAATCGTTATAGGTACAGAAAGCTGGCTGAAGCCAGAGATAAATTCTGCCGAAATTTTTACAAACGTACAGACGGTGTTTAGAAAGGATAGATTGCATGCAACCGGTGGTGGAGTGTTCGTTGCTGTTAGTAGTAGTTTATCCTGTAGTGAAGTAGAAGTGGATAGTTCCTGTGAATTATTGTTGGTGGAGGTTGCACTCAACAACCGAGCTAGGTTAATAGTTGGCTCCTTTTACCGACCCCCCCCCCCCCCCCCCCCCGACTCAGCAGCATTAGTGGCAGAACAGCTGAGAGAAAATTTGGAATAAATTTCACATAAATTTTCTCAGCATGTTATAGTCTTAGGTGGAGATTTCAATTTACCAGATATAGACTGGGACACTCAGATGTTTAGGACAGGTGGTAGGGACAGAGCATCGAGTGACATTATACTGAGTGCACTATCCGAAAATTACCTCGAGCAATTAAACAGAGAACCGACTCGTGGAGATAACATCTTGGACCTACTGATAACAAACAGACCCGAACTTTTCGACTCTGTAAGCGCAGAACAGGGAATCAGTGATCATAAGGCCGTTGCAGCATCCCTGAATATGGAAGTTAATAGGAATATAAAAAAAGGGAGGAAGGTTTATCTGTTTAGCAAGAGTAATAGAGGGCAGATTTCAGGCTACCTAACAGATCAAAACGAAAATTTCTGTTCCAACACTGACAATGTTGAGTGTTTATGGAAAAAGTTCAAGGCAATCGTAAAATGCGTTTTAGACAGGTACGTGCCGAGTAAAACTGTGAGGGACGGGAAAAACCCACCGTGGTACAACAACAAAGTTAGGAAATTACTGCGAAAGCAAAGAGAGCTTCACTCCAAATTTAAACGCAGCCAAAACCTCTGACAAACAGAAGCTAAACGATGTCAAAGTTAGCGTAAGGAGGGCTATGCGTGAAGCGTTTAGTGAATTCGAAAGTAAAATACTAGGTACCGACTTGACAGAAAATCGTAGGAAGTTCTGGTCTTACGTTAAATCAGTAAGTGGCTCGAAACAGCATGTCCAGACACTCCGGGATGATGATGACACTGAAACAGAGGATGACAAGCGTAAAGCTGAAATACTAAACACCTTTTTCCAAAGCTGTTTCACAGAGGAAGACCGCACTGCAGTTCCTTCTCCAAATCCTCGCACAAACGAAAAAATGGCTGACATCGAAATAAGCGTCCAAGGAATAGAAAAGCAACTGGAATCACTCAACAGAGGAAAGTCCACTGGACCTGACGGGATACCAATTCGATTCTACACAGAGTACGCGAAAGAACTTGCCCCCCTTCTAACAGCCGTGTAACGCAAGTCTCTAGAGGAACGGAAGGTTCCAAATGATTGGAAAAGAGCACAGGTAGTCCCAGTCTTCAAGAAGGGTCGTCGAGCAGATGCGCAAAACTATAGACCTATATCTCTGACGTCGATCTGTTGTAGAATTTTAGAACATGTTTTTTGCTCGAGTATCATGTCGTTTTTGGAAACTCAGAATCTACTATGTAGGAATCAACATGGATTCCGGAAACAGCGATCGTGTGAGACCCAACTCGCTCTATTTGTTCATGAGACCCAGAAAATATTAGATACAGGCTCCCAGGTAGATGCTATTTTTCTTGACTTCCGGAAGGCGTTCGATACAGTTCCGCACTGTCGCCTGATAAACAAAGTAAGAGCCTACGGAATATCAGACCAGCTGTGTGGCTGGATTGAAGAGTTTTTAGCAAACAGAACACAGCATGTTGTTATCAACGGAGAGACGTCTACAGAAGTTAAAGTAACCTCTGGCGTGCCACAGGGGAGTGTTATGGGACCATTGCTTTTCACAATATATATAAATGACCTAGTAGATAGTGTCGGAAGTTCCATGCGGCTTTTCGCGGATGATGCTGTAGTATACAGAGAAGTTGCAGCATTAGAAAATTGTAGCGAAATGCAGGAAGATCTGCAGCGGATAGGCACTTGGTGCAGGGAGTGGCAACTGACCCTTAACATAGACAAATGTAATGTATTGAGAATACATAGAAAGAAGGATCCTTTATTGTATGATTATATGATAGCGGAACAAACACTGGTAGCAGTTACTTCTGTAAAATATCTGGGAGTATGCGTGCGGAACGATTTGAAGTGGAATGATCATATAAAATTAATTGTTGGTAAGGCGGGTACCAGGTTGAGATTCATTGGGAGAGTCCTTAGAAAATGTAGTCCATCAACAAAGGAGGTGGCTTACAAAACACTCGTTCGACCTATACTTGAGTATTGCTCATCAGTGTGGGATCCGCACCAGATCGGGTTGACGGAGGAGATAGAGAAGATCCAAAGAAGAGCGGCGCGTTTCGTCACAGGGTTATTTGGTAACCGTGATAGCGTTACGGAGATGTTTAACAAACTTAAGTGGCAGACTCTGCAAGAGAGGCGCTCTGCATCGCGGTGTATCTTGCTCGCCAGGTTTCGAGAGGGTGCGTTTCTGGATGAGGTATCGAATATATTGCTTCCCCCTACTTATACCTCCCGAGGAGATCACGAATGTAAAATTAGAGAGATTAGAGCGCGCACAGAGGCTTTCAGACAGTCGTTCTTCCCGCGAACCATACGCGACTGGAACAGGAAAGGGAGGTAATGACAGTGGCACGTAAAGTGCCCTCCGCCACACACCGTTGGGTGGCTTGCGGAGTATAAATGTAGAAGTAGATGTAGATACGCTCGGCCTCCCAGCTATAGTGCCGACCCCACTCCCAGTAAGCACCACCCTTCGTTACTTGGGTATCGAATTTACGAGCTCCACACACCGCACAGTGGCCCTCGCTTACCGACGGCTTTTGCAGTCGATTCGGCATCATGTCCGCGGTCAAGTGCACCGTAACTTAAACCAACTCAAACGTGTGTCCTATGTCAACATGTATGTCGCCCCTAAACTGGTACACGTCGCCCAGATCATCCCAATGCCGTTACTCCTTGGCCGCCGCATCCAATCAGCCTTTGGATATTTCGTGTCAGCAGGGGCACTTTTCAAAGTCCGATACAACACTCTAACACTGCCTCCTGCAATAGGAGGCCTCGGACTCGTCTACGTGCGGGCACGATCTTCTGCACTCTTTGTCCATACTATGTTGCGGCACTGGCGGGGGCTGGTCCCGTCCTTAACACGCAGTCTCTTAGATAACCTCCGACCAGCTTCTCTCGATCCACCGCTCCATGTGGCACCTATTTTCCATTATTGTACCACGTCGCCAATTGTTTCATCGAACTCAGCTACGTTCGGGCCGATCTTCCAGTCACCCGTCCTCCCCGTACAGAAGATTACTATCGTTTGTTTATGCTGTCCAACCCTTGCGACCCCATGGTGCTACAGCACCCTGACATTAACTGGCGAACGGTTTTGGGGTGTGTGCATGCACCCATTTTACCGTCGTCTGCCTCTGCACTGTGGTATGTTTTAGTCTATGGCAAATTCCCGACTAATAGTCGACTTTATCGCATAGGACTGGCCACCTCCCCACTCTGCCCTGACTGTCAGCTCGAAGACACCGACGAGCACCGTCTTACGTGCTTCCTGAAACGAAACGTATGACTCCTCATCCAACGAATCTTGGGCTTTTACCTCCGTGCCCCGCCAATTACGGTAACCCCAGATTTCTTGTTGTTGCCCCAGACATTTCACTACCCTCTTGCTAAGCACCACACACTCATCTGGTTTCGGGGACAGGCTTTAGAATACCTCTTTCAGAGTGGTCCGCATACAGTCCTTGACTTGTGGTACAAAGTTGTGACCGCTCATAGCACCCTCACCCGGAAACCATCTTACCGAAAAACTTTTGCCGGTTATCTCCGCAGCGTCTTCCTTGACCCCCTCAAAGTTGGGGGGTGTGCCATGCCTACCCGTCACATGATGCAACACCCTTATCCACGTTCTCATGCATCGACCAAAAAACAAAAAACAAAAAAGGAAGGAGACAGAATATGTTATATTTTGTTGTATTTAATGTTTTTCTAATATTTTTTGTTTAACCAACGATCATTTGTATATGTTTGAATGGTACGTTGAAGAACTGTTGCATTGTGTATATACATGTACTGTTAGTTTGTTCAACAAAGATTATTGGGAAAAAAGGAAGAAGACAGAATATGCTATATTTTGTTGTATTTAATGTTATTCCACATTTTTGTTTAACTAACAATCATTTGTATATATTTAAATGGTTCCTTGAAGAACTGTTGCATTGTGTATACATATATGTACTGTTAGTTTGCTCAATAAAGATTATTGCACCAAAAAAAAGCGGTTCTAGACGCTTCAGTCCGGAACCACGCTGACAGTGGAATAACGCTTGCGACTTCAGAAATTTTACTATTCATTCCAACAATTTCTTCGCGTGCTCCATGCCTGCAAATGTAGCACAAACTGCTTCTTGTTGTACAGAAGAATGAATCCCGTTTGTCGATCGTTGTAATTTTTTGCTCTTTCATTGTCACTATATCTTTAAATTCCTTCTGCATGGTATCCTACTGTCGTTTCGTAACAAATTTAGAACCCGTCGCTTATACGACGGCATAATAGGTATAGAAAATTCTCATCCCACTCTTCTGTCATTCCCATTCATTTTTGAAGGCTTGGGCCGATATATCGCTAGACTGTTTCTTTTTGTGCAAACAGCCACTGGACTTGTGAACGCCCTTCATATCAGGAATAAACAGCGAAGAGCAAGCAACGCTGACACCATTCTTTCGCCAAACCAAAGAGAGTTATTGCGACCGAAAAACGCCACACCGCAATACTAAATGAAATGTCGCGCTGCACCTGGTGCTTCAGGGAAGGAAGGAGTAGAGCCGCGACGAGTCGTGCAGTTGTTAAGGGAAGGACCGAGACCGATGAAAAAAAACAAAACGTAATTTGTATATCTGAATGTACAGATTATGCTTTCAAAAGGATTTTTTGAGCGTGAAAGTATTTTTGAAGTTGGTACGTGTTGAATGGAACAGTAAGCCGAGCGAAATATAGGCGTTCGTTGAATTAGTTTAACAGAGTTTCCGATCAGTATACGAATTACAAGTCTACACAACGCTTCGTGCAAACCAGGACGCGCCACGAGGAGCATACTGTGACAATAACTATAGCCGCCATTTTTAATTTGTTATAAGATATTTTTTTCATACAGAATGCATGTATAATAAAGTGGTAAAACCTCCATTTTAATAAAAACAATCGTTATATCAAAAAAATTCTTAACTTCACCCTTTTTCGTGCCTCTCGAACAGAACCTCCGTTTAAGTAAGTTTTCATGTAAAGTACGTTCCTGTAAACAGTGGCTGGGAACTATTTAATTTTTACGTGTGATGTTGTCAGTGACCTACATATTACTGGTAGGAAAGGAACTGGGTTGGTAAATGTGACACCTGCTGCTGTCTGTTGTTGACAGCATATAGTAAAGCCGTATAACCATGTTGAAGTCAGTTGATGGTGGATGATCAGAAAGTTTCTGGTAGACTGCATAAATCTCTTCCATTCAGGGATTGCTCGAACTTGTAGAGTGGTCTGCACTGAGTGGAGCCACTTACATCTACAGTATATCTTGCAAGGTGGGTATGTCTGACGGAATGGGACTGATCACGTTCAAGTCTATAACACTAATCTGGTGTACGCACTTCTTGACTGATACTGAAGTATCCGAAGTTCCATAACACCTGTGCGACCAACTTCTGTTGCACTGGAATCCAGTTTGTGTCTATAAGCGTCTGGGCCTCTTCAGATGTTGGGAGAGCTGCAGCTGAGGTGATGCATTTGATACCCCTCTTGCAGTGAAAAGTTTTCCAGTAGTGGGGACAATGGAATCGACATTTTCGAATGTATATTGACAGAATGTTACACTTGGGACAGGCTTTTGAATGTCGTAGACAGTTGACAGTTATAGCTATTGAGCATTCTTATTCAGGATGGTCATAAACAGTCTGAAAAGCTTGTAAGGGTGTTTTACGGGCAGTTGTGGTGAGAAATAATTGTTAAGAAAAAATTCGATAAGCTGCGCCTTTCCTAGTCATTTAGCATTGAAGACTTGATACGCTGCGCTTTCCGCTTTTGCGTGAGTGTGAAAACTGCGTTAGCAGCACGCCTTGCGTATGACTGAATGTTCTGTGTCAATGAAGAGGCGGTTTCTCTTTTTATATGGACTCCTTTCTACCATATGGATAATAGTGTGATCTGCGTTTTTAACGTCACGCGAAGTGGCCGCGCGGTTAGAGGCGCCATGTCACGAATCGCGCTGCCCTTCCCTCCGAAGGTTCGAGTCCTCCCTCGGGCATGGTTGTGAGTGTTGTCCTTAGCGTAAGTTAGTTTAAGTAGTGTGTGACCTTAGCAGTTTGGTTCCTCAGGAATTCACACACATTTGAACATTTACGTTTAACATGTTATTATCAACTGTTATAGATTTACTTATGGCGCGGTGAAATACAGTAACAGGCGGCAGTTTCAGCTGAGGAATATTTATCTTGTTTTATTTCAGGAATGTCAGGCGAGACTGAGATAAAAATGTCTTTTATCGCCTCCTTACACCATCATTGTGTTTTACGTTTTTTATTTGGTGTTCCATTCATATATCATGTTAAACCCGTTTGTGAACTGGCATTTTAATTTCTTTGAGAAGTATGGAATGTTTTGTGCTAGGAGACAGTTTGGTCTCTGCCGGTATTTGCGCTTTCAGAATGCTATGAGCCGCACGCGACTCTTGACAGGAGAGTGTTTTAGTATTCAGGCGATGCTAGTAAAGGCCCCACCCGGAGAGACTTAGAGCTCTACTGCCACTTGCTTTTTTTTTTTTTGCCTAGAGTTTTTGTTGTTTTGTCGGCAGCCAGTTTAAGCCATTAATGCACTGAGGTTGCCAGACGGAATCCCTTTCGATTTGTTTCTTTTGGAATACAGTAACTCTCACCATCTTCTTTGTGCGTGGCATGCACAATTGAGATTCGACATCCCCGCTGAAGTGAACAGAATTTCTTTCTCACAAACGCCCATAAAATGAGCTGATTTTAAACGGGAGAATGGGTGACAGAAATTGTGTTTTTAATTTAATTGTTGTTCCTGAAAATTATTACAGATGTTGTCGTTGGAGTGTTCTATATTTCTATTACGTTTTTATGATCAATAGTGAACATCATTAATAATTTTCAAACCCTAATTGAAATCATTTTATAAAAAGATACTGACATTTCTTTCCACAGATTCACTACTTCAATAAAATTATAAATAATAGAGTCTAATAGTAAATTCATGCGTAGGATCTTTCAACAAGTTTTTTTGTGTGTTTGTGAAGAAGAGTGCAGAAGAATGGAGTTTTTTAATGCAGTTTTGGTATTTCAGTGTCGTCTGCACAAGCTTGCCGGTAGAATCATGATAATACGACAGCCCCCTGAACAGTGTCAGAAAGGTAACCGGTGTTCCGAGAAAATCCCTCCGACAGACTCTGACTGCCTCAGACATCACTTAAGGCCTGTAATTCAAGCTTTGTCTATCGGCAGCTTCTTCCAGCGGCGCCGTCAGCCGTTTTGTTCAAAGGCCTCAGCGACTGTTAACGCCTGTGACGAACAGGACTGGAACGTGACCATGTCTTTGGACAGCAAGAAACCTCACTACCAGCTTAGTAAACTCTGGTGCACATAATATACTCAAGCCCATGACATATACAACATTCGACACGGAAACATGATTCACTGAATATGTAAAATGTTATAATTTTTCATTCAGTGGTTGACCAGATGAGGTAGTTGCCTTTCTTTATGTTTCTGTATAACCATTACCATAAATTTTTATCTATTTTTGTTACGTGCGCTTTTGATAATTCATCATAGACTTTTTATGTCAATAAGTATTTTACATCGGTTTTATAAAAGCTTGTTAAATATTAATGTGATGTTCGTTTTCACCGAGAAGCAAGCCAGCAAAGTCATACCCAGGCTCATCAATAAGTAATTCTTTTTTTCTTTTTATTAATCCGTGAGCGAAGTTTCCCACCAAGTTTGTTTTTGACTAAGGGAAGACAGGTAGGTATGAAGAAACAAGCAATCTTGGTTGTAGTGTTAATTTTTTTATTATCTCCCAATGACGCATTTCAACCTTTATTTGGGCATATTCGGATTGGCCTACGGAAGAAATACAAAATTTTATAATAGTGGCGTGACTCATTTAGTGAGGTTATGCGCCCATGTACCCATCGCTACCAAATACCAGTAAGTTGCTTTTATATTTTCTGGGTAATCTAACCTTAGTAAATGAGGTCACACTATTATTATGAAATTTTGTAGTTCTTTCGAAAGCCAGTTCGAAGATGCCTAAATAAAGGTGAAATAAGTCATTAAGAAAAAATTGAAAAAAAGAAATGTTGCTACACCAAACCCGTTATGGACTGGAAATAATTTTAAGACTGTTAGGGTTTCTTTTTTAATTTTAGTGTTTTTTTACTAGCTTCTGAATTTCTTATGAAGAAGGCTTAACTTCTTTTAGTATGCCTATTTTTGAAGATCGAGGATGACTGCCAAGGGTCTGCCACAAAAAAAAAAAAGTGAGAAGACAAAGGGGTTATGTTACGTAACTGGTCTGTTACATGGCTGTACGCAATGTTTATACTGTATGGAACTATCTGTTTTTCGCCGGCCGCTGTGGCCGAGCGGTTCTAGGTGCTTCAGTCTGGAACCGCACGACTGCTACCGTCGCAGGTGGGAATCCTGCCTCGGGCATGGATGTGTGTGATGTCCGTAGGTTAGTTAGGTTTAAGTAGTTCTAAGTTAGGAACTGTACTGTTGTGAACCTATACGATTCTAGACTTCACCTCCGGGTTGGAAGTCGTCGTTGAGTACGCAGCATTCAGTAATTGAGGGCACTTCCTCTGCCTTTACTTACGTTGAGACGTTATCTGAAGTCCGTCCTTGTGGTTGGGAGTTCGCGTTCCTCGTCCATAGAAAACAGAGAGGAGAAGACAGTAGTAGAGTATATTAGCCAGAGGATCGCCTTCTGGCGTTCGAGTGTTTGAAAGAGTTTATTTGTGGCTGGAGTTCTTCCACCGTCGCAGACGAGTCCGAGAACCATCGCTTCGACGCACCGTACGCAGTACATACAGTGATATCGCAAACTGCTTCGGCTTATTAGAACTATAAAAGCTAAACAGCTGTGATCACGTTAGTTTATTTCCACTGAGGTTCCACACCACCGTAGATCCTCTTTGAAAGTAGAGTCTTCTAGTGTTTGGTACGTAGATGTTGTTAGTCATTTCTCGTCATTGGTATTAGACCGCGCAGTCATAATAAGGGGCAGAGTTGTGCAACTGATTAGTAATTTTGCTTGGGAATTTTAAACTTTGTAATCTAAAGGTTTTTCTTCCATAATAAATATATAAGCAGGAACAATGTTTATCATTTAGTAGGATTAGTTCCCGTCATTATTCATTTATGTTTAGATTGTAATTTATAGAATTAAAAGATTCTAAGATATGCTTCAAGGGGTAGTCAGACAGGGCCAAATCTTCATTTAGTGCACATTCATTTAACACCCGCCTGCAGTAGCATCTTGGAATCGTCGTCCATTGACATCAGTCGAATCAGTGTCTCCGCAATCTGATGTCAATACTCCTTCTGTTGTGGACTGACAAGACAGCCAGTCCACAGTGACGGGTAACCGAAAGGCACGCGTTTACACACGCCGGCTGGCGTTATGTCTGAAACAGGATACGTAATGAATGCTATAAAGAAAAGTACGTAGCTGCTGGACTACTTAACTTTAATCCATCATTTGTATACAGCATTCTTGATGATACAAGTGAGACCCTCTCTAGATATGGTTAATGGCGCCTTGCTAGGTCGTAGCCATGGACTTAGCTGAAGGCTATTCTAACTATCTCTCGGCAAATGAGAGAAAGGCTTCGTCAGTGTAGTCGCTAGCAAAGTCGTCGTACAACTGGGCCGAGTGCTAGTACGTCTCTCTAGACCTGCCGTGTGGTGGCGCTCGGTCTGCACTTACTGACAGTGGCGACACGCGGGTCCGACATGTACTAATGGACCGCGGCCGATTTAAAACTACCACCTAGCAAGTGTGGTGTCTGGTGGTGACACCACACCCTCAGCTTTACAGGACGCTGGGGAGGCACTACCCCCCCACTCTGCGCGACTTTCGCTGTTACCGGCACGTTCAAATGCGGCCCTTGCTGTCATTAAGGTCCTGGCTCCCAATGTTGCCAACTTATGGGTTTTCTCCCCAAATTTAGGAGAAGATAGATGGAAAGGGTTTTTTGTAAGGGCTTCATTTTTACGGGGGGATTTTTGGGGGGACTCTGAGAGAAAGACAGAAACCGCGTGCGAACGACAGTTGTTGAGATCATGGAGACTAGGGGAAAGGAGTGTGCACAGCGTGTTTCAGCAGTGGACACGAAATCCGTACTTCTTCTGGCGACGCTGCGGTCGGCAACATCTAAGACGTATATATATGTAGATGGGCTATGATGGGAATGGTTCACTCTGGTCTCCAAGGCAACGGGAAAGAGCTTCGTACCGCGCAAGTGCTGAACAGTATTGCACTGCTATTGGTGGATGTTGTGCATCTTTACGCTGCTCGCGGTAGAACACAGAATTATCGAAAGGGCCGATGTCCAGTACGCTGGTACTACGTACTCTCCTGCCCTGGGCAGACTCATTCACTCTAATCTCCATAGTAGAGATTCTAACGTGGTCAGGTACATGATGGCCTGTGTAACAGCGTATTCTACTCTTTAAAATTACAAAGTAAGTTATAATTGTCTTTCTAAAGTACCACGAAATGAACAAGAACATCAATGAATAACGATTGGTGCTTATATTCATTCTAGAATGCCAAAAGAAAACACGAAACGATATCAACAAAAATATGCAAATGTTGGGAGACTGATCCAGAACTCGAAGGTTTCTAACCAAGCTGTTTTTAAACTGGTATAAAAATTGTAAATATATCGCATTCTAGTCGAAATATTATATTCTCCCTATCATACTCTGTCCGAGAAGAAGAATAACCGAATGTGATCACGGAAAACCTAAATTGAAAAGTAAAATGAGGTTAGGGAGATAACCCAATTTCTGCAGTCAGATTGTTTCCATCGGTCATTGTTTCGCAGCAATACGTAATGAATAGTCATGTAAATGTTGATTCTTCGATAAATATTTATTATGTAAGAATTTCTTAAAAGCTTCCAGACCAGGACACCAGCCAAGATTTTCGCTACATTTTCTTAAAAAAAATAGGTTAAGTATGTCAGTCGTCAGTGTGTTTCAGTTCAGTTCGTGGAATGCCTTCGAACAGGAGCTTGATTTAGCAGTGATTTGCTATTACTTCCGGTTGTTGCAAATTAATTTTGTTCAATTTACACGTACTTGCTTGCTTGTTTTTCTACGTGAGTTCGTTAATTTGTCTAGCTTAGGAATGAATCATGGGGATATTTCAATCGACACGGCATTTTGAATATTTCCATGCTTGCACTCGTGACGTTTGATATGAAGGTGGTGTGAAAGTTCTTTTCAACTAATATTTTTACATTTATTCCGTTCTCCAGGCAGTGGAGGCAACTCATTAAAGGATTGTCTAAAACTTGTCAAACTAGTTTAATTTGCACTGATAAATACCGTTATATACTATCGAAAATCGTATTATTTATGTTACATGTTGGATAGGACCTGATCCAACTGACTCATGCTCCGCGACTTGCAAGTACTGTCGTTAAGAGCTCACAGAAAGAATCACGTGACTCACGCAAAGACTGAAAAACATGACAAGGCTGTAGCATCCGACAAATCTATAAAGTCATGTAAAACTTTGATTTCAATGTTCAAACCAGTTTTGTCAGAAACAACCAAGATCGCTAAATTGAAAATTGCTGCATTCATCGCAAACCACAGTTCATTACAGACTGTGGACCACTTGATCGAAATACTACCACAGCTAGACCCTTCGTCGCCTGCGATTCCGGGTCTAAAACTTCATCGTACCAAATGTTTGATGTTCATTAAGCAATTGGTGATGGCCCGTATTCAATCATAATCGATGAGAGCACTGATCTTTCGATGCAAAAAGTTTTGTGTGTTATGCTGCGAGTTTTCTGTGCAAAGAAAAAGGCCCTGATCACAACTTTTTACAGAGTGATAAAAATACTTGATGCTGATGCAAAAAGTATGCACGGTGCCATAAAAGCTCATTTAAAAGAAGATGATTTGAGAATTGAAAATATAGTCGGGATTGGTGTCAATGGTGCGAGTGTCATGGTTGGGAAACACGATTCAGTCAAGGCTCTGTTTAAGAATGAAATAAGTGAGATAATTGTCATGAGGTGCGTTTGTCATTCACTCCATCTGTGCGCTGAAAAGGCATTGGAGACATTACCGCCTCAACTGGAATTCTTAATACGGGAAAAGTATCATTGGTTTTCTACAGCCCTAAACGATCAGAAAAGCATAAGATACTGTACGAAACTATGAATGGTACTGGAAAGGAAGGCCTTAGTGGAACACATTGGCTTGCACGGTCCGATCAGTGGGAAGAACTACAACTGCTATTTTCAATTTGCTAAATCGGAAGATAAATGCTTTATTGCTGAACAGCATGGCAGTCGTGTTGGTGAGTAGTGATTTTATACAATGTACTAAAATCTTTATATTTGCAAGTACCACAAGTAAAATAAAATGTAAGTTTGTTAAGATGAAAAGAAGAGACCACCAGAGAAAGGTATCAGCAGCAAATCCGAAAAAAGGGAGACAGTGACAGAGAAGGTAGTACTGAGTAAGACCATGAGAAGGTACGTAAAAATGTGACTAAAGAAGCTTGCAGTAATTTATACTAAACTTGCTATGTAGTTTATAATTGTCCACAGGAAACAAGCCAAAGCATGAAATGAAGAAGAGGCCCTCCTAATCATTCGCTTGTGCATGTTTGTGTGTGCAGACGTGCACTTTATTCTTCACAGATATTCACGACGACATCCAAGATGAAACCAAGAGCCATGAGATCGGACGATCTTGTGATACACAACAACAGAGTAGTTTTCTTTGAATAGTAGGGTAGTTAGACTTGTATAAACATCCTACTGGCCAGTAGTTAACAGTAGTGCAACAAATAGTTAACAAGTGGTTTGCAATTATTAACATTGGCTCTGGTGATTAGTAAAATGCTACGGTTGTGTGGACAACTAATGAACATGTCTCTTTTATAGGTATAGAGGTACCGACAGATATTTAATAACTACAGTACAATGGTAGAGGCGTATTTCTTTATAAGTAACATTAACTTTGTACAAAAAAATTTATCAAATTAATAATAGTAAATACGTGAGTGTCTTGGCTAATAATACAAATAGAACAATAATAAATTTAAAGATAAATTACCTCACTAGTGAGTGCATCTTAAAATTTTGTATTTCATAGCTGTCAATAAATTGTGTTATGTATTGTGTAGTATTTGTAGTAAATTGGAAACTAATTGTGCACATTAGTGAGCAGAGGATTCGCAAAAGAAACTTTGCGAGACATACTGGCAGCAACAACACCGTGAGTGGACAGAACGGTCCAGAAGCAAGAAACGCTGTCTGTAAACCAAAGCCTGGTCGCGGACGTAGGCAAACCGCTGGGCTGTTCATCGGCGACCTGAAGATCTCGGGTGGCAGACAGTTACGGCGCAGGTAACAGGCGGCAGCCACAACAGCCCTGCTCGTTCGGGGCAACATGGGAATTTAAACGGTCACTGATGACTTGTCTCCACTGTTGTACTACACGATGGAGACGAGATAAGCCAATTGTACACATAATACAGTCAAGTAAGCCTACAGCAACTGCTAATGGCTGTACGGATCTGTCAACTGTGTTTGCTTTCTTCAGCGGTCCTCCGCCGTCTTCTGCAGTCACCTGGCATTGACTTCTGAGGAATCTGAGTCACACACAACGACTCAAGTTCCATGTATAGTGTCACCAAACAGATAACTTACCTGTCCACAATTACCGATATCCCTATCCAAAATACAATAGTTATATCAAGAGAAAGTTATATCAAGAGAAAGAAGCGACATGAAGAACAGAAGAGTAGGAATACAAACATAGTAAAAGAAGAAAATTGAAGAACTGAAGACTAGGCACAATTACACTTCTCTTAGCCGACTCAGAAGAATCTAAGTGACCTATAACGATCTTACCTTACTGTTCCTCCCTCATACTGTGAGCAAATCCGACGAAAACTTGGCTGTTTCAAATCATGCACCCACTTACCTGGCTGTATAATCCGAAGATCCTTCCACATCATCAATTCTGCGAAAGAATGGTAACCTGATGAGATCAACAATCGGTTGAGGGTCCAAAGACTGACTTGTAAAGGCAAAATGTCCTATCTCGAACAATCTTCGCGTCCTACACTTCACAAAAAGCTGTAGCTTCCATTCCCGTACACAAATAAAGACGAAAGTGTGCTGTGAAATCCGAATCAGTGTGTGACTCTTGATAAAAGAGGTGCATAATGTAGTGAACACTGAACAGTTACACCCACAAACTAACAGTTTCCGACATCCACCATTTGTGTAAAGAGTTTGTACTTATTTTTCAGGGTAGTCTCAAGAAAATATTTGTGTATCTATTCATGTAAAGTAATCGTTGACATTCTCTTTGATAATGATGTGATGTCCTTCACTGTTTTTATATATTTGCGTATTTCCAGAATTTTATTTGTATATGTATTTATGTAAAATTATTGTTTGTCTTTCTTTGTTAATGATGCTTTAGGTTGTTAAAGTTTTTATGTATTACATTTAACACACTATGAACAAACACATGAGATAAATTGGTGGTCGATCCTAACTCTTATTCCAAATATTAATTATCACAGTAAATGTAAATGCACTCGTCAAAGAACGCTTTAGAACATAAGATTTTGGAAATGTTTAAAGAGTATACATGTTAGGGTAACACTAGACTTGGTCAATCAGTTTGTGAAATTAGATTTTTTTTTATGTAGGCCAAGAGCATAAATGTGACCAAGTAAAAAATTATGCAGAATGTTTCATAGAATTTTATATATTCTAAAATGAACAATAGATAACCTCGTGAGGCCGGTCGTGATGGCCGTGCGGTTCTAGGTGCTCCAGTCCGGAACCGCGCTGCTGCTTCGGTCGCAGGTTCGAATCCTGCCTCGGGCTTGGTTGTTTGTGTTGTGCTTAGGTTTAAGTAGTTCTAAGTCTAGGGGACTGATGACCACAGAAATTGAGTCCCATAGTGCTCAGAGCCTATTCGGGAGCCTAACCTCGTGAATAATTGACATAACTGCTTGTCTTGCATATTAATAGCTAAATCAAGCACATGTAATTTATTGGACGACCACTTTGGAAAGATTAGGATACTTTACTTTAATATTTCTTGCCTCAACCTATGTCTTAAGGATGGATGAATGACAGAGAGCATGGGCCTTAAGTTTAAAGAAATATGGGAACTGCCGTTTGTGAAAGAGCATAAAAAAATTTTGTAATGTTAGATAATTTCTTTTGATATTGTATATTCCAATTGACACATCTAGGAAAAATGTTCAAAACATAAAGGGTAGACAGATTATAATAAACATTTAATAAGTAAATTTATGGCAGTAGAGCCATGAATGAATGCAGAATGACTGTAGAAGAACATATCATGATTCAAGTGTTCCACTGCCCTCATATTCTTATTAGTTCCCTTCTACAGACAATTGATGGTCATATGATTTTGTACTGAATGAGATAATACTACAGAAATTACCCCATCCTACTACAAAATAGTTCGTTAGGTGGGGGTATTGTAAGGTGGCTATAATTTCGCAACTTACAAGCACTCATCCACCTACTTTGCCGTGATCTGCAAACGCAATTAGGTATCATGTGATAGGTTGTACATTGTATATATGAATATGTAAAGTACTAACATTGTCACGTACGTCTTGTAAATAATTGTTAACGCTTATTGCATGAAAGGTGACGGAGAGCCTTTATTATAAAAACGGTGTAATGAATGATTACCTATACTAGTAGAGGTTGGAACGCCAGTGAAAATGAAACGGCTGGCGGAACGGAAGCCCTGGGGAGAAGGCCCACACAGGTGTGTTGGTCCTGCTTAAAGACAGGAAATAGCAAGACGGGCGTCGTAGCACCTAAGCGATGGAGCACAATAGAGTCGCGACCGGCTGGTGTGGTAGCCGAACCGGAAGGATTATACTTCGGAAACGCTGAAAATCTTAGACACGGGAGAGGAACAAAGAAGCAGCACCTTGGAAACCACGCAGTCTGTGTTATTTCCAAGGATTTTTACTCAGAAGCGTACCATTGTACGAGTATAGGTTTTTCCTCGTAAACATTCCACGCTGGACGACAAAAGACTAAAATATGGTTGGTCGGCGTTCGGAAGAATCTGTAGAGAGGGAGAATATTCCGTGGTTTCGAGAATATGATTCGTTTTCGGAATTACGAGGGTGGTGAGCCAAGCCTAGCTGGGACGCCAGTGCTGGAGAGATGTGGTCTTCCGTTGTGAGCGCACGTGTGTGATGGTTGCCCGATATCAGCTTTTGTTGGTACAGATGGACTTGCTGTATTTGCTCTCAGTACAGTTTATAGTTAGATCAGTTAGGAACTGTACTGTTGTGAACCTATACGATTCTAGACTTCACCTCCGGGTTGGAACTCGTCGTTGAGTACGCAGCATTCAGTAATTGAGAGCACTTCCTCTGCCTTTACTTACGCTGAGACGTTATCTGAACTCCGTCCTCGTGGTTGTGAGTTCGCGTTTCTCGTCTATAGAACACAGAGAGGAGAAGACAGTATTAGAGTATATCAGTTACAGGATCGCCTTCTGGCGTTCGAGTGTTTGAAAGAGTTTATTTGTGGCTGGAGTTCTTCCATCGTCGCAGACGAGTCCGACAACCATCACTTCGACGCACCGGACGCAGTACATATGGTGATATCGCAAATCGCTTCGGCTTATTAGAGTTATAAAAGCTAAACAGCTGTGATCACGTTAGTTTATTTCCACTGAGGTTCCACACCACCGTCGATCCTCTTTGAAAGTAGTGTCTTCTAGTGTTTGGTACGTACATGATGTCAGTCATTTCGCGTCATAGATATTAGACCGCACAGTCATAATAAGGGGCAGAGTTGGGCAACTGATTAGTAATTTTGATTAGGAAGCCGGCCGAAGTGGCCGTGCGGTTCTGGGCACTGCAGTCTGGAACCGAGCGACCGCTACGGTCGCAGTTTCGAATCCTGCCTCGGGCATGGATGTGTGTGATGTCCTTAGGTTAGTTAGGTTTAATTAGTTCTAAGTTCTAGGCGACTGATGACCTCAGATGTTAAGTCGCATAGTGCTCAGAGCCATTTGAACCATTTTTTGCTTAGGAAATGTAATCTTTGTAATCTAAAGGTTTTTTTCTAGAATAATTATATAAGCAGGAATAACGTTTATCATTTAGTAGGATTAGTTGCCTTCATTATTCATTTATGTTTAGATTGTAATTTATAGAATTAAGAGATGCTAAGATATACTTCAGGGGGTAGTCAGACAGGACCAGATCTTCATTTAGCGTTTATTATTTTCTGTTGCGCACATTCATTTAACACCTGCCTGCAGTAGCATCTTGGAGTCGTCGTCCGTTGACATCAGTCGAATCAGTGTCCCCGCAATCTGATGTCAATACTTCTTCAGTTTTAGAGGACGCTGGGGAGGCATTACCCCACACTCTGCACGAATTTCGCCGATACCGGCAAGTTCAAATGCGGACGCTGCTGTCACTAAGGTGCCGGCGTCCAGTATCGCCAACTTTTGAGTTTTGCCCCCAAACTTAGGAGAAGATAGATGGAAAGGGTTTTTTGTAAGGGCTTCATTTTTACGGGGGGATTTTTGGGGGGACTCTGAGAGAAAGACAGAAACCGCGTGCGAACGACAGTTGTTGAGATCATGGAGACTAGGGGAAAGGAGTGTGCACAGCGTGCTTCAGCAGTGGACACGAAATCCGTACTTCTTCTGGCGACGCTGCGGTCGGCAACATCTAAGACGTATATATATGTAGATGGGCTATGATGGGAATGGTTCACTCTGGTCTCCAAGGCAACGGGAAAGAGATTCGTACCGCGCAAGTGCTGAACAGTACTGTACTGCTATTGGTGGATGTTGTGCATCTTTATGCTGCTCGCGGTAGAACACAGAATTATCCAAAGGGCCGATGTCCAGTACGCTGGTACTACGTACTCTCCTGCCCTGGGCAGACTCATTCACTCTAATCTCCATAGTAGAGTTTCTAACGTGGCCAGGTACATGATGGCCTGTGTAACAGCGTATTCTACTCTTTAAAATTACAAAGTAAGTTATAATTGTCTTTCTCAAGTACCACGAAATGAACAAGAACATCAATGAATAACGATTGGTGCTTATATTTATTCTAGAATGCCAAAAGAAAACACGAAACGATATCAACAAAAATATGCAAATGTTGGGAGACTGATCCAGAACTCAAAGGTTTCTAACCAAGCTGTTTTTAAACTGGTATAAAAATTGTAAATATATCGCATTCTAGTCGAAATATTATATTCTCTCTATCATACTCTGTCCGAGAAGAAGAATAACCGAATGTGATCACAGAAAACCTAAATTGAAAAGTAAAATGAGGTTAGGGAGATAACCCAATTTCTGCAGTCAGATTGTTTCCATCGATCATTGTTTCGCAGCAATACGTAATGAATAGTCATGTAAATGTTGATTCTTCGATAAATATTTATTATGTAAGAATTTCTTAAAAGCTTCCAGACCAGGACACCAGCCAAGATTTTCGCTACATTTTCTTAAAAAAAAAAATAGGTTAAGTATGCCAGTCGTCAGTGTGTTTCAGTTCAGTTCGTGGAATGCTTTCGAACAGGAGCTTGATTTAGCAGTGATTTACTATTACTTCCGGTTGTTGCAAATTAATTTTGTTCAATTTACACGTACTTGCTTGCTTGTTTTTCTACGTGAGTTCGTTAATTTGTCTAGCTTAGGAATGAATCATGGGGATATTTCAATCGGCACGGCATTTTGAATATTTCCATGCTTGCACTCGTGACGTTTGATATGGAGGTGGTGTGAAAGTTCTTTTCAACTAATATTTTTACATTTATTCCGTTCTCCAGGCAGTGGAGGCAACTCATTAAAGGATTGTCTAAAACTTGTCAATCTAGTTTAATTTGCACTGATAAATACCGTTATATACTATCGAAAATCGTATTATTTATGTTACATGTTGGATAGGACCTGATCCAACTGACTCATGCTCCGCGACTTGCAAGTACTGTCGTTAAGAGCTCACAGAAAGAATCGCGTGACTCACGCAAAGACTGAAAAACATGACAAGGCTGTAGCATCCGACAAATCTATAAAGTCATGTATAACTTTGATTTCAATGTTCAAACCAGTTTTGTCAGGAACAACCAAGATCGCTAAATTGAAAATTGCTGCATTCATCGCAAACCACAGTTCATTACAGACTGTGGACCACTTGATCGAAATACTACCACAGCTAGACCCTTCGTCGCCTGCGATTCCGGGTCTAAAACTTCATCGTACCAAATGTTTGATGTTCATTAAGCAATTGGTGATGGCCCGTATTCAATCATAATCGATGAGAGCACTGATCTTTCGATGCAAAAAGTTTTGTGTGTTATGCTGCGAGTTTTCTGTGCAAAGAAAAAGGCACTGATCACAACTTTTTACAGAGTGATAACAATACTTGATGCTGATGCAAAAAGTATGCACGGTGCCATAAAAGCTCATTTAAAAGAAGATGGTTTGAGATTTGAAAATATAGTCGGGATTGGTGTCAATGGTGCGAGTGTCATGGTTGGGAAACACGATTCAGTCAAGGCTCTGTTTAAGAATGAAATAAGTGAGATAATTGTCATGAGGTGCGTTTGTCATTCACTCCATCTGTGCGCTGAAAAGGCATTGGAGACATTACCGCCTCAACTGGAATTCTTAATACGGGAAAAGTATCATTGGTTTTCGTACAGCCCTAAACGATCAGAATAGCATAAGATACTGTACGAAACTATGAATGGTACTGGAAAGGAAGGCCTTAGTGGAACACATTGGCTTGCACGGTCCGATCAGTGGGAAGAACTACAATTGCTATTTTCAATTTGCTAAATCGGAAGATAAATGCTTTATTGCTGAACAGCTTTATGATTTTATGACAAGATTACTGTTCAAAGCTTCCTGGTAGTCTTAAAATTTGAACTGCACAATATAACGCAACTGAACTTACTTCTCCAAAGTGACCACGTGGAACCTACTAAGTTGCTCGAAGATCTATTTCTGATGTTCAAAAGTTTACTGCGAAAATTGTTGTACAATCGAGCCTACAGAAAGCGAGTGACAGTGAACTAGGAGATTTTTATTTCGAACACCATCTAATGCACACATCCGGAATGTATTTTGGCTATGAGTTTCATTCCATTGCACAAAATATCGGTGCAAAAGACTTACCAGATGTCAAATTACGGTGCAAGAAATTTCTCTGTACTTTGGGGCGAGAAATTCAAAAAAGATTGCCAGATAATTCGTCTATTCTGAAGACGATGGCTAATCTTCACCCTCAAGTTGCATTGTCTCAAATAAAACCGAGTACGTCTGGCATTTTCACTAAAACTTACAGAAGTCACTTACACGGCGACAAGAATGAAATAGAATCGGTATGGAATCAGTTGCAAAATAAGTCGTGGTCGAATGTAACCAACTCTGTTGAATTTTATGCCGAAACATTTCAAGACTGTGATTCAGATGGAGAAAAGCATTTTGGAAATATAGCCAAATTTTCAGTGGCACTACTCACGTTACCAATATCAAACGAAAGTGTCGAACATTCATTTTCGACGTACGGTGTAATTAAAAATAAATTACGCAATAATCTGTCTCTTGAAGTACTTCAAAGTATCATGATGGTAAGATTTACATTGCAAGGTGACTGCGGTTTGTGTCTCAAATTCGTTGCGTCCACTCGTGTGCTCGATTTTTCAACATCAATATGTATGATTACAAACGCGCAAGCAATAGTAAAACGCAAAATGATATTCAAGTCTTTGACGAAATGTTCGACGTTTTGTAAGTCGAAATCGGAGCACATATTTTCATCATTCCCGAAATATTTTTGTTTCATGTTAAATTAGAAGAATTCGTACTGTGCGTTATTTTTTCCCATTATCATTATTGTCTTAACTTTCAGATTTACTAACCTATAAGTTAGTTAACAAACAGCATTACCAAGTTTTTCAAATAATGAATCAAACATCCTTACGTAAAAATGTCTATTTTTATGTCAATTAACATCATCACAATGCTAAAGAATTAGTCAAAAAATTCACCAGTGTCTGTTTATCATAATAGGGTATTTAGATTATAAGTTGCATTATATAAAATACAACTATGTAGATAAAATCATCATTTCTTCCTAACCGAATGTTCTTTTTATTAATAGTTAAATGTTTCTGTCAAACACAGATGCCTATTCGGAATTTTAGGGCGTTCGAAGGAAAATTTAGGGGGATTTCGAATTTATTCAAGGGGGAACGTTTTTTAGGAATTGGCAACACTGGCGGCACCGGTAGCATATTTTAAGTGCCGGCGGACTCAAGGATGGGGATCTTGAAGTCATCCCTCCCTGATCTCCCGTCTCTGAGAAGGTGATAGTGTAGGGTATTTCTTCCCATGGTGGTGCTTCCACGTCTATCCGTTGATCTGGTCCGACCGATTACGCTTTGATCACAAAATCGTAGGGCGGGCAATAAACAGCCGTTTGTCGGGTTTGCTTGTTGGCATTGCCGCGCATCATCTAAGTTGTCTCCCGGGTCGTATTCTCCTGACTCCTGTTGCTGAATGTCGTGATCTCATCTCGATTACTTCCACTGTTCTTGTGTCGGGGTTTTTATAATTTATTTATTTTAATCATGCATTTCACCGAGTTAGTAATGATTTTGTGTTACGAGTGTTGATGGCTGTTGACTTTAATGATGCTGCACGGCGGATATTCTCCTGTCTAATTACTGGTATTCGAGCGTCTATTAACGTGAAGTGACGTCTTACCCTCCCAACAGAAGTGTGTTGAGGTGGGTGTCCTACAAGGCAGACCCCTATCTGCGTCGTTATTCGTGCTATTTCTGGAACCCTTATTGCAGGCCATAGCTGTTCGACTGGGTGGCTGGTCGTTGCTGGGAGAAAGGTTTATCGTCCACGTGTATGCCGATGACGTTATGGTACTTCATCGTACATGTGACGACATAGCGGTGCTCTAGAAATTTTTGGACGCATTTTATCGTCTTATGGGGGCACAGGTTAACGACCGGAAATGTCGGTTACTCAGTTTGCGGGGATTTGACGCGGTTGAGATTCCATGGGGCGTAGCGGTGCCCCGCCATCGATAGTTTTCGAATGAAGACGACTGCGTTAAGTTGTAAGTCCTTCACGTGTAGGATTCAAGGAGCTATCCTTGTGCGAGAGCGTCGATCCCTCTCGTTACTTCATAAAGCCCGGACCTTAGAAACTTATATGTTGAGTAAGGGCAATTTTGCTGCAGAATTTTTTGTTCTTCTTGCGATGATGTCGAAAAAGTTACAACAATTATCCGACAAGTTTATCTGGCGAAAATCTATTTTTCAGGTGTGCTATGGAGTTACGGCGAGAGCCCAGCTGATGATTGTATGATGACCTGTTTGGCCTTATTTTGTGTGTCACCTCGTAGGAACACTTGTCTGGAAGGAAGAAAAGTTCCAGTTTATAAAGAGTAGTAGAGAAGACAAGACGCGCTGTCTGATGGTTTTATTTCCATTACTGGGGGTGTTGCAGGAATTGTGGAACATCTGTCGTTGATTTGGCTATGGTAAACGATGATTTATTTTTTTGATGAATTTATTGATGTCTTTAGCGGATAGGAAGACTTTCAGTAGTGTAGGCCTTCGTTGTTTTCTTTGTTGTCACCTGCGTTCTTAGGACGACGAATCATGTATTTTGCGACTAATATATGCCCTCGCTGCTTGGAGCCATATCTTGAGAGTGGAGTTTTTTCATTTCCTCTTTTTGTGTAGTGCGATGCCAGGCAGCATTCACACCCACCATGGATTGCTGTAGGAAGTTCTGTTTATAATTTAGGAGTACCACGTGCGCAGTGTTATAAGCAAGGAAATTCGATCTACGAGAGAAACGAGACGACAACAACAATACATGCTTTTTTATAAGGAACAGTCTACTTTTGGCATGACCACTTAGATTAAGAACTTATTAATAATGTTTCGAACTTGTGTTTACAGAGGTTTCTTCCCTGCTATGTTATGAACAGGAGACAAGATGATTTGGTCACAGTTTGAAAAAAATAAGGATTGTCAGCAATCGTAACTTTCACAATACAGAATGGAGCACACTAATGGAAAGAGGTTTAGAGATCAAAAGTATGTGAGTATACCCACCAAAAGGTAAGTTCTGCCTATTTAATTTAGAATAACAATGAATATCATTTGTGCCTTGTTCATTTATTTATTTATGAGTGTAATTGAAATTGTCTTAAAGGTATTTGCTCATAGATGGAAGGATGAATGGACCACCGAACGTATGACTACATACGAAACCAACCGCATGAACACAGACTACACAGTCAATGGACTAAAAAGTTGGAATCACAATATATCAAGAGCATCATGGATCGATTTATTTGTTTCCTTTCAATGACGGACATTTTTCCTCTGTGGCATTTATGGGGGGAGTTGTTATTCAGTTATCAGCGTAAAATTGAATGTATTTCACTAAAACTGTAGATGGTGGGGTAGTTAGTCTGATTAACAATAACGCTACTAATCTTACATGTTGTGTTTCAATACCATAGGAATGTAAGCATATGCACATCTTATATTCTGAGAAGCGCTATGGCATAGGATTCGTGCGAGAACAGGATTAATATTTTTTATGGCTAATGTTGTATTTTTGATTACTCCATGTACATTGTAAACATGAATTTCGTGAGTCTAGCTTTGTCTTGTTTGTAATTTCGGCTTTAGTAATATACAGAGATGTCCAGATGAGAGGGCTCAAACGAAGGCGAGGGTCACTTGCGGTAGCGCTGCACAAGGAACCAAGCCGTGTCTGGTGACGATGCTAATATGGGTCGACACACATGGAGCAGCGCATGGCTGACAGAGGAAAGGGCTCTTTCCCTGCTTGCTTCTTCCTGTGGTGACACCCCGTCCTAGAGCCACGAGGATCGATGAGCTATGCAGGGAGACGCGCTCACCAGCCAGAAAAGACGATTATGCCAGTGAGTTGACAGAGAGAGAGTCAACCAGCTAATCTATGCCTCCCTGTCCTGTCACGCGCTGTCAAGGACACAGCGGCCTGATATTTTGCATAGTAACATGATGCTGGAAATACATAAATACATCCTTCCTTTCTCCCTAGGGGAGCGCTCAGTCAAAAAGTCTCTAGCCTCTCAGCTGCCTCTAAGAAACCACACCCATGTTATCGCCCACATGTTGCAGTCGAATCAATGAACTCTTTTCTGTACGAGATCTTTCGATAGGATGCACGTGCTGTGGACCCTACTCTACTAAGTTCAACCATTTTTCGCTCTTGCATGAGCCTTCATAAACCCTGTCTCAGCACAGACGAGTTGACATCACAGGAGCGTCCTGGTTGAACGGGACTCCACGTGCCCTGGGGAACAACTGCCAGGTGGTTGTCCTGAAGCCCATGCTGGCTATTGAGAAGCGGGGGAGGCGGATATACAACTACTACCACTGCCCGTGACATCAAAGGTCCAGGAGCTACCTCCCACCGCCCTGTCCAGAGCACATGACAAGACAGATGGGCCTCATACTAAAGCTGCACTCGCCGACACACTCTCCACTGGCTCACCATGCCCTGTGTACAGTCACATCCACTACGCCATGCCCACTTGGTGGTACACTTATAGTGAACCGTGCCCTAATGTGTGACCAAGTTTCAGTGACATGACCCTCTGTCTCTCGCGTGATGCTCTCGGAAGAGAAGCAGATATTGTCCCCCATTCCTGTAAAGAATTCATGCTATTAATTATTCATTAATATTAAATTACCACCAGTGACCAATTCCTTGTTCATTTTAGGGTATATCATGCTTAGCAGCTATATTAGGACATTTGAAACACTACACGTTGCACAGATTAAATCTGTTTGCCTCAGTATAATTTTATTCGAAGATGATAGTGACAATGACCGAAATACTTCAGTAACCATATGGGAGCTCCTTAGTTTGTATTTTATATGTCTCTTGTTTATCCCTTGTGGTTGATTTGTATGTGTATCTTATTTAGTTAAGAGCGATCGATATTTTCATGTATAAATGGGTTATATAGATGTACGAATATAATAAATTACAGTGCTCACGTCTCTGATGATATGAGGTTTTAATAACACTTGCAATGGTTTGGATCACTGTAAAAATTTTATCTGTATCTACAATATGTTTTATACCTCAACTTTATCCAATTTCCGATTAAGACTGTCACAATTTAGTATGAATGGTTTCATTTGCATACGATTACCCAACAACAGGATTACACTCTGGAAATATTTGAACTGTCACTTGTTTATAAATTGTTTAAACTCATTTTTTCTATGCCTGTGTGTCTCGATTCAACGATTTATTACTTTCTTTCATGTTTTTCAGTAAACAAATATTTCACTTTTATCATTTTCAAACACTTCAACTAATGGGTTTCTCTGATACCTAAAGTTTGAAACAGGCTTCCATATTCACTTTTGTATAGTATACCAGTGAGAGAATTCTATACTGTAGAGTCTCGTGCGAATGGACCTCATGTCACCTTATATATGGTTTACTCGTGTTTTGAAGAACAAGAATACATACAATAACGCCAGAGTTCTAGCTAGTGCCTTCTTAAAAAAAAAGTTGACTCTGAATGAGCTAGTTTGAATGTGCCGTCAGGCTAGCCAGTTCTTAATTAGGCATTGTCACCTTTGTTACCAGTTAAGTCTGTTGTCCCCAACAATAGGCCAGTATGTCTTTCTTTAAATCACATGTATGAGATGGATCTCCTGTGGATGAGTGTGGTGTGATTTTATTTCATGTACCCAACAGCTTCAATACATTCCTTGCTGCACATTTACCAAGCAAGGTAGCACAATGGTTACAACACTGGACTCGTATTCGGGAGGACGACGGTACAAAATCGCATCCGGCCATCCTGATTTAGGTTTTTCTTGACTTTCCTAAATCACCTAAGGCAAATGCTGGGATAGTTCCTTCTACAGGTCATGGCCACTTTCCTTCTCCAACCTTCCCTACTCCGAGCTTGTGTTCTGTCTCTGATGACTTCGTAGTCGACAGAACATTAAACACTAATCTCCTCCTCCTCCTCGCTGCACATTTCACATATCTCTGTGGGTGCCCTGACCAGTTCAGATGGGTGGTAGTTATGTATATTTTGCTTTGAGTTGCCCCACTACCATATCTCAGTACGACAACTCCTACCCAAAATTTTATTGGAAGGGGGAAATTATGCAAGGTTACAAGCCATCTGGCTTGCCTCCTAACACTGGCTAATACTGTGTGCTTCTTGTCATAACTGGAGATATGATGAACACATGATCCTCACCACTTCATTTAACTCTGATTACAGTACTTGGTTCTGAATATTGTATTTGATAAAAGTGCAGTGGTTGTCCGTCTGAACTTCTGACGTTTCGGCCGAGGGAATTCATGGGAATCATGGAATCTTACATTTGGTTTCCCCAGAAGTTGGGGGAAAGGCCAAGACACACAACGCTGGGAGTAATGGGGCAGTCCGCTCGCTTCTCAGAGTACTAAGTCCCTGGCTTACGAGAGCAGTAGAGCTACTCGAGCGAGCCTTGTGGGACTTTCATGTCAGTCAAAGAAAGTCGGGGTTTTTGGTGTTTTGGTGTACAGTATTGCCCAGTGCCTGGTTGTTGGGTCTGAGTCTTAAGGGTTGCTCCGCCACCTGATAACATCTGTAGAGAACTCACTACTCTTGAAGAGGCTAGGCATGCTGTTGTGGGAATAGGACCTGATAGAGTTTCTGTCGCATTCGCTTGGCATGTTGGAAGTTCTGAGTTGTATAAACAACTCTCCAGCTCATCTATTGCCTCTTGAAGTTAGATGGCAATTTCAACAACAAACTCAGAGAGCAGAGTGTGCGCTGATAAGGCCTCTACTTGGTACAATAAGTGATTGGAAATTGTGTAACATTACAGTTTCACACCATTAGACATAAGTGAATAACATTTCGCCTGATTGGTGTTTGCTGCCATGCCGGCGCAAACGGGAGAGTTGGGTGAAAACTATAGGATTGGTCGTCTTAGATTGACTTCGCTTGTTTGATCTCTGAGGGAGCGATCATTCTGGTGTTCTGTGCTGGGACGTTGTGCCGACGAGTCAGCATGATCTGTAGATTCTATGGTGGTGCAGATCTTGTGCTGACTCACATCTTCACGTCTATCAAGATGACAAGAGACTGGTGAGCATGTTGTGCTGGGAGTTACCATACTATAAGGGTACACCGACGCAAGGGTGCTGTTACATTCCAGTTATGAAGATATTTTCTTTTAGTTTTATTTCGGACAACCAATCACCGCAGAGTAAAATTCAGATTCGTGGGGTTTATTCACTTTATTGAGAGAAAGTGCAGCTTGACTGCAGTATCCGTCCCTGGATATTATACTTGCGGTGAATAATAGTCTATCATGCTATATTCGTATTGTCAGTCCACTGCTTTTCTTGTGTACGAAGTCCAGCTTTTGTAATAAATCACCAGTTTATTTCGATTCGAATTTCATTGAAAGTGGGTAGTCTTCAAATGGTTCAAATGGCTCTGAGCACTATGCGACTTAACAAATGGTTCAAATGGCTCTGAGCACTATGGGACTTAACATCTATGGTCATCAGTCCCCTAGAACTTAGAACTACTTAAACCTAACTAACCTAAGGACATCACACAACACCCAGTCATCACGAGGCAGAGAAAATCCCTGATCCCGCCGGGAATCGAACCCGGGAACCTGGGCGCGGGAAGCGAGAACGCTACCGCGCGACCACGAGCTGAGGACAGTAGCGACTTAACATCTGAGGTCGTCAGTCGCCTAACTTAGAACTAATTAAACCTAGCTAACCTAAGGACATCATACACATCCATGGCCGAGGCAGGATTCGGACCTGCGACCGTAGCGGTCACGCGGTTCCAGACTGAAGCGCCTAGAACCGCACGGCCACATCGACCGGCAGGTAGTCTTCCCTTCATCTCATTTTCATTACCGATTTCATAGCGATTCTTCACCTTAGGACCTTATGTTAGGGCGAAATTTCAGATAGCGTATTTCCATTGTGTTAAGTGTATAAACATGGAGTCTTCAGGGGCGTGTCGGGGTCTACATAGTCCCTAAATCCGTTACTATTTCTAAATTCACTCACGAGGCGTATTTGCAAATTTAGATTCCAGCGTCAAGAATACACACATCTCAGCTACAGAAATAGCCATAAACCTCGATTTGTCAGTGAGTGCGATTACAGCTCGTTGACACCCTTCATGTTGCTGGTTTTAATCAACGCAAACCTGCAAGAAAACAAACCATTAAATCTTTTTATCGAGAAACACGCATAGTGTTTTGTCTCCAGTACTATCAGCAGTCTAAATCTTCTGAGCATTGGTGGTATTGCTTGATGCAAAAGTATTTTGTTCAGACCGGTAAGTCAGACTGTCTTTATCACACTGCCACCATAGCAAGTAGTGTTTGCCTGTTGTGTATGCGTTGTTGCAGCTGAAATGGGAGAACTGGTTAAAATAACCACATATGAGAAGGGTGTATGCTGGTAACCGTTTGATCTCTATATCTTACCGAAGAAATGTCTGTCATTCACTTTGTGCATAGCAGAAGCATACATTCCTTGAAAAACATCATTAGTTGACTGAACAACACCCTGAAGCATCGCTGAAGGAATGTAGTGCAAAATCTCCAACGTAATTCTAATCGAGTATATTTGGACATTGATAGTTTGAGACTGGAAGATGCATCAGGAACGTATTCTAAAAATTTCGAAATTATATTTTTGCCACGTGGAAGAGCATTAAGCCGTGATTCCACGTGCAACAAAAGAGACGCTACATGGCTGCCACTCGAGTGGAATCACCGAAGTTGCGTGTGGAAACACGGAAATTCCTGTGGTGCCGTTAAAGTGACGCCACTTTTAGCCATGACTCAAAAGTTAAAGTCGTTTCAACTTTGTACCGTCATACTCCTTTCCCCATCACCGATTAGCGTCTTTTGACTGCTATCTCAAAGCACCAGCACAACATTTTGATTTTGGTGTCAATAATTTTACCGTGTATGTGTGTTTCTCAGCACCTAAAGAAGTATAAAAAGTTATTGTTAACAACTGTAAAGTTTATTGAACTGTACGAGGAGTGATCTTGCTTATGGAAACACAAAAACTAGTGCTGAAAACACGGAAGTTTGAACATTGCTTGAAATTGTGGATGGTATTTGAGAACACGTCCCCAGTCGTGATTTTTTCTTTCAAAAGCTAAAATAATCATTCGTAAGGCCTGCATCAGTAAACGTCACAAATATTTAAAATATTATAAGAGTGGTACATTTGTAGGTTCATCTGGCACCCAAAAAGATTGATTTCTGAAAATTATGTAGAAAATATGAAGTATAGTCGTAAACAAAATAAATTACACTACAGACCTTGTCAGTTTCTTTTATGCGTGTTTAGAAAAATTTTCCTGCACTTAATTTAAAATAAAAGTGAGAAATTTTTTGAAAGTTAAATGAAAATAATTTTCTTATTGTACTTTGTCAATACAAAAAAATAACTGTTTAATACTGTATGGTAAGTACACAGGTATAATGACAACATAACGATGTGCCTTAAGCTTTCATTCTATGTGGTGATTACTGTGTTTCATTTTAAATGGTATGTACCAAGATCTATGACAACATGGTTTGTATTTTAATAGGAATATACTATCACATTTCAACATCCAAGGGTACTAGTAGGTAAAGGTTATTGCCATTGCAATTATCAGCACAAAATGGTTCATTTATGAGGTGATAATATATGATGTTTGTATTATATGATGCATGAATAACATCTATGTGATTTTTCTCCATAAATGCATTTAAACACCTGTTCAGCGAATTTGAGAAAGGGGGTAACAAGGTTTCTGGTGGCAGTATAATTTCCGATTAATTGTTGCTTTTAATAAACGAGAATATCCAAGCACCCGTTATGTTACAGTGACTTTTAGTGCACTTGCAGAAACATAATCCAAAATCCGATATAGAACAGCTTTAATATTTCGTCTTATTTAGATAAGGTATGGTGCAGGAGTGAAACAATTTGCTTACAGATGGACCTTAAGGGCTCAGCATCCAACACATCACGCAAGAACTTTTCGACTGTACTTTTTGTAACTTGATATATATTGGAGAGATTGCAGGTAATTGCCAGATGACATGTTTCAAACCGTCAGTTCTCACTTTTAGTTTCACTCGAGAAAATACTGCATCTCTAATGGGAGTATCAGAGTTTTTAATAGAGTTCGATATGCTGCTCAACAAGTAGTGGACAGTGCATTACTTTGGGACACTCTTCAGGCTTACAGCTCTAGTTAGCTCTGTAATAGAAGTTTAGTATATTTTCTCATATAATTTTCAAATGGTGGTGTTCACTTTTTATGTGCTGCAGTCATTTTCTTTACTCTGGAAAATTAAGGTTTTTCCAAGTGTAAAAACGTTCTAAGGTACAACCTGATCATGCACCTAGGAACAAAATTTTGTTAAAAATTAAAAGCATTGCAGTCGAGCAAATCTTGTCGGTACTGTATTTCGCCGTCTATCTGTTACATTATTACTCTACTACACACCAATAATCAGTAAGCGAAATTAAATTAAGCAGAAGTCTTATCAAAAACCAGTTACAGTTTAAATACATTTTGAAGTAAAAGCTATTGAAAACTAACACCAGTACCCATTTTTAAAACAGCTAAAACTGTTAAGACACCGAAGAAACTCAGTTCACTCGTAAATATCACATGTTCTATGGGATAAGACTTTCTTCCGTGTGAAGATACAAGATGGTGCACGACCGATAAAGTGTGGCTCACCGTCCACATATTATATAACTAATTTTACAAATATACAGAATTTTACTCGCGATAAAATTCTGTAACTAAAGAATTAACAATATCTTCCAAATAGCTTTAATATATTGTGTTAGAGAGCACTTAAACTTGCAGAACTAAATCATGTGTTCCTAGGTATACTATCCCCGAAGTACAACAGTTTCCTCTACCCTCATTTCTGTGTTAACACTAAATTATTGCATGTGTTGCCCATATAAGACCTGCTATATTTGTCGTGTAACGATGAAGAGGGAGCTAGTATATCACGCAGACAAAAACTAGAAAATAAAAATTGCACCTACACCAGTAATCGAATTCTCGAACTCGGGTATTCTAACGCAAAACTCCTGTTCCTACCTAACTAGCCAGCAGAGCTACAGAGTATTGAATGAAGGCACTTTTATTACAGTGTTGCTAAATTGCTTACCTTTGATGTCTATTTTCTACCGTAAATATTCACGGGACGGAATACTTTTTTGTACTGTTAGCATACAAGGAATCGCGCGTGGTGTCCGAGTGCACTTACTTTGGTTCACCGTATGTTCCTCGACTTCTCAGGGAAACCACTACTATATTTAAGCTCTATTACTGGTGGATACTACAGAGAGACAAGTAGTAGAAATGATTCTGTTCTATCTTCAGTCCAACTCTGAATGGAACAGCTCTATTGAAAACAATACTTGATTGTCAGAAAGTTCTGAATACAAAGATAGAAAATATGACTAATCGTACAGGGATGACTGAGATATCGTTAGAAAGGCTTCTGACATTGTAAACCGATTTTCCGCGAAAACATACTATTTGTGGAATACTTTAAAAGAAATGAGACTTTTAACCATCATAGGCAAAAGGGCATCATGAATACCTACCTTCGTCTGGTCTGCTGCAAAATGCTAACTAATATTCAATGACATTCTAGTTTTTAACAGTTTGGTAAAAACTTTATGCTTATCGTCTGTCTGCAGTTTGAGTTGCAATGTCAAATCCAAATTTCAATATTAGCTCAAGTCTCGACCGGTCTCCCTTCGGTGATAACGTTGGTTCAGAGACGTTCTCATTCACCTTATCAAACTGCCAGACGAATTTTGTTCCGGTAATCGTTTCATTGATTCGGGTGCAAGTCTAATGGTTCAAATGGCTCTGAGCACTATGGGAATTAACTGCTGAGGCCATCAGTCTCCTAGAACGTAGAACTACTTACACCTAACTAACCTAACGACATCACACACATCCATGCCCGAGGCAGGATTCGAACCAGCGACCGTAGCGGTCGCGCGGTTCCAGACTGTAGAGCCTAGAACCGCTCGGCCACCCCGGCCGGCGTTCGTGGTCATCAAGATCGTTTCGCTGTCAACATTTGGGTTAGCTTGGTAGGCGAAAACCTGGTCGGTCCATACATGTTCCCATGGCAATTGAACGCAAATGGATACTTAATCTTCTTACGAGAAAATCTGCCAGAGTTGTTGGAACATGTTCCACTCAACGTGCGACAGATTATGTGGTTCCAACACGATAGTGTATCTGCGCACTTCGTACATGCAGTTCGAATAAATTCGGATGAAACCTTTGATGAGAACTACTAGATAGGACGCGCTGGGCCGGTGACATGTCCTGCACGTTCCCCGACTTCACGTTCATAGATTTTTTCTTCTGGGGCCATCTCAAATCTATTGCCTATGAAACACAGATTGAAACTGATGAGCTGATACCGTGCATTATGGCAGCCGCCGACGCAGTTTCCACTTTGCCAGGAGTGTTTCAAAGGGTGCGACGGTCACTCCAGGGTTGTATTATGCCGTGCATTCAAGTAGGATGCTACAAATACTCTGAAAACGTTGCCCTGCGGCTCTGCTACTATGACGGCTCGGATGGCGTGTTGTGTGCCTACCCTCCTGGCGGCGAGCGACGCTATTCAACGACGCCTAGCGCCGTACGCCAAAAGGTGCGGACATTGGTTACTATGTGAAATGTGCTCGTTATGACCCACTCTACCAATCTTTTCATTTTCTACATTCATTTCAGATACATCCTGTACAGCGTAAAATGATCTTCACACGCAAAAACACTATAAAAATTCCTGACAGTAGCAGTATAAGAAAAGTCAATAACGAATACTTCACTGACAACTGTGTGAAGATTTAATAATAATATTTATAATTACGTGTACCTCGAATGTCTATTTGAGTACTAAATATACAATATCATCAGAGTTTGGATGAAACAAACTGATTAACATATGTATTTCAGATTAACCCTTAGTTAGAATAGAATCTCATTACTGAAAATACCAAAGTTGTAGAATCTTTTAGTTGAGAGTAAATTAGAGAAACTTCGTGTTTCGTCTTTCATTATAAGAAAGAAAGCTGATGGTAATATAAGTATACGAACCGCTGTTGGGAAGTAACAGTTTTGATAGACTGTACGCTGAGGCGTGACTGTGGCCATTTGCTAAACTAGCTGGAAAAGACGTAGCAAGAGGTGGACTGGGACGATAACAATACCTGTATCCTCAAAACGTGTACTGGATGAGCGTTGATAGTTCAAAACGCGAGTACAGCACAAAAATCCGAATGTGTACGACGACCTACCCTGCTGCAACAAACACGTCAACGAATTTTTTGTGTCACTATGAATGTGCATTATAAAGAAATATTTAACGACCACAAAAGTATTAGGATTTCTACAAATGTTAGTATTTTCCAACGCAATTTTTCCAATTCCTAATACTCTAATTATAGAGTGCTGTTTACAATAAATGAACTGCAGAAAAATGAGGGTGAAATAGTATTTGCTTCTATGAATAATAAGAAATGATCGAGTTCAACCCCTATGGTAGTGTACATGTAAAGTCTAAGCATTTCTCACTTTAAAATCCCTCCCCCGTTTACTTATCTTTTAAAATTCATTTTTAAAAAAAGAAAAATATTCTAATAGCTTAGTTCATAAAAAAAGAGGACCTCGTCATAATACATTCTACTTTAACAACCACTATAAAGTTAAGATCGAAAGAGGTTTATGACATTTACATTCAATGTTAATTTTACTGCGTCTTCTTATGCAAAAATTACGAAATGTTTGCTAATGATATTTCATTCCCTGCCAGCGGAGGAAAGTTTATTAAGGCTAGACGATCTGCACTATACAAGAAAGGTGCGCAGAACATAAATGTCACAGAAATAAACAATAAACTTCGAAGTTAGCAGTCACAGAGCACTGTCCCTCTACTGGGCGCGCTATTAATAGTAGACGCACTGATGCGTTACAACAGACTTAGGCGTTTTAAGTCCGCGGACTTCAGGAATACGTCTATGTCCCTTCTAGATGATGCTCCCATAAACTGTGACAGCGGCTTTCAACTAAACACAGGATGAGAGCCAGCTTTGGAAGATCCGTCCTCGACGAACCGACGGAAGAGCTGAGACCATTCCTTCCTGCCAGCAGTATCCCGCACACGGCGGCAGCGGAACGAAGACTGACGACTGCGGATCTCGTCCTCCGCTCCCCCGCCTCCCTCCCCCCCGCCCCCGCCGCCACGCCAGTGGAGCCACCCACGCACGGCTACAGCCGTCTTCACGCCGGACATGTCTCTCATAGTGGAGCACGCCACAGAAGTGGTATCCGTCGTGGGCGCTGCACGCTCTGAAACGACCTGCTACAGCTCACGGAACGTGCTCCTCATTGTCATATTCGACGCAGCGCTCTCCAGCGGCAGTTAATAGTAGAATACTTATATCATCTGCTCCGGTTCCGCTTTCCTTGTTCCCTCTTATTCTTCTGTTTGCCACGATGTACATATTCGGCACATTACAATTTGCTTGACCCATTTTCCTTAGCGCATTCGATCGACAATATTTGTTGCGATAAATCGTACTGTTAATTCTGTACATGCACTGCTCCTCCTTGCTTGAGTGTATCAAAACACATTTTGGTTCCCGTGACCACATGCTAGACATGGTGTCTCTTTGTCGAGGAGAAAGTTTGTTAGATTTTGTGAATGTGCCAGGGAACACCGGGTATTGCAGACCATGTTTCTATTAAATTAATAAGGAAGTCCCAGAACCTTTTCGAAAAAACAAGGTGAAAAAAATACGCTGATGGGCGGATGCGAACCAGCTATCGTTCCCCGCGTAGTTCACAACTCTATCAGTTACGTTTTCAGCATAACAGCAGTGTCTAGGTTATACGTTACACAAATAGACATATATTCAAATGTCTAAAGGCTGTAACCGCAGATATAATTAGATATTTCACTATAACAAACTGTACCAAGAACGACATTCTTTTGGTAAATCAATGTCTCACAGCACTGAAACGAAGTACTTTAACAGTACGCCAGTTATAATACGAAAAACATCAAATGCAAGCAGCCTTCAACTACTGTTGTGTAATATACCGGCCTTTCATTATAAAAAATCGTACCAAAAACGACGCATTTTCGACATATCCTCAATGTGACCGTGCTTTGAAGCACCTTATATTCGGAGCACGTACGCTATAACACAAAAACCATCAAATATGCAGTTGAACTTCATCATCATATATGTTATTTCTCAAGACAAAATCTCTTTTTCTCGACACATACTAATCGTGCAGAGATGAATGAGCTATAATAAGAAAGGTTTTTTAACCGGTTTCTGACATTGCATACCGATTATGCGCTAAAACGTACTATTTGTGGAAAATTATAACATAAGGCAAATTATATCATAGGCAAAATTTTATGAAGGTAACTTATTATTCAAGAATAAGATACTCGATTACCTTATTACAAATGCCACTTTATTTGTTTTAAAGTACTTATTAACTGTATAATTTGTATAGAACAGTATCATAAATAATAACCTTGTCCACTGCGGTAGTCCATTATCTCTGCTTGGCGTACAAGTTGACTTTTCGAAACGAATATACTTTCCGAAACGACAAACATATTTCTCACTGTCGCCCTGAATTTTGATTTACCTATCGTTACTACAGCCTAACGTACTTTCTGTAACTGAAAATGTTTTACAAGTTAAAGTTAATGGTTTTGTGGCCCTATTGACAGTCCCTGATCTCTGCCCGTCTTACAAGCCGGGATAAACGTTCCGAATGCAGAACACGTTTTTCTGACGCATGCCAATGTATATATAAGGATGTATCATAAATTCATTGTTATTATTTTACGTCGTTCAATTCATTTTTAAAGATGTTTTCTCTTCATTCTCACAAATACTTATCCCAAAAACTACACTTATTCCAAAAAGTTCGAAAGTTTCATACGGATCCTTTCGTATGACTTGATTCAATACTTTGTCTCCTAAGTTGCGCTTGTGACGTAAACTCCATGTTGCATCTCATTCGCCACATTCCACCCCAGAAAGCAAATAATCTGACATGGCAGATTCATTCTTTCACGCTTCTCAGAGTAATAGAACGTGAAATTGCATACTGTATCGTTACAAAACTCTACCAGCTTCTCGTCCACTAACGCTCTGGCGTCCCGTGACAGGGCGCTTGTAAGGAATATCCGCGATCGGCAAATGGAGGCAGTGGATATAGGGCTACATGAAGCCAGCAGTAAATTAGTTTCTGCAGATATTCCAAAATCCAGAAAACGCTTGTAAATTTTCTTCTTTATATCTCTTTGTGTGTGTAGTGTAGAGTGTAAGCGCTCTAAACGAATTACTGAGGATGGGAATTACTTACGCCCTGTACTACGCAATCGAGTGAACAGTAATTTGCTATCTGGTGTCACAATAGACAGTTTGTAACATCTTAAAAATTAGCCAAAGGAAAACCAATAAAATTACATATAAAATTAACTACTAAATTTTATCTGAATAAATTATCTATATTACTTCAATCAAATTCCACTGCATATTTACGTAGCTAACTTGTGAAACAAAACTCACAATACTAAAAATGTTTCACACACGGATAAATCACACTGTTCACTGAAATGTACTTTGAATAGAAAGAAAATAACTTCCAAACTGAATGTAAGCTATCTTATCTAATCACTGATAAACTCTGCAATGACGCTGTTCAGTATGTATAGTTTCACTGTATAGCTATGGCGCTGAACCATTCTTGCACTTACCTCGGCACAGTAGAGGTTCTCTAAAAAGTGGAACTCCGAAAGCAGCGGTGCGCAAAGCTAAATTAAAATGGTAAATTAGAAACGAGATTCAAAAGTCAATGTACCGCCATTTGCAATGCAGACCCAAGCAAAATAATATTTCTTGCAAAGAAATAATTTTGGGTGCTAATGCTGTACAAACGATTCTTCTGAAACAATTTTATAGTAAAGAATTACTCTATACGTTAACATTCAACATCGAGAACAATACTGACTTTATACAAAAATGACTAATTTTTTTAAAATGTTGATCATTCTAAAAATTTTACTTTATATAAAGATTAACCTACCCAAAATGATCTCTATTCTTACACAGAATGTGTAGGTGGGAGAGGAGGACTAACTTCCCTCTCTGTGAGCAATCCATGAGATGTGTTTCAAAGAAATTTCCTTACAACAATTAATTTTGCAACACTATGCTAACTATGTGCATGTATGGAAACCTGCAAATTTACCTTAAATCAATTATTTCCAAAACTTTTTTCAGAGTCCATAAATACTCTCTTCATTCTGTTATTCAACCACTTCTGTCAAATCTGTATTCAATATTTGGCAGCTCAATTCCAGATAAAAAGTTCCTGTTCATTCAGTTGCACATCTTCTTCCCAGTGTACCTCGACTAATAATAACGCTCTGCTATGAGCACCCTCAAGCAGAGACAGTGTAACAACACAACCAAAGATCGCGGATCAACATGGCTTGCTCTCACGTATGTGCATATCGAGACATGAAAATAAGAAGTTAACAATTCTGTGAAGGCCAAGATGACACGCACACCTCACATCTCTCCCACTTTCCCCACTCAAAATTTGTAAGGGGCTTATTTGCAAACGGTAAGCGAAACAACAAATTCTGAAAAAATGTAAAAATTGAAAGAAGTCTGAGTTCAGAATAGTATGAAGAAATAGCTCTAAGGTTTTGTTAACGCTAAGTAATATGACTTCACAAGAAATAGTACGAGAACGAAAAACCTACAGTTAAGATAACACATATATAACAAGTGAACATGTATATAAGTGTCATATGATGTAACCACTGGGTCGATGAACCCTAATATTCCTTTTATACTTAGTTCATTTTGTAATATCTAACATAAAGTTTCAGAGAGCACTGTTTTTAATCACATGGGAAAAATGTGTAAACCTTAAAGCGAGTACTTCACGACGCACTTGAGCACACACAGCACTGTAAAAAAAAAGTGAACTGCAAAACAAGTTTTGTTGCATATAAAATAACAGGCATATTCAGTGTGTCTGTTCGCACTGATAATCCACTATCACAGATGAATGTAATAATCTTTTTTTTAATATGTAATATTGTATGTAGTATTATTACATGCGATATGTAATAATATGTAATTTTAATATGTAATATTTTTTTGTTCTATAAGTGTGGTACATAGAGTACAGTCTTGAAAATCGTGATAGTTTCATTATATGTCTTTGGACATAATACCCAAAGCATGCATGGCAAGTGCTTGTGAAGTAAGTGATGTCTCTCTCTGGCAGATCCCTATGATGAAAATTGTGCGTTGTGAAGCTAAATATAGAGAAGATTACAATCTACAATACTCACACTGTACAAGAATTTATGTCAAGGGAACGTACGATAATAAAAAGGTGTAAATTATGGACATGTACTGCACATGCAGTATAGCGTTAAGACATTGAGCAAAAGAAAATCTGATGACGTGATAATCTAGGACGTTTACAAATAAGGTATCGCAAAGAATATAATTCCGTGATAGATAAAAACAGCAAATACGTAATGTGATAATAATATGAGAATTACTGAAAACTAGGAAATCATGACTTACAGTATTGTGTGCATACTATAACAGAAAAAGCTAACTAGGACCTACACCATCTCCAATTACTAACTACAAATACGCATAAACATAGGAACAATGTTAGCATAAACACATAATGATGGGAAAAATACATAAATGAGGAAAGCACAAACATATAATCAGAAGAAAACATAAACATGTAAGGACAAGGAATAAATGATAAGGTCGAAATGAGAGGATAACCATGATTCACATAACTACAAAAAGCGGTTGAGTGCACGTCAAGGAAGGGTTTGTCAACATCAGTCATATAGTTATTCTGGTCATAACACTAAAAATACCTAAAGGCTAATAATCAATATGTATTTGTATGTAGTACTGTCACTACTGCTGCACAATAACACAAATCAATGCTCTCAAATTTGTATAGTAACCCATTTTAATGTAACGACAGCGACACAATAGATTAAAACTGTCAAGAAAATTATGTCTTCTGATCTGTAAAAAATGTTCGCTACCTGAAAAGAGAATATCATTACATCATGCTGAAAAATTGTTAGAAAATATACGAACACCTGTATATACTGCTAACTGCGAACATAGAAGTCCCTAAGTTAGTACAACAATAATCCTCCATAATTATACCTAGGTTATTGCCATGGCAAAAACATTAATTACTGTAATAGAAAAATCAGGATAAAAATTAAATGACGAGGATCAAAATATTTGTTGATGATCTTGTTATCCTTCACTATTGAACGATGAGCATCTGTCAGTTTATTATTTCTCTTTTTCTTGGTTTTATTTATGTGATACTCTTAGATTGATAGGTTCAGATAACTCCAGAAAGTTGCTGATGAACTAGTACAACGAGTAACTTCACAGGAACACTTGCTGGTGCACCCAGAACTATTATTTATAACATTGCAGCCTTGTAGGCTTTGGCTTTTACACTTCTCAACATCTTGAAAGGCTGTAGTATCAGTGGTGTTGAACCTTTCAACTCAAACATATTTAGCGACCAAGATGTCTTGTAATCAAATGCAACGGACAGACACCTACCAATTCCGAACAAACAGCCGATCACTCACTGGTAGAATATGCTAGCAAACCTGCAGATGACAATGTGGAGAATATTCGACTTCAGGCTAGATCAACAAATAAAAATTACACATGCTGTACAAGTTTGGTCGTATTCTAATATTGTTGCAAAGAAGACAACAAGGGGTAGAAACAAAGTAAAATTAACTGTCCTTACCAATACACTAGTTAAACAACAATTAGATGTGGCAGCAAAAGATAGAAGATCAAACCAGTGGCAAAAGAGCATAGAGTCAATGAAGCACAGCCTTCAGCCAAACGCCAAACTGACTGGGATCTTTTTTGATGGTAGGATATGGTTTCCATATTAAGTCGCATATGTGCTTCAAAGCACTGACATGAAGGTGTACTCATTATCGATCGAAATGAAGTTAAGTGTAGCCAGGTGCATTACAGGTAGCCCCAGAATATTTCTTTCCATATAGTAAGTGATATGAGTACTAAGTTTCGCAGAAATTGATTGAGTGGTTTAGGAAGATATGAGGAACATATATACATTTTTATAATACTTTCGAACGATTTTCAGAGTTCTGCGTCTAGTCAGCCCCGTAATAGAAGTTTAATTATTTTGTTATTCCATTTTGAAATGATAGTATTCGCTTTATGTATGCTGTAGTCTTTTCCTCAAATTACAAGAATTATTCAGAATGTGAAAACTGTTCCAAGTTACAACATGGCCATGTACCTAGGAACAAATATTCGATTCAAATTTAAAAGTGTTTCAATGCAAAACATCCTGTCACTACTGTACTTGATAGTCTATGTGTTATATTATTACCCTGCTACACATCAATAATCAGCAAATGAAACGAAATTAACAAGTAGTATTATCAACACACAGTTACAAGTTAAAAACATTTTGAAACAGAAACTTGGCAACTTAAGGAAATTTCCATTTTCAAGACAGATAAAATTGTTAATAAATTTAATAAATTCATTTGTAGATATCACGTGTTCCGTGGCAGGAATCCTCCTTCAGTTTCGAGGTACAAGATGGTGCACAACCGATGAAGTGTGGTATAACTGCCCTCACTTTGTTTCAGTAGTTTAAAATATGTACGGAATTTTATTCCTGATAAAATCTGTAACTGAATAATGAAGAATATCTTCCAGATAGCTTTACTGTATTATACAGCACTTCAATATGTAGAACTCAAAATACTTACATAAGATGCACAGAACAAAACCTCATGTCTCACAACTACAGAAAAAGTAGAAAATGCCGAAAACTGCTTATCGTGGTTTCTAGTACCCATTCCTTCATCTTATTCTAAAATCCGTACCATCTCTTATCCTAAATGGAACAAATATTAACTTCTCTCCCTCAGCAAAGAGTTTGGGAGTAATAATAGATGAAAATCTAAATTGGACAGAGCACGTAACTGCAGTGTGCAAAAAAGCATCAGCATCCCTCCATGTCCTACAAAAATATAAAAAACTCTTCCCTTTCGATCTGAAAAAGAAATTAGTACAAACGCTTGTATTCCCAATCATTGATTACAGCGATATTATCCTACAAGGCCTCTCTCAGGAAAACTCGCGACGTCTGGAACTGGTCATGAACGCCTGTGTCCGATATATCTGTGACATTCGACTTTTTGATCACATTTCACCAGCATATGCAAAATTGTCCTGGCTGCGTGCAGACAAATGCAGAGATTTCCATACACTCTGTCTCATCTACTGCCTTATAAATGTACACTGTCCCTCATATCTCTCCTCGTCCTTAACGCTTATGTCTGAACAACATGATAGAAACACACGTTCCCATCATAATAAAATCCTCTCTGTTCCACTGCATCGCTCAGTCGCCTTCTCCAAGTCCTTTACAGTAGCGGGAACCCGACTCTGGAATAACCTCCCTAGGTATGTTAGAGAACTTAAAAACATATCCAGCTTCAAAAAACAGTTAATGACGTATCTACTTAAGCAACAGTAATTATTTCCTTTGTACACGAATGCACTTCACCTCATTACTTCCCTCTTTCCCCCTCCTTAAGTCTCCCTCCCCCAAAACTCGCTATACTATTAAACATCTACTTTACACACCAAGATATTAATGTACATCTGCACAAATCTTCATTACTATTGCCAATTTTTCTCATGTTTATCATTATTATTTAATTTTTTTTACTGTAACTATTATTACTTTTATCATAATTTGTATGTATAGTACCTGTCGTAAAAATACTGCCAGTACTTACTTTACTAGGTCTTAGTCATTATTCTTTATTCATATTGTGACTAGAGTAATCTAATTTTCTTATTTAAAGTATTGTCATGATGTAACTCTGATGTGTGAAATGCTGCATGTGTGAAACACTGGTCCGATGTAAGAGAGGGCCTGATGGCCCTAATCTGATCAGGTTAAATAAATAAATAAATAAATAAAATAGATTGAAACGCTGACTAGGAAACATGTGTTGCTAGGTACACTATCCTCCACGTACACCGCTCTTCCCCTATAGACTGCCTGACAAAAAAGTGAAGCATCCTGAAAATGAGAGAGAAACGAAACGAAACTTCGAGGGGTAAAAAGGGTATGTGATGTTATTTCAGTGCTCACATGTCAGGTCAAATTTATAAAGAACATGACATTATGAGCCCACTTATCAGTATGACGTTTAACCCCCTCTGTCCAGAAAGTGTGTACTGATTCGGTTGGAAACGATGCTATAAAGCCATTGACTTTTCTCGTGAGGCAAGCTGGCGCACACTTCTTGTACATCAATATCACCTTGACATTCATTGAAAGCAGCGTAATGTGTGGACAAGCATTGTCCTCTTAAAAAATGCTACAACACGGTACTGTCAAATGAGAGGTAACACATAAGGACACACGATGTTCGTGACGTACAGATGTGCCATCAAAATGACGTCCGTTACTACCAGTCGTGACCTGAAGACATACGCGATAGCTCCCCACACCGTGACACCACGAGTGTCACTGATGTTCCTCTCCAAAACACTGGACGAATGGGTCCTCCCGCATAGTTAGCCGCCATACCCGCCAACGATGATCATCTGGGGTAGTGAAGAACCACGGTTCATCGCTGAACACAATTCTATGCCTTTCATCAGCAGTACGTTTCCCGGTCATGGTACCACTCCCCAGAAGCTACCCTTTGTATTGAGGTGTTGTAGAAGCCTCCACATGGGACAGTAATTTCCTAGTCCGGTTGCTGCTAGTCTCCGATCAGTGGTGTGAGGCGACACAAAATAATGCATGGAGTCCATTACTTGTACTTGGATGGCAGGCGCAGTGGGAAAGGGTTACGATGTGTTTGGGGCGTAATACGAGGAACCTCCCTTGAGGTTGTCAATCGTGGTCGACTGGACTCTTGAAGACGGGTATGCCTGCCTTCACGTTCCCGTGTAGTGCAGAAGAGGGCCACTGTCACGTTACAATACTGATTCGACTTTCCTACCAAACGGAGACTAGGGCCACTGTCACGTTACAATACTGATTCGACTTTCCTACCAAACGGAGACTACCAACAAGGCTTCTTTCGAACTGCGTCAGGTGCGGATAGGGCTGTCTCACACGAGTATGCGGCATCTCCTTGTCCTTCATTGATGACTCAACATCCAACGCTTCTCACACACCTAATGTATCCTACCAGGCCTAGTAACAACACTAAACACGAAACACACGAATGCACTTTGGTGGCTGTTTTACCTGTCCCAGAGAATTGGAAACTCTTGTAATTTACGTACCCACCAATGGTGGAACCATACGCGGTGTTTTACGGGATTGGTGTGCACCCTTTGTTCATTGCCACAACAACGACATTATCGTGAAGTTGTCTTTCCCACAGGTAGGACAAGTCCGTCATTTGACATGGTTTGTTCTAGTTCTTTTGTGGCTAGTTCATATTTTTCGGTGTAAGTGCAATCCCACGGTTCTTTCTGTGGTACAGGAAAAATTGTAGGCACATAATGTCGAAGACTCTCCGCACTGTTTTTGCCATGCTTCGGTGATACTAAAATTGTCGAAAATTAGTTTTCTGTCTTTCATGTCAGGAGGGACTCAGAAACAGAGTCTGTCGGTTTCCATAAATTTTGACAGATGGTGAATTCGAAACAAATGATTACTTTATATTTTAGTGTATTTTCTGAGATAAGCAGGGCCTCCTCGTATTTGTGAGGGGTAATTTGGCCGAGCTTTGGAGACAGTCTCTAGGCGTCAGCTATGTTGTCTCTTTAGTCTCTAGGCGTCAGCTATGTTGTCTCTTTTTCGTGTTTGTTACACCAGACTTACCGTCCTGTTGCGAGTACCGTTTTGTGTACTAATTAACCTAACTGAATATGATAGATAGAAACAATTAATTATTGCTTCACGACAGGTACAACTTCTGTGGAATTTCTTCTCGTATTATTCTTCATCTGTGAAACCTTCTACTCAGATATGAGGAGATATTCTGTGACAACAGACGTAATCAAATTGCATGTTTCATCTTCTGCGGAACTGTGTTATTCTTCATCTGTGAAACCCTGTACTCAAAAATACAATGCGCTATTACTTTACAACATACGAAATCAAACTTTATATTTCACTGGATTAATGCATGTACCTTCTAAAGCAGCTTGATAGACACGACCCAGAAACTTGTACTCGCTGTGCTTCCTTTAGCGCTCTACTTTCCACTTTCATTGACTTTTTTTTTTAACCCGGTAAGAACTTCGAACAAATTAATGAGACCTCTTTCAAACATTGTTCAGCTGTTCTTAGAATAATTTTCAACAGCCCAATTCAGTCTCGTACTAACCGCCTGACTTAAAAAAGAACGATCTTTGCGTCAAGTGGTGTACTCAATACTAGTAATAATTGGCCACGACTCTGACTTTGCTTGCGTGTACAGCGATCATTCTCTACATTTATCTTAATTACAGCACTTTCTTCTTTCAGCATGGATAACATCACTCATACTCACCTGATTTTACTGTCTTGTGCCGAAAGGACTGTAGCTCATTTGTGATTGCTGATGAAACACGTTGCAAAAAGTTAATAAGATACATCAGAGGAAAGAAAAACACTTCACCTATGTAATTATCGCTGTTTTGGCAAACGTATTGTGTCCTGTGGAACTACTTCAGGAAATAAATTACAATTATGGTAGATGAGAAGGCTTATATCTTATTAAAGGCTAAATTCTGAATACGCTACGCAGAAGAGTGCCTCCAATTAGTTGCGACAATATAAACATCCTCTAGAGGGAAAAAGGTAGCCCATTAGCAACGATCATCATTTATCACCTGTAGAAGAACTTGGTATGACTATTACACATTTTTATTCATTTTTTCTCTTTCTTACAATGCAGTAAAACGTATTCACTTCTCAAAAATGTGTGTGAAATTCTATGGGACCCAACTGCTAAGGTCATCAGTCCCTAAGCTTACACACTACTTAACCTAAATTATCGTAAGGACAAACACACACACCCATGCCCGAGGGAGGACTCGAACCTCCGCCGGGACTAGCCGCACATTCCACGACTGCAGCGCCTCGGACCGCTCGGCTAATCACGCGCGGCGTATTCACTTCTCACAGTGCAACTATTTTACCATATATTTTTAACAGAAGGTGCGTTCCCATTTAGTTTACCGTAGAGGCTGAGGTCAGTAGTGAGGAAGGAAAAGAGGTCAGGAAAGATATTGATGGTCAATATGTTGAAGAAAACATGCACTCATCGCAATGAAGTAATTTCGCCAACCGACGGAAACGCTCAAAGAATATAGGCGACTTGTAATTTGAGCTTCACCCCTCTCACTTTTCTGTTTCAACAAATGTGTCAGCTCCATTGGTATTTGCTTGTAACAGAGAAGGCCAAGCGTAACATGAACCGCTGATCACAGTTACCCAGCTAAGCATGGAAACCGTCGAAAACCCTTCCATGCTGCTGGCAGACAGCTCTGATCCCTATGTCTGGGGTTCTCCACTGTCCTGTAGTGGAAAAACCAGACCCTTATTATGGATTAGTTTCAGAAGGCTTCTAAAATATTCATCTGTTTCATCTTGTAACTAGGTAATGTCAATCTGTAACAATTTTATATTGTATACCTGATGTAGAAAATAGACGGTGTTTAATTATGCCCCCATTCGACTTAGCTGAAGGAGGAGTACTTCATATATCCATTATTTACTTGACCTTATTCCTTATTGGATTCTGGATGGTGTTCATTACATATGTGACGCATATAAACAGCAACTTTCCTTTGCGATGTTCGGTTTATCGTAAGCATGACATCATTCCCTTGAAGAGCCCAGGAAGTAATATCTATTAGTTTGTTTTTTCAGAAAGCTGTTCTTTTCGTTTTACTAGTCTTTAGGTTCTATCTTTCCATGTATTTGAATCTCCAACATTCCAAAAGGTATTCCCCGATATTGTTTGTAACGTACACAGAACCTTCTTCCTCAAATTATTTTCTAGCGTGCCTCTGGATTATTTCATCGCAAATACATAAATTTCCTTTATTCTCTAATTTTTATGAGATAATTTATTTTCTTATTTCTTCATAGCTCATTTCTCTGTCTCCTTTTCTCTACATACAATTTCAAGTCATTCTTACTTTTTCGCAGTGTACTTCTTTTTATTTTCAGGCTCTAATCTAATCCTGAAGTTATCTACCGCATATTCTCCCCCTATAAGATTTTTATTAGGTAAGAAAGGTTCCTCTTTCGTCAATGTGTTTTAAATGTCATTCTTACAACTTTTTACTTCTTTGTTGTACTTTCCTTGCTATCCCTTGCTTTCAATTGATAACGTTTTCGTTACTTTAGACTTCCTTGTTTTAACCATATTTGTCATCACACTGTCCTTTCTCTAGAATCCTTTTGATTACTTATCCCAATATTCCAACGATCATATTGACTATCTTTTCTTTTTTCTTTCAGTTTCAAGATAGACACTACACATAAGGTTTTCAACTGAAAAAATACTAAGACAGTAGAAGAATGAAGAAGTTGCAATTGAAATGTTAAAAAAACGAAACTGCAACCATCTCAAGTATCCCCATGCATAATACGGATTTTCACACATTTAGGGAATTCTCTGGATTTACGTTTGCCTTTCGTGATACAGTCTGAGTGACTACAAATTGTTTCGTGGATTCTGGATAAACCGGATGGAAAGGAGTTGACTGTGAGATGTCAGCTATCACAAATTATCTTTGTGAATCACGAAAAATTTTGAATTCTCTGTATTTATTTCCCAAAGCTTTTCTTGCGTTTTGACCCCAATCTCACTTCCCAACTTGATAGTAGTGAGCTTTCTCTTAGCGTCATGTTATTTCTTCCTAGCTTGTGAACTGTTGTTAATTTTTCCTCAACAAGTTTATCTTTCTCCTCAAGAGATACCTGGTTCTCAAGTGAAAAGACAAGTTTCTCTTCACTATATTTTTCGTCTTTGTCCCGAACATTACCACATTAGGATAATAACCTGCAATAGACTACTCATTATTTCTTCAATGATTGGTACATACTTTAACCAAGTATTATGCTACCCACTGCAATACATTATACACAATCTCCCTTTCCCTACATACAACATTCCATCAGACTTCTCAGCAGGTAGTATGCCTATATGTACAATAACCTCTCTCTACTTCCAAGAACACAGCTTTTCCTGTAAACTTTTTGAAGTATAAAGTTTAATATTCATGAAAATACTACCATTATTGCAAAGATAATAACATTTGCTTCTAAACTTTGGAAATGGACCATAAATATCGACTGTTAGGAATTCATTTACATCTGAAGTTATAATGCTTTGTATAAGCATCTTAATCCTTTTATCAGGTACTTTTACTCTCTGACATTTGGCACATGATTTTATTCTCTTCTGTATAGCCTTCGCCACTCTGCTGAAGAGCACACTCTTTCTTAATTTACATAGACACTTCCATGATCCACAGTGTCCATAACATCAAAAACCAGTTACTTTTATTAGATATTTTTCTGGCCAACAGACCTTTAAAAATTTAGAATTCTCAGCTCTCTGGAGAAACTAAGGCCTATCAAAAATTTCACTCTAGTTTTTGAATTTTTAATAGCTTTCCCACTTACTTTAGTCTTTGAGGCAGCCATCTTCATTTTGCTTCCTTCTTAAATTTTTATTCCCTTCTCTAACTTATTTGAACTTTTATCTCTTCAGTGTAATATATGCTTACTTCCCTGGCTAAGTTACTTTCATAGCCTTCCATACTAACTGGCAGTCTGGGCAAGGTATGTGTGATCTGGATAGTATCCTTTACCGGCACATATTCAATGATGAAATGGTAGTGCTGTGTAGTCGTAACTCTCTAGTCAGTCTCATATGCATCAGCTCTTATTCTTTTAAGACGGTAAGGCCTTTACGGTCGGTAAACATAACTGTTTTCTGACCCAAAGCAAGGATAAGATTTTTTTTAAACCTGATACTACTCCCAAAGCCTCCCTCTCCAAGATGATAGGCTGTGTTCGAACTTAGTAAGTGTTCTACTTGCAAAGGCAGTAGTTCAGTACTCACTGCTACCGTCTACTTCAACATCTTGGAATATTTCAATGTGCAAACGGTATCAACTGCTATCTGCAGCTAATCCAGAGGGAGAGTTCAGGTTACAGTTCCTTAGAAAAATACATATGGAAACTTCATTCTTCAGAATCTGAAACGCAATTTGGTACCCTACTGTCCACATGTATGAATTGTCCTCTTTCAGGAAGGATCATGAAATCCCTGTCTGGAAATAAACTCGCTATAGAGGCTTCTTTTTCTCAGGCACAGCTAACTCTTCTATCACTTTCATCTAGTTCACGTATTCAGGTCTTTCTTTATATCTTGTTTTCTGAAACGGTGTAATTGAAAATTTAATTCAGGTTCTAGAAATGTTAACGTTTTAAACTTGTGGATCCTGCTCCCTGCTTTTCTAAATCATAAATACTTTTCATAATAATCGGCTACATTCCGATAAACTTACAGTGACAATCAGTAGTCTTCCTAGCTAATTTATGAATTTGACAAATTAAGCTCAAAAGTGACTACTTTTAATTGATAGAACTGTTCTCCAAATAGAAAGCTGAATACTTCCAAGAATTTTTGTACAATGGCACCTGCCAAACTCCAACAGTGAGATCCAAATTAGACACGAATTTAACTCCATATAATTTTTGTTCCGTTACAAACCGTTGACCTTAGTACGGTGGGGTGGTTAGAGTGCCTCAAGGATATAAATAGCCATACTGTACCTGTAATCGCATTAGAGGGTTACTGTGGAGAGGCCACACCCACATGTGGTTCCTGAAGGGAGACAACAGTCTTTAGTAGTTGCAGAGGCAATGGTCTGCATCAGACTCTTCCATCGCCGCCCCAAGGAGCATACTGATCCTTGAGTGCTATTCAACCAGCCTGCGGGCATGCATAAGTAGTACGGGCTACCCATCAGGTATGCTTATTGCACCACGTTGACACACTGTCCTGTGAAATTGTGTGCCATTTGGCCACCTCTGCCCACAGGACCTTGGCATACGATCAGGTATGCTGTGACCAGACTCCTTGACTGCTTGCGTATTAGCTGTTGACTCATCCCAGCTCACATGTGACTATTGGTGTGTGGTTGCATATGAACTGACACTTCAATTGGGAACAGAAATGACTGGATCATTATAGGAGCTGGTCTTGCTATTTTGGTACTGCAAATAGCTGAAAGCAAGGGGAGACTACAGGCCTTATGTTTCTTCAGGAAATACAGCTTTCCTGTATGGCTTAATGTTGGTGGCCTCCTCTTGGGTAAAATACTTCACAGGCTTAATAGTACACTTACTTAGCTCTCTGAGTGGCTACTACTCAGAAGGATGCTGTAACCATGAAAAACAAATACAACAATCTACAGGTCTGAGTATGGAATGTTAGATCTCTTAGTTTGGTATGAAGGTTAGATAATTTTAAGAGACAAATGTACAGAAGTGAAATGTGGACGATATCATTTCAGACTAGAAGAGAATAGAAGCTTTTTAAATACGGTGCTAACAATAATGCTGATGATTGGTTTCGTACGAGGGCATGCTGAAAAGTAATGCCTCCAAATTTTGTATGTTAAAACTCTTAAAATTTTTTAAATAAAACAAACGTTATTAACATTCTACATTTTTTATTCATGTCTGCATATTTATTTGTCAATATAGTCACCCTGGAGACGATCACATTTCTTTCAACAAGATACCAATTTGTTGATACCGTCACTGTAAAATGATTTACTATGTTGGCGGAGTCGGAGCATTACATCTTCTTGCACCACTTCATCACTATCAAAGTGAAGTCCTCAAAGGTGTTTTCTAAGTTTTGGAAATATTTTAAAATTGAATGGGGCCATGTCGGGAGTGTATGGACGACGATCGAGGACAGTGAAACGGAGGCGTCGGATTGTTGCACATACCGCACCGCTCGTATGTCTGGCATATTCATGATGGGGAGTGTACTCCATGTGTGGACGAACCCTTCGATTTCGAAACTCGATTACAACACGCCATTTCTCACGCATCAACGAAGTTACGTTACACGTCACGATATTATACACACCACGATATTACATGCTATAATTCGGAGACTTCTAGTGGTACAGGGCTGCAAATATGTATCGTTTAAGTTTCCTTTAATTTGCGTCTATGGTCACAAACTTTTTGTTAACAGATTACCGGTTTCGGTCTATAATGACCATAATCAGATCTATTTTGTTTTATTCATGAAGTTTTAAGAGTTTTCACACAAAAAATTTGGAGGCATTACTTTTCAGCACGCCGTCGAAGACTGGATAGCAAGGTAGATACTCAATCGAAATGAGAAGAGAAAATATTTATTGCATAACTTTACTTAAAGGAGAGGTCAGCTGTTTAGGATACATCCTGAGACATCGAGGAATAGCCAGTTTAGTAATGGAGGAAAGTGTGTGTGGGGGGGGTGGGGGGGGGGGGAAGGGGGGGAGGAGGGGGAGGGGGACAAAATTTGTCTTGGTAGACCAAGAATTTACTAGATTACTCAAGTTCAAATAGAATTAGGTTGCAGTAATTATACAGATATGAGGCTTAGACAAAGCACACTAGAATGAACAACTATATCTAACCGGTCTTCGGACTGAAGACAATAACAACAGAATTTTTGTACCAGTACCTCCAGATTCTCAGATTTATGTTTCTATTTTTAAGGTTTTTTTCAGACTCTCACATAGCAACCTTCCTGGGATACAATTATAAACAAGCTGTTCTACTCGCTATTGTTATGTCCATTCTGACTACCCCGCCCACACCCCTCTCCACTTCACCGTATGGTCAAATTCCTTAGCTATGGCTTCTGCATCGTCTAAAGTTATGGGTTATGGCTTCGCATAAAACAGTTTTTCAGGATTAATATTGTGTTTACTCTTGTAGCTCAACCCCTTGCCAGGTCGATCAGAAACTACTTCATTGTCATCTGTTAAAACTTCAATAACTCCTCACATAGTTCTTCTCGAACACTTTTTGTTTCATTAAATACCTCATGCAGAGACTCTTCAGCAACTTCTTCATTCTGGACTGAGTATCGAAACTCCGTGCACAATCTGTGCGTGAGGTACCAATATGCATGAGAAAGACATTTAGGTTGCCCACAAAATCATGTTCATTTAGTGAATGTCCACTGCATTAGAATTCTCCGACTATACTATTATATTCCACAGTTTTTGTACCACGGCCCATCACACCTTTAATCTTATTAATGTTGTCAATTCAAATAATCATATGAAAGCTCAAATTTGAAATAAACAGAATCTCATGTTCTACATCAGTCACTCTAGTCACTAAGGACAAGCAAATTTATTGCCTTTCTGTCGTATATAGTTGGCCAGTGGCTGCTACAATTTTTAACCTTTATATATGCGTTTCAACGACGTCCTTATTGTTCAATATATGTTCATAATATACTTCAGACACTTCACTCACTGACTACCATACTCAATAAAGGCTGGCTAGCAACTGTCCCTTCCTTCCACTTGGGTATCGTCTTCTCTCATAAAATCGTGCTATGTTTCATCTTCTCCTTAGTCTGCCTTCAGTACCTGACAGGTTATACTGCCCTTTCTTCAGTAGAATTATGTATTTCATTGTCTTCCTCTTTTTTATCTCCCAGTATTATTTTCCGTTTTGTTCTCCCCTGATGTACAAGAATCTTATATCTGATCCCCAGGAGCTCTACATAAAACCCTTTCGTTTGTTTCCCTTCCACAACAGTAGTCAATTGGGCTCTGACTTTAGTCTGTCCCTTATTGACTATGTCAAACAATTTTGTTACGTCAGTACGTTTTATACTAATTTATTGTATAACATTGGCATTATCATTGAGAAAATATTCTTCCTCTAAACCATACCATCATAAGTTATCTGTTTCCACTTCTCTAACACATACACTACTGTCTTCACTACTTCGCTCCCCTACTTCTAAGCTTGTCAACATTTTTCTCTTCCTCTCACATCTATTAGAAATACTTCTCGCTCTCTCCCTCGTATTATACAACGTGCTATTACTGACCTCAGTTCAAGAATTTCCTGCTGTCCTATGTCTATTCATGGACTACTGATACTACCTTTTTTTGTCGTAATCTGGTCCAGATTACGCAGGTCGTTGCGAAAGCAAGATCAATGCTACGTCGATGGGTGAAAATTCTCTATAAATCGCACGATATGACTGTAAACAACGTGGGGATTAATGCGGTAGTAATGGACCAGAATCATTGAATACTATGACACTTACTATCAGAGTTCCAGAATTAACGTTCGTGACCGTAAAGCCACGTATCAGAGATATACGAGTATACGAATTAATGTACTGACGCTTCAATCATATCTCTTCTCTATATCTTATAAATGTATGTTTTATGTATACATCTATGTGTGTATGTTCGATATCTCCTCCTCATTCGGGAGGACGACGGTTCAATCCCGCGTGCGGCCATCCTGATTTAGGTTTTCCGTGATTTCCCTAAATCGCTCTAGGCAAATGCCGGGATGGTTCCTTTGAAAGGGCACGGCCGACTTCCTTCCCCGTCCTTCCCTAATCCGATGAGACCGATGACCTCGCTGTCCGGTCTTCCTGAAACAACCCAACCCCAACCCTCTCCTCCTCACTACTGGATCGATTTCAGCTAATCTTGATACATATATCACTCGCTGTCTGGGAAGATGCACTGTGGGGTTAAGAACCACCTATAGCTCAAAGTGGATTCGGGTGAAAACGAAGCACAACGCACCGCTCCAAAAAGACCTAATATTTGAGAACGAGGAACTTTATGACTTGAAAAAAAAACTTTACGCATAATTTCAGACGCCGAAACTTTTTGTCGCTGAAACCACTCACAGAATCGTGAAAGGAAAAAAGTTGAGGGCTTACTGATTTTTCCCTACTCATGCAATAAAACTGCCTCATCTGGCGTGACCTTTTAATTTATTACTTCTTTACTGCTAACTTTATTTGCATCACATTTTGCAGACAGTATTCACTTGCGCTGCTAAATGTACTTGCAAAAATATCTCATTGTACAATATATAGTATAAGAGATATGACGTCATGAACATTGAGATCCTTGAGAAACTGCTGCATACGTGACATTTTAATTTAGTACTTCTTTATTACTAAGTATTCGCAACATATACTGACGGAAAAAAATACTGCGCTAAGGAGTTGTGCAGTATAAACGAAAATTGTTAGGCGTGTTTCTATATCCTAAAGATGATGTCTATTAAAAACTCGCACCAGACGCATAAGAGTAGCGTGAGTAGCGTCACCGTGAGGATGCAAATTAGATTTGCTTCAGATACACGCTGTAACGGTCGTAAGTGTCAGTTACCTTTGACAATGGACTTGGTAAGTTGATGTTATTCAAGAATGCCTTTAAGGCGACAAGGACGCCATTATCAACACCTCACTGAGTTTGAACGAGGTTGTGTAATAGCGCTACGAGAAGCTACATGTTCCTTCTCCGATATTTCAGAAAAACTTGGTAGGAATGTAGCCACTATACATGACTGCTGGCAGAGGTGATTATAGGAATATACGGGCACGAGAAGATCGTGCTCCAGACGGCTACTGGGCACTACCGAGAGGAAAGACCATCGTTTTCGGCGTATGGCTCTGACGCATCGTACTGCATCTGCACCAGCAATACGAACAGCAGTTGGCACCATAGTGACACAACGAACAATTCGGTTACTTCAAGGACAGCTCCGAGCCAGACACCCTGTAGCGTGCATTCAACTGACCCAAAACCGCCGCCATTTGTGACTTCTGGTGGTGCCAAGTTCATTGGAAAACAGGAAGGAGTGTTTTGCTTCCTGATGAAAGCCGGTTCTGCCTAGGTGCCAGTGATGGCCGTGTGTTGATTAGGACCCCAGTTGAGGGCCTGCAATCAATTTTCCTGAGTGCTAGATACACTGGACCTACACCTGGAGTTGTGATCTGGGGTGCGATTTCGTATAACTATAGGAGCACTCTTGGTTATCCTACGCATTCTGACTGCAAATTTGTACACCAATCTGATGATTCGACCTGCTGTGCTGCCACTCTTGAACGGCATTCCACTGGGTGTTTTCCGATATTATAACGCTCGCCCACATACCTCTGTTGTAACCCAAGATGCTCTGCATTATGTCGACATGTTGCCTTTTCCTGTTCGATCACCAGATCTGTCGTCAACCGAGCACATATAGGACATCATCGGACGATAACTCCAGGGTCATACACAACCAACATTAACCGTCCCTGTATTGACAGACCAGGTGCAACTGGCATGGAACTCCATCCCACAAACTGACATCCGGCGCCTGTAAAACACAATGCTTGCACGTTTACATTCTTGCATTCAACATCATTGCGGTGACACTGATTACACAGGCCAACGATGAAAAAACTTTTTTGCTGAAAATACCTTATTCTTACGTTTTTCAGGGTGTAAAATCCAAATATGATACTTAAAAAACTGTATCACCTACCATTTCTTCACATTTTACAGTTAAATTTATCAAATTAAGAGATTTGTTAAAAAATTTAACAGATTTTATATAGTTAAAATAAATTAAAAAGGAAGTGTAATGAATGTAGATCACGTTGGTAGCACTGCTGAAAAACATTTTCTGGCAAAAAAGGTCGATTCTATTTTTATGTTAACAGATGGTGTTTTGTTTACTCTCAACCTAACCTCACTTTTCTGTTTCCTACACATGCACTCAGTACAATGTATAATCGTGGTTTTAAAAACTCTGCTGACAGATTTTGTTATATTCCTGGTGAATTTGTGATTAAAAAACACCAAAGAAACATTAAAGACTTTGTGAAAAAGGTTTAGCTATCATACTTTGGATCTAAACTTGGTGATCAAGATCAATGTTGGGCGCCTCATCAGGTATGTTATGTGTGTGTTGAAGATCTGAGAAAATGGTCCAAAAAGGAGAAAAAAGCCCTTGGATTTGCTGTTCCTATGATATGGACGGAGTCAAGAAATCGTTCCGATGATTGCTACTTTTGCAGTGTTGATATTACTGGTCATAATTCGAAAAACAAGAAGGTAATAAGCTACCATAATCTTCTGTCTGCCATCCGACCAGTAGGGCAGGGTGTAGATTTGCCAGTTCCTGAACCATGAGATGATTTAAATTCTATTCCAACAGAAGTATTTTCTCATGGACAATCTGATTTAGATGAACCAGATGATGATGAATTCCATTGTAATACAGAAAGTCTAGAGCCCACATTGTTTACTCAGACCGTGCTTAACGATTTGGTTAAGGATCTGGGCTTAACGAAAGAAAAAGTTGCATTGCTTGGCTCTAGATTAAAAGTAAAGAACTAATTGGCAGTTGGAACCAGCATATACGTGTATAGAAAGAGAGAGCAGCAATTTTCCAAGTTTTTCAACAACAAGGTGGTTTAGTATCCTGTCAGACATTCCCGGTCTGATGCGTTTGGTATTGAATACAAAAAGAAAGACTGGAGGCTGTTTATTAATTCAATCTAAACTAGTTTAAAGGCTGTGTTATTACACAATGGTAACATGTATGCATCTATACCTCCTGGACATTCTGTACATATGAAAGAAAGCTATGAAAACCTAGAAACAGTGCTAAATAAAATAGGCTATTCTTCTCATGATTGGATGATATGTAACGATCTAAAAGTAACATGCATGCTCCTTGGTGAACAAGGTGGCTTTACCAAATTTCCATGTTTCTTGTGTGAATGGGACAGTAGTGCTAGGGATCAACACTGGTGCAGAAAGAACTGGCCTGTGAGGGAGTCTTTAAAACCTAGTGAGAAGAACATTCTACGCAAAAATCTTGTAGATCCAGAAAACGTACTCCTACCACCTCTACATATAAATATAGTCCTAATGAAACAGTTTGTAAAGGCTTTGCCTAAAGACGGACCATGTTTTAACTATCTCTGCCAAAAGTTTCCACACCTTCCAGAAGCTAAACCGAAAGAAGGCGTCTTTGTCGGACCTGACATTAGAAAATTGATGTTTGATGTTAACTTTGAGTCCACAGTGACCATAAATGAGAAAGAAGCATGGGTATCATTCAAGCAAGTCGTTACAAAGTTCTTAGGACATGAAAAAGACATAGAATATGTTTCTATTGTAGCTACAATGTTAAAGAAGTTTGAAACTTTAGGATGTTTAATCAGCCTGAAAGTTCACTTTTTGAACAGTCACCTTGATTGCAATCCGAAAACAAAGGAAGTAGGTTACAGTACGCTTGTTCGCCCACTGCTTGAATACTGCTCAGCAGTGTGGGATCCGTACCAGATAGGGTTGAGGGTTGATAGAAGATATAGAGAAGATCCAACGGAGAGCAGCGCGCTTCGTTACAGGATCATTTAGTAATCGCGAAAGCGTTACGGAGATGATAGATAAACTCCAGTGGAAGACTCTGCAGGAGAGCTCGCGCTATTCGTCCACGAGACTCAGAGGGCCATAGACACGGGTTCACAGGTAGATGCCGTGTTTCTTGACTTCCGCAAGGCGTTCGATACAGTTCCCCACAGTCGTTTAATGAACAAAGTAAGAGCATATGGACTATCAGACCAATTGTGTGATTGGATTGAGGAGTTCCTAGATAACAGGACGCAGCATGTCATTCTCAATGGAGAGAAGTCTTCCGAAGTAAGAGTGATTTCAGGTGTGCCGCAGGGGAGTGTCATAGGACCGTTGCTATTCACAATATACATAAATGACCTGGTGGATGACATCGGAAGTTCACTGAGGCTTTTTGCAGATGATGCTGTGGTGTATCGAGAGGTTGTAACAATGGAAAATTGTACTGAAATGCAGGAGGATCTGACGCATGGTGCAGGGAATGGCAATTGAATCTCAATGTAGACAAGTGTACTGTGCTGAGAATACACAGAAAGATAGATCCTTTATCATTTAGCTACAAAATAGCAGGTCAGCAACTGGAAGCAGTTAATACCATAAATTATCTGGGAGTACGCATTAGGAGTGATTTAAAATGGAATGATCATATAATGTTGATCGTCGGTAAAGCAGATGCCAGACTGAGTTTCATTGGAAGAATCCTAAGGAAATGCAATCCGAAAACAAAGGAAGTAGGTTACAGTACGCTTGTTCGCCCACTGCTTGAATACTGCTCAGCATTGTGGGATCCGTACCAGATAGGGCTGATAGAAGATATAGAGAAGATCCAACGGAGAGCAGCGCGCTTCGTTACAGGATCATTTAGTAATCGCGAAAGCGTTACGGAGATGATAGATAAACTCCAGTGGAAGACTCTGCAGGAGAGACGTTCAGTAGCTCGGTACGGGCTTTTGTCAAAGTTTCGAGAGCATACCTTCACCGAAGAGTCAAGCAGTATATTGCTCCCTCCTACGTATATCTCGCGAAGAGACCATGAGGATAAAATCAGAGAGATTAGAGCCCACACAGAGGCATACCGACAATCCTTCTTTCCACGAACAATACGAGACTGGAATAGAAGGGAGAACCGATAGAGGTACTCAAGGTACTCTCCGCCACACACCGTCAGGTGGCTTGCGGAGTATGGATGTAGATGTAGATGTAGATGTAGAGACGCTCAGTAGCTCGGTACGGGCTTTTGTCAAAGTTTCGAGAACATACCTTCACCGAAGAGTCAAGCACTATATTGCTCCCTCCTACGTATATCTCGCGAAGAGACCATGAGGATAAAATCAGAGAGATTAGAGCCCACACAGAGGCATACCGACAATCCTTCTTTCCACGAACAATACGAGACTGGAATGGAAGGGAGAACCGATATAGGTACTCAAGGTACCCTCCGCCACACACCGTCAGGTGGCTTGCGGAGTATGGATGTAGATGTAGATGTAGATGTAGATTACTTCCCGGACAATATGGGAGATGTTAGTGAGGAGCAAGGAGAATGTATTCATCAGGACATTAAAGTGACGGAGAAACGCTACCAAGGCCGCTGGAACATCAACATAATGAAGGACTTCTGCTGGTCACTTCACCGAGAAGTTCAGCAAGCGACTCATCGTAGAAAAGGCTACACAATAAGCTTCAATTAAAAAAAGAGAAATAAAATACAAACCAGTTCCAGCTGACAAGTGAAACCTCTATTAACACGTATCATTGTTTGAAGTAGCTTAATGTAAATACAAACCATGATTACGTTGTAACAAAGCGTTTCATTAATTTACCCATTTACTGTACAGCATAGGCTTTTTATACTATATAATAAAAAGCATATTGAAACGGTACAGTACTTTCCGTTCTATAAGCAGCAGGTTTCTCTGCTCGCTCGCACCGGGAAATACACTCCTGGAAATGGAAAAAAGAACACATTGACACCGGTGTGTCAGACCCACCATACTTGCTCCGGAAACTGCGAGAGGGCTGTACAAGCAATGATCACACGCACGGCACAGCGGACACACCAGGAACCGCGGTGTTGGCCGTCGAATGGCGCTAGCTGCGCAGCATTTGTGCACCGCCGCCGTCAGTGTCAGCCAGTTTGCCGTGGCATACGGAGCTCCATCGCAGTCTTTAACAATGGTAGCATGCCGCGACAGCGTGGACGTGAACCGTATGTGCAGTTGACGGACTTTGAGCGAGGGCGTATAGTGGGCATGCGGGAGGCCGGGTGGACGTACCGCCGAATTGCTCAACACGTGGGGCGTGAGGTCTCCACAGTACATCGATGTTGTCGCCAGTGGTCGGCGGAAGGTGCACGTGCCAGTCGACCTGGGACCGGACCGCAGCGACGCACGGATGCACGCCAAGACCGTAGGATCCTACGCAGTGCCGTAGGGGACCGCACCGCCACTTCCCAGCAAATTAGGGACACTGTTGCTCCTGGGGTATCGGCGAGGACCATTCGCAACCGTCTCCATGAAGCTGGGCTACGGTCCCGCACACCCTTAGGCCGTCTTCCGCTCACGCCCCAACATCGTGCAGCCCGCCTCCAGTGGTGTCGCGACAGGCGTGAATGGAGGGACGAATGGAGACGTGTCGTCTTCAGCGATGAGAGTCGCTTCTGCCTTGGTGCCAATGATGGTCGTATGCGTGTTTGGCGCCGTGCAGGTGAGCGCCACAATCAGGACAGCATACGACCGAGGCACACAGGGCCAACACCCGGCATCGTGGTGTGGGGAGCGATCTCCTACAATGGCCGTACACCACTGGTGATCGTCGAGGGGACACTGAATAGTGCACGGTACATCCAAACCGTCATCGAACCCATCGTTCTACCATTCCTAGACCGGCAAGGGAACTTGCTGTTCCAACAGGACAATGCACGTCCGCATGTATCCCGTGCCACCCAACGTGCTCTAGAAGGTGTAAGTCAACTACCCTGGCCAGCAAGATCTCCGGATCTGTCCCCCATTGAGCATGTTTGGGACTGGATGAAGCGTCGTCTCACGCGGTCTGCACGTCCAGCACGAACGCTGGTCCAACTGAGGCGCCAGGTGGAAATGGCATGGCAAGCCGTTCCACAGGACTACATCCAGCATCTCTACCATCGTCTCCATGGGAGAATAGCAGCCTGCATTGCTGCGAAAGGTGGATATACACTGTACTAGTGCCGACATTGTGCATGCTCTGTTGCCTGTGTCTATGTGCCTGTGGTTCTGTCAGTGTGATCATGTGATGTATCTGACCCCAGGAATGTGTCAATAAAGTTTCCCCTTCCTGGGACAATGAATTCACGGTGTTCTTATTTCAATTTCCAGGAGTGTAGAAACAGAGGCGGCTCCGCAGCCAATTTTATTACACGACGCGGCCGGCCGCGGGTGCAACAGAACCCATGCGGACGGGTGGAAAGAAATGTGTCAGGCTTCCTAATACGTATTTATATGTGTAGTGTATTATGCATTTCTTGTACGTGGATGTGAATCTGCACATGAACTTTGATAATCCTCCTCACACCTTTCCGTAAAGCGTGGCCAAATATTTGTTGGGAAGTAGTTCTGTAGTATAGTAGTGCCAAACTTACTCCTGGCTAGGGGATCAGAGAGACAGCACAGGCAGGTAAAAGTGAAAGACTTTCCAGTGTCACAAGATTTGGGGTGGAGAGGTTGGTCACGGCCAAGTGGTTCGACCACGCCCTCCACCGGAGCCCAGGAAGACCTCCGGGTGCCCGCCATATTCTTGGAGTGTTACAGAAGACGGGTAAGTGAGCAGACGTGCCCTCAGTGCGTCTGTCTCAATGTTCAAGCATGGAAGACAGGTATTTGAATATTTGTACTAATTCTTCTATTTCCAGCTTCGGATTGTGTAAGTACATGAATGTGCTCGTTTAATTCCGGAAATTTGACCCCCTGTGTTAAAGTATCTGGTCCCCCGTTTGCCCGTTATCCTCTTCACATAGTTAATGTCCTATGTAAAATATTGGGAGACTTTGATGGTATACATTTGGCCAACGCAATTCCGTCTTACCCGTAGAAATGTGCGTGCAGATTAGTATATAATATACCCGAGCTGTAAGTTGTAAAATTGTAATATCTGTAAACTGAAACAATTGCTGCAATCGCTGTAAAGTCGAGTGATAATGTTTAATATAAATAGATAATCAACTGTCATCAATCTTTAACATACCTTAAAAATCGCAAAGAAGTCAAGTTAAAGGAATTTATTTAAAATACAAGCTATAGAATGCAGGGTGCCACACATCAGCGTGTGAGCCCTCCAGCCCCTTGCCTAGTATCCTACAGAAAGGGCACGCTCTCTAGGTAGCGCTCTCAAGCTCTCCTCCCGAGTTATCCGTTGCGCTATTTTCATTCAGGGCTTGACGATATCAACTTTCATCTGGTGTCCCTAGGCAATGAGGTAAGGCGGTAAACTTTCAATATTGCTCGAAAACTATGGATGAAAAAAAACTAAGGCTAGATTTGGATTCAGCTCATAAAAATCTATGAAGATCAGCTATCAAAGTAAAAAAAGTTTTTCAAAAAAATTTTTTCGTTGGCCTGTGTTATTAACGTACTAGCATTTCACATTTGCAATGGCTTATCTCGCTCTTGTCAGCCCCGGTAGTTGAGTGGACAGCCGGCACGGTAGCTCAGCGTGTTTGGTCACAGGGTTTAGCTACCCTCTGTAACAAAAAAACTGAGTAAACGAATCAACGAACAACGTGAACGGGTGTCATCGGACGTCCGCCACGAATAAATTCAACGAACAATATACACTCCTGGAAATTGAAATAAGAACACCGTGAATTCATTGTCCCAGGAAGGGGAAACTTTATTGACACATTCCTGGGGTCAGATACATCACATGATCACACTGACAGAACCACAGGCACATAGACACAGGCAACAGAGCATGCACAATGTCGGCACTAGTACAGTGTATATCCACCTTTCGCAGCAATGCAGGCTGCTATTCTCCCATGGAGACGATCGTAGAGATGCTGGATGTAGTCCTGTGGAACGGCTTGCCATGCCATTTCCACCTGGCGCCTCAGTTGGACCAGCGTTCGTGCTGGACGTGCAGACCGCGTGAGACGACGCTTCATCCAGTCCCAAACATGCTCAATGGGGGACAGATCCGGATATCTTGCTGGCCAGGGTAGTTGACTTACACCTTCTAGAGCACGTTGGGTGGCACGGGATACATGCGGACGTGCATTGTCCTGTTGGAACAGCAAGTTCCCTTGCCGGTCTAGGAATGGTAGAACGATGGGTTCGATGACGGTTTGGATGTACCGTGCACTATTCAGTGTCCCCTCGACGATCACCAGTGGTGTACGGCCAGTGTAGGAGATCGCTCCCCACACCACGATGCCGGGTGTTGGCCCTGTGTGCCTCGGTCGTATGCAGTCCTGATTGTGGCGCTCACCTGCACGGCGCCAAACACGCATACGACCATCATTGGCACCAAGGCAGAAGCGACTCTCATCGCTGAAGACGACACGTCTCCATTCGTCCCTCCATTCACGCCTGTCGCGACACCACTGGAGGCGGGCTGCACGATGTTGGGACGTGAGCGGAAGACGGCCTAACGGTGTGCGGGACCGTAGCCCAGCTTCATGGAGACGGTTGCGAATGGTCCTCGCCGATACCCCAGGAGCAACAGTGTCCCTAATTTGCTGGGAAGTGGCGGTGCGGTCCCCTACGGCACTGCGTAGGATCCTACGGTCTTGGCGTGCATCCGTGCGTCGCTGCGGTCCGGTCCCAGGTCGACGGGCACGTGCACCTTCCACCGACCACTGGCGACAACATCGATGTACTGTGGAGACCTCACGCCCCACGTGTTGAGCAATTCGGCGGTACGTCCACCCGGCCTCCCGCATGCCCACTATACGCCCTCGCTCAAAGTCCGTCAACTGCACATACGGTTCACGTCCACGCTGTCGCGGCATGCTACCAGTGTTAAAGACTGCGATGGAGCTCCGTATGCCACGGAAAACTGGCTGACACTGACGGCGGCGGTGCACAAATGCTGCGCAGCTAGCGCCATTCGACGGCCAACACCGCGGTTCCTGGTGTGTCCGCTGTGCCGTGCGTGTGATCATTGCTTGTACAGCCCTCTCGCAGTGTCTGGAGCAAGTATGGTGGGTCTGACACACCGGTGTCAATGTGTTCTGTTTTCCATTCCAGGAGTGTAGAACAAAATGGGATTAAAAAAAAAAAGTGATTAGCGCGACAGTATGTCACTCCTAATGGCCCGGGTTCGATTCCCGGCTGGGTCGGAGATTTTCTCCGCTCAGGGACTGGGTGTTTTGTTGTCCCAATCATCATCATTTCATTCCCATCGACGCTCAAGTCAAATCGAAAGACTTGCAACCGGCGAACGGTTATCACGGTATAAGTGTATATTTTTATTTTTATGATTATATTTTTTATGATTTGGTTGGGGTGGCACGAGACTTTTTGTTAACTTATACCGCGATAGCAATCCTACGGGCATCGGCTCACCGCCTTCTAATAAATAATTTGCGAGAGCGCTGCTATTTAGAAATGAAAATTTGCGTATACTTATGCAAACTGTAATTATTAATATGGGTCTCAGGGGTTACTGGTTATTTATGTACCAAACGACACAAAGATTAACTGAGATATTGCGGAATATAATGATTTTCAATATTTCTTGTTCATTATTTGCAATGCACAACTGGAGAGAATCTCACCTGCCGTTAGGCAGCCAAAATGAAACATACTGAACTCATTCAGTGCTGTGAATGTTGGTGACTGAAATCTATCACTACTGTCTTTAACTTTGAAATTAATGAAAGATCAAAACTGAGAAGTCTCTCGCATTTACATTTGATAACATGAATCGTCAGCGTAATGGCCGACTAAATCCTGCTAGGGGAGATGAGTTCCCTGCACTACGAAGTTCTGTAAAAACTTTGTTAATTGTAATTAATGGTTGCGATCATGAGAGGTGACAACTAAGTCAATAATACACACTTTCTAATAACAATTTTTCAAAAATACAGATAAAACTTACGTTAATTATCAGACAGCACTACAATGGCGGCCTACCGCTAGACGAAACAAAACAGGAGAGATAGCTCGATCAAAGCATTGTCTCTGATCTTCATGGCCTATGTTACACAGAGTTTATACCAAAAAAACTGTGTTTTAGTAATTACATAGATATTTGTGTTTTGATAATAATAACTTACGTTCTTCACTATTTGTTATACATCGCTCACACGTACACAGTCTTGAAATAATTTATAATTCACACGTCTCATAACAAAAACTTCCTTTACCTTTCTCCAAATGTCCATTTATGTGACGTACCGTCTCACAGTGTACCCGACGGGAGGCCCTAGTCACACGACATTTATAAATGGTTCAAATGGCTCTGAGCACTATGCGACTTAACTTCTGAGGTCATCAGTCGCCTAGAACTTAGAACTAATCAAACCTAACTAACCTAAGGACATCACACACATCCATGCCCGAGGCAGGATTCGAACCTGCGACCATAGCGGTCGCCCGGCTCCAGACTGCAGCACCTAGAACCGCACGGCCACTCCGGCCGGCCACACGACATTTACATCTGGCCCTTGGGTGAACCTGTGATCTTGCAATGTTAATCATTTAAATATATTACCTAGACAATTGAATCCTCGAAAATTTCATTACTCTAAATTAATTATTTTTTGTTGTTGCGATTTTTTCCATCAATGTACAGGGTGATTATAATTAAAATGAAACTTTCAAAACGCTGTAGAAATAACACTACTGGACAGAATGACGACAGAGTGCAACGGAATAGAACGGAGGAGAAAACATGACAGAAGAAAAAAATAGTGTGAAAATTGATCAACAGATGGTATGCGCACGACCCATTGAAGTTGGTATAAACACTCCGGGTACACGGCTTTTCCTCCTTCCGCGTCTGTGACGTTCGCTATGACTGTCTCAATGCAGAATCGCGCTCTGCTTGTAAAGCTGTATTATAAGAATTATGACTGCGCACACGTCGCTCTGCAGACGTTCCGGACACTGAAGGCTTTGAAAAAAGGCGTTGGTCCGATGACTGCTGCGGGTCTGGAGAAAATGATTGGAAAATTCGAAAAGACGGGTTATTTTGGTGTGCAATCTGGTAGATGGAGGAAACGAATTGATTCGACATCAATGGAAGCAGTGGCCACAATGATGCAGGAGGAGACGAGTGGTGGTGTGCAAACGTGTAGCGCAGGTAGAATACACCGAACATTGGACGTACCCGTGAGCAGGGAGCGTAAAATCCTACGAAACATCCTTCTTTGATATCCATTCAAAATTACCCATTTGCACGAATTGCTTCCTGTTGACCTTTCAGCACGAGAGACCTTTGATTTAAAAGTTCTTGCTCACATGGAAGTGGACAATATATGGCACTGGAAGATTTTGTGGACAGACGAAGTCCACTACCATCTGACGGGGTATGTCAATACACAGAATTGTCGAATATGGGCAACAGAAAATCCACACGCAAATCAACCAGTACCATTTTATCCCGAAAAGGTCACTATGTGGTGCGGGTTTACGGCGTCATTTATCATAGGGGCATATTTTTTTGAAGAGACAGGTGCTTCCGGTCCTGTGTACCTATACCGTCACTGGTAAGCGCTAAGAGTGTCTTTTGCGGAACCACGTCATTCCAGCTCTCCAACAGTTTGGATGTGTGGATGGGATCATTTTTATGCAATATGGCGCACCTCCGCACATTTCAAATGCGGAAACACTTCGATCAGTTGTGGAAATTAATAATCCGATTCGATTTTGATTGATGCTTTTTATGCCGTTTTTGGCCCCAGGACATTTAAAAACCAATGTGAGTGATGCCTTTTACGCGGTTTTTGGTCTCAGGACAATTAAAAACCAATTTTTCCCATCCAGTGTAATATGACCTTGCCGTGGTGAATGTTCTTACGTAACTAACAGCATCACATATGTACACCCATGAACACTGAGTAGTACAGTTTGTTTAACGCAGGCTCATCCAAGAATTGCGCCCGGCGTGCGCAGCCGCGCCCCGCGGGCGCAAACGCTACCGTGTGTCGCTAGTGTCGGCATAGCAGCGAGAGAGAGAGCTGCTCTGCGCTGGACTGTCTACAGGTCAGATCCAACGTAAACAAAATAACAGAGGACGAGCAGCTCTCTAAAAGGGGTCGATGAGCGGTAAAGCAAGCAAACCATTTACTGTTTATGTAACAATTAGTGTTCGTATGAAAGAATTAATACGCAAAGCTTCAGAAAACAAGAATCGAAGAACAAATTAGCAGTTTTCTGATCCACAGGTTGATTCTACACTACTGGCTATTAAAATTCCTACACCACGAATATGACGTGCTACAGACGCGAAATTTAACCGACTGGAAAAAGATGCTGTGAAATGAAATCATTAGCTTTTCAGAGTCTTCACACAAGGTTGGCGCCGGTGGCGACACCTACAACGTGCTGACATGAGGAAAGTTTCCAATCGATTTCTCACACAGAAACAGCAGTTGACCGGCTTTGCCTGGTGAAACGTTGTTGTGATGCCTCGTGTAAGGAGGACAAATGCATACCATCACGATTCCGACTTTGATAAAGGTCGGATTCTAGCCTATCGCGATTTCGGTTTATCGTATCGCGACATTGCTGGTCGCGTTGGTCGAGATCCAATGACTGTTAGCAGAATATGGAATAGGTGGGTTCAGGAGGGTAATACGGAACGCCGTGCTGGATCCCAACGGCATCGTATCACTAGCAGTCGAGATGACAGGCATCTCATCCGCATGGCCCTAACGGATCGTGCAGCCACCTCTCGATCCCTGAGTCAAACGATGGGGACGTTTGCAAGACACCAACCATCTGATCGAACAGTTCGACGACGTTTGCAGCTGCATGGACTATCACCTCGGAGACCATGGTTGCGGTTATCCTTGACGCTGCATCACAGACAGGAGCGCCTGCGATGGTGTACTCAACGACGAACCTGGGTGCACGAATAGCAACACGTCATTTTTTCGGATGAATCCAGGTTCTGTTTACAGCATCATGATGGTCGCATCCGTGTTTCGCGGCATCGCGTTGAACACACATTGGAAGCGTGTATTCGTCCTCGCCGTACTGGCGTATCACCCGGCGTGATGGTATAGGGTGCCATTGGTTACACGTCTCGGTCACCTCTTGTTCGCACTGACGGTACTTTGAACAGTGGACGTTACATTTCAGATGTGTTACGACCCGTGGCTCTACCCTACTTTCGATCCCTGCGAAACCCTACATTTCAGCAGCATAATGCACGACCGGATGTTGCAGGTTCTGTACGGGCCTTTCTGGATACAGAAAATGTTCGACTGTTGCCCTGGCCAGCACATTCTCCAGATCTCTCACCAATTGAAAACGTCTTGTCAATGGTGGCCGAGCAACTGGCTCGTCACAATACGCTAGTCACTACTCTTGATGAACTGTGGTATGGTGTTGAAGCTGCATGGCAGCTGTACCTGTACACGCCATCCCAGCTCTGTTTGACTCAATGCCCGCATACTGATTTCTCAGGATCTATACACCCAAGTTGCGTGAAAATGTAATCAAATGTCAGTTCTAGTATAACATATTTGTCCAATGAATACCCGCTCTTCATTTGCATTTTTCCTTGGTGTAGCAATTTTAATGGCCAGTAGTGTATTAGTATTGCACACGCACACTCGTCATATGCACAATAGGTGTCTTCTGAAAGATATCAATTTCTTAAATGAACTAGTGTCATAAATATCCTATTTGAGAAATAATTATGCGTAAGGGATATAGAGTTTTGTTGTACTTCGTGCTACAGCTTTTTGTATCCCTTTTCAGAGTTTAGACATCGAATCCTTAGTTTGCTGTTTTGAATACAATTAAGGTTATAAAGACCTTTAATCCTTACAGCCAACATTGAAAAAGAAGAGAATTAACATTTTACATGTTTTTCTTTTTCGGGGAAATGATTTTGTCCAAGTATGGTACAATTGTAAATAGGCTGTTTAGGTTTTTATATTGGTAACGCCACGTAGCGCTCTGTATGAAAATCACTGGCTGTGCTGTGTGCAATCTGTGGCTAGTTTGCATTGTTGTCTGCCATTGTAGTGTTGGGCAGATGGATGTGAACAGTGCGTAGCGTTGAGCAGTTGGAGGTGAGCCGCCAGCAGTGGTGAATGTGGGGAGGGAAATGGCGGAATTTTGAAATTTGTAAGACTGGATGTCATGAACTGCTATATATATATTATGACTATTAAGGTAAATACATTGTTTGTTCTCTATTAAAATCTTTAAATTGCTATCTATGCCTATCAGTAGTTAGTGCCTTCCGTAGTTTGAATCTTTTATTTAGCTGGCAGTAGTGGCGCTCGCTGTATTGCAGTAGTTCGAGTAATGAAGATTTTTGTGAGGTAAGTGATTTGTGAAAGGTATAGGTTAATGTTAGTCAGGGTCATTCTTTTGTAGGGATTTTTGAAAGTCAGATTGCGTTGCGCTAAAAATATTGTGTGTCAGTTTAAGCACAGTCGTATATAATTTTTCAAAAGGGGACGTATCACAATATTCCGGGAGACTGCTAACCTCCTAGAATTAGGCCAATTTTTATCGCTAAGCAGTGAAGGGTTCTTAGTTTTAGCAAGCTTTAAAAAAGGGGAAAAAGCGCTCCCAAATATACGTGTAACCAAACATTGAGAGAACTTTGGCCGCGTGCTTGAGCAAAAGAGGATACTTCTCTCTTGGAAAACAGCTGTAAAAGTCATCCAAAGTTTTATACGTAAGAAAGCGGTCCTTCAGGCGGATATCGCACTACAGGTCAATCAGCTCTAGTTGAAACACTTGTGAAACGTCCTCAGCCCGAGAAGAAAAAGGGCGAATAAATATATCTAAGGCATGTTGAAGCTCACTTATCTCTAAAAATCTGTTTTCAAACTCTTCTGGTAATTAGCAAATCATTTGAACTTAATCTGAAAAATCCACATCTTCTTTAACACTGTCTAATGCAGGAAAATGTCCACAATTCTCCTCGCGAAACTGTTTTTACCACAAAATAACTATTTTTTAAATGCTTGAATCGTCTACACTAACTCAACAACAGCGTGATTTTCGCTTTGGTGTGAGACGTTCAAAGTATTTAAATGATCAGTTAGGTCACTTAAAAAGGCCAAATTCGCCACCCGCTTAGGATCACGAAGTAATTCTTCTGGACTTCCTTTCATTTCCAAAAGGGTATTGATTCTGTCCCTCGAGGAGAAAAACTGATGAATCACCTTTCCTCTGCTCAGCCATCTTACTTCGGCGTGTTAGGGAATGTCCAGGTGTTCTGCCTCGATATCAGCCAGAAATTCCTTTAATTGGCGATGAGTGAGTCCATGCAAGCGAAGATAATCAACTGTTCGAACAACTGTGTCCATAACATGTTTTATGTTGACATCTTCGCACGAAGTGCCTCCTGGTGTATCAGACAATGGACTGCAGCGAATAAGGAACAGCCGACTTAAGCCATTTTTGACCTGATGTAGCCCAGGAATCCAGTGTGTATCCCTCGTAGCGCAGGGCACCATGCGTTGTTACACTGATAAGGCGTTTCCATTTCATACCCATTATCTCGAACACGTTTTTCACGTCTAGCTAAGTATCCAAAACCGTGGTTATGTCTTTTAATGGTATAAGGTCGAGAAATTCTTCGGTGACACGCAGATTGTCGACACCCCGAATGAATATGACGAGCTGAGATACGTCCACAACGTCCGTGGACTCGTCAAGAGCGGTAGAAAATGAAACGAAGCTCACCGCTCTCTCCTTTAATTCTGCTCCATATCCGAGGCCATATCTTCGACTCGGCGAGCAACAATTTGAGGCGAAAGAGGCATTTTTTCAAATTTTTCCGTGAAGTCTGCTGCACAAATACAAGCCGCCGAGTCGACCAGGATTCCCAGATTCCCAGTCGCAAAGGGTTTCACTACTTTTGCAGCTCTCAGCAAGCATTTGTAACTTGCGCGCAAACTTTGGCCACTTGTTTCCTGCTCCTACCAAGTCAAAAAAACCTTACAATTAATTTTGTACAATCCTGATGTTAAAACACTTTTATCATTTTAACAATTAATTGTTTCATTCATTGAAACCGAAATAAACAACTAACAAAAAAGATTGGTTTCTCTGGAAAGTGGTCATAGACGCTAACAAAGACAGCGAAATTTGGTCGCAAAATAAATTTTTATCTATTGGAATATTTGCGTTTTAGGTAATTGAAAACGTAGATCAAACTACAACATATGTTTTCTCACCCATCAAAACACAAATACAAAGAATAACTCTTAATGACACGTCGCTGTCCGAGAGAGTGTTTGTGACCGCTTTTCAGAAAGTGACAAAAAATAACCCACCTGAAACATTTTCTTATGTCCGTCCGACGCGATTTAATGCAACCCAAATATAAAAATTAAACAAAAAGAAGTGTTCCCTGTTGCTGACACTCTGATATTTGATAACTGGCACATTGCTAAGTGACATATCAGATTATAAAATATAGTTTATTTATCATCTTTGTAAATAAGTCATACGATAGGAAACACTAACTTCACTGTAATGCTGCTTGAAATTTTCTTTCCGTTCTTCAAGACTTGACTAGCGTTCTTTTTACGGCAATTTTCGAACTGATCTTTGTGACAGGTATTAAACTGCCATCAATAGAGCACTTTTTTAAATACAGGAGGTTCCAATGACACACTAAACATCTGGCATGATTTTCGACAGCACAACAAAAGAAATTAATTACTCACTCGGGTTTAAATACTGCGGATGCGCCGCTCCTCCTGTTTTTTTTTTTTTTTTTTTTCCACTCGGGTTTAAATACTGCGGATGCGCCGCTCCTACTGTTTTTTTTTTTTTCTGCTGTTGCCCATTCATCTCGATCCACTGTAGCCTTACGACTGTTGACTGACGGCTTTGTGTCGTATCAATGGTTTTGCTCTCTGCTGGCGCGGCGAGCGCACGTACAGCGGCATGGCGAGGCGCGGCGGGCGGAGCGCACGGTCAGCTAACCGACACTGCTAGGCCACTGCAACTACATACGAATCCGCACGGGGCGCTGGCCTCGGGCGCTAGCGCCCCAGGGGCACAGCTTGGATGATCCGGGTTTAACGTTAAACGTACACATTAGGCATTGTTGTATGATTCATTTGTCGTTTGTAGTCAACCACTATTATAATGCTTACAGCGCCATCTATTGCTAGTAACTATTTTCCTTCTGCCATACGTTCAAAATGGTTCAAATGGCTCTGAGCACTATGGGACTTAACTTCTGAGGTCATCAGTCCCCTAAAACTTAGAACTACTTAAACCTAACTAACCTAAGGACATCACACACATCCATGCCCGAGGCAGGATTCGAACCTGCGACGTAGCTGTCGCGCGGTTCCAGACTGTAGCGCCTAGAACCGCTCAACCACCTGGCCGGCTTCTGCCATACGTTTTCCCCCTTTTCCGATATTATTCCGTTGCAATTTGACGTCATTCTGACCAGTGGTGTTATTTTTACAGCCGTTTGCAAGTTTAATTACAATCCCCCAGTATTTCGCAGGCAGTATCCACATATATCTCTGAATATACTTGCAAAATTCTATTTTTTTACGTCACACAATTCACGAGATATGACGTTGTGAAGACAGAGATGCGTTAAAAACTAGATTTTATTGAAACGGAACGCAAATTACCCACTGTATGATGATGAGACCACTTAGCGACTTCCAAGAGCCTTTAAACATAATTTCAGATCTTTTCTAAACTTTTTTCTCTTTTAAATTAACACATTAACCCATTTATAATCAGAAATTCGAAAGTTTTTTTACAGGGAGTCCGTTTCTTTAAATAATCGGGGTTTGCTGCTTACTTACTATCAGGAAAGAAGGGCTGTGCGGTTAAGAACCACCTGCATCCCACAGGAGCGGTAATGATGAGACGATGCCACTGAAGCATAGCTCAAGAACACTTGGAGCAATTTCACCCAAGTTTCTTAGCTACATGACTTAATGTTGGCATAAAAATGCGATGGAAGTAAGATGCCCCATTATCACTAGGGATGAGGGTGTGAATTAGAAGGATGATGCATAGTGTTAGAAAATGCCTTGTTGGCATTTATTTCCTGTATTTAGTTAACGTGAGTACATTGACATGTATTAAGTGCAGAATGTCTATTAACCGTGCTGGTCAGTGTGTCAAGCAGGTTACGAGAATGAGCGCTGCAGCGATATAATAATTGTGTCAACCTGTTTCGGGACCTAAGATCAGGCCACACAACTGAATATCCCAAATAGATTTAACATCCTTTCTGGAGTGTAAAACAGCGGAGAGATGTGTTCAACATACGTCACAGAAGCATATTTTCAATATCTCCTGCTAAGCCCCCAGAACGATTTCAGCCAAACTTGGTATAAATATTATTTACTATCTAGAAATAAATACTGTAGGGATAAAAACCACCAAAATCCTATTGGAGTGGGGATGGAGATGATACTGGCGTGATGGACTCAGAAAGAAGGGAGGAAGAGGTGGACAGAGAAGGGGGGGGGAGGGGGAGGTGAATCGACAGAGAGTGAGGAGGAGATCGACAGAGAGAGGGGGAGGAAGAAATGGACAGATAGAGAGGAGAGCAAAAGACAGACAGAGAGTGGAGGAGAGGAGGAGATGTACAAGGGCTGGGGGGAATGGACAGAGAGAAAGGGTAGAAGGAGGTGGATAGAGAGTGGGAGGAAGGAAGGGGGAGAGAGAGGGGGGAGGATGGAGGAGATGCTCAGAGAGAGGAAGAGGAGGAGGAGACAGACAGAAAGAGGGGGAATGGATAGACTGATGAGGATGGAGGAAATTGATAGAGTCCCACAGTTGATGACCCCTACGTGTTCCCGTGTTGAGTCAACGACACTGACTATTGCGATTGCACAACAGGGCAATGGAAACATGTCGCCTGATCTGATGAATCATGTTTATTGTTACATCAGATCGATGATCGTGTCTGAATAGGCCTTCATCCAGGCGAACGGCTATTTGAAACATACGGACACATTCTAGTGAGAGCGCTATTACGCTGTTGGGTGAGTCACCTGAACTTCCGTGATACCTTGACAGCGGTAGACTACTTGAACAATCGCCGACGGCGATGGAACCTTCCTGCACCATATCTGCCAATACCACAAGGCTGTAATCATGATAAAATGGTTTAAGAAGCGTAATATTAAGTTCAGATTGATGTTATACAAGGAACCCCTTGAGTGCGAGGTTGCAAAAGGTAAATGATGTTTAAGGCATTAGATGCCCCACATACTTTCTACTATGTAACGACAATAATGGCTGTTAATGGCAACAAAGGGCGGGACTAGAGGTATTCAATGGTGAGCACAGCTCTAGGCTACGGAGCATAATTGAACTGCTTAGTCGACGAGTACCTCACAACAGTGGTACAGTGATAGAGGTGTTGATAGAAAGCAGAGGAATTGCAACGATAAACAAAGCAGACATTGCATTATATCTACAACAACAGTTGCTGAAGTTTATGTTTCGTCAGAGAGGAACCCAAAGAATTTCGCAGAGCGTGAAAGAAGCGGCGGATGAAATGTTGGCGTTTCTGCAAGGTGAGTCAGTAGAATGTGTGTCGCCATATATGCTCGACCGTGCGGACAACTCACATAATGAGTACGATGATGAAACGTGCTTAATAAGTGAAAGCGATACTGAAATAGGTGTCGAGCCGGACAGGTAGCTGCAAATCTCATCTCTAGTGAATGTAGTAAAGGACAATCGTTGTCCAAGAACCGAGTACTAAACATAATTACGTACATGGAAGATCATCCACAGCTCAGTGAAAAATATGAACAGATTTCGACTAAGATCGTGTAGCGCATAAGGAAAACTAAAAATATTCTAAGGACAAGGGCACTTGATACAAAAACTGGTGTTTGCGCGTTTCAAGCATGATTAGGTTAGATTAGTACTTGTTCCATAGATCATGAATACGACACTTCGTAATGATGTGGAACGTGTCAGGTTAATAAAAGGTGCCTATACAAGATATTACACTATACAAAACATTACATGAAACTTAATGTTTTTAATTTTTTTGTGGGGGTTGGGGAAATTACCCACTTACTATATCCAAAAATTCATCTAATGAGTAGAAGGAGTTGTCATTAAGAAATTCTTTTAATTTCCTTTTAAATGCTATATGGCTATCTGTCAAACTCTTGATGCTATTAGGTAAGTGACCAAAGACTTTTGTGGCAGCATAATTTACCCCCTTCTGAGCCAAAGTTAGATTTGACCTTTAGTAGTGAAGATCATCCTTTCTCCTAGTGTTGTAGCCATTTACACTGCTATTACTTTTGAATTCGTTCGGATTGTTAATAACAAATTTCATAAGTGTATATATATATATATATATATATATATATATATATATATATTGTGAGGCTACAGTGAAGATCTCTAGCTCTTTAAATAAGTGTCTGCAGGATGATCTGGGATGAGCTCTAGCAATTATTCTGATTACACGCTTTTGTGCAATGAACACTCTTTCACTCAATGATGAGTTACCCCAGAATATGATGCCATACGAAAGCAGAGAATGAAAATAGGCGTGGTAAGCTAATTTACTGAGATGTATATCGCCAAAATTTGCAATGACCCTAATAGCATAATTAGCTGAACTCAAACGTTTCAGCAGATCCTCAGTGTGTTTTTTCCAGTTCAACCCCTCATCAATGCATACACCTAGAAATTTTGAATATTCTACCTTAGCTACCGATTTCTGATCGAAGTCTATATTTATTAATGGTGCCATTCCATTTACTGTGTGGAACTGTATATACTCTGTTTTGTCAAAGTTTAATGAGAGCCCATTTGCAGAAAACCACTTAATGATTTTCTGAAAAACATCGTTTACAATTTCACCAGTTAATTCTTGTCTGTTGGGTGTGGACAAGGCAGTCAGAAGAGAGGTTGGGCGGTAGTTGTTGACATCATGCTCGATACAGTTTACAGGATGTGCATGACAGTTACCTACTACGTTATGCACATCAAATTGCACGTGACATGGATTACAGTGATTTCAAGACAAGCAGTGGATGGTTGCATAACTTCCGACAGTGCTACAGAATTGGAAGACGTAAGATAACCAAATTCCAAACAAAGCGTCAACTTTACGATGCATAGCAAACTGCGAAATCGGCCCGGAAATTTGTAGATGAGACAAAAAACCAAAACCATCGTTCAGTAAGGAATTTGTTTTTAGATCCCACCAATTGGAATTTTAAGAGAAAGTGTATACGAAAGGAACACTGGAAATTAGAACCGCCAAGGGAGTTTTATCAAGACCAACTATCATCAATGACTTAAGGCATTCATGTACAGTTATGCCTACTGTTAATCTTGATGGTAAATTGGCTGAACAGTTATTTATTGTGATGCGAGAAATTGGAGGCTCTCTGACACCTACGATTCTTTTTCGTGTGCATGATCTTGGAAGAGCAATACGGAATATTTACGTTACAACAAACAAGAGTGAAAAGTGGCAGTAAGAGAACTGCAATTATGGTATGGACACTACTTTTTGTTTGGCTGGTTGGTTTGGGGTAAAAAGGGACCAAACTACAGGGTTATCAGTCCCTTTTTCCTGACGCAAGCAAGGCTCAAGGTACAAAAACATCCATCACCATACGTAAAAAGGAAACGAATGGAACGAACAAAAAACGAGGAAAACATACACCACAAGGAAAAGTAGAAGAAGGTATAACAACCATAAAGCATATGGTCTGGGCTGGCTGATCACAATAATAAAGGAGGATGAGCCAGTCACTCTGCAACACATTAAAATGTCCACCCCAAAAAGACAAGGCGATATGAACACATGTAGGGAAAAGACGACCACCAAGACAAACAAATGCAAAGAAAGTGAGACAGAGTTAGAATGGAAGGAGGATGGCGACCTTAGAGAGAAGGCTAAATGCCCACCCTTAAATTGTACGATTAAAATCCCCCTCACGAATAAAACGTAAAGCTAAATCTGCTGTTGAGGCACTGTCGCCCAACACCGAAGGTAGGGTGCGGGGAAGGTTAAAAGTCCTCCGCAGCACGGCTAAAAGTGGGCAGTCCAGCAAGATGTGGACGACAGTTATATGTGAGTCACAGTGACACAGAGGTGGATCTTCGCGGCGGAGGAGGTAGCCATGTGTTAGCCACGTATGGCCAATGCGCAGCCGGCAGAGAACCACAGAGTCTCTGCGAGAGGCCTGCATGGAGGTCTTCCACACATTCGTAGCCTCCTTAAGGGCACGCAGTTTGTTGTGCGTACTGAGATTATGCCACTCCGTCTCCCAAGCTGAAAAACCTTGCGGCGTAATAACGATCGCAGGTCAGTTACAGGGATGCCGATCTACAGAAGAGATTTCCGTCTAGCCTGTTTGGCCAGCCTGTCGGCAAGTTCATTTCCTGGGATTTCAACGTGGTCTGGGGTCCACACAAACACCACGGAACGACTGGACCGTTCCAGGGCATAGATGGACTCCTAGATGGCCAATACCAAAGGATGGTGAGGGCAGCAGGATGCTCAAGGTGTCAGTACTGAGAAGAAACGACTCGCCAGGGCACGACAAATGGCCGCCAGCCCTGCAGTGAAAACACTGCAGCCATCTGGCAAGGAGTGCTGTTCAATATGTCCTTCATGAACATACGCGAAGCCAACGTGACCAACAGCCCTCGAGCTATCAGTGTAAACCACTTCATGGTCCCGGTACACGTCAAGAATCGAGAGGAAGTGACAGCAGAGAGCTGCGGGGTTAACTGAGTCCTTAGGACCATGTGAAAGGTCCAAGCGAAGCTTCCGCCTAAGTGTACACCATGGAGGTGTATGTGAATCGACCTTAGGTATAGGTCGTAAAGGCAAGGACTCCACTTCAGGCAGAAGAGATCGGACGCGAACCACAATCTTAAGCCCTGACCTGGGCCTCCGATGCGGGAGATGAACCGCCGTGGATGGGAAAAGGACTGTAATTCGGATGTTCAGGAGAACTATGAATGTGTGCAACGTAACTGGCGAGCAGCTGTGCTCGCCTGACCTTCAATGGAGGGACTACAGCCACCACAAGGATGCTGGTCACTGGACTCGTCCTAAAAGCTCCTGTTGCTAGTCGAACGCCGCAGTGGTGCACTGAGTCGAGTAAACGCTAAGCTGATGTCACCGCTGAACCATAAACCAGACTCCCATAGTCAAGGCGGGATTGAACAAGGACTCTGTAGAGGTGCTGCAGCGTAGAGCGATCTGCACCCCAGTTGGTGTTGCTCAGGCAGCGGAGGGCATTGAGGTGCTGCCAGCACTTCTGCTTCAGCTGACGAAGATGAGGAAGCCACGTCAATCGGGCGTCGAAAACCAGTCCTAAGAATCGATATGTCTCCACTAGAGTGATTGGATCGTCATTAAGATAAAGTTCCGGTTGCGAATGAACGGAACGACGCCGACAGAAGTGCATGACACACGACTTCGGGGCTGAAAACTGGAAGCCGTGGACTACAGCCCATGACTGCGCCTTGTGGATGGGTCCCTGTAGGCGCCGCTCGGCAACACCAGTACTGGAGGAGCAGTACGAAATGCAGAAGTCTTCTTCATACAGAGAAGGTGAGACCAACGGCCCGACAGCTGCTGCTAGACCGTTAATGGCCACTAAAAACAGAGATACACTCAATACAGATCCCTGCGGGACCCCATTCTCCTGCGTATGAGGGGAATTATGGGGGGCACCAACTTGGACACGGAAAGTACGGAGCGATAGGTAATTTTGGACAAAAATCGGGAGTGGGCCCTGGAAATACCACTCACATAATGTGGCAAGGATATGACGTCGCCAGGTCGTGTCGTAAGCTTTTCGTAAATCAAAAAAGACAGAAACCAGGTGTTGGCGTCTGGTAAAGGCTGTTCGGATGGCAGATTCGAGGGAAACTAGATTATCAATGGTAGAGCGACCCTGGTGGAAACCGCCCAGACATGGAGCCAGTAGGCCACGTGAATCCAGGACGCACCACAACCGCCGACTTACCATACGTTCTAACAGCTTACAAAGAACGTTGTTGAGGCTTATGGGCCGATAGCTGTCCACATCAAGCGGGTTTTTACCTGGTTTGAGCACTGGAATGATGGTGCTCTCCCGACATTGCGATGGAAAGACGCCATCGCACCAGATCCGGTTGAAGATGACGAGGAGGTGTCGCTTGTAGTAGGACGAGAGATGTTTCATCATCTGACTGTGGATCCGATCTGGCACAGGATCTGTGTCGGGGCAATGTGCAAGGACGCTGACGAACTCCCACTCTGTAAATGGAGCATTATATGGTTCACTGTGACGTTCAGAGAACAAGATGACTTTCCATCCGCCGTTTGAGAGTGCGAAATGCTGGGGGATAATTCTCTGACACGGAGCCTCGAGGATAGTGCTCAGCAAAGTGCTCGGCAATTGCATTTGGCTCGGTAGATAACACGCCATTGATGTTAATGCCTGTAACACCTGTCGGAGTCTGATCTTCGTCCAGACTTGGAAAGATGATGGGTGATGTACAGCACCCAATGGTCGAGACGTACCTCTCCCAACACGCCTGTTTCCGTCTTTTTATAAGCTGGAGAACGCGGGCACGGAGCCGTTTAAAAGCTGTTAGGTGCTCTAGGGAAGGGTGCCGCTTATGTCGCTGTAGAGCTCGCCGACGCTCTTTAATGGCCTCAGCGATTTCCGGCGACCACCAAGGTACTGAATTTCGCCTGGGGCACCCTAAAGAACAAGGGATCCTGTTTTCCGCCGCAGAAACGATTGTTCTAGCGATCTGCGCAACTACCACATCGATGGTACCATGTGGGGGAGATTCAACGGTGACAGCAAAGGTGAAAGCTTCCCAGTCTGCCTTGTGTAAAGCCCACCTTGGTTGACGTCCGGGGTAATGGCGATGGGGGAGCGACAGGAAGATGGGGAAGTGGTCACTACCACACAAGTTATCGTGAGCTCTCCAGTGGACAGATGGGAGAAGTCCTGGGCTGCAGAGGGATAAATTACTGGCCGAGTGGGTGCCATGAGCCACACTGAAATGTGTGGCGGCCCCAGTATTTAAGTGGCAGAGGTCGAGTTGAGACAGGAAAGTTTTGACTTCTTACCTCGGCCATTAAGCACAGTACCACCCCACAAGGGGTTATCGGCGTTAAAATCTCCCAAATGTATGAAAGACTTAAGGAGTTGATGAATCAATGCAGCCAATGCGTTCAGGGGTACTGCATTATCTGGAGGAAGATATACGTTGCAGACAGTTCTTTCCTGTGTCGTCTTTAAACTGACAGCTACAGCTTAAAGAGGGGTTAGGAGGGGCACAGGTTCACTGCATACTGAGTTCACGACATAGAAACAAACTCCACCTGACACTCTATTATAGTCGCTAAGGTTCTTGTAATATCCCCTATAGCTGCGAAGGGCTTGGGTCCCCATTGCCGGGAACCAGGTTCCCTACAGGGCAATGCAGAAAGCATGTGTAAAGCTTCACAGTTGCCATAGCTCAGCCAGGTGGTGGAAAAAAACCGGAGCAATTCCACTGTAGGATGACGTTATCGTGAGGCTGGGAAGGCATGAAGCATACAAGGAGGCAGGTCACACCTCACGGTCACCTGCTGCAACCTCTTGAGTATTTGTATTTATTCCTGTTGTGGATGAGGCATCAATGAGTTCCAGGTCCTCAGGGAACGTTGAGATCTTCACCCCATCTGCAGGTGCAGAATTGGTAGGGAGTGGTGGTGATGGAGCCACTGGAGGGTCGATTTTCTTAGCAGACTTTTTGTTTGCTTGCCCTCTCGCTTCTCTTTAGGGACTTGCTGGGAGGACTTCTCTGAAGTAGCTTCAGGCACAGAGGAAGACCGTGAAGCTCTTTGTCTAGCAGCTTTTGGCTCCTTTAGCCATTGGCGAGTGTCCACTGTGGCATTAGTGGAGACCTCAGGAGAGAGGGTCTCTTCCCCTTCCACACGAGAGGAGCCGGAGCAGGCTGTTGCTTCTCTGGCTGGGGGGAGGGGACCGATGTCTACTGCGTTTAGGGGGGGCCTTGCTCCCAAAGTAGGTACCCTGGGAGCAACGGAAGGAGATTTTTTCCCCTTACCACTAAGAGGGCAGGTGTTTTCTGGAGGCATGATTTTCCGCTCCTTTTGGAGCACTGTGCAGTCTGGTGAGCAGGGGGAGTGCTGCTCTCCGCAGTTGATACAAGTGGGAGCAGGCGCACAGGGAGTATATGTATGCAGTGGACGTCCACAGTCTTGGCATGTGGCAATGGAAGTGCAGTGGGAAGACATGTGTCTGAATATCCAGCACTTAAAGCATCACATAGGGGGAGGGAAGTATGGTTTAACGTCACAGCGGTAAAGCATCACCTTGACCTTTGCAGGCAATGAATCACCCTCAAAGGCCAAGATGAAGACACTGGTAGTAACCACATTGTCTTTGGATCCCCTGTAAACGCGCCGGATGAAATGAACACCCTGCCGTTCTAGATTGGCGAGGAGCTCGTCGTCAGACTGCAAGAAGAGATCGCGATGGAAAATAGTCCCCTGGACCATGTTGAAGCTTTTATGGGGAGTGACGGAAAGAGGAATATCACCCAGCCCTTCACAAGCGAGTAACGCCCGAGATTGGGCTGTGGATGCTGCCTCAATCAAGACTGCAAAGCTTCTCATCTTGGACAGCGCTGTTACTTCACCAAACTTATCCTAAAGATGTTCAACAAAAAATTGAGGCTTCATAGGTAGAAAGGGCTCCCGGTCCATTCTGCGACAGAATAAATACTGAAGCGAATATGGCTCTCTTCTTTCTGTAGCCCTACTTTCCTCCCATGGTGTAGTGAGGGAGGGAAACGATTTAGGATCATATCTGTCAGCATTGTACTCGATCTTGCCCTGTTTAGAGACTGCTGGCGCCGTACAGTCACCAGCAAGATTTGACTTAGTTCGCTTCATTGCGGATCATCCGCCCTGATGCCACCCACTCCGATCAGCGGCTCTCCCCACGGGCGCCACCCAGCCACAGCAAAGGCCATCTGGTATGATGGCCGTTGTTGGGAGTCCTGATGCACCAGCAAGACAGGCATCTACTCCTTGGCATATGTGGGGAGTTTACAGCTCAGGTATATACAGTGTAATCCCTGCGTTGTCAAGGGGCTACCACCAAATAGGTACATGATGGCCCAACAACGGACTAGCTACCGTGCTGGATATTGGGCGCAGAGAAGTCCGATACTGTCATGGGGGTGAAAGAGGACAGGAGACAACAGAAGAAGACATATCCCGGAAAGTGTGCTCGCCCAGATAGTTGAATTGCAGGTGGAGACAAAGCCATGGCAAGAGGTTCAGGAGATCCAACCTAAGAGCACCATGGATAACTCATGCACCACGTAAGGCGTCCTTCTCCATATGGCCCGCACTTCTGTAGAATTTGGAAAGTGGCAGGTCAAACCATAAAATGGGACCTGAACTTGTAGGGCCGAAAAGTGTGAGCCTATTTTTAGTCGCCTCTTACGACAGGCAGGGATACCTCGGGCCTATTCTAACCCCTGGACCCGCAGGGGGAGGACACTATTTTTGGCTAATAGCTGGTCAAGACAACCTACTTTCGCTTCATTCCTGATCTTCGTATAAAAATCATACTCCTTTAGAGCGAACTATCCCTCCTGAAAAGTGTGTGACATTGTGATTCATACCATCTGGAACCACTGGACAAGTTCAGCCTCTGTATATTTGTTTTCTTTCCACGCCCATAAAACATTATCGCAATATCTGCAGCTACGCTTTCAAGGATAGCCAGTTTCACGATAAGGTCCACGACAGACAGGTTTGTGGGCTCACTTCGATTTATACATGCACTGCTTAAGAAACTTGCTGAGATAATACGTCAGGAGGACATGGATCTCACAAGGGCCATGTTTCCCTGTTATCGAAAGTTTCAGCTTGCAATGACGAGGAAGGGGTCTTTCCTTATGAATACCAGGATTCGATGGAGAGACTCCAGAAAACATGTTGCCCATAACCCTACAGGTAATGCCATAAAGGATGTGGAGTATGGGCATGCATTGAATGCTTGACAGGGGTCAACATTGATTTAGGGGAGTATACAAAGCTATATATGGACATGGATGTCGACTATTAGCGGATATTTTCGAGAAATTCGAGAGTTTGTGCATGACCACATGCACTCTGGATCCTTCATCCTATTACATCGCACCACGGCTTTTGTGGGACGCAATGTTGACAACAACATGTGGCAACCTTTAATTCTTGACCAATGGCGACATGGTGCTCTTTTTCGGATATGGAATTCGTGGTAGATTTTGCCATTGTGTTCATAGGCACACCAAAGTGAATAACCCACCAATGGGTGGACAGTTCAAAGCATCTGAGTAACATCATGTACCTTGATGTTAACAACCTACATGGATATGTCGTGCAGCAGCGATCATAAAAGAACAGTTCTTTTATACCATTCCAGTCGTTGTGCTGGGGGCTCAAACTTGGACGAGACAGGCAGTGGGAATCTGAAGTCCATCACATCAAGTAAGTGTGGTTGAAAATCGAATGGTACCCATAAATCAGGCTGGTCAACTGCATTATCATCAGGAGTCCGCTGCACCGTAGGCGAAAGGAAATATTATTAAATGACAAATAGCAATAAGAATGCCAGTCTCAGGGACGTCAAGGAACAGTGGGGACGGTGGTGGTGGTAGAAGGGCCAATAGCAGCACAGTGGCGGCGATAGGGGCGTTAGTGCGACAGACGCCATTTTCAGTCATAAATTACCATCATTAAAATAATATATATCACTTTAAGCTAAAAACACCCAGGCACCTGGGTAAATATTACCCCACTAGACCGCCATCTTGTCTATAAATTATGTTAATTATCTTGACAGTTATCGACCATTAATTGACATTATTATGACTGTATTGTATGTATTGTATGTTAACCGAGGACCTAGAAACGACGGAGAGGGTCCGTCCCCGCCGCAGCCACAGTGGTCCACAACTCCATGACGACTACTGCAGTCCACTTCACCCCTCCGCCGCCCCACACCGAACCCAGGGTTATTGTGCAATTCGGATACCAAGAAGCCCGTTTTCAGTGGTGTCGGGCACATTCGACCTGGAATCTCATTGACTGGAGTAGAAAAGTCTTCAGTAATGGGTTCCGCTTCGAAGTGAGCCCCGATGACCAGCGGAGACGTGTCTGGAGACGCCTCAGGCAGCAGTGGGATACCAAGCTAACTGTCGCCTGCCATACCGCCCGACAACCAGGAGTGATGATCCGGAGTGCCATTTCATACCAGGGCCTTTGGTTGTCACTTGCACTGCTCTTACAGCACAGCGGTACGTCATCAATATTCTACCCCCTGTTTTGTTGCCCTTCGTGGTAAACCATCCCAAGCTAACATTTCAGCAAGATAATGCCCCACCTGCACACTGTAATAGTTTCAAGCGTTTGTCTTCGTGCTTGTCAAACCCTACTTTCGCTAGCAAGGTCACCAGATCTGTCCCCAATTGAGAACGTTTGGAGCATCACGAGAAGGGCTGTCCAACTATCTCGGGATTTTGACCATCTAATGCTTCAGTTGGACAGAATTTGGCACGATATCCCTCAGGAGGAAATCCAACAATTCTATCAATCTATCCCAAGTCTTATAACAGCTTGCATAAGTGCCAGAGGCGGACCAACGCGTTATTGACTTGATCAATTTGTGACGCTCTTTCTCTTGAACATAGCATCAATTTTTTCTGAATTTCTAATGATTTGTTTGTCTGTACATGTACATTACATCTACAGATTTCTGTCCCATTCTGATAATTCCTTCATGGTGCGTCTTAATCAGGTAAAAAGGAAGGAAGTTTAGAGTTTAACGTTAGATATCGAGTTCGCTAAATACGAACATTGGCTCATTTCCTCTGAATCGGATTAAATTATGTCGGTAAACTTGATTCACGAAGGTCGGATGGAGATATGAACCACATACGAGTCCAGTTTTTCAGTCACTGTGTCACCTTATAGAATAGGAGCAACACTTGCATAATTACAGAGACTAGAAGACGAGCGTTTGTGCACAATGCCTGACGGAACAGAGTTTGAAATCACGGCTACGGTGACATTCTCTGCCAGATATTATCTACTGAACAGACACGTGTAGAATATTGTGACGGTCCTGATAGCCGCGCTGGGAACCGAGCAGCGCGTAAATTTGGCAGCACCCTGCCTGACTCCGCACGGCGAGCGGGCGGCCGCGTGCGCCTATCCGCCTACCGGATCAATTGTGGTAGCAGCGCCAAAACCTCCTGCCGGCGCATTTCACCCACGCGAAAACCAGATACGCTTTGCCAATGTTCGTCAGCCCATTGCGTCACCAGTTCTAAATTGTCGACTCAGTTGAGCGTACTGCAGGGGAGGATAAGAGCAGAGAGCTAATTTACGTGTCGCTCTCACCAGTCAGCTTTCGTCTCCACCGCACCACTGAGAACGCCGCGGAATGATAGGACAGCAGCGATAGTGTGCAGCGTCCTGGAGCAGTGTCGCAAAGAATTATTGATTATAGTGTGACTCACTAGTCGGCGCTAAACACCTGTCCTACACACAATCCGATCAGAAGTATCCGGACATGACACTGCACTGTGGAATTGATCACTAGGTGCCACGTGAGGCGGATGCTGCAGTATAAAAAGAGGCTGGGAGTATTTTGTTGTCAGCAGAAAAGTAATAACAATAGAATGGCTCTGTTAGGAAAGCACAGTGACTTCGAATGTGGACTAGTTCAAATGATTCAAATGGCTCTAAGCACTATGGGACTTAACATGTGAGGTCATCAGTCCCCTAGACTTACAAGGGAACCTCCCCATCGCACCCCCCTCAGATCTAGTTATAAGTTGGCACAGTGGATAGGCCTTGAAAAACTGAACACAGATCAATCGAGAAAACAGGAAGAAGTTGTGTGGAACTACGAAAAAAATAAGCAAAATATACAAACTGAGTAGTCCATGAGCAAGATAGGCAACATCAAGGAGACTGCTAGCTCAGGAGCGCCGTGGTCCCGTGGTTAGCGTGAACAGCTGCGGAACGAGAGGTCCTTGGTTCAATTCTTCCTCGAGTGAAAACTTTACTTTCTTTATTTTCGCAAAGTTATGATCTGCCGATCGTTCATTGACGTCTCTGTTCACTGTAATAAGTGTAGTGTCTGTGTTTTGCGACTGCACCGCAAAACCGTGCGATTAGTGGACGAAAGGACGTGCCTCTCCAATGGGAACCGAAAACATTTGATCGCAACGTGATAGGTCAACCGATTCCTCCACAGTAAAACACGTCTGAAATATTCTATACGACACTGGTGACGGCATGTGCGTCACATGACAGGAATATATTCTCGATCCACCTAACTTGTGCACTTGGCGAATGGGTAAAAAGATTCTTCTACCTTGCCCTAGTTAGGTTTTCTTGTGGATGTGATAATCACTCCCAAAAAAGTGATGAAAACATAAGAGTTTGTCACATAAACGGCAACAAATGAATGCAACAGTTTCACAGTCGCACAGTTTTTCCTATGCTCTGTCAAAACATATGTTTCTTTAGGTGTAGCGTCCCCATACTACGGTGCAGTTACCTCGCATCGGACGGACGGACGGACAGATAATAATTGTCTGAAAGTAAAAAATTAAACTTTTCACTCGAGGTGAGACTTGAACCAAGGACTTCCCGTTCCGCAGCTGCTCACGCTCACCACGTGACCACGGCGCTCCTGATCTCACATAATCCTTGATGTTACGTATCTCAGATGGACTACTCAGTTTGTATATTATGCTTATTTTTTTTCATAGTTCCACACAACTTCTTCCTGCTTTCTCGATTGATCTGTGTTCAGTTTTTCAAGGCTTATCCACTGTGCCAACTTATAACTAAATCTGAGGGGGGTGCGATGGGAAGGTTCCCTTGTTAGAACTACTTAAACCTAACAAACCTAAGGACATCACACACATCCATACCCGTGCAGGATTCGAACCTGCGACTGTTAGCAGCAGCGCAGTTCCAGACTGAAGCGCCTAGAACCGCTCGGGCACAGCGGCCGGCTTGTGGACTAGTCATTGCATGTCACTTGAGTAATAGATCCAACAGGGACATTTCAACCCTTCTAAAATTGTCCAGGTCGTTTGCTCGTAATGTGACTGAAGTGCAAACGCGAAGGAATAACCATAGCCTCAAGTGATTATTGACAGCGACCGTCAAGAATTGCTGACGGTGGCTGCAAGAAATCGGCGGAAGGAATCACTTATGAGTTACGAAGTTCTACCAGCAGTGCAAGTATCACAGTGACTGTGCCTTGCACATAATAATAACGAGTTCTTTACAAACCACACATTTCTGTAGTCAATGCTAAGCGACGTATCAAGTGCTGTAAAGAACGACGCCACTAGACATTCTGTGATAGGAAACGAGTGATCTATAGTGAAGAATCCGATGGAAAATGGGTGGGTTTGGCGAATGCCTGGAGAGAGTTATCTACCTTAACGTGTAGTGCTGACAAGGGAACCTCCCCATCGCACCCCCCTCAGATTTAGTTAAATGTTGGCACAGTGGATAGGTCTTGAAAAACTGAAGACAGAACAATTGAGAAAACAGGAAGAAGTTGTGTGGAACTATGAAAAAAATAAGCAAAATATACAAACTGAGTAGTCCATAGCGAAGATAGGCAACTTCAAGGACAGTTTTTAGCTCAGGAGCGCCGTGGTCCTGTGGTTAGCGTGAGCAGCTAAGGAACAAGAGGTCCTTGGTTCAAGTCTGCCCTTAAATGAAATATTTAATTTTTTGGGAGTGATTATCACATCCACAAGAAAACCTAAATCGGGCAAGGTAGAAGAATGTTTTTATCCATTCGCCAAGTGTACAAGTTAGGTGGGTCGACAACATATTCCTGTCATGTGACGCACATGCTGTCACCAGTGTCGTGTAGAATGTATCAGACGTGTTTTCCTGTGGAGGAATCAGTTGACCTATGACCTTGTGATCAAATGTTTTCGATTCCCATTGGAGAGGCACGTCCTTCCGTCTACTAATCGCACGGTTTTGCAGTGCGGTCGCAAAACACAGTCACTTAAGTTATTACAGTGAACAGAGGCGTCAATGAACGAACGGACAGATCATAACTTTGCGAAAATAAAGAAAGTAAAATTTTCACTCGAAGGAAGACTGGAACTAAGTAACTCTCGTTCTTCAGCTGCTCACGCTATCCACGGACCACTGCGCACTTGAACCTACGGGGTCCTTGATGTTGCCTATCTTGCTCATGGACTACTCTGTTTGTATATTTTGCTTATTTTTTTCATAGTTCCACACAACTTCTTCCTGTTTTCTCAATTGATTTGTGTTCAGTTTTTCAAGGCCTATCCACTGTGCCAACGTATAACTAAATCTGAGGGGTGTTCGATGGGGAGGTTCCCTTGTGAGAAGTATGGAGGAGGTGGTGGTACGGCACGGAGACATTTTTCGTAGTTAGGGTGTGGTACCTTAAGAAAACGCTAAATGCGGAAGAATGTGAATACATTTTACAGCATTGTGTGCAGCATACAGTAAAATAGTTTGGAGACGTGACTGATTGTATTTTCGTGACACGTCACTCCGATATAACCAATCATCTGAGAGGTAATAGTTAGTGGACAGTAACATTCCCAAAATGGACTGGCCTGACCAGAGACCCGACCTGAACCTAATGGAACACATTCTCGGTGAGTTAGAACGTCGGCTTCACTCCAGACCCCAGTGTCCAACATCACTAACTTCTCTAGTTTCGGCTCTTGAGGAAGAATAGGCTGCCATTCTTTCACAGAAATTCAGACATCTTATTGAAACAGTCTCCAGTAGAGTTCAAGTCGGCATAAAACTGATGGGTGACACAACCCATATTAATATCCACTAACAGCAGTCTAGATACTTTGCATCAGATAGTATAGTTCTGTTCTAACCTTCCCTCTCAATGTTGCTGTATAGAACGGTATCATAGCATATAAGAGCTCTAGAAACAAATAAGTTATAAAAAAATTATTTTTATTTATTTATTTTTTTATTTTATTTTAATTTATTTTATTTTTTTCGTGTGCGGAATTTCAGTATAACCAGAGATCACAACAGAAACCGACAAGTAATATGCAGTGAACCTAATAAAATTCATATTGCAGCGACCGAATCACATATCTAGAAGCTTAACTGAAAACTGCTAGAATTCAGAGAACGGATTCCCATCAAATGACCAAAACGCATCATATAATGAAAAGAGTTAATGAAAACCATTGTTAATTTATCAGCACAGGCAGTGCTGTGCTACCAGCTCCAAGAGTTTACAACTTCGTTTCCCTCTCTCTTTCTCTAACCTTGAACGGTTACCTTCCCCGTGGTTATCTTTTTTTCTATCTCTCCCAATCTATGTTAGATCGTGACGGTTGCGTGTGTACCAAGGGATCTCATATACACGTGTAAGTAGGCTGTTTAGGTTTTTGTATTGGTAACGCCACGTAGCGCTCTGTATGAAAATCACTGCCTGTGCTGTGTGCAATCTGTGGTTGGTTTGCGTTGTTGGAATTTGCTATTGTAGTGTTGGGCAGTTGGCTGTCAACAGCGCGTAGCGTTGCGCAGTTGTAAGTGAGCCGCCAGCAGCGGTGGATGTGGGGAGAGAGATGGCGGAGTTTTGAGAGCGGATGATCTGGACGTGTGTCCATCAGAGACAGTAAATTTGTAAGACTGGATGTCATGAACTGATATATATGTTATGACTTTTGAACACTATTAAGGTAAATACGTTGTTTGTTCTTTATCAAAATCTTTCATTTGCTAACTATGCCTATCAGTAGTTAGTGACTTCAGTAGCTAGAATCTTTTATTTAGCTGGCAGTACTGGCGCTCGCTGTATTGCAGTAGTTTGAGTAACGAAGATTTTTGTGAGGTAAGTGATTCATGAAAGGTATAGGTTATTGTTAGTCAGGACCATTCTTTTGTAGGGATTATTGAAAGTCAGATTGCGTTGCGCTAAAAATATTGTGTGTCAGTTTAGTGTTGATCAGAATAAGCAAAGAGAGTAATGTTTGAGTACGTTCAGTTTTGCTCAGCTGTTTGAAAAGCAAATAATGTAAGAGGTTTATCAGCACAGTCATTTATAAATTTTTCAATGGGGACGTTACATATGTCGACCCTTAGCCGAGGATACCTCACTGGAATCTTCTGAATTTTTTCTTGTAGTTTGTGTAATTAGTGTAGCTTTTGTTTATTGCTAGCGCGTAACTGTAGATAGAATCTCCTTTGTAGTTGCAGTCTTTCATTGTTGTACAGTAAAACAGTTGTGGCATGCATGTAGATTTGCACCAAGTATTTCGCAGCTGCGCTTGCGATTAACTAGATATTATTTTCAGTGCTAAGTTAATGTGTTTTCTTATTTTTGCTCTTCAAATTGTGCTTTTCTGTGTTATCGTGTGAAATATTGTGACAATTATGGCGTGTGAAAAACGTAAAACTAGGCTCCAAAGTAAACTGAGAAATGACAGTGAAGACGAAAGCAGTGTGTTAGCGCCACCGTGTAATGGATTAACTAATGTTCAACATAGTAATTTGGTAACTGTGCATAGGGAAATGGAGCGGGCGGCAAATAATGGTGTAGGCAGTGAAACAATTAGTGAACAGGGAAGCATTATCGATCGATCGGTCGGCAACAGCTCGCCTCAGGAATTCGGAATGACAGGACACAATGTTGCAAATACTGTAGATTCAGGTTATGGGTCCTCACCGTTTTCTCAAATGAGTCAAGACACATATTCTGCTTGTCAAAATGTGAATGTTGCCGGTGAGAATGCACTGCCAAAAAGCATAGAGAAACAGATTCCAGACACTAATACGTTATTATTGCAGTTAATGCAACAAATGAAACAAAATCAGAGACAAACACAGCAAAAGTTAGACACAATGGAACAAAATCTTCAAAAGTTAGATACAATGGAACAACACCAGAGACAAACACAGCAACAGCTTCAAAAGTTAGACTCAATGGAACAAACGCTTGAACAAACACATGAAGATTTAACTGCAAAAAAAAAAAAAAAAAAAAAAAAAAAAAAAAAAAAAAAAAAAAAAAAGGTTCAAATGGCTCTGAGCACTATGGGACTTAACATCTGAGGTCATCAATCCCCTAGAACTTAGAACTACTTAAACTTAACTAACCCAAGGACATCACACACATCCATGCCCGAGGCAGGATTCCAACCTGCGACCGTAGCAGTCCCGTGGTTCTGGACTGCAGCGCCTAGAACCGCACGGCCACCTCGGCCGGCATTTAACTGCAGAGGTATTTAAAATCGAATATAAATGTCGAAAAGTCTGTAATGACGTAAAAACACAAATTTGTGAGCATTTTCAACCTATTTTTTCGCGTCATGAAAATGCATTACAGAATCACGAAGCAGCCATAAAAGAACTGCAACTATTGTTCATGAAAATCACGACACCTTGCAAGCTAAAATTGACTCAGTTGCATCTACCGATTCGGTTACGCAACTTGCAAAAACTCAGGAAAACTTAAAGGACACAGTAGATACGACTTCAACACAAACGGACACTCTGAAACTTGGTTCAGAAAAACATACTGAGGAAATCAGTTCACTATCGGAGAAAGTAGCCGAACTTTCGGATCAGTTCACTAACTTATCTACAAAGGTAGATAATGATCTGAATGACACAAGACCTGTAGTCTTCACTGACACAGACGAGTATGAACAAATTAGAAGATTCAAACAAAATCAAAATCAAATCAATACACAGTACAAAAGAGAAATCCGGAAGTACAAGATCAGTTGACACAGGTAATACAAGAATTACATATTTCAGAGGACACTCGCGCTCCAATACGGGAAGAGTGACACAGAAATACAGAACAGCCACAAAATAATAACACAGGGCCCTTCGGAAATTATGAAAGAAATTGGCAAGGTACACCGAATTTTGAGATGGAACCGCCGAAACGACGTAACAATGACCGACATGCGAATCGCCGACATGATGATTTTGACTATAAGCTGTTCATTACTACACGTAAATTCAAAACATATAAGAATTCTGGCAACGACATTCATCCACAAGCATGGCTCCATCAGTTCTCTCATTGTTTTCCTCCAAACTGGTCATTGGAGCACAGGTTAGAATTTATGTGTGGCTACTTAGAGAATGAACCAGCTGTAAGTATGCGATCGGTCATTCACGATTGTCACAGTGAAGGAGAATTTTATCATGCCTTCCTCTCAGCATATTGGTCTCAAGCTACACGAGACCGAGTAAAACATAGCATCATAATGATGAAACATTTCGAACAATCTGAATTTTCCAGTCTTGTCAAATATTTCGAAGACATGTTACATAAGAAGCAGTATCTTTCAAAACCATACAGCCCCTCAGAACTCATCCGCATTTGCTTAATCAAATTGCCTGAACATTTACGACATATTATTTTGGCAGGACGTTGCAAAGACGACATTGAAGCTTTTCAGGGACTGTTACAAGAATTGGAAATTGACACTGACAATCGCGGAACGCGAAAACAGTAGCACAGCAATTACAGGTCACATCCAATACAATTCCGCAATGACAAAAAATAATAACTGGACATGACAAGGCTATTCTTACAACGTAAATTGTGACCAAAACAGACACCACCCATATGACAACCCTTGGCAGAGTAGTAATAATTGCAGGGAAAGATCACCTCTCCGCAGTAATGACTATCACAGAGACAATCAGAGAAACAGACAATATGGGAACCAAAATAATTATTATCAAGGGAGACAGAATAACTTCAGACGCAACGGTCCACCGTGCAGTTACGATTCCGGGAGAAATTCTCCACCACATGACCGACAAAAAAGAAACTATGCAAACTACCGACAAAACGACCGACCTGAATTTCATCAGAACTGGCGGGATTCAAACAGGGCAGGGCCCTCTCGACGAGGTGAATTTGTAGAAGTTAGATCTCCAAATCCCAATAACGACACGCGCCAACAAAGAGACAATAGGCAATGACTCACACCTCTGGCAGCCACAAAACGTACTTATGAAGCTGACAACGTAGCTGCCGTGGCTAGTAATTGCGTAAAAATGGAATACATTAGGGACATCTTACTCCAGGAACACGATGTAAAACATAACAACATATTTCGGTAAGAAAGGTAAGTGACCTTGACGTAATGCGTTGTGGGCACACAGCTGAGAGATAGTCGCCTGAAAATAGAAAGCCATTAGGTAAAAAAAAAAGGCCATTATCGTCGCTATTGACATTTCTTTGTAGAAAGCATCACAAATACGACACGCTCAAACTTGAAAACATATGATTACACTGTGGAGCTCTTAATTTATGATATTTACTAATCAATGAAATGATGAGAAACATTTTACATCTATTGTCTTTCTAGTTGAGAGATTTTTTTACTGCCTTTGGAGACGCATTTGCCTAGTGAATGATATTTCATGCCTATCTCGTTTAATATCTAGTTTCTAGCTGCACTGCAGCATTGGTTAAAATAAAATTTAATAGATGTACTAATACAGATATTTTATGCCTACAGATCGAGTAAATAATAATTTTATGATCTACTTCCAAAAAAACGAGGGAGCACAAAAAGACATTTCCCTTCACAGGAATTGCATATATAATTTTTTCAACGATTTGGTAACTTTTTAGTAGTGTAAGTTAAGGTGATGCATCACTCTAGTGTTAAGATCTGACATTGGTATTACTCTGTTAAGCCAGTTTTACTACTGATCTGTTTTTCTTGTTTGCTTTACAGTGCCTTATATTAGTTGTAATATTGAAATTGCTTTGCTAATTTAGATATACTGCTGCTTGCTTTGCCAATTTGCATTTTTTGTCATTCCTGTTTGTGTTAATTTGTTGTGTGTTGCTGCATTGCCTCGTCCCTTAGTATATATATCTGAGCTCAGTAGATTTAAGTTAGCTTAAGATGGGGTAGGCTATATAAGAGAATGAGTTGTGATGAATTGGAAGAAATGCATTGACAAGGTATAAAAAAGTTAAATAAGAGGAAACATCCATGAAATGAAGTTTTGGGTTGGACTGCAGTACCAAATGTTACACTGAAAACGAACCCTGTCCTTTCCTTTTGTGTTATTCCGCTATGTGTTTGGGTACCCTTGCGTATTTGTGTTTTTCCTGTCTTTATGTGTTAAGCTAATAAGATTTATATAGGAGAATTTTTTTAGTACTAAGCTACATTCACTATGATGAGGAATACTGTTATCCTCAAATACAATTTGTATTAATAATATGTTATTTTCTTTGTAAAGATGTTTATAGACATTATTTATTCTGTTCTGTTTCAATGCTCATGTGTGAAATTAATGTTTCGAAAACTATTCTCATTATTTTATTTATTTATGTCATAATTCCTGTAACACTGACGTACATGTTTATTTCTATTCTTTTGTATAGCCTGTACTACTACAAATGTTATCTGTATTGTTATGTTCTTTAATGATGCATTTTGTACCTTCGTAATTGTATTCTTATGATGTAAATTTATAATTGTATAGACATCAGTTCTTCAAATTAAGTTTCTTTTCACTGCACGCGTTTTTGTTGGTCATAGTACACACAGAATATGCGAGAAAAAAAGGGGACTATTAGTGTTTGCACGTGTGTTAATAATTCAGCAAGGGACTGGTTAACAGCATTGCTGGTTCTAAGGACCATTCCAAAAACTTTGTGAGTGCACAAGAGGTGGTTCATGGACTTGCTATATTATCCGCAAGACTCTTCAATGGTGATTGTGCACCCGCACAGTCACAACGGATGGCTGCTAGCCGTGTCTACAAGGACTACAGTGGGTCTGCACCTTTGATGGCCCACCAATACTATAATCTCTACAAGGACTGCAGTGGGTCTGCACCTCTGGTGGCCCACCAATACCGTAATCTCTAACAGGACTACAGTGGTCTGCTCTGTGATGACCTACCTACCAATATTCTTCAAAACTTCGACTGACTCTGCTGTGGGTTTGCTCTGTTGTGGCCCATTACCTGTCTGCATGTCAAGAGTCAGCACTGTCTTTCCATTGGAAGGACAACACTACTTCTTCAAGACTGCATGGAAATCCACTACTTCCGTGTGCATTTTCTTCTACTGCTCAGATTTTGAGAAAAAGAACTCTGCAATTTTACTGTGATGAATGATCAGGACTGTCTTTATGGGCTATGAGAAAATTTTAGCCTTTGACCAACATTGTATCAATAAGTGTGTGCATTTGATTTCTTTGTTATTGTAATTATGAAAATTTTTTTCAAATCTGTATTGGTCACTGCCCAAAACAATTTGTAAATTTTTTTGTGGAGAGCAGGGGGGTTTGTAAGTAGGCTGTTTAGGTTTTTATATTGGTAACACCACGTAGCGCTCTGTATGAAAATCACTGGTTTTGTTGTGTGAAGTCTGTGGCTGCTTTGCATTGTTAGAATTTGCTATTGTAGTGTTGGGCAGTTGGCTGTCAACAGCGCATAGCGTTGCGCAGTTGGAGGTGAGCCGCCAGCAGTGGTGGATGTGGGGAGAGAGATGGCGGAGTTTTGAGAGCGGATGATCTGGACGAGTGTCCATGAGAGACAGTAAATTTGTAAGACTGCATGTCGTGAACTGATATATATATTATGACTTTTGAACACTATTAAGGTAAATACATTGTTTGTTCTTTATCAAAATCTTTCATTTGCTAACTATGCCTATCAGTAGCTAGTGACTTCAGCAGCTAGAATCTTTTATTTAGCTGGCAGTATTGGCGCTCGCTGTATTGCAGTAGTTTGAGTAACGAAGATTTTTGTGAGGTAAGTGATTCATGAAAGGTATAGGTTATTGTTAGTCAGGACCATTCTTTTGTAGGGACTATTGAAAGTCAGATTGCGTTGCGCTAAAAATATTGTGTGTCAGTTTAGTGTTGATCAGAATAAGTATAGAGAGTAATGCCTGAGTACGTTCAGTTTTGCTCAGTTGTTTGAAAAGCAAATAATGTAAGAAGTTTATCAGCACCGTCATTCATAAAGTTTTCTAAGGGGACGTTTCACGCGCTGCTTACCCACTTGGTTCAATGCTCGGGGGGGAGGGCTCAAGCAACCAAGTGGGCAAGTAACTAGTTACCACGCTCTAACATGATCTATACTCTCTATCCTTGTTACGTTTCATTCCCGCCAGATTATCATGACTTCAATTTAGTACTAACAATGTTCTCTACACAGAATGGGGGTGTTATAGTCAGTCACTGAATCCATGAAATTAAATTCATATGACATTTTTATTATATACCCAGAAACTTTACAAATGTTATAAACATTTTTCTTACTTGCTACTTTAGCGCTCTCATATTTGCAATTAGCAAAGCAAAGACGAATAAATTCTTTCTTATCTAGCACTGGAGGTGCCCCTTTTATCAGAAATCTGTTCAACACTCTCTCGCACTGAAGGTGCTTAGCCGGCAGGTGTGGCCGAGCGGTTCTAGGCGCTTCAGTCAGGAACCGCGCGTTCGCTACGGTCGCAGGTTCGAATCCTGCCTCGGGCATGGCTGTGTGTGATGTCCTTAGGTTAGTTAGGTTTAAGTAATTCTAAGTTCTAGGGGACTGATGATCTCAGATGTTAAGTCCCATAGTGCTCAGAGCCATTTGAACCATTTGAAGGTGCTTATGCTGCCACAAATCTGGTCTCGTTTATAATATTGTGCACTGGGAAAGGTGAGGGATCTGCGTTGCTGCATCTGTAGTTCGTCTGCTTGAACAGTGATTGAAATTCGTACCCCATGTTGTTACTTGGACCGAATCGATATGAATTAATGAACCGCGCTTCAGTTCCTCAATGGTCACTCTCTCCATTGCATCTCAGCAAAAATTCTTCGCGGGAAAGCAGGGGGAACAAAGCAGACAAAAATATCTCTTGTATACACAAAAAACAATTTCTTTAAAAATAAAACATCCTCTAAAATGTGGCACACGCAAATTAATTTACGGCACACGCAAGCATCCTCACCTTAACTATTTCCAAGAACGAACTGGTAGCTTGCTGGCGGTGCAATTCGACACAACGTGGGTGATCGACACCAACGGCTAATTTTCTTTTTGGACTTACCTTACTGTTCATTCTTGTTTTCAATCTATATAATTATTCATACGCACAACCTATTATTTACCAATTAGTTGGGACACGGAGCCTCGTCTAGGTTGCTGCATGCAAATGCGGATAGTCACGAATCAAGAGATGTTCAAAAAATTGACGAATTTACCAAAAAATTACATCACATGGTTAGAGCCTTAAGTAGCTCACACAAGACACAAGCATATCCTAACAGGTTTCACACGGAATCATTGTCTAAATTTCTCATCAGCAGTTACGACCATGTGTCAAGCTAACTATGCGGGGTGAGGCCGTATGTTACTTTAGCAAGACCAGTAAGAAATTTAAAATTGTAAAACACTAGTGCTAAAAGTGGAACTATATGATTTTTGATACTTTTGCTGCTCTTGTGTGCTGAAGACACTAACTGATTGCATTACTACAAACGGATAACCTGAGCCCCCATGATCACCTCTGGAAAAGGAACCCTAACTGCAGATTTTAATTTTACAGGCAAAATTTCTAAAAAAATGAATGGCCGTAACGATATGCTAATTACTTCCATCCTGAATAAGAGTGGATTAATAACAATGTAATAAATTAGCCCTCATCCCACAAAGAATTTGGTGGCAAAGACGGAGATCGCCCTCGATTCTGTCCACTCAGTTCAACAGCTTTCCCCAGGGTATCCCTGTCATGGCAGCCCTCACCGGTCGTTCTCCTCTGCCATGGAGGGGACAAGAACCTGTTACCATGTGGCCTATCCCTGGCAAACAGGTGCATCATCGCTGCCTTTACTCCAAATTTATGTTGACACTAACCAACCTGCAGGGTGACCACATCTCTGCCTTGCCACTACCAGCAAACAAACTCTTAATACAAACTCAAAGCTAATTAATCCATGGCAACGTAGAGGGATTAAAGACAGGAAGTGCATTTATGTAATTATGAATTAAATAAACAGGTAGTCCATTTCTTCACTCGAGTTATAACAATTCTTAAGTTTGAAAAAATGATGAAAAATCTCAAACATCTGTAGTATCAATATAATGCGAGGGAACAAGCTAATTATAATGAGATGGGACAAGCTGTTCCCTCTCAACCTTTACGAACAAAGCTATACAGACTTCAATGAATATTTAACTACGTGAATTTACGTAGGGAATGAAAGTAGGTAGTGAATATTTCACACGGTACTATTTACTGAATGAATCATGCGTATGAGGCAGGTGTTCATAAATTGCTGATGTTTCATAAAAACCAACAATGGAGTTCACCTTTGTTTACATATCATGACCGGCTGTCCAAGATGAAAAGTTATTCGTTATGAGGCTTCCAGAAATGCATTTAATGTAGATTCATCAGGAAACTCGAACGAATGGAAACTGAAAATTTCACAACAGACCTCATGTTAACAGGAAGAAATTAATCGTCATGGATAGAAGCTAACAAGAAACAATGTCTTCCAAGACAAGATCCTTGACACAGGATTATTCGCGTAGCAGAGCGCAGAAAATGCCGTTAGATCGTGTGGAAGAAAATTCGACAATTTGTAGCTACAACTTACTCATGAAGTGCACATTTCAAAGAATACATGTGAGCAATGGAGCTAAATAGCTTTGAACCGATAGTTCATTTGTACCAAATGATTATCCACAGCAGTTTTGCATTGCCGAAAATCGTTAAGTTTGTATAGTATATGAATGAACCGTCTTGCGAAAGTGATGGTGCTTTCAGCTGCAACAACAGCTATGCCTGCGTTGATGAAAACGATCCAGTAGAGGATTTAGTTTAAATATTAACTGTTACGCCTGCGGCTGCACTCGTGTATCAGCAGTTTTGTTATGATGAGTGATGCTGAATGAGTAAGCTACTGTACATGCAATAACATTAGCTGCGCTCAACGTGTCTGTTCGGGTAAGCATAGCTCGTGATGTACGCCCCCTCTCCCACCCAGTCTCAACACACGATTTGCGCACATGCGCAGCGTCGCTGCCGACCAGTGCCTACATATGGGCATGGACAGAAACGCGCATCTATGCCTTTCTTACAGAAGTAGCTATACATTACACAACATGTGCATTATGCAGTAAGTAGTGTGGAAGAATGGATTAAACATTGAAGATTGAATAAGCATTGTATCCATTACTTTGAGTCGTATCAAGTAGCACATATCAATCAATAAAAGCATTTTCACAAATGTGATGAAAATTAAAAGTCAAAGAGGTCCGCCCGGTTGGCCGTGCGGTGTAACGCACGGCTTTCCGGGCGGGAAGGAAAGCCTGGTTCAAATGGCTCTGAGCACTATGGGACTTAACATCTATGGTCATCAGTCCCCTAGAACTTAGAACTACTTAAACCTAACTAACCTAAGGACATCACACAACACCCAGCCATCACGAGGTAGAGAAAATCCCTGACCCCGCCGGGAAACGAACCCGGGAACCCGGGCGTGGGAAGCGAGAACGCTACCGCACGACCACGAGATGCGGGCAAGAGAGCCTGGTCTCCGGCACTAATCCGCCCGGCGGCTTTGTGTCGAGGTCCAGTGAACAGACCAGTCCGTGGATGATTTTTAGGCGGTTTTCCATCTGCTCGGCGAATGCGGGCTGGTTCCCCTTATTCCGCCTCAGTTACACTATGTCGGCAAACAAGTTCTCCACGTACGCGTACATCACCATTACTCTACCACGCAAAACATAGGCCTCACACTCGTCTGGTGTGAGACGCTACCTGGGGGGTTCACCGGGGGCCGAACCGCACAGTAACCCTGGGTTCGGTGTGGGGCGGCGGAGGGGTGAAAGTGGAATGCGGTAGTCATCGTGGGGTTGTGGACCACTGCGGCTGCGGCGGGGACGGAGCCTCTCCGTCGTTTCTAGGTCCCCTGTTAACATACGTACAATACATACAATACAAAAGTCAAAGAGTAAATGACTTTTTGACAGAGTAAATATTTTTCCCTAATTCGCATAATATTCTTTAAATCAATAAGTATCTTGGATTATGACACTTTCTAAAACAGCCTATGTTCTTCCTCAGGATTCAAGCTATCTCCATAACAAATTTCATCGAAATTAATTCAGTTGGTTAGTTGAGGAAGCATAACGTACACAGTTACTTTCGCATTTATAATATTAGTGTAGATAAAACTTTCGATTACCATATCTTTTTCCGTGATCCGATTTTGATGAAATAAAGCCTTTACCGTGTCCCAGGCTATGTTCAAGTTACCTGTGAAAACACCATGAAAATTCGTCTGGTAGTTTTGGAGATTAATGAGTTCAAACAGACAGACAAGACGGTTTCAGTAAAACTTTAAATCAGAATATCTTTTTTTTTTGTCATCCGATTTTGAGGAACTACAGCAGTAGTCATCGAACAGCGGCCAGCGAATCATGTATTCGTGCGGCCCGCGGTTCTCAGCCGTATATTATAATATGCCATCCAGCAGCTAACAGCCGAATCCGAAAATGGGTACTAACGTCGAGGGTTTCTTAAGAGTGTAGTTCTCCCGCTCAGTACCAAACAAAAATATTTTAAGATGTGCTTAATTTAAACTAACGTTGGTGAATTCGACCATGAGCTAAGTAAAGTTGGCTGCCTACGTTAGGGGAAAGTGGTAAGTAAAGCGGTCACTGCTGGGTTAGAGAATGTGAAAGGGGGAAGATTTTATTTTCTGTTTCCCAGTGCGAATCAAACCAATCAGCTGCTATGTTACAACTTTTGACACGTAAGTAACGCGCATTGCGGAGACGGTCGTCTTCAAACGCGGTATTTATTTGTAGCTAGGAACATTAAGTTAATTAAGAATGTTGTAACAAAATGAGGAGAGTAGAAAAAAAGCGGCATTTACGCCATTCATCAAACTTCTGTAATGGTGTCTTACATTCAGCAGAGCATTTCAAAACAAGTACAAATATTATTATTAGATGAAGCTATTCGCTCACACAGTAAAACCAACAACACTTCATCACGCTACTGTAGTGCCACAATTGTTAGATCACTGAGGTTGGCAGCAGTTTGAAACAGAGGACAGTCGATCGGTACTTGGGGGTCGCCGACCATCCTATCGCGGCTTAACTGTAGCTAGGCTATTGAGGGCTAGTAACTTCCTAACATACTAACTTGTGTAGGTTACCAATTAATAACAAGATCTGCGCATATGCGGCCCGAAGCGTCGCGACACAATGTTACTATTGGCTCTTGAGCCAAACGTTTCACGACCACTGAACTAAATTCTATACGGTACCCCAAGCTATTCTTAAGTTACTTGCGAAAACCCAAGAAAATTCATCAGGAGTTTTCGAGAAGAGTCTTCAAACAGACAGACACAAGAGTTTTACAGATTTCTTATTAGTATAGAAGGTAACAGTGCACCATCACATTTTACGTATTCCGCGAGCACCTAAACTTTATCCCGTGGCCAGGACAATCGTCAGATCTCGCATCATCGAATTTTTCCGTATGAGGATGCATGACGTCGTTAGTGTATGAAACACTCGTAGCAGATTAACCCTTTGAGTACTAGTGGCCTCTGTCTGACACCATCATTTTATTAATTTTGTTTTTAAGTGCCAGTGCCTTTAGCATGAAACAACTTATGCTGTTGCATGACAGTGACGTCTAGTGGTACACTGAGGTACTTTTAGGAATGAAGTGCATTGTAGCGGACACTTACAGCTTTCAAAGCTACAGTAGGCGCGGAGACTATGTGCTGCGTGATAGTAGAAGATAGTGACATGCGTTTTTTTTTTCATAGTGGTGGTATTGAGGAGACCATTGACAGTGAAACTAAGCACATCTAAATTTATTGTAACGTAAACGAAACCACTGGGCCAGTATATAATTACGATACATATTTATTAAACCTTATCCCACTCCTGCTTTTTATTTAGGACTACAATTTGTATACGCATTATCAGTTCATGAAAGTTTCGAGAACCTGCTTCCTATACATCGTGTGAAACATTTAAGGTCATCAGTCCCTAAGCTTACACACTACTTAACCTAAAATATCCTAAGGAGAAACACACACACCCATGCCCGAGGGAGGACTCGAACCTCCGCCGGGACCAGCCGCACAGTCCATGAATGCAGCGCCTTTTTTTTCTTTTTTTTACGCTCTATCCATCTTTTTTTTCTCGCGGGCAAGTTCTCTACCAACTTTTTTCCATTTTTTTATTGTTTTTATTTCTACGACTTTTATTTTTTATTTTTTTAAATTAAGGAATCATACCCCCTTTTTTATTTTATTTTATTTTATTTTATTTTATTTTATTTTTCCAATGTCAGGCTTACCATCTTTGCTGACATACATTTTGTTGTACTGCCGCATAAATAGTGTCTACAATGTCCATATGTTGACAAATAGTGCCTAATTAGGAAATTAAGTAATTAAGGAAATGAATAAAACTGAAAATGCCCAAATGAAAGACATGAAGGCATTGCGGATAGTACAAATGTAAAAGAAACATGCTCCTGTAGCAATGAAATGAAATTCATGTCGGGGGCGACACCTGCTCACGACCCGACGTTCGATAGAGCAAGAGATCCATCTATCGACTCGTTCTCCAGAAGTTGGTGTAAGACTGGGTCGTCTTCTCGTAATTAACTAAGGGTCCGTAAGTGTGATCGATGTCTATCTCGGCTTCTTCGTCTATCTCATCTCTCACCCGTCACACCCCATCTGGCCGGCGGGTCGGTAAATGTAAGTCGCAAGTAATTAGCGAAGTCTTGCCCATATTTTTTATGCTGTTGCAGCTTCGTGTGTCCATCCAGGAGAAAATGCCAAAAATCAATTTTGTCCTTTTCCGATTCGTTATACTATGAAACGTCCCCTTATAATTTTACATATGAAATGTCCACTTAGAACATTTGTACAAGACTGTGCTTAACCTGGCACACAATAATTTTAGCGCAACGCAATCTGACTATCTAAAAATCCCTGCAAAAGAATGGCCCTGACAAACATTAAACTATACCTTTTACAAATCACTTACCTCACAAAAATCTTCGCTGCTCGAACTACTGCAATACGGCGAGCGCCACTACTGCCAGCTAAATAAAAGATTCAAACTACTGAAGGCACTAACTACTGATAGGGATAGTTAGCAAATGAAAGATTTTAATAGAGAACAAACACTGTATTTACCTTAATATTCATAATTAACATCCAGTATTACAAAACTCCGCCATCTCTCTCCCCACATCCACCACTGCTGGCGGCTCACCTCCAACTGCCCAGCGCTATGCGCTGTTCGCATCCAGCTATAGCAGTTCATGACAACAATGGCAGACAACAATGCAAATTAGCCACATACTGCACACAGCACAGCCAGTGATTTTCATACAGAGTGCTATGTAACGTTGCCAATAAAAAACATAAACAGCAAACTTACATAAAGAAAACATAAACAGCCTACTTACATAGCCCCCATGCTCCCCACAAAAAAATTTTACAAATGGTGTTGGGCACTGGCCAATACAGATTTGAAAAAATTTTTCATAATTACAGTAAGAAAGATATCAAATGCACACACGTATTAATACAATGTTGGTCAACAGCTAAAATTTTCTCACAGTCAATAAAGACAGTCCAGATTGTTCATCATAATAGTAATTACAGTTTTTGTTTTTCACAAAGTCTCATTAGTAAAAGAAATTGCACATAGAAGTAGTGGATTTCCATGCACTCTTGAAGAAGTAGTGTTGTCCTTCCAACAGAAAGACAGTGCTGACTCTTGACATGCTGACAGGTAATGGGCCACAACAGAGTAAACCCACAGCAGAGTCATTTGACGTTTTGAAGAAGATTGGTAGATAGGTCATCAAAGAGTAGACCCACTGTAGTCCTGGTAGAGATTGTGGTATTTGTGGGCCACCAGAGGTGTAGACCCACTGTAGTCCTTGTAGAGATGGCCAGCAGCCATCTGTTGCGACTGTGCAGGTGCACAATCACCATTGAAGAGTCTTGCGGATAATAGAGCAAGTCCATAACCACCACTTGTGCACTCACAAAGTTTTTGGAATTGTCCTTAGAACCAGCAATGCTGTTATCCAGTCCCTTGCTGAATTATTAACACACGTGCAAACACTATCAGTCCCTACTTCTCACATATTGTCCATATACTATGACCAACAGAATGTGTGCAGTGAAATGAATGTGTACAAGTTGCTTAATTTGATTAACTGGCGGCAATTACAATTATATAACATAAGAATACAATTACAAAGGTACAAAATACAACATTAAAGACATAAAAATACAGATAATATTTGTAGTAATAGGGGCTTTACAAAAGAATAGAAATAAACATATTCATCAGTGTTACAGGAATGATAACATGAGTACATACATAAAAGATCAGAATCACTTTTGAAACGTCAACTTCACACATGAGCATGAAAACAACACAGAATAAATAATGTCTAAGCATCTTTACAAAGTAAATAACATATTATTAGAAAAAGTCTACAACAGAGCTCTCATCAGCTAAACACATAAAGACAGGAAAAACACAAATACACAAGGGTACACAAACACATAGTGGGATAACACCAAAAGGAAAGGACAACACACAATTACATATTTGGAAAAAGCAGCAAAGAGGAAAGGACAGGGTTTGGTTTACTGCAGTATTTTGCTTGGAGATCTCCCTTCATTCCATAGATCGTTCGTCTTATTTCAACCTTTGCTTCCACCAAAAAAAATCCTATCCAAGCATGCTTTCTGTATTTATGTGTTCACATATTTCTTACCTCATTATTTATTTCCAAGATAATCCTACCTATACCTCCTTCCTGTATTCTATTCATATTTCTTTCAAAATAATTATTTCTGATTGTACAATACTCATTGGGGCCCAAATCTTTCTTCGCAATGCATTCTTTACCTATTCTCCATAGTCAGTTTCTTATATAGTCTACCCCCTCTTAAGCTAACTTAAATCTACTGAGCTCAGATATATATACCAAGGGACGAGGCAATGCAGCATCACAACAAATCAACACAAACAAAAATGACAAAAAATGCAAATTGGCAAAGCTAGCAGCATAAATTAGCAAAGCAAGTGCAATATTACAACTAATATAAGGCAATGCAGGAAACAAGAAAAACTAGCTTAGAAGAGTAACACAAAGTCAAATTCAGTAACACTATGCCTGACAAACAGCAGCAACTTATACCTAAACATGACATAGCTCAAGCAGAAAAAATATTACAGGAAAAACAACAATGCAGTCAAGGGAAATGCATATTCACATCTTAATGTCTATGTAATTAAAGTGGTGCACCATAACAACTGATTGTAAAAAAAATTACCATGTACCTGAAAAGAAAATTAAGTGTTACTGTTATTAGTTACTTCTTATTGTTCTTTCCTTTCCAAGTGCTCCTTTTTTAAAGAATGTGGATTACAAAATTATCATTTAATAGATCTGTTGACAGAAAGAGTTCACATTAGCAAATGCATTTCATTTTATAAAAGCAATGCTGCAACACAGCTGGAAACCAGATATCAAATGAAATAAGCAATTACGCAAACCAAAGCATAAAAATGTCATTCAGTAGTCATGTGACATTTCATTTCATAAGTTAATTGCTCTCAACTCTCGTACAAAGACTCTTGTCATAATCAGGTGTGCAGATGTAAAAATATTTCTTGTCAATTCATAAGCATTTCAATAATTAGCACAAAGTGCGAGTAATCATATGTTTTTTTAAGTAACGAGGGTGTCGCATTAGCGATGAAAGGCACGCCCTAATGGCTTGTTCTCCAGGTGTTTGACACAGCTGTGTGCCCACAACACATTACAAAAATCATATGTTTTCAAGTAACGAGCGTGTCGCATTAGCGATGCCCTCTACAAAGGAATGTCATAAACAGGGGTATAGGCCTCTCTTTGTCCTTCTCTTCCACCTGTGCCTCTGGCACACCCTAATGGCTTTCTTTTCTACCTGAGCGTCTGAAAAGGCTTGTTCTCCAGGTGTCTGACACACCTGGGTGCCCACGTCGCATTATGTGCAGGAGGTCACTTAACTTTCTTACGGAAACATTTACGACAGCAGTTTTCGCTACAGTGACAGTCTCATATACAAAATTTCACAGGTCAAGAATTAGCGTTGCAAATCTGTAGAAACAAAATGCTATTGATATGACAGTGTCCAAAATATTTTCGCTTGCATTGTGATACATTCACGCATTTACATACATTTCATAACTCTTAAAGTACGATTCTTGGTTTCCAACAACCTTTTTCACAAACCAGAGTCCCTAACCACTACTCATTATTCCTTACCTTATTCGTCGACACTTCTTCAATATTTCATCATAACAGATACATAGCATACTCAAATAACTCATATAGCATCAGCTTATTGATCATAAACATACCGCAACAGCATAATACACATAGTCATCGTAAAAATAACACCATAACACCTCAGTCAAATCTCAAAAACGTCGTAGCTTTCTGCAATTGTTTCAAAATCTAAAGAAAATTCTCTGCTCATTTCAGTAGTGTCATCTACCTCAAACGTACTTTAAAAATCATGATCTCACACCAAATACATCATTCAAAGCTTTCATAGTATCACAATGGTACCAAAAAATATGAACAGTTCACACAGTACAGACAAAATACAATTTCGTAAGTGTGAAGTTACCCAACTGTGCAATTGCGTAAACATCTGTCACTGACGTAGTAAAAAAGATTTGTCTCTCTCAGTTAAATGATCAGATAGCTGTGTAATTTATGTGTTAGAGAAATATGGTACCGATGTGTAAAGTTGTATAAGCAAATACCATATTAGCTAGGGCTCCTTGTGCTTGCCAAACACATGATACACAAAGTAGGCGTGTACCCCCCTGAGGATTATTGTAATTATACCCTCAGGTGTTACAGATTTCAGCAATGGAATGAAATGTATCACGAAAAACCTTCTTTGTAATTCAAAAATCTTAAAAAATAAATGTTTTAAGTACAAAATTAATCACTCAAATACGTGTCCTGTAGCGCTAAATATGCGTCTTTCTGTCAAATAATCTCTGGGAAGTGTCGTAGTTATTGTCCTCCAAAAGCTAAGTTCTGCAGAAGTCAATGTACTTACCTCATGATAAACAAAGTGAAATGCTTTGCGTATAGATATCATACTTATTACGCTTATTGCCGTGATGAAGAAAGTACTGTGCTGTAACGTATTGTTGTGCTACAGAAAAGGCTGTTTCCTTGTAGCAATAGCACAAAAGTCACCACTAAAACATGTCTCACTTTATAGAAGAATTCAGAAAAAACTGTGCAGATATAAAACAGATACACCGCAAAAGCAACATTGTAAATTGTCACGCATTAGCAGCGTCGTGATAAAATCGTGTAGCTGTCACATAAACTAACCACTGTGTCATCTGGCATTTCACAGAAAGCACCTCAAATCCAGAATCCACTCTCAAGCAAACCAAAATGTTGCATGAGAATTTCATTAGCAGTGCTGGTATATGTTCTAAGTATGTGAGCCATATATTCGTTATGTAATCGTGCAACTAACAAGGAGGAATGTATAAATAACAACACTGTGTCGTCTGTTCGCAATCACAATGCATTCGCAATTACTTGTCTAAGTTACCTATGTTCTTGACTGGATGGTTAGTTAGCTTTGAAACATAGTTGCATGTTAACAGTTTCTCAGTGGGACAAATTATACAAGTAGCGTGAAGTGAAAATTGCAAAGACTAAGTTAAAAAGCAGATTATTTGTCAATAAATGGTTTTACATGAGAAATGTGGTGTAAACCTTTACTCTTCCTAGTACGCAGAGTTTCAACTTCAACGCAATTATCATGTGGTATACGTCGGATTCTGTAAGGTCCATTGTAAACTAGAAAGAATTTGTGACTCAAGTGTTTCTTCTTATGTGACAATGAATGAGCTTTAATGAGAACTTTCTGACCAATATATAATTTCTTTGCATTTGCTTTACCGTGTAGTTTTCTCCTTTTGTCTGCTGCAGATTTTATATTTTTTAGAGCCAAATCAATTATGTCTTTGTGTCGAAGTTTACGTGTATTCGGGAAAGGTACAAGCTCTCTGATTCTGTTCGGAGGTTCTTTATTCTTCAGTACAAGAGTAGGTGGTAAAGCAGTGGAATCATGAGGCATTTCATTCAGCACATTCTGAAATAAGTGTAAATATCTGTCCCAATGCTGATGCTTTCTGTGACAATAAAGTCTGCAAAGCTTATTGCTTTCTTTCATAATCCGTTCAGACGGGTTACAATGTGGTGAATACAATGAAATAAAAACAGGTTTGATTTTATGGTTCCGAAGCATGCGTGACCAAACAGCAGATCTGAATTGCGGTCCGTTATCTGAAATGACTTTACTAACGTGTCCAACTTCACGTAAGAAATTTTTAACAAAGGCGTTGGATACAGACCGTCCAGTGGCTTTACGTAACGGAGTGAAAGAAACAAATTTTGAAGTAAGTTCAACAGCGACTAGAACGTACGAAAATCCATTCGATGTTCTGACAAGGGGTCCCAAAAGATCAACAGCAGCAAATTCTTTTAATTTAGAAGGAATAATTGTAAACAACGGAGCACGATGTGAGATAGTAGACGGTTTCGCCTTTTGACAAAGTTTACAAATAGACAAGACTCTTCGAATTCGCTTTTCCATATTGTTAAAATAACAAGTCGTTCGAAGAATATGATAACATTTTCGTGGGCCAAAATGTGCGTAGCTGAAATGAATGTACCAAATGAGCTTATTAACAAAATCGTCTGGAATGCAAAGTACCCATAGCTTGTCATCAACAGTGCAGCGTTTGAAGAGTATGTTGTTTCTAACCAGGTAATAATGCCGAATCTGAGTGTGTGTCTTTTCATGCCATTTACTTTTGATATCTTTCCAAATCGGATCTTTATCTTGTTCATGAGCAATGTCCTTTAAAGATGTGGTGATGAAGTTTTCAAAGGCGACTTTCTGAATGTAAAGAATACTGAAATTTTTCTCGAGGTTGCCTTCTGTGTTACTTTTCTCAAGCCCAGCCGGTGCGCGTGACAGCGCGTCCGCAACAATGTTCTCCTTGCCGGGAATGTAGACTATTGTGAAGCGGAATTCTTGCAGAAACAATGCCCAACGTTTTAACCTATCATGATTTAATTTTGAAGACATAAGAAATTGTAATGCACGATGATCACTGTATACTTTTACGTGCTTACCAGAAAGAAAGAAACGGAATTTGTTAAATGCCCAAACGATAGCTAAAGCTTCTAATTCAGTAACGGAATAATTTTTTTCAGATTTTGTTAGCACTCGGCTAGCAAAAGCAATGGTTTTCTGAACAGTAGTGTCATTTTCTATGGCTTCTTGAAATAAGTGGGCACCAAGACCGACTTTAGAAGAATCCGTGCTAAGGCAGAAATCTTGTGACAGATCTGGATGAGCTAGTATTGGCGCGTGAAGTAACGCTTCTTTCAAAGAATTGAATTCCAACTGTGCTTGTTCGTCCCAGTTCCAAATAGTATTTTTTCCAGTGAGAGAACAAAGTTTTGGTGTAACTAGAATTTGCATATTCAGAAAACGACGGTAAAAATTTACGAGACCTAGAAAACTGCGGACTTGTCGTTTTGTGGATGGAACTGGAATGGCTCTGATTGCTTCTAACTTTTCTGGATCCGGCTGAATGCCTTCAGAAGAAATAATATGTCCCAAAAACTTCACCTTTGACCTACCGAATTCAGACTTTTCCAAGTTAACTGTAATTCCAGATTCTGCAAAAATACGTAACAAACTGTTGAGGATGCGGTTATGTTGTTCCCATGAAGCTTCTGCTATTAGAATATCGTCCACATATAAAGTGATGTGACGTTTTAAGAACTCAGGTAATATGGAATTTAACCTACGAATGAATGCTGCTGAAGAAATGTTCAAACCAAAAGGAAGTTTCCGAAACTGATAACAAACGCCGAAACAAAGGAAAGCTGTGTATTTTCTACATTCTGGATGAAGTTCGATCTGATAAAAGCTGGATCTGAGATCAATGGAAGATAACACTTTTACACCATTAAAATTTTGAAGAAGTTCTTCCATCGTCTGCGGCCTGTCTGTTTCAGGAATAATGATAGTATTGATTTGTCTCGAATCTAAGACAAGTCTGATCGATCCATTTTTCTTCTCAACAACATGTAACGGATTGTTGTATGAGCTTACTGCAGGCTCAATAATGCCCTCGTCAAGCATAGATTGTATTTCTGTTCTAACACGGTCCCTATAATGTGCTGGAATTACGTATGGTCTATGTAAGTAGGCTGTTTATGTTTTCTTTATGTAAGTTTGCTGTTTATGTTTTTTATTGGCAACGTTACATAGCACTCTGTATGAAAATCACTGGCTGTGCTGTGTGCAGTATGTGGCTAATTTGCATTGTTGTCTGCCATTGTTGTCATGAACTGCTATAGCTGGATGCGAACAGCGCATAGCGCTGGGCAGTTGGAGGTGAGCCGCCAGCAGTGGTGGATGTGGGGAGAGAGATGGCGGAGTTTTGTAATACTGGATGTTAATTATGAATATTAAGGTAAATACAGTGTTTGTTCTCTATTAAAATCTTTCATTTGCTAACTATCCCTATCAGTAGTTAGTGCCTTCAGTAGTTTGAATCTTTTATTTAGCTGGCAGTAGTGGCGCTCGCCGTATTGCAGTAGTTCGAGCAGCGAAGATTTTTGTGAGGTAAGTGATTTGTAAAAGGTATAGTTTAATGTTTGTCAGGGCCATTCTTTTGCAGGGATTTTTAGATAGTCAGATTGCGTTGCGCTAAAATTATTGTGTGCCAGGTTAAGCACAGTCTTGTACAAATGTTCTAAGTGGACATTTCATATGTAAAATTATTCTAAGGGGACGTTTCAATACACGTAGCCCACCACCATTCCCCGTACCCATGTCACTGCATTGGTTTTTTGGACCGGAAAATAAGATTCTTGGGGGAACAAAAGTGTGTCTGATGAAATTGTGTGAGGGGCGGAGCGTAACAGGAACGCCAATATCTGTTGTGCCAAGTGCCACACTAGAACCGTCCCACTGCATACTAAATGATGTTCATCAGTGTCCACTGTTGCGCAGCCTAAACATAGTGGAGTATCTGCCAAATGAATCGCGTGCCGCCGTTGATTCGTTGCGAACTTCCTATTTACCACCACATACCATGTTGAGCGTACCGACGTTGGGAGGTAAACGTTCCGTATAATGCGCCATATCTGTCGCCAGTTCTTGTCTGGGTACTTCTTTTCCAGGGTATTCCTGGGACACCGGCGCAGTAAGAGTTGGTATACACCTCGCGTCGTCGGTAGTCGTGTTGTTGGGAAGGAATCTCTGACATAGCTAAGCCCCAAAAAAAAAGACTTGAAATGTGACAGCTTCGGTGAAATATGGCCCACATTGACTGGGGGCAGCATTGAAGTGGGCGCTAGTACATCGGCCAACGCACCCGAGATATTGCGAAATTGACCGCGCCACTGACGGAAAATCGTACTGACGAATAACGCCCGTGCCTTTTCATATACGTTCACTAGACCAAGTCCACCCTCTCCAGGTGGTAGCGTAAGCGTTGTGTATTGGATCTTAAACAGGTGTCCCACACTCACGTAGGTTCCGAAAGTTGCTTGTATCCGTGATGCCACTGGGCGCGTTAAAGGCAGGACATGCGCTACGTGAGTGAGTCTCGGTGCTAGGTATACGTTAACATAGGTCACCCTCTGAATTATATCCAACGCTCTTAATTTCTGTAACAGCATCATTGTCCGCATCAGCTACAATATGCGTCGGTAGTTATCTGCTGCTGTCCGCTGCACATCTATGTGGAACGTAATACCTAGGCATTTTATGGTCTTAACTAACATGAGTGGGCCTTCCTCCCCCGATTGTAATCCTCGACCGACATTCATGCAGCGTGATTTTTGTAGATTAAGGACGCTTCCTGCCGCCATCCCGTATCGCTCTATCCATGCCAACGCCGTACGTACTTCTTCGCCTGTCCGTGCCACCAGCATCACATCGTCAGCATAAGCGCGGCAATGAAAGGTCAGTTGTGGCAACGGCACTCCCTCCAACCGTCTTCGGAGACCATATAGACAGGGTTCCAAAGCCATTGCATACAAAAATATCGAAAGGGGGCAACCTTGACGAACTGACCTTGAAATAACAATGTAGTCAGTGCCCCGTCCATTCACCGAGACCTTTGATCGCACGCCGTGTAACAGTCGCATGATCACTAGAATGAAGGCCTGTGGGATTCCCAATCTGCCCATCACCGCATGCAGAAAGGTATGATCCACTCTGTCGAACGCATGATCGAAGTCAATTGCGACGGGTGCCCCACGCACTCGGCATGCCGCTGCTAATGCGATGATATCTCGGTAGTCACCGAGCGCCATATGTACGTTACTCTTACCGCCGAGGCAAGTTTGATCTATGAGGAGTCTATCAGAAATTGAAGACCGCAGGCGAGCCCCAAGGATGCGCGTGAAAATCTTATAGTCGCATTTCAAGAGAGTGAGTGGTCTATAATCTCCTGGCCTTCTGCCACCGCGTGGTTTGGGTATTGGGATGATGATACCCTCCGTGAATTCGGCAGGTATCTCGGTCTGCGGTAACAGGAGTTCGTTGTACATCTGAATCCAGGTCCGTCCCATGAGGTATGCAAAGGCACGGTAAAATTCAATTGGGAAGCCGTCCTGTCCCGGGGACTTGTTCGGAGCACCCCTGGCAATTGCATCCGTCAGCTCGTCCTCTGTTATCGCTGTGATGAAAGTCTCTGCATCCAGTGGTGGTCATCTATCTGGCATTTCCGAGATGACACCGTGTAGTGTCTCGTGGTTCACTTGTACAGGTCCATATAACTGGCGGAAATAGTCAGTAAACACATGCGCAATATCACGCTGGTGCACAACTTGCTGGCCAGTTTCAGAGATTAGTTCCCTGATCAATGTCCTGCGTCGTCGTTGGCGTTCACGCACTACGTGGTGCATGGAGGGGGTTTCGGCAGCAACTGTGTCCGCCAATCTCGCCCGGACCATTATACCTTCCATTCTTAGTCTCGTCAGCTGTAATAACTTGGCTTTTATCCTGCGCATGGCCGTGTGCCTTTCCGGCGATGGTTGTTGGGTCATCAGCTCCCTCATGGCTGTAAAATAAAAATCAGCCGTCGTGCGGTTCGACTGCGATTTGTCCTGCCCGTATCGTATCAACGTTCTCCGTGACGTTGGTTTTGCGCATTTAATCCACCACTGCAGAACCGAGGTGTATGCTCGTTGGCGGCGAACGCAGGTCTCCCAGGTCGCCTCTATCGTCCGGCGACATTCAGTGTCACGTAAAAGTGCACAATTCATTTTCCAGTGACCCTTACTCCGCCATATTTTCTGACGCGTTAGTGAAATCGTACAGACGTACGCCATATGATCCGTAAAAGCCGCTGGCCAGATTTCGGCATCCAGTATCGCCGTCCGTAGAGCTCGTGTCACATACACTCTATCAAGTCTACTCGCCGAATGTCCCGTTACAAACGTATAACCCGGTCTGTCGCCATGCTGCAGTTCCCAGGTATCCAGAAGCGCCATTTCGGTAATCAACGCACGCAGTTCCATGCATGGCACATAATGAGGTACTTGGTCCTGTTTGTCGACGACACAATTAAAGTCGCCACCCACTATATAGTTATCATAGCGTCCAGCGAACAACGGTGCTATCTCTTCGGTGTAAAAGGTCGCCCTTTCTCAGCGTTTTGTGGAGCCAAATGGCGCGTATAAATTGATGAAACGAACGCCGTCGACAGTGATCGTTATGCCACGTGCCGAAGGGAGAGACATGATGTCCTCCAGTCCTAATCCTTCCCTGGTGAGAATCGCCACACCGCATCCACTTTCATCGTGCACTGAATAATGTGCCTCGTAGCCGTAGAACTCTGGCGGCAATGTGAAACGCACTTCTTGTAGGAGTACAATATCCACGTCCGCAGCGCGTAATGTATCTTTCAGCATTTGAATTTTAAGCGGTGTCCGAATGCAATTAATGTTTATCGTGGAAATGCGGTACGCCTGGCGTGTGTTCATCAGTTGTAGGGCGGTGTCATTAAGCGTCTATCTGCACCCCCGGCGCTCCTCACAACACTAAGTTGTTCAACATTTCCCGACCCCTCCCGGCCTCTGGCAAGGACTATCCTCAATCGTCGCGTTCGTATTTTCATTCTGTTCCCAATGGTCCATTTCTTGCGCCCAGTCCCCCAGCATATTTCCAGAACTGGTCGAAGGATGGGAGGCAACGTCGTCACCGCTCTGATGTTGGACAGTTGTCATCTCCACTTCTGCCTTTCGGTCACCAGAAGGAGAGTTCAAGTTATCGTCGCTGTGTAATTCCTGCATCGTCATCTCGGTATCTGTTGAATCCACTGGTCTCAGATCGATACTGTCGTTGTCGTTCACTGTCCCCTCGGGACTATGGCTATCGTCAGCAGAAGTCAGTCGACGCTTCTTTCTTCTCTTCGGCGAACGCTGTTTCCGTTGCCTTGCTTCCGCATCGGCTGTTTAGGTTGCGTATCCTCCGTCTTGGTCCTGGCCTATCACGCTCTCGGTGGAAGCACTGGCAGCCACCACGGCTGAGCCTGGAGCGGCCGTCAGCTGCATCTCTTGTGTGGTGTCCTGTGTCTGCTGTGGTGGAACCGGTGGTCGGAGTTCCAGTCCGTTGGTGTCCATGTTCTCTATAGGGGGCAGCTGCTGGTGCCCATCGGAAATCTCCCTCACATCGCCTCTCAGGGCTTCCACAAAGGTCAACGGTAAGACAGTCATCTGCTGTGGCGCCTGAATGTCATCATGTGGAGTTTGCACTAAACGTCGCTGGAGGCATTCCGAGCGGACGTGGCCTTCTTTTCCGCACCCCGAGCAAGTGCGAGGTTGCCCATCATCGATTATAATCGCTCGACAACCTCCTATGTACAAATAAGATGGGACGTGCTTTCGCAGTTCTATCCGTATTTGTCTCACCCCATTTAAAACGGGGTACGTGGTAAAACTCGTTGATTTTTCGGCCACATGGGATAGAACTGTACCGTATGGTCGAAAGACGTCGGTAACAAGTTCAGACGGGACCTCAAACGGAAGTTCGAAGACTCGTATACTGCGGATCCCCATTCCCGCGTGATCGACTGTAACCGCACCAACATACCCGTCGGCATGACAGAAACGATACCCGTTCGGTGATCGTTGTAGAAGTCTTACGCAAGCAGCCCCGTCAACAAGCTTGACATAGACGACGCTAGAAACGATCGAGAAATTGATTCCCACGATTTCCTGAGGATCGATTCTTACCTCTTCTCTTAAGAAACGTTCAATCTCGTGTGCCTTTGGTCGTGTGTAGTCGTTCGCAAAACTGAACTTCAAAGTCGTTTTTCTGTACGAGTGTGCCATCTCGTTCTAGACTCACAACACTGCACACGCGAAGCTGCTCCGGCGTAAACAAACAGGCGCGCGCACCACAGCGCGGCCGGCAGGCAACACGGTCCGCACTGTGTCACTGCCGAAGGCAGACTGCGCCGTAGACCGCTTGGCTAATCCCTCGCGGCCCAATTTCTTCTGTATCCATTGCTTACTATGATAATAAAGGTTAATTCTGTGAAAAATTTCAAATTATAATATTTTCATGTGGTTGGTGTGGTGTCACCGCCAGACACCACACTTGCTAGGTGGTAGCCTTTAAATCGGCCGCGATCCGTTAGTATACGTCGGACCCGCGTGTCGCCACTATCAGTGATTGCAGACCGAGCGCCGCCACACGGCAGGTCTAGAGAGACTTCCTAGCACTCGCCCCAGTTGTACAACCGACTTTGCTAGCGATGGTTCACTGACAAATTACGCTCTCATTTGCCGAGACGATAGCTAGCATAGCCTTCAGCTACGTCATTTGCTACGACCTAGCAAGGCGCCATTACCAGTTACTATTGATACTGAATCATGTACAGTCAAGAGCGACGCTCACCATTAATGGATTAAAGTTAAGTATTCCACCAGCTACGTCCGTTTTTTCTAAATTCTAAATTCCTTGTCCTGTTCCAGACCTCACACCAGCCTGCATGAGCTAAAACGCGTGCCTTTCGGCTTCCTCTAGTAACACGGTGTTGGCTCTCCTGCCAACCACAACAGGTGGGACACGAAACCTTAAGAGGAAACTGTTGGGTTCACTCCTCACTGCCCACCTCATTGTACAACACAAATCAGAGATGTCTACGAGCGTGTTGAACATTTTTATGCATCGTTGTATTACACTGCGACTAACGGTCGTCGTTTTTAACAGTTCTCAGTAAAGGATCTTGTGCCATCTATATAATTTTGACCCTGAAAGCTTGGAACACTGCATGCAAACATGCACCAACGTACTCATATTCTGAGGAGATAGAAGACCCCGTACGGAGAGTTACAAAATAAGCAAGCGTCAAGTCTGAGCTGCAAGCCCTTCATCGGACTGCTGATATGACCGCAGATAGGGTACAGCCTTCATTCGTAGTAGCACCAGGAGAGGGCAGATGACGGGTCCAGCGCCACCGCCTTTTGTCCAAGGGAAAGATCGCCGGCATACATTTGATAGCAGGCTGAGTGAACCTGGGACAGTCCTGGAAAAATTCCCGCCCCCCTCCAGGATTGAACCCGGGACCTCCAGGGCAGGAGTCTAGTGACCTATCCTCTTTTTTTATTTTTTTATTTTATTTTACCAGGAACAGGGTAAATGAACAAAATATCTTTTTTGGTACAAGCCTAAATACAACAGAAATGCCATCCTTCCAGCGGAAATAACACGTGACATTATACTCGTACAAGGCGAGCCTTTTTTTTTATTAACAAGATGTGGGAAAAAAAGAATAATAATACTGATGTAAGCTAAGAGGTGTGAAGCAGTAGACAGTGAAGTGGAGGGAAAACCAGCGTGTTCTGGTATAGTGCATAAAAGAAAGGAGGCGCGTCTCCATGCGCCTACTCCACTGTGGGTTACAAATAGTAAGTAGCGCGGTCTCATATGTCAGCAGGGGGGTGGGGGGAGGGAGTGCTGTCGGCGTGTGGCACCATCCAACTGAGCGGGGTGACGTAAAGATCGCGTGTAGTTAATTGGCGGAGAAGGCGGCCCGGTTCAAATGGTTCAAATGGCTCTGAGCACTATGGGACTTAACATCTATGGTCATCAGTCCCCTAGAACTTAGAACTACTTAAACCTAACTAACCTAAGGACACCACAAACATCCATGCCCGAGGCAGGATTCGAACCTGCGACCGTAGCAGTCGCGCAGTTCCGGACTGAGCGCCTAGAACCGCGAGACCACCGCGGCCGGGTTCGATTCCCGGCGGGGTCAGGGATTTTCTCTGCCTCATGATGACTGGGTGTTGTGTGCTGTACTTAGGTTAGTTAGGTTTAAGTAGTTCTAAGTTTTAGGGGACTGATGACCATAGATGTTAAGTCCCATAGTGCTCAGAGCCATTTTTTGAAGAAGGCACGGTAGTGCGGTCGGTGCTCGACTTCATTGTGGGCGGTTTGTAAGTACTGGCTGAAATCAAGGCGTGATTTGTCGCCATCATTATACATGTAGGTGATCGTCTATCCCTTGACTCATACAATCGCATGATTTTTGGTGGCGGGGAAATAAGTATCCTCAGGATGGATGAAAGTCCATGGGTCAATCGAGTCCGGTGGAACGCGGAGGTAACAAAAACGAACTGTCGGCCAAGTTTCCAGACGTCACTGGTGGCAGCACAAGTCAGTTGGTGAACATCGTCATACATGAGGTGGCAAATGAAACAAAGTGGAGAGTCCGTTAGTCCGATGGCGTGAAGACGTTGATTTGCGGCGCATTTTCCACATGAGACGTGGTACCATATTGCCTGGACGTTGGTGGGAAGAAAGGACTGGTAGATATGACGCCAAACCGTGAGCCACCGCTTGGACGGATGTCTGAGTTCGATATTGTTGCTGGATATGGATCGAAGCAGTGGGGTGTAAATATCTTTAGATCGAGGAGACGCCTGGTCGGTAAGTGTGTGTGAGCGTAACTGAAGTCAACGATGAAATCAGGAATGTGCGTCAGATGGTGCTTGATGTGTCCAACTGGTACTGGTGGCGTTATGGTCGTGTGCATAAGAATTTCCAGCAAGCTGCGCGTAAGGGAGGTGCCCCCGTGCCACTGCTTGTGCATGGTGGACATGTACAAGGACGCCGCTCGGAGTCGCACATTGACAAGGCCGAGGCCTCCCGCTAGCGGGGGAAGGGTGAGCGTGTCGTAGCGGACCTTGAAGAGCGTACCGGCCGTAAGAAAGTATCCGAAAGCAGCCTGGAGGCTGCGTCCAATAACTGATGGCAGCGGGAGGACCTGTGCGATGTGGACCCTTCTGGACGCCACATGTTGATTGAGGTATTGGACACGTAAGGAATCGAATCGGCGGAGAAGATTTTGTCGCACCGTCGCGCGGATAGTTTGGAGTGCACGCCGAAAATTGAAGGCAGCGGAGCGGTGCACGGGGGAGGTGAAAATGATACCAAGATATCGTAGTTCTTGTACACACGGAAAATGTGCTAAGTCGTCGTGTGAGAGGCCGCGTCCAATGGACATCGCCGCGGACTTAGCCACATTCATGTTACTGCCCGCTGCAGTTCCGTACGTTGATATCAAATCAAGTACCGTTTGTGTTTCACTCCGTGAGCGGACCAATAGGAGGAGGTCGTCCGCATACGCACGACATCGAAAACTGTGCTGTCGCAAAGTGAGACCAGAAAGGTGGCTCGTCTGACTCCCGATGAGTGGCTCCAGGCTTATGGCATAGAGTAGGGCCGAAAGTGGGCAACCTTGCCTTACGGAACGCCGAATCGCCACTGGTCCCACCACGCGGTCATTAACCTGAATCAGCGATTCGGCGGTGCCGTACAGGCGCCGGATGACATCGATAAAAAAAAACCATGCTGTTCATCACTGAGAACAGAAAACGATGCCGCGCTTTGTCGAATGCGCTGTCAAAATCTATGGAAACCACAGCGGCGCGGAGTCTGCACGCCGCTGCCAGTGCAATTAAATCGCGACATTCTCCTGTGGCCGTTTGTATATTAACTGCGCCACCCGGAGTTGTCTGTTCCGGGGATAGAATGCTAGGCAGGACCTTGCGGCATCGCGTCGCCAGTAAGCGTGTAAAAATTTCATAGTCTGCGTTAAGCAGAGTCAGGGGACGGTAATGTGTTGTCGTCACACACGGTGTCGGTTTGTGGATGGGTACAATAAGTCTCGTGACAAAGGACGGCGGTACGGCGTTCCCCAGCGTCTTCAGTTCATGAAACGTCGTCATCCACCGTGACGCCATTAGTGTGAGGAAGGCGCGGTAAAATTCTATCGGCAATCCGTCGACACCAGGTGACTTATTCAGAGCACCGTTGTTGATTGCATCTTGGACTTCGTCACGCGTAATTGGCTCCATCAGCTCGTCCGCTTCGTCACTGGCGAGGATGCGGGTTACGTGTGGTAACACAGACTCCTCAGCGTGGTTGTTGGTATTCTCCTCCTGGTACATTGTGCGGTAGTGGTCGACAAAGGCACTGACGATTTCGGCCTGGCAAGCTACGTGCTGGGCGCGACATGTGTTGGTCTCGGTGATGAGTCGTTGTCGTCGATGTTTCCTATCGGAGGCGATATGATGCATGGTCGGATGTTCATGTTCCGCCGAATCTTGACATCGGGTTCGCACCATAGCCCCCTGTAGTCTACGGCGTGTCAACGTTACAATTTGCGCCTTAATCCTGCTGCGTTCCCCCTGGGTGTCGAGGGTGGGGGGTTGGGCGTCCAGGTCGCGGAGAACGGCGTAGAAATAGTCGGTAGTGTGCCGGCGCTACGTAGCAACTTCCTTGCCATACTGAATCAAAGTACGTCGAATGACAGGTTTGGCACATTCCAGCCACCAGGTCAAGGTCGTGCAGTACTTAGGTAAGAGACGTTCACAGGTGGCCCATGTCTCGGTAACACGTTGAAGACATTCGGGATCATGAAGATGGGAGGTGTTTAGCTTCCACGGTGCACGACTACGCCAGACCACTTGCTGGGAGAGGAGAATGTTGCAGATGTAGGCACAGTGGTCCGAAAAGGCCAAGGGCCAAAGTTCTGCACCTTGGATTGCAGATGTGAGTTTCCGAGAGACATTAATCCTATCAAGGTGGCTCGCGGAGTGACTCGTCTGGTAAGTATGTCCAGGCGCGTCGCCATGCCTAACTTCCAAAGTGCCGCGGAACAACAGATCTCGGACGACAAGACGCAGTTCTTGACAGGTGTTGTAGTGGGGTACTTGATCCTTAGGGTACAAGACACAATTAAAAGCCGGTCGGAGTGGCCGTGCGGTTCTAGGCGCTACAGTCTGGAGCCGAGAGACCGCTACGGTCGCAGGTTCGAATCCTGCCTCGGGCATGGATGTGTGTGATGTCCTTAGGTTAGTTAGATTTAATTACTTCTAAGTTCTAGGTGACTGATGACCTCAGAAGTTAAGTCGCATAGTGCTCAGAGCCATTTGGACCATTTGAACCACAATTAAAATCACCCCCAAGCAAGTAATGGTCGCAGCATCCAAGAAACAAAGGGGTGATTTCTTCTAAATAGAAGAGTGCCCTGTAGCGTCTGCGGGAGGCATTATAAGCGGCGTAACGAGGTTTCCGTCTGGGGTAACTCTGTCCCCAGAGCGTGGTCCAGGCCTTCATCGACGTCCTCACTCGCCATTCAAGGCGCTGTCGTTGTGATGGTCTTATGTTCCACTTCAGTCGTAGGGAGGAGGACGTCTCGGCGGCAGTCGCAACGGTGGAGTCCATTGGTTCAGGAGCACCTGGGCGAGCCAGTAGAGAAGGCATCGACACAGCCACAGTCGGCGTCATGTTGTCGTCATTCGTATCGTCGTGTAGGTTCTCCGAGGCCTCGTGGGGTCGGACGGCCTCTGGAGCATCAGGGAGGAGGGGAAGGGGTGATCCGTCTCGTTCCGAGACCGTACGGCGCCTCCTCTCGCGCGTCTTAGGTGAACGTTGTTTGCGGGTTCGTCCCTTTGTTTCGGAAGACTGAAGGGAGTCGCGGCGCTCTGGGAGGAAGGCCGTCGCGGGAACGTCAAGTGAAGGGGCGTCCATATGATTGGGCGGATGGGGATCGCTAGTCGTCGCTGTTGGTAGTGGCGCCGGAGTAGCGCAAGGTTGTGAGCGCCACGTGTCGACCCCGGCGGTAACCGTGGCAGCGGGAAGGGTCACCGGTACATGGTCCGACGGGCGGCGGCCGGTGGGAGGAGTAGAGAGTGCCGATGCGTAGGTTATCGGTAAAACCGTCGTCGGAGCCGGAGGTGCCACGGTAGCAGCTGGAAATTGGGTGATTCGTCGCCGAAGACACTCAGATCAGAGGTGGCCTTCTTTGCCGCACCCGGAACAGGTCTTAGGTTGGCCGTCGTATATGACAGCCCCTCGGCGCCCCCCTTAATTTGCAGGTAAGATGGTACGTGGCGATGGAGATCGATGGTGATCTGTCGTACACCGTTAAGAACGGGTTACGTTTGGAATTGCGCCCAGCGTTCGGCAGTGTGGCCATGTACAGTGCCATAGGGGTGGAAAGCCGCGATAACGTCTTCAGCTGGGAGCTCGAACGGGAGTTCGAAAACTCGTATGGTGCGCATTCCCAAGCCTGCATGGTCGACAGTGACCGCACCGACATTGCCGTCGGCATTTCAAAAGCGTAATCCATAGTTGGTGTCACGAAGTATTCTTTCACATACCGCGTCATTGACGATTTTGACGTGCACCGTACTGCTTAATATGGTCAAATGGATGCTTAAGATGTCTGAAGCTGAGATCTTAGCAACGTCGCGTAGGAAGCGTTCCACTTCCAAGGCCTTTGGTCGTGCGTAGTCGTTGCAGAAGGTGAATCGTAGTGTTGATTTTCTAAAACAGTTGGCCACGGTTCTAGTACGCGTAAGTGACGGGCTCTGAAATGTAAACAACAGCGAGCGCGCGTGCTCCGCAGGCGGAAACAGCAGCACGTCCGCACTGCACGGCTGCGAAAGCCGGACTGATCCTCTAGACCACTACGGTCACAAACAGTTACAGACCCTGGAAAATTATATCAGTTCCCACTACAACGTGTTACTGCGATAGTTTAATACGAAACTAGAGCAAAAACTAAAGAAATTATTCTCTAGTGGTAAAGTCTGGACATGATACTGGAAATGACAGAGGTCATGCTTTAGGAAAATTGTTCGAGAACAAAAAAGAAGTTTAGTTCTAAACACTTTTTCCTGAGGAAATAAAGCAGAAAGCGGACGTAGGATGGGTCAATTGGAGCTAATGGAAATAATTCTTTGAACAGTTCATTGAGATGGGCGCCAAGCTATTTACACGTCAAAGAAAAATTCTTATAGTGTGCATACAATCTTGAGAAAGAGATGATAGCAATGCGGTACAGAACTGTATGGTTGAGGCAGTAAAACGTTGTTGGTAGTCTGTGCACTGAAGCATTGCAAATAAGCATAAACAACTTGGTAAAATCGGTACTCATGTGACAGAATGTGCTAACTAATATTTTCCAAAACGCCACGAATGAAAACGGGGTTTTTTCAAGGCTCATAGTTCGGGTTCAATTGGTGATAGAAAGTTATGGTCAAGTGTTTCGTATAGCCTTTGGGCTAGACACCCCTGCAGTTTAGGCAAATGAAGCAAATCGGTTGGTTCTTTTTGCGTTATATGTGGCGTATGATGTGCCGTAAGGGACTTATGAATGCACCATTTAGTTCATGGACGGTTCCTGAGAAAACACAAAAGCGTGGTTTTTAGGCACCAAAACCGAGCCGTGGATTCCAAGATGGCTATGCACAGCAAATGGCTGAATTTTTTTACGATATATTCCTAATATTTCGATCTCGAATAAACCTAAACATTTTCTTGATGTTTTGATATTTTTATCTGTTTCCGAGATAAAGAGGTGCAAGGGTACCCTACTTATGCATGTAAAATACGCACGTAAGATCCGGTATGCAGTGGAAACGTAGTTCATAAAGTAACGTAGCAAGGAGAAATATGCCGTAAAGTGTCTCGATTATCATCAGAAGGGTTCTGGAAACCACCTTGAGGTAGTATAAAAGCACATCCAAAATATTTATGCACGTAAACTCCGGTCTGGGGTATAATATTAGTTTTGAGTTATTTCAGTTTCACATAAGTAAACAACCAAAATTTTACTGACCTATAAAGTTCTCTACATATGAGTGGCATGCTCTGCTATAGCAGGGAAAAGAAGACGACCGGCACAAAAATGCTCCTATCGGAGCACGAAAAAGATTCAAAATGATTCAAATGGCTCTGAGCACTATGGGACTTAACATCTGATGTCATCAGTCCCCTAGAACTTAGAACTACTTAAACCTAACTAACCTAAGGACATCACGCACATCCATGCCCGAGGCAGGATTCGAACCTGCGACCGTAGCGGTCGCGCGGTTCCAGACTGAAGGGACGAAAAGATTAATATGCTCCTGTTTCAAAGGACTCTGAAAAGTTGGGCACCAGCTGCCTCATTTACCTTCCTCAGCACCTTTAAAAAATTTTCCAAAGATTTTGGCATGTGAATATATTCGCACTTTTTTATGCTCAGAGAGAAGAAGATAGCGCCAGTGGGGAAGAGAAGGAAAAGTAATAAATACTGGAAGACAGTGCACAGTGGTCGTTGTACACAAAGAGCGAAAGAGACAAGGGCACTGTGAGAGAAAGAGAGGGACACAGTGGCAGTGGAACATACTTGACAGTGAAGAACAGTGCCAGGAAGAGAGTGAAGCAGACAGTGGGAATGAAAGGGTTCAAAAATGGTTCAAATGGCTCTGAGCACTATGGGACTTAACATCTATGGTCATCAGTCCCCTAGAACTTAGAACTACTTAAACCTAACTAACCTAAGGACATCACAGAATGAAAGGGGAACAAAGAGAGTTAAAAAGTGGATGTCGGTGAGAGCCAGTGATAATGAGACGGAGTCTACGACAATGACAACGAAGAAGAGAGAGATAGCGACAGTGCGAAGAGACAAAAGCAGTGTGAAGAATGAATGAGATAGCAGTAGTAAGAGAGAGAGCGAGGGAGATAGTGCGACGAGACAGTATTAATAGGACAGAACGAAGACTGTGGCTGTGAGACAGGGGGCAGTCACAGACAGAGACACAAAGAGATAATTATTAATGATAATTAAATGAATTAGTGAGAGAGAATGTGCAAGTGTGATTGGATAGGTATGAGCGACTTACAGCGATGGACTAGTGGGTGTGAGCGAATTACAGTTAGGGGAGCTTGTGGGAGTAATATGTGAGTTGCATGTTAAAAAAGAGAGCGAATATGTTCGCATGCCAAAATTTTTGGGAAAATTTATAAAGGTGGTGAGGAAAGAGAATGAGGCAGCCGGTACCTCACTTTTCAGACTGAGTCTTTTAAAGCAACTGCGTATTGGCCCTTTTTGTGCTGCAGTAGGATCGTTTTCCCACTGGTATTTATTATGCATGACTTACTTGGGAACACAGATATTAACCGCATGCTCACAGAGCTCTCAGTGGGCTATGCCAGAGTGTCAATAGTGCCACGTGTTATATGGGATCACAAAACCTGTAAGAAAGACAGTGTGGACCAGTTCTTACCTACGGCGAGATGAAAACGATTAATGACTCCCGAAGCGACATCGGTGCTCTGAGCAGAAGCTCGTAGCAGCGAAGTGGTGCGAGGCCGGCTCAGAGCGTGGCAACCAGCTCAACCCGTGAGTGACAGCGACCTCTCGTCTCACATCATCGGGCTGGGAAGATCAGCAGTGGTGTCAGAAGCAGAGTGAGGACCAGGCGGCTATGTAGGATATTGGCTGGACTGCGTTCTTGAAGCAGCAGTGACTAGTGAGAGATCTTGACTCCTGCGGAACAGCTTGCTTCTCCAAGCGTTCTTTTGCAATGCTCCAACCAAACTCTGCTCTCCAAAAAATGTTTTGCCGTGATCCATGGCTTACCCACAACGGTTCACCAGTTGTACTCTGTCCATACAGTGGAGTAAGGTGTTACAACTCGTGGTTTGTACGAAGTCTCCTTAGTGTCACTTTGAGCATCGGTCGAACGAATTCCAAGAGAACCATTCGGTAATTGGAATTTTGCTGCCACTTGCTCCTAGACCGGTGAAGGTTCCTTTACCTAAAGCCACGTCATCGACCCACTCCTCTGGTGTATTTCTTCCACACGGCCTTTGTCATTTCCCAGCGACGGATGTTTACTTTGTCCAAGTGTATGACGTAGAGCTTAACAGCGAAGAGTGCTCAACCAAGTCATTTGCTAACAAACAGCTACAGGAAAGATCACAGGTAGACCCTGTCTTGCTGTAGCGCTATATCTTCCTTTCCCACTAACTACACTACTGGCAATTAAAATTGCTACACCAAGAAGAAATGCAGATGATAAACGGGTGTTCATTGGAAAAATATATTATGCTAGAACTGACATGTGATTACATTTTCACGCAATTTCGGTGCATAGATCCTGAGAAATCAGTACCCAGAACAACCACCTCTGGCCGTAATAACGGCCTTGATACGCCTGGGTATTGATTCAAACAGAGATTGGATGGCGTGTACAGGTACAGCTGCCCATGCAGCTTCAACACGATATCACAGTTCATCAACAATAGTGACTGGCGTATTGTGACGAGCCAGTTGCTAGACCACCATTGACCCGAAGTATTCAGTTGGTGAGAGATCTGGAGAATGTGCTGGCCAGGGCAGCAGTCGAACATTTTCTGTATCCAGATAGGCCCGTACAGGGCCAGCAACATGCGGTCGTGCATTATCCTGCTGGAATGTAGGGTTTCGCAGGGATTGAAAGAAGGATAGAGTCACATCTAAAATGTAACGTCCACTGTTCAAAGTGCCGTCAATGCGAACAAGAGGTGACCGAGACGTGTAACCAATCGCACCCCATACCATCACGCCGGGTGATACGCCAGTATGGCGATGACGAATACACGCTTCCAACGTGCATTCACCGCGATGTCGCCAAACACGGATGCGACCATCATGATGCTGTAAACAGAACCTGGATTCATCCGAAAAAATGACTTTTTGCCATTCGTGTACCCAGGTTCGTCGTTGACTACACCATCACAGGCGCTCCTGTCTGTGATGCAGCGTAAAGAGTATCCGCAGCCATGGTCTCCGAGCTGATAGTCCATGCCGCTGAAAACGTCGTCGAATTGTTCGTGCAGACGGTTGTTGTCTTGTCATCTGTTGACTCAGGGATCGAGGCGTGGCTGTACGATTCGTTACAGCCATGCGGATAAGATGCCTGTCATCTCGACTGCAAGTGATACATGGCCGTTGGGATCCAGCACGGCGTTCCGTATTACCCTCCTCAACCACCGATTTCATATTCTGCTAACAGTCATTGGATCTCGACCAACGCGAGCAGCAATGTCGCGATACGATAAACCGCAATCGCGATAGGCTACAATCCGACCTTTATTAAAGTCGGAAACGTGATGGTGCGCATTTCTCCTCCTTACACGAGGCATCACAACAACGTTTCACCAGGTAACGCCGGTCAACTGCTGTTTGTATATGAAACTTTCCTCATGTCAGCATGTTGTAGGTGTCGCCACTGGCGCCAACCTTGTGTGAATGCTCTGAAAAGCTAATCATTAGCATATCACAGCATCTTCTTCCTGTCTGTTAAATTTCGCGTCTGTAACACGTCATCTTCGTGGTGTAGCAATTTTAATGGCCAGTAGTGTACTATTGTGGAACCGAATCGTATGCAGTTCCTCCAACTGTCACTGGAATCAAATATTAAATCCTTCACCCTACATTTGAAGCCATGTATACACTTTTCTGTCGCGCAAGCAGAGAATATCTACGTAGTCTGCACTGACAGAAACTTTCCCTAAACCAGTGATTCTATAGACGTAGGTATTTTGCAGTCATGGCTAATTAAATTGATGTTTCACCAATATTAACACCTGTCACCACCCGCCTTCTTTGTAGTTCGGATTGTTATATTCTTCTAGTAGTCTGAGAGTATATCGCCTGCCTCATATATCTTGCATACCATAGGGAATAGTTTTGTCATTTTTGCCTCCCCAAGGTTCTCAATAATTCTGAGGGAGTGTCGTCTACTTCAGATACTTTGCTTTGACTAACGCCTTTCAGAAGTTTGCGACATGATGATAGTAAAATGCACCATAATTTTAAAAATTGTGGAACTGGTGACTAGCGAGCTTCAGTTGCACGGAATGTCCGGAATGTCTATCTGTTCGTCTCGAATGTATCACACTTTAAATTTTGCAACTCGACAATGAGTGCTGAATTACAATGAAAAAATTTAATGTTAATCACAAAAATGAACACAACTGTGTTTATAGTGTGATCGCAGTCTCTTTGAATTTTTTGAACGAAGCTTTCGCTATGACGTGCACTATTTACTGTAATTTCCACAACTGCAGATTCGACTTGTAAGTCATTCCCAAGTGGTTAATATGCTGAAAACTGAGCAGCTGTCAATATTATAAAGCAAGTAAAAGTGAGCTCAAATTCATTTTATTTATTCTACTAATGTTGACAACTGGTGTCTTTTCAGCACATTAACCACTTGGACAGAACTGAGAAGTCGAAGTCACAATTGCAGGAATTTGTAATACATAGTGCAGTTCATAGCAAAAATGTTATCCTTCAAATACTTAAATAAAAAGGAGAAGTAAGTTGTACCTTCTCTTACTTGGTGTACATCATACTCACACAACCTCTTCCTTGTGATTCCATTTGTTTCTTTACTATCAGAACCAGCAAGTTCACAAGTTTCGTCAAACCGGCTACTTGCACGAGTGCTAGTGCAGGAGAGTCAAGGTAAACTTCATAGTGCGTTTTTAATAACGTCATGATTACGTGATGGTACACTGTGCTACGGTTTTGAACGGATCTTGAGGAGAGGAAGTGGATTACTGAACAAACAATATGGGTTGCTATTTAAATGAGTCGTACTGTTGTTCATATATTCGTAACAAACGAAATTCCAAGAAAAGCACTCTGCTAGTTTATGTCCGCTGGTAGCTAACCAACATTTGATTGACGCATGTTTTATTTTGCTTCTGAACAAAACGTTATTTATGGTGGTCTAGATTAATGGAACACCTGCAGATTTATTCACTTACCTGCAAATACTCGTTTCAGCTCTACAGTGTGTTAATGAACACGAGATATAAGGCCACAATAATAGTCTAGTACAAGTTTCTTTTTAAATTCATCACATTTTACAGCACCACGTGCCCTCCCGTATTCATTGTGGTGTCACATTCAACAAGTTCACACACAATAACGTAGTGTTTGTAAGGCATTTTCAGTCGTTACCTAGTGGAGCGATGTGCGAACGGCGATCTTAATAAACTTTGTGTAGAGGTGTTGGGAACTGCTCTTTATGAAGCGTTTACTGAACGATTAGGTTATCGGATTTTCCAGGCGCTTTGGATGCCGGACGGCAGAAGAAGACGGCAAGGAAATTGGGGGAGCCGCATAGCAGGCATTCCTCAGATGTTACGAAAGATCGAGGTATCCCTGTTAGCTGGCAAGTTATGAAAGTATAAGAGAGAGAGAGAAAGAGAGAGAGAGACAGAGAGAGAGAGATCCGCAATGAAGACAAAAGCCACCAGAAACATCTCAATTATATTATCCGGTCAGAATATCCACATCAACCACTGTTCGTCACTAGACATCCTACGGTGTATATAATATTTGAGTGGTATTTGTTCTGTCGGACATGTCCGGCAACAGACATCAATCAATTAATATACATTTCTGTAAGAGCACGACGGCTCCTTGACGATTGTTTCGGTATGGATGCATTAACAACGACCCAACTCCTGCGGGAATCAATAATTTGCTGGTAGGGAGTTAATAGACCAGGGACGCTGCGTTGCAGCGTGCGTTAAGTTGGAGATTTGAGTTGGTCAGGGACCACGTGTAGGATGGGCGAAGTGGTTAAGGCAACCGCTCATATGAAGCGGATCATTCGGGTTCGAATCGCAGTCCGGCACAAGTTTTCCACTTTCATCATTGAATTATCACAATGCCCTGTGCGGTTGGAAGTTATTAAATCCAGCCCATCCCTACCCTTTCTTTCCCCATTCCTTATTTCATATAAATCCTACGTTGTGTTGCGGACAGTACTCACACAGTCCACTAGTACAGAATATCTCATTCCTGTTCCATTCAGAGATGACGTGCTGTAAGTGGTACTACTAAGCCTCTACCTAAGCCTGGCTTTCATTTTACTGTAAGGACAGTTACGTGGGGTATTTCTGGGAGAAATAACTTAACTTGTCTTAAAACGCACACACACAGAACTTTAACAGCAAACCTATACGTGATGTACAATATCCCCCCTTTAAAAAATTTTGCATGAATGTGAAGCCCGGCCATCAGAAGTTAATCTTTCCTCTAGCTTCTCTCGCTGAAGAATGCTGAAAATTCGGATGAGTCTCCTGCAAAGCAAACCTGTGAGAAATTGTCTAGGTGTTCTTGAAACACCCTCTATTTGTTGGTTGCATGTGCGTGATAACGGTCCCACAAAAATCCACTTGAAAATAACCTGGATGTGAAGGCCGAATCCGATCGCGGGTTACAACAAAATTTTAACAATGCGATCTCCGGTTTATATATGTGTAGTCCGCTGCCAGTTTCAGAGGTATACTCACGTGGTCTAACATGCCACATATATATGAAGATTCTATCACACATCCTTTTGCTCAAACATCGTTTTCCTATGAGTATGTCATCCCGAGATTTGTGTGGTAGGAAGTCTACAGCCCAGTCATATACGAATATCTAATATTTTATTTCCTTTGCATCAATGCGTAATTAATTAGAATGTTTGTCGGAGTCAAGAAAGGGGTAATCAACCTGGGCACCGCAACATATGATTTCCTAAATTCTATTAACGAAAAGAGTTAGTTCATTTTTACAATATCAGTGCAACCTAAAGTGATCCTTGCCAAGGAGTTATTATGTCACCAATAAAATACCGTTACGTGAGCTCGTAACACATGCTTAATCATTCTACAATAACCAGACGTAAGAGATAGTTTTAGGTTGCTGTCCTCTGATGCCTCTTATGAACACGATATAGAATTTAATAACGACCTTGTCGGATTCATTGGCTTTTGCTCTGGCTAAAAGTTTCTTGCTTTTCGATTTCACTCAAGCGTAACCTGCATCTGGTTATTTTGCTCCCGTACGACGGAAATTGGAACTTCAGTGTGATTTTCTTCAACGAATAACTTCAGAAAACATATTTATTATTTTGGCATGCTGGACCGTTTTCCGTTTCCTTGGCGGTAGGCTCAATCACTTTGGCCACTGACTCACTCTAGGCAGGACAGAACTTCTTTGGGATTTTGATAATTTCATTACAGTTCGAAACAAATAAATTGCAGCATTATTTTCTTCGTGTGGCCATACACTCTGGCGACGATTAACCTGATAATGTTGTCTCTATCAGTACTAATTTTAAAGTGGTTTGTTCTCAACAACGTTGAACATCACGGGCCTATACAGCATACATTTTTTACACTGTGTTATGGTAAAATAATAAATCTGAAACAAGTATTTTATATTTACAGTAAATGAGGAGAATTATATGATAATGACGTTATTCACCATGTAGTGATTTTCTTAGAATATTTAAAAAATGTTCAAATGTTTGTGAAATCTTATGGGACTTAACTGTTAAGGTCATCAGTCCCTAAGCTTACACACTACTTAACCTAAATTATCTTAAGGACAAACACACACACCCATGCCCGAGGGGGGATTCGAACCTCCGCCGGGACCAGCCTCTTAGAATATTGGTATTGGTATATACAGGCAATTCACTGAAACTCCTACACACAGTATTTATCCTGAATGACATCTGAGTCACAATTTACGTTTTTACAGAGCTGCTCTTGACTGCGAACAGAAGAGAATGCAGGAAACTGAAGGACGCAAGCTCTGTCCATCACAGTACACACCACTGTGCGGCGGCGCGGTTCCTTTTCGTCCTTTTACCTGCGCCTATCTGTAAACTCGTCGCAGCAGATCGCCCGTAGGAAAGCCGAGCAGAAACCTACCGCACTGCAACTCGCACCAACATGTATGCAACGTAACTATTCCAAGAATCGGGAAAATGTCTTAATTTTGAATGAAAGGTGAAAATAGTTGCAATACTTCGGTATATTCTGAAGAGAATTACAAGTTCACTGCCAAGCCTGTGCTAATCCTACCACAGTCATGCACAAACCCTTTCATTCATGTTAGCAAGTTTATGGTAACGTACACTCCTGGAAATTGAAATAAGGAAACCGTGAATTCATTGTCCCAGGAAGGGGAAACTTTATTGACACATTCCTGGGGTCAGATACATCACATGATCACACTGACAGAACCACAGGCACATAGACACAGGCAACAGAGCATGCACAATGTCGGCACTAGTACAGTGTATATCCACCTTTCGCAGCAATGCAGGCTGCTATTCTCCCATGGAGACGTTCGTAGAGATGCTGGATGTAGTCCTGTGGAACGGCTTGCCATGCCATTTCCACCTGGCGCCTCAGTTGGACCAGCGTTCGTGCTGGACGTGCAGACCGCGTGAGACGACGCTTCATCCAGTCCCAAACATGCTCAATGGGGGACAGATCCGGAGATCTTGCTGGCCAGGGTAGTTGACTTACACCTCCTAGAGCACGTTGGGTGGCACGGGATACATGCGGACGTGCATTGTCCTGTTGGAACAGCAAGTTCCCTTGCCGGTCTAGGAATGGTAGAACGATGGGTTCGATGACGGTTTGGATGTACCGTGCACTATTCAGTGTCCCCACGACGATCACCAGTGGTGTACGGCCAGTGTAGGAGATCGCTCCCCACACCATGATGCCGGGTGTTGGCCCTGTGTGCCTCGGTCGTATGCAGTCCTGATTGTGGCGCTCACCTGCACGGCGCCAAACACGCATACGACCATCATTGGCACCAAGGCAGAAGCGACTCTCATCGCTGAAGACGACACGTCTCCATTCGTCCCTCCATTCACGCCTGTCGCGACACCACTGGAGGCGGGCTGCACGATGTTGGGGCGTGAGCGGAAGACGGCCTAACGGTGTGCAGGACCGTAGCCCAGCTTCATGAAGACGGTTGCGAATGGTCCTCGCCGATACCCCAGGAGCAACAGTGTCCCTAATTTGCTGGGAAGTGGCGGTGCGGTCCCCTACGGCACTGCGTACGATCCTACGGTCTTGGCGTGCATCCGTGCGTCGCTGCGGTCCGGTCCCAGGTCGACGGGCACGTGCACCTTCCGCCGACCACTGGCGACAACATCGATGTACTGTGGAGACCTCACGCCCCACGTGTTGAGCAATTCGGCGGTACGTCCACCCGGCCTCCCGCATGCCCACTATACGCCCTCGCTCAAAGTCCGTCAACTGCACGTACGGTTCACGTCCACGCTGTCGCGGCATGCTACCAGTGTTAAAGACTGCGATGGAGCTCCGTATGCCACGGCAAACTGGCTGACACTGACGGCGGCGGTGCACAAATGCTGCGCAGCTAGCGCCATTCGACGGCCAACACCGCGGTTCCTGGTGTGTCCGCTGTGCCGTGCGTGTGATCATTGCTTGTACAGCCCTCTCGCAGTGTCCGGAGCAAGTATGGTGGGTCTGACACACCGGTGTCAATGTGTTCTTTTTTCCACTTCCAGGAGTGTATTTCCCGAAATCTGAACAGCTACTAAATACGGATTGTTCTTTAATGAAAATGCTCGCCACACTATTTAAGTTTATCGGTGTCTGCACTCAAGTTTTCAGTCACCGATCTGCTCAATATGCCACGCGGAATTACTGTTTTTTCTCATACTCAAAATTACTAAAAATATCCGTTCTTTCTAATAAAAAAAAAACCGGCCGTGCGGTCTCAGGCGCCTTGCCGCGGTTCGCGCGGTTTCCCCCCGTCGGAGGTTCGAGTACTCCCTTGGGCATGGGCGTGTGTGTTGTCCTTAGCACAAGTTAGTTAGATTAAGTAGTGTGTAAGCCTAGGGACCGATGACCTCAGCAGTTTGGTCCCACAAACTTACCACAAATTACAATTTCTAAAAAACATGCCGGAATAAATATGCCTTCACTTTAAAGCACTTTTGGTGCATGTAGCACAACTAAAACCGCCAAACTACAACTACACACGACCGTACCACTGAAAGGCTGGGCTCCGACTACTTTGACTGCTGTAAGCAAAAAATGGTTCAAATGGCTCTGAGCACTATGGGACTTAACTGCTAAGGTCATCAGTCCCCTAGAACTTAGAACTACTTAAACCTAACTAACCTAAGGACTTCACACACATCCATGCCCGAGGCAGGATTCGAACCTGCGCGGTTCCAGACTGTAGCGCCTTTAACCGCTTGTCCACCACGGCCGGCTGCTGTAAGCATTCTCTATCTCCAATAGTGAAGGGGAGCTCGTGAATGAGTCGTTCAAATGAACGCTTACTTCAGTGAAGTGTGAACTAACCACTCAATTTCAATGAACTGGTACTTCAAACTCTTCACAGATAGCACACTCCACACTTTATTTCAAACTCTTCACAGATAGCACACTCCACACTTTTTCTAGATCACTCACTCTCTTCCCCTCTGCCACTACATCGGCGCTACGTCACTCGTCCTCGCTTCACTTGAGTCCTCCCTCTACTCAAGGTCCGTAAAAAAAAATACCTCTACTGCCTGTCGACGAATCGCGCGGTGTTTGTGGCGAACGATAGGTTTACGAGGGGTTGGGGAAGTTAGGGGCGAGGCGAAAGCAGCGTCAGTTGCTTCCTGCAGTGCTGACATCATTACCCGTGACTATTTGTGCAGTTAAACTTCGCGTCCACGGGTAGCCTACCGTTGGCAGCGCTTGCAGACAAATGAATATTAAAGATACAAACGAAGAGGCTGGCTGTGCGAGCACGCACAGACAACATGAAAATAAAAGGTTTGTTAATAACGCTGAAAGAGGGATTTTACCTGAAATCGTGCCAATGATTACAGGTGACAGTTTACGTTTTGAAGCTAGAGGGTTATTATTCTCAACAAAAATAAAATCTACAGGAAAACTTCTGAATAATTACTTAATGTAGGTATATAGACTTTGTGGCAGTGGTAGACAAACTCATTCTATTTTGCATTAAATTTTAAAAGGTACATAAAATTGGACTGCATTACATTGGTAGCCCTAGTTTTCAATCCATTAATACAACAAATGTTTCATTTGGAAGATAAAGACTTTTTTGGGCGCTTCACGAGAAAATGTCGAGCAAGATTAAATGTAATACCTTCTTTATATGTGACAGCCTTCTCTGTTTATCTTTCCTTTGTCCCCTTCCACCATGCTCCATTGAACTCACTGTCAGACGCTGTAAGAGCGTGAAACGTTGCGTGCACGTTACTGCATAGTTCGGCCATCTGTTGGTAAAATTATGAAGTATTACGAAGCTTTATTGTAAGAGCGAGGCGAAGCGAGCGTAGCCGCGGCTGAGCGGCGAACTGGGCAACTTCGCTATGCTTCCGTACTTCACGAGTGAACTACTTCATTTGAACGCTTCACGGCTAAGAGTGAAATGAGTGAAGTAGTTCACGGGAATGAACGAGTCCGACCCATCTCTAATCTCCAAGAGAAAATACGGGCGAAGAATACTCCGTACCGATTGGTCAGTTTTCTTTCAGGCCAATAGAAAAACATTATCCTCTCGCGTTAGGCCGCGCTTTTCATGACTAACCAATCAACAGATAACACACTTTCGAACTGTACATTTTCCCGAAGTAAATATTTAACATACTGTTGTTTTGCTTATACTTTACGTTATTAACTATTTTCATTTGCACTCGAATTAGCTTTATAAACTTATTTAACATATTACGACACAAAATTCCCCGTCGTCTGCATTCACACTGTCTCAAGACTTACTCACACTATAGCGTTCATTAGTACAATGATGATCTACATATTTATTTGAGACCACATTCACGCATCATTCACACTACTAAAAGCGTATAGAAAACTGTACAAACATAAATAAACAAAAAAGCCTTCAAGAATATACAGAACAATTCACAGAAACATTTTCTTGAACTGATTCTTGAATGTCTCTGTCCGCTACTGTACTCTGGTGGATGAAAGTGAGAACTACGTACTCGACTGAACCCGCTTCAGACCATCTGTCACTGTGCACGTATGAGTCATTCCCCCGATACACAGGCTCCAGACAGGGGCGAAATAAGGCGCCACGCCTCAGCTGGACACGACAGACGAGTAATAATGCAAAAAAGAACACATTGACACCGGTGTGTCAGACCCACCATACTTCCTCCGGACACTGCGAGAGGGCTGCACAAGCAATGATCACACGGACGGCTCAGCGGACACACCAGGAACCGCGGTGTTGGCCGTCGAATGGCGCTAGCTGCGCAGCATTTGTGCACCGCCGCCGTCAGTGTCAGCCAGTTTGCCGTGGCATACGGAGCTCCATCGCAGTCTTTAACACTGGTAGCATGCCGCGACAGCGTGGACGTGAACCGTATGTGCAGTTGACGGACTTTGAGCGAGGGCGTATAGTGGACATGCGGGAGGCCGGGTAGACGTACCGCCGAATTGCTCAACACGTGGGGCGTGAGGTCTCCACAGTACATCGATGTTGTCGCCAGTGGTCGGCGGAAGGTGCACGTGCCCGTCGACCTGGGACCGGACCGCAGCGACGCACGGATGCACGCCAAGACCGTAGGATCCTACGCAGTGCCGTAGGGGACCGCACCGCCACTTCCCAGCAAATTAGGGACACTGTTGCTCCTGGGGTATCGGCGAGGACCATTCGCAACCGTCTCCATGAAGCTGGGCTACGGTCCCGCACACCGTTAGGCCGTCTTCCGCTCACGCCCCAACATCGTGCAGCCCGCCTCCAGTGGTGTCGCGACAGGCGTGAATGGAGGGACGAATGGAGACGTGTCGTCTTCAGCGATGAGAGTCGCTTCTGCCTTGGTGCCAATGATGGTCGTATGCGTGTTTGGCGCCGTGCAGGTGAGCGCCACAATCAGGACTGCATACAACCGAGGCACACAGGGCCAACACCCGGCAACATGGTGTGGGGAGCGATCTCCTACACTGGCCGTACACCACTGGTGATCGTCGAGGGGACACTGAATAGTGCACGGTACATCCAAACCGTCATCGAACCCATCGTTCTACCATTCCTAGACCGGCAAGGGAACTTGCTGTTCCAACAGGACAATGCACGTCCGCATGTATCCCGTGCCACCCAACGTGCTCTAGAAGGTGTAAGTCAACTACCCTGGCCAGCAAGATCTCCGGATCTGTCCCCCATTGAGCATGTTTGCGACTGGATGAAGCGTCGTCTCACGCGGTCTGCACGTCCAGCACAAACGCTGGTCCAACTGAGGCGCCAGGTGGAAATGGCATGGCAAGCCGTTCCACAGGACTACATCCAGCATCTCTACGATCGTCTCCATGGGAGAATAGCAGCCTGCATTGCTGCGAAAGGTGGATATACACTGTACTAGTGCCGACATTGTGCATGCTCTGTTGCCTGTGTCTATGTGCCTGTGGTTCTGTCAGTGTGATCATGTGATGTATCTGACCCCAGGAATGTGTCAATAAAGTTTCTCCTTCCTGGGACAATGAATTCACGGTGTTCTTATTTCAATTTCCAGGAGTGTATATATAGGAAGCAGCGTGTTCCGATCGGATTTCTGAAAAGTGGGCGTTTTGCTCGCTCACACTCGCTTGAACTCATTACGCCATGCCATGGAGTACTCGAGTATGAATGCTGGGAGCGGGTAGGCTGTGGTCGAACGTGGAGGGTCTGGGCCGCCCACTCCCTCGGGCTCGCCGCACTGATGCTGCTATCATTATAGTAGTAACTCCGTGTGTCAGCAGGCTGGTATTGCTTCTGACATACTCCCATCACATGATGAAACTACACTCAGATTGATTTAGTTACGCTGTACATCTATAGTCATGGAAAAAAAGTGTTCATGCACCAGTTTTTATGTAGAATATCTATTTGTTAGAACTAAAGATCTCAACCAGATATGTTATTTGGTAAACTAAAAGTATGTGGTTTCCTTCCCAATCTATAGATATGAAAGGATTAACTAAATTAGCTTTCTGCAAAAAATAAATAAAAATTCTGTTCCAGCTCGCTTCACACAATGGGGAAAACAGCATTCATACACTACAAGAAATGTAAACACAGAAACGACAAACGAACCGCTTTCATCAAAGAACGCTTTCAGTGACAAGCTGCAACTTATGTATGTTACTTTTGGTACACGGGGAATGCCGTGCGACAGCAAAACGGGCCACAAAGGGAAGGAAACAACTGTAGAGGAGAGGCAAATAGTCATCTACCGACATAAAAAGGGAAAATAATTTTCAGAAATAACTGATACTGTCGAAAGAAGCTGAGCAAGTGTGCAGTCCATAATATCGCGATTTAGAGAAAGAAATATTCTCATTAATAGCGAAAGAAGAAGTCAACCACTGAAGTTAAAGCGAAGAGAATTAAATACGTTAATAAGAATGGTCAATAAAGATTCTAAATTTTCAGCTTCTGCATTGTCTGCGTATGTTAATGACCAGTTCACACCAAGGGCACTTTGCTATGGAAGTACTACAGATTAAGAAGCTAGGGTACCTAGAAGAAAACCATACATTAGCAAGAAGAACAAGAAGAGACTTGAATTTGCTCGAGAGAAAATAAGCAAGAACACAAGTCTCTGGAATTAGGTACTGTTTACAGATGAAAGTAAATTTAACATACACGGACGGGAAAAACCGCAGCAACAAAAAGTCATTAACGTACAGTAATGAAATTTCAGGAATACATTTGTCTAGGTAACGTATTTAAGTGATTAACACCGCAATATCACAGGATAATGTAAACACGAGATAAGCCACTGCAAATGTGAAATGCTGGTACATTAACAACCGGTTTCATCGTCAGAATGTTTAATGCACGCATGCAAATGTGCATGCATTGTGTGGTATAGGTGCCGGATATTAGCCGGCCGGGGTGGCCGAGCGGTTCTAGGCACTACAGTCTGGAACCGCGCGACCGCTACGGTCGCAGATTCGAATCCTGCATCGGGCATGGATGTGTGTGATGTCCTTAGGTTAGTTAGGTTTAAGTAGTTCTAAGTTCTAGGGGACTGATGACCTCAGAAGTTAAGTCCCATAGTGATCAGAGCCATTTTTTGAACCGGATGTCAGTTTGTGGGATGGAGTTCCATGCCTGTTGCACTTGGTCAGTACAAGGACAGTTAATGCTGTTTGTGGATGACGCTGGAGTTGTCGTCCAATGATGTCCCATATGTGCTCGATTGGAGACAGATCTGGTGATCGAGCAGGCCAAGGCAATATAACAACAATCTGTAGAGCATGTTAGGTTACAAAAGCGGCATGTGGGCGAGCGTTATCATACTGCAAAACACTAAGTGAAGTGCTGTTCATGAATGGCAGGTCGAATCACCAGACTGACATACAACTTTGCAATCAGGGTGCGTGGGATTACCACGAAAGTGTTCCAGTTGTCACACGAAATCGCGCCCCAGACCATAAATCCAGGTGTAGGTCCAGCGTGTCTAGCATGCAAACAGGTTGGTTGCAGGCCCTCAGATGGACTTCTAACCAACACACGCCCATCACTGGCACCGCGGCACAACCAGCTTTCATCATAAAACACAACAGACCTCCAACCTGCCCTCCAGTGAGCTCTCGCTTGACACCACTGAAGTCACCAATGGCGGTGTTTTGGGATCAGTGGAATGCACGCTACAGGGCGTCTGGCTCGGAGCTGTCCTTGAAATAACCGGTTTGTAACAGTTTGTTGTGTCACTGTGGTGCCAACAAGGGCTATACATGCAGTACGATGCGTCAGGGCTATACACCGAACACAGCGGCCTTCCCTCTCAATAATTCCACGTAGCCGTCCAGAGTACGGTCATCTTGTGTGACCACCTCTTCCAGGAATCATGTACAGTTGCTACATTCCTGCCAAGTCTTTCTGCAGTACCGCAGAAGGAACATCCAGCTTCTCGTAGCCCTATTATACGACCTCGTTGAAGTCGCCTTATAGGCATTGTTGACTAACGTTAACTCATCACGTCCAGCCTCAAAGGTAACTAAAGCTCACGACCACTACAGAGTGTATTTAAAGCAAACCTATCCTCCAAGTGACGCTACGAGCGCCACTCTCATGTGCCTGGTGCGAAGTCTCAATAGATATCATCATTCAGATGTAGAAATACGCCTACCAACTTTCGTTTATGTCGCACAACTCCTCCTTGGTGTCACGTTTCTTTTCTGTCAGTGTTTTTGTGTTTGATGGCAGAATTTTGGTGTGGAGATGATTAAATACTGAGTTGGATCCCAAACACGTTCAACTCACAGTACAGCAAGCCGTTGGAAGACTTATGGTATAGCGATGTAGGGCTAAATCTGGTGTTGGGAAACTTGTTTTTGTGAAAAGTAACATGGATAGATTTCAGTATTTAAATATCCTAAAAGAAAATCTGCAGAAAAGTTTTCGTAGCTTGAGCTTAGGCATAGAGTACTACTTTCACCAAGACAATGACCCTAAGCATACAGGGGAAATTGTTCGTCAGTGTTTGTTGTACCACGGCTCAAGTGGTTCAAATGGCTCTGAGCACTATGGGACTTAGAACTGCTTAAACCTAACTAACCTACGGACATCACACACATCCATGCTCGAGGCAGGATTCGAACCTGCGGTCGTAGTGGTCGCGCGGTTCCATACTGTAGCGCCTAGAACCGCTCGGCCACCTCGGCCAGCTGTTGTACCATGCTCCCCATGTTCTCACGTTTCCAGCACAGAGGGCAGACCTTAATCCAATTGATCATATTTAGAGTACACTTGAAAGAATGGTCAGAAAACATGAAATACGAAGTAAGACTGTCTAAAACAAGTCTACAACAAGAATGGGAAAATATTATCTCAGAGACTATCAAAACACTGATTCATTCCATGCCGAAGACGTTAACAGAAGTGATACAGAGAAGGGGAATGTTTACAACGTATTAACATCTTAATTATATTTACGTATCTTGTAGTTTTCTCTGTATGCATGAATTTTTTCCCCACTGTGTGAAGCCAGCTGGCGCACAACTTTTATTTACTTTTTGCAGGAGGCTAATTCAGTTACTCCTTTTATTGTACAGTAATCTTTAGCTCTAATAAACAAAATTATTCTACAAGAACAACGGTGTGTGAATACCTTTTTCCATTACTGTATATTCCTGAATGATAGTGTGTAATTGCGACATCATTGTGATCCTTATGGGAATAGCTTGTCTTCTACAATAATGAAAATTTAGAATCGTTTCAAGTTTCACAAGGAAACTAAGTATCTACCAACTTATGTAATGATAGTCGGTCTTGGAATGAAAAATCACATTTCTGTTTTTTATAACATCCTCTGCTTCAATGATTAAAATTTACGTATCTGAATTTTACCAACTAAGAAATTAGAAAATAAACAGGAACAAAACTGTCTCCAAACTACTCTCTGATACAGTTTTAATTACAATGAATTGTCAGGATGTCATCGATTTGTTTCGGATCAAGTCTGTTTCGTCTCTCCAATATAAAGATCCCTGCCAACTGATATCTCTTTCGCAAGGCATATTCCTCTTGCTAAATTAGATAGCTTGGAAAAAAAGAGGCTACTGCTATGCATGTACATTTCAAGTATATCGTCGTCGTCGTCATCACTATTCATTCGGATTAAATAAAAGTCAATTTCATCGATAGATAAAGTACGACACCGTGCACAGTCTGATCACCCAGAGAACAGTGTCTTAATTTTCTGGCTGGTGAGCAGGCATTATCTCGGTGGCCGTAAGTAAATATTTACAGGTATCAAAAAAACGTGAGTGTTGTGACTGACAATTCGCCGATTTTCACAAACACAAGTTTTATTGACGTAACTTCGCAAGGTTGATGACTGAACATACAAAAGAAAGGTAGCAATAACGAAAAAAGTATCCTAATTGAGGAAAACAAAAATTACTTCTAATTTTCCACAAAGGTTCGTGGTAACACACTCACACACTAGTAACAGTCCAATTCCGAGACGAACACGTAATCTTCAACGGCCGCAGTACACGGGGTTGGCACCCGGTGTGAAATGAACTTCGGGCCTGGTTCTAGCCCCTAAATAGCTGTCTCCAGCCAATCAGGTTTTGGCGTAGTGATACTTCCTGCAGGCTGTGGCTCGAACTCCCCTTGCAGGAAGTAGTGCTGGGAATGTCTGTTTCCATTATCTTGTATGTAAATAGCCAGTGTTTACCATGGTGCTGCTAGGTACGCCTTAGGCATAGACAACCTAGTCCTCTGTGGTGTTAAATGGGTTGCCAGCCCTCAAGGGCTACCTTGGCTTCGGTATAACACCCCTCCCTCCTTGGAAAAGCTGGTGCGGTTCGAGTGACCGCGGGGGAGAGAGTACCAATATAGCCCGGTGCCGTAGGATGATCTGCAGAAGTCCTCCTGAAGGAGGCGGTGGAACACGGCCGACGGAGAGCAGGGTGCCACTTTCCGCGCGAGGTGGCTGGAACGCCGCAGCGGTGGCGCTTACGAGGCGACGTCGGGCTGGGCAAGCGGCATGGGGACGTCTATGTCGTCCAATAGGAGATGGAGTAGGGTCCGAGGCTGGCGACCATGGAGCAGTTCGGCTGGACTCTTGTCACCCACTGATGTGGCCCTGTAGGTACTGAGAAATAACATAAGAGCTTCTTCTGGGGAACAGTCCTCCATGTAATTCTTCATCTGAGTGTTAAAAGTGCAAACAAGGCGCTCCGCCTCTTCATTGGATTGGGGATGGAAAGGAGGGGTAAAGACGTAGTGATTACCATTAACAAAACAGATTTGGCGAACTCTTGACTGCGAAATTGCGGGCTGTTGTCTGATACCAAGGTGACAGGAAGGCTTTCAATGGAAAATATTTTTGACAGGGCCATGATGGTATTCTCTGTGGTGATAGAGGAGCATCGGATGATGAAAGGGAAGTGGGAGTAGGCATCCGTGATGAGTAACCAGTAATCGCCGAGGGTCCTGCAAACTCCACATGGATGCTTTCCCATGGGAGGGAAGCGGCTGGCCAGGATTGGAAGGACCCAGCACTGTGCGGGAGGGGCCTGGGTACACTGCTGACAACCCCGAACCATGTGCTCCACGTCCACTTGTCATGCCTACCCAGAAGACATGGCGACGTGCGAGGGTTTTCGTCCGGGCAATACCCCAGTGACCTTGATGTAAGACGTGGAGAATCCAGGACCACAGGGAAGTTGGTACAATGACTCGTGGAGTGGCGTCATTTTCCGCATGGAGGAGCGCCCCGTTGACGGCCACCAGTTGATGGCAGATGGAGAAGAAGAATCGGAGGTCAGCCTGGGCGCGAGGTGGAGGAAGCGTCGGCTAGCTGTGGTGAACATAGCGGGGCACCAGTTGGAGGAGTGGATCGGCGGTCGTTGTTGCGGCCACCCACTCAACTGTGACTGGGAATGCAGCTAATGCATCCTGTATGTCGTCATCGACCTGAAAAATTAGGAGGCCTGACATATCGAATGCCGAATCCTGGCCGGAGGGGAGCCGAGGCAAGGCATCGGCGTTGGCATGCTGGCTGGTGGGCCAGAAATAGATAGTGTACCTAAGACGTGAAAGGAATAGGGCCCATCGCTGCAGACAGTGAGAAGTCTTTGACGGTAACTCGGCTGACGGAGAAAATAAGGCAACGAGGGGCTTATCGTCAGTGAAAAGATCTACAGTAAAGTTATGGGAGGAATTTAGTCCAGGCAAATATGATGGCTAGGGCCTCCTTCTCAATTTGAGAATATTTGCATTGGGCCTCAGTAAGGGATTTAGATATGTATGCCACCAGGCGTTCTGATCCATCGGGTAGACGGTGCGAAAGGACAGCTCCAACACCATAGTCTGATGTGTCCGTAGCCAAGAGGAGAGGAAGAGAGGGGTTATACTGCAGAGTGCAACCTCTGCTTTAAGGTTTGGAAAGCCGATTCACAAGCCTGGGACCAATGAAAAGGCACGTTCTTTCGGCGTAGGTGATAGAGGGGTGACACAATGTGGGCGGAAGAGAGAATGAACTTTCGATAGTAAGCAATTTTACCCAGTAAAGACCGGAATTGGTGGACATCGCGCAGACATTGAAGGGCCGTTATAGCGGAAGGAGGTAGGCGATATGCCACTGAGGGAAATGATGTGACCCAGGTAGGAGATAGCAGGTTGAAAAAAAGGAGAATTTAGCAAGGTTGCTTTTTAGGCCCACAGTCCACAGGCGCAGGAACAATTGTCGCAGATGACTGAGATGTTCATCCATGGTACGGCCGATGACGACAGTTTATACAACCTAACACATACTGCAAGAGCTGCTCCAAGTAACGCTGAAAGATGGCCGGTGCACTAGGGATGCCATACGTGAGGCAGTTCAACCGGAACAGCCCAAACGGGGTGTTGACGATGGCCAAGTGAGTAGAAGGCCCATATAAAAGTATTTGGAGTTAGGCCTCAGGAAGATCAATCTTCAAAAAAAATTGCCCCCCTTCGAGCTTGGAGAACAGGTCCTCAGGATGCAGGAGGGGATAGTGTTCAACATGTAGCTGAGGGTTAAGCATAGCCTTGAAGTCGCCACCAACTCGAAGACGCCCATCTAGTCTCTTGACGACGACCAAGGGTGTCGCCCACGAACTGTAACGGAGCGGAGTGACGACTCCCTCCATGTTGCGACGGTCCATTTCTTGTTGAAGAGGCTGCTGGAGAGCGTGGGGAACCTGCAGCGCCCGGACGTACTTCAGGCGGGCAGACAGTTTCAGCTGGAGCGACGCATGAAAATCTTGAGCACAGCCGACGCCCGGCGAGAAGAGGTCCTGGAATTCCATGCACAAGGTATCGACTGCCGGGAACGGAACCTGGGAGACACCAGATGAACATTGTCGTCGATGGTGAAGCCAAAGGCCTGAAGAGATCCGCCGTGGCCGCATTGTTGACCACAAGGAAGGTAGCTTCCCGGCAAATCAATTTATACATGACGAAAGCTGTGAACTGACCCAAGAGGGCGATCGCTTGCTTATTACAAGAAAGGAGGCGCCAAGGTATGGGCGTCAGGTGGGGGCGCTCCAATCTTCGCATAAGAGGAATAGTTGATCAGTGAGACCACTGCTCCAGTACACACCGGCATCTGCAGCGGCCAACTGTTGACCTGAACGTCGATCATCAGCTTGGAAGATCCCGAAGACTGCACCTGGTTGACATCCATGGGTATAGACCCCCGACGGGCATTGGCCGTATGAGGAGGGGGCTGCCGAGATCGGCAGACCGAGCTGACATGTCCGTTACGGGTACACACTTCACAATACACCCACCTGTCAGGGCAGTCTTCCTGTGCATGGTTCTTAAAGCATCCTGGGCAGGACGGCTGCCAGAGGGGCTGGCAGCGCTAGTGAGGGCGCGGGGACCTCCGTGCACAGACGGTCTGCGCCGGACTCGCGAAGCCGTCCGAGGGCGCAAATTCCTGGACAGGGCGGCTGCACTGTCGACGCTGTGCAGAACAGGATGGCCGGCGCTGGTCATCGGAAGGAACGGCGGGAACGTCTTCGACCTCCGCCAGTGATGCGATGGGCCCCGAGGCGTCGTGGTCGCGGAGGACCGCCACTTCCTCCCAGGATTCCAAACTCTTATCGGCCGCCGTAGAGACTTCGTACTTGAATACTAGATCAATGATCTGGTCCAGAGCAGGATCGTCGAGTCTGTGGGTGTCGCGCCGGAAAGCCGCGTCAGGGGCAGCCTGAATGAGGTGGTCGCAAACCATCTCGTCCACGTAGGATTCTTTGGAGACTCATGTGTTGAAGTGACATTTCCGGTTGAGACCTTGCAGTTCCGCTGCCCACTGGCGATAGGATTGACCAGCCTTCTTGCGACACTGGTAAACTTCGACACGGGCAGCCAACACGTGGAACCGTCGTCGGTAGTAAGCTGCAAAAACCTCACAAATCTGGGAGAAAGTCAAAGAATCTGGAGGTCGAGGTTGGAGTTTCGTCAAGAGAACATACACTTTGGACTGGTTCCAGGACAAAAAGTAGGAACGACGAGCAGCCTCCTGGACAAACTGATGGATTTGAAAATGCTGCTGGAGCCGCTTCTCGTATGTTTCCCAGTCTTCAGTATCCTCGCTGAAACCGGGAAAGGGCGGAACCGGGAGGTTTTGCAAGAGTTCCGTAAATAAACGTTCATATGTATCCTGAGAGTTCTTGCAAAACCGTTGAAAACCTTGTAGTAAGTCATGCACACTATTGACCAGCTGCTAAAGGACAACTTCCGCCATGAAGAAGACACACGCAGGCATCAAGTCATGGCCGTTTGTGTTGTGGCTGACAATTCGCAATTTTTCACAAACACAACTTTTACTGATGTAAGTTCACAAGGTTGATGACTGAACATACAAACGAAAGGTAACGATAACAAAAAAAGTCTCCTAATTGAGCAATCAAAAGTTTACTTCTAATTTTCCACAAAGGTTTGTGGTAACACACTCACACACTAGTAACAGTCCAATTCCAAGACGAACACGTAATCTTCAATGGCTGCACTACACAGGGTCGGCATCCAGCGTGAACTGAACTTCGGGCCTGGTTCTAGCCCCTAAACAGCTGTCTCCAGCCAATCAGGATTTGGGGTAGTAATACTTCCTGCAGGCCGTGGCTCGAGCTGCCCCTGCAGGAAGTAGTGCTCGGAATGTCTGTTTCCATTATCTTGTATGTAAATAGCCGGTGTTTACCATGGTGCTGTCGGGTACGCCTTGGACATAGACAACCTCGTTCTCTGTGATGTTATATGAGTTTCCGGCCCTCAGGGGCTACCTTGGCTCCGGTATAACACAGAGTAAAATATTGTTTTTGTAATTTCATAATTGCCTACCTGGAACTGATATTTCGTCACAAATTTGATTCACAGCATTAAATATCTCATATCTATCATAAACGGTCATCATGTTTAATAACTGGAATGGCAGCCACAGAAATATTGCTATTCTGTGCAACGTCCGAATTTCGGCTTTCTCCTCTGAGAAAGAGACAGTGCTTTTCCAGCGCTCATACACTCCTGGAAATGGAAAAAAGAACACATTGACACCGGTGTGTCAGACCCACCATACTTGCTCCGGACACTGCGAGAGGGCTGTACAAGCAATGATCACATGCACGGCACAGCGGACACACCAGGAACCGCGGTGTTGGCCGTCGAATGGCGCTAGCTGCGCAGCATTTGTGCACCGCCGCCGTCAGTGTCAGCCAGTTTGCCGTGGCATACGGAGCTCCATCGCAGTCTTTAACACTGGTAGCATGCCGCGACAGCGTGGACGTGAACCGTATGTGCAGTTGACGGACTTTGAGCGAGGGCGTATAGTGGGCATGCGGGAGGCCGGGTGGACGTACCGCCGAATTGCTCAACACGTGGGGCGTGAGGTCTCCACAGTATATCGATGTTGTCGCCAGTGGTCGGCGGAAGGTGCACCTGCCCGTCGACCTGGGACCGGACCGCAGCGACGCACGGATGCACGCCAAGACCGTAGGATCCTACGCAGTGCCGTAGGGGACCGCACCGCCACTTCCCAGCAAATTAGGGACACTGTTGCTCCTGGGGTATCGGCGAGGACCATTCGCAACCGTCTCCATGAAGCTGGGCTACGGTCCCGCACACCGTTAAGCCGTCTTCCGCTCACACCCCAACATCGTGCAGCCCGCCTCCAGTGGTGTCGCGACAGGCGTGAATGGAGGGACGAATGGAGACGTGTCGTCTTCAGCGATGAGAGTCGCTTCTGCCTTGGTGCCAATGATGGTCGTATGCGTGTTTGGCGCCGTGCAGGTGAGCGCCACAATCAGGACTGCATACGACCGAGGCACACAGGGCCAACACCCGGCATCATGGTGTGGGGAGCTATCTCCTACACTGGCCGTACACCACTGGTGATCGTCGAGGGGACACTGAATAGTGCACGGTACATCCAAACCGTCATCGAACCCATCGTTCTACCATTCCTAGACCGGCAAGGGAACTTGCTGTTCCAACAGGACAATGCACGTCCGCATGTATCCCGTGCCACCCAACGTGCTCTAGAAGGTGTAAGTCAACTACCCTGGCCAGCAAGATCTCCGGATCTGTCCCCCATTGAGCATGTTTGGGACTGGATGAAGCGTCGTCTCACGCGGTCTGCACGTCCAGCACGAACGCTGGTCCAACTGAGGCGCCAGGTGGAAATGGCATGGCAAGCCGTTCCACAGGACTACATCCAGCATCTCTACGATCGTCTCCATGGGAGAATAGCAGCCTGCATTGCTGCGAAAGGTGGATATACACTGTACTAGTGCCGACATTGTGCATGCTCTGTTGCCTGTGTCTATGTGCCTGTGGTTCTGTCAGTGTGATCATGTGATGTATCTGACCCCAGGAATGTGTCAATAAAGTTTCCCCTTCCTGGGACAATGAATTCACGGTGTTTTTATTTCAATTTCCAGGAGTGTAATAACTGCAGTTAATACACCATAATACGATAATTGTTGAACTGCCAAATATCAGTGACACTGAAACTGGCATTTTACAGTGAAGTACGAGGGCTTTTTTTTCAGCTTCTGATCGAACATGAAATGGAAACTACTGTGAAAATCGAAAATGTTTTATTTGTAACATTTAGCTATACCTTCCAACTACTTATCTACGTAATCACCCCTTCGGCCTACAAGCAATCGGATTTTTGAATTTTTTTTTTTTTATATTTTTGGTATGCGAAGGTCAGAACTGAAATATTAATCCGCCAAAATAGTTCGATGCAACTCTCAAAAATTCTAGAGGAAATTGACTTTTAAGTTTTCCGAATGCCTGTAATATGCTAAAGCAAGGTCGATTATTCTGGACAGGCTGTGCGGTAGAAAGCTCGCCTGCCACGTGGTGGTTTTAGGTTCGATTCCCAGCTAAAGGAAATTTTTAAACAGAGGTGCGTGTTCTACTAGCAATTCGGTGAAGTTTGAAATACATGAAGATGTAAAGAAATCAGTAGTGCTCGAGATTGATAAGCGCTTGTTTGAGTCTCGTTTTGGTCATTATTTTTTGTTTTTTTTTCGTTTGTTTCGAAGACTTAAGTTATGTAAATATGCAATTCATCGAACATATGCTAATTACCAGATATCTAATTACTATTTTTATGAAAAATGCGCGTCTTCTTATTTCTAATTACATATCGCTCAAAAATCATGTTTTCTTTGCAAGTATAAATTCTTAATTACTGACATTTTTTTTATAAAAGGTTGTCTCAATTAAGAACACGTTAAAAAAATCTTCTTTTTCATCTTTACGTATCTTACGTTTCATGGAAATATTCACGGACTATGCACCTTTGGTTAAAATTATGGCAGTGCTGGGAATCGAATTGTTGGCATATACAGCATAGGTGACCACTCTACCACACAGCCACACGACCTCTTAAGAGCCATCAGTCTTGTTTTAGCATATTCAAGATGGTCAGAAAAATCAATGTTGATTTTCTCTAGAATTTTTGAGAATTGCATCGAACTGTTTTGTGGGCGGGGAGGGGGAGGGGGGAATATTCGAGTTATGAACTTCACGTTCCACAAATATATAACATTTGAAAAATCCGATTGCCAATAGGTCCTCTTGTTAGGGATTTGTCTTAGCGTGGTACGAACTTCCAATTCTCTCCTCGTAGAAGACAGCCGCCTGTGTTTTCCACCAATTCCTGCGCTATTCTGAAGCTCACTGTCTGTGCCAGAATGCCGTCTTTATAGCCAGCAGTTCATGTAAGCAAAGAAAAGAAGTTCTTGTCCGAGCTGTATGGTGAGTGGTCAAACACTTCCCATCGAAATTACTGCAGGAGCTTCGTTGTTGCACCTGCAGTGTGCGACGGAGCACTGTCACGAAGAAGGGAATGCGTAACAGATACTTTATGTGGGCTGTACGAAATCAGGCGGAAGCTCTCACCAGGCACTTCTTGCTAGGCATCAGAAACACAGCGAGTAAGAGTCTGATGTTTGGGTTGCATACTTCATAAGTCAAGGCGCCGCTGTTATATAAGTACAAACGGACATCCCTCGTTACCGCTGTAGTTCAGTGAGTGCGACAAGTCTGAGAACTGTGGCGCTGTAGTCGCTTGTACTCGGCGACTCTTTCTCTCTTGCATTGTATTGTATTGTATTGTATGTTAACCGGGGGCCTAGAAACGACGGAGAGACTCCGTCCCCGCCGCAGCCGAAGTGGTCCACAATAGAGTCCTGCATGACCGAGTAAGCGAGCACAAAATACGAGATGGGCCGAGCACACCTTAACTGGATATGCTGCCAGCACTAGTTCTTGTGATCGAGCATAGAAGGACGGCCGGTGTGGCCGTGCGGTTAAAGACGCTTCAGTCTGGAACCGCATGACCGCTACGTCGCAGGTTCGAATCCTGCCTCGGGCATGGATGTGTGTGATGTCCTTAGGTTAGTTAGGTTTAAGTAGTTCTAAGTCCTAGGGGACTGATGACCACAGATGTTAAGTCCCATAGTGCTCAGAGCCATTTGAACCATTTGAACCGTCGTGTACTATTGCGCAGTCTTTTCAAAATTTGCAAGTAGAAAGCCTAGTTAAGTGCCTTACCCTTCGGAACAAACTCTCAATGGACAACTTCTCTCACATCGATCGATAAAACAAATCCGTGTTGTTTTAATATTTTATTTCACTTTCGCTGGGGCCGGAAGGGAGAGGGGGGAAGAGCGGGGGGAGGAGGGGGAGAAGGTGACGCGAGCTCTTGAAGTCTTCCACTGGCTTAATTGTTGCTTTGGTTCAAGTCACCTGTGATAATTTTTGAAAAAAAAAATGGCTCATTTCGGAACTCTTTTTTCAAAGCACAGCATGCTTCTCCCTTACTTTGTTTTTGTTTAGCAATCGTGGCATGACTTTGACAGCCACCTTTTCCATCCTAAATCTTCTGTCACAATTGTTAAACTTTACTCCAAGTCACTTCCGACAGCTCCACAATTTCTTCAACGATCCGGCGTCGATCTATGTTGTTGACTGCACAAATATTTTCCACATTTCCATGTGTTCGGGCCGTGGAAGGACGACCAGAACGAGGTTTGTTTTCCACTGACATTTCACCACTTTTGAAAAGGGAAACCACTTAAACAGTTGAGTTTTTTCACATAGCACCGTCCTTGTACGTATTTTTAACATTTCAAAAATGTCGATTCCACTTTTTACTAGCAAAAAGCAGTTAACCAGTACACTGTTTACGAAAATCAGCCCGTTCAAAAACAACAGTCACAAAAACAGTTCACACTGTAATCATTCCGGAACTAGTCCTCGACCTTCCACTCGGCCTACTGACTCTGGAATGTTCGCTCTGTGCTCTCCTAGGGGCAAAATGCGGTACTACGAAAGCTCTGCCAACCAAAATGTTAGTTTGGTTTCTTTTGGTTACCCCTCGTACAAATCTACATAGAGTATGATTATTTTTAGATTGTTAAGGTCTCAGTAGTCAGATTCAAGCCACTAGTGGCATGGTAACATGACACTCAAATTCTACATAAAGCTGACCACTGCCAGCTATCAAATTTTGTCGTTTAATAAATTTCTAAGGTTTTATTTCATACAATAATTTCTGCTAAAACAACGGTTGCGTTAGCATTACAGTTTAACTCAAGGGTAATAGCTACAGTATCAGAGCTGATAGAGCGTTACGTAATTGCTCAGTTGTAAGCTATTATGCTTCATTAATCCATATTTTCTAGAAGATCTGAATAATTTTATGCCAGCAGAAGTCTACCGCACATGATGCCTCTACAGTAACTGCTGACTCCTATGGTGTGTTATCACGTCATGTGATTAAACAAAAGTAATTTCAAGCAAGCCTTGGCTTAAATTGTGTAGTTACTCACATAAATTATTTTCTTCAAGGTATATACAGTGGAAATATTACGCTTATTACTCTGTCTGCCCCATTTATGTTCTTGGTGCTTGCAGTTCACTTGCAGATAGAGGAGGTTGGTTATAATTAAATGTTCGCTATATGAGCCAGAACAGACGGGAAAACTATTTACCGTATGGGAACCAAACTTTATGGGAAGGATGTTCTGACTGGATGCCGCAGTACTTGCGTTGTTAGTAGTGTTAGTGTCATGAATTGCAGTTAGGCGCCGATACTTGCACAGAGATGTATCGTCGAATCACAAGCATGAGTATGCATGACAGTTGCAGTCAGTCAACAAGGGACTGGACGAGGTGAGCAGGGCTTTACTCGTAAAAATGTTTTATCAAAACAACAGCAATACCGCTGCTGCTCTCCGCGAGTATCGAGGTATTAAAGGAAACGTGGAGAGGTTCTTTTTCCGCACCGGGGTTGAAGAACATGATTCGAAAACTAAATTAACTGGCAACTAAATTAACTGGGAATTGCTCCTAGGTGAGGCCGACGGCCAATTGCTCCACACATTGTTGAAGAAGTTACTGCTGCCATGGCTGAGAATGTTGGACGCTATGTGCGATCTTCAAACAGTGCACGAGCTGTGTCACGACAGTTGAACATTCCACGGTCCATCGTTCGAAAACTGCTGCGAACAGTTGTGAAATGGTATCTCTAGTGCTGTTTCGGGCTGTCGTAGATGAAGGTGGTCGTCACACTGAAGAGCGTTTATAAACAGGGAAGTAAACAAGGAACGCGGTTAACGAATGATACCGTCTCATGTGGAAATAATTTTTTTTCTGTGGCTTGTTCATTATTTCTCTTCCGCATGTCCTTACAAATGTACCCACAGAGTTTCATTGTCCTGCGATCACTCGTTTTTATGTACAGAAAATTTAATTATAACCACTCTGAATATAACGCGGTCTATGTGTTGCCTGTCATTCATGTTTACACGCTGACAGTATCTGAAGTTTCATAATCATCGTCCCGCACTGTGCCATAAATGGAAATTATTCCAGTATGTGTAGCCGCCATTACATTATAGTCATAATAAATACTATCTGATAATAATGGAAGAGACTGGTTGTTGCGGATTTGTCTATGAGAACATGACTGTTTTTCGTGCTTGCTACATTAATGCCTGTTAAAACAGCAATTACAATTTTAATATGCGTTTTACTAGGTCATGTTCGGACACTGAGGAGATAGACAGGAACTGTCGATGACATACCTCGCTCATGTCGCCCAAGGGCTACTACTGCAGTGGATGACCACTACCTACGGATTATGGCTCGGAGGAACCCTGACAGCAATGCCACCATGTTGATAATGCTTTTTGTGCAGCCACAGGACGTCGTGTTACGACTCAAACTGCGCGCAATAGGCGCAACTTCACTTCCGACGTCCATGGCGAGGTATATCTTTGCAACCGCGACACCATGCAGCGCGGTACAGATGGGCCCAATAACATGCCGAATGGACCGCTCAGGATTGGCATCACGCTCTCTTCCCCGATGAGTGTCACATATGCCATCAAGCAGACAATCGTCGAAGACGTGTTTGAGGCAACCCGGTCAGGCTGAACGCGATTGAACAAGGTAGAGATTCTCTGATGTTTTGGGATGGCATTATGTGGGGGCCGACGTACGCCGCTGGTGGTCATGGAAGGCGCCGTAACGGCTGTACGATACGGGAATGCCATCCTCCGACTGATAGTGAAACCATATCGGCAGCATATTGGCGAAGCATTTGTCTTCATGGACGACAATTCGCTACCCCATCGTGCACGTCTTGTGAATGACTTCCTTCAGGATAACGACATCGCTCGACTAGAGTGGCCAGCATGTTCTCCAGACATGAACCCTATCGAACATGACTGGGATAGATTGAAAAGGGCTGTTTATGGACGTCGTGACCCACCAACCACTCTGAGGGATCTACGCCGAATCGCCGTTGAGGAGTGGGACATTCTCGACCAACAGGGCCTTGATGAAACTGTGGATAGTATGCCACGACGAATGCAGGCATGCATCAATGCAAGAGTACGTGATACTTGGTATTAGAGGTACTGGTGTGTACAGCAGTCTGGACCATCACCTCTGAAGGTCTCGCTGTATGGTGGTACAACATGCAATGTGTGGTTTTCATGAGCAAGAAAAAGGGCGGAAATGATGTTTATGTTGATCTCTATTCCAATTTTCTGTACATGTTCCGGAACTCTCGGAACCGAGGTGATCCAAAACTTTTTTGGATGTGTGTATTATAGAAGTGTGGGTGTAGCAGTAATATATTTACAACGTTTTCACGATGGTATTTGGTAACATACACTGTCGGAAAAATAAACGCAGCACCAAGTAGGAGTTGTGCGACATAAGCGAAAATTGGTAGGATTGTTTGTACATTTAAAAGATGATGTCAATTCAAATTTCGTGCATAAGAGTGGTGCAAGTAGCGCCACTATGAAGATAAAAATCAAGTTTGTCTTAAATACACGTTTCAACGGTCGTGAGCGTTAGTTACCTTTGACAGTGGATGTGGTGCGTTGATGTTAGTTAAGAATTCCTTTGAGGCGACAAAGACGCTATTATCATCACCGTTCAGAGTTTATATGGAGTCCTGTAAAAGGCCTACGAGTAGCCGAAGGTTTCTTTTGCGATATTGCAGAAAGACATGACAGGAATGTAGCCACTGTACATGATTGCTAGCTGCGGTGACCACGACAACGTTCCGTCAGAAGACAGGGCCCAGGACAGCACATGGCATTACCTAGAGGGAAGACCATTGTGTTCAGCTTATGAATCTGCCGCATCGTACAGCATCTGCAGCAAAATCTTGAACAGCAATTGGCACCACAGTGACAGAACGAACTGTTATGAATCAGTTACTTGATTGATAGTTCCAACCAGATGCCCTGTAACGTGCATTCCACTGACCCCAAAACACCACCATTTGCGATTCCAGTGACATCAAGCGAGAGCTCATTGGAGGACAGGGCGCCGGTCTGCTGTGTTTTCTGGTGAAAGCTGATTCTGCCTCTGTGCGAGTGATATCTGTGTGTTGGTTAGGAGTGCCTGCAACCAACCTGTCTGCACTCTAGACACAGTGGACCTACGTCTGGATTTATGGTCGGGAATGTGATTTCGTATATCAACAGGAACACGCGCCTGGTTATCCCATACACCTTGACTGAAAATTTGTACGTTGATTTGGTGATTCGACCTGTTGTGCTGCATTATGAACAACATTCCAGGGGAGTTTTCCAACAAGATAACGTTCAGCCACATACCGCTGTTGTAACCCAACATGCTCTACAGAATGTCGACAAGTTGCCTTGGCCTGCTCGATCTCCAGATCTGCCTCAAATCTAGCCCATATGGGCCACAGTTCCAGCTTCATCCATAAACAGCATTAACCGTCCCTGTATTGACCGACCAAGTGGAAGGTATGGAACTCCATCCCACAAACTAACATACAGCATTGGTACACTACAACGCATACACGTTTGCAACCTTGCACTCGACATTCTGGCGATTACACCAGTTATTAACGTACCAGAATTTCATATTTGCAATGGCTTATCCCGCAATTACATTATCCAATGATCTTGCAATGTTAATCACTTAAATGTGTTAACTAGACAAATGTATTCCCTAATTCGATTACTTTATATTAACTATCATTTGGTGTTGCGACTTTTTTCCTTCTGTGTATGATGATACCACCATAATGATCTATTCTCGTTATTTTCCTGATTCTCTGCTCCTCCCGTAGCGGCTCCTTTAATTACACTACTACCTATCTAATTAACGAATCAGAATGAGATATAAGAATCGTTCCTGGCGTAACACATTACTGCATCAGAGATTCTAACAGTTCTTTGTTCCTTGCGAATTTTTGCTTGTGGAGGGCTACGTTGACCAAATTGAAATGAGAGAATCCAATAAACTGCTTGCAATTTCCGTAGCGGAAAAGGCGAAGGTTTGCTTACCTCGTGTTTTGTAAAGCTGTCTTGAAGTCCTCACTGGTTTCTTCTCTGCCGGGCACAGATACTAACATGTATACAATGAACTGTGAGTGATGGAAAGTCTCAACGATACTCCAATCAGTCTCGAAATGACCTTATTTTATTAAAAACAACGATAAAACGGTCTTTAGAGTCAGACTAATAGCAATACTTCAACCTACGTTCTTGGAGTCTAATCTTCACTTATCGAGCACCATTGCAAGTACATAAGATCGTCTCCACAAGATTTTAACCACTATTCGAAATCGCACACACACGAGATCGCATATAAACGTTGTCTGAGGCGCTTTTAATCACCAAATTATTATTATTATTATTATTATTTTTTTTTTTTTTTGAGAATATGCTATCTGTCCACATCACGTTCGTGTTGCCTTTCCAAAAAGGATCTAAATGTTTTCCGTGGCTGACTAATATTTTAACTTAATTTGAACAGTACAAAATTTACACTCGTATGAAGTATATGGTGTCGGCATAAAAGTTAGTCCTAGACTGAGTAGTGAGCTAGCTTCAGTGTTTCGTACCTGCCTGCACATGGCGCTTTTCTGATTGGTCGGTTTAGTCAGCCAGTGACTGACAACATTATATAAAATTGTAATTGTAATGTGAGCTTAATTTAGGACTTAATGAAATCATGTTTAGGTATCTGTCAGCGTGCATAATGTCGAGTACTGTTGGAGGCGTAGATAAAGTTTAAATAGTTCATTTTAATAAACAGAGTTAGGCACTTGCTGCCAAGTATCCAGTGCGAATCGCCGCATTCTCTGCATTATCCAGAAGGATACGTTTTGTGATCATCTGTCGTTTGGTGGGCGTGGAAGTTATACTGATCTCCACTGCTTGCTGGCTTATAGCACAGTGAGCCTTGCTGTACTGTATGATGAAATCTCATAAAATGATGGGTGACATGGGGCATAAATACCACACACCTCCTACGACTATTCACTCGCTATCAGGACAGAGTTCGTAAATGTAAACAAAGACACATTTCTTCTGTTTTGCAAAAATGTGCACATAGTTCTGTTCTGTAGAAAATGAAATTTCACAAGGACAGTTGTAACGTTACGTGTATATAGGCGAGTTATTGGTCCGCCCAGGGCTCGTAATGAGGAGAGCTGAATTTGCTTGCTTGACTCGGTGCGAGTCAGCGGGACGAGGGCGTCACGCGGCGGCGTCAGTCGAGTACGGGTACAGAGCCCAGCACCGTCGCCGTAAATTTGTAAATCCCAAGGTGGGTAATTTGGACGGCCGTTTTTAGTGTAGCCTTTGAGCAGGAGACAATGCTCCATAAATGGTGGAGTGTCAGACAAGCTGAAAGATGGCTTCTTACAGCACTTTGAGAGTCTATAATAATTTACAATCAAATATTGATGCAAATCTGAATACATCAGCAATCCCAGAAATATGAGGCACATCCAAAGACTCAACAATATTTTCAGTATCTTTAAAACAACAAAAGTTAAAAATTAACAGTGACTAATAGTTTTCACAGTAAACCTCGAATTAACAACTTTTAAGCACTTCACGCAATTTCGACTGCATTGCACTGTAGCTAGCGTCGCTGAAATCTACGGCTCTGTATCTATTTTATTTTTAGTTTATTACGCTTTTTACTTCTTTTCAATGTTCAAATGTTTGTCAGAACATCATGTCCTGCACAATTACACAGATAATGAATACTGCATAAATACCTCATATTTTGTCATACTTGTGAATATATTTAATGAACAGTTTACTATTTTGCATGTAACTTTATTTAAATATTAACTTCAATTGCAAATACAAAATCACGGCAATTTAAAAAGCGATCAGTCGCATGTGTTATCTGACACCACCTTTCTAAATAAGTTCCAAAAGCAGGTCTAAATGAAAGTTTGAACAGTATTAATGACAATCTGTTGTTATTTACCATGAGTGCGCTTGTGCAAGAATAATGTTTATACATTTATGAACAAACCTTTATTTATATTTATTATGAATGTCCAGCCGCTGTGGACGAGCGGTTCTAGGCGCTTCAGTCCGGAACCGCGCTGCTGCTACGGTCGCATGTTCGAATCCTGCCTCGGGCATGGATGTGTGTGATGTGCTTAGGTTAGTTAGGTTTAAGTAGTTCTAAGTCTAGGGGACTGATGATCTCAGATGTTAAGTCCCATAGCTCTTAAAGCCATTTGAACCATTTTTTTTTATTATGAATGGTTTGAGTGTGACTGTTTATTACATTTCTTTATTTAAATATCGTTGTAATATATTAGTTTAGTCGAGGAAGTGGTCAAGTTGAGTCAAATGATGTCCATAGAAAGTAAGGACGATGTATTTTTGGTGGGGAGGCCTTCAGCCAATGGTAAAGCAGGCAGTAGCGGAACACCATAGGAGTGAAGTGGAGACTGGGACTTTTCGAATGATGAGCTCAAGGGAGCAATTATGGACTTTTTTTACGCGAGTTCTAGGAGGAAGTAGACCTGCATGTGGTAACGAGTGGTGTTCGATTATGGAAGCGTTTGATTGTGGGCAGTGAACAGCCGCTACTATATTTTAACTTCAGAAGGGACTCAATGCTTCGAGAGGTGTGAATGTGCTCCAGCGTAAGACACTGACTTCTTCTGTTTGTATTACAGAACTGAGGATAGGCAGAGTATGAGTTACAGTCACTACATGGCTTGTGTTAATTTGTAGATCATCATTTTGAACTCTGAACTGTTTTGTGGTGGTTAATATTTCTTGTATTTTGATTATGAAATGGATATGGTTTTGACGTATCTTTTATGATTACATAGTTTTGGGATTTTGTTACCATTCTCGTAACATGCTAATTGTGCCTTAACTGCATTTGATAAGGGTATTTACTGCCTGTATTTTAATTGAATATCATAGGGCCACTTCCTGTTTGTTTGAGATGTCCTTTCTTAAATAAATATCATTCAGCATAATTCTCTGTCGTCTTCATCCATTACAAATGTTAGATCAGAACCCTTGTTATTAAATTATTCTACTTTATTTGTATTTCTGTTTGTTTTGTTAACTGGTAATTCTAGTCAACACATAGACTATTTGACTGCAGGATCACAGCTACAGGTTATTATTTGCAGCAAATTAGTTGCAGGGCATGAAAGTAGACCTGTGCGGATCGACATTATGACTACATCGAGCTATTCTTTTTAAACAGAGTTGTGCATAGCCCAAGTACCTAAGCTATGAGCAGGTACAGGTAAAGACGCAACTGGTTTGCTCGTATGAGATGCTATTTAGGAAGAGCAACTACACTAGCAGTAACCATTAGATCATTAGGTACCATCAAAAATTCATACCCTGACAGTGAATATTGTTATATAATTGGAACAATTACCACTATCAATTGAACATTTATCACGGTATATTTGTTTCTGATGATTTCCAGTAAGTTTCTCTACAGTCCTGCATAAACTCTTTTATTTACGTCATTATTGACGCATCTTTTAAAATTTTCCAAAATTGCTCTTGAAATCTGTATTTGATAGTGTTTGGATATCACTCCCAACTAACACCAAATGGAAATAAATTTATGTTTTTTATATTCACATACTTTTCTTTTATCTGACAGGCTTAGGAAGGAGGAACCCGCCGATAAGTAAAAATTTTTTTTTCGGTGGTTAGTTAAATTAAAAGACTTGGTTCCCTGAGAACAGCAAGTAGTCCAATAGCCAGGGAATGAGAATACGGGAGCAGATGCAGGAATGCTGCACCGTCCTTGTAGGCAAAGTCCAAGTGGAGGTGTTTACCATTGCCTCCCTTCGACCACTCAGGAAGTGTTAAGAGTGCATCTGTATCATGCAGATGACTTTGATTAGTGCTTGTACAGTGTAGCGTTGGGTTTGTGCTGTTATAGATGAAGGGAAAGGAGAGGGCAAAACCCAGTTTTGGCATATATCTACTCCTCTCGAATAGCACCAAGACGGCCAACGAGCTTAATGTCGCTATCCTACGTATGAGTCACCATCAACATTGTCACATGCCCTCACTTCATGAGACAGTGCGGAGAGGTTTGGAATTTAATCCAGGCCACTTGTGCAAGGACTAGTCACCAGGAACTTTACGCCACCACCTCTCCTTTCCTAGTCGGCCACATACTCAAATGCTGCCAGTGAAAATTTTCCAGGATTCCAAACCGGCTTACCCCCTCAAGCGCTACTCCGCAGGTTTTCGTTGGCGATCTCGGCTACGGACTTAGATTCTGAGAACATACATTCGGGAAATATGCTGTAGCTTCGATACCTTCATGACTTATCATCACATTCATACAACTGTGAGTCTTAAAGCCTTATTCATGTTGAAACGTTTCAAGATAAATGATTTCATTGTAATGCTGCCATAAATTAAACTGTTTCTGGAGACCGTTTGTAAATGACTTATTTTTGGGTTTCCGTAACTCAGTCGGTGATCAACTAGAACATTATTACCTCCTATCTAATAGCCGATACGTCTACCTTTGACAGATAACAGCGGTGATGCGTCGTGGCATGGAAGTAATGAGCCTTCATAGGTCGCTGGAGCGAGTTGCCACCACATCTGCACATACGTTTCACCTAATTCCGGTAAATTCCGGAGGGGAGTGATGCACTCTGACGCCACGTTCAGTCCCACCCCAGAAGTGTTCGCCCGGCGTTTCTCGAACGAGTGCATCAAACTCCTGGCCTTGTGACATGGTGCATAATCGTGTTGAAAAATTCCATTGCCGTTGGGAAACATGATCCTCGTGAAGGAGTTACGTGGTCTGCAACAAATATAAGATACTCTTTGACCATCATGGTGCCTTGCATGGGCTCCACTGGACCCATAGATGCCCACGTGAATGTTCCCCAGAGCCGCCGTCAGCTTGTCTCTGTCCCACAGTACAGGTGCCAAGGAGCTTTTCCCCTGGAAGACGACCGATTCGCTCCCTCCCATCGGCATGATGAAGAAGATATCGGAATTCATCAGACCACGCAACGCTCTGCTACTGCGCCAGTTCCCAATGGCACGTGCCCATTTCAGTCGTAGTTGCCGATGTAGTGGTGTTAATACATACGTATGGGTGGTCGGCTGCGGAGGCCCATCGTTAGGAGAGTTCGGCGCACTGTGTGCTCAGACACACTTTTACTCTGTCCAGCATTAAAGTCTGATGTAGTTCTGCCATAGCTCGCCGCCTGTCCTGTTTTACCAATCTGCGCAGTCTGCGACATCCGACATCTGTAGTGAGGGATGGCCGCCCAACTCCAGGACGTCTGAACTTGGTTTCATCTTGGTTTCGCCGCGTCTTGAAGACATTCACCGCAGCATTCCTCGAACACCTGATAAGTCGTGCAATTTCCGAAATGCTCGTTCCCATCCTCTGGGCCATCACAATCTGCCCTTCGTCAAACTCAGATAGATCGGGCGCCTTCCCCATACAACACGTGGACAGCAATCGTCCGTCTGTTGGGACCTCTTTTTCTCAGGAACGGGTAGAGGAATCAAGATGAATCCGGTCAAACACTAAGGCATATGGTCCCTTGGTGGCGTAAAAAATTTAAACTTCTAAGTCAATGCAGTAAAAACGATATGGTCATTTACGTCCAATATTTTGATACTCGCAAACTCACTCATTAAAACTTTTAAGGTACTTTCAGTTGACCTAGAAGCATAAAATTTTGTAAGACGCAAGGTTTCACAGTACCAGTGAAGGAAGAAACCAGAAAACTGTTGATCTATAAATATACCACATATTTATTTATTTTTGCGGCTGTCTGACCAGTAAAGGAAGAAACTCGAAAATGGTTAATTTGTAAATATACCACATATTTAATTTTTTTCGCGTCTGTCTGTCCGTCTGTCTGCAACGACCCCTTTTCCCCAGGAACGGGTAGAGGTATCAAGTTGAAATACACTCCTGGAAATGGAAAAAAGAACACATTGACACCGGTGTGTCAGACCCACCATACTTGCTCCGGACACTGCGAGAGGGCTGTACAAGCAATGATCACACGCACGGCACAGCGGACACACCAGGAACCGCCGTGTTGGCCGTCGAATGGCGCTAGCTGCGCAGCATTTGTGCACCGCCGCCGTCAGTGTCAGCCAGTTTGCCGTGGCATACGGAGCTCCATCGCAGTCTTTAACACTGGTAGCATGCCGCGACAGCGTGGACGTGAACCGTATGTGCAGTTGACGGACTTTGAGCGAGGGCGTATAGTGGGCATGCGGGAGGCCGGGTGGACATACCGCCGAATTGCTCAACACGTGGGGCGTGAGGTCTCCACAGTACATCGATGTTGTCGCCAGTGGTCGGCGGAAGGTGCACGAACCCGTCGACCTGGGACCGGACCGCAGCGACGCACGGATGCACGCCAAGACCGTAGGATCCTACGCAGTGCCGTAGGGGACCGCACCGCCACTTCCCAGCAAATTAGGGACACTGTTGCTCATGGGGTATCGGCGAGGACCATTCGCAACCGTCTGCATGAAGCTGGGCTACGGTCCCGCACACCGTTAGGCCGTCTTCCGCTCACGCCCCAACATCGTGCAGCCCGCCTCCAGTGGTGTCGCGACAGGCGTGAATGGAGGGACGAATGGAGACGTGTCGTCTTCAGCGATGAGAGTCGCTTCTGCCTTGGTGCCAATGATGGTCGTATGCGTGTTTGGCGCCGTGCAGGTGAGCGCCACAATCAGGACTGCATACGACCGAGGCACACAGGGCCAACACCCGGCATCATGGTGTGGGGAGCTATCTCCTACACTGGCCGTACACCACTGGTGATCGTCGAGGGGACACTGAATAGTGCACGGTACATCCAAACCGTCATCGAACCCATCGTTCTACCATTCCTAGACCGGCAAGGGAACTTGCTGTTCCAACAAGACAATGCACGTCCGCATGTATCCCGTGCCACCCAACGTGCTCTAGAAGGAGTAAGTCAACTACCCTGGCCAGCAAGATCTCCGGATCTGTCCCCCATTGAGCATGTTTGGGACTGGATGAAGCGTCGTCTCACGCGGTCTGCACGTCCAGCACGAACGCTGGTCCAACTGAGGCGCCAGGTGGAAATGGCATGGCAAGCCGTTCCACAGGACTACATCCAGCATCTCTTCGATCGTCTCCATGGGAGAATAGCAGCCTGCATTGCTGCGAAAGGTGGATATACACTGTACTAGTGCCGACATTGTGCATGCTCTGTTGCCTGTGTCTATGTGCCTGTGGTTCTGTCAGTGTGATCATGTGATGTATCTGACCCCAGGAATGTGTCAATAAAGTTTCTCCTTCCTGGGACAATGAATTCACGGTGTTCTTATTTCAATTTCCAGGGGTGTATGTGTCAAATACGCAGGTCCATGGTCTTTTTGTGACGTAAAAAATATAAGTTTCTGAGTCAATAGAATCAAAAGATACTGCAACTGATGCCACACATTTTGATACTCGCTAACCCACTCATCAAAACCTATAGATGCTCTACGTATATATATTATTAATTTTGTACATAACCTTCAGACTACGAATCCTACTCCAACTTGTCCATTTAAAAAAAAACTTTTTGTATTAACAAGAAAATCCTAGGACAATGAATGTAAGAAGGGCAAGTTTTCAAGAGAATGAAATTGAACATTACAGTATAATTGTCTTCATTTGTGTTTCCACTACAGGAGACATAATATGCCTGTATAATAGTTACAAACTTGTATGTCACTCTAGTTTTAACATTTACCTACTTTAGTTGTATGCTGCTACGTAGTTATCTACGTCATGTACACTGTACTCGTGTATAAGACGGGCACCATTGTAATAAAGCACAGTATCAAGTTTTTCTCTCTATGGATTTCACCTGTCAAGGTTTTCGTTAAATTTGTATGCTCCTTCTGTAATCTGTGATTTTGCCTTCTACATGCGTTACATACATTATGTTACGATACATGGAATTCATGACGAAGTTTTTTTCCAATCGTGATTGCCAATCTGACAAAAATCCACGAATTTTCATGCGTTTCCTGAAATTTTGACGTTCTTGACTCATCCCACAAAATTTCACAATTTTTAATTAATTTCGAAAGTTCTAATATTTTTCAGTTTGCAGTCACAAACTGTGTCACAATAGAAAAGTCTTCTGTGATTTTGTTCCTTTTAAAAAATGTGTGTTTCACTGAGTAATTAGTCACTATACTGTCTTACCAGATTTGATTTGTCTCAGCTACCCTCTTCACGTCTGTGACGAAAAAAAAAAAAAAATAGAAAATCTAACTTAATCAGAACAGAAGCTGACAGTAAAAGTGTGAAGACTGTGTGATTTTGTAAGTTAAAAAAAATTATTCATTTATTTCACAAAATTTTTATTTTATTCCCTTTGATATTATACGAATTATTCTTTTCATAAAACAGCGTTTCAGGCACACTAAGAGGGACGTGGCATGGAAACATTTTAGCATTCAGTTAGGAGTGCGTCTTTTTTAGTGTTTTGCTACTTTCAAGCTGCTCCATAGCTTAATTACTGGGCTGACAAAGACAGAAATAAGTTCAAATTTGCCCTTTCGGGTAGTTTTCATCTCGATTTTAGTAGAGTATAAAAAAAGTGACATTATTCTTTCGATTCACGTTGTTGTTTGTTTGTTTGTGTGTGTGTTTGTGTGTGTGTGTGTGTGTGTGTGTGTGTGAAGTGGCTTTCATTCAAAAGGCGCTAGAGAAGCATAGCGTACCCAGTATTCTGGCGGTTTCCGGTGATTAAGGGTGGCAGTGTGGTACTGGTGTGCAAGACCCACACTCTCCCTTGGCTGTCGAACTTACTTGGAGTTACTTCGCCGATCTTTCAGGGTAGTCGGCTGCGAGATTCTGCATAACTCCTTCTCAGAAGAATCGATGCTACTCTGGAGGAATTTTTGTATACCTTTAAATAACTCGGTACACTCGAGAATACTTTGAATTCAATTTCACTATATTTCATAACACATAACAGTTTTCATACACTAAACATTTCCCATAAGCTCGACACCTTCCGGTCCGACAGAAGCTATTACAATCATCTTTCTATACATACAGTCTATAAATCTCTCTAAGTTTAACAAGACAACTGTCCCGACTTTACGGCAGTAAACGAGAGAATGAATGAAGTCTCTTCTTTTCTTCCCACAACCTTCAAATGTTCACACCAATAATGTTTTATATCTCACAGAGTACGATGCGTTTACTCCATGGGTGGGTCGTGTAACTTCTTAGGCGGGCTTTGTGTCTGCCTGCTCGCGACGATCTTCCGTCCAATACACGTCCGTACTGTACACACATAATTGTAGGGCAGTAAACACAGTTCTACTTTAACACACTTATCTCTAAAATAACGTGTGTTCGAGACGGTGGAATTACGAGTGTCCCTAGAATTTACCACGAAATTCTCGCGGTACTACAGTATAAGCTGAAAAAAACGCCGAAATTAATGGAGATATTAAAGTTTAAATCATTCGTTACATGCGTAGACAAATGTGAAATTATGCAACATTTTTACGTTACGACTGCCGATTTCTGATTATTCTCGGAAAATCTTGTGATCCGAGCGTTAGGATTCAATCTCGAAACATGTTTTCTGTTTGGGCTGTACAAATCGATCGGGAAATGTTGGCTACCTGCTACCGCCGAGCAAAAGGTTCGCAGTGATACGACTAAGGGCCTTGGTGTGAGAATAGAAGAACTAAAAGTTGTATTTTCTTTTCTGATGCTGCAGAAAAAGTGTTCATGAGTAGCTTACATGAATAATGGTACATAAAAATCCATAACAGTTTGTTAGAATCATTGCATAGGTATACTGCTGTTGGCAGGGAGGGAGGCAGTCGAGTTCATTGGCGTTTCATTGCACTGAACAACGAAATTATAGAAAACCAAACCAGGCGACACCAGTATGAATGTGGCATTCTTCTGTACAACTTAGCTACTACAGTTCCAAGAGAAGAAGAACGTATTACAAGTAGGTAGACCTACACCTGAATCATACATCAGAACTAAGGTGAAATTCTACATCAAAAAGTGGCTGAAATTATGGCCTAAAATCCACAAGTTGGATTGTCTGTCATGTCTTATTTATAAATGATAGACCATTTGCAACAGTGTTGGTTTTTTGCAACATGGCTTACGTTTACAAAGATATTAAAAACACAGTCATTTTCAGGACCATTTGCTCTCCATAATCAAAGAAAATACATCCGGAAAGACGACAACCGATATCATGTTGCATGAGCAGAAGAGTTCCTAATTTACCTCGTGAAAATTCATACGAAGCAATCGGAACACAATGAAATGCTCGACTGATGTAATTTGTTTCTTGTCAGCACAAGAGACAGCGTTCAGAGAACTTAATGAATAACACGGGTCCCTGAATAAAAGCAAATATGTTGAACACCTAAATATTGTCAGTGAATATGACGAAAAGGTGATACATCATTTAGACCAGCCTTTCGTCTTTACAGGCATGTCAAATCTAATAAAGAATGACTTGGTTGCTTCTGTTTCATACACACTCACGAATAAAATGAGAAAGGAGATACGTGAATGACTATTGTCTCAGTTAATCTTTATGAGGCAACTATCGTGAATAATTTCTTGCAGGTCTCTTCAGTATTTCTCTATGTCACAGTTGGTGGTCAAATCTATGAATGATTTTTAAAATTCATTAACATCTTGGAGGAAAGAAAAGAGGAGATATTATGCCATATTATAGTAAAAATGAAACAAGACTATGGGTACAATGAAAACCTGATCGCTTACAGTAAAGGCGGAGTGGCAGTTATGGATGGTCAGTAGTATGGCAATGTACTACCTGCCCCACTTTGTTCACATTCAAATCTAGGTCAATGACCTTAGTGTAGATTCTGACCAACGTTGTTTTCGTCATGTAATCCAGGAAATTGATATTTCGATAACGTCATTAGTGGTAGGGAGGCAATTCCCTAGACTTTCTTACCTCATTCTGAATCTTTCTGAGTAGTTCAGAAATTTGACAACTAAAGATGGCAGTGTGCTGTGAACAGTAAATTTAAACAGACACAGCCATAGACACACACATAGGGAATTTCCCAGAATTTCTTATATCATTCTGAATACATCCGAGTAGTTCTGAGTCCTCCTGTCGAATCCATCTTTTTTATGCAATCAGGCGATGGATTTGGTAAATTTGAAAAATTGACGATAAAATTTAAAAAAATTGAAGATGGCGATGAGCGGTAAATTTAAACTCTCTCTCTCTCTTTCTCTCTCTCCCCTCCCTCCCTCTCCATCTCCCTGCATAATATACTACGCCTTCTCTTCTTATATTACTGCTACAGCCACACTTCTATAACACTCACATCAAAAGAAGTTTTGCATCACCTCGGTTCCGAGAGTTCCGGTACCTGTACAGAAAATTGGAAGAAAGATCAACATAAACATCATTTCCACCCTTTTTATTGCTCAAGGGAACCACGCATTGCATGTTGTACCATCATACAGCGAGACCTTCAGAGTAGGTGGTCCAGATTGCTGTACACACCGGTACGTCTAATACCAAATAGGACGTCCTCTTGCATTGATGCATGCCTGTATTCATCGTGGCATACTATCCACAGGTTCATCAAGGCACTGTTGGTCCAGATTATCCCACTCCTCAACGGTGATTCGGCGTAGATCCCTCAGAGTGGTTGGTAGGTCACGACGTCCATAAACAGCCCTTTTCAATCTATCCCAGTCATGTTCGATAGGGTTCATTTCTGGAGAACATGCTGGCCACTTTAGTCGAGCGATGTCGTTATCCTCAAGGAAGTCTTTCACAAGATGTGCACGATGCGGGTGCAAATTGTCGCCCATGAAGACGAATGCCTCGGAAATATGCTGACGATATGGTTGCAATATCGGTCGGAGGATGGCATTCCTGTATCGTACAGCCGTTACGGCGCCTTCCATGACCACCAGCGGCGTACGTCCGCCCTACATAATGCCATCCCAAAACATCAGGGAACCTCCACCTAGCTGCACTAGCTGGACAGTCCAAGGCGTTCAGCCGGACCGGGTTGCCTCCATACACGTCTCCGACGATTGTCTGGTTGATGGCATATGCGACACTCATCGGATAAGAGAACGTTATGCCAATCCTGAGCGGTCCATTCGGCATATTGTTGGGCCCAACTGTACCGCGCTGCACGATGTCGTGGTTGGAATGAAGTTGCGCATCATGCAGCCTATTGCGCTGCTCATGCATGGTTGTTTACATCTTTGGGCGGGTTTAGTGACAGCTCTGAACAGTCAAAGGTACTGTGTCTGTGATACAATATCCACAGTTAACGTTTATCTTCAGAAGTTCTGGGAACCGGGGTGATGCAAAACTTTTTTTGATGTGTGTATTTTAGCCTCCATTAAAACGATAGAACCAATTACAATGTAGCCCCGTTCGCGGTATGCTGAAAAGTATCCGAACGACCTGAATTATTTATGAAAAATATATCACATATTTATAAAAGTATCTGCTCTGCGTAAAATGACAAAAGTTTTGTCAACAATATTCTCATTAGTGATTTCAGAAAATCGGTTATGGTCTGGAATACAGTCACACCAGCAAATTTTGTTGAAAGCCATTCATCATTCACTATGGACTATTGGAATGATTATATAACATCATCTCCATAAATAATTACAAACTAATATTCGTGTATTATGTAATTAACAAATTAGTAACACATAGTTGCTGAGCACGGATTTTGCTTTAAATACTATTCTGCAAAACTTCAAAATAACTAAATAAAGTAAAGCGCTATTTTCTTGCTCCTACTGCTTGTCTTCTTCAAAAGATGGTTGCATTGGTAAAATGTTCAAAGTTCGATTGGTGCACTCTAGTGTAAGACACAACAGAGCCTCAAACTAATTATTTGTCACATTATGACGCTTGTCACATGCCAAAATATTATTTCCATGTCTGCAAAAATACATCAGTAATACAAAAAATGCACTCATTACGTCAAACTGGTGCCAAAAACATGATTATGAGCTCTAAAGTAAGTACCCTCATGTTATTTTCATGCCTAAATGCGTGTGACCTGATAAACAGGCAGGTAAACTTCTTATGGAATAGTAGAACGAGTGTAAAGCATACTCTCCATAAATAATTAAAATTACTATTGGCACATGCAATATAATTGACGAATTGGTAAATTGTAATTGTCGAAGACGAGTTTCACTTTTAATGCAATTCCACAAATGTTCAAAGCCACTAAAGAAAATCAACTAATGGTTTAAGTTACTGTTGGTTGTCATTACCACCAAGTGGCGATGTTCATAGTTCGATCTGAATACCACACTTGGTTTAAGACACAGCAGGGACTCAACCATTTTCCACATCTACAATGCTTGTGAAGTATCACAATGTTCTTTCCAAGTTTAAAACGTCTGCGAAAATACTACAGCAATGTAAAGAGTGCATTGTTTACGTCAAGTATCACAAATTTGCTTTCCCCATAAACACATAGCTATGAAATTAATGACGAAAACGTGATTGTGGATTCTGAAGTAAGTATTTCAATGCTGTGTGCACAACTAAATAGTTTCAAATAATATGATAAAATAACAGTCGACCACGCAGGCCAGATCTAAAAGACCGATATCATGGAGCTAACCGGACCAGGCGTATAACTGCCGAAAACACATGTCAGCTAAAATACTACGCTAAGCTAGCCAGCATACGAATAAATAAACAGTGTGTCTCGCTAGAAGAATGTAATTATGTACACCAACTCTTGGTAAAAGCAACAATACACACTGAAATTAAATATCTTAAATATATCTGCATCTAAATTGTTCTCAAGCACCTTTTTAGAAGAGATAACAAAGGGCAGTTTGAAAAATATAATCGAGGGTATTGAGTGGCGATTATTGCTGTTATTACAAATGACTCAGGTCTAATAGAAAATACGTGCAAAACAACTTTCAACAAAGGCTGAAATTCTGGCTAAATGGAACTATGGTTCCAAGGCTCTCTAAACGTTTATAGACTGTATTTTCTATATCAACTGTTAAATAACACCAACATATAATAAAATGCACATGTGAAAACACACACTCTCACACACACACAACATAACCAAAAGACAAACACAAACTGAAATGACACCTTATAAGTAAGGAAGGAGGGAAGAAGTATTTTTTTCAACATTATTGCCATGCAGCACTTGAAATGCATATTTTTTCGTAATACACAACGGGAACTTTTTCTAATAATTAGACACGTATCACAACCAAAGAGGATGACAGTGTTGAAAAACCTCCATAGAAGAAGCTGCAGGAAGACAAAGTCAATGTCTAGAAAGGAAACACTTTGACAAAATTATTTATCATTCATCAATTACCATAACACACACACACACACACACACACACACGCACACACACCATTACGCGCTGCTGATATGCTTATCGTAATATGCAAGTATAATTACAGACCTCTACAAAAATTCTAGCAAAATAAAATTCTATTACTTCTCTTGTTTGACAACTATGTATTACTCATTCATTAATTAACTGGATAAGTAAATACTGGTTTTTAGCTATTCACGTACCGTTCGCGTTATAATATCCGCTTTTTTTAGTTATCAGTTTTGTGACTCGTTTGATGACGCTTCGTTTCTTTGCTGTTCCAGCTTTCCCACAGTCCACGATTCACTACCGTACAATACTGCGCTCCAATCATACATTATCAAAAAAAATTTCTTCCCATTAAGTCCTATGTTTCATACCAGTAGATTTCTTTTGGCCGGAATACCCCCTTTGCCAGTGATAGCCTACCTTTTTGTCCTCTTTATTTTTTCCACTTGAGTTATTTTCTTTCCAAGATAGCAGAATCCGTTAACTTCATACACTTCATTATCACCAATTTTGACCTTAAGCTTCTCACCATTCTCATCTCTACTATGTTTCAGTATCTTCGTCTTTCTGCAAATTACTATCAGTCAGTATTCTGTACTCAATAGACAGTTCGTTCCATTCAACAGATCCCACAATTTCCATCTTCACTGAGGATGGCCATGTCTTCAGAATATCTTATCCTTGATATCCTTTCACCCTGCACTTTAATCCTACTCTTGACCTTTCTTTTACTTCCGTCATTGCTTCTTTGATGTGTAGATTGAATGGCAGAGATGAAAGGTTGCATCCGTGCCATACACTCTTTTCAACCTGAGCACTTCGTTCTTGGGCTTCCAATCTTGATTCTTGTTCTTATTGTATATTACCCGTCTTTACATAGCAAATTCTACATAGCTATCAATGACATTTACAGTTGTGCCTTATAAATTAGTCTATAAACGACTTCTTGAAGACATTAATGCGAACATAGTTAACAACATTTTTGTCAAACATAGTTCACAACATTTTCGTCACTTCATGCAGTTCAGATATTTTTTAAGCGTGTGAGGTACTTATAGACAAATAATTTAGATTGTATGTTGTTGTTGTAGCCTTCAGTCCAGAGACTGGTTTGATGCAGCTCTCCATGCGATTCTATCGTGCGCAAACTTCTTCATCTCTGAATAGCCTAACTACTGCAACATGCATGCTTCTGAATCGGCTGAGTGTATTCATCCCTTGGCCTCCCTCTACGATTTTTACCCTCCACGCTGCCCTCCAATACTAAATTGGTGATCCCTTCATGCCTCAGGATGTGTCCTACCAACCGGTCCCTTCTTCTAGTCAAGTTGCGCCACAAAGTTCTTTTCTCCCCTATTATAATCCGTATCTCCTCATTATTTACGTGATCTACCCATCTAATCTTCAGCATTTTCCTGTAGCACCACATTTCGAAAGCTTCTATTCTCTTCTTGTTTAAATTATTTATCGTCCATGTTTCACTTCCGTACATGGCTACACTCCACACAAATACTTTCAGAAAAGTCTTCCTGACACTTAAATCGATATCCGTTACCAAGTTTCTCTTCTTCAGAAACGCTTTCTTTCCATTGCCAGTCTACATTTTATATCCCCTCTACTTCGACCATCATCAGTTATTTTGCTCCCCAAATATCAAAACTCATCTACTACTTTCTCATTTCCTAATATAATTCCACCAGCATCACCTGATTTAATGCGACTACATTACATTATCATCGTCTTCTTTTTGTAGATGTTCATCTTATATCCTCCTTTCAACGCACTGTCCATTCCGTTCAACTGCTCTTCCAGGTCCTTTGCGTCTCTGGCGGAATTACAATGCCATCGATTCTTATAATTGCCATCTGGTTTCTGTACAAATTGTAAATAGTCTTTCGCTCCCTGTATTTGACCACTGTCACCTTCAGAATTTGAAAGAGAGTATTCCAGTCAACATTGTCGAACGCTTTCTCTAAGCCTACAAATGCTAGAAAAATAGGTTTGCCTTTCCTTAATGCCGCGCGGGGTAGCCGCTCGGTCTCAGGCACCTTGTCGCGGTCTGTGCGGCTCCCCCTGTCGGAGGTCCGAGTCCTCCCTCGGGAATAGGTGTGTGTGTAGTCCATAGCGTAATTTAGTTTAAAGTTAGATTAAGTAGTGTGTAAGCTTAGGGACGGATGGCCTCAGCAGTTTGGTCCCATAAGACCTTACCACAAATTTCCAGATTTCCTTTCCGTAATCTATCTTCTAAGATAAGTCGTAGCGTCAGTATTGTCTCGCGTGTACCAAAATTTCTACGGAATCCAAACTGATCTTCTCCAAGGTCGGCTTCTACAAGTTTTTCCATTCATCTGTACAGAATTCGTGTCAGTATTTCGCAGCCGTGACCTATTACACTGATAGTTTGGAAATTTTCACACGTGTCATCGCCTGCTTTCTTTGGGATTGGAATTATTATATTCTTCTCGAAGTCAGAGTATTTCGCCAGCCTTATAAATCATGTTCACCAGATGGTAGAGTTTTTTCATGGTTGGCTCTCCCAAGACTATCAGTAGTATATGTTGTCTACTCCCGGGCCCTTGCTTCGACTTAGATCTTTCAGTACTCTGTCAAATTCTGCACGCAGTATAATATCTCCCATTTCACCTTCATCTACTTTATCTTCAATTTCCATAAGATTATCCTCAAGTACATCGCAATTATATAGACCCTCTATACACACTATGTGATCAAAAGTATCCGGACACCTGGCTGAAAATGACTTACAAGTTTGTGGCGCCCTCCATTGGTAATGCTGGAATTCAATATGGTGTTGGCTCACTCTTAGACTTGATGACTGCTTCACTCTCTCAGGCATGCGTTCAATCAGGTGCTCGAAGGTTTCTTGGGGAATGGCAGCCCATTCTTCACGGAATGCTGCACTGAGGAGAGGTATCGATGTCAAACTGTGAGGCCTAGCACGAAGTCGGCTTTCCAAAACATCTCAAAGGTGTTCTATAGGATTCAGGTCAGGACTCTGTGCAGGCCAGTCCATTACAGGGATGTAACCATTCCGCCACAGGCCGTACATTATGAACAGGTGCTCGATCGTGTTGAAAGATGCAAACGCCATCCCCGAATTGCTCTTCAACAGTGGGAAGCAACACGGTGCTTAAAACATCAATGTAGGACTGTGCTGTGATAGTGCCACACAAAACAACAAGGGGTGCAAGCCCCCTCCATGAATAACACGACCACACCGTAACACTTCCGTCTCCGACTTCTACTGTTGGCCTACAAACGCTCGCAGATGATGTTAACCGGGCATTCGCCATACCCACACCCTGCAATCGGATCACAACATTGTGCACCGTGATTCGTCACTCCACACAACGTTTTCCCACTGTTTAATCGTCCAATGTCAACGCTCCTCACATCAAGCGAGACGTTGTTTGGCATTTTGTGGCGTGATGTGTGGCTTATGAGCAGCCGCTCGACCATGAAATCCAAGTTTTCTCACCTCCCACCTAGCTGTCATAGTACTTGCAGTGGATCCTAATGCAGTTTGGAATTCCTGTGTGATGGTCTGCATAGTTGTCTGCCTATTACACCTTACGACCCTCTTCAACTGTCAGCGGTCTCTTTTAGTCAACAGACGAGGTCGGCCTGTACACTTTTGTGCGGTACGTGTCCCTTAACGTTTCCACTTCACTATCACACCGGAAACAGTGGACCTAGGGATGTTTAGGAGTGTGGAAATCTCGCGTACAGACGTATGACACAAGTGACACTCAATCACCTGGCCACGTTCGATGTCCGTGAGTTCAACTGAGCGCTGCATTCTGCTCAGAAAAAAGGATGTTTTAGGGGGTGTCCGGATACTTTTGTTTTAGGGGGTGTCCGGATACTTTTGATCACATAGTGTACCCCTTCAGCCTTTCTGCTTTCCCTTCTTTGCTTAGAACTGGTTTTGCATCTGAGCTCTTGATATTCATTCAATTGGTTCTCTTTTCTCTACGGGTCTCTTTAATTTTCCTGTAGGCTGTATCTGTCCTACTCCTAGTGATATATGCCTCTACATCCTTACATTTGTCCTCTAGTCATCCCTGCTCAGCCATTTTGCACTTCCTGTCGGTCTCATTTCTGAGACGTTTGTCTTCCTTTCTGTCAACTTCATTGACTGTATTTTTATATTTTCTCCTTTCATCAATTAAATTCAATATCTCTTCTGTTACCCAAGGATTTCTACTAGCCCTAGTCCTTCTACCTACTTGATCCGCTGCTGCCTTGACTATTTCATGTATCAAAGCTTCCCATTCTTCTTCTACTATATTTCTTTCCTCCGTTCTTGTCAATCGTTCCCTAGCGCTCTCTCTGAAATTCTCTACAACCTCTGATTCTTTCAGTTTATCCACGTCCCATCTCCTTAAAATGCCACTTTTTTCAGTTTCTTCAGTTTTAATCTGCAGTTCATTGTGGTCAGACGCCACAGCTGCCCCTGGAAATGTCTTACAATTTAAAACCTGGTTCCTAAATCTCTGTCTTACCATTATATAGTCTATCTGCAACCTTCTAGTATCTCTAGGCCTCTTCCATGTATACAATCTTCTTTCATGATTCTTGAACCAAGTGTTAGCTATGATTAAGTTATGCTCTGTGAAAAATTCTACAAGGCGGCTTCCTCTTTCATTCCTTATCCCCATTCCGTATTCACCTAATACTTCTCCTTCTTTTCCTTTTCCTACTATCAAATTCCAGTCCCCCATTACTATTAAATTTTCGTCTCCCTTCACTATCTGAATAATTTCTTTTATTGCATCATAGATTTCTTCAATCTCTTCATCATCTGGGGAGCTAGTTGTTATAGAAACTTGTACTACTGTGGTGGGCATGGACTTCATATCTCTCTTAGCTACAATAATGTGTTCACTATGCTATTCGTAGTAGCTTACCCGCGCTTCTATTTTTTATTCATTATTAAACCTACTCCTGCATTACCTCATATTCTATTTCGTATTTATAACCCTGTATTCACCTGACCAGAAGTCTTGTTTCTGCTGCCACCGAACTTCACTAATTCCCACTACATCTAACTTTAACCTATCCATTTCCCTTTTTAAATTTTCTAACCCACCTGACCGATTAAGAGATCTGACATTCCACGCTCCGATCCGTAGAACGCCAGTTTTCTTTCTCCTGGTCACGACGTCCTCCTGAGTAGTCCCCGCCCAGAGATCCGAACGTGGGACTATCCAAGAGGATGCCATCATCATTTAACTATACAGTAAAGCTGCATGCCCTCGGGAAAAGTTATGTCTGTAGTTTCCCCTTGCTTTTAGCCGTTCGCAGTACCAGCACAGCAAGGCCGTTTTGGTTAATGTTACCAGGCCAGATTAGTCAATCATCCAGATTACAGCCCCTGTAACTACTGAAAAGGCTGCTGCCCCTCTTCAGGAATCACACGTTTGTCTGGTCTCTCAACACATACCCCTCCGTTGTGGTTGCACTTACGGTACGGCTACCTGTATCGCTGAGGCACGGAAGCCTCCCCACCAACAGCAAGGTCCAAGGTTTATGGCGGAGGGAGGGTGGGGGTGGGACGGGGACGGGGGGGGGGGCAAGGGGTGTCAGGTTGCACATACATTAAAAACCTTCCAAAAGTCAAGATCGCAAAAAATATTTTTTACTCAAGACTACCTGTTTCAACAGTATTAGTAGTCATCTTCAGGTCTTAAGCTTTTTTTTTAGTATAACATGTTCATTTCACGCCGATCATCATGCGCAAGATGTCAAGTGGGTGAAAGGCAACACATTATAAACTTTTGTCAGGTGCTGTGTGTTTCTAAATATTTTAGCGTTGACATAGGTTTATGATGTGCTGAGATCTATCCACTTGAGATCTTGTGCACGAGGTTCAGCGTAAAATGAACGTATTCTACTACAAAAAGATATTTAAGACCTGAAGGTGACAGCTAAGACTGTGTAATCGGTTGTCTTGAATAAAAAGTATTTTTTGCGATCTTGCCTTCTGAATGGTTTTCAGCAATTGAAAGGGATCGCGTTTCAATATTCTCATAACAAGAAAATTCAGTCGTGTATATATATATACTGCTCACCATCATCTTTAATTTCTTTCTTCAGTTTCCTGTAATTTTTTCAAATTTCCAACTTCAATTTTTTGATGAAGTCTTCAAAAAGAGGGATCCAGTAGGAATGATCGGGAGTATTCAGAATGAGATAAGAAATTCTGGAAATTTCTGTGTACCTATGTCTGTGTTTCAGATTATCGCTCACTTGCTCCTTTAATTTTTAAATTTCCTGCCAATTCTTGGAATTAGTAGAAAGTATTCGGAACGCGATAACAAATTCTGGGGAATTCCCTCTCCATCACTGATGAAATCATCGAAAGGTCAATGTCCTGCGTCACGTGATATATAAAAACTCGGTCCAAATCAAGGTAACGGTCATTCGCCTAGACCACAAATGCAAACAAAGTGAGCCAACTAGAACATTGCCACACTGCAATGGTCACTTGACTGGATTGCAGTCTAGAGTGAAAAACACGTTTCCTACTGCAATGATCGTTCACTGTTTCACTCGTCGACAGAATTAGTGCTATCCTGAGCTCTTTGAATGATCAAAGAACGCAGAATATTTTTCCTCGCTCTGAATACACTTCCTTCTTTTTTGTCCAATTCAACCAAAGGAACCGGACTGTAGGTGAAGAAGTTAGCAAATTACCACCTAAATTATCTGCTACGCTACAAACTTCTGGATCACTTTTGGTGGAAATTTTATAGAAATGTCTCGGTGAAATGGTTTAACTTTTTAAGATGAAAATAGATACCAATAAGAAGTTTGACGGAGACGCATGTACTACTTACTGCTCGTGGGTTTGAAACACGATGCAAGGAGTCAATTTCAATTCCGTTGTGCATAATTTTGCAGACATTTTGCCTCTCACTGGCATGTTATTTGATATTCACGGTGTTCCAGTTGGAATGGTGGATATTCAGGGATATGAGAGGAACGTTCATTTGAAACAAAAGCTTCATGTGGACATATGCCTCATTCCGAATGGTTTAAGAGATAGAACACATTCATTGTACATTTGTTTCTTGGCTAGTGCTGTGCACATATTTGTCGTACCCATCCAACTTCGATGCTTTCGACCTATTAGCTCGGAATTTTTTCTATCACTAAACTAGCCTGTTGAGTGTGCAGTTGCCCATGGTGTGTTGTGCGAGATTTAGTGCGAGGGATTTGGAGTGTGTTAGTGGGAGGTGTTCGTACACACGCAGGCTTAAACACCACTCATCTACGCTAATGAAAATTATGCAGATCTGGTATATATTTACGGCTTCTGCGATGGTAGTGCTACTGCTGTCGAAGAATACCGTCGGCACCTTTCGACTCATCAAATTTCTGATCGTAGAGTGTTTACCAGAGTTTTCAGTACATTGCGTGGGACATGTATTCTTCCAAGATCACATTTTTCTTCTGAACGTGTAGTTAAACAACCTGCAGGAACAGCACCACACTGCTGAAATGATGCAGTGCAATTCTACCGGCGACTTTCCGCATGTAGCAGTTTTCAAGGAAACATATCTGGTAAACATTACATACAGCGTGTTCATAATCGTCACATTGGCGACACGATTTGGATTTTGTCATTGCTTAAATGACAATAACCATTTGTTTCCCTTAATACTGTTCACTGATGAAGTCATGTTCACAGGGAATGGTATCAGTGACACACGTAATAATCACTGACGGTCATAGGAGAATCCACACGCCAGAGTGGAAACCAGTTTCAAAGCTAGTTTTTCGGTCAGTGTTCGGTGCGGCATAATCGGTAATATGTTGACAGTGCCAATCATTTTAGGAGAGCGTCTGACTGGACAGAATTACTTCCATTTTTTGAAAAATTCGTTTGTTGAATACCTTGGCGACGTTTCTTTGGCAATACGGACTGCAGTATACTTCCGGAATCCCTCAGCATGTTATCAGACTTTTGAGGCAAAATCTCAACCGCAGTTGCTTTAATCGCTGGATTGGTCGCGGTAAAACAATTAACCGGCCACCAATATCGCCAGACTTTACGCCATTAGATTTTTGTCTGTGGCGTTGGATGAAGTCTGAGGTGTAGAAACGAAAGGTGAATACGCGAGATGAACTTCTTGGTCACGTCATGGACGTTGATGCCCTCATTAGGGAACGTGCAGAGGCACTCCGGTAAGCAACACAAGATGTTCTCCCAAGAGGGCACAAATGCACTGATTTTGGCGCTAGGATTTTTGAAGATTTATTGTGAACTGTACAACAACTGTAATGTGACATGTAGGACAATGATTAGAGATGAATGAGTTAAAAATACGTATTTTTCAGTTGATACTTTGTAAAATACATGTTGCAATATTTAATAATTGTTGTGCGTGTATACATGTGTAAACCTGACAACTCGTAGAAAGTAAAACAGCCTGCTGGAACAGCACCACACTGCTTAAATGATGCAGTGCAATCCTAATACCAGCGCGCGGCGACTTTCTGCATGTAGCAGTTTTCAAGGAACACATATCTAGCAAACATTGCATGCGAAAAACTTGTACCTATTTCACATACAGCGTGTCCATAATCGTCAAATTGGCGGAGGAGATAGAGAAGATCCAAAGAAGAGAGACGCGTTTCGTCACAAGGTTATTTGGTAAGCGTGATAGCGTTACGGAGATGTTTAGCAAGGAAAGTCCACTGGACCTGACGGGATAACAATTCGATTCTCGTGATGACTGGGTGTTGTGTGCTGTCCTTAGATTAGTTAGGTTTAAGTAGTTCTAGGGGACTGATGACCATAGATGTTTAGTCCCATAGTGCTCAGAGCCATTTGAACCATATAAATTCGATTCTACACAGAGTACGCGAAAGAACTTGCCCCCCTTCTAACAGCCGTGTAACGCAAGTCTCTAGAGGAACGGAAGGTTCCAAATGATTGGAAAAGAGCACAGGTAGTCCCAGTCTTCAAGAAGGGTCGTCGAGCAGATGCGCAAAACTATAGACATATATCTCTGACGTCGATCTGCTGTAGAATTTTAGAACATGTTTTTTGCTCGTGTATCATGTCGTTTCTGGAAACCCAGAATCTACTCTGTAGGACTCAACATGGATTCCGGAAACAGCGATCGTGTGAGACCCAACTCGCTTTATTTGTTCATGAGACCCAGAAAATACTAGATACAGGCTCCCAGGTAGAAGCCATTTTCCTTGACTTCCGGAAGGCGTTCGATACAGTTCCGTACTGTCGACTGATAAACAAAGTAAGAGCCTACGGAATATCAGACTAGCTGTGTGGCTGGATTGAAGAGTTTTTAGCAAACAGAACACTGCATGTTGTTCTCAATGGAGAGACGTCTACAGATGTTAAAGTAACCTCTGGCGTGCCACAGGGGAGTGTTATGGGACCGTTGCTTTTCACAATATATATAAACGACCTAGTAGATAGTGTCGGAAGTTCCATGAGGCTTTTCGCGGATGATGCTGTAGTATACAGAGAAGTTGCAGCATTCGAAAATTGCAGCGAAATGCAGGAAGATCTGCAGTGGATAGGCACTTGGTGCAGGGAGTGGTAACTGACCCTTAACACAGACAAATGTAATGTATTGCGAATACATAGAAAGAAGGATCCTGTGTTGTATGATTATATGATAGCGGAACAAACACTGGTAGCAGTTACTTCTGTAAAATATCTGGGAGTATGCGTGCGGAACGATTTGAAGTGGAATGATCACATAAAATTAATTGTTGGTAAGGCGGGTACCAGGTTGAGATTCATTGAGAGAGTCCTTAGAAAATGTAGTCCATCAGCAACGGAGGTGGCTTACAGAACAGTCGTTCGACCTATACTTGAGTATTGCTCATCAGTGTGGGATCCGTACCAGGTCGGGTTGACGGAGGAGATAGAGAAGATCCAAAGAAGAGCGGAGCGTTTCTTCACAGGGTTATTTGGTAAGCGTGATAGCGTTACAGAGATGTTTAGCAAACTAAAGTGGCAGACTCTGCAAGAGGCGCTCTGCATCGCGGTGTAGCTTGCTGTCCAGGTTTCGAGAGGGTGCGTTTCTGGATGAGGTATCGAATATATTGCTTCCCCCTAGTTATACCTCCCGAGGAGATCACGAATGTAAAATTAGAGAGATTCGAGCGAGCACGGAGGCTTTCTGGCGGTCGTTCTTCCCGCGAGCCATACGCGATTGGAACAGGAAAGGGTGGTAATGACAGTGGCACGTAAAGTCCCCTCCGCCACACACCGTTGGGTGGCTTACGGAGTATAAATGTAGATGTATATGTAGATGTAGATGTAAATAACAACGTACATTAAATGTGTCTTATCTCTAATATCATTCGGTATAGGGCATATCTATATCCATATGAAGTTGTTTGCTTCAAATGATGGTTCCTGTCATATCCCTGAATACTGCCCATTCCTCCTGTGACACCCTATATTGTAACACAGAGATTGCAATATGGGCTACTGTGTACCAAAACGTAATGGATTCTGGAAGAATATGTGAAAGAATCTTTCATAGCCAACATGAAGATGAAGCAGTATCTGAACGTCTTCAGCAAGATGCCGTAGTCAATTTGGAAACAAAATTTAAAACAATCTACAAGAAAATGATGGACACAGTGATGGAACAGCTACAAAATAGATTCGGTAACGTGAAGCCCCAAATACTTTTGGAACTTTTAAATGTGCAAAATTTTGATCAATATAAACAGTGTTTCCCAGAACTTGCATACAGTCACTAAAAGACATTTTTTATTTTATTTTCCCTCTTTAAGATTACACCTAGCGGTTACAAATACTACAGGAGAAATATATCATAAAATTGTTAGTGATCTGTTCTAGTGTATTAAGTGAAATGGACTCCAAACGTCTGTGAAAACGTAAAACTCTGTGAACTTATATCGGTTATTCCTACAGCCAGTGTATCAGATGGGAAACGATTTTCAGTTCAAAAAATATAAAGAACTACGCACACTAATCAGCTTACAAACCCAGCTCTACAAGCAATTGAAACGAATCTCCTGCGACAGCTGAGGTCTAAAACTGAGTTTTACGGTCTGACAATCATCGAATTCGCCATAATGGTGAATAAGATCCAGCTTCATTACACATATGGTAATTTCACATATAAAGATGATATTTTATTCTTTTTTAAGTGCTTACCTTGAAGAAAAGTTCGGTACACGTCTCATGTGTGTGCGCGTGTACACATTTCACAAAATAAATGCTGTGGATTCCGTATTTCCTTTCCGTGTATATCAGCAAAGCATTTGGTCAGATTACAAAGCCAAGACGTCTGTATGCTGGAACATTCATCGGAGAAATAGAGATACATACCAAAAACACAAGTCGAATAAATTGCTCCTTGGTAACCTTCAGAAATAAAGTCTCAGGATGTTTGAGGTCTTCTTCTAAGAGTGTATATAATTTTTGGGCGTAGGAAGTAAACTCTTATTTTATACATTTTGTTTTATTGACACAATCTACACCATTTTTGTAATTTGTAATATTTCACGTATGAAGTAGATATTACAGAATCTGTATCGTCCAATATGATGTTAATCAGTGCAGTAGCTCACCTGGAGAACTTTCAAATTAAAATATTTTAAGTGTTCTAATATCTTATGTAGTGTTCAGCCATTATTTATGGGGGCCTAGAGCTGGAGAAGTTAACAATATTTTTATTTTCTGTTTTATGCACATTTTTTAAAAAACGTTAGAGAAGCATCAGTTTAGTGTAATCTTTCCTGTGCAGTGTCCGACGGTGAGTCTTATCCGTGTGATAAGTGTCGAAACAGAGTTCAAAACATCGAGGTATATTTTCCATCGGTTTTTTCGGCGTCGTTTTGCTAAGAACAAATTATGTCTTAATACGTTAACATTTCTTTCATCAGCTGTTCACTGTAAATATTACTGCGAAATCCCCCTCTTACGTCATCAGCTTTTTATCTTTTTGCTGCATGATTTTTTACAAATTCTCTTACATGGGAACGTTGAAACTCTGTCAGTGATAACTGTCACTCCGTTATAGCCCTGGAAAGAGTACGAAGACTTAAGTTGCCATGAGCAGAACGTGAAGAACAATTGCTTATATCATTTCATAGTGTTACTCGCTAAAGCACTCAGCTTAGCAGCATCTCAGAGCGGGCAATTAATCTAACGCTCGAGTCGTAATCTGCACCTCATAGAGATTTCTTATGGTTTTCCCGAGATTTTAAAAACTATTTTCCTTCTAAAATATTACTGTTGTTCTGCAATTAATCAACATCGAAGGTTCTTTTTGTTCACAACATTTGATGGAAAGCATAGCATCAGTTATAACGATGTTTGTTGACGTGAAATGAATTTTCTTTGACTTCAGTACCGTATCTACTGATATTTTGGCATGTCGCGCCTTTTCCTAACACTAGTACTACATGTGATGGCAAAGCAATGACGTTGAATGCAAGTTATCTACATATATTTATTTATTTAATCTGTCAAGATAATGGCCGGCCGGAGTGGCCGTGCGGTTCTAGGCGCTACAGTCTGGAGCCGAGCGACCGCTTCGGTCGCAGGTTCGAATCCTACCTCGGGCATGGATGTGTGTGACGTCCTTAGGTTAGTTAGGTTTAATTAGTTCTAAGTTCTAGGCGACTGATGACCTCAGAAGTTAAGTCGCATAGTGCTCAGAGCCAATCGAACCATTTTTTTGTCAAGATAATGGATGTAACGCCCTCCCTTACATGTAACCAGTCAATCTTCAAATTTTACATTCCTTCCATTATGATGTACTTTCTGTAAGAGGCTCTACATCTAGTACGGGATCCAGCACATAGAAACACAGTGTCCAACAAAAAAATTAAATAACCAGAAGATAGGGTCGGACGTCAGTGCAGCATAGTGCACATACATAGTAACAGAGGGTTATATCAAGGATCAGAGTAGCAATTCTCTGTGACAAGTAGAATGACCATCATTGTGCGTTAGTGTTGTTACCAGGCCCAGTAGGGTATATAAGAGATGTCAGCGTCGTATGTTGAGCGAAGTACAAGGACATGAGACAGCGTTACGAGCTATTAATAGAGTTTGAAAGGGGCCTCACTACGGATCTCGATTTCGCCTGCTCTTTTCCATCTTTGCGAGAAAATTTTATGTGGCTGTGGTCTGCTGTTGGACTGCATGGGAAAGTGAAGGGAGGCATGCTTGTCGTCAAGATTCCATTCGACATTTGTCTGGTAACCAGAAGGGGGGATGCCGGTGCCCTGCAGAAAGGCCCGTAATGCTGGGTCGCACCACGGAAGGCGCAACGAAGAAGACCCTGGCCTGCGTCACGTTCCGAACCCCGGAACGCAGGAGACCCGAGTTGTAGGCCCGGAAAGGGTAGGACACACCGGAACGTCTCGTTTTTCCTCTCAGCTATTAGTAGGGCTGAGCGCGGCTGCATGAGCACGCACTCAGACGATCGGTAGGGATTCGGGGCCCGACGGCGGCAGAAGCAGCTGCGTCATCTGCACTGAGCGGAGTGTGACGGACCAGTCATACATCAAGGTCCACGACGGCTGGCGAATGACGAATCACAGAGGCATCGACAGTGTGATGCCGCCTGCTGACTGTCTTTAGTGCGTCACGGCAAAGCTGCTCTTTGCAAGCATATGTGGTAATGTACTGGTATCTTCACGAAGGCGGCTAGATGACGTAACTGGCAGTAGGTCACTTGCAGTAACGATTCCGGGCTGTCCGGGCACGCGAACTGATGTAACAGCTTACTCATCAGGGCGACTGCCGGCGATGTGTCACCGTTTCCGCACCCAGTGTCTTCCTCTCTACCAACCACTGTTGCGAATCATGGGTTTCTACAATAGGTCCAGTTAGGGTACTAGATAAATGACATTTGTGTTGTGTTATTGCTGATATACACTAGATTTTCTATCCAAGACATTCGGGTGGTCGCGCACTCAGGAGTTGATGAAGTAGTTGTAACGTATGTTACTCACGGAACTTGTCTTCCCGTAATCATCTGAGACGGGCGTATGCGGTACCAGCAGGCGTTGACAAAAATATGGAAAAACCTTGACAAACGTGTGCTTGAACGTAAATGAGAATGCTGCACATGGCGCTTGTAATTGACCACGAACGGCGCCTGTGCAATGTCCTCAATACTTTACAAGTGTCAGTCGTGTATTTGTGAGTGCGTTATGTCGGGCACAAGTGAATTCAGTTGCCACGGGCGGTCATTGAAGAGAATCGTGACGAAAACTAAGAGAACGACAGCTACAAAAGTATAGCAGAATTGAATGTCGCACTAGCGAATCCTGTCAGTACCAAAAAACCATGAAGGGAGCTCCTTAACCAGAAAACGTGGTGCCGAAGCCAAAACCCTGCACTATGGAGTAATGGAAGAGTCTCATTTGACTTATGAGTTTCACACTATTTGCAAATTGTGGCCGACTTTACGTCCCAAGAGCGAAACATAGCGGGTATTTGCTGATAACTGTGGCAGTAATATCGTGGTATTCCAAGATTTCCTTGGTTGCTCTGCAAGGTCGAATTACTGCCAATGATTATCTGACTATTTTGGCTGGTCAGGCCTATCCTATGGTACAATGCTTGTTGCCCAATGGTGAAGCTGTGATCCAAGACGACAAGGCCCCTGTTCACACAGCTCGCATCATTCAGGACTGCTTTTGTCAGCACAAGGATGAAATGCAGCATCTCCCCTGGTCACCGCAGACACCAGATCTCAATAATATACAGCCTTTGTGGTCCACTTTGGAGAGAAGTCAGCATGGCGGCTATCCACCTCCATCGTCGTTACTTGAAACTGCCACTATTTTGCAGGAAAATGGAACAAGATTCCGTTGAAAGCAATACAGAACCTGTATTTATCCATCAGGAGATGACTGGAAGCTGTTTTGAATGGCAACGGTTTCCTACACCGTATTAGGCGTGGTAGTGTGTTGTGATTTTGGTGTTTCCATATTTTTGCCCACCGTATATGATCAAACATGAACAGACAGCTAGTTCTAATCGTTGATCGTTTTCACTACTAGTGGCAAGTTTGATTATATTATAGTAGCCGTGTCTCAGCAGTAGGAGTGACTACGCAAGTTCCCGTTTCAGATCCTGTGAAAACTGAAACAACCAGAAAGTTCTGATATTGTGTTGGAGTGCCGTCAGAAAAAATAGAAAGGGGAGAAGGCAAGTATTCGCAGAATTTAGTAATAATTACCATTTGGTGTGATACTAAAATTATTGGGACATCCTCCCAACTAATTTAAGCCACAGGTTTTGCGCCTATTTCAACTCTGAAGACAGGTCGTCATCATCATACATGTAGACAATGGTAGCATTTTTATCTTCAGATCAGACACTTAATTAAAGGAATAATATTTAATGGAGGAGAGACTCCCTGTTAACGTATTTAAGTGATTAACACTGCAATATCACAGGTACATGTAAGCACGAGATAAGCCACTGCAAAAGGGAAATGCTGGTACATTAACAACCGGTGCAACCGCCAGAATGTCGCATGCAAACATCTGTGCATTGCTTGGTATAGGTGCCCGATGTCAGTCTGTGGGATGAAGTTCCATAAATTTTGCACTTGGTCGGTCAATGCAGGGACGGTTAATACTGTTTTTGGACGACGCTGAAACTATCGTCCGCTGATGGCCAACATGTGCTCGATTGGATACCGAGCTGGTGACCGTGCAGGCCAAGGCAACGTGTAGATACTCTGTAGAGCATGTTGGAGTGCAACAGCGGTACGTAGGTGAGCGTTATCCTGCTGTAAAACACCCCCTGGAATGCGAGTCCTCCTGCTGTCACACGAAATCTCACCCCAAACGATAACACCAGGTGTAGGTCATGTGTGTCTAGCACGCAGGCGGGTTGGTTACAGGCCCTCAACTGGTCTCCTTCTAACCAACATAAGGCCATCACTGGCACCGAAATAGGACCAGCTTCCATCAGAAAACACAACAGACCTCCTCCCTGCCCTACACTGAGTTCTCGCTTGACAGCTCTGAAGTCGAAAATGATGGTGGTTTGGGCTCAGTGGAATGCATGCCACGCGGCGGCTGGCTCAGAACTGACCTTGAAAGTAACTGACTTTTAACGGTTCGTTGTGCCACTGTGGTGCCAACTTCTCCTGAAGTAGTTATAAAGGATGAGGTGGGGAGGGAACTTAAATCTTATTGCTCTAGCGGAGAGGGGGTGGGAGAAGGATGCGCGGGCAAGATTTGTAACGTAATAGTCAAGGTCAAGGCTCTCTCTTACTGGCAGTGCATTGGTAGGTTTGGGTGGCGGGGCGGGGGGGGGGGGGGGGGGGGGGAAGGAAGGAAGGGGGATGTAACTTGAATGTACCACATACAAGTGCTTGGACAGACCTGAAGGAGGAGGGGGATGACATTGAATATAACTTGCAGAATTGCTTCAGGTGTGTGGGTAGGATAGGCATTCCACTGGGTGACCTTGAATATAACTCACCCAATTTCCTCAGCTGTAACATGATACCCTCTCTGAACATCAAGCATAGCCTGACACAGGAAGTCCTTATCAGTTACGTTGAAATAAGATTGTGATCTCGTTCTGTATCGGCAATAATACCCTACTCATGTCATATTTCCATTTCACTTTACTCATACCTCACATGTTCGAGACTCAAACTATAATTTCTCTGACCTTTGCCATTTTCAAACTTTGAAAGTGCTGCGCATATTACTCACTTCTTCCCACCTGACGTTATTGAGCCCTGACAACGTATCTCCATCTCCAACACCATATCTATCTGCGTATCTATAACTTGTTAGACCCTATCCCCTTCTCCTCATCTCCACAGAAAATTAATTCAGGTATCAAGATAATGAAAATTACGAATGAATACTTACATGCAGCAGCAGTACTGCATAAAGCTGCAGATTTTTCATTTGTATTTTTTCAACATGCACTCATTTCCTGGCACTGTGTACGCTGGCTGGTCTGTCAGTGCTGTTTTTCATCATAAATGTTGTCTTGTGCCACTTGTGTATCACACTACATTCATATTAAGTTCACGGAAACAGTGATTCCAAAGGTCTGTAAGATGCCTAACAGTGTAACTGACTCTTTTGTTGTGTGTGAATCGTAATGCAATAAATACAGTAAGTATGCAATAAATACAGTTAGTGGCGACCTCGACTTTTCTTATGAGTAACTGTATTTATTGCAGCGTTCCCACAGCCGAGTACTTGACAGAAGCCTGACTACTGCCATAATCATACCCAGCCACAGGGAGAATAAAAACTGCTGGATCAGTCGACAAAGTCATTCTGCATCCAACAGTCGATTGGCGCTGTGTCCTGGCCAGTCATCAGTGGAATACATGGCTAGAACTTATCGACCTTCATCGAGGACCTGTAGGTACTAGTCGAAGCTACAGGTCTGTAAGCAGACAGCCAGCCCTGATATTTACAGAGTACAAGTAGATTCCCCTGTGAAGAGCCCGCTCAGTACCCACCATTGCCTGACACATCAGCAATCTCTGGGGGTCCTGGGCACAACTTGGAAAACCTGCACGGTTTTTGCCTCACGTCACTCAATCACTTGCGATATACGCCAACCGCCTGGACTTGTGCCATATGAGCTGACACGCAGCTTGGCCAACAAAGACACAATACAAGAAGCGCTGTTGTGGTGCCAGCAAACAGTCAGTACTCCAACGCAAGAACGTCACAAACTGCCAGTGAGTCATGAGCCACACCATGGCAGCTACAACGGCATAGTTGTATGGATGGCATTGGTCAATAAACAAATTAAAAATTCCTCATGAATTGACCGAGCGAGTTGGTGCAGTGGTTAGCACAGTGGACTCGAACACGTGAGGACGATGGTTCAAATCTGCATCCAACTATCCAGAATTAGTGCACAAACTTAACCAATCTGTTTTTGTATCCCTCTCTAATGAACTCCGTGTCGACGGGGCGTTAAATACTGATCTTCTTTCCTTCCTTTCTTTCCCATGCATTCGTGGCTACACACTTGCCATTGCACTGGAGAACCCCTGCCACAAACACAACGTGTCATAATATTAAGCCAAGTTTCGCTTGCTGTATTGCGAGACTGTGCGAACGATCCCATTTAATGTGTCTGCACATCTCACTGCGTCTTAAATTTATACGTATCATACAATCCTGCTGGAGGAACATCTCCGACAGAGCATTATAGTAGAGGTTGAAAGTACCGCTTCACTTGTAATGTTATTATAGAGAGGATTATGCACTCACGCTCATAAATTAAGGATAATTGCAGAATGTGGTGCCACACAACGTGGCACTGCACAAAACTGGCGCTAATAGCATAGGCACATAGGGAACACACATGACACAGATCTGTAACTCCACGGTATTGGTGACAAGTTGAGAAAACCGTCCCGAAACACATGTCCTACAAAACGCCACTGTTTCCTGCTCATGTACCCCGACATCAATATGCGATATGATCACCATGCACACGTACGCAGGCCGCACAACGGGTTGGCATCCTCTGTATCAGGTGGTGTGGCAATTGCTATGGTATAGCCTCCCATTCCTGCACCAGCTGTCGGAGCTCCTGAAGTGTCCTAGGGGTTTGAATACGTGCAGCGATACGTCGACCGAGAGCATTCCAGACGTGCTCGATGGGGTTTAGGTCTGGAGAACAGGCAGGCCACTCCATTCGCCTGATATATTCTGTTTCAAGGTACTCCTCCACGATGGCAGCTCGGTGGGGCGGTGCGTTATCATCCATCTGGATGAAGGTGGGACGCACTGCACCCCTGAAAAGGCGGACATACTGGTGCAAAATGACGTCCCGATACACCTGACCTGTTACAGATTCTCTGTCAAAGACATGCAGGGGTGTACGTGTACCAATCATAATCCCACTCCACACCATCAAACCACGACCTCCATACAGGTCCCTTTGAAGGACATTAAGGGGTTGGTATCAGGTCCTGGTTCACGCCAGATGAAATCCCGGCGAGAATCACTGTTCAGACTATACCTGGACCCGTCCGTGAACATAACCTGGGACCACTGTTCCAATGACCATGTACTGTGTTCTTGACACCAGGCTTTACGGGCTCTCCTGTGACCAGGGGTCAGTGGAATGCACCTTGCAGGTCTCCGGGTGAATAAACCATGTCTGTTCAGTCGTCTGTAGATTGTGTGTGTGGAGACAACTGTTCCAGTGGCTGCGGTAAGGTCCCGAGCAAGGCTACCTGCAGTATCCCGTGGCCGTCTGCGGGCACTGATGGTGAGATATCGGTCTTCTTGTGGTGTTGCACACTGTGGACGTCCTGCTCTGTAGCGCCTGGACATGTTTCCTGTCTGCTGGAATCGTTGCCATAATCTTGCGATCACTCTTTGTGGCACACGGAGGGCCCGTGCTACGACCTGCTGTGTTTGACCAGCCTCCAGTCGCCCTGGTATTCCACCCCTCATAACGTCATCAGTATGTGTTCTTTGAGCCATTTTCAACACACAGTCACCATTAGCACGTCTGAAAACGTCTGCACACTTACTCGCTGCACCGTACTCTGACATGCACCAACACGCCTCTGCGTATGTGGACTGCTGCCAGCGCCACCGTGCGCCGAGCGCAAGTCAAATGCACCGCATGGTCATACCCAGAGGTGATTTAAACCCGCAAACCTCCTACGAGAGCGTTGTTTCACCATGTATCAGCATTATCCTTATGTATGAGCATGAGTGTATATCCGTGAAAGAATATGAATCGTTTTATTATTATTGTTTTGATATTTATTCCTTCAATAGCTTTTTTAATTATTACTTCAAATTTGATTACAGTTTTATTGGGTTTAGATGGTTTGGGTTTTTTCTTATTGTTTGGTTATTTATTTCCAAAATGTAATTCTTTTATTTTTATTATTTATTTTGCAATGCTTAAACAACGACCGGTTTCGGGCTTACATACCCATTATCAGGTGTGATACTGAAAATAAACAAGAGACCGAAGCTAATAATAATTTTTTCAGAAGCACCATATAACGTTTGAAAAGACAGCAGTCGAGCTAGGTGCGGTAAAACCTAAGCAAATGCCACAGCGACGCTAGACAATATTTAGAACGACTGCCGGGTTAAGAAATGTGTAATGAACAGCAGGACACTTACACTTTGTGCTGTGACCCCGAGCGCCGCGATGATCGAGTATAGGACGTGGTGTACCATCAGCGAACGCTGGACATGTATTAGCGTACACGAAGCAATAAGCAATCTGGTAAACCGGATTGCCAAAAGTACTGCCACCTGTTGACGGGAAGAACAACGAGGGATCAACTAGCCCGGCCGTTCACAATTTGAATAAGCGTTAAGAGCACATTATGGGTGGTAAAGGAACATGTGGAACAGAGGCAATACAGAGCTATAGTGAAACTCCTAATTCGGTGCGGGCAACTTATGTATGAACCGTAAAGCAAGTGAAATTTTTTCCCCTTTCCATAATGGCATGAAAAGTTTTGATTTAGTGGCGACGTAGATGGCGACATGGAATAACGTGCCACAGTCATGAATTGAAAGAACATACACCTGTGCTACTCCTGTTACAAAACATCTCGCTATTAAACAAAATGGAAGGTAGCTAAACCTTAAAGTCGACATTGCCAAAAACTCCTATACCAATTAATACTAGCAGCTATCGGACTACAAGGGCAGATTAAAAGTAGATGCAATTCAAAAACTGCTAACTAGAAGCCGGCGACTCCACAAGGCTTACGTAACATAGGGCGTGACTAAATTTTCTATCATGAATGACAGGCAAATTTTAATTTAGTAAGGACACAGATACTGACGCACAAACGTGCCATAGTCATAGGATAAAAATTAAAAATATGCAAACTTCTATTGAAAAGAGGACATTTTACAGCTATGTAAAATGGAAACAGGGTGGCTGGCTCTGAGCACTATGCGACTTAACGTCTGAGATCATCAGTCGCCTAGAACTTAGAACTAATTAAACCTAACTAACCTAAGGACATCACACATATCCATGCCCGAGGCAGGATTCGAACCTGCGACCGTAGGGGTCGCTCGGCTCCAGACTGTAGCGCCTAGAACCGCACGGCCACTCCGGCCGGCAACTGGGTGGATCTTGAAGTTCTCACAACAGTAAATAGGCATAAGACGTATAGTAGCTAAGCCTGATTATTTTACGTGAAACATGTATACCTCTTAATTGGGTAAGTGCTTTCGCAATTGCTTTGGTGGCCCTTGATTGGGCTTATTGACTATATGGCTTATGTCTATTTCCTACATGCCTACATGACCAGCTCGCCGTTTCAAAGATACTCATTCCCACACGCAGAGCCACAACAACGTGTCCTCTATCAAAACCGCTTATATAAGTGGATTTCCGCATTTGCCTTCCGATTAAATTCTTTACTTAATGTGTCACATGCCCGCAACATCACCAGGAAGTATTCAACCAAATCATAAGGATTTGGTTAGTCAGTGTAAATCATATACTTTGACACCCGCAAAGTCACTCATCAAAAACCTATAGATGAACCCTCTACACACACCTTGGGCCTGGTATTCATCCTCGCAGTGGGCAGTGACCATAATGATTTGGTTGGTCAGTGTAAATCATATACTTTGACACTCGCGAAGTCACTCATCAAAAACCTATAGATGAACCATCTACGCCAGCCGCTGTGGCCGAGCGGTTCTAGGCGCTTCAGTCCGAATCCGCGCTGCTGCTACGGTCGCAGGTTCGAACCCTGCCGCGGGCATGGATGTGTGTTATGTCCTTAGGTTAGTTAGGTTTAAGTAGTCCTATGTCTAGGAGACGGATGACCTCAAATGTTAAGTCCCGAAGTGCTTAGAGCCATTTGAACCATGAACCACCTACACACACCTCGGGCCTGGTGCTCTAGCGGTTGCCGCTCGGTAGCTCAGCGTGCTAGGTCAGAGGCTGGCTACAATATCTAACAAACAAAACACTGAGTGAAGTATTCAACGATGAACTTCAACAAGGGGTGCCATGGGACGTCTGTCCAGACCAAATGCCGAGCACAATTACGAATAAAATGAGGAGCAAAAAAGAATGTAAAGCGCGGCTGTAGAAAACGAGATGGCGCTGGATCGAATCTCGGTCAGACTACGGCTATTTTCCAGTCTTAGTTTTAACCTAACCTTCACCTCTCAACGATGTGAGGAGTCGCCAGAAACAACAAGTGCTTCGGATTCCACTTTAAACTGTAAGTCCCCTTTCCCCTAATTGGGGTAGGTTAGAGACAAGCAGCCGGCCACTGTGGCCGAGCGGTTCTAGGCGCTTCAGTCCGGAACCGCGCTGCTGCTACGGTCGCAGGTTCGAATCCTGCCTCGGGCATGGATGTGTGTGATGTCCTTAGGTTTAAGTAGTTTTAAGTTCTAGGGGACTGATGACCCCAGAAGTTAAGTCCCTTAGTGCTCAGACCCATTTTTTTGTGAAGTCCCATAGTGCTTAGAGACATTTGAACCATTTGAAGGGACAAGCAAGTCACCGAAGTGGCGTCCAATAGAATGACTTGCACCAGGCCATTGCGTCTCATAGAATTATTATTAACTTTATACTAATTAAGTTTGTACGGAACATTCAGAACGTGACTCCTACTGGCAATTGTCCGGTTTCTTCTCACGTACTTAATGTTTTTTTTCCTCTTTCTTCAACAGCCACAATTTTCAATGTATCTCATGGGTGAGGAACTATAGTTATACCATTACCTGCACAAAGGAAGCGATACTGAAAGCTTGTGGGGTTGATTTGGCATATTGAATGTCAAATTGTGTCTATCCCTCCTGCTTTCCTGTCCGTTGGAAGAATTTCTGTGCTCCTGAACACTGAAGTTAAACCACAACTATCAGCTTTATAGAGTTAAGAAAAAATTACTTGAAGCAAAAGTGACTAATAGGGAACCGCACACCGCACACCGAACAAAACGCTAGTCACGCTAATACCGTACAGTATTTCCTGTAGCCATGACAGTGGCCAGGAATGGGCACGGAAGTTTCTTAAGGTGTGTCATTGACAGTACAAGCCACTCACTGATGTTAAAGCCAGCAAATTGCAAGGATCTTGACTGTCACGTTTCACTCGCTGTTCCAAACACTTACAGACGTTTTCTATGGGACTACAGTCATTCCGCGTGCAAGGAGAGTTGCGACAGGGTGCCCAAGCGTACTTTTGTACTGCATGCCCACTGCTGGCACATCGCAGCTAACTGCTGGCCCTTTGCACCTCGGTGCTAGTCGGTAGCATCGTTGCATTTACGCCGTAGCCCCACTGCTCGCTGCCCGCTGGGGTAATTATCCTGTAGCTGCTCAAATCTCGAATAGAGAGTTAGCAGCGTCAAATGCGGCACTGCTGGAGTCACCCTGACGCAGACAAACACGGCTCAAGTTTCAAGACTCATAGAGCGATGGTTGCATTGAGAAATATGAAACAGCCTAATATCATCGCCTAGCGAGGCAGCAGTGGCGCGAGTAGCGATGGTGCAGGTTAAATGGACCTGTAAGATACAGTGGGTTTGGTTCATCAATGCCGTGCCATGCCGGCAGCGAGGTTACAGCATAAACACTCTCTAAGTGTTCCTCAAATCAAGGACGTGTGCGTGCAGCCCTGTGTTTGCGGCTACTGTCATTTTGGAAGACGGGAGTGTCCACGGCGCACTCACGATGAACATGTAGAAGAAACGGCGACAAAGATTTCGTCTCCGGAAAATGTTGAAATAAACACTCTGGTTCATATTCACGGTAATCTTACTGAGAGCGCTCAGGCCATGGCACAAGAAATACCCTCAAAATATCATATAACACCCTTCACACACTACAGGTTAAACGCCTTATTGAGCCATCAAAGCACTAGGCGCTTTGCATCATTTAAAGCAGATAAAATCGTCACTTGTCGGACGACACTACACACCTCCTGTCGGTTACTGCCCAGCTTCTGTATTGTTTGACCCGCACCAGGCATGCAACTTTGCGTGTTGCTGTGAGCAATGGCCTTTTTCAAGGTTCCTGATTCCAAATGTCCATTGCATACAGTTCCCTTCGCACGCTCGCATGTTGCGATGTACTTGCATTCTTTGACATCAGAAATTCCTCTCGGGTTTGAAACCGATCGTCACTGAAAAGTCGTGACACTCGTTCCGCTCCCTGTCAGTTATGACTTTTACATGATCACACTTCTTACTCCATATTACATGGCTACGAATGGTACATCATTCGTTATGGACACGTTCGACAGTGCCGCTTGTGACACCAACAAATTGGGCAACTTTTTTCACAGTGTGGTCATGGACACGTCCAAAAACCACAGTTCCTTTCTGCCATTTTGTCACGTTTCTATATCTACCCATCTTACTGCACTGATTACCTCCACCCGACTGGCACATACACACCACTTCATTGCCATGAGTTACGTTAGTCATGGAGGTCACATGAAGGCCTGACACCTATTCTACACCATTTACAACGCCCCAGAGCCACAAGTGTTGTTTTTAAGGGGTGACTAACATTTTGTCCAATGAGCTTACATTAAAACAAATGAATGTATTGTTCATTAGTATTTTCCATGAACATCTAAAGAAATTAATCAGTTGCTTAATACAGCTGAGTATCGCTTGGCATCGGTGGAACATTTGTTACATGTTACTTATTCTGAGTGAACCCATGAACGCACTTTTCTACAGTGACATATACGTTGTAATTATTCCTCAAACTTGTGAAAGAAAAGAATGTTCCATCGAAGACGAGGTCATTAGAGACGGGGCCCAGTTTTAGAACGGCAAGGGCGGGAAAAGAAAAGAAAAGAAAAACATGTTCACTTAAAATGTACCATATTCGCATTTGCCTTTGCCATTTTATGGAAACCATGGACATCCTAAATCCAGATGACTACTCATGGATCTGAACCATCGTCCTCCAGGTTATCACGCATCACCTCGCTCGGTTTCAGGCTTTGAGTCGTCGGCCCTGGTGGAAATGGAGAGCTTTCCTCACACTTTGGTGACAGGTAATATTGTCCATCTTACCGAATTGTAAACGTATTGGCCAGTGAGTCAGTCAGTGGCATCTCGGCGTCTGAACGCACTGGCGAGAACAGTCAAGTGGCGAAGGTGACTGTAGATATCTCAAGCCAATTGGCGACGAGAGAATTCGCATACCACGAATGAGTGGCGTCAGACAAATAGCGTCCTGTGTGTGCAGCCCTTTTTGACTGTTTAGTCTCCCACGTTTTGTACCTTCTCAGCAAGCGGTTTCTGTCCTTTTTGTGGCAATGGTCAGAGGTAATGTTATTCCGTGAATGACGGGAATTGTTACTGCCCATCCAAACTTCTTACTTCCCGGCCTCTGATTAGATTACACCTGGACGTTTAAAAACCCACTCTAAGCGGTTTCCATCGACTTCCAGGCGTGATATAGCTTTTCATACAGAAAACATGGGCTGCATCCAGAGCTAGACTTTTATTGCACCCCGCAGCGTCTCGAGTCCTGATATCTCCTCACAATAATAGCAGTTGTAAAGGGGACGAAGAACGCAGAAGAAATCCCGACTGTCCTTGGCTTCATATGGTCGAGGGATTCAGTAGGTATCGAGAAAGGAATATTGGCGGACGATGATTTTATGGCTGCCTTGTCGAAGGATTTATGAGAGACGTTTATGACTGCCCTGCTGAAATCAGGCCTCGCACCGAAACACGTCATACTGCGCCCTGTCGTTACTTATCAATTTATTGTCGAAGACATGGCAAGAGTCATGACATTATGACCCGTAACTCTCGTTGTACATTGATTTACTTATTCCAAATGTACCACAACACGTTTTAATTTAATTTGCCGTACAATCTTAACTTCTGATAAATTAGGAAGCACTTTTTATTTGCACTTACATTTGTGCAAAATTTCACAGATGGAAGCGACAACAATAAAAAGAATGGAAGGGGGTAATTTTTTCCATCAGGCCAAGACACAAATTGGTTGAAGGTATTTCTAACACAAAAGTTATGGAAAAATACCAACAAACCTTGCTTTGATGTATCATGAATAAACAAATAAAAGTAATCAAATCATTCCACAATCAGACAGAATGCACAGGTGCAATTCTTATGTGCAACTCATATGTATTATAAATGCATGAGTTAATAGAAAACATGCTCCAAATTAATCTTACAGACCAGCGAGTCAGTAATGTTTTGGGGCCGTCAAAGAAATTTACAACAGTGAAAAAACCCATGAAGAACAAAAAGAGAAAACACAATAACAAATAATGTACATAAAAACAAACCTTTTGTGTGTGTAAACAAGAAACAGATAACTGTATCTATAATCACAAAACTTGTTTATCACATAAAAAATGAATACAGAAACACAATGTATACATGATAGTGAAAATACTAAAGAATTCATAGCATCAGATTGTAAATTATTTTCCGAACAAATAACACTACCATTCTTGCGTCGACACTGGCACTAATAAACAAATGACAAGCGGTAACCATCGAACATTTAAACATGCAAGGAAATTCAAAAACATGATACGTACCATACAAAAAAGAAAACAGATTGAAGAGATACACAGTCAAAAGGCTAAGTGAATTATAGGAGGGAAGGAAGATTAGAGTTTAACGTCTCTTCGTCAGCACGATCATTAGGGGAATCGCATATTATTATTGGGAAAGGAAATTGACCGTGAACTTGTGCACTTTTCAAAGAAACTATACTAGCATCTATGTGGACCGATTTAGGGAAATCACGGAAAACCTAAGTCTGAGTGACCGGACGAAGATTTGAACCGTCGTCCTCCAAAATGTGAGTCCACTGTGCTAACCACAGCACCACTTCGCTCGGTCTGAGTAAAGTGGCAATCTATCTACAGTTTCTCAAGCAATGAAGTCATTTGACACTTTTGAGAGTGTTCCACATGTCGCGTGGAGAAGTTGAGCTTCATGACCAACTGTATACTTGGCACTGAAAACACTGAAAAGATAGTTTGTGACACGTTTGACGCTATCGAGAACAAAACACACCTCCATCTCTACTTCTTGCATAGCCCCGAAAAATTTCGCGTAAATCTTGTATAAGACAGTGAACCATTATTGTAAGACGTTTCCGGCCGGAATGGCTGCGCGGTTCTAGGCGCTTCAGCCTGGAACCGCGCGACCACTACGGTCGGAAGTTCGAATCCTGCCTCGGGCATGGATGTGTGTGATGTCCTTAGGTTAGTTAGGTTTAAGTAGTTCTAAGTTCTAAGGGACTGATTACCTCAGAAGTTAAGTCCCATAGTGCTCAGAGCCACTTGAACCTTTTTTTTTTTTAAAAAAAAAGACGCTTTACTAAGAATAAGAGCCCGCATCTCGTGGTCGTGCGGTAGCGTTCTCGCTTCCCACGCCCGGGTTCCAGGGTTCGATTCCCGGCGGGGTCAGGGATTTTCTCTGCCTCGTGATGGCTGGGTGTTGTGTGCTGTCCTTAGGTTAGTTAGGTTTAAGTAGTTCTAAGTTCTAGGGGACTTATGACCACAGAAGTTGAGTCCCATAGTGCTCAGAGCCATTTGAACTAACAATAAGAGAAACAAATCTGGTTTTTTTCCTTACAGTTTGTGATTTCATGGTACTCAAAGAAGAAAAACAACAATAGTGATCACTTGTGTTCACTGAACGGAAAATTTCAGAATAAAAAAGAAAACGAACACATCGAAATATTTTAGTGTGTATGAGATTTTCTTAAATTATTTATTTTTATTCCACTGAACCCCTATGTCTGTGTCACATGATCGTAAATAACTTTATTCATCCGGAACTATGTATTTTTTTTTATCTTAAACGTGTTCGCAGTTGTGAATATGAACAACCATCAGCTTCTGTGTGTCTACCTATCGTGATAAGCGGGAAATCCGGGTTCGAGACCGGTCTGGCACAAGTTTTCATTGTCGTCATTCTATTATACAGCTGATGGTTGTCCATATTCCAACTGTTAATATGCTTCAAGTATTTCATAACATCTGTAGTCGCCGCAGTTCTTGTTCCGTCAGAGATGCATGCGTGTCAGAAGAAACATTGCATGGTAATTCGGAATAACACAGGCAGCGCAGTGTCTTTTTTTTTTTTTTTTTATAACTGTGGCCTTGGTCCTGGGAATTTCCAAGTATATCTACTGCAAAGAGTGAATGACAGATCATCAGTGAGAGATCCATATTTAATTTATAATTTCCAGTTCCCACACACTTTTGTAGGGGGAGGGGGGGGGGAGGCAAAGCAGCAGTCAACAATGAGAATTTCTCGTTGACCAAATTCTCCTTCATACAATACGTAGAAAACCACATGCGGAGACTAACATGCTTCACTCAGTTTAAGTCATTAGTCTCTGTTGGTCACATCAGTGCTAATACTTCCGTGTGTCTACTCTTCATTTTTTTGTTAATTTTCGCTGTGTCCACGCTGCTGTTATCTCCTGCTGCATACAGAGATCATGAAATGGTCAAACAGATGTAGTCAGGATGGCTACCCGGAAAGGAACGGTGGCGACTGACGTAGCTAATTCAAACAACAATGACGAAGGGGAAAATGCTACAATTTGAGAAGCAGTCGGTATACAGTGTCAGTATGAAGACTTGATGACATTTACTGAAAATGAACTGTCTGGGCAAAAGATGACACAGGCAAGAGCAAACGAAATGGAAGTGTCATTAAAGAAGAAAGTATCACAATGGACGATAGAGCAGGCGTTGTTAATTGATAGGTTGTAACAACCACAAAAAGAAAACGAAATTTATAGAGAAAATTCATAAAAACCAGCGAAAACATATGCAAGTGCGTTGCTGACGATGCCACCAAGTAGAGATGTAACCAAAACAGCGCCTGCAGCTAAAATTGCAGCAGTGCAAACAATGTAACACAATACTTCGCTAATAAAGTGAAGAACAGAGGAAGAGGCAAAGGAAGTGCAACAAAAGCTAACGACATTAATAAACTCCAGCAAATATAAAATTTGTATCAGGAAGATTAAGCAAATCAGTAGTTTAATAATTCTGAAAACTGCTACGCAAAGTGACACGCAAAAGATAATGAACAACAAAAAGGTGCAAGAGACACTGATTTGTCAGCAGCCTAACAAAAACAGACCTCTAATGATACTGTACGACATCCCAGAGGACACTGATGCAAAGACGCAATACACATGCAGAAGTTTGAAGATGAACTGACTAAGGAAAGCTTTGAAAGCGGCTTTACAGTGCGATTCAGGTCAGGGCCAATTGGAAGAAAAGTGATCCGTCAAGTTACTGAAGTGAGACCTGAGGTTAGAACAGCTTTCATGAAGCAACATAAAGTATATCTTGGGTTTCGTTTGGTTTCAGTGAAAGATTTTCTAATAGTGAGCCGGCACGTTCAATGCCAAGACCTTGGTCATTTGGCAAAATACTGTGAGAAAAAAGTAGTAACCTGTGGACTGTGTGGGGAAGAAGGCCATATTAGAAAAGACTATAACAAATCAAACAAGCGGCAGTGTGGGTTCCATGTAAATATAGGGGTAAAAGGTGCACAGGGAACAGAGATGAATGTCACAGGTACCAAACCCTCTTAACAAGGCAGATTTGAAGAACGAATTATGGGTTGCGCCTTATAACACTAGAAAGCAATGTGGACTCTGATGACGCCATGAAGTCCTGTCTATATAAGTAATGTAAATCACCATCTAGAAGGAGTAGGGACACCGAAAGAGCGAGAAATTTCTGGTAAAAGGTAAGCAGTATGCACCATAGAAAGGAGCATGCGACGCAGACCGAAGCAGAGTATCACGCACCTCCGAAAAAGCAAGAAAGAGGCTTATGGCGAAAATTCAGAATTATGTGATATAACAGAGGAGCAAGATCACAGGCGGATGTAGGAGTAACATATGATACAGGGATCAGGATTTGGTGCCACAAACTGGGCAGTTTTATTGTACGTAGAATGCGACAGCACACACCTTGATGAAGATCACTGCGCTGGCTACTGAAGTAAATGAAGATTCGCCAATGCAGGACGTGAATCTGCAACAAAAACAGTACGAGACTCAGAGCCAGTTCGCACAGGAAACAAACACCTACTACAGAAAAGTAAACAATAAAACACAGATCCGCACTAGATTCATGAAAGCGTGGAGAACGTTATGCACCTCACTAGACTGGAAGAGCCGATGACGCTTACTACAGGGTTAAGACCCCTAGTAAGGAATATGCCTCCAGAAGGGCAGTATATTACTTTTCCTGTACCTGATTTCGTAGCTGTCTAATATATACCCATTATTCCTAATGGAGATAAAGACAGGTCAGCTTAATGCCATGAGAAGTGTCAGCGTATTACATGAGGCTAGAAGAGTGACAGAAGAGTTGTAGTTAGAAGTATTGTGCCTCCAACAACCGTATACGAAAACAGGAAAGATCCCAGTATGTTAATAACTGCCTAGATAATCACACAAGGGCAATGTCCAGTGGCGGTAATAATAGTATTTAACAAGGCCATAACAGTGACAAAAATATCACAGCTCTGTTCAGAACACGTAATCTGTTTGTAAATCAACCAGAACGGAGATTTGCATCCCAGTCTACACGTATTTTCAATTTAGTGATGAGATGGACGAATATCTGCCAAAACTAAAGGATATTAGTCACCTGGGACGAACTAGGCCTCTTGTGTGTGTGTGTGTGTGTGTGTGTGTGTGTGTGTGTGTGTGTGTGTGTATTGTGTATTGAACCGGGGACCTAGAAACGACGTCGAGGTTTCGTCCCGCCGTAGCCCTCAGTGGTTCACAACGCCACAACTGGTCACAGCGATCCACTCAACCCACCGCCGCCACACTCCGAACCCAGGGTTATAGTGCGGTTCGGCCCCCAGTGGACCCCCCACCCCCCGAGAACGTCTCATACCAAACGATTGTAACCCCAAATGTTTGTGTGGTAGAGGAAGGATGATGTACGCGTACGTGGAGATAGGGCCTCTTGTGTACTCCAGTGATGCAAATGCGAGGTCGGTATCGAGGCATAGCCGCCTGAGTGATGACCGTGGAAGACAACCAGAAGAAGCCATTCTGGAACTCAACCTACTGCTATTGAATGCACTTCGCAATCCGCCAACCGACGAAGTAAGGGTCGGATCAACGTCAAATATTGACGTCACTTTAGAAAATACGGCAGCTGTGTGCCGTTTGAAAGGCTGGAAGGTTGAGAGTGGAATGGCAAGGAGGCTAACTGGGGAAAACTACGTAGGGTGTCCCTCGCTGGGTGATAATCTAGATGTTACAGCGCAAGAAATGACCGTGGCTTTACATAGAGCAATGGAGGCATCGATACCTGTCAGCAGAGCTCATTCTAAAGGAGCACTTGCATCTATACCAGAGTAGCATGACCCAAGAAGAAAGAGTCCGAAAGTTGCATAGACACAGGTATGGTAAACAACTTTTTAAGGAAGACAATGTAAAACAAAAATGAAACAATGGAAGCAATTCGTGGAGGCTAACTTAAAAGGCGATCCCTGGGATGTACCGTATAAAGTAATCTGCGAGAAAACTCGGTAACCAACAGTCTTACCCTAGCTCAAAAGGAATGATGGGACGGTAACAGAAAGTTGGGAACAATCAGCTGCCCTGCTAATGGAAAAACTACTTCCTGACAATGGAGAAGAAGGCGAGACAGATGATCGACATAGATTATGAAAAATGTTATGGGAAGACTACACAAACAATAAAATTGTGTACTCCTTCGCACATGAAGAAACCAGGAAAATAATTTTAAGACTGAAAAATAAAAGGTCTCCAGGACCGGACTGGATCCCTGCCGAAGTCATACAAGCCGTATGTGACCAGTTAGAAAGCTGCTTGCGCAAACTGTACAACGAGTGTCTCTTGCAAGGAAGAACACTGAAGTGGTAATAATTAATCAGTAAACGGGAAGATAACCATCCAGTGATACCCAAATCCTATAGACCAATTTGCCTTTTGAACGTTCTCGGCGAGATATAAAATGTGTACTTTGAGGTAATGAACTAACTTGTGGAAAAGAAAATTCAGTTTTTTATTAACAAAAATAACTTACACCTTACAGTGACAAATTAAGCTCATAGAAGCTGTTGAAAGTGCCGAACGCCTGCCTCAATGTATAGGGCCTACACTACTAATGCACCGCATGACCCTTGGCCATAACAGAAGTTTGGGTACAAAGTTGTTGCCGGCTGGGGTGGCCGAGCGGTTCTAGGCGCTACAGTCTGGAACCGCGCGACCACTACGGTCGCACGTTCGAAAATTGCCTCGGGCATGGATGTGTGTGATGTCCTTAGGTTAGTTAGGTTTAAGTAGTTCTAAGTTCTAGGGGACTGATGACCTCAGAAGTTAAGTCCCATAGTGCTCAGAGCCATTTGAACAAAATTGTTTATCCCCATTGCTTGCACATGTGGTTTATGGGAGGAGTGTAATTGATGCTTCGTCAGGGCAATTTGACAGATTATTGAGTTTCTGTCAACGGCGACAAATAACTCTTAATTAACGAAACTTTTCTCAGTATTTTTGTTCGGTTTTCCGAGTACAACATGCTGCTGCATAATTCATAAAATTCAAGCCCGCAACTTCCTGTAACGAATAATGCTCCATCTTCGATAACCAGTCGTGAAACGTACGCAGCAGTAAACACCTGTGTGAACACGTGGCTGTTCCAAGAGAGGACTTACCAGATAACGTCTACGTCTACACTATGAGATCAAAAGCATCCCGACACCCCCCCCTCCCCAAAACATACGTTTTTCATATTAGGTACATTGTGCTGCCACCTACTACCAGGTGCTCCATATCAGCGATCTCAGTAGCCACTAGTCATTGTGAGAGAGCAGAATGGGGCGCTCCGCGAAACTCGAACGTGGTCAGGTGATTAGGTGTCACTTGTGACTTACGTCTGCACGCGAGATTTCCACACTCCTCAACATCACTAGGTCCACTGTTTCCGATGTGAAAGTGAATTGGAAACGTGAAGGTACGCGTACAGCACAATAGCGTAAAGGCCGACATCGTCTGTTGACTGACAGAGACCGCCGGCAGTTGAAGAGGGTCGTAATGTGTAATAGGCAGACATCTATCCAGACCATCACACAGGAATTCCAAACTGCATCACGATCCACTACAAGTACTATGACAGTTAGGCGGGAGGCGAGAAAACTTGGATTATGTAGTCGAGCGGCTGCTCATAAACCACACATCACACCGGTAAATGCCATACGACGCCACCCTTGGTGTATGGAGCATAAACATTGGACGATTGAACAGTGGAAAAACGTTATGTGGAGTGACGAATCACGGTACACAATGTGGCGATCCGATGCAGGGTGTGGGTAATGGGTATGGCGTATTTCCGGAGAACGTCATTTGCCAGCGTGTGTAGTGCCAATAGTAAAATTCGGAGGCGGTGGTGTTATGGTGTGGCCGTATTTTTCATGGAGTGGGCTTGCACCCCTTGTTGTTTTGCGTGGCACTATCACAGCACAGGCCTGCATTGATGTTTTAAGCACCTTCTTGCTTCCTACTGTTGAAGAGCAATTCGAGGATGCCAGTTGCATCTTTCAACACGATCGAGCACCTGTTCATAATGCACGGCCTGTGGCAGAGTGGTTACACAACAATAACATCCCTGTAATGGACAGGGCTGCACAAAATCCTGACCTTTGGGATGTTCTGAAACGCAAACTTCGTACCAGGCCTCACCGACCGACATCGATACCTCTCCTCAATGCAGCACTCTGTGAAGAATGGCCTGCCATTCCCCAGGAAACCTTCCAGTACCTGATTGAACGTATACTTGCGAGAGTGGAAGCTGTCATCAAGGCTAAGGGTGGGCCAACACCATATTGAATTCCAGCATTATCGACGGAGGGCGCCACGAACTTGTAAGTCGTTTTCACCCAGGTATCCCGATACTTTTTATCACGTAGTGTATATCCATATCTACATTCATGGCAGAGAGAATAAACTGTAGGAAGATCGCCACGGCAGTGCTGAGCTGGATAATCCATAAACAAAACTGAGCTCTGGGTAAAAATAACTTGGCCTCATTGCTTGCACATGTTATTTACCACGTAATATGGCTGTAACTGAAAACAACTACTGTGTAATCTATATTGTATTTTTTAACACCGCGACCAGTTTTAGCTACTAGGCTCATTGTCAAGTGGTTACCCGACTAAAGACACAGGGGGTGGACAAAAATATAGAAACACCGCCAAGTTCCACTCGTGGGACGTGAACTTGCACAGAAGTTTGAAATACTGTGAAACAAAACTCATCTGACCGAATGACGTTCCTCCATTGCTCCTTAGTTCCAGGCAAATGCAGGTGTTAGCCAAGCATGGAGGCTGTGCTCTTGCATTTGACCACAAACAGAGGATGTGCAACGTCTTAATACGTTGCAAATGTCATTCGTGGCCAGAACAGTGTCTGCTGAGCGAGATGGCGCAGTGGTTAGCACACTGCACTCGCATTCGGGAGGACGACAGTTCAATCCCGCGTCTAGCCGTCGTGATTTAGGTTTCTCGTGATTTCCCTTAATCACTTCAGGCAAATGCCGGGATGGTTGCTTTGAAAGGGCACGGCCGATTTCCTTCCCCATTCTTCCCCCATCCGATGGAACCGTGGACCTCGCTGTTTGGTCCCCTTCCCCCAGATCAAACAACCAATGTGCATTATGTCACAGCTTACTTCGTTCGAAAGTGGGCAAATTGTTGATGCTCGTGTGGTGGGTGCTTCCATAACCGAGGTAGCCAAAGTGTTTGGCGTTTCAAGAGGCACCGTATCGAACACCGGTATAGAGGGAAAACATGATCCGCTAAGTCACAACGCGGACGAAAGTGTGTATTGAGTGATCATAATCGATGGCCATTGAACAGGATTCTGACGAAAAATAAGAAGACAACGGCAAAAGTCACTGAAGAACTAAATGTCGCACTCGAGAACCCTGGCGCCTAAAGCAAAACAACACGAAGGAGGCTCCATCAGGGAAGTGCAGTATCAAAACAACTCATCAGTTATGCAAATTCCCATGAAAGGAAAACGTGGTGCCTAAACCATAAAACCTGGACTAAGGAGCAGTGAAGAATGTCATTCAGTCTGACGAGTCTTGTTTCACACTGTTTCCAACTTCTGGGCGAACTTACGACCCAATAGTGAAATATGGTAGGGGTTCGGTGATTATTTGGGCAGCCATATCGGTGTATTCCACGGGGCCCAATGGCTACTCTGCCACATCGCATTACTGCCAAGGATAATGTGACCATTTTGACTGATCATGTCCATCCGGTGGTACAATGTTTGATTCCCAATGATGACGTTGTGTTCCAAGACGACAGGACTCCTTTTCACACAGCTCGCATAATCCACGATCGGTTTTACAAGGAGGAGCACGAATTGTCGCATTTCCTCTGGCCACCACAGTCACGAGATCTCAATATTATTGAGCCTTTGCGCTGCAATTTGGGGCGCGTGACCACTATCCACCTCCACCACTGTTAGCAGAATATGATATTGTTTTGCGAGAAGAATGGTATAATGAGATCGTCACCCGGTCGTGAAGGCCCAAGGGATGTCTACCGGCCGCCGTGTCATCGTCTGCCTTGCAGCGTCATGCAGATGCTGTATGGAAGGACATGTAGTCAGCACATCGCTCTCCCGGCCATTTTACCGACATTCCAGGCCGTGGAGTCGCTACTACCAGTGCACCCCGTACCAGTCCACCCACCATGGCAGCACTGGGAATCGAACCGGATCCTCCTCATGGCAGTCATCTATGCTGACCATTCAGCTACGGAAGAGGACAAGAATGGTATAAGATGCCATTATAAACCATAGATTACCTGTAACCATCGACTCAGAGACGACTGAAGGTTGTTTCGAATGCCTACTGTTTTCCTACACCGTATTAGAGATGGTAATATGTTGTGTTTGTGGTCTTTCCAATTTACACTACTGGCCATTAAAATTGCTACACCACGAAGATGACATGCTACAGACGTGAAATTTAACCGATAGGCAGAAGATGCTGTGATATGAAAATGATTAGCTTTTCAAAGCATTCACACAAGGTTGGCGCCGGTGGCGACACCTACAACGTGCTGACACGAGGAAAGTTTCCAACCGATTTCTCATACACAAACAGCAGTTGACTGGCGTTGCCTGGTGAAAGGTTGTTGTGATGCCTCGTGTAAGGAGGATAAAATGCATACCAACACGTTTCCGACTTTGATAAAGGTCGGATTGTAGCCTATCGCGATTGCAGTTCATCGTATCGCGACACTGCTGCTCGCGTTGGTCGAGATCCAATGACTGTTAGCAGAATATGGAATCGGTGGGTTCAGGAGGGTAATACGGAACGGCGTGCTGGATCCCAACGGCCTCGTATCACTAGCAGTCGAGATGACAGGCATCTTATCTGCATGGCTGTAACGGATCGTGCATCCACGTCTCGCTCCCTGAGTCAACAGATGGGGACGTTTGCAAGACAACAACCATCTGCACGAACAGTTCGACGACGTTTGCAGCAGCATGGACTATCACCTCGGAGACCAAGGCTGCGGTTACCCTTGACGGTGCATCACAGACAGGAGCGCCTGCGATGGTGTACTCCAGGAACGACGGACCTGGGAGCACGAATGGCAAAACGTCATTTTTTCGGATGAATCCAGGTTCTGTTTACAGCATCATGATGGTCGCATCCGTGTTTGGTGACATCGCGGTGATCGTATATTGGAAGCGTGTATACGTCATCGCCATACTAGCGTATCACCTGGAGTGATGGAATGGGGTGCCATTGGTTACACGTCTCGGTCACCTCTCGATCGCATTGACGGCACTTTGAACAGTAGACGTTACATTTCAGATGTGTTACGACCCGTGGCTCTACCCTTAATTCGATCCCTGCGAAACACTACTTTTCAGCAGGATAATGCACGCCCGCATGTTGCAGGTCCTGTACGGGCCTTTCTGGATACAGAAAATGTTCGACTGCTGCCCTGGCCAGCACATTCTCCAGATCTCTCGCCAATTGAAAACATTTGGTCAATGGTGGCCGAGCAACTGGCTCGTCACAATACGCCAGTCGCTACTCTTGATGAACTGTGGCATCGTGTTGAAGCTGCATGGGCAGCTGTACCTGTACACGCCATCCATGCTCTGTTTGACTCAATGCCCAGGCGTATCAAGGCCATTATTACGGCAAGAGGTGGTTGTTCTGGGTACTGATTTCTCAGGATCTATGCACCGAAATTGCGTAAAAATGTAATCACATGCCAGTCCTAGTATAATATATTTGTCCAATGAATACCCGTTTATCATCTGCATTTCTTCTTGGTGTAGCAGTTTTAATGGCCAGTTGTCCATCCCCTGTACAAAGTAATGTTAAAAAAGATACAAATCGAATAAATTCCATGAAACGAAAATGTAACAACAGACATCATTTGGACAAGACTCATAGTATGAATTGCACATTACATAATGTAAAAAATCTAATGTTGCGTAACAACTAGTATAAGTCCTTGCTATATTGTCTAATTGACGTTTATTGGTCCAGTCTCTTTTTATGTAACTTACTCCATGTTCGCCTTATATCTGACGTTGTTGTAAGTCTTTTTCAGATAACCACTTCAAAATGCCCTGGTGGCTGAATCAGGTCGTGGTGTTAAAAAATAAAATTGCAACTGGTGCTGTAATTAGTCTCTGTTTAATTACTACAATTGCGGATACCCTGAACCATCATATTCACCTACATTCTCTCTTCTTTCTTTTTGCCTTTTTCCAGTTCCTCTACGGAGTCGGCATTGTCATATGGATTCTGGCAATGTTACTAACAGTCGATGGCCGGATGCCGCTCCTGTTACCACCATTTACTCTGGAATGGAATTTGTGTACCCTATCTGTCTGCGTTTGGAGTAAATATCATGATCCAGTCTAAGATCGTTTTCTAAATTTTTTAGTAGTGCGCATCTAAAGCAGGACTTGGGTACCAGCCCAACACTTACCCAGTTGGATGTGCGAAACCGCCTATAAATCACTCGAGGCGATAACGCACTCAATTACCCAGGCAGGTCAAACCATCATGTTCAACATTATGGACCAAAAAAAGAAAAATATGTAACTGCAGCTCCACCCGTACCCTCAACGCTATATTCTTCTAAGTGTAGGAGTAAGTTGACGGATAAATTTTCTTCCTCACTATCCAACTCAGTTTCATTAATTCTACTTCGTGAATAATAATTTACGACTACAATTGCGGTTTTATTTGCTGCTGTCGTTATAGGCAATGCAATTTGTTGGCGTCACTCGTTGTGAAAATCTGAGAGGTCTGTTGTGCACTGTCACTCTAAAGCCCAAAAATTTTATACAGTACTAATACTTAAACCATTTTAATACAGAAGCAAATTAGCGAAATAAAATTATAAATAAATAAGGAAATTACTGTAAATCCCATAGCATTGATTAGGTTGACGAAAACGGGTAATCATAGTTCAAACCAAATAAATGTTTATTATCATACACGTGAGAATGGTGGCCTCACGTGGACTGCAATTAAATAATAATCAACCACGTTGTCGTGTAGCATTAACAGAGCGTTGAATCCAGTAATACGCAGGAGCAAAGTTCATTTAACTGCAAATTAATTCAAGAAAAATCGAAGGCGAACACTCAAAGTCCGAAAGTGCATTTCCCCACTATCATCACGACGTCAACTGAAGTTTATTATTCTCAATAAACACTATAAAAAACATGCAGGAAGTCTATCACACACAAATATAATTATTGACTGTAGCGGACAGGCGCTCACGAAAATATTTCCAGCCCTTTCAAATGTTAAAAGTGATTAACCCGCAATTGCTTGGCCCAACAGTTTCCACAACAAACACACAAACACAGACCACTTACAAAAGACACTGCTCAGAGATCGAAGACAAAATATCTCGTGGCCCCTACCACTTGCCCTTAAATACTTTCTGTGACATCACACACTATCGAATCCAAGTTAGACATTTAAATAACACCACTACTCAAATTTAAAGCTAGTTACGAATAATGTGCTCCGATCCAAAGAAAATTATTGCAGTCATGTTGCTACCTTTCATTAAAAAAATCAACAAAGGCTTAAACAATTTATTAATTTAAAGTTCATGTAGTATACCTGTATCCAGCTTTCTAACGTGAAAATCTTTGCATAAATTTACAGTTACGCATAAAATAATAAACTGTGGTTACTCATCCACTAGGAATATTAGGTAAGAATCTGCGAAACTCAAGATGTCTTCATACTACGTATAACTGTGGAGGGTTAATAGCATTGGCATTTTTGGGTACCGACTTTTAACGTACTCATCTGTAAATCTCAATAAACATGCCTGATTTGAAAAGTAGTGTATTGTGTTGTTTACTGACATCATAGGTTCTCGTATGATGCACCATATGATCAGATTGTTCCCGCGGTTTATTTGTTATTATTTTTATAATTTACCATAGTTAAAATAATAATAACTTTTATAATAATAATCCTAGATAATAACAACCTTAGAGTCATGCCTGAAGTTGCAATGAGCTCGTCTCATGCCACTGTTCTTCTTGTGTGTTTGCTCTTTCTGTATCATGTTTGTATGGTCTGTAACGTAATTTCGTTGAAAGTATATATTATTCATCTTTCATTTCGGCCATCTAAGCTGCCGCTGTGTCGTCTCTACCCGCTTCAGCCAGCGGTGCACGCTACGCCCCCGGGAAAACCGCGTCCGCTCGCTGTCATAAATTCTACCTTAATTCCTGGTGTGCCTTGGTTGCCTCGCCCGTACGGCCAGCTCACCGCCACGAGTCGTCAAACATTCACGACCGCCGCTCATCCCGCTATCCGGCCTCTCGTAATTCCACAAATTCTTTGTCAAAAACTTTGTTTCACACTCTGTGACTTTTATGGCCCAGTTTCTCCTTAGCTTCTACCCACGGCAATAAATTGCTCCTAGTTAGGATGACGCCTGTTGCGAAATTTTCAGTGTAAATTCGTTTCGCTTCTCTGCTGCATCACACATTAAACTGCATGTCCCTGTAGCTAGCAAGTCTCCAGTTTCGACAGCCACTGATGAAAACTAAACAGTGGTGAACTTCGTAGTGGATGACTGTGTATTGTTTTTCAAGGTAGCACCACTAATATCACGCAGATAAATAGCTATTCGTTGTGAAACATCAGCCACTTACAAGCATCTGCCTTACACGCATCGCTCATTCGCGGAGCAGATACTACACTTACAGGCCATTAAAACTGCTACACCAAGAAGAAATGCAGATGATAAATGGGTATTCATTGGACAAATATATTATACTAGAACTGACATGTGATTACATTTTCACGCAAAAAAAAAAAATGGGTCAAATGGCTCTGAGCACTATGGGACTCAACTGCGGAGGTCATCAGTCCCCTAGAACTACTTAAACCTAACTAACCTAAGGACATCACACACATCCATGTCGGCGGCAGGATTCGAACCTGCGGCCGTAGCGGTCGCGCGGTTCCAGACTGAAGAGCCTAGAACCGCTCGGCCACTCCGGCCGGCCATTTTCACGCAATTTCGGTGCATAGATCCAGAGTAATCAGTACCCAGAACAACCACCTCTGGCCGTAATAATGGCCTTGATACGCCTGGGCATTGAGTGAAACAGAGCTTGGATGGCGTGTATAGGTACAGATGCCCACGCAGCTTCAACACGATACCACAGTTCATCAAGTTCGGTGCACAGATCCTGAGTAATCAGTACCCAGAAAAACCACCTCTGGCCGCAATAATGGCCTTGATACGCCTGGGCATTGAGTCAAACAGAGCTTGGATGGCGTGTACAGGTACAGATGCCCATGCAGCTTCAACACGATACCACAGTTCATCAAGAGTAGCGACTGGCGTATTGCGACGAGCCAGTTGCTCGGCCACCATTGACCAGATGTTTTCAGTTGGTGAGAGATCTGGAGAATGTGCTGGCCAGGGCAGCAGTCGAACATTTTCTGTATCCAGAAAGGCCCGTACAGGACCCGCAACATGCGGGCGTGCATTATCCTGCTGAAAAGTAGTGTTCCGCAGGGATCGAATGAAGGGTAGAGCCACGGGTCGTAACACATCTGAAATGTAACGTCTACTGTTCAAAGTGCCGTCAATGAGATCAAGAGGTGACCGAGACGTGTAATCAATAGCAACCCATACCATCACTCCGGGTGATACGCTAGTATGGCGATGACGAATACACTCTTCCAATGTACGTTCACGCGATGTCACCAAACACGGATGCGACCATCATGATGCTGTAAACAGAAACTGGATTCATCCGAAAAAATGACGTTCTGTCATTCGTGCTCCCAGGTCCGTCGTACGTTGAGTACACCATCGCAGGCGCTCCTGTCTGTGATGCACCGTCAAGGGTAACCGCAGCCGTGGTCTCCGAGGTGATAGTACATGCTGCTGCAAACGTCGTCGAACTGTTCGTGCAGATGGTTGTTGTCTTGCAAACGTCTCCATCTGTTGACTCAGGGATCGAGACGTTGATGCACGATCCGTTACAGCCATGCAGATAAGATGCCTGTCATCTCGACTCCTAGTGATACGAGGCCGTTGGGATCCAGCATGGCGTTCCGTATTACCCTCCTGAACCCACCGATTCCATATTCTGCTAACAGTCATTGGATCTCGACCAACGCGAGCAGCAATGTCGGGATACGATAAACCGCAATCGCAATAGGCTACAATCCGAACTTTATCAAAGTCGGAAACGTGACGGTACGTATTTCTCCTCCTTACACGAGTCATCACAACAACGTTTCACCAGGCAACGCCGGTCAACTGCTGTTTGTGTATGAGAAATCGGTTGGAAACTTTCCTCATGTCAGCACGTTGTAGGTGTCGCCACTGGCGCCAACCTTGTGTGAATGCTCTGAAAAGCTAATCATTTGCATATCACAGCATCTTCTTCCTGTCGGTTAAATTTCGCGACTGCAGCACGTCATCTTCGCGGTGTAGCAATTTTAATGGCCAGTAGTGCACTTGTCCTCTGCTAAATAAACAACATTTTTCATTAGCCCTCTGCAAATTATATACCGGTACTGTGTTCATCTGATGGGAATCCATTTGCTTGGATTGTAGCAGTTTTCAGTTCCGCTTCTTGATATGTGATTAAATAGCACAAATATGCGTTCTGTTGCGTTCTTTTATCAAGTATTGTTCACTTGTGTTGTGCCCTCAGGCAATTAAGAGATTCCACACAATGGAAGAACTACTCACTTATTTGTTTCTTCAGTCTTTGTACTCCATAATATCGCAACATACAGCAGTACTGACAAAAAACTACAATAAAGCTATTTTTATTGAGGTCTGTAGCAGCCTGTGTCCGCCACCGTAGCTGCGTAGATGGTTGCCATGCGGAGGACCAGCTCGACTCGCCGTACTGCCAAAGATTGTTTCTTGATGGGAAGATTGGTACGGGGTGCACTTAACTTCGTCATGCAAACTGACGCACTACTTGAATGAGAAGTAACAGCCCCACAGTCCGGAAAGTCGGCAAAACGGCCGAAAGAACGGTGTGCCGACTACATGGCATACCGCACCCGCATCACGTCGCAAGGCAAAGGATGAAACGGCGGCCGCCGACATCCCTTGGGCCTTCGAGGCCTCGACGAGGACCTCTATAATACTTCCAGTGTTTTAGAATGACTACTGCACGTTTGTACTAACACGCAGAACGCCATTATATTTGAGATCAAGTACTACAGACTAAAATTTTTTACAGTTCATTCCGGGGTTGGTACAGCAACCATTATGTATAATACAACAAGCTGTCTTGATTGCAGCGTTAAAATTTTTTATTATTTCCCAACGACGCGTTCCCTATTTTTTAAGCATCTTCGGATAGGCCTACGTAGGAAATACACAATTTCTATTAGTGGCGTGACCCCATTTAGTGAGATTGGATTACCAAAAAACTATTAAAGAACTTACCGGTATTTGGTAGCGATGTGTGCATGGGATACCGCGCATAAAATATCCCAGCAGGTAAATAGCCCTTGTCAAAGCTTTAAAAACGCTGCACGGTGTCCTACAAAATAGAATAAAACAGACAGTGACCGAAATATATTTTTAAAAAATATGTAAACTGCTTGGCCCTAAATTGACATCCCACACTAGAAATGAGAAGTGAGCAGCAGATTACCTTATTATGACATATGGAGCAGTTCAGTGCAAACAGAACGAGACCAGGCCTACAGTAAATCTTTACATCAAAAACATGCCGAAAGTGTAGTACACAAGGCCCTAAGACTAGTACACGCACCTTTCGGCAGCTGGCACCTGCAGGCTGTGGGCTGCGGCAAGGTCTATATAGGACAGGTCTGGTCACGCTAGGATGGTCGTCTGCGATTTTGGATCTAGCCTATTACGCGACTGTAGCAGATTGCTTTTGTACTGTGTATAGTGTTTGTCGCTAGAAAGTGTGTGTATTTAGAAATTGGTTGCTGTGCTGTACCGAATTGTAGAAGCAATTCGTCTAAAGGGATCAGATTATTCAGATTTCCTAAAGACAAAGATCTGAGAGCTAAATGGTTACAGAACTCATAGACGCAAATGGAAGTCAGCAACACATTCCTAGTTGTGTGAGGTAAGTAAATTACCAGATAAAAGAATTACAGCTGAAATATCGTGTGTTTTCTATATAATTTATATGTTTATGATTTTTTTAAGCTTCACTTTGAGCATTCACAGTTCGAGTTAAGGAGAGCTGATGGAAGAACACCGCTAAAATGGAATGCCATTCCAACGAAATTTGACGTCCCAAATCCACCCAAACTACACTACTGGCCATTAAAATTGCTACACCACGAAGATGATGTGCTACAGACGTGAAATTTAACCGACAGGAAGAAGATTCTGTGATATGCAAATGATTAGCTTTTCAGAGCATTCACACAAGGTTGGCGCCGGTGGCGACACCTACAACGTGCTGACATGAGGAAAGTTTCCAACCGATTTCTCATACATAAGCAGCATCTGACCGACGTTGCCTGGTGAAACGTTGTTGTGATGCCTCGTGTAAGGAGGAGAAATGCGTACCATCATGTTTCCGACTTTGATAAAGGTCGGATTGTAGCCTATCGCGATTGCGGTTTATCGTATCGCGACACTGCTTCTCGCGTTGGTCGAGATCCAATGACTCTTAGCAGAATATGGAATTTATGGGTTCAGAAGGGTAATACGGAACGCCATGCTGGATGCCAACTGCCTCGTATCACTAGCAGTCGAGATGACAAGCATCTTATCCGCATGGCTGTAACGGATCGTGAAGTCACGTCTCGATCCCTGAGGAAACAGATGGGGACGTTTGCAAGACAACAACCATCTGCACGAACAGTTCGACGACGTTTACAGCAGCATGTACTATCAGCTCGGAGACCATAGTTGCGGTTACCCTTGACGCTGCATCACAGGCAGGAGCGCCTGCGATGTGTAACGTTCCCTGGCAGCACACACACTATTAATAAACTAAAATTTAATTGTACTATATACGCCGCTATGAAGCAATTTGTATATACTGTAATTATTTAACAAAAAATATTATTTAATTTTGTATAAAGGACATTCGTTATTATTGTAATATTTTCTGTGATAATATTCTCGATGTATTTATGATTGTAATATTTCTATACTCATAATGTAATTACGAAATGTGTCAATATCTGCGATAGGAAAAATGTAAAATACAGCCGCAGATTGCAAAGAGACATTAACGGTTGGGAGTGGTGTAAATAGGAATACATAGTGTGCATTCTTTGTCGTCTTCCTCGAGAGCTGAGAGAGAGAGGAACCTGTGACGTAGCATTTTATGAATGAGTAGACTTCATTTGTCTGTATCTAGATTTAGCCGCCATTAGAGGAGAAATTACAAACTAATGTAAGTTGAATTATTGTTGTGGTCTAAATACATTATAATTTATCAAAATTGTGTATTACTAATGTAAATTAGCTTGCCCATGTCATCTATAATATTTCTTTAAAGAATTTTCAGCATTTTTAGCAATTATCGCTGGTGTTGCTGGGCTGTGCCGCGACCGAACGATTTGCAGCGGCGGCACATTTAAAAAAATGTTCCGCTAAGAAAAATTAACCAAACCCGTAAATCGGGAGCAAATAAAAATTAGCAGTGAATTAAGAAAATGTTTTTCTTTTACAGCGATCCTGAGACTGACGGAATTTATTACTGGTTTCACATTTGTGCATTCATAGGTGGATAGTTAACGTTGAAATTTAACAATTTGTTGGTTCTTTCAATTTCTAAAGCAAATAACTTAAACGTATAGTGAAGTGTGTTTTATCAATGATAATTAAACGATCAGGTCGGCTTGGCAATATTTAACCATTTTCTGCTAACAGAGACAGTCTTGTGTTCTATAGCTAACGCCGGGAAAGAATTCAGTAAATATTTTAAAAAAACCACTGCATTTAGAAAATGTGTGCCAAGGCCGAAATATATAAAAAAAATTTAATTTATACAATTCTCAACTAAATGTTCTTAGTCAGTTAATATCAATTTATCAGCATGAGAGGGTTGACTAAGTTCACGTAATTTTAAATGTGTTTAATTCTGTCTAAATGCATTTTTATTACCACACGTAAATAAGGGGTTCTACAACAAAGTTCGTACTGAAAGGAAGATAAAATAACAAAAAACAATTTAAAAAGTAACATTTACAATCCCCCCCCGTACATTTTTTCAAAATCATTTCATTTTATATATATATATTTTTTTAATTTAATTTCATTAAAGATGGTGTACTCAACGACGAACCTGGGTGTACGAATGCCAAAACGTCATTTTTTCGACTGAGCATCATGATGGTCGCATCCGTGTTTGCCGACATCACGGTGAACGCACATTGGAGGCGTGCATTCGTCATCGCCATACTGGCGTATCACCCGGCGTGATGGTATGGGGTGCCATTGGTTACACGTCACGGTCACCTCTTGTTCGCATTGACGGCACTTTGTACAGTACACGTTACATTTCAGATGTGTTACGACCCGTGGCTCTACCCTTCATTCGATCCCTGCGAAACCTTACATTTCACCAGGATAATGCACGACCACATGTTGCAGGTCCTGTACGGGCCTTTCTGGATACAGAAAATGTTCGACTGCTGCCCTGGCCAGCACATTCTCCTGATCTCTCACCAATTGAAAACATCTGGTCAATCGTGGCCGAGCAACTGGCTCGTCACAATACGCCAGTCACTACTCTTGATGAACTGTGGTATCGTGTTGAAGCTGCATGGGCAGCTGTACCTGCACACGCCATCCAAGCTGTGTTTGACTCAATGCCCAGGCGTATCAAGGCCGTTATTACGGCCAGAGGTGGTTGTTCTGGTACTGATTTCTCAGGATCTGTGCACCTAAATTGCGTGAAAATGTAATCACATGTAGATAAACTCCAGTGGAAGACTCTGCAGGAGAGACGCTCAGCAGCTCGGTACGGGCTTTTGTTAATGTTTCGAGAACATACCTTCACCGAAGAGGCAATCAGTATATTGCTCCCTCCTACGTATATCTCGCGAAGAGACCATGAGGATAAAATCAGAGAGATTAGAGCCCACACAGAGGCATACCGACAATCCTTCTTTCCACGAACAATACGAGACTGGAATAGAAGGGAGAATCGATAGAGGTACTCAAGGTACCCTCCGCCACACACGGTCAGGTGGCTTGCAGAGTATGGATGTAGATGTAGATGTAGATGTAGATGTCAGTTCTAGTATAATATATTTGTCCAATGAATATCCGTTTATCATCTGCATTTCTTCTTGGTGTAGCAATTTTAATGGCCAGTAGTGTAGTTTCTTCTAAATGGAAACATCCAAAACCATGGACAGTAACTAAATCAGATGTCTATGAAGGTGAGATATTCATCAGCGTTTTTCAGTTTTCATGTGTCACCATGTTTCCGACATAACGCAGTTGTTTATTTTAGATTTATAAACATTAGGTTCCAATTTATGATCAGTTACCATCACTTTTGTAACCTGAAATGATGCTAGTTTATCAGGGGACCAAACTAGTGGCTAGCAAATTGTTTCCAGAATTAAATTGTAGACGTACATAAATTTATATTAAGCAACTCTACTTTGGGCCTACATCAGTTTCTGTTGATTGTCAGTACTTTACTGACATGCATACTGTCGACAACATGTGTTTTTACAGTTTGTTACTGTGTAATGTGGCCAGTGAAATCTTTCATATTAAGAATAAATCGTAAATCGGAAGATAGCAGTTGTCGCACCTAACACACTAATTGTTTTAAGCCAGTGCTGCAGCTTGCAAATGTAATGTTGGGGTTAGTTAACTTGGTTTCATAGCAGAGTGCATGCCAGTGTCCGTTTAAAGGTGCAATGCTGGTAAAATGGTTACTGAAAAGGATGTTTCAACTTCTGTCTTTATTTGAACATTTTTAGCTTTGAAATATTGGAGTTTCGTAATTGTATTTCCAGCCACTGAAGTGTTTGAGGAAAAAACAAAGGAACAGAAACAGGAAGCATGCAGTACAGATGAAGATACTGTTACAAACTTCCAGCTGCAAAACAAGGGACTGAAAGCAGATGTGAGTTTCTATAGTGATGTCACTTTTATCATTAATAAAATCCACTAGTGAGAAATGTGTTACAGTAATATCATTTACATATGTTTTGATGGTAGACCCATATAAAATAATCTCTCTTCACAGATGAAGAAAATGAAATGGCTGCATGGAGAGCAAGTTTAGCGAATTTTTACACCTAGGCCAGGTAAAGTACTTGGAAGGAGTTTCTGAGTCAAACCCTTACAAATGGTCAAACACAGCTATGAGATTTGCTCTAAAAGTGAAATGTACTGTTGGTACAAAGGGTTATGAATATCTGAGGAGCACCAACTACCCACTGCCATCAGCAAGGACCCTGAGTAGGAGGATTGAAGCCTGCAAATTTGCTCGTGGCATTTAGCATGATATTATTCAATGGTTAGGTGTGAAGCTGCAGTCTGAAGATGTGCAAGGAAAACTGTGCGTACTTTCATTGGATGAAAAGTCCATAAAGCCATTTATTGAAAATGACAAAGGTTTAAAAAGATATACAGGGTTTGTTAGAGTTAAGCAGTTCATCAGAGCTGCAGTTTTGTCAGTCATGCCTTAGTTTTTGTGGTGGGAGGAATAGCAGTGCACTGGAAGCAGGTTGTTGCATATTTTTTAATTGCTCAGGTAACTGTTAATCCAAAGTTTTGGGTTATTGTGAACTGTGAATGATGTGCACCGTTAGACAACATATTAGTTTACCATAATTAATAATTTTATCTGATCAACTGTTAAAACTAAAAGTGTCACAAAGCAGCAGTTACATTGTACATTGGAAATTTAAATCTGATACCACGGTGTTATTTGGAATTGTGTGTAAATAAAGCTTCTGTGTAAATCTGAGGTAACAAAAAAATCTTCCAATATTAGCAAGTACATCATACTTGTAATATTGGAAGGTAAAAGGCCTTTTCATTAATAAAATTCTGCTTTCCTCAAAGGTATCCGGGGAACATAGGCTGTGTGTCATGCTTTAAATAGTCTGTAATTGTTCCCTGTCTTCCAATCACTGAAGCACAGTATTATTAATAAAAATGTCTGAGAGGTGTTGTCGGTGGAATGGAATGCCTAGTGAACTTTTCTGACCAGATTTGTTTCGCCTGCTAGCATTGTTTTTAATAGTTCCTTGTTTTTAGGCACATGAAACGGGTCAACTTTGCAGGTAATGAGTTACTAGTGACTTTCTTGTAATAGATTACACAGTTTCTCTGACTCGTTTGTTCAGTCCGAATACAGTACAGATATAAATGTCATAAACGCCAAATTAAACTCTATATTTTTAATATCCTCAAAACTAATCGTTTGCAAATGGTGCTGTTATCATATTCACATGCCTACACAACTTTCTCTGTATAAAGATAGCACCAGTAATAATGCACAACATATGTAACTAGAATGAGATTTTCACTCTGCAGCGGAGTGTGAACTGATATGAAACTTCCCGGCAGATTAAAACTGTGTGCCGGGCCGAGACTCGAACTCTTCTTTTCGTAGGAGAGCTGCTGTAAAGTTTTGAAGATAGGAGACGAGGTACTGGCAGAAGTAAAGCTGTGAGAACGGGGCGTGAGTCGTGCTTGGGTAGCTCAGTTGGTAGAGCACTTGCCCGCGGAAGGCAAAGGTCCCGAGTTAGAGTCTCGGCCCGGCACACAGTTTTAATCTGCCAGGAAGTTTAACATATGTAACTATTCGTCCAGCGACTTCTGTAGCAGACGTGATAGTCACAGGTTGATTGTGATAATGCTGCATCAGATTTCCTTGCCAAGTATTTACATTGAACAGGTACAAACATTTATGAAGGAACGTTTTACTCAAACGAAGCGAGCAATATTGGTCTTACATATATATAGCATTTTATTTTTAAACTTACATATATAATTTCTGACAAAAAAGAAAGGCAAAGTGTTTTCGGAAAGATAATAATTTCCGAAAGCAACCGCTCTCTTCCCTAGTGACGTAACAACGTGTCGTCTGCTCTAGCCCCATTATGGCGACTCCATAAGGAACATTGGCGTCCAGACCTTCCCTATATAGACCTTGAGCTACGATAGTGTTCAACTGCTAAATCTTGTCGTAACAACAAACCGTGGCAGATGACTGGTGTTCTAAAAATTGCTGATAAATGCTTACATTAATGTCTAGAATAATCAAAGTGAATAAAAATCTGAAACTAAAGTTTATAAAAAATACTTTGCTATAATGGGAAAGCATAGATTAAGTACGTGCATAAGAGAGTTCTTAATACCAATTTTGAGTGTTCCAAGTAGTATTACAGCTAATACATTGTGAATACCCGAATCTCCCTAAAGCCAGAATCTACGCCCCGCCACACTCCCCCTGATGCATAAGATCGTGCCATGCCAGCTACCTGTCACTTCTGACTAATAGTGTCAATGCTGTGTTCGGGTGCCAAGCAACTGCCGCATCTAAGTCGTAAAATACACTTCAATGGGGTGCTCATAAGAGCAACAATTACATACAAACATGCAATATAGTATATAGTCACATCAACGCTAAGAACTGCCAGTCTTAATTATGTGGCACCATATATAAAACACATAAATCCCTCAGTAAACAAGATGATTGCCAAGAATCAACATTCAAAATCCCACATTCAGACAATAATGAATCTCCTTGTTATAAAACGTAGAGTTACAGCAGCATAAGAGCGCCACTGATAGCTATATGTTACAGGGTGCATAATAAGAATCAACGAACTTAAAAAAAAATTCCATTCATTTCGTAATGGGAAATGATAACGTAAAATTTTAAGACTACGAACTGTACTGCTTGTTTCTTCATAACTACAGTCTAAAGACTGACTATAAGAATTTTGTAACAAATGAGTAAATGAAACATAAAACTGAAAATAATGAGATTAAAGTTTAGAAGACTGGTATGAGGAATGTGTAGCATCACGTACGCACCTAAAACGAATTTTTGTTCTTTAAAGTACTTAAAAAATGAGCAGTTCTTTGCAGAACCTCTGAAATATTGTTCGGCATATTTTTAGATGTATTTGTGGTTGAGGGGGTGAATTTGTGTTAAGAAATTTTTCTCAGAGTTTCGACTAAGGTAAGAGTGGTTTCAAATTGTCTCAGAACTATCTCCTATTTAATTCCTCACTTTTATGCATCACGAATCCTTCTAGTGCACACAGAATCGCTGTTAAAGGCATGTTTTTTTTTCTTTATTGTAATTTTTAAACCTTTACAGAAAGGTAGGCCGGCAGCGGCCTATCAATGCCACCCTTCGGCCACAGAAAAAACGTACATAAAACAGGAAGACATATAAACAAACATACATTGAGGAAAAAAACGGGAGACATACATATTAAAATAAACGAAGGCGTTCACGATCGCACTGTTTGTATAAAAACGTTCAGCACTGTACACAAGGGAGACACAGAGTTTCACACGTGAACGGAAGAGCGCTGAAGGAGAGACACTGAGTAACTGACGGGAAGACAAACACTAGCACACTGGCGACGATCTCCGGCGCACTAAAAACATAAAACATACTGTGCACGCGAAAAAGGCGGAGGCCTGCCACAGGGAAGAGGTGTGGGTAGGAGGAGGGGGGGGGGAAGGTGCCAGTGGGAGAGAAGAAGGGAGGGGGAGGGGAGAGGGTAGGGGTGTGTGGAAGCCCTGGGTGGGGGGAGGGGAGGGAGGAAGGAGAGAGGGGGTTCAAATCGTTCAAATGGCTCTGAGCACTATGGGACTTAACTTCTGAGGTCATCAGTCCCCTAGAACTTAGAACTACTTAAACCTAAGTAACCTAAGGACATCACACACATCCATGCCCGAGGCATGATTCGAACCTGCGACCGTAGCGGTGGTGCGGTTCCAGACTGTAGCGCCCAGAACCGCTCGGCTACTCCGACCGGCGAGGGAGGGGGAGGAAGTGAGGAGGGTGAGAAGGGAAAGAGGGTACTCTGGAGGAAAAACACAGGAGGAGGAAGGGTAGGATCGAAGCTGGTAGGAGGGGTAGATGGAAGGGACGAGGGCATCATCGTTAAAGGCATGCCTAGCCAAGTAAATTAAATGGGATCACTGCTGTCAGCTGCAGCGAGACATTACGCGGAATCAGAGCGGACGACGAAAATGTGTGCTCGATCGGAATTCAAATGCAGGATCTCTTTCCAATTAAGGATATGTGTTACCCACTATGCCATCTGGGACACAGCGTTATCGCCATTGCGCAGACTGTCTCGGCACGCAACACGGCCGATCCACATTCCCATCTACCGCCATCTATCGGTAGTCCCTGTCCATTGACTCCATGTTCGCTACTTTGAGATTCCCACAGGAGACCGGACATATTTGTGCATCCACAATGAAGAAGGTGTATCAATTGCCAAAGAGAACAGGCTGCACGCATTCATACAACTGATATGCGTAGCTAGGCAATGGGTCCACCTTCTTCTGTGCGGATGCAAAAATAACAAGACAAAGACATTAAATATCACTGCAGACTTGGAAACACCGGGAGGTACTGTGGAAATGATGGACAAATTTAAATACCTGGAAGAATTTATAACAGGAAGGAACAGGAGCAAGGAGGGAATAACAGAGAGGATAAAGACGATGAGGTCAGTCTTCTGTATGACGAGAGAGATATACAATAAAAGGATATATCCACAGAGGCAAAGGTAAGCCACTACAAGTCAATGGCGAGGAATGCAATATTATATGCTGCTCAGACGATGAAACTAGGAAGGAATGGCGCTGAACAACTAGAGAAAGAAGAGAGAAAAATACTAGGTGCAAAACAGGTGGAGAGAGACGGATGCGAAGACCGTGGAAAGAACTGTACTGGAACATGAGAAAAGTATCCGGGGAAATCTGACTCAAAAGGGCAAGGTTTGCTGGACATGTATTTAGGACGAGTATGGACAAAATTACGAAGAAAGTGTGGGAAACAACAGGGAGGACAAGGGGAAAGAAAGGAATCAAGTGGGTTGTTGAACTTCGGAAGGACTGGTTGGAATTGGGGATTAAGATCGAAGGAAAGGAAAATTGGAGGAACAAATATACACCGACCAATATGCCGGAAATCAACGACAGAGAAGAATACAGGAAAAGATTAGAGTGTCACCAGTGAAGCCGACAGGAGAAAAGGACACTGAAGATCTTGGAAGAAGAACTTGAGAGAAGAAGAGAAAGAATGAAGATGTTCTGGCAGAAGAAGAGGAAAATGGAGTCCACGAAGGGGCTACCCGTGGTCCTACAGAGGCCATAACGCAAGAAGAAGAAGAAGAAGCTATTTCCAGTACACATTGTGCTTCACAAACATCAACCTTGTTGCTGGATGTGCAGAATGATAGTATTAACAATCATGTCACGTATGAACTGTCAATATTCCCAACAATAATCGCCATCTTGGATATGTCGTCTTTCTTGCAAAGGAACTGGATTTGGGGTATGATACATACTGCAAACTGGATGTCAGTGGAACTCACATGGCTGCAAAATTATACACATACGGTTACTGCAGGTAAAGCTAACACAAACTGAGCGGAAAAAGATGGAAAATTCGAGCTGAACGTTTCATTGGCGTTAATTTCATAGAATTGAAGGGAAGCTCAAATCAAACAGAATTTCATGCGAAATCGTGACTATTCCCTTTGCACAAGCTTTTACATTTCCTACGGGCATCTCAGAAATATGCTGCAGAGGATACTGATAACGTCCGTTCTGTGTAATATCTTTCTGACGTAGGTATGGCTCAGACATCCCGTCTAAGGAAAAGGTACAGTGAAAGAAAGAAAAACAGAGAGAGCGACGTTTAACAGAGCAGCAGTAAAGTCGTTGTCGTAATGTGGAAACGGAGGGATTTATCTGACGTCAAAAAGGACATGATCATTGCCTTTGAGGCCAAGGGAGTAAGATTTTGGAAACGGCTCAGTTTATAACCTGTTCGCGTGCTGCTGTGATTCAAGTATAGCGGGCATGGCAAAATTACGCCAAGGCAACGGTGGTGCACCATGAGCCGTAGATGACATGGGTAAACGACGGCTGCGGGGATGAGTACGGGCGAATAGACGTGCAACTGTTGAGCAACTGACAGCCCAGATTAACCAAGGGGCTATCAACTGTGTCTCCTCCACCACTGTACAGTCAACGTTGCTACAGATGGACCTCTGCAGCACATACCACAACCGGACATCCACTGAGTGGCGACGGGTGCCTTTTCCAGATGATCACGTTTTATGCTCCACCGGACAGAATACTGTTACAGCGTGTGCGTCTTGAAACGTTTGAAAGCAAAGAACCTGCAACAACTGTCGGAAGGGTCCAGGGTGGCCGGCCGCAGTGGCCGAGCGGTTCTAGGCACTTGGTTAGTTAGGTTAGTTAGGTTTAAGTAGTTCTAAGTCTAGGGGACTGATGACCTCAGATGTTAAGTCCCATAGTGCTTAGAGCCATTTGAACCATTTGGTCCAGGGTGGAAGAGGAAGTGTTATGGAGTGGGGAATTTGTTTTTTCTTGACAATCCCTGGATGAATGCACAATCGATCAACACCGGTATGCATCTACCCTTGGGGACGATGTCCATCCCTACATGCAAATTGTTTTTCCTCGGCACGATAGCATCTACCAGCAGTACAATGCAACATGTCACACAGCTAGCGGTGTACGTGCGTGATTCGAAGAGCGACAGCATGAGTTTTCCATACTCCTCCGGCCACCAGGAAATCTTCAAATGTGTGTGAAATCTTTTGGGACTTAACTGCTAAGGTCATCAGTCCCTGCCGGCCGGAGTGGCCGAGCGGTTCTAGGCGCTTCAGTCTGTAACTGCGCGACCCCTACGGTCGCAGGTTCGAATCATGCCTTGGCATGGATGTGTGTGATGTCCTTAGGTTAGTTAGGTTTAAGTGGTTCTACGTTCTAAGGGACTGATGACCTCAGATGTTAAATCCCATAGTGCTCAGAGCCATTTGAACCATCATCAGTCCCTAAGCTTACACACTACTTAACCTAAATTATCCTAAGGACAAACACACACACCCATGCCCGAGGGAGGACTCGAACCTCCGCCGGGACCAGCCGCACAGTCCGTGCGGCCTGGGCACCAGACTCACTTGATTTAAACCCAATCGAGAATCTGTGGGACCTCCTCGGTCAGACTGTTCGTGCCATTGATCTCCAGTCGAGAAACCTAGCGTAGTTGGCCACGGCACTGAAGTTAGCATGGCTCCACTTCTCTGTCAATACCTTCAAGAACCTCACTGGTTCTCTACTTGCACGTCTCACAATGGTCCGCGCTGCAAAAGGTGGTTAATAAGGCTTTTGACAATTAAACTAATTTTAGTGCTCTTCGAACTACGCTCCTAAACTGCCGGCTGTGTGACACGTTGCTTTGTCTTGCTGGCAGATCGAAGAGTGCCGAGGAAAAACAAACTGCGTGCACCGGTGGACGTAGTCCCCAAGGATAGATGTATACTGCTGTTGATCCATTGTGCCTTTCAGAATGATGACATCAAACAAATAATGAAACGAAAACATTTTACACACCAGGTAGAAGTGGAGTACGACAGCGAAGTTAACTTGTGGCGTATAACATGTGTAGGTGAAACCAAGTTAATTGTTGGATGTTTTTACCGGACACCTGATTCCTCCGTGACAGTTCTAGAACCATTCAAAGAAAGTCTACGGTCAGCAGCGAGTAAATACCCAGATCATGAAGTGCGAGCTGGAGGAGACTATAGACTACCAAGTACAGATTGGGTTGTCTATAGATTCATTGCGGGAGCTACAGACAGACAGTCGTGCGAAATACTTTTGAATACGTTTTCTGAACACTGTCTTGAGCAGCTAGCTCGGCAGCCCACATGCAATGGAACTATCTTCGAAGTTGTAGCTACAAACAGGCCGGGTCTTATTGACAATGTCAGTATAGAAACGGGGATTAGCGATCATGACGTCATCATAGCAACCATGGTTACGAAAGTTAATAAATCAGTCAAGAAAGCTAGGAGGGAGTATCTGCTGGATATAACAGATAACTAGCTATTAGAATCTCACTTATATAGTGAACTGACGTTACCTAGTTCCAGTAAGATGGACGTAGAGGGATTATGGGCAGAGTTCTATCAGATTTTGAATACTTGCGTGCAGAGTTAAATGCCTATTAACTGGATAAAGGTTGGAAAAGACTCAGCATCGTTTAATAACAAAATTCGGAAAATACTGAGAAAGCAGATGCTGTTGCAATTTCGGTTCAAAAGATAACGCACAAATGACGACAACCAAAGCTCAGTAGAGATTCGTGCGTCTGTGAAAAGATCTATGCGCGAAGCGTGTAACTACTACCACCGTCACACCTTAGCGAAAGATCTGGCAGAGAACCCGAGAAAATTCTGGTCTTATGTAAAATCGCTAAGTGGGTCTAAGGCTTCCATTCAGCCTCTTGTTGACCAGTCTCGTGTGGCTGTTGATGATAGCTAAACGAAAGCCGTAGTTTCAAATTCTTCATTCAAGAAATCGTTCAAGCAAGAGAATCGTGCAAACATACCGTCATTTGAAACTTCCTGGCAGATTAAAACTGTGTGCCCGACCGAGACTCGAACTCGGGACCTTTGCCTTTCGCAGGCAAGTGCTCTACCATCTGAGCTACCGAAGCACGACTCACGCCCGGTACTCACAGCTTTACTTCTGCCAGCTCTCCTGCGAACCTTGCAGAACTAGCACTCCTGAAAGAAAGGATATTGCGGAGACATGGCTTAGCCACAGCCTGGGGGATGTTTCCAGAATGAGATTTTCACTCTGCAGCGGAGTGTGCGCTGATATGAAACTTCCTGGCAGATTAAAACTGTGTGCCCGACCGAGACTCGAACTCGGGACCTTTGCCTTTCGCAGGCAAGTGCTCTACCATCTGAGCTACCGAAACACGACTCACGCCCGGTACTCACAGCTTTACTTCTGCCAGTACCTCGTCTCCTACCTTCCAAACTTTACAGAAGCTCTCCTGCGAACCTTGCAGAACTAGCACTCCTGAAAGAAAGGATATTGCGGAGACATGGCTTAGCCACAGCCTGGGGGATGTTTCCAGAATGAGATTTTCACTCTGCAGCGGAGTGTGCGCTGATATGAAACTTCCTGGCAGATTAAAACTGTGTGCCCGACCGAGACTCGAACTCGGGACCTTTGCCTTTCGCAGGCAAGTGCTCTACCATCTGAGCTACCGAAACACGACTCACGCCTGGTACTCACAGCTTTACTTCTGCCAGTACCTCGTCTCCTACCTTCCAAACTTTACAGAAGCTCTCCTGCGAACCTTGCAGAACTAGCACTCCTGAAAGAAAGGATATTGCGGAGACATGGCTTAGCCACAGCCTGGGGGATGTTTCCAGAATGAGATTTTCACTCTGCAGCGGAGTGTGCGCTGATATGAAATTTCCTGGCAGATTAAAACTGTGTGCCCGACCGAGACTCGAACTCGGGACCTTTGCCTTTGGCGGGCAAGTGCTCTACCATCTTAGCTACCGAAGCACGACTCACGCCCGGTACTCTCAGCTTTACTTCTGCCAGTACCTCGTCTCCTACCTTCCAAACTTTACAGAAGCTCTCCTGCGAACCTTGCAGAACTAGCACTCCTGAAAGAAAGCTGTGAGTACCGGGCGTGAGTCGTGCTTCGGTAGCTCAGATGGCAGTTGGCCTTTGGCTGTGCTGCGGTGAGGACGCGCTGTTTGTGTTCCTGCCGCGGAGCGAGCGCTCGTGTTGTTTACATAGTACTCGGCCGTTTTGCGCGTGCCGTACTCAGCATATAGATCACTATGGCGCACCAATACAGAAAATCGACGCTCAAATTTACGTTCCGCAACGAATTTGCACGGCCCAAAGCACTCGAAGTCGAACGATTTCTACGAGAAGAAGTTAAAATCCCGGCTACCGACATTCTCGGCATTCACTTGTCCATTGTGAGTAGTATCGTATATGTCAAGATCATCAACGACGCAGCATGTGAACGGATCCTTCGGGACACGAAACAGGTTCTCCGTTTCTGCCATGCTGATGGCAATGTGGGGACTGTGCACGTCGATTATTCTGGGATGGGACTTCGCACGATCAGAATTTTTGAACTTCCTTTCGAACTACCGGCGGAGGACGTCGTGACAGCGCTGCGCCCCTACGGTACGGTCCATGATCATATTGCGGAAAAATGGACGCAATTCCAGACATATCCGGTGCTGAACGGCGTCCGCCAGGTCCGAATAGAACTTAAAAGACATGTACCTTCATATCTGAATATCGGTGGCTGCCGTGCCATCGTCATCTACGATGGGCAACCGAAGACCTGCTCTGGTTGTGGGAAGGAGGGGCACCTCAGATCAGAATGTATGCAACGTCGAATCACTCAACTGCCGCCGGTTGAAGCCGACCCGCCATCGCAGCCGACGCTGCTTCCTGTGACTTATGCAGCAGCCCTCACGACAGCTACCACTTCACCACGACAGCCGACATCCACTGTTGGGTCGCGGCTCCATGTTCCAATACAGGGCGATGATGACACACCCGCTCCACAAGCTACGGATTCAACTCCGATGCCGCCGCCCCCGTCGACGGATCACAACATACATGACGATAGCATGGCCGTAGAGTCGCTTATTGTGCCTACGGCGGCCTTTGTGCCGGAACGTCGTGAATCTTTGCCATCGTCTGACACAGAAGGACACACCAGGAAGCAACGCTCTCCGAAGCGACGGAAGCGGAGGCGTAGAGCAACTTCCGAACGAGATTCGACACAGCCTCCAGAGGATGACGATTCCACCTTCAATGACGACGCTACCACAGAGGCAGCCGCCATTTGTTGCAGTGTGGCACCATCGAACGAAACTGAGGACAAACCACATCTATCTACAGTGGCAAAATCGGATGCCGAGATGCAGGACAGCTGCTGCCCACCACCTTCTGGAGTGCAAGCACCCATGCCGTGTCCTGAGGAAGCTAGGGAGGCCGATCTTGCTTTCAGTTCCCCGACGTGGGCGGACGACCACGACGACGATGGAACCATGCAAGTTGCGCCAACAGGGCCCACGGCATTGGCACCGGCTCTCTAGAAAGGACTGCAGGTGAGGTTTGGGGGGATGCGGAGGTGTCAATACAGTCAGAAGCGTCATAGGTAATTCCAGGCTTAATGGATAACTTAACACCTGCTGTTCGGCAAAAAGCTTATCGTATCGCCACGCTTAACCTCAACACGATACGAACGGCAGTGAAGATCCAGTTGCTGCGTGAGATGCTTCGTTCTTCGGATGCTGATATTGCCCTGTTGCAAGAAGTATATATAGCGGCCCTCCCCGTTTTCTACGGTTATGTGACATATGTGTCACCGGCGGACCGGAATGGCAGCGGTACGGCAATACTAGTGCGCGACGGAATTGCCATCGAAGAAGTGACTTACCTTCCGTCAGGAAGGGGGCTGGCGATCACAGCACTGGGCACGCGCATCATTAACATTTACGCTCCGTCAGGAACTGACCAACGCCGCGAACGATCGCTGTTCTACTCGGAGGATATCGCCCCCCTCTTTATCAGCCGCTTCGAGCAATATATCTTCGGCGGCGATTTTAACTGTGTGCTCCACCCCAAAGACCAAGTCCCACATTTCTCGACTTGTCAAGAACTTCGGCTCCTGGTTCGAGATCTGCTGCTCACCGACACGTGGGAGACAGTGCACGGTGACCATCCCGGGCCGACATACCTTACTAGTCACTCCGCCAGTCGCCTAGACCGCATTTACGTCTCACGAGCTCTAGCACCAGGAGTATTGGACGCCGAGCGTTGGCCGCTTGCCTTCTCCGATCATAGCGCTTTCATATGCACACTCACTCTACAACAGCAGCGGATATGGCGCAGCCGAGGACCCTGGAAGCTGAATGTGGCACATCTTCAAGCCCCGGAATTTCGTCAGATTATCGCCAACACATGGCTGGATTGCGAACGTCGTCTTCCCCGATACCCATCGACTCTAGCATGGTGGGTGGACTGTGCAAAACCAGCTTTTCGGCGTGTGCTAACACAATTCGGAAAAGATATCGCAGCTTGGCATCGTCACACATTGGACTTTTACTACACGATGCTTCGCGAACTCGACAGCCAACCACCATCTCCAAACCAACAAATGGAAAGCCGCCGAATTAAAGGTAAAATATTGTCTCTTACGAGGAAACGTTTGGAGGGGGTCGTAGTGCGATCGCGACGTCAAGACCGAGTGGAAGGAGAAAACCCGTCTATGCATCACATCGTGCTCGACAGCCGCCGACGCCGACAGCAGCTGATCACGGACCTCGTTTTGCCAGGTGGTAGGGTCGTAATGACTCAGGCGGCGGTTACAGAAGCCTTCTCAGATCACTATCGCCGGTTTTACGACGAGGTGAATACAGAGGACGAGGAAGCGGCCGATCACGACATACTGCAGCACATGTCGCACACCCTCGACAATGCAGCAGCGGCGAGGCTGTTAGGTGGGATTACACGAGACGACATCGAGGACGCGCTTAACAAGGGAGCACTCAACAAATCTCCCGGGCCAGACGGACTGCCGCTCGAGTTTTATCGTACTTTCCGCGATCTCATGATGCCCCGATGGATCATCATGTACCAAGAACTGATGACCCCCGGTTCCCACGTGCCACCTGCATTCGTGGAAGGTCTCCTTATACCGATACACAAGCCTTCCAGAGGTCGGACGGTCGAGGACTACAGGCCAATTACAATGCTCAACTCGGACTATAAAATCTTCGCCCGACTACCCGCCAGCCGCATAAAGAAGGTTCTGCCCCTACTCCTCTCAATGGAGCAAACGACACAGGGCGGAGTGACCAACATGCAAATGGCAACCAGTGAATGCAGGGATTTAATAGCCATCGCCACATCCTGTCGCCTTCGAGCTGCTCTGATCTCCATTGATTTCGACCACGCCTTCGACAGAGTTCACCACAAGTTCCTTCTGTCCGTTATGGCCCGCATGGGCTTCCCGCCTGCCTTTCTCGACATCTTTCAGCGCCTTTTCCGTGGAGCTGCATCCCGTGTACTGGTGAATGGACGGATTGCGGGTCCCTTTCCAATCCGACGGTCAGTTCGCCAAGGATGCCCACTCTCCATGATCCTTTACGCGATCGCACTCGAACCACTTGTCGGAGGGTTGAAACACAGGCTCTCGGGCATGTCATTGAGGGATCACACCTTTCACTGCAGGATATATGCTGATGACCTTCTATTACTTGTCCGATCTGGTGACGAGGTACGCTCCGTGATACAATGGATCAATCACTATGGTTTGGCAGCGGGCAGCCTCATGAATGTGGCCAAGTCGGCAGCGATGCCCATTGGGAGAGGTCTACAGGAGGACGCTTTAGCCCCACTCCCACTAGTTAACAAGATCCGGTTCTTGAGCATAACATTTACACAGGATGTGCGCCGCACGGCTGCCATGAACTATGCACGATTACTACAGGCAATACGCACAGAAGTTCGCCGGAACTTACTTCGACGGATGGACCTCCTACAGCGTGTAGAATACCTCAACCTTCACGTGGCAACTAAGATGATCCACATGGCCCAGGTCCTACCGATATCTACAGCGATGGCACACAGACTGCAAGCAGCGTTTGGATATTACCTTACCATCGGACACCTCTTTAAAGTCCGTTACGAAACACTCACCCTGCCTCCGCTTGATGGCGGACTGGGACTTATAAATGTACGAGCGAGGGCTACAGCATTATACTTGTGCACAATGATGAAATTGTGGACCCACAAAGATGCTTCCGTTACGGGTCGTCTGTTAGAGGAACTGCTGCCGGCGTCTCTTCTGCCACCTGTCACGGTCGCGCACATTACACCCTCACTCTCGCACCTCTCGGCATTTATTCTTGAGTATAGTTACGTGCACCCCGACCTTCCCAACACTCGCACTCCCAAGGCGAGAGACTTTTACAGACTGCTGCTAAGGTCCATCCCTCGCAATGTGATTGAGAGGAAGAGCCCTACGACCTTGTGGCCTGCAGTGTGGAGAGCGGTCCAGAAGCCGTTCCTCCCCACGCGGGTACGAGCCGCGTGGTACCAGGTGTTGAACGGGAAGGTTGTAACACGACAAAGGCTGCACGCTGTTGGGATGGCGGATTCCCCCCTTTGCCCACATTGCCACCTCGTGGATACTGACGAACACCGTTTAACATGTGGATCGGCGTCAGAGGTATGGCTGCTAGTGCAGAAGATCCTCGCCTGCTACCTACGTATCGCGCCTCGCACAATTGAGCCACGGCTCCTCCTTTGTCCAGAGGATACTTATTTCCCACCTGCGAAGACTCATGCTCTCACATGGTTTAAAGGCATGTCCATATACTACCTCTTTCGAGATGATGAGAAGATGGTACTTGATTACTGGCAATTTCTCCAGGACAGTCATAGCACACTTGAGTGTACACCCCGATACCGACAACTATTTGCCAACTATTTGCGCAGTGTCTTCGATAACCCCCCTCACAGTTGGGGAGTACCGGGCAGAGGATGACCGCCTTCATGGGACTCCACACGCTGCGAAATGTTGTACCAATTTGGAACATAGAATCTGTACGCAGATGGGCCATGCATATGGAATGGCGTGCGGGATTTGGTTACTTTTTTTGTTTTTTTTTTCATCACACTATTGGTTTCAAATTCTATTTCATAGTTTAGAAGGAACTCTTGTTCTGTTGTTGCTACGGATGTGCATTCTACTTTTGTTTGTCGTAACTGAAAGACGCCTTTTTCCATCTATATAAAAAAAAGGTTGGCCGAGGAAAAAAATAAAAAAAACACAAAAAATAAAAAAATAAAATATTAAAAAAAAACAAAAAAAGAAAAAATTTGAAAAAGTTGGTAGAGCACTTGAAAAAAAAAAACAAAAAAGGTGGATAGAGCGTCTGCCATGTAAAACAAAAGTCTTTCTTCGAGTGAAAATATAAAAACAAACAAAAAAAAGATGGTAGAGCACTTGCCCGCGAAAGGCAAAGGTCCCGAGTTCGAGTCTCGGTCGGGCACACAGTTTTAATCTGCCAGGAAGTTTCATATCAGCGCACACTCCGCTGCAGAGTGAAAATCTCATTCTGGAAATACCGTCATTTGCCTATCGGATAGACTCCTATATGGTCGACATAGTAATAAGCATACCTGGCGTAGAGAACCGAAAGATTTCAAAGCAAATAAGTCACTAGGTCCGGATGGAATCCCAATTCGGTTTTACAAAAAGTGCTATAAGGCATTGGCCTCTTATCTAGCCTGCATATATCGCGAATCTCTGCCCCAGCACAAAGTCCTAAGCGACTGAAAAAAAAAACGCAGGTGACCCCTGAATATAAGAACGGTAAAAGAACGGACATCCAAAAGTACACACCGATATTCCTAACTCTCGACTGCTGCAGAATCTTTGAACATATTCTCAGTTCGAATATAACAAATTTTCTTGAGATTGAGAAGCTTATGTCCACGAATCAACATAGTTTTAGAAAGCATCGCCAGTGTGAAACTCAGCTTTCCCTTTTTCTCACGCGATATACTGAGAACTACGAATGAAGAGCAGCAGGCAGAGTCCATATTTTAGATTTCCGGTAAACATTTGACACAATGCCCCATAGTAGTCTGTTAACGAAGGTACGAGCATGTGGAATAAGTTCACAGATATGTGTGTGGCTCGAAGACTTCTTAAGTAATAGAACCTAGTATGCTGTCCTCTGCGGCGAGTATTAATCAGAGAAAAGAGTATCGTCAAGAATGGCTCAGAGAAGTGCAATAGGACCGCTGTTGTTCTCTGTATACATAAATGATTTGGCGGAGGGGGTAGGCATCAATCTGCGGTTGTTTGTTGATGATGTTGTAGGGTACGGTAAGGTGTTGAACATGAGTGATTGCAGGAAGGTACAAGATGACAGACAAAATTTCTAGTTGGTGTGATAAATGACAGCTAGCTCTAAATGCCGGAAAATATAAGATAATGTGGATGAGTAGGAAAAACAAACCTGTAATGTTTGGTTACAGCATTAGCAGTATCCTGTTAACGCAGTCACGTTTGAATATCTGGGAGTGATGTTGCAAATCGATATGAAATGGAACGATCATGTGAGGACCGTGGTAGCGAAGGCGAATGGTCGACTTCGATTTGTTGGGAGAATTTTAGGAAAGTGTAGTTCATTTGCAAAAAGGGCCGCATATAGGACGGTAGTGTACCTATTCTTGAATATCGTTCGAGTGTTTGTTCGGAGCAGTTCAGAGACAGGGTGCTAGATTTGTCACCGGTAGGTTCGAACAACACGTAGGTGTTATGGAGACGCTTCGTGAACTCAAATGGGAATCCCTTGAAGGAAAGTGACGTTCTTTTCGGGGATCACTGCTGAGAAAATTCAGAAAACATGTATTTGAAGCTGACTCCCAAATGATTCTACTGTCACCAATATACACTGTGGGATCAAAAGTATCAGGACACCTGGCTGAAAATGACTTAAAAGCTCGTGGTGTCCTCCATCGGTAATACTGGAATTGAATATGCTGTTGGCCCACGCTTAGCCTTGATGACAGCGTCCACTCTCGCAGGCATACGTTCAATCAGGTGCTGGAAAGTTTCTTAGGGAATGGCAGCCCATTCTTCATGGAGTACTGCACTGAGGAGAGGTATCGATGTTGGTAGGTGAGGCCTGGCACGAAGTCGGCGTTCCAAAACATCCCAAAGGTGTTCTATAGGATTCAGGTCAGGACTCTGTGCAGGCCAATTAATTACAGGGATGTAACCACACCGCCACAGGCCGTGCATTATGAACGGGTGCTCGATCGTGTTGAAAGATGCAATCCCCATCCCCGAATTGCTCTTCAATAGTGGGAAGCAACAAGGTGCTTAAAACATCAATGTAGGGTTGTGCTGTGATAGTGCCACGCGAAACAACAAGGGGTGCAAGCTCCCTACATGAAAAACACGACCACATCATAACACCACCGCCTCCGAATTTTATTGTTGGCACTACACACACTGTCACATGACGTTCACCGAGCATTCGCCATACCCACATCCTACCATCGGATCGCCACATTGTGTACCGTGAGTCGTCACTCCACACAACGTTTTTCCACTGTTCAATCGTCCAATGTTCACGCTCCTTACACCAAGCGAGACGTCGTTTGGCTGTTTACCGGCGTGATGTGTGGCTAATGAGCAACCACTCGAGCATGAAACCCTAGTTTTCTCACCTTCCGCCTAACTGTCATAGTACTTGTAGTGGATCCTGACGCAGTTTGGAATTCCTGTGTAATGGTCTGGATAGATGTCTGCCTATTACACGTTACGACCTTCTTCAACTGCCGGTGGTCTCTGTCAGTCAACAGACGAGGTCGACCTGTATGCTTTTGTGCTTTACGTGTCCCTTCACGTTTCCACTTCACTATCACATCGGAAACAGTGAACCTAGGGATGTTTAACAGTGTGGAAATCTCACATACAGACGTGTGACACAAGTGACTCCCTATGACCTGACCACGTTCGAAGTCCGTGAGTTCTGCGGAGCGCCCCATTCTGCTCTCTCACGATGTCTAATGACTACTGAGGTCGCTGATATGGAGTACCTGGCAGTAGGTGGCAGGACAATGCACCTAATATGAAAAAACGTGTGTTTTTGGGGTGTCCGGATACTTTTGATCACATAGTGTACATTGGGCTTAAGGACCACGAAGATAAGATGTGAGAAACGAGGGCTCCTACGGAGGCTTATACACTCCTGGAAATGGAAAAAAGAACACATTGACACCGGTGTGTCAGACCCACCATACTTGCTCCGGACACTGCGAGAGGGCTGTACAAGCAATGATCACACGCAAGGCACTGCGGACACACCAGGAACCGCGGTGTTGGCCGTCGAATGGCGCTAGCTGCGCAGCATTTGTGCACCGCCGCCGTCAGTGTCAGCCAGTTTGCCGTGGCATACGGAGCTCCATCGCAGTCTTTAACACTGGTAGCATGCCGCGACAGCGTGGACGTGAACCGTATGTGCAGTTGACGGACTTTGAGCGAGGGCGTATAGTGGGCATGCGGGAGGCCGGGTGGACGTACCGCCGAATTGCTCAACACGTGGGGCGTGAGGTCTCCACAGTACATCGATGTTGTCGCCAGTGGTCGGCGGAAGGTGCACGTGCCCGTCGACCTGGGACCGGACCGCAGCGACGCACGGATGCACGCCAAGACCGTAGGATCCTACGCAGTGCCGTAGGGGACCGCACCGCCACTTCCCAGCAAATTAGGGACACTGTTGCTCCTGGGGTATCGGCGAGGACCATTCGCAACCGTCTCCATGAAGCTGGGCTACGATCCCGCACACCGTTAGGCCGTCTTCCGCTCACGCCCCAACATCGTGCAGCCCGCCTCCAGTGGTGTCGCGACAGGCGTGAATGGAGGGGCGAATGGAGACGTGTCGTCTTCAGCGATGAGAGTCGCTTCTGCCTTGGTGCCAATGATGGTCGTATGCGTGTTTGGCGCCGTGCAGGTGAGCGCCACAATCAGGACTGCATACGACCGAGGCACACAGGGCCAACACCCGGCATCATGGTGTGGGGAGCGATCTCCTACACTGGCCGTACACCACTGGTGATCGTCGAGGGGACACTGAATAGTGCACGGTACATCCAAACCGTCATCGAACCCATCGTTCTACCATTCCTAGACCGGCAAGGGAACTTGCTGTTCCAACAGGACAATGCACGTCCGCATGTATCCCGTGCCACCCAACGTGCTCTAGAAGGTGTAAGTCAACTACCCTGGCCAGCAAGATCTCCGGATCTGTCCCCCATTGAGCATGTTTGGGACTGGATGAAGCGTCGTCTCACGCGGTCTGCACGTCCAGCACGAACGCTGGTCCAACTGAGGCGCCAGGTGGAAATGGCATGGCAAGCCGTTCCACAGGACTACATCCAGCATTTCTACGATCGTCTCCATGGGGGAATAGCAGCCTGCATTGCTGCGAAAGGTGGATATACACTGTACTAGTGCCGACATTGTGCATGCTCTGTTGCCTGTGTCTATGTGCCTGTGGTTCTGTCAGTGTGATCATGTGATGTATCTGACCCCAGGAATGTGTCAATAAAGTTTCCCCTTCCTGGGACAATGAATTCACGGTGTTCTTATTTCAATTTCCAGGAGTGTAGATTGTCGTTTTTTCCTCGTTCTATTTCCGACGAGAACAGCAAGGGTACCCTCCGCCACGCACTGCACGGTAGTTTGCGTTGTATCTATGTAGATGTAGATAAAGCTCACTCCTGGTTGCAGGCTGTTTGCTTTATGACGTTTCACGAACTACGCGCCAACGGCCATTCGTTCGCTGGAGGATAAAACGTGATTCATTTGAAAAGACCACCTGTCGCCACCCAGTGGACGTGCAGTTCCGGCAGCGCGCGTCGAATTCCAGCCTTCGTCGCCAATGAACTGTAGTCAGCATGGATGCCTGAAGCAGGAGCCTGTCATGGAGACGTTCGCTGCACAGTCGTTGGGAAGACACTGTTGGGAGACCTTTGGCTCATCTTGCTGGTCAGCTGCTCAATGTCTATTCGCCCGTGTGCATCTCCACAGCCGTCGTTCACACCTGTAGTTCACCACGGATGTCCTTCGCCGGTTTTAGATAGCACCATTTTGCCGTGCACGTTATACTTTAACCACGGCGGCATGCGAACTGTTTACAGACTTAGCCGCCTCGGAAATGCTTCCACCCTAAGCCCGAAAGCCAATGGTCATGCCCATTTGGACGTCAGATAAATTGCCCCGTTTCCACATTATGAGAATTACCTCACTATTTACCGTGTCTTTTTTTCCCTTTATTGTATTTCGATTCCCCCCGAAGCTTATTACGCTGCTCTGCAGCCTACACACTTTTTTAAAACGTAAGGAGAAGTTAAGAAACAATAAAAACAGGCGATAAAACGGGGACTTAAATTGTAAAACGGCGGAAAATTGTGGAAAGTTAAAACATAAAGCAAAAGGTGGGCAAAGCAAATAAAATACACAGGATGCAGACAGGTAACATAGTAGACAGACAATTAAAAAACATGGCGACAGTCTGGTGTCTGTTCGCAAGAGATATAAAATCACACCCAGCGACAGTATGATGGCCGTTCGCAACACTTCGGAAAAGACACAACACTGAACACTCACTGTAAACACTGCACTAAAATGTCGGCACAAAGAGGACACACCATAGCCTAGGGCAGATGGGGGGGGGGGGTGGACCTGGACAGATGAGGGGGAAAACAAGCAGGGAGGAGAGGAAAACGAAAGGGGGGGACCAAAGGAGGGAGAGGACTCATAAGGGGGAGAGGGACAGGGCAGACGCGAGAGGGAATGGGAAAAGGCAGAGGAGGGAAATGCAAAAGAACTCAGGGGAGAGAAGGAGGCCAAGAGAGAGGGTAGGTGGGGAAAAAAGAGGATGGAAGGGGGGGAAAGGGAGCCCAAGAAAAGGATGGGGGAAAGGAGGGGGGGTGAGGATCAGAGTTGATAGGTGGGATAAATGGAGGGAGAGAGGGCATCATCCAGGAGGGGGAGTTGATGGAAGCCACCTTGGGAAAGGAGATGAAGGGTGTAGAGATGGAGGGTAGGGGGGACACAACAGTGAAGACGTGGCAGGGGACGGGGATGGGAGAGGAGAGGAGCAACCAGGGGGTGAGGGGGATCAAGGTGGCGGGAGGTGGAGAGTATGCAGATATGTTCGAGGAATAGGAGCAGATGGGGGAAAGGAATGAGGTCATAGAGGATCCGCGTGGGGGTCGGGAGGCGTATACGGAAGGTGAGGTGGAGTGCATGACACTCTGACACTCAAGGATCTGGAGGGACTTATAGAATTTGGGGGGGGGGGCAGATATCCAGGCGGGACTGGCATAACAGAGGATGGGATGGATTAAGGATTTGTAGGTGTGGAGGATGGTAGAGGGGTGCAACCCCCATGTCCAGCCAGAGAGGAGTTTGAGGAGTCGGAAGCGGTTGTGGGCTTTGGATTGGATGGAGCGGAGATGAGGGATCCAGGTGAAGTGATTGTCAATGGTGAGGCCAAGGTAGGTGAGGGTGGGGGGTGAGGCGGACAGGATGGGCGCAGACAGTAAGGGAGAAATCCAGGAGCTGGAAGGAGTGAGTGGTATGACCTATGATGATTGCCCAGGTCTTGGAAGGATTAATTTTCAGGAGCCACTGGTTACACCATGTGGCAAAAAGGTCAAGGTGATTCTGAAGAAGGCGTTGGGACCGTTGGAGGGTAGGAGCGTGGGCGAGGAATGCAGTGTCATCGGCATATTGCAAGAAGTGTGCTGGAGGGGCGGAGGGAGGTTGGGGCGTATCTGACGTGTACAGGAGGTAGAGGAGAGGGGAGAGGACAGAGCCCTGGGGCACACCTGCAAAGGGGTAGAAGGTGTGGGAATTGGCATTATGGATGGCAACATAGGAGGGGCGGTGGGAGAGGAAGGAGGCCATCAGACGGATGTAGTTGACAGGAAGGGCGTAGACTGGCTCTGAGCACTATGGGACTTAACATCTATGGTCATCAGTCCCCTAGAACTTAGAACTACTTAAACCTAACTAACCTAAGGACAGCACACAACACCCAGCCATCACGAGGCAGAGAAAATCCCTGACCCCGCCGGGAATCGAACCCGGGAACCCGGGCGTGGGACACAAGGGCGTAGATTTGGAGTTTAAACAGGAGACCGGGATGCCAGACACGGTCGTAGGCCTTTTTGAGGTCGAGGGAGACAAAAATGGCGGATTGACGGGAGTTAAGCTGGAGGGAGAGGAGATGAGTGAGGCAGAGGAGTTGGTCATCGGCAGAGAAGGAAGGTCGAAAGCCACATTGGGTGTCGGGCAGGAGGTGGTTTTCGTGGAGGTGGTGATGGATGCGCCGGGAAAGGATGGATTCCAAGAGCTTGCTGAACATCGATGTGAGACAGATAGGACGATAGGAAGAGGCATCAGATGGACGCTCGTTGGGTTTGGAGAACATCAGGATACGGGAGGTTTTCCACAGGTCGGGATAGAAGCCAGTGGCAAGGATGACATTGTAGAGGGTGGCAAGGACTGAAAGGAAGGAAGGAGGGCAGTGTTTGAGGTGGCGGTAGGTAATGCAGTCGTGGCTGGGAGCAGTGTTGCGTTTAGTGCGGAGTGTGAGGCTGATGTCCTGTGTAGTGATGGGAGTGTTAAGTTCAGATGGTGGTTTACCGTGTCCTCCCGAGACGCTTTATGTACACTCCACTGCTAGAGCTGCCAACTGCCGTCTAAATGGTTCCAATGGCTCTGAGCACTATTGGAATTAAAATCTGAGGTCATCAGCCCTCTAGAACTTAGAACTACTTAAACCTAACTAACCTAAGGACATCACACACATCCATGCCCGAGGCAGGATTCGAACCTGCGACCGTAGCGGTCGCGCGGTTCCAGACTGAAGCGCCTAGAACCGCTCGGCCACACCGGCCGGCACCTGCCGTCTGTGAGTGGTTATTGCACGTTGCCATCGAACATAGGTGGTGTTCACATTAATGCGACTGGACCACGTAATACTTATTACTGTAACGATTTATAGCTTTTTACTTGTAACCACTTACATTTCTGGCCATTATAGCTGTAACGCTATAAGGCAAACATCCAGCAAACGGCAGATTTTCATAAAATGTATACTCGTAGATGCTTCGATGTGTAAATTATTAGCAATTCAGCCCAGTCACACACTGTACGTACGAGTAACGCCATCTACTTTCCGTACACATCGAAAGATTGCACAGTGTGCTCCTAATTCAAAATTCGCATTAGAATTTTGGTTGTTTGTGTGAAGATCGTGTTGTGACAGGTGTAATAAATAGAAACATGTACCAATAAGTGCAGCAATTCGATATCGGAAAGATCGTGACCTATCGAGACTGTGATTTATTGTTCCACGATATTGATGCTCGCTTTGAACGGGATCCCAGGACTGTCATGCGAATACGGAATAGGCCGTACTCAAAGCCGTTCAGGATATCAACGGCCTCACGTCTATAGCTCCCAAGAAGACGGAAATACTATTCCCTCAGTATGCAGGACCATACATGCAGTACAATGTTTTACATTATGTATATGGTAATAAATTATGTTAACCGCAACCACTGGTAATGTTAACTTAAATAAAACAGAATATTTAAAATAAGAATCAGTTAAACATTAACATAAAATAAGAGGAATTAACTCAACTTCAAGGTTCATAACTTTCAGCTTGTATAATCAGGTCTGTTACTACTGCCTCGGAATAACTCGAGGTTTTCCGACCAACTATAATTATATCTACTCCTAAACCTAATTTATTATACTATTCTAAATCTGCTTTTTAGGTATTCGATGTGCAAACATATTAATTATAGCACACAAGTCTTGGTCACTTGCAATTGTTTGCAAGTCGCAGTCTAATTGTCTGCAGTCTTCTCTACCTGAAAAAAGTGGCAGCTGAAAACGACATGATCAGCGAAACCTTCCTCTCCACATTCACAGATTGGTGCGTCACTCCATTCCACCCGATGCAGATGTTTGGCAGATTGGCCGTGACCTGTGGATAGGTTCACCATACCTCGATCAGGGGCAATGTCGCACAGTTTGAGCATGTTCATAATGCTTTGTAATATGCTGTAAACCCGCCTTGCAGTGCTTCTAGTGTCCCAGTCAGAATGTCATTCATCTAACTTCCAGAATCGTAAATGTCTTTTATCAGCAATATGGGTCCCTGCGATCTGGTACACACTATCATATTGTTCACGCCTCAACCAATACAACGCTGCCCTGTAACGTATCACGATATCCATCGGACATATCCCGAGAATCAACGACAAACCTTCGACACATGTAGTGCGAACACAGACAATGCGATAACGTGTGAAGTGCCACGGACTGTTTCCCCTGCGACCATTGTTAAGGCTTTCAATGATGTGACAGCAGAGAGAGGCTTGCTGACAGAGGTGCGCCCCAGTGGCACAGACTAACATAACAGTCGTGACACTCTCGTCTCGTTTTTGTCACCTCCAGCTATAGCAGCGCCCCAAGCGGCCATCAAGCGACACTTCGGACTATGATATGGGATGAGTGCGAGTACTAAGTTTATATTGATTTGTAACATATTTTTCACAGTAGGGAGTGTATGTAGTACCACAAAAACCGACAATAACCAAAAAAGTACACCACATTTGCTATTAGTTAGTTTCCTAAGGACCCTGGGAGATAAGAAACGGTGCATTACGAGACATTATTTACGGTTCTCTTGTAACGTACACACATTTGCTGAATAATGTAGTTTTCCTCCAATAACAAAAAATTGCAACTAAGCACCAGAAGATCTAACCTTTTACAGAAAGGTGTCGTATACCGGTATCTATACAATGAAGTAGAATTTTGTTCGCTACACTTTCAGGCAACGTGGAACGTTAGAAACATATATTGAACGCATATCTACATTATGTAACATATCAAATAAGCCACCACAACTGTAGCTTAAGGAAAAACCACAGAGATAATAAATCGTCAAAAGCAATAAAACTGTTTCCCAACACAGCAGAAAAGAATTCCACTATTGTTGCTAAATCTGAGCTACAAACGGGAAGAATCTTCAACACATTCGCTTTTGAAGCAAAAATAATTACATTTAAAGAAATATTCGTGTATTAGAAAGTCGAACGAAATGTAAGAAATGGCGAATCACTGGACACCATTAAAATTTTTTTAACTGTCAAGGTAAGTGCCTATTATAATAACAACGGAAATATATGCTCCTCATGCATGAAATGTGTTTATATTCTCTTGCTTTCAGCGGAATAAGCTGGAGATATTCCAAAGTACACACATCAAACAAAGTTTTGCATCACCTCGGTTCCGAGAGGTCCGGAACCTGTACAGAAAACTGGAATAGAGATCAACATAAACATCATTTGCGCCTTTTTATTGGTCATGAAAACCACATATTGCATGTTGTGCCACCATACAGCGAGACCTTCAGAGGTAGTGGTCCAGATTGCTGTACACACCAGTACCTCTTATTCCCAGTAGCACGCCCTCTTGCATTGATGCATGCCTGTATTCGTCGTGGCACACTATCCACAGGTCCATCAAGCCACTGTTGGCCCAGATTATTCCACTCCTCAATGACGATTCGGCGTAGATCCTTCAGAGTAGTTGGTAGGTCACGACGTCCATAAACAGCCATTTTCAATCTATCCCAGGCATGTTTGGTAGGGTTCATGTCTGGAGAACATGCTGGCCACTTTAGTCGAACGATGTCGTTATCCTGATGTGCACGATGGGGGCGCGAATTGTCGTCCATGAAGAAGAATGCCTCGCCAATATGCTGCCAATATGGTTGCATTATCGGTCGAAGGATGGCATTCACGTATCGTACAGCCGTTAAGGTGCCTTCCATGACCACCAGCGGCGTACGTCGGCCCCTCATAATGCCGCACCAAAACAGCAGGAAACCTCCACCTTGCTGCACTCGGTGGACAATGTGTCTAAGGCGTTCAGTCTGACGGGGTTGCCTCCAAACACGTCTCCGACGATTCTCTGATTGAAGGCATAAGCGACACTCATCGGTCAAGAGAACGTGATGCTAATCCTAAACGGTCTTTTCGGCATGTTGTTGGGCTCATCTGCACGGCGCTGCATGGTGTCGTGGTTACAAAGATGGACCTCGTCATAGACGTCTGGAGTGAAGTTGCGCACAGTTTGAGTCGTAACACGACGTCCTGTGGCGGCACGAAAAGCATTACTCAACATAATGGCTTTGCTGTCAGGGTTCCTCCGAGCCATAATCTGTAGGTAGCGATCATCCACTGCAGTAGCAGCCCTTGGGCGGCCTGAGGGAGGCATGTCATCGACGGTTCCTGTCTCTCAGTATCTTCTCCATGTCCGAATAACATCGCTTTGGTTCATGCGAGACGCCTGGACACTTCCCTTGTTGAGAGCCCTTCCTGGCACAAAGTAACAATGCGGACGCGATAGAACCGCGGTATTGACCGTCTAGGCGTGATTGAACTACAGACAACACGAGACGTGTGCCTCCTTCCTGGTGGAATGACTGGAACTGATCGGCTATCGGACCCCCTCCGTCTAATAGGCGCTGCTCATGCATGGCTGTTTACATCTTTGGGCGGGTTTAGTGACATCTCTGAATAGTCAAAGGGACTGAGTCTGTGATACAATATCCACAGTCAACGTCTATCTTCAGGAGTTCTGGGAACTGGGGTAATGCAAAACTTTTTTTAATGTGAGTATTTCTCCAGGAATGAGTTGTAGCTTATGTCTTTGAATCTGTATAAGTCGGCTGCTTCTGCATGTATTTCACGATAATGCTTGTCTCTTGGTAACTTTTTTACGCATGGAACGCAAAAATATAACAACTATTTCGTTAATTAAGTAGAAAATACTTGAAAATATACCAAGCGAGGTGGCACAGTGGTTGGCACACTGGACTCGCATTCCGCAGGACGACGGTTCAAACGCGCATCCGGACATCCTTATTTAGGTTTTCCGTGATTTCCCTAAATCGCTTCGGGCAAATGCTGTGATGGTTCCTTTGAAAGGGCACGGCCGACTTCCTTCATCCTTCCCTAATCCAATGGGACCGATGACCTCGCTGTTCGATCCCCTCCCCAAAACCAACCATTCAACTTAAAAATTAACATTAACCTTACGACGCAAGTGGCTGCTCTCTCACCGCTTGGAGCGCTGGTGTAGCTCCAGCTGTCAAACGGTAGCAACTACCGCACGAGAGGTGTCGTGACTGTATTTATTACACTGTGGTAGTAGTACCAGGTCGTCTTTTCAGACGTGTCCCGGTTCTGCGTACAGTAACAGGATGGATATATCTGTGTTTGCAGGCTCCGAGGAAAACGATCGTTGCCAGATTGCTTTCGTCGTCATCACACGGGCCCATTATCTGGCATAATGGTATGGAGTACACAATATGATCACCTTTGGTTCCCATATTATCCTGGGCAGGAGGCTACCTCTGTCCTACCCTACCTCAATACAGAGTGCGATGGGATGCTGCCCTGGCCAGCATGTTCTCCTGATCTTTCACCCACTGCAAACATCTGGCCATGCCTTGGAGGGACTCTGGCCCGCCACTACGCTCCACTCATTCCGATTGATGGACTCTGTCATAGAATTGAAGCATCATGCAATGACTTACTGTTATCTGCTATCCAAGCTCACTCCAGAACAACACACTTAAAACCCACTTGGAGCACACACGATGAAGAACAAAACTGCCAGGTGGGACCTGCCGAGGGAAAGGTCTGAGAGGATAGAAATGGAGTGGAGAGCAAGGGGCAGCAGGGGAGGCGGCGGGATGAAGAGAGTAGGGGCATCAGCGGGTACACGACGAGGCAGGAGACACGTGGGGCAGGAGATGAAGAGGGAAGACAAGGCAGGAGGAAGTGCGACACTGAAAGGGAGCACAAGATCGATAGACAAGTGCAACATAAGATATATTTATTGTGAAAGCTGTAAGAATTTTATATAGGTTAGAAGTTGTGGTGTCACCGCCAGACACCACACTTACTAGATGGTAGCCTTTAAATCGGCCGCGGTCCGTTAGTATACGTCGGACCCGCGTGTCGCCACTATCAGTGATTGCAGACCGAGCGCCGCCACACGGCAGGTCTAGAGAGACTTCCTAGCACTCGCCACAGTTAGACAGCCGACTTTGCTAGCGATGGTTCACTGACAAATTACGCTCTCATTTGCCTAGACGATAGTTAGCATAGCCTTCAGCTACGTCATTTGCTACGACCTAGCAAGGCGCCATTACCAGTCACTATTGATGCTGTAAAACATGTACCGTCAAGAGCGATGTTCACCAATTATGGATTAAAGTTAAGTATTCCAGAAGCTACGTACCTTTTTTGCTAGTCTCAATTCCTTGTCCTGTTCCAGACCTCACGCCAGCCTGCGTGAGCTTAAACGCGTGCCTTTCGGCTTCCTCATAGTGGATTGGCTGTCTTGCCAATCCACAACAGAAGTCATGCAGAAGTTTCGAAACAGTTCGAAAAGCTGCTAACAGATGGCGCCGTAATCGCAATACGTAGTGCCTACAAATAGTACGCTGCAATTCAGTGTGCTCAATTCGCTGTGGAAGGGGCCGACGAGGCATTGGCCTACTTCACACGGCACACAACCGGTGCAGCAGAGGCGGCCACTCCCTGGCGGCCGCCAACTTCCGCCGCACATCCAAGAGGCGATCAAAACAAGAATCGCCTCTTCCAAGAGTGGCAGCTCACGCGACTACCCGAGACAAAGCGTCGCCTCAACAGGGCGCGACGCGAGATTCGGGCCGCCATCGAAATCGGGAATGGGCGAGCCTGATGGCCACCCTAAAGACGACGGATGAAAGTTCTTGGCGGACTGCCAAACGCTTCCTCTGTCGTCACCAACGAGTTCCGACCCTCCAGGTGGGTGCTGACGTCGTCTACGAGCCTGACGCTAAAGCGAGCATCCTTGCAGATGCGTTTGCGGACTAGTTTCAACCTGCTACGGACGTGGCTGATGTCGACCACGTCCGCTCGTCGAAGAAAGCCTGCCGATCTTCCTCGCCGCCAGAGACGAAGATGACGTGATCGAGCAAATAACGGCCGAGGAAGTCGACCTGCAGATACGCCGACTCAATGGAAAGAAGGCAGATGGCACCGATGGTGTCACCAACTCCCTACTGAAGACGCTACCGCCAGAGATACGTCAGTCTCTGACGGACATCTTCAACAGCATCCTCCGCTCTGGGATCTTCCTTTCCGCTTGGAAACACGCGGTAGTCGTTGCCATCCCCAAGAGCGGAATGGACCCCTGCCAGGCAGCAAACGACCTCCCGATCAGCCTGCTCTCGTCCCTCACAAAATTATATGAGAGGCTGTACGTGGAGCGGCTGCTACATCACGTCACGGACCAACAGCTCATCCCTGAGGAGCAGTTCGGGTTCCGGAGCGGCCACTTCCTGGCCATAGGAACTCACATTAGCCACCGCTACACTAAGTCACGTCTGCTGCTAACCTGGCCCAGGTCCTGGCAATAGACACTCACATTGGCCACCGCTCCACCTTCCCACACCTGCTGAAACCCTGACCCAGGCCCTGGAAATGGTCACTCACATCTTCCATCACGCAACCTCCCCACACCTGCTGCCACCCTGGCCCAGCTCCAGCCAATAAACACTCACATCAGCCACCGCTCCACCTCGTCGCCCCTGTTGCCACACTTGCCCAGGTCCTGGCAATAGGCGCTCATATCGGCCTCCACTCTACCTCCTCGAGCCTGCTGCCACCCTGGCCCAGATTCTGGCAATAGTGGAGCAGGCGATGCGAATGCTAGAGACGCGGGAGTACCTAGGTGCGGTGCTTATCGACATCTCCATGGTCTGTGACTGCTTGTGCCACGGCGGTCTCGTGTAAAAACTCTTTGTACACGGGGTACCTACGTCGCACGTGATCCAGCTGCGCTCGGATTTCTCGGGACGCTCATTCCACGTTCGAGCAGATGGTGGAACATCTACCGACCGACAGATTCGTGTGGGGGTGCAGCAGAGGTCGGTTCTCGGTCCCCAGCTGTACTCCCTCCATACAGTCGACGCTCCGCGGGTGGCGCGCCTGGAGTTCGTACCCTATGCTGACGACACAACGTTGTTCACTCGCAGTACGAATGCGGCCGAGATGCGCTACCGCCTCCAGCTCATATGTGACGTCCTGGGTGCCTGGTCCACCAAATGGCGCTTGAGATTCAATGCTGCAAAGAGTCAGGCCGTCGTCTTCACTAGGAAGAAGCTGCCTCTGGACCTGCCGCCGGTCTCGATCAAGGAGGGGGGTGGGGGGGGGGAGGGGGGCGTCCCACGGTTGTGGACCGGCAAATACCTCGGGGTGACGCTGGACGGGCATCCGACCTGGCTGCCTCACGTCCATGACCTCAGGGAGCGAGCAGTCTTCGTGCGATCTACCCGCTGCTCACTCCCTCATCCACCCTCCCTCCACGCCATGGCGTCACCGTGTACCTGGCCCTCGTTCGACCGGTGCGGCCACGGTGTGGGGTAATGCAGCTGCTACGCACATAGTGACGCTCCAGCGCGTCCGGAACAGGGCGCTGCGACTCGCTCTGCACAAGCTGCCTCGTTACTCAACGAGGCTTCTGCACAAGGAAGCAGGCATCCCCCTTCTGCGGTATCGCCTCTGACAGACCGCCAGGGTGTTCTGCAACAAAGCAGTACACTCTGGCAGCCGTTTAGTTTGTGGGCTGGGCCGCCAGGTCCACCACAGGCTGACAACTCGTTGGCGCGACCTACAGCGGGAGTAGTGTCTGCCGCAGTGCCGATGTCGACAACAAGAGCGTCTCTACAAGCAGCTAGGCTGCTAACCCTGCCTATACACCTGGCTTACGAAGTCAGCGTTTTGAGCGAGGGAGAGAGCGAGTGCGCGCAGTTCCACCGTTGAAAAGTGCAAAAGAGGTTAGCGTAGGGAAGGAAAAGGTTGCACTCTAGTACACCATTGAACAGTGCGTCTTTCTGGTACTGGCATACCATAGATTAGAAAATAGTCCTCCACGGTTTCTGGAATTATTCAGCAAAATCCAAGAAAATGCGCCCGAAGACTTGCAGCAGAGACTGGTTCGAAACCTTCCAGCACGCAGCAAAATCCAAAGCACCCAGGCTATACCCGTACGAGCTGTGCTACAAAGGGCTGACTTGGCGGACCAGGTTCTCACAACGATTAATAATGAAAGATCCAACATCAGTTGGATGCATCTGGTTCGCAGGTGAGGCACTCTTTCACCTGAATGGAGTCGCGATTTTGGGGTTCGTGAAGCGAAACCTCTGTATTCTCCCAAAGTTACTGTTGGAGCTGCAATATGGAGCAGATGCATTCATGCGAGAAATGATCACTAATGAACGCTACATTGCAAGTTTGGAACAATTTGTCGCCACACAGCTGGCGTTGGAGGATCGACCATGCACCGAGTGGCTCGTGCGAGACAGTGCTAGACCACACATCACCGAACACGTACTTCGCTTTCTTGATGAATACTTCGGAAACAGATTCACTGCGTTGGATTATTGCAAATTTACCGACGCAGGGATGGATTGGCCGCCATATTGCCCGATCTCACTCCTTGTGACTATTTTTTGTGGGGCACATTGAAAGACACTGCTACCAGATCCATCCCACCATTCTGCAAGAGCTTGAATACGAGATTTGTGTGGCATCTGAGACACTACAGGGTGACATGGAAAACTCAGTTCTCCGTTTGTGCCACCTCTGTACTGCGAGCTGTGGACATCTCGAAACGATTGTGATGTGACTGCAAAGACTGCCTGCTGAGAACCATTACGCACGCTGATTATGTACGAGCTTCACAACGTACAGCGCCATCTGATAGCAGTTTTGCTGACTATTTACAAACTTCTCGATAGAATTCTTACAGCTTTTGTTGCACTCGTCTATCGATTTCTGTTTTCGAGATGTTATTTCTGAAATCGGGGACGCCTTCGCTGGACGCCCTATATCATCCCTGGTATTGCAATTATAATGACCAGCAGTGTGTTTCCCTTAGCATAATTCTGACTGCGTGTCTGCAGAATTGGAGTGCTCAACAGTGAGGCTATAAACACATCTGCGAAAATCGCCCCGCTCGAATGGGATCGAAAAGACAAAATAGAAAGGACATAAAATATATACTCAGTTCAAACTGCATAATTCCCTGTCACATTAGCTCACACCCATCTACGCAATCAGACTAAAACGCACATAACGTGAAATGGTAAAATTGGCCACAGTTCCAAAACGTGCTAAAAATCTGCAAAGAATAGCAAATAGATGGCTTAAGTATTAACACAAGAATAAATGACTGTCTGCTAACTTACAAACAAAAATCTCGATTAGTTAGACATTTTTATAACATATTCATACCCATTGCCCACAAATTAAGAAAGAAAATCGCGCAGCGGAAAGGTTCTTAAAACTCTTTGTCTTCTAGTACAGAGAAAATATATCCGGAAGGGTAACACTCCAACCTCGACACAGAGGTTAGGCATTGGGTTCATCCTATGAGTGTCTGTCGTCAGCCTAATCCCCTAATAGTTGATAGGGTCCATGGTCTAGATAACATAACTCTTCCTGATCGTACACCGTGCACCTATACTCTGTAACTGCAACCACATAAACGAAGCAGACACTTAAGCCTTTCAGTGCTTTTAGTCACTTTGTCTTCTTATACCTTAGATATGGTTACCATTAGTGATTCTGATGAAATGTGAGACGCATAAATCTCATAGATTCTTTGAAATGATCAGCGGTATACACGCTTGCAAAACATATGAATGAAGGAAAAGAGCGATGAGTACGATTAGATTGGCACGAAATCAGTTCAGTATAAAGTCTTCAACCATAATGTCAGTTCCTTCAACTTCCTTATTGTACGCTGCACCTGACGCATTGCTGGTTTAGGGGCACAGGGATAACCGCAAAAGCGTCCACGAAATAAGGAACATTACACTGGACACCTTACTTTGAACGTTAGACTACTGATGGAGATAGAAAGAAAGTTGACACCGAAGACAATACTCCTTCAGACGTCACTCTTGTGCCCGTATCTATCAGATAGAACTTCATTATATCGATACCCAAAATTGTTGGGACAGGAAGGATCTTATTAATACAGGTAGACTGACAAGAAATCACCGTTTATGGAAGTATATTACATCACCACGTAGTATCGATTGACCTTTGTATGTTAAAAATATAACTATTAGATGTCTATGTAGGAAAGTCTACATCCAGCAGTACCAGGTTGTCTATAGTGCATCGCCTCTTCCGATAGTGGCAGCTCACACGACAACCCGAGACGAAGCGTCACCTCAACAGGGCGCGGCGCGAGATTCGGGCCGCCATCGAAATCGGGAATGGGCGGGCCTGGTGGCCACCCTAAAGATGTCTGATGAAAGTGCCTGGCGGACTGCCAAACGCTTCCTTTATCGTCACCAACGAGTTCCACCCCTCCAGGTGGGTGCTGACGTCGATGATGATGATGATGTTTGGTTTGTGGGGCGCTCAACTGCGTGGTTATCAGCGCCCGTACAATTGCCCAACCTTTGCTCAGTCCAATTTCGCCACTTTCCTGGATGATGATGAAATGATGAGGACAACACAAACACCCAGTCGTCTCGAGGCAGGTGAAAATCCCTGACCCCGCCGGGAATCGAACCCGGGACCCCGTGCTCGGGAAGCGAGAACGCTACCGCGAGACCACGAGCGGCGGACCAAGGTGCTGACGTCGTCTACGAGCCTGATGCTATAGCCAGCGTCCTTGCAGATGCGTTTGCGTACAAGTTTCAACCTGCTGCGGACGTGGTCGATGTCTGCAGCAGTACCAGGTTGTCTATAGTGCATCAGTACCACCTAAACCTACAAAGCTATCAGCTAAGGATCATCATTATTTCTAGGATCAACACCAGGCGATACGCTATAAGATCTTTCCTCTAATGTTTACTAAGTTGACACTTCCATAAGTACTGATGCAAGTTCTGTGCTTAACCTTGTTTGTAGATAGAGCACAAACTTGTCTTTCAACTGGTTACCATTTTATATTAGAAACTTCGTGAAGGATTTCCTTTGGTTTGTTGCCAAGGTACCACGAACATGTTCTAAACCTACAGTTATATTATATGAATTATTGTCAAGCGCGAGGCAGAGGGTTCTTTTTAGTGTATCACATATCAAAATTTCATCTCAATTTCATTTAATGATGGAAGAATGACAGCTTGCACGCCTCTACATAAGCTTTTATTTACCTAATTTTATCTGCACGATCTATATGGATTACATGTGTACGGGGCTAAGAAGAATCGCAGCCTCCACCCTGAGCAAAAGATTTAATGAGGTAATTCTGTTGCGCAGTTCTACGTCCTCTTTTTTTGCATATAAAAAAAAGGTCGTGTGACTAGGGCCTCCCGTCGGGTAGACCGTTTACTGGGTGCAAGTCTTTCGATTTGACGCCACTTGGACGACTTGCACGTCAATGGGGATGAAATGATGATGATTAGGACAACACTCAGTCCCTGAGCGGAGAAAATCTCCGACCCAGCCGGGAATCGAACCCGGGCCCTTAGGATTGACATTCTGTCGCGCTGACCACTTTTTTTTTTTTTTACTTCTCACTTTTTTTTAATCTCATTTTGTTCGTTATCGTTCGTTGCATCTGCTCGGTGCGGACGTCGCAAGACACCCGTTTCAGTTCGTCGTTGTTCCATTAAGTCAGTTTTTTTCATTGCAGAGGGCAATCTACCCCTCTGACCGAACACGCTGAATTACCGTGCCGGCACCACTCAGCTACCGGAGGCAGACTTTTTGCATGTGGGTTTGACATACGCTCTTTTCCAGTAACGAGGAACACATTTCTTGTCAAGAAAGCTTCGGCAGATCATGGTCAAGACAATGTCTGGTGACGTCCAGACACAGCATAACGAGCCTCAGGCAATACCCAGTCCAGCTCCCACTGCGAGAAATTGCAATTGTAGGATTCAATATTATTCGGTCAGAAGCTCAAGAAATCGCTCTCCACGATCACACAATGCCAACGGGATGCCGGATTCAGGCTGGTTGTTGGGATACTTTTAGTGCAACACTCCGGCTTTGTCTAGGCAAACTACCAGTTAGAAGCTACCCCTTCTCCAGTACACCTGCTGCAGGTCGTTTACTGTGTTTCCTTGGAATCCTGGTGAGGGCTTTCGTACTTGTAGTCTGCTAGTGGTGCAGCTGATTAAATCTTGGAACACCGTCACAACCAGCTTCTCCGACGCTATTACCGAGCGAGGTGGCGCAGTGGTTAGACACTGGACTCGCATTCGGGATGACGACGGTTCAATCCCGGGTCCGGCCATCCTGATTTAGGTTTTCCGTGATTTCCCTAAATCACTCCAGGCAACTGCCGGGATGGTTCCTCTGAAAGGGCACGGCCGACTTCCTTCCCCATCCTTGCCTAATCCGATGAGACCGATGACCACGCTGTCTGGTCTCCTTCCCCAAAACAACCAACAACCAACAATCCGACGCTATTCGGCATCTGAACATTTGCTGAATATCACTCCTTACTCCACAAGGGAACAAGCAGTATTGACAGCTGACCTATGGTGTGAAATGGACAATCAGTTTGATGTTCCAGGAAACTGGCGTAGAATTTTTAAGCATATAGCGTGATACGGATGATTGTCAAAGCGTAGGTGTAATTATCTATCATTGGTCTGGCACGCAGTATTCAACTGCAGGGAAGTTTCCGTCAGCGCACATTCCACTGCAGACTGAAAATTCATTCTGGAAACCATTCCCTACGCTGTGGCTAAGCTACTTTCCACAATACTCTTTCCTCCAAGAGTGCTATTCCCGCAAAGTATGCAGAAGAACTTGAGTAAATTTTGGAAGGTAAGGGAAGGAGTACTAGCGGAAGTGAAGTTGTGAAGTCGTGAGTCGTGCTTCAAGTCGGTAGAGCACTTGCCCTCGAAAAGCAAAGACCCTAGTTCTGGGTACTTGTCTGGCACGAAGTCTAAATCATTACGTTCCCGGCGCTCGTCTAGTGCGGACGACCGCAGCGCTACACTTGCTTGCGACTGAGTAGAGGCAAGACAGGTGCTAGGGCAATAATTACACCGCGTAATGTCCACGCCTATATTTTATTCAAAATAATAATCACGACAGCATTATATGTGGGACGTGACTGAACTTTGATCGTATTCTCGTGATAAATAATAAATATGTATTGTCTACCACATAATTTAATATTTCGTAAAAAATTATATCTCAAACAATACCCATGTAAAAAGATAATAAAAATCTCAATCTTTTGTTATCTATGATTTTTGTAGATATTTTTAGATTAGCGCTATTGATCTACAGTGTAGTTTATTGGTAAATAGTGAATATTGATGTGTCATGAAACACTGAGAAATATTTTCGAATGTTAGTGTATATAGTGAAGGTGAGAAAAGATTTAACGTACACTACTGGCCATTAAAATTGCTACACCAAAAAGAAGTGCAGATGATAAACGGGTATTCATTGGACAAACATATTATACTAGAGCTGACATTACATTTTCACACAATTTGGGTGCATAGCTCCTGAGAAATCAGTACCCAGAACAACCACCTCTGGCCGTAATAACGGCCTTGATACGCCTGGGCATTGAGTCAAACAGAGCTTGGATGCCGTGTACAGGTACAGCTGTCCACGCAGCTTAAACACGATACCACAGTTCATCAAGAGTAGTGACTGGCGTATTGTGACGAGCCAGTTGCTCGGCCACCATTGACCAGACGTTTGCAGTTGGTGAGAGATCTGGAGAATGTGCTGGCCAGGGCAGCAGTCGAACATTTTCTGTATCCAGAACGACCCGTACAGAACCTGTAACATGCGGTCGTGCATTATCCTGCTGAAATGTAGGGTTTCACAGGGATCGAATGAAGGGTAGAGCCACGGGTGGTAACACATCTGAAATGTTACGTCCACTGTTCAAAGTGCCGTCAATGCAAACAAAAGGTGACCGAGACGTGTAACCAATGGCACCCCATACCATCACGCCGGCTGATGCGCCAGTATTGCGATGACGAATACACGCTTCCAATGTGCGTTCACCGCGATGTCGCCAAACACGGATGCCACCATCATGATGCTGTAAACAGAACCTGGATTCATCGGAAAAAATGACGTTTTGCCATTCGTGCACCCAGGTTCGTCGTTGAGTACACCATCGCAGGCGCACCTGTCTTTGATGCAACGTCAAGGATAACCGCAGCTATGGTCTCCGAGCTGATAGTTCATGCTGCTGCAAACGTTGTCGAACTGTTCGTGCAGATGGTTGTTGTCTTGCAAACGTTCTCATCTGTTAGCTCAGGGATCGAGACGTGGCTGCACGATCCGTTACAGCCATGCGGATAAGATGCCTGTCATCTCGACTGCTAGTGATACGATGCCGTTGGGATGCAGCACGGCGTTCCGTATTACCCTCCTGAACCCACCGATTCCATATTCTGCTAACAGTCATTGGATCTCGACCAACGCGAGCAGCAATGCCGCGATACGATAAACCACAATCGCGATAGGCTACAATCCGACCTTTATCAAAGCCGGAAACGTGATGGTACGCTATTTCTCCTCCTTACACGAGGCATCACAACAACGTTTCACCAGGCAACGCCGGTCAACTGCTGTTTGTGTATGAGAAACCGGTTGGAAGCTTTCCTCATGTCAGCACGTTGTAGGTGTCGCCACCGGCGCCACCCTTTTGTGAATGCTCTGAAAAGCTAATCATTTGCATATCACAGCATCTTCTTACTGTCGGTTAAGTTTCGCGTCTGTAGCACGTCATCTTTGTGGTGTAGCAATTTTAATGGTCAGTAGTGTATATTATTTATTAAGAGTAAAATAAAGCCTGAAACACAATCTATAAGTGATTGTGTTATGTTACTCGCCATCTTAGTGAAATATTGCAGCGGCAGTTTTAAATTGATTTTCTATACAGACTTAAATGTTGTTGGTTATAATTGCAATAACGATTGTGTACTAGTGGCCGAGGACCCACTCTGAGCTAATAAATTCCGGTGAGAGTGTGAACATATCGAACTTCTATGTATGCAAGCAGCATCTTATGTAAAATAAATTCTTATCTGGTGATGTATGAAGCCTGGTAATTTCGTAACAACTTTTATGAAATATTTCGACAGGGAAATACATTAGTGTTGTGTACGTGTGGTACTGTGTGACGGAACAGTTCATTTTGCTTAAAGAATAGTGTTGCCACCTCGAGATAACAGTAGCGTTAATCTTGATAAACGGCACTAAAATTACCCAAAATCATTACTCTTGTTTAGTTCGGATTATTTATCATACATTTAGCTTGTTTGTTGGTTATAAATTATTACTTTTGAATGAGCTTAATGTCATTTACACTGCTTAAAAGACAACATTGCTACACGTTCCCTGGTGGAGATTTCTTTAACAAAATAACGTTCATTAGCCAAGAACAGCAGTGATTAAATAAAACCTCGTGTTACATTAACCATAAGTTGCTTATTTTACTGTAATCTTGCTGAAATTGTACAATACAAAACACGCACAATTACACAACATGTCTTGAAAATTTGTGATTGCTAATTTTCAATACTGTTACAGTACAGAGTAATACGGGTTTCAAGTTATAAAATTTTTAACGGAGTTCAACCACCTTGACGTAAAATAGGCTGGTTACACCACGATTAGCGGCGGACCAGGAAGCACGGTGACGCAAAACAGACGGGCAGCGCAGTCTGCAACTCTGCAGTAGCTGAGTGAGAGAGAGCACATGCAGCGGGGAAACAGAAAAGGACGGCGACTAAGCAAAATAACACGCAAGCTCGTTCGCGCGGCGGGACGCCGCAAGAAGCAATACACACGGCTAGGGAAAACACTCATAGACCAATTTAACTAGCTGCTAAGAGAGAATTAAAGCAAGGGTAGCAGAATAAAGAGGCCACATGCGGGCATCGCTAGTAAACGGCACGTCACAGAACTACGGAGAGCTCTTTAAATACCGGAGCCCCAGCTCCAGGTAGGAGAGAACAGTGCAGGTCGATGGGAACGATGGAGTCCGTGTCGACGACATTCCGTTCCATGTCCTGTCTCAGTTCAACCAGCACAGTACCAGCCAGCCGTGGAGCGCAGAGCTGAACTCCACTGACGAACTTCATGCTGTGTCACACCAACCACTACCGATGGGAGAGCTGATGAATTGCCAGCAGCAGTGCAGTAGCAGGTGCTGTACTCCCTGAGTGTGAGACGGAAGACGACGACCAGGATTCTTGACGTACCACCGTCCAAGCGCATCCGGGTGCAGGTCCTACCAGGCCGGCAGTACTGGGTTCAACACCTGCCGCCTACACCACACCGCGGATGGGGTGGTCCAGCGAAGAAGAGGCACAGAGTGGGATCGAGTTCACTTCCTCAGCCGGCACAGCTATCCATGCTGTACCAGGCTGGGCTAAGCGTCCGTATCGACGCAAGAGGTTCAAATGGTTCAAATGGCTCTGAGCACTATGGGACTTAACATCTGTGGTCATCAATCCCCTAGAACTTAGAACTACTTAAACCTAACCAACCTAAGGACATCACAAACATCATGCCCGAGGCAGGATTCGAACCTGCGACCGTAGCAGTCGCGCGGTTCCGGACTGCGCGCCTAGAACCGCTAGACCACCGCGGCCGGCGACGCAAGAGGAATGACGTCTCGCTAGGATGCAGGCGCAAGGCCTGGCGCAGCATCCGACACCGACAGTCTGGCAGGGCAGGAGGCAACTACGGCTAACAGTGCACAACCCCTTGTAAAGTTATCACAATAAAATATTCCCTGGGTAATCATGTTTTCTTAGCGCCACGAGCGCTTCCAGACTATTCCTGACATCATGCAGAGGCGTCATTCGCTCGGCCCCACTGTAATAGAAAAACGTGTGGAGCACGCAGTGGGTAACAGTCATGGGTAACAGTTACTAAGTGAACTATTCGTGCATCGTTTAGTAAGCACTGTAATAGTAAAGAAGTGCGCTATTCACGCGTCAGTTATGTATTACATGTGTCCCAGGATTTTTGTTTTAAATCTTCAAAGTATTTTCATAGCTATTAAAAATTCACGATCCCAAATTATCAAGACTATCTCTATGGAGTTAGGAATCTGTACAGGGCTAGGAGGAATCATTTTATACTCTTTAGTTCAGTATCAAAACGTGCTGCAGTCAGTCAGAGTAACTTTTTACCAGTCAGGGTATCTTTGTACCACTTACTACTTTTGTTTCAAATGGCTGCTGCTCCATCTACTCGCATTATTTTGTACCAAAAGTAACAGTTTTATTATCTCTGTGGTTCCTAGTTAGTATTTCATTTGTCTTTCCACCGTCCGCTCTCAGGCGTGTGATAACGCTTTAATTGCGTTGGATGTGAAGAGAGCCTCTAGCGACAGTGATTTCAGTTGTACGATGCCATGTCTATACAAATTGTTGTGTTGGCAGAAGAGCCAACACCGTGTTACTAGAGGAGGCCGAATTGCACGCGTTTTAGCTCACGCAGGCTGGCGTGAGGAGGGAAGGACTATACTGACGTGAGGTCTGGAACATGACAAGGAATTAGAATTCAGAAAGCGGACGTAATTAGTTTGATACTTAACTTTAATCCATTAATGCTGAACGTCGCTCTTGAAGTTACATGATTCACAATATCAATCTCAATAGTAACTGAATATGGCGCCTTGCTAGGTCGTAGCAAATGACGTAGCTGTAGGCTATGCTAAACTGTCGTCTCTGCAAATGAGAGCGTATGTAGGTAGTGAACCATCGGTCGGCTGTACAACTGGGGTGAGTGCTAGGGAGTCTCTCTAGACTAGACCTGCCGTGTGGCGGCGCTCGGTCTGCAGTCACTGATAGTGGCGACACGGGGTTCCGACGTATACTAACGGACCGCGGCCGATTTAAAGGCTGCCACCTAGCAAGTGTGGTGTCTGGCGGTGAGACCACACAAATACCTTGATATTCCAAAGTAAACCTGCAATACTGAGTTAACACTGTTCGTTTTTACTTCTTGTTAACACTTGATTTCCTTTTGGCACGATCTAAATTTAGCCAGATCATTAGACATAAGAAAAATGCAATGTTTTTTAAGGCTGGTCTTAAGTTACCCTGAATGACAGTGTAACTTTGTACCAGTATTAAAAGAGAAATTTTTCTCTCATAGGGTAGAGTAAGTATACATTTTCACTTTCCAAAACGCTCAGTAACTGTATACGTAAAACGTTACAATGTCTGTTGTGATGTGTAACTTATTTTGTGTCCAGAATTTTCAAAAAAAGGTACAGAGTTACCCCAATTGGCTGTATACTAAAAATTCAATCTTATTTAAATAATTATTTTTTGTTTCTTTAGTCTTGTGTCCGTGAAACTTATCAATCGAGTTCATATACTTTGAAGAGATATTAACAGAGACCTGCGGTAAATTTCAGATTTATTTCAGTTTATCTTCACCTGAATCAACCAATATATTGCTTCCTCCTACTTATGTCTTACAAAAAGACTGTGAAGGTAAAAATTAGAGATTAGAATTCACACAAAGGCTTACCAGCAATCGTTCTTCCTGCGAAGCATTCGCGACTGGAAGAGGAAAAGGAGGATGGTAGTGGTGCATAAAGTGCCGTACGCCACACCAGACAAAAAAGTGAGTTAATATTACATTGCCATACAGTTCTGATCCATGTTTAAAATTAATGTCTCTAGCTCACCAGAAAGTTAGTTTAAAATCAGTTGTAAAATTTTTACCGAGCAGACAAACAAGAGAACGATATTCATCTCCTCTTTCCCCCTTTCTCTGCTCAGTTGTGCCCGTCCACCCGAATACAGCCAGGTATGCATTATGAAACTACCTGCACAATACGTTGGTCCTGTAGGGCAGCCGAGATGTCAGGTGTAACTAACCTCTATCACACCCACCCCCCACCGCCACCCCCTCACATTCACGGAACAGACCGACAAGAAAGGAACTTAATATTCTATTGTCATCCAGTTTGGAGCAATGTTTAAAATTTGGAGTTTCTAGTTCAATGGGACGGTAGTTTAAAATCAATTGAAAAATTTTACAGACAAGAAAGCGACCTAATAAAAAGGTGGCAAAATTGCTTTTGATGTGTCCTTTATAAGGCCATTTCCATTGATATTTATGAATGGCTTTTCAAAAGTTTAAGTTAAAAGAAGATGGAGTACATGGACTTCAGCTGGATTGACTTCACAATTGAAATGAAAACGAGCAACTCACAGAACTGTGATAAATTAATCGAAAGGTAGCACACAGCGCCTAGTACGCGTCCACCTCGGCCCTCGGGGGCCACAGCACCAAGTTACGACACCTGTAGATAGGTTTATAAGAGCCCGAAACCGCTCGTGTGATAATAAAAGAACTTAACAACTGAAGCGGTATTTTCAACCTGTGGTTCAAATGGTTCAAATGGCTCTAAGCACTATGGGATTTAACAACTGAGGTCATCAGTCCCCTAGACTTAGAACTACTTAAACCTAACTAACCTAATGATATCACACACATCCATGCCCGAGGCAGGATTCGAACCTGCGACCGTAGCAGCCGCGTGATTCAGGACTGAAGCGCCTACAACCGCTCTGCCACAGCGGCCGGCCACCCTGTGGTAATAGGAAGTTGAAAATGTAATACAAAATTCTAACACAGTGATGGTTCTATCAGCGATTTAATCGTAACAAGCCCAGGCATGGGAAGTAGAATCAACTGAATTTTTAATATACCTTTCGAAGTTATTGAAGAATCATTAAGACACGACACAGTCAGTGAAATCAAATGTGAAATATCTTGTGTGGATATCACCAAAAACAGAAAGAGCAACATTTACAATGGAATGTATGTTGTGAAAACGGAAATCACTAGGCACATACCGTCATACCTAACTGTATCCAGATATAAATCTTTAAGATATATGAGGTGCATTCAAGTTCTAAGGCCTCCGACTTTTTTTTCTCCGGACTGGAAAGAGATAGAAACATGCGCATTGTTTTAAAATGAGGCCGCGTTCATTGTCAATACGTCCCAGAGATGGCAGCACCGTATGGCAGATGGAATTTTACCGCCTGCGGCGAGAATGAGAACTGTTTTAAATACTTAAAATGGCGACGTTTTCCTTACTTGAACAGCGTGCAATCATTCGTTTTCTGAATTTGCGTGGTGTGAAATCAATTGAAATTCATCGACAGTTGAAGGAGACATGTGGTGATGGAGTTATGGATGTGTCAAAAGTGCGTTCGGGGTGCGACAGTTTAATGAAAGCAGAACATCATGTGACAACAAACCGAAACAACCTCGGGCTCGCACAAGCCGGTCTGACGACATGATCGAGAAAGTGGAGAGAATTGTTTTGGGGGATCGCCGAATGACTGTTGAACAGATCGCCTCCAGAGTTGGCATTTCTGTGGGTTCTGTGCACACAATCCTGCATGACGACCTGAAAATGCGAAAAGTGTCATCCAGGTGGGTGCCACGAATGCTGACAGACGACCACATGGCTGCCAGTGTGGCATGTTGCCAAGCATTGTTGACGCGCAATGACAGCATGAATGGGAATTTCTTTTCGTCGGCCGGCCGGAGTGGCCGTGCGGTTATAGGCGCTACAGTCTGGAACCGCGTGACCGCTACAGTCAGGTTCGAATCCTGCCTCGGGCATGGATGTGTGCGATGTCCTTAGGTTAGTTAGGTTTAAGTAGTTATAAGTTCTAGGGGACTGTTGACCACAGTAGTTAAGTCCCATCGGGCTCAGAGCCATTTGAGCCATTTTTTTTCTTTTCGTCGGTTGTGACAATGGATGAGACGTGACTGCCATTTTTCAATCCAGAAACAAAGCGCCAGTCAGCTCAGTGAAAGCACACAGATTCACCGCCACCAAAAAAATTTCGGGTAACCGCCAGTGCTGAAAAAATGATGGTTCCATGTTCTGGGACAGCGAGGGCGTAATCCTTACCCATTGCGTTCCAAAGGGCACTACGGTAACAGGTGCATCCTACGAAAATGTTTTGAAGAACAAATTCCTTCCTGCACTGCAACAAAAACCTCCGGGAAGGGCTGCGCGTGTGCTGTTTCACCAAGACAACGCACCCGCACATCGAGCTAACGTTACGCAACAGTTTCTTCGTGATAACAACTTTGAAGTGATTCCTCATGCTCCCTACTCACCTGACGTGGCTCCTACTGACTTTTGGCTTTTTCCAACAATGAAAGACACTCTCCGTGGCCGCACATTCACCAGCCGTGCTGCTATTGCCTCAGCGAATTTCCAGTGGTCAAAACAGACTCCTAAAGAAGCCTTCGCCGCTGCTATGGAATCATGGCGTCAGCGTTGTGAAAAATGTGTACGTCTGCAGGGTGATTACGTCGAGAAGTAACGCCAGTTTCATCGATTTCGGGTGAGTAGTTAATTAGAAAAAAATCGGAGGCCTTAGAACTTGAATGCACCTCGTATAATGGGCAGTCAAGCACTTATACACAATGTGGCGCAGTCGATCTTGTTGAGACGGACAATCCCAGTAGACAAACTGCCATAGTGTCAAAATGTACTCTCATGTTCAGAAAAACAGAACACCTTGAACGACTAGAGATAGGAGATTCATATTCACAGGACATGTACATTAGTATGTTCTGCTGAAATGATTAGTATTTGAGCCATGTCGACCCGCGGTTTCAAGGTCAACATCGATATTGCGGAGCAACATCACCTACCGTTAAAATCTGCCTGCGGCTCTCGTTGTAGCGATAAACCGAAAGTATTGGATTAGTGTGACTTGAGCAGACGTGCCGGGTGCCTTGCAGACGTATGCGCGAACCATACCATCAAATCAGTGAGTTCGAAAGAGGGAGCGTTATTGGCATGAGAGGATGTTATGCATCCATCCAGGAAATTACTGCTGGGACGAAGTGTTTTGGCAGCTGCAAGATCCCCTCGCTTCTAAACTGATACTGTTATTACTCTGCTTAGCCGCGAGTCTGTAGAGGGTGGTATATGCGACGTACAGTATAACTGGTCAGTATTTCCACCCGGAATTTGCGAGTGTAAGTCGGACCTTCCTTTATCCGCCTTGGTGAGTCGTGTCGTCGGATTTCCTCCTACCTGTGCGCGGTACAGCTCTCGTAAATGTCGTCCCGTGCAGATTCTTCATTGGCGCATTGGATGTCTCTGTCGGTGGAAGCTAGTTGTCTGAAATTGCTGTCGATCAACTTTGGGGTATCTATATACTCGAAATTAACATTCAAAATGCCGTAATATCACTTTTATTCCTATTAGATAAATAATGAAACACTCACGTCACAAACTACTCGTAACCGAGAGTATGGCTACCATCGAACAAGACAGGAAGAGCTCATAACGCCGACTGCCGACTTTGGCGCGCAGTCCGTATCTCTTACTAGTTTCGTCACAGTTCATGGATTTCCGATCAAGTTCGTACTTACTAAGATATGCATTTGTTAATGAACCGGTGTGAATTTTAACGAGGCAAAATTATGATAAATAGTTCTAAACATCCAAAGGCTCCTCCTAGTATTTATGTTGTTATAAATGACTTTAATTATTAAATGTAAACAAACAAAATCGGTGACTTTTGCGCCTAGATGGCGGTACTTCCCGCCATGTATACTTCCCAGGCTGACGCTTGTTGCTACGGTCCAGCGCCGAGCTCCACCCCACTACGCGCGACATACGGTCGCTTCGTCACATAGCCAGCCAGCGTGGGAAATGCTCTCCGACTCATGGCCAGCTACAGACTACAGCACTTCCTACCTATCGTGAATACATCAATAAGAGACAATAATTTATTGAAACTGGTAAAAATGTCTTCCTCACGTAAGAGGCACCTTACACAGTCCAGCGGGTGTGTGCAGAATGGTTCACGGAAGGCAGTAGAACACGACGAGATGGATCAGGTCGCACTACCCAGAGCACTCCCCGAAAAGATCGACACCTTATCCGAATGGCATTGCAGGACAGATCTGCGTCTTCCTCGGCTGGTACAACAGTGGAACAGCGTAACACATTGTACACTGTCACGAGTGACAGTCCGTCGCCGTTTATCATAGCATGGGTTATGTGCGCGTCGTCCACTTCTTTGTCTAGGTTTGACGAATGTGCAGAAACATGCTAGACCGCAATGTTGTATGGAAAGACGTCACATGAGACAGAAGTGGCATAAGATTGTGTTTTCGGACGCAGCCAGGTTCTGTTTGTTTGAAAATGATGGCCACAGTTTGGTTCACCGCAGATAGGGAGTGCACCATCACAGTGACCGCATTCTTTCAAGACGTACAACGTCAACTCAACGCCTTATGGTATAGGGTGTTATTGGATACAACCACAAGTCACAGTTGGTGCGTTTCAGTGGCACTGTGACCAGTGTTACGTACTTGAATGAAATCCTGTGACCCGTGGCCATACCCTTTCTGCTCAACACTCCAGACCATTTTTCGGCAAGACAACAAACGATCGCACGTTGCTGCACGAACTTTGGTGTGACGCCACGTGTGATGGACCGCAGTTGAAATTTCTTGTCAATATTTTATAAAGTTTTGGCCTTCAGTTATTTATTTTAAAATTTATTTGTGATAATATTTTCTGTTAAAGTACCTTATTAGTAGATTTTTATTCATATCAGTTGTAAGGTGTCAGGCAAATCCAACACCTTGCATGAAAAACCTGACATGATAAGCAAATCCGGCAGTATGTCACATAGCTCCGAATAAATCCTGACATTAAATTAACCAAAGTAATACGATCAACGAGTGAGCAAGTGGAATACCACAGACTAACACAAGAACGCCTAAATGCATGTCATACCTTCCCACCGTGAAACAGACGCAGTTCCGAGGGAAGAAACGAGAACAGAAGCCGAGAGCAGAACCGAGTTAAGCTAGAAGGCCCTACGATAAGGGACGGACACTCACGTTTCCAGCCAACCACCAGGACCACCCCCCAGCCCATGTTAAAAGATAGAGGCCTCCAGAAGAACAGTATAGATCTTACGATAACACTAAAAGGGCCACACCAGCTGCAAGTTTTAGCGTGAGACTTTATCGGTCTCGTCAGCACTCCTTGCTTCGCTGTAATAATTCAATATTCTGGGGTCGTCGAGCTCGGGTCTTTCTGCAACGTTTGACTTTGCAGTGGCACTCTTGCACTGAAGTTACAAAGTGTTACATCTCACTACCTTGATATGTAGCACTGCGGCATTTGGGTTTCTGCTTTCCCGCTCAGAGATTGTGTGACAACGCTCGCATAGTGCCCTGACGTCCGCTACATCAGTGGTATGTCTTGTTGATATTCTGATTGCCACGCCCACCCAGATTTAGTCTTCTCTGCGCTGAGCTCGCTGGGTAGAACTTCAAAAAATGTAAGCATGTGCAATAAAATGCGGCACAACAGAACCAACAGTAAACGAAAAGAAGGGCAATACAAATGGCAAAGAGCAAGTTACCATGGTAACAGACACTGACAAGGAGAACCCTCCATAAGTCTCTCTCTGATAGACTATACTTCGCAGGGCGAAAGAAGAGTGGAAATGGTGAAAATAAAGGGACACCTTTTTTGGCTTAGACACCAACACCCAATAGCTTCCGAGAAACTGAGGTTCAAAGACTCGACGCCACTTCGTCAGTCCGCTAGTGCTTAGTACAACCAAGTGAGCTGTAGCGATAATCCTTTCTCAACAAAATAAATTTTGTGTAACTGTTGTGTATTAACTAACAATGTAATTTAATAAATAGCTGGACGGCAGAGAGCCGGCCGGTGTGGTCGAGCGGTTCTAGGCGCTTCAGTCGCAGGTTCGAATCCTGCCTCCGGCATGGATGTGTGTGACGTCCCTAGGTTAGTTAGGTTTAACTAGTCCTACGTTCTATGGGACTGATGACCTCCGATGTTAAGTCCCATAGTGCTCAGAGCCATTTGAACCATTTTGGACGGCAGAGACTGAAAGAAGTAAATGAGTAAGTAGCGCAGTAGCTAAGAGCACAGTTTCGAATGTTTGTGCTTCCTTTGTCTTTTTTCTGTCGTGGAAGAATTTTTCATCAACACTGAAATACAATGAAATTAATGACAAAAGAAATAAAAATTTCAAATCTTATTAAAACAGATTTCATCGTCACAAAGTTTACGTCATCTTAAATCATAAACAGCAGCTGAAAAAGTAGAAAACGTATAAATTCTAGTATTTTAGGTTTACTTTGGTTTTTGCTGTTATACTTCAAGAGTACCAGCGCGTTCTCCAGCGTGATATCTATCAAAAAAATTCGGAATACCACTAGCAACGTGCGAATGCGCATATTCCACCGTCACATTTTTTAACGTGAATATTATTAGGAAAAACAAACTCGTTAGCGGTGCTAAATACCTCGCGATCCGGCGATAATTTCACAGCAGACCACGCATATTGAAGCATTTTCTCAATTTCTGGAGCCCGCAATTGATGGTGGATCATGGTGTGTATTTTAATTGCGTCTTTTCCACTCGTAATTTTCCTTTGTTTTTTCTATAAGAATAGCGCACTTATGTAATCGGTAAATGTAATTTGTAACCTGTCGGCAAAAGTATTCGTCGCAGGATTCACAGAGCTGCGTACACTTTTGGCAGAGTTACTTTGAGTGAAAAATGGTTCAAATGGCTCTAAGCACTATGGGACTTAATGTCTGAGGTCATCAGTCCCCTAGTCTGGAACCGCGTGACCGCTACGGTCGCAGGTTCGAATCCTGCCTCGGGCTTGGATGTGTGTGATGTCCTTAGGTTAGTTAGGTTTAAGTAGTTCTAAGTTCTAGAGGACTGATGACCGTAGATGTTAAGTCCCATAGTGCTTAGAGCCATAGAGCCATCAGTCCCCTAGACTTAGAACTACTTAAACCTAACTAACCTAAGGACATCACACACATCCAATCCCGAGCCAGGATTCGAACCTGCGACTGTAGCAGCCGCGTGGTTTCGGACTGAAGCAACTAGAACCGCTCGACCACAGCGGCCGGCTTGAGTGAAAACGTCAGTATTTCTATATTATCGACAAACACTCAATCGAATAAGGAGGGATCGGTTTGCCCATCCCATGAGCCAGTAAGGTACAGAAACGGCTTCATCTTTATGTAACGACGCAAAACTTTGTCCAAAAATTTATGACAGGGTTCCTTTCGTGTGGTTTCCAGATTTTGTGGCTACTGCGATTATATTTTTATGTCGTTCCATTAATTGGTTCACGTCTAGTTGGACTCGAGAATCAAATTCGCTAGTGTCATTTTAAAGACAAAGAAAAACTTTTTCCAACTGTATTTCGTAAAGTACTGGACAGAGTAAAAGTGCATCTGGTGATTCAATACGCAGACAGCTATTTATGTAACTTTCTCACCTCGAAACTGCAATGCTGTCATACTAGAGCCGTTTGATCCGTATTATAGCAAAATTAGGGTTGAATTCCAGAATTATTGTGGAGGTTTGAATCTGACACACTCTCGCTGTTTGCAATAATTCCTCAAACGTATGCTTGTCTTTGTTGCTGATTTATATGGCGACATGCCTCTCACAACTCGCGTTTCTCCTTGAAAGAATGGCACCAGCTTTTTGAGGCTTTGAATTCAAAAGCTTCCGACTGCAACTAGGCTGCTACAGTGCGTGTGTAGTAACTTGCTGTTCCAGTCTCTGTAAAATGATTGCAAATCCACGAATCGATCATTTTACATTTATCTCGAATCGATCTACTGTTATCAATTGGCTCCTCCATCGCGACAGTTGCTTTGCACTTGTGAGCTTGCACGTACTTTTCTTTGTCAGTGAATGACCACATCGGATGGAGTCTGCGGAGTCTTACTGCCTCTGACTGCAATCCAGAATAAAGCTTCCAGTATATCTCATACGGGGCATGGACGATATATAAAGATAAAAATAAATCAAAAGTTTGATGTTTTTGAAAATATTTGATGATTTTAATGTTTTAAATGTGTAAATATATCGTTCCAAAGCTACCTTCAACTTGTACAGTACGGAACGTCTTTTAGGATCATCTTCACTTATTTCTGGTATCTTGGAACACTCTGCTTCTGTTTCATACGATCGACGTTTTGCGCTGCATTTATAGTATCCGCATTGCATGTTTCCGTTGCAGTCAATAGTTCCATAGCTTCAACAAATCGTCTGTCATTTACAAGATGATGATTTCTTCGGCCGCTTCTTGAGCCGTAATTTTGGACCGGTTGCATGTTAGCATTACTCGAGTTTTGTTTATGTTCATTTTTTCCAGAAGTTCAATAAAATAGTAAATTGTACCGATTATCTCTTCTTTCGTTTCGAGGCTCGAACTTTCACACACTTCCAGATCACCATCGATGATTTCTCTTTCAACAGTTTCGCTTTGGGAAACTGATTGTGAGGTTCTTACTAAAGGCGCACTTTCAATATATTGTTGAGTCGAGGGCACTACATCAGTGATATTCCGGACACGGTGTTCCAATTACCGTTCCCAAGGCTCGCAACTGACAACACAGCCGATTAGAAGTGCCAACGTTAGGTCATTGTGCGGCAAGTTTCTCGTAACGAGCTGCGTACCGAAGCAATAACAGTTATTTCGAGACATTTCGACGGCGCATGGTGGGCCGCGTACGTGACCTCAACTGCAACAAAACCTGTCTTGTCTAGTTTAAAAGCTGGCCAACCGAACAGGCTGGGCACGTTGGCACAGCGGGGCTTCGAATCGGCCTCCTCTGTGTGTTGTCTGACGCCACGAGACCGCCGACATTCTTCCTGCTGCATGCAGGCCACCGCCGAATGGGGCAAGGATCGAAACGAAGCCCTCCTATTTAGTCACCGAGCGGCGGGGCGCCAACCTAACCTGCGCCCGTCACTGCCTCAGCTGGGCAGGACACGACCGGTACGCCTGCAGCGCAAAAACAACATAACGCTTTCACATCTGACACAGCAGTGTCCAGGTATGCCGAACACGCAAGGGCTTAGCACTACCGGGGCAGCGGTTACCGCAATTCCTCGTGACACCGCTTCAGCCACCACGAGCCGTGACGCCTAACCACGCCAATGGGTGCCCCACTACAGGCTGTTAAGGAAAGTACAGGCATATGGAATTGGTTCACAGATATGTGAGTGGATCGAAGTCTTCTTAAATAACAGAACACAGTATATTGTCCTCTAAGGCAAGTGTTCGTCACAGACAAGAGTATCGTCAGGTCTGCCACAGGGATGTATGATAGGACTGCTATTATTCTCCATGTACATAAATGATCCTCCCCATGAAACTTGGACCTTGCCGTTGGTGGGGAGGCTTGCGTGCCTCAGCGATACAGACAGCTGTACCGTAGGTGCAACCACAACGGAGGGGTATCTGTTGAGAGGCCAGAGAAACGTGTGGCTCCTGAAGAGGGGCAGCAGCCTTTTCAATAGTTGCAGGGGCAACGGTCTGGATGATTGATTGATCTGGCCTTGTAACATTAACAAAAACGGCCTTACTGTGATGGTACTGCAGACGGCTGAAAGCAAGGGGAAACTACAGCCGTAATTTTTCCCGAGGCCATACAGCTTTCCGGAGGCAAAATAGTCCCCCATTCGGATCTCTGGGCAGGGGCTACTCAGTATGACGTCGTTATCAGAGAAACAAAACTGGCGTTCTACGCATCGGAGCGTGGAATGTCATATCCATTAATCGGGCAGGTGTGATAGAAAATTTAAAACGGGAAATGGATAGGTTTAAATTAGATATAGTGGGAATTAGTGAAGTTCAGTGACAGGAGGAACAAGAATTTTGGTCAGGTGAATACAGGGTTGTAAATACAAAATCAAATAGGGGTAACACATTAGTAGGTTTAATAATGAATAAAAAAATAGGAGCGCGGGTAAGCTACTGCGAACATCATAGTGAACGCATTACTGTAGCCAAGATAGACACGAAGCCCACGCCTACCACAGTAGTATAAGTTTATATGCCAACTAGCTCCGCAGATGACGAAGATATTGAAGAAATGTATGTTGAGATAAAAGAAATCATTCAGATAGTCAAGGGGGACGAAATTTAATAGTCTTGGGAGACTGGAATTCGATAGTAGGAAAAGGAAGACAAGGAATAGCATTAGATGAATGTAGAATGAGGGTAAGGAATGAAAGAGGAAGCCGCCTGGTAAAATTTTGCACAGAGCATAACTTAATCATAGCTAACACTTGGTTTAAGAATCATGAAAGAAGGTTGTATACGTGGAAGAAGCCGGGAGACGCTGGAATGTTTCAGACAGATTATATAATGGTAACACAGAGATTTAGGAACCAGGCTTTAAATAGTAAGACATTTCCACGGGCAGATGTGGACTCTGACCACAATTTATTGGTTATGAACTGCAGATTGAAACTGAAGAACCTGCAAAAAGGTGGGAATTTTAAGGAGGTGGGATCTGGATAAACTGACCGGACCAGAAGTTGTAGAGAGCTTCAGGGATAGCATTAGGGAACGATTGACAGGAATGGGGGAAAGAAATACAGTAGAAGAAGAGTGGATAGCTTTGAGGGGTGAAATAGTGAAGGCAGCAGAGGATCAAGTAGGTAAAAAGACGAGAGCCAGTAAAAATCCTTGGGTAGCAGAAGATATATTGAATTTAACTGAAGAAAGGAGAAAATATAAAAATGCAGTAAATGAAGCAGGCAAAAAGGAATACAAACGTCTCAAAAATGAAATCAACAGGAAGTGCAAAATGGCTGATCAGGGACGGCTAGAGGACAAATGTAAGGATGTAGAGGCATATCTCACTAGGGGTAAGGTAGATACTGCCTACAGGAAAATTAAAGAGACCTTTGGAGAAAAGAGAACCACTTGTATGAATATCAAGAGCTCAAATGGAAACCCAGTTCCAAGCAAAGAAGAGAAAGCAGAAAGGAAGCGAGGGGAAAGATCCACCGTGGTATAACAATCATGTACGAAAGGTACTACGGAAACAAAGAAAGCTTCATCATAGGTTTAAGAGTAGTCGAATCATAGCTGATAAGGAAAAGCTGAACGAAGCGAAAAAGAGCGTAAAGAGAGCAATGAGTGAAGCATTCAACGAATTCGAACATAAAACATTGGCAAACAATCTAAACAAGAACCCTAAAAAGTTTTGGTCATATGTAAAATCGGTAAGCGGATCTAAATCCCCTATTCAGTCACTCGTTGACCACGATGGCACCGAAACAGATGACGACCGAAGAAAGGCAGAAATACTGAATTCAGTGTTCCGAAACTGTTTCACTGCGGAAAATCGTAACACGGTCCCTGACTTCAGCCGTCGCACGGACGCCAAAATGGAAAATATTGAAATAAACGATATCGGAATTGAAAAACGACTGCTATCACTTAGTAGCGGAAAAGCATCCGGACCAGACGAGATACCCTTAAGATTCTACAGTGATTATGCTAAAGAACTTGCCCCCTTTCTATCAGCAATTTATCGTAGATCGCTGGAAGAACGTAAAGTACCTAGCGACTGGAAGAAAGCGCAGGTCGTTCCCATTTTCAAGAAGGGTCATAAATCAGATGCGAATAATTATAGGCCTATTTCGCTTACGTCAATCTGTTGTAGAATAATGGAACATGTTTTGTGTTCTCGTATTATGACGTTCTTAGATAATACAAATCTCCTTCATCATAACCAACATGGTTTCCGCAAACAGAGATCATGTGAAACTCAGCTCGCCCTATTTGCCCAAGAAATTCACAGTGCCGTAGACACTGGCGAGCAGATTGATGCCGTATTCCTGGACTTCAGGAAGGCATTTGATACGGTTCCGCACTTACGTTTAGTGAAAAAAATACGAGCTTACGGAATATCGGACCAGGTTTGTGATTGGATTCAGGATTTCCTAGAAGAAAGAACACAACATGTCATTCTTAACGGTTCAAAATCTGCAGATGTAGAGGTAATTTCGGGAGTACCGCAAGGAAGCGTGATAGGACCTTTATTGTTTACAATATACATAAATGACTTAGTTGACAACATCGGTAGCTCCGTGAGGCTATTTGCAGATGACACGGTTGTCTACAAGAAAGTAGCAACATCAGAAGACTCGTACGTACTCCAGGAAGACCTGCAGAGGATTAATGCATGGTGCGACAACTGGCAGCTTTCCCTAAACGTAGATAAATGTAATATAATGCGCATACATAGGGGCAGAAATCCATTCCAGTACGATTATGCCATAGGTGGTAAATCATTGGAAGCGGTAACGACCGTAAAATACTTAGGAGTTACTATCCGGAGCGATCTGAAGTGGAATGATCACATAAAACAAATAGTGGGAAAAGCAGGCGCCAGGTTGAGATTCATAGGAAGATTTCTAAGAAAATGTGACTCATCGACGAAAGAAGTAGCTTACAAAACGCTTGTTCGTCCGATTCTTGAGTATTGCTCATCAGTATGGGACCCTTACCAGGTTGGATTAATAGAAGAGATAGACATGATCCAGCGAAAAGCAGCGCGATTCGTCATGGGGACATTTAGTCAGCGCGAGAGCGTTACGGAGATGCTGAACAAGCTCCAGTGGCGGACACTTCAAGAAAGGCGTTACGCAATACGGAGAGGTTTATTATCGAAATTACGAGAGAGCACATTCCGGGAAGAGATGGGCAACATATTACTACCGCCCACATATATCTCGCGTAATGATCACAACGAAAAGATCCGAGAAATTAGAGCAAATACGGAGACTTACAAGCAGTCGTTCTTCCCACGCACAATTCGTGAATGGAACAGGGAAGGGGGGATCAGATAGTGGTACAATAAGTACCCTCCGCCACACACCGTAAGGTGGCTCGCGGAGTATAGATGTAGAAAGGTGGAAGGAGCATATAGGGGGTCTGTACAAGGGCAATGTGCTTGAGGACAATATTATAGAAATGGAAGAGGATGTAGATGAAGATGAAATGGGAGATACGATACTACGTGAAAAGTTTGACAGAGCACTGAAAGACCTAAGTCGAAACCAGGCCCCAGGAGTAGACAACAACGCTTTAGAACTACTGATAGCCTTGGGAGAGCTAACCGTGACAAAACTCTACCATTTGGTGAGTAAGACGTATGAAACAGGCGAAATGCACTCAGACTTCAAGAAGGATACAATAATTACAATAGCAAAGAAATCAGGTGTTGACAGGTGGGAAATTACTGAATTATCAGTGTAATAAGTTGCAGCTGCAAAATACTAACACGAATTCTTTACAAACGATGGAAAAACTGGTAGAAGCTGTCCTTGGGGAAGATCAGTTTGAATTCCGTAGAAATGTTGGAACACGAAAAAATGGCTCTGAGCACTATGGGACTTAACATCTATGGTCATCAGTCCCCGAGAACTTATAACTACTTAAACCTAACTAACCTAAAGACAGCACACAACACCCAGCCATCACGAGGCAGAGAAAATCCCTGTCCCCGCCGGGAATCGAACCCGGGCGTGGGAAGCGAGAACGCTACCGCACGACCACGAGATGCGGGCTGTTGGAACACGTGAGGCAATACTGACCCTACCACTTATCTTAGAAGATATATCAAGGAAAGGCAAACCTACGTTTCTCGCATTTGTAGATTTAGGGAAAGCTTTTGACAATGTTGACTGGAATACGCTCTTTCAAATTCTGAAGGTGGCAGGGGTCAATTACAGGGAACGAAAGGCTGTTTACAATCTGTACAGAAACCAGATGCCAGTTATAAGGGTCGAGGGGCGAGAAAGGCAAACAGTGGTTGGGAAGGGACTGAGACAGGGTTGTAGCCTATCCCCGATGTTATTCAATCTGTATATTGAGCAAGCAGTAAAGGAAATAAAAGAAAAATTGGGAAATAAAGAAAAAAAGAAAAATTTGGAGTAGGAATTAAAATTCATGGAGAAGAAATAAAAATTTTAGGTTTGCCGATGACACTGTATTTCTGTCGGAGACGGCAAAGGACCTGGAGGAGCAGCTGAACGGAATGTACAGTGTCTTGAAAGGAGGCTATAAGAGCCGGCCGTTGTGACCGAGCCGTTCTAGACGCTTCAGTCCGGAACCGCGCTGGTGCTACGGTCGCAGGTTCCAATCCTGCCTCTGGCATGGATGTGTGTGATGTCCTTAGGTTAGTCAGGTTTAAGTAGTTCTATGTCTAGGGGACTGATGACCTCAGATGTTAGGTCCCATAGTGCTTGGAGCCATTTGAGCCAATTTGAGGATATAAGATGAACATCAACAAACGTAAAACGAGGGTAATTGAATATAGTCGAATTAAATCAGGCGATGCTGAGGGAATTGGATCAGGAAATGAGACACGTAAAGTAGTAGATGAGTTTTGATATTTGGGGAGGAAAATCACTGATTCATGTTCGAAGAAGAGGGGCTATAAAATGTAGACTGGCAATGGCAAGGGAAGCGTTTCTGAAGAAGAGAAATTTGTTACCGTCGAGTATAGATTTAAGTATGAGGAAGACTTTTCTAAAAGTATTTGTATGGATTGCAGCCATTTATAGAAGTGAAACATGGACGATAAATAGTTTGGACAAGAAGAGAATAGAAGCTTTCGAAATGTGATGCCTGCAGAAGAATGGTGAAGATTAGATGGATAGATCACCTAACTAATGAGGAGGTACTAAACAGATATGGGGATAAGAGGATTTTGTGGCACAACTTGACTAGAAGAAGGGATTGGTTGGTAGGAAATGTTCTGAGTCATCAAGGGATCGACAATTTAGTACTGGAGAGCAGGGTGGAGGGTAAAAATAGTAGAGGGAGACCAAGAGATGAATGCGCTAAGCAGATTCAGAAGGATGTAGGTTGTAGTAGGTACTTGAAGATGAAGAAGCTTGCACAGGATCGGGTAGCATGGAGAGCCGCACCAATCCAAGTGCAAGTCTTATTGAGTGCGACGCCACATTGGGCGACTTGCGCGTCGACAATGGGGATGAAATGATGATGAGGACAGCACAATAGCCGGACGTTGTGACCGAGCGGTTCTAGGCGTTTCAGTCCGGAACCGCGCTGCTGCTATGCTCGCAGATTCGAATCCTGCCTCGGGCATGGATGTGTGTGATGTCCTTAGGTTAGTTAGGTTTAAGTAGTTCTAAGTTCTAGGGAACTGATGACCTCAGATGTTAAGTCCCATAGAGCTTAGAGACATTTGAACCGTTTTGACAGCACAGCACCCAGTCCCTGAGAGGAGAAAATCTTCCACCCCAGCCGGGAATCGAACCCGGGCCTCCGTGCGTGACATTCCAACGAGAGAGTGGGTAACACTCTGCAGTTGTTTACTGTTGATGCCGTGGTATGCGGTAAGGTGTAGAAGTTGAGTAGATGTAGGAGGATGCAAAATTACTTAGATAAAATTTCTAGTTGTTGTGATGAATGGCAGCTAGCTCTAAATGCAGAAAAATGTAAGGTAATGCGCATATGTAAGAAAAACAAACCCGTAATGTTTGGCTTGGGTACAGCATTAATAACGTCCAGGTTGACACAGTCAATTCGATTATGGTAAATATCTGAGTATAACGTTACAATGATGATGATGATTATGAGGTCCCATACTCCGAGGAGCGTAGGTGAAGATGCGGGAGACCCGCACCGCTGTACTAGGCAAGGTCCTGGCGGGGGTGGTTTGCCATTGCCTTCCACCGACCGTAATGGGGATGAATGATGATGATGAAGACGACACAACACCAAGTCATCTCGAGGCAGGAAAAATCCCTGACCCCGCCGGCAATCGAACCCGGAACACTGTGCGCGGGAAGCGAGAATGCTATCGCTAGACCACGAGCTGCGGACAACATTCCAAACTGATATGAAATGGAACGGGCATGTGAGGAGTGTGGTAGGGAAGGCGAATGGTCGACTTCGGTTTATTGGGGTAATTCTAGGATTTGGATTGGCTTGGGGGAAGAGACCAAACAGCGAGGTCATCGGTCTCATCGGATTAGGGGAGGATGGGGAAAGAAGTTGGCCGTGCCCTTTCAAAGGAACCATCCCAGCATTTGCCTGGAGCGATTTAGGGAAATCACGGAAAACCTAAATCAGGATGGCCGGACGCGGGATTGAACCGTCGTCCTCCCGAATGCGAATCCAGTGTGCTTCCACTGCGCCACCTCGCTCGGTGGTAATTCTAGGAAAGTGTGGTTCATCTGTAAAGGAGACCGCATGTAGGACGCTAGTACGACCTATTCTTGAGTATTGCTCGAGCGTTTGGGATACGTACCAGGTCGGATTAAAGGAAGATATCGAAGCAATTCTGAGGCGGGCTGCTACGTTTGTTACTGGTAGGTTCGAACAATACGCATGTGTTACGGATACGCTTCTGGAACTCAAATGGGGATCCATGGGAGGAAAGCGACGTTCTTTCTCAGGGACACTATTGAGAAAATTTAGAGAACCGGCATTTGAAGCTGACTGTAGAACGATTCTGTTGTCCCCAAGTCCGCAGCTCGTGGTCGTGCGGTAGCGTTCTCGCTTCCCGCGCCCGGGTTCCCGGGTTCGATTCCCGGCGGGGTCAGGGATTTTCTCTGCCTCGTGATGACTGGGTGTTGTGTGATGTCCTTAGGTTAGTTAGGTTTAAGTAGTCCTAAGTTCTAGGGCACTGATGACCATAGATGTTAAGTCCCATAGTGCTCAGAGCCATTTGAACCATTTTTGTTGTTCCCAACATACATTGCGCGAAGGTACTACGAAGGTAAGATACGAGAAATTAGAGCTCATACGGAGACATATAGACAGTCGTTTTTCCCTCGTTCTATTTGCGAGTGGAACAAGTAAGGGCCGGCCAAGTGGCCGTGCGGTTCTAGGCGCTGCAGTCTGGAGCCGAGCGACCGCTACGGTCACAGGTTCGAATCCTGCCTCGGGCATGGATGTGTGTGATGTCCTTAGGTTAGTTAGGTTTAATTAGTTCTAAGTTCTAGGCGACTGATGACCTCCGAAGTTAAGTCGCATAGTGCTCAGAGCCATTTGAACCATAGCCAACAAGTAAGGAAACTGCTTGTAGTGTTACGGGGTACCCTCCGCCTCGTGCCGTAAGGTCGAGTGCGGAGTATCGATGTGGATGTAGATGTAGATCACGCAAGGGCTTAGAACTACTGAGGTAGCAGCTACCGCGGTCCTTGTGACGCCACTTCCTGGCCCCACGGGCCGCGAGATCCACACCTAACCACGCCAGTGGAACGTGAACGACGTGGGTCGATGGCGGACCGCGCCACAGAACGAGGGCATGCCCGTCTAACTGCTGTAGCTTGTTAGAGTGATAAAGAGTTGCTGCAGCCACCTTCACCTCCGAAGCATTCCCGTAGCCCTTGCCAAATCCATCGAAACCACAATGCCCAGTAAGCAGAACCACCGCCGTCCTGAGGGTTTCCCTTGTGAACACAAAACTAAAACTGATAACAACGGTAGTAATATGGAGCATCCGGAAAGGAACAAAGCGATCCTAGTTGTGCAAAGAATGGAAATAGAAGAAGAAGAAGGAGCACAAATCTGTCAGGCATACTAGAGGCATTTTGACACAGCGGTCAAAGCGGAGACAGCAGTGTAGAAGTTGGAAAAAGACGTCTCGAATAAGGGTAGCAGAAGATTTTGCGAAGAATATGAAGGAGAAGTTGCTGAACGAGTCAAAGAAAAACTAGAAAACTTTGGAAAGTTATTAAGTAAGAAGGACAGATCTCGAATAGGGAAGGGGAGCGCAGTCGCCAGCGTCTGGGCCGACGATAGAAGACGAAATCAAAACACAACGCATCTTAATATGTTAATGGAAGCAAAGGAAATGTATCAACACGATACAAAACCCAAGATGGACGTACCCGTAAAAAAAAAAAAAAAAAAAAAAAAAAAAAAAAAACGTCAATGTTGGAACACACAACCATATCCTACACCCAGACATCCAGTTTAGCCAGTTTCAACACATGTAGAATTCAAAGCGAATTCAAAACAACATATATGAAGGAATTTGTGCCCGCAGTGCGGTCGACATTGCCTTACTGTAGATGGTCTCCCATGGAAAACCAAACGAGGTACACGGACATGAAATAATAGAAAACTATTCCAATTATTGCAGTACTGGCATTGTAATTTTGACAAAGTATGGGATCGAAGAAGCAAAGATAGAAATGTTAAGAAATGGTCGCGGAAATGCTTATGTGATAGACGAAATTGGCATCATTAACACAGGGTGGCTATAATCAAACTTTCGCTACTTGAGCCAGTGTGGGTATCCAACATTAGGGCTATAGGAATCACATGCAGACTGTGCGCTGCAGAATTTTCTGTGTTAGTAGCGTTAGTGTCAGTACGTGCCGTTAGGCGCCGGTGCTGGTACGGCGATGTAGGGTTCAAACACAACCATCATCGCGCATTACAGTTGCGACAGTCAACATGGATCTGGACAGGATGGGCATAGCTTTGTTCGTAAAGCTGGTTTATCAAAATAACAACAATAGTGCAACTGTTTTATCAAAACAACAGCAATTGTGCAGCTGCTCTTCCCGAGTATCGACGCATTAAGGGAAAACGGAGAGGTCCTGTTCCCGCATCAGGGTTGAAGAACATTATTCGGAAGTCCAAAATAACTAGCGATTTGGGAGTTGTTCCTAGGAGAGACCGACGGCCAATTTCACCACAAATTCTTCAAATGGTTCAAATGGCTCTAAGCACTGTGGGACTTAACATCTGAGGTCATCAGTCCCCTAGACTTAGAACTACTTAAACCTAACTAACCTAAGGACATCAAACATATCCATGCCCGAGGCAGCATTCGAACCTGCGACTGTAGCAGCGGCGTGGTTCCGGACTGGAGCGCCTAGAACCGCTCGGCCACACCGGTCGGTTAAAGAAATTACTGTTGCCATGGCTGAGAATGCTGGACGCAATGTGAGATCTTCAACCAGTGCACTAGCTGTGTCACGACAGCTGAACATTCCATGGTGCTACGAACAGTTGTGAAATGGTATCTCTAGTGCGGTTCCAAGCTGTCGTGGATGCAGATGGTCGTCACACTGAGCAACGTTTGTAGCCTGACACGTTAAGTGGTACGCAGTTAACAACCGTTACCATCTTATGTAGAAATTAAAATGTGTTTCTTTCAATAGTTTGTTCGTTATTTCTCTTCTGCATGTCCTTAAAATGTTTCCACGAAGTTTCATTACCCTACGATCATTCCTTTTCGATGAGGACCCTATCAAGTAGCGAAAGTTTCATCATACCGACCCTGTAATTTAAGCCCCACGAGGGAATGAGAACAGAGCAATCGAAAGACTTTCTGCAGAAAAGTTCTTGCCGATGTATTACGGAAAAACTATGAAAATCGTATAGTAGTCGGTGATTTTAACTGCTTACTGTCACCTAAAGATGAAACCTCAAATGTCAATTAAAATAAAGAACTGACTCATCTCTTACACAATCTAGATCTAGAGGACTCATGGAAGGTACTTAATGATAGCAGGAAATTATATACCTTTTGAACAGATAACTCATTTAGCAGAATAGACAAGACATACATAGCCAATAAATTAAAGCACCAGCTGATTCGAGTGGAGGTATCGCCAGTGCTTATCAGGCTTAGTAGATTAACATTAATTATTATTATTATTATGTGCGATTGGACCCATACGGATCACGCAAAGCTTTTCCGATTCAATTTTTTAATTCTCCAAACTTCTCTCATTCTTTCCCCATGAATTCTCTTTCTTTCCTCTGTCCATTTTGTCCCCTGTCTCTTGCAAACTTCATTCTCGGGTTGTACTTTCCAACTATTGATTTTTTTGCCTGTATACATTTCTGTTTATAACTTCTGAAGAATTTATTTGTGCATTTGCTAGATCTGTTTTGGTTTCTTTTATCCAGGGTATGGTTTTCAATTTTTCAATGTATATTAAAATTTTGTGGGAGAGTCTGGGTGTTGGGAGTCTGTGGATATGACCGTAAAATTTTAGTCTTCTTTTCCGGATGTCTGCGGCGAGGTTAGATAATTTTTCTGTAGTTTTCCGAGACTGTAACCTGTATCCATCTTCAGTTCTTTTTGGGCCAAGAATCTTTCTGATAATTTTGCGTTCCTCTTTCAGGATGCCTTCCAGGTCGCCTTTTCTATGGAGTGTGAGTGTTTCGCTGGCATATAGTGCTTCGGGCTTGATTACTGTATTGTAGTGTCGTATTTTTGAGTGAATGGAGAGACACTTTTTATTGTAGATGTTGTGGGTTTTCCAGTATGCTCTTTTCAGTTTTTGCAGTCGAACTTTTTGTGCAGTTTTCTCTCCCCCTGTGGGTTCTAGGACCTCGCCTAAGTATTTAAAGAATGGAACTCTCTTAATTTGTCCATATTTTGTAGTCAATTTTTGAGTTTCAAATTTTGAGCAGATGAATTTGGTTTTTTGGAAGGAAATTTGTAGCCCAACTTTTTCGGCGCATTCTTTGAGAATGTCTATCTGTTTAATTGCTGTGGTCTCGTTTTCTGCTAGAATGGCCACGTCATCTGCAAATGCCAAGCATGAAATTTTAATACCATCTTTCGATCTTCCTAGTTGTATAGGCTTCCAGTAATTTTGATTCTTCAGTTCTTTTTCCCATTCTCGGATGACTTTGTCTAAGACAAGGTTGAAGAGGAGTGGAGACAAGCCGTCACCTTGTCTGACGCCGGTTTTGATCAGGAAGGGCTCTGATATTTCACCCAGGAATTTTATCTTAGAAGTTGTGTTTGTGAGCGTTTCTTTGATAAGGTTTAGGGTTTTCGGATCGAGTCCTAGCTCCTCAAGGATAATAAAGAGAGATTGCCTATCGATTGAATCATAAGCCTTTGCGAAATCAACAAAGGAACAAATGATCGGACTGTTTCTGACTGCTTTGTATTTGAGTGTTGTCTTCAAATTGAAAATTTGTTCTGCACAGGATCGGTGAGGGCGAAAGCCAGCTTGGTATTCACCAATACTGTGTTCGAGTTGTTCTTGTGTTCGTTGAAGAAGACAAGCTGAGAGGATTTTATAAGTGACTTGGAGAAGGGAGATTCCTCGATAGTTGTTTATATCTGCCATGTCTCCCTTTTTATGCAGTGGATGAATTAGGGCGCATTTCCAATCTTCTGGTCGTTTTTCTGTCTGCCAAATGTCTGTGATGATTTGAGTGAGTTCTTTGAGGGAATTTGGTCCAAGACTTTTAAGTAGTTCTGCAGTGATATTATCTTCTCCGGATGCCTTGTTGTTTTTCAGTCTATGAATATGTCTTTGGATCTCCTCTAGTGTAGGTGGTGGGGATTCTGGATTTGTGTAGACAGCAGTTTCTTGAGGGAATCTTGAAGAAGGTTCAGGGCAATTGAGGAGTCCGGAAAAGTATCTCGCCAGCTCCTCACAATTTTCCCGATTTGTGAGCGCTAGTTTTCCATCTGGTTTTCTGAAACATAGATTTCGTGAGCCGTATCCATTGATTCTCCCAGCAAAGGTCTTATGGAAGTCTCGTACATTATAGTTACGGAAATTTTCTTCAATAGACTCACACTGTTCCTTGAGGTACTTCCTCTTGACTTGTCTGATTGTTTTTGCCACTTGTCTTCTGGTGTTGTGGAAGTGATCTAGATTTTCTGGGGATTTTTTACTGTTATACTTCAGAAAGGCTTTCTTTCTTTCTTCCAGCGCTTTTTCACATCCAGAGTCCCACCAGGGGTGTTTTGTGTTCTTTTTCAATGGGATCAGATCTTTTGCCTTCTTTGTAATTTTTGTTCGAAATTTTTCCCAAGAGTCAGCTGGTTCCTTTTCCCACTCCTCCTTCAGATTGGTTTCTTTGATTGTTCGTGTGTCAAATTTCATCATGTGTGTTTTCTTCGGATAGAATTTTTTTGGGGTGAATTTCACTTTAATGCGTGTTAAGTAGTGGTCTGAGTCAATGTTCGCCCCTCTGCGGACTTGGACATCATGGATCTCTTTCTGTACGAAATAGGAGATGGCAATGTGGTCAATCTGATATTCGCCGATCTCTTGTATGGGGGACCTCCAGGTCTTTTGTTTTCTACGTTTTTTTTCTCAAAGATGTAGACATTACTTTTAGATTATTTTGTTGGCATAGTTCAATAAATCTCAGTCCGTTTCTGTTGGTGAATCTGTGTGCTGGATATTTTCCTACAGTTTTTTGGTGTTCTTTCTCTCTGCCAATTTGTGCATTGAAATCTCCCATTAAGATTTTGATCTCATCCCGGGGACTTTTGGCCATGACATCTTCAAGTTTAGTCCAGAATTTTTCAGTTTGTAGTTGGCGTTTTTTGTTGTCTATGTTTGTGGGTGCATGAACATTTATCAATGTGTATTTCTTGTTGGCGCACTGGATACGCATGGTCATGAGGCGATTATTTATGGAAGAGACCTCTCTAATTGAGCCTAATATATTTCTGTGCACCGCAAATGCCATGCCCAGGAGTGGCGTACCATTGGCAATTCGTTTGTCAGTCTTGCTCTTGAAGATGCGATAGTTTCCATAGTCTATTGTATTTTCATCCGTGAATCTAGTTTCTTGTAACGCTAAGATCTTAATTTTTTGTTCATTAACATTAATGAACATATTACTTTTTAGTTCTACTCATGCAACTACACTCGAGGACTAGCTTTTTTAAAAGGCTACCGATTTTTAAAAAAATCGTCCATAGAATAAAAGGAGCTGTCTAGGAGACATGATTTTAGGTCAGATTTAAAACTTACTTTGCTACCTGTCAAACACTCTACGTTATTGGACAAATGACCAAAACTTTTGGTTGCTGCATGTTGAACTCCTTTCTGAGCCGGTGACTGCAGTAATAATGCGTAATAAAGAAATTTTTTCCTCTAGTGTTGTAGATATGGACATCACTGTTCTTCTCAAATTGTAGTGATTATTTATGATGAATTTCATTTGCGAATATATGTATTGTGATGGTGCAGTTAAAACTCTCAACTCCTTAAGGAGGTGCTATACGACCAGGGGTGGCCACCATAATACAGGGTGTATCAAAAAGAATCATCCGATTTGGCACGTCTATATTTCTGAAACTAATAAACATATACGATTAACTTTGTTTTTTGATGAACGAGAAACTCAAAAAGTTTTTTTTTCATACCTTTTCATTGGTGTTCAATATGCCCCCCTTGAGATGCACAGCATATGTCAATGCAGCGAGCATGTCTTGAGTTACAGATTCCACAACTGCTGTTACGCGACGTCTCTGTTCATTCATTGTTGTTGGTAACGGAGCCACATAAACAGAGTCTTTTATAAACCCCCACAAGATATAATCACATACAGTCAGGTCCGGTGACCTTGGAGGCCAGTTAATGTAAGTAATTTCCGCAGCTCCCGATGCCTGTGTGGCGGTATCGCATCTTGTTGGTAAATAAAGTCGTTCTAATCAGTCTCCAACCGTGGGAAAAGAAAGTTCTCAAGCATATCGAGATATGTGCTTCCTGTAACAGTGTTCTTGGCAAAGAAACATGGACCATACACCTTTTCCCGTGAAAGTGCATAAAACACGTTAAATTTTGGAGTGTCCTTCTCATGTTGTACAACTTCATGTGGTTGTTCTGTACCCCATAATTTCACATTATTGACGCGCCGTGTGGTCGCGCGTTTCAAGACGCCTTGTCATGGTCCGTGCGGCTGCCCCCCGTCGGAGGTTCGAGTCCTCCCTCGGGCATGGGTGCGTGTGTTGTCCATAGCGTAAGTTAGTTTCAGTTAGTTTAAGTAGTGTGTAGGCTTAGGCACTGTCTGCAGTTTGCTCCCATAAGACCTTATCACAAATTTTCAAATTTTTCACATTATGACGGTTCACCTTTCCATTAAAATGGAATGTAATGTTGCCTCGCCACTAAACACTAAACTTAGAAGAAAACTGTCATTCTCCATCTTGCCAAGAACGATATTAGAGAACTCCACACGTTGTTGTTTGTCAGCTTCACGAAGAGTTTGCAGTACCTGAATTGTGTATTGTTTCATGTGTAAACGTCGACGCAACACACGCCAGACAGACGTGGGGGAGGGGGGGGGGGGGCATGTTGAGCTGTCGAGCTACACAGCGAACGGATTCCTGCGGACTCCTTGTAAAACCATAGCGGATGCGCTCGACGTCTGTGTCAGACACTTGGGCACGACCCTGCGATTTGCCTTTATACAGACAACCTGCTTCTCGTAATTGTTCGTGTCATAGTTTAATACCCTGTGCTGTAGGAGGATCCAACCATACCTAGTAAGAAATTCACGCTGAACAGTTATTACTGACCCGCACTGCGCAAAACGTAGAACACAAACCGCTTTCCGCTGCCCCGACGCCATTTTTACTAGAACTGAAATGGGAGCACATTGCTGCTACCTAAGGGGAACCATGTAAAACTCGAGAGTTTGCGCTTTACAACAATATGTTGTTCACGCACATATCTCAACATAAAACCGGACGATTCTTTTTGATACACCTTGTATATTATTCTTGTGGTGTCGTCCGAAGAGTGACGTACCTCAAGACGGAACCACAAGCTAAGTTCAGTCGCTGCTAGACGCAGCCACGAATGAGAGACGTCGACGAACACACGCCCTCAAGAGGTTCGGAATACCGCCGCGGCTGGAAGCCTACTTACGTGAGAGCGCAGTGCCGCTCGCCCCACTCTTCGATAGCCCACTTTGATTGCCACGCTGACAGCAGCATCATCATAGTTAACATCCACCAGGTGCGAGCTAGTGTCGCTTGTCAGAACTGCGTACTAAAGTTCATAGTTAAATGCAAAATGATATTTGACTGTCATTCAGTGCTAGAACTAAACTGTAATCACTGCATTCTGCAATAATATCAAATGTATATAGTCGCTCATATGGTCGTGGGCATTTACCAGATTTAAGTAATCTCTATTACAGAAGTTTACTGTAAGTGATATAATGTTCTTTATACACTCCTGAAAATGGAAAAAAGAACACATTGACACCGGTGTGTCAGACCCACCATACTTGCTCCGGACACTGCGAGAGGGCTGTACAAGCAATGATCACACGCACGGCACAGCGGACACACCAGGAACCGCGGTGTTGGCCGTCGAATGGCGCCAGCTGCGCAGCATTTGTGCACCGCCGCCGTCAGTGTCAGCCAGTTTGCCGTGGCATACGGAGCTCCATCGCAGTCTTTAACACTGGTAGCATACCGCGACAGCGTGGACGTGAACCGTATGTGCAGTTGACGGACTTTGAGCGAGGGCGTATAGTGGGCATGCGGGAGGCCAGGTGGACGTACCGCCGAATTGCTCAACACGTGGGGCGTGAGGTCTCCACAGTACATCGATGTTGTCGCCAGTGGTCGGCGGAAGGTGCACGTGCCCGTCGACCTGGGACCGGACCGCAGCGACGCACGGATGCACGCCAAGACCGTAGGATCCTACGCAGTGCCGTAGGGGACCGCACCGCCACTTCCCAGCAAATTAGGGACACTGTTGCTCCTGGGGTATCGGCGAGGACCATTCGCAACCGTCTCCATGAAGCTGGGCTACGGTCCCGCACACCGTTAGGCCGTCTTCCGCTCACGCCCCAACATCGTGCAGCCCGCCTCCAGTGGTGTCGCGACAGGCGTGAATGGAGGGACGAATGGAGACGTGTCGTCTTCAGCGATGAGAGTCGCTTCTGCCTTGGTGCCAATGATGGTCGTATGCGTGTTTGGCGCCGTGCAGGTGAGCGCCACAATCAGGACTGCATACGACCGAGGCACACAGGGCCAACACCCGGCATCATGGTGTGGGGAGCGATCTCCTACACTGGCCGTACACCACTGGTGATCGTCGAGGGGACACTGAATAGTGCACGGTACATCCAAACCGTCATCGAACCCATCGTTCTACCATTCCTAGACCGGCAAGGGAACTTGCTGTTCCTACAGGACAATGCACGTCCGCATGTATCCTGTGCCACCCAACGTGCTCTAGAAGGTGTAAGTCAACTACCCTGGCCAGCAAGATCTCCGGATCTGTCCCCCATTGAGCATGTTTGGGACTGGATGAAGCGTCGTCTCACGCGGTCTGCACGTCCAGCACGAACGCCGGTCCAGCTGAGGCGCCAGGTGGAAATGGCATGGCAAGCCGTTCCACAGGACTACATCCAGCATCTGTACGATCGTCTCCATGGGAGAATAGCAGCCTGCATTGCTGCGAAAGGTGGATATACACTGTACTAGTGCCGACATTGTGCATGCTCTGTTGCCTGTGTCTATGTGCCTGTGGTTCTGTCAGTGTGATCATGTGATGTATCTGACCCCAGGAATGTGTCAATATAGTTTCCCCTTCCTGGGACAATGAATTCACGGTGTTCTTATTTCAATTTCCAGGAGTGTATATTCTAAGACCAAAAAAAAAAAAGAAGCACCACGAAGGAATTACCCGAATGGGGCGGAAATCGGTAAACGTAATGTACATGTACAGGCAAACAATTTCAGAAAAATTGGATGAATTATTCACGGGAAAGTCTTTCAGAAAGTGAGGAAGTCAATAACGCGTTGGCTCACTTCTGGTCCTGATGCAAGCAGTTATGCGACTTAACATTGATTGACAGAGTTGTTGGAGGCCCTTCTGAGCGATATGGTGCCAAATTCTGTCAGAATGGTTCGTTAGATCGTCAAAATCCCGAGCGGTTAGAGGGACCTGCCCATAATGCTCCAAACGTTTTCAATTGGAGAGAAATCCGGAGACCCTGCTGACCAAGGTATGGTTTGGAAAGCACGAAGACAAGCAGTAAAAACTCTCGCTTTGTGCTGGCGGACATTATCTTGCTCAAATATAAGCCCAGGATGACTTGCCATGAAGGGCAACGAAACGGGGCGTAGAATATCGTCGATGCACTGCTTGGCTGATGCCGCGGATAACAACCAAATGAGTCCTGCGCCCAAGTCCGTCAGTCCTTGTTGCTGAGGCGTACGGCTGGCGACAATCAGGTTGGTATTCCACCGCTGTTCAGGGCGTCTCCAGACAGACGACTGGAGAGTATTTTTGTTTAGTAGAACTTATGGATACTAAGAAACGTTCTACACTGAGAAGTTGGAACTCAGAAGTTGATGTAACGTGTAAAGTTGGTTAATGGTATCACATTGGCACCAAATTTCACCACAGTTCTGTCCAACCGACCGTGGATGTGTCATACGATGGGAAGGTCGTTATAGTCCCTCTTGCTCACGTTCCTGCCTCTCTTCTGACACTTCAGCGATGGGGGTCAGAACTGCGACGCCCAGCGTTGAAATAATGCAGTTTTTTATGAGTGGCCGAGTAAAACATTTCAGACACGCTGCCACAGCAAATGGCATGAAGGTCGCCAGTGATAGGACCCCTTTCCTTGAGACGTTGATTCCCACACATTTCGCTCTCGCAAACGACAGTTTGCAGTGCAGTGAGCAACAGGAAGACGTACTTGACAGTCTTTGATACTGTTGACATCTCCATGACGCTTCAGCCATTCTCTGTGGACATTGTGGGCCTGCATCCCCATTGAACGTGATCACGCCCCTTTGGAGTGCAGCGCGACCGCAATTTTTGCTCTCGTATACAGGGTGGAACCACTAGGAACCGTTGAGAACCATTCGATGAAATTTGAACGTGATTCAAAGCAAGCGAAGGGTGCTTAATCTTTTTCAGCGCTCCTGTTTCACGCACTCCTGTGGCGTGATCACAGAGGAGAGTATCATTGACACATGTGACACATGTGTGAATAAAATTGCAAAGGGTCTCTCTAAGACTCCCCAATTTGGCAAAACCCTCGGTGGCACCCGTCGTCAATTACAGAGAATTTTTAAAATGTCCTTTTACAGAGAAAACATGCGTCATAGCCTTAGGCGCCTGTAGGCAAGCAACCACTTCACACACCTCTGATGCCAAATCCCTGTCTGCGCGCCTAGGGCTTCATTACAGCGCTCATCATCCACAGTGGGTTTTAACAGTACCCACGAGGACGAACTCTCATTATAAAATTGGCAACGAGGATAAAGACATTTTGGCTACATTCCCATCTCATTACAGGAAACATTATTTTATTGCTCAGGTTGGATACTTCGTGTGTGCAACGACTTTCATGCTGTGTGTACATTTTCCATGTTTGTGGACTTGAATACCGTGTCTTGTTTGTGTCTCGTCCTCTGCCTTTCTGGCACTCACCACCTGCCATACCCAACACTGCTCCGTTCACTGTAGCCACAGTTGGTCCGTCTCACATGGTTGGCATTGTCTGGACATCCAGGGTCCGAGTCCACACACTGCAGCTTGGGGATCATGAGCTGTTTTTGTCCTGCCTGCTCACCGCGCCTCTCTCTATTTAGACATGCTACTGCCACTCCACTTCGCGATTTTGCCATGAGGTTGCGGCCAGGCTGGCCTTCGTCAAGGGGGTGGCACAGCCCAAGACGCATTATCTGGCTCTTCCGAAGCCCCTGTGTTCTTTTTGGAGTAGACATCGACCAACGCCTGCTCGCCACCACTTCTGGTTGCTTGTCCGACTCTGCTTCCGTCTTCCTGTGCCTATGCCATGAGGATGCAGCCATGGCCATTCTCTTTCATGAGTGTAGACACAATGTCTGCTGGCACCGATGTCAGCACATGAATCTCTCCTTCCGCACCCGAGGTTGCGTCTAGGACGATGACACCATGGTCGACTCTCTGCACACAGCTTCTATTGTGTTGGCAGAAGCGCCAACACCGTGTTACGAGAGGAGGCCGAAATGCACGCGTTTTAGCTCACGCAGGCTGGCGTGAGGAGGGAAGGACTATACTGACGTGAGGTCTGGAACATGACTAGGAATTAGAATTCAGAAAGCGGACATAGCTAGTTTGATACTTAACTTTAATCCATTAATGATGAAAGTCGCTCTTGACGGTACATGATTCACAATATTATCTGTTCAGAAGACATATAGTAACTGAATATGGCGCCTTGCTAGGTCGTAGCAAATGACGTAGCTGAACGCTATGTTAAACTGTCGTCTCGGCAAATGAGAGCGTATGTAGTCAGTGAACCATCGCTAGCAATGCCGGCTGTACAACTGGGGCGAGTGCTAGGGAGTCTCTCTAGAGAGACTAGACCTGCCGTGTGGCGGCGCTTGGTCTGCAATCACTGAGAGTGGCGACACGCGGGTCCGGTGTATACTAACGGACCGCGGCCGATTTAAAGGCTACCACCTAGCAAGTGTGGTGTCTGGCGGTGACACCACAGCTTCCTATCTCGACTGCCGCCTAGCTGCCGCACTTTCCATGCCGCACCCAACGTTCCTCGTTTCCTGGACCTTCAGCTAGGTGCTGCCATGTCCATCTCCCTTTCCAGGGTGGCGCTACATCTTCAATGCTGCTGAGTGTGCAGTCTGCAGTCCCAGTATCGTCTCTCATTTCTGCTACAGCTGAATGCGATACTGTCGTCCCATAATCGAGCATAATGTTACCAGTCAGCGCTTCTAGCTGATACAGCCATGGTCGATCTCCATCTTTCAAGGACAGCAATACGCAGCTCAACTTCCCATCAGCACACACCATTCTCTGTGATGTAGATTCTTTCCAAACTCTTATGGACGCAACGACGACGACCCTCTTTCCGCCCCTAGCCTTCCTCCATCCAGCTTCATTTTGTGTTCTTATGTACGCCCTGGCGACGCATTTCCCACCAGCCGCTGATCTCCCTCAGTTTGGTTGCTCCCATGCTCCAATGCACGACGTGGCGACGGCCTTCCCGTCATCCCGGGACTCATTTTGGCCTGCGTCTTTCATGTATTCCTGTGCTTGTCACGGCAACGACTTTCCCACCACCCCCTGACGTCTTTGACCAACTTCTTCCCATGCCCTTGCCGACTTCCTATTCGCCGGCGACCGTTTCCGCTATCTGATTTCTCCCCTCCTTTTTGCATTTCCGTTCCTTTTTCGTGGCGACTATGTGCCCTCCAGGTTACATACTACGTTGCCACGCTCCCAAAGTGCTCCAGCGCGCTACCAGCACATACCAACACGCATCTAATGGGCGCCACTGCACTTCTCATGTACGCTGCTGCGCTTCGACAGCAGCCCTTCCGCACCCCTCACGTCTCCCATGCTTTCTCTTAGCTGGTGACTACTGCCCTCAGGTTTCGTCAGTGTCTTCTGGCACCTCATCTGCCGTCGGCACCGCCCTGCTACTGGCACCCACATTGATCAAGCTCAGTCTCCCTGTGGCCCCAGTGCTCTGCGCTGCTGCGACCCTTTCAGCTGCCTCGCACCGTGGCACTACTTGGTCATCAGGCCTCCTCTCGCCGGTTTGCACTCCACGCCGCCCCTAACTCTCCCGTATTTTCTCATTCCTTTACTGCTCAGTTCGTCCACACCTTGGTAGCAACCGCTCCACAACCTCTGGTTCCAGGATCGTGGATTGGGTCACAGTCAACCCGAACTCCCCATCTTCTTGGACCACCCCCATCGCCCAGGGGAAGCACCACTCCTGTAAACATCTGTCGGCATTGCTCTTCCTCAACAGCTTCGCCGTCTCTCCTAACCAGAGAAGGGATAGAGGATCCGTGGTTTTCATCGAGAAGGCTTCGCCAAATCCTTCTTAAGAGAGAAGGGGTGTAGCACATCAGCCGTAGGTCGACTACATTATGCTTCCAGATAACTTCTTCGCGTTGTGGATTGCTTAATCATTGTCCACAGGCGTCTCTCCTATGAAGACTATTTACTAATGCCACGTGGGCATGGCATGTGATCAACACAATAATGTATACAATGAGCCTGTCGGTTAAATTCTGTTGATACACCGTCTGTTACTCGTGCAAACATATGGTACCAGCCATGTTTCTGAGCAGTGCATGCATCAGGAAACTGGCGGTGATGCTATTGAGGAAACAAGTACCATCCACACATCATGTGGTCATAGATATGCTTCTGTCTTTCAACTGCTCACCCAGTTCCAGGGCCGGCCGTTGTGGCCGAGCGGTTCTAGGCGCTTCAGTCTGGAACCGCGCGACCGCTACAGCCGCAGGCTCGAATCCTGTCTCGGGCATGGATGTGTGTGATGTCCTTACGTTAGTTAGGTTTAAATAGTTCTAAGTACTAGGGGGCTGATGACCTCAGATGTTAAGTCCCATAGTGCACAGAGCCATTTGAACCATTTTGAACCAGTTCCTGGTTAGAAGCTGGCTACTCTCGTAACTCGTCAACTGGAACTCGCTGAAACCAGCCTGGACAATCCACTCTACAACGCACCATCTCCACACTGCTTCACAGTGCTCCACACAGCACGGCACCCATGGGCTCTAGAATCACTCAGGATAAGGTTTCACTTGGAATTGGTATTATGCCAGTGAATTTTGATTTTGTTATTCTCAAGTGATCACAGACAATCCTTCAGTTATTAGAACCAAACTTATCTGCGAACTTGAAACGTGAATAAATTGTTCTCTTCTTCAACTTGGGAATCATCATTCACTACAGTGTGCAACACCCACTGTGAGTCTTCACAGTAAACTCTCGTTATAAGACTTACCAGGACTAGTGGGGTATATACGGGGTGTGAATAGCGGTAGCTCTTGAGTGATCACTGTGAAGGACACAAAGAAGCTGCATACTCATATCAGACAGCTTGATTAGCATGTGTCACAGTTTAAAAAGGGTCTCATAGTGAGTCTCTATTTGGTCATCTAGTCGAATCTTGCGATTTCCAAATTTGTGGAGCATTTGGATGTGACACTGGCCCAATTGTTGGATTACATGGTAACATGAGGACAGGCCTACTCAGTGTCAAAGTTCTGGTTAACAATTTGGGAACACTGCAGGGGAGAATCACTGTACTGTCCACCAAGCACGTCGTAGGTCTTTCACTATTGCACCTGCCATCCAAGTACAAGTAATGGAATCCCTGCAGCATTCTGTGTCATCCTGCACCATTGGTCATAGACTAACAGCAGTCAGATTAGGAAATTATCATCCCATGTGTAGGCTGCCGTTAACAACAAAACAAACAGCTGTGTTTGGAGTGTTGGCCTGACCGAGATGCATGGACTGGCGATGAATGGTATCTTATTGAGTTCAGCAATGAATCCCAGTTGTACGCTGGATGACCATCGTCAGGGGAGTATGGTGGTGACTTCGGAAGAGCTCCCATTTCTTCCAATCTTCTGGAAACGCATGAAGGTGTTACTCCTGGTATCATGGTGTTGGAGAGTTATCAGGTACAACTTCAGATAGCGGTCTGGAAGTAATTGAGGGAAATCTGCTGACACAACAATGCATCACTGTCATCCTGTGTCCTCATGTGTTATCTCTCATGTGATACTATCATGGTGCTATTTTACAATAGGACAATATTCGTCCACACATGGCACATGTCTCTATGAACTGTGTGTGTGATGCTGAGGTACTCCTGTGGTCTCTCCCCAATAGATTGTGTGCAGGACTAGCACCAATATCAATTCTGTTCCTCTGTCAATATCGAGGATATCAAGGACCAGTTAAAAACAGTTATGATCCAGTTTGCTTCAGGAGAGGATATAATGGCTTTGTGATATCCTTCTCAACCGAGTCAATGCATGCATCCAAGCCAGAGAGCGTGCAAGGTCATACTGATAAGTGGATTTCTACTGCAATGTCCTTTCTAAATTTGACTCGATTCTGTAATCACTGAAATAACTTCACAATGCTTTTAACGCTTGAAGTCTCATTCCGTTTCCTCCTCCCCTTCTAGATGCTTCAGTTCTTTTGTCAGGCAATGTATATAACAAATAGGATTGGACTCAAAATTTAACCTTGTGGGACTTCCTTCATGATTTCTCCCCATTCACTAATATTTTCTCTCCTTCCAACATTGTTTGAATTAATCAGCACAATTTGCCGTATTCTGTTTGTTAAGTATGACTCAAACCAATTTTGTATAAAGTCGTCAAAATCATAAAACGTTACGTTGTCCGAAGACAGATAATCTACGCTACCAAACGCCTTGGAAAGATAATAAAAAATATCAACTGGCGATATTTTATTATTTAGGGCTTGTGAACGTGTAAATACCATTCTCAGACGAGTAATCCTTCTAGAATACAAACTGTGGTGTGCTACGTAAATTGTTCCAACTTAAATGTGGGACTACTCTTGAGTGCACTACTTTTCCGAATATTTTGGAAAAGACGAAAATTGTGGAAGTCTTCTTTGTCACCTTTCTTATAAAGATGTTTAACAATTGCATACTTTAATCTGTCTGGAAAGATTCTTCGTGGCAGTGATGCATTAGATAGATAATCACTAAGGTCATTACTTATTAAGTAGAAACACTTATCACAATTCTGTCTTAAAATTCATCAGCACCAAATGAGCTTTTCTGTTTTAGAATTTTTATAATCTTTTAATTTCAGCGACGGACGTTGGGGCTTCTTATAGTCATTTAAACTTTGTGGAATGACTTATTAATATATTCTCTTGTTTACAGTGCACGCAGCGGAAAGCACGTAAAACATTGATGCCAACGTCGAGGTTAGCAAGAGAATGGTAAGATAGAACCAAATAGTTCATATTCATATCATAGAAATATATTTCTGGCAAGCAAAATGTCTCCTATATGCTAGCATAAAAAAAGATAAAAGCTGAAATATTAAAACTGATGGGGCAGCAAACCTTAGCTTTTCAAATGAGAACGAAGACAGATTTAATGTCTACAGACAAAATCTCTTCCACTTTCCACACAGTCAAAAAACGAGGAATGCAAAGAAGAAATTAATAATCAAACGAACAACGAAGAACGGGAGAACGCTCCGAAAATGAGGTACTGCAAACTACATAGAAGAAAAGACCGACGAACAAGGAGATATTACTGGCGTGTATAAGTACGAACGTAAGCGAATAAGATAACGCCACACTTGTGGAATCAGTAACAAAATACGAGACTCTAGACGGGATCAAAAAAAGCCCCAAAAAGAAATCTTCTGACCCTGAAAACTACCAGTAGAATCCTATGTAACGTACTGGGACATTCTAGAACAGCCTCTGGTTGCTTTCTATGGTCTGAGCCTCACCTCATATACACGAAGGGATAACAGTAATGATCCCAAAAGAACACCACAGGAAATATGTTAATAATTATAGAGCAATAACACTGCATAATACAGACTTCAAAAACTTTAGCAATCAGATTAACACAATCACGAATAAAATTCTTGCCATATACCCCACTTTAAGCTCTATACAGAGAAGAATAACGAACATCAGGGACAGTATAGCAGCCATAAAAACCGCGATAGTAAAATCGACCGTTACTCCATTTGACTTTTGCAAGACATTTAATGATGGCAACCACCAACACTTAATCTGGACATTAAAAAGAATGGCATATGTGATGCATTCGTTAATACATTCCGTGCGGGGATTAACAGCGGAATATCCGAAGTATTAACCAAAAGCAGGCCAATAAAAATAAGTAAATCTCTGCGTCAAGGCTGACCCTTTTCTATGGGCTTTTTTTTCCCTTGCCTGTACAAGTGAACCCCTGTTGTCCGCGGTAAATCAGGAGACCACTGACATAAAATACCACGACGGAAAACTGACAGTAGCATCATATGCCGATGACGTAAATATTATAGTCACCAAAAATAAGAGCGTAGAAAACATTAGAGAGCTAGTAAACTCTGATGCAGACGCTTGAAACGCAAAATAAAATACGTGGAAAAGCAAATTCATGAATGTCGACTCGGACTCAAACATGTTAACAACGGGGTGGATACAGTCCTGCGAAAAGATGAAAATATCAGGTACTGATACACCTAAGGACGTAAAAAAAGCCACCGGTATAAACTAAAAGAAATCTAGTGGCCATAAGAGGAAAACTGTAAAGCTACGCACAAAGAGAACTGAATATGCTACAGCGAATACGTGTATAAATCATCTGAAACTACCAAAAATATCATACTTGGCACATAATTTCCCAGCCCCAACAGAAATCCTACGTAGAATGGAAACGACTCTAAGACGGTTCGTGCAGCAAGGCGGAGATATTGAAAATTCAGCACAGTTCGTTACAAATGAATTATGAAAAAGACCGTGTTAAATTAATAGATATCAGAGAGAAATGAATGGCCATTTTTCTTCGCAATATGTTCTTACATCGTAACTTCTTACTAAGCACATAATAAACGAAATACATCCACAAAGTAGAGAAGCTCCAGTTAACATAGGCCACATTAGCAGCGAACTTCAACCTTCTGTTTTTTTATTTTTATTTTTATTTTTTTATAGAGAGCAACTACACAAACAGACAGATAGAAATAGCACCACTAGAGGAATACACAACGGATTACAAAGAAAGCACGTCTGTAAAATTAAAAGGTATTACAAACATGTAAATAGATGGAATGGAAAACCTGCAAAATCTACTAATGAGCTGAATCGTGTGTTCATTGTGTTATAAACTGTTTCACGGGAAAATCACTTCTAACATACAGGTTCACAAAATAGGCTTATGCCCTATAACTATGTGCCCTAACAGTAATCTAGAAGAAAAAAATGGTTCAAATGGCTCTGAGCACTATGGGACTCAACATCTTAGGTCATAAGTCCCCTATAACTTAGAACTACTTAAACCTAACTAACCTAAGGACATCACACACACCCATGCCCGAGGCAGGATTCGAACCTGCGACCGTAGCAGTCCCGCGGTTCCGGACTGCAGCGCCAGAACCGCTAGACCACCGCGGCCGGCGATCTAGAAGACATCGTAGAACATAGACCTATGTAATGTGAAAAATGTGAATGGACTAGGAAAAAAGTAGCCATTATAATGAGAACAACAGCAAATACATGCACCTCAAATAATGTAGTACACCACATGCTGTTATCCAGTAACAAGTATTGCATCATCAACAAGAAAGAGAAGTCACGCTGGTAATACTGACACCAGAGCACAATAAACTAATGCAACATCTATGGTATAAAAACCATTACGCATGTTTGTTAAAAGTAACAATGCCTTAGCAAGAGAAAATATAAAAATCAGGCTGATTTCCAGCCTTTAATACACTCATGTTCAGAAGAAATAGAACGCCTTGAACGAATAGAGATAGGACGTTCATATTCCCAGGACATGTACATTGTTTTGTTCTACTGAAATGATTTGTATTTTAACATTGTCGGGCCGCGGTTTAAAGGTCAACATCGACATCGCCGAGCAACACCGCCTACCGGTAAAATGCGCCTGCAGCTCTCGTTGCGGCTATAAACCGAAAGTAATTGGGCAGTGTGACTTGAGCAGACGTGCAGGATGCTTCGCCGACGTATGAGCAAACCGTTCCGTCAAATCAGTGAGTTCAAAAGATGCCGCATTATTGACATGTGAGAATGTCATGCATCCATCTAGGAAATTGCTGCTGGGACGAAGTATTTTGGCAGCGCAACGAGTGTATGCAGAATGGTCCACGGAAGGCAGTAGAAGACGATGAGATGGGTGAGATCGCACTACCCAGACCACCCCCCGAGAAGATCGACACCTCATCCGAATGGAATTTCAGGATAAATTTGCGCCTTCCTCGGCTCTGGCACAACAGTGGAACAGCTTAACACATCGTACACTGTCATGGGAGACAGTCTGTCACTGTTTATCATGGCGCGGGTTATGTGCGAATGTTGTATGAAACGACGTCACTTGGACAGGAGTGGCATCAGGTAGTGTTTTCTGACGAATGCAGGATCTGTTCGTCTGAGAATGGTGGCCGCATTTTGGTTCGCCGCAGAGAGGGACAGCAGCATCACAGTGACTGAATTCGCTTAAGACATACAGCGCCAACTCAAGGCCTTATGGTGTGGGATGCTATTGGGTACAACCACAAATCACAGCTGGTGCATGTCCAGGGCACTGTGACCAGTCTGACCTATGTGAATGACTTCCTGCAGCCAGGAACCATACCCTTTCTGCACAACACCCCAGACGCCATTTTTCAGCAAGACAACTCACGACCATATGTTGTTTCACGAACACGGGTCTTCTTGGTGTCAAAGGATGTCAGCCTCTTGCCCTGGCCTGCCAGATCACCAGACTTGTTCCCAATCGAAAATGTGTGGTATATTGTGAAATGAAGGATGCAGCGCTGTGACTCGGTACCAACCGCCATAGATAAACTTTGGATCCAGGTGAATGCTGCATGGGTGGCTACACTACAGGACGACGTTCGCACCTTACACGTGACGATGTCATCACGCATGGAACAAGTTATCAGGGACCATGACGGACCCTGTGCCTACCAGGCAACAGGACACACGCTGAACCGAGGAGACTGAAATGCTAATAATTTCTGCAGAATATACTAATGTACATGTCCTGAGAATATGAACGTCCTATCTCTAGTCGTTCAAAGTGTTCTGTCTTTTCCTGAAAATGAATGTATTAGAATAAACAATAATCCAAAGTATAAACAAAAGTTGTGCACAACAGCTTTAAACAGACGAAGATTAAATAAAAAGGAGGAACAAATGTAGAAAATACACAAACATATTCTTAGTCAATAATTCCCTGTAAAAGTACTTTTCATTTCATTTTTATGCAGCAATATGTCCAAGAAGATTCTGTTTACGTTAACAGCGTTGTATTTTGCTTGATAACGACTATGGCGTAGAATCCAACTAAAGCAGGTCTTTTAGTCCAAGAACATTACTGTTTCATTAAAATCAGTTAATTTTACTAATAACAATTTTGACATAGAAAACTGCCAAAGAATATGTTAAGCTGCAGAAGATTTATCAACAATAACACAGTTCCTGTTTTACTGAAAACAATTACGGCATAAAAGCCCGCCGAAGAAGGCAAACTCGGAGAACGTAATATCGTGATATTTGGGGAAGGATGAAGGTCCAAATGATAAAATGTTAAAAAATAAAATGAAAAAATAAAAAAAGGTGGTAGAGCACTTACCCGAGAAAACCAAATGTCCCATATTCGAGTCTCGGCCAGACACACAGTTTTGATCTGCAAGGAATTTAAGTTTGGGTGCTAGGTGACGGGAGCTATGCAAAACAACAATACAAGAAATGAAATTTCCTCACATCACTATGATGTTTTCATCAAGATTACGGCAGATGTGTCCTGTCCTTCCCCAGACGATCGATTTATCGTCATACAATCCAGAGTTATAATGAGTTTTGCGGTCCTCTTAAAAAATATTTCCCTTATAGAAAGAAGACATAACTTCTACAAGAATACGAAATACTACGGGTGTTACGGAAAAAAGTAAAAAGAAAGGTTATTCCAAGAGTTTTTAGGACACGGAGGTATTTCATCTCTTTATTCGTGACGACGGTGGCAGAACCTGAAGCCGGGAATCTTGCCAGTCTAGTCACGTTTCGCACAGTGAAAGGCAATCCAGAATGAGATTACAGTAATAATCACTGACGGGGTTCTGATGGAGGGCGATTTTTAGTGCCCTCTCCGCCAACTGTTCTCCCTCTTGCAGTATTGAAAGACTCAATTAACTCAAAAGAAGGTGCGCGTTGGCGCTAAAAATCCTCATAACCTCAGACTGACGTCAGCCCGGTGGCCCTAAACTCGCAGTTTTTTTGGTAAGTCGGAATCTGCAATGCTTGCATCTCCGAAACGCGAGATTTCTTGGATGTTGATGACTTTTCGGAGTATTAAGTACCCCACGCGATTTCAGGTTCTTCACGGATCACGACCTGACATACTCTTATTTCTTGCTCTGTGGTGCAAGTGAAGTAAAATCTTTAAAACTGTCTCAATCCTCTGCTTATCTCAAAACTATTCTCACCTATTTAAGAAAAAAACCTTTTTCAATGAGAATAATATGCTGTTAGAAAGAGCATTGCTCAAAAGAAACAATTTGCTCAGGCTAGATTTTAAGATGAAAACCTCAGTGTATTACAACACTGGGGTGGCAGAAGTCATGGGATACCTCCTAATATCGTCTCGGACACCTTTTGCCGGAGTAATTCAGCAACTCGACGTGGCATGGACTCAACAAGTCATTGGACGTCCCCTGCGGAAAACTGAGCCATGCTGCCTCTATAGCTGTCTATAACTGTGAAGGTGTTGCCGGTGCAGGATTTTCTGCACGAACTGTCTTCTCGATTACGTCCCGTAAATGTTCGACGCGATTCATGTCGAGCGATCTGAGTGGCCAAATCCTTCGCTCGAATTTTCCAGAATGTTCATCAAACCAATCGCGAAAAACTGTGGTTCTGTGACAAGGCGCATTGTCATCTGTAAAAATTCAAACGTTGTTTGTGAACATGAAGCCCATGAATGGCTACAGATGGTCTCCAAGTAGCCGAACATAACCATTTCCAGTTAATATTCCGTGTAAACACAGCCCTCACCGTTATGGAACCACCACCAGCTTCCTCAGTGACTTGTTGACAAAGTGGGTCCATGGGTAAGTGGGGTCTGCGCCACACTCAAACACAACCATCAGCCCATACCAACTGAAATTGGGACTCATATGACTAGCACACGGTATTCCAGTCATCTAGGGGCCAACCGATATGATCACGAGGCCAGGAGAGCCGCTACAGGCCATGTCGTGCTGTTATCAAACGCACTCGAATTGGTCGTCTGCTGCCATAGCCCGTTAACGCCAAATTTCACCGCACTGCCCTAACGGATACGTTCGATGGACGTCCAGCCCTGATTTCTGCTGTTATTTCAGGCAGTGTTGATTGACTGTTAGCACTGACAACTCTACGCAAGCATCACTGCTCTCGGTTATTAAGTGATGGTCGTCGGCCATTGCATTGTCCGGTGATGAGAAGTAATGCCTGAAATTTGGTATTCTCGGTACACTCTTGACAATGTGGATCTCGGAATACTGAATTCCCTAACGATTTCCGAAATGGAATGTTACATGCGTCTAGCTCCAACCACCATCCCGCGTTCAAAGTCTGTTACTTCCCGTCGTGCTGGCATAATCACGTCTCAAACCTTTTCGCATGAATCGCCTTTGTACAAAAGGCAGCTCCGCCAATGTACTGGCCTTTTATACTTTGTGTACGCGATACTATCGCCTTCTGTACATGTGCATATCGCTATCCCATGACTTTTGTCTTCTCGGTGTATTTTAAGGACGATTTGTAGCTTTTAAACGTTTCTTAAAACTTAGCATTTAACTAAAATAGCTACATTTCTGAGCAAAATAAACGCCCAGACCAAATATACGCGTATTTTATCATACATGAACAGCTTAGGACGCTGTATAATGGTAGGCTCATCCTACTACAGCACTGCCATCGGATGTTGATGCATCATTCGACAAAGATGCAATTATCATCGGTGGTACCATACCAGACAGTGAAATGTAGCTATTGTGATTGTTAGTACTACAAATCTCTTAGTAGCCCGAGTATCTGACAGTGGGTCGAGATAGCATGTCTCGATGGAACTGTAGGGGTGCTGCACACAGAACCAAAACTTCACGATTGAAATCAGACTTAGTACACCATTTTAATGGCAGAAAGGTTCCTTCTGGATACTAAATGCAAACAATAATTTTGACACGTCATTTCCTTATTCTATATTCTTGGATTCCTCGAACTTTCTCGCATTCCCAATAGAAACTTCTCCAAATTGGTGCCTTCGAAATGTTTGCAGTCTACTACGTCTGTTTGGTACAACGTGGTCCAATTCTGCATGTCATCTTAGCCTGCTTGTCCTGGAACACAATAGCATAGTTTCAGTTTCGTTCAAAATGGTTCAAATGGCTCTGCGCACTATGGGACTTAACATCTGAGGTCATCAGTCCCCTAGAACTTAGAACTACTTAAACCTAACTAACGTAAGGACATCACACACATCCATGCCCGAGGCAGGATTCGAACCTGCGACCGTAGCAGTCGCGGGGTTCCGAACTGAAGCGCCTAGAACCGCTCGGTCACCGAGGCCGGCTTCAGTTTCGTGATACTTCGATTTTTTCCCCCCGTGCCTGACAATATTCATGTGCGCTGCACGTCCCCACAATCAAGCTGAGCTACCTGCATCCGTGACCTAAGTTTCTTCGACTTTCAAGCCCTCTCTGTCTGGGCACTATAGAACATTTTTCCTGATCTTGCGCCCAGATAGCAGTCCATCAAGAAACTCTCACTTACAGAAACCTGGTTTAATCCTTACAGGGCCAGTTTCCTCTTTCTCTGATCGTCTGCTAGCAACGACTGAAGGATTAATATAATTTCTCTCCAGCCAGCATTGCCTCTAAACGAGACTCTGTAAAATCTTAGTCTAGGGCTAGCCTCTGCTGACTGGCGGGCATCAAAACCCGTAGTTTCAAGCAACCTGGTTCAAATAAATTGGCTGTCTCTTCACAAAGTTCCTAGATAAAACGCATGAGACTTATCACACATTTCTATTCTTTATGTTTAATGGTTTCCTGTTTTTCAGACCAGTGTTTTAATATCATAATATTGTTTTCCTTATCCACATATTTTCTTTATTCATATTAGTAGTATAGCACGATACTATTTGACCCATTTCATAAGTTCACATTCGCAGGTTATGACATCACAAAAGCGAGTTTCCTTCATGCAGGGGCAAGGTAATGACATAACAATCCAAGATAGTGAAATGCAAAATGGTGGGGCAGAAAACTCAACAGTGCAAGATGACGGAACTAACGCTGTTACAATGTCAGGAAATTTTTAAAAAAGATACAGGAAGGTGGGACTATGCCAGTTATGCTTTGTAACTTTTCTGATGTCACAGTCCAAGATGGTAGAACTAGCGCAGTTGTGCTTTGCAATCCCTCTGACGTTACATTCCACGATGGATAACTAGCCTATCAGCCAACCAGTACGTATCTAATCAGTATGCAGCCCCAGAGCCACCACACAAGCACATTTATTCAAAAGTGAATGTTTTATACATCAATGAAAATGCTTATGGCAATTACTGTACCTAAAATTCTGCCTTGTCGGTAAATTTCATCTTCAAACTTGAATTGCCCAAACTAGTGCCATTTTTAAAATTACTCAATACTTAGTTGTACAGCATGTGATGTTTTACACTCTGTAACGGTATTTTATGATCTTAAGGTGATTGTTAGACGGTTGAAAGTAGTCATGACACTTTATAAACTCGAAATATAGACAAATGATTGTTACATTGAAAATTAACATTGTTTTTCCACAGTCGTTATCATGTAAAGGTTTATAAATGTTCAAAAGTATCCAGAACTGAACTGTGTAAATTAGCGCCTTGTTCAAAAATGTCCAAAGAACCTAAATTGTCTAAATGAAGCAACCAGTCAGTATCTGTCCCCAGAGCTGTCATCTTAACCATGTTCTAAAGTAGTAAAATAATCGGAACATCATAAACTGGCGTCATGTTCAAAAGTATACAAATAATCTGAATTATTTATCAAAAATACATAAAGTAATTGACAACACTGACGTATTCGCACAACTGAAATGTCTACATTATTTATTAAGAATATAAAAGCATCAGCAGCAACACAAACACAGTGTTTATGTCAAGTATCACATTGTTATTTCCACGTCTAAAACATCTGTATTATTTATTAAAAATATGTAAGAATATTGACTATACTGCTGTAAATTACAGTATTTCCATGCGTTAAAGTCTGTATTACTTTTCAAAAATATGTAAATTTTGTCTGCAACACACACACACACACACACACACACAATGTTTATAACAAGTGCCATAACTTTTTTGTGTGTCTAAATTGTCTATATTATTTATCGAAAATATATTAAGATATTGACAGTGCTGATGTGACTTATAGTGTTTCAACCTCTAAAAATCTTCATTATTTATCAAAAATACATAACCTTATTCTGTAATACACACACACACACACACACACACACACACACACACACACACACACAGTGCTTACTTAAGTCACGTGTCACAATGTCTAAAAATTTCCATATTATTTATCAAAAATATTAAAATATATGTATTGACCATACTAGTGTAACTTTAAGTATCTCCAAGTCTAAAAAGTCTGTAATATTTACTAAAATACACGTGACATTAATGATCTAACTTAAGGTAAAGCTCCTCTTAGCAACAACCGAACTTCAATCTTTGTACCACACATGATGCAAACACAATGGAGCCCCAAAGTAAATAGTTTCACTTCTGAATTGTTTCTATTATTGTTATATAATTGTACAAAATACATATTGGCTAAGATAATCAGCAAAGCAGGCAAGACGGCGACGGTTGGTGGTTCCAAACAAACAAATAGGCAGTCATTATTATTGTTCCATAACTGTAAAAACACATGTTGGATAAAATAATACGCTAATAAAGCTAGGCAGTGACTGTTGAGAGTTCCAAATTGGCATTCAGAACTCAAACAATATTTTAACGCTGAAAGCTAAATTGTGTGTGTGGCGCGCGCGGGCGCGTGTGCGGCATACCTGACAGTGGGTGTCAGCTTCCAGAAGAGTGCAATTATTCTGTAACTTTCACTGTTCTGTATGTTGTTTCAACGAAGTTTCAAATAATCTCTGCTGGGCAATATCAAAAGTCAGCATTATCAACAGAAGAATACAAATACTTTTTACTGCAGTATAAAGTTTCTTACCCTAGTATGTATGGCTAACTGAAAAGTAGTTCAAAGTGGGTAGCTGAAAACATTATAGAGATATAGTCTATAAATTTTTTAGAGAGCCTTGGCGCCAGTAAAAGAAATGGTTCAAATGGCTCTGAGCACTATGAGACTCAACATCTTAGGTCATAAGTCCCCTAGAACTTAGAACTACTTAAACCTAACTAACCTAAGGACATCACACACACCCATGCCCGAGGCAGGATTCGAACCTGCGACCGTAGCAGTCCCGCGGTTCCGGACTGCAGCGCCAGAACCGCTAGACTACCGCAGCCGGCTTGGCGCCAGTAAATTAGTACTTTTTCTGTCTTCCTCGAAAGTTCAATTTTTTACACCAGTGGAATATAATCACAGGTAGGTCCGAGATCGGAAGTAATAAGAAAGTTTATCATCCAGTCACCAAGTTCAGCTATATTTTTCTAGTGTAGAACATGATGCGTTGTCTTCTTCCCCAGTTAAAATGGTGTTTGGTCGGGTGTTGAAAAATTCATTCCTATACCACCAGTAACATCGCCTCATTTAGGCCTATGAGGAACTGTTAACTATTGCTGCATTGCCTGCTTAGCATATTACAGGGTTGTTACAAATGATTGAAGCGATGTCACAGCTCTACAACAACTTTATTATTTGAGATATTTTCACAACGCTTTGCACACACATACAAAAACTCAAAAAGTTTTTATAGGCATTCACAAATGTTCGATATGTGCCCCTTTAGTGATTCGGCAGACATCAAGCCGATAATCAAGTTCCTCCCACACTCGGTGCAGCATGTCCTCATCAATGAGTTCGAAAGCATCGTTGATGCGAGCTCGCAGTTCTGGCACGTTTCTTGGTAGAGGAGGTTTAAACACTGAATCTTTCACATAACCCCACAGAAAGAATTCGCATGGGGTTAAGTCGGGAGAGCGTGGAGGCCATGACTTGAATTGCTGATCATGATCTCCACCATGACCGATCCATCGGTTTTCCAATCTCCTGTTCAAGAAATGCTGAACATCATGATGGAAGTGCGGTGGAGCACCATCCTGTTGAAAGATGAAGTCGGCGCTGTCGGTCTCCAGTTGTGGCATGAGCCAATTTACCAGCATGTCCAGATACACGTGTCCTGTAACGTTTTTTTCGCACAAGAAAAAGGGGCCGTAAACTTTAAACCGTGAGATTGCACAAAACACGTTAACTTTTGGTGAATTGCTAATTTTCTGCACGAATGCGTGAGGATTCTCTACCGCCCAGATTCGTACATTGTGTCTGTTCACTTCACCATTAAGAAAAAATGTTGCTTCATCACTGAAAACAAGTTTCTCACTGAACGCATCCTCTTCCATGAGCTGTTGCAACCGCGCCGAAAATTCAAAGCGTTTGACTTTGTCATCGGGTGTCAGGGCTTGTAGCAATTGTAAACGGTAAGGCTTCTGCTTTAGCCTTTTCCGTAAGATTTTCCAAACCGTCGGCTGTGGCACGTTTAGCTAGCTCCCTGCTTGCTTTATTCGTCGACTTCCACGGGCTATGCGTGAAACTTGCCCGCACGCGTTCAACCGTTTCTTCGCTCACTGCAGGCCGACCCGTTGATTTCCCCTTACAGAGGCATCCAGAAGCTTTAAACTGCGCATACCATCGCCGAATGGAGTTAGCAGTTGGTGGATCTTTGTTGAACTTCGTCCTGAAGTGTCGTTGCAATGTTATGACTGACTGATGTGAGTGCATTTCAAGTACGACATACGCTTTCTCGGCTCCTATCGCCATTTTGTCTCACTGCGCTCTCGAGCGCTCTGGCGACAGAAACCTGAAGTGCGGCTTCAGCCGAACAAAACTTTATGAGTTTTTCTACGTATCCGTAGTGTGTCGTGACCATATGTCAATGAATGGAGCTACAGTGAATTTATGAAATCGCTTCAATCATTTGTAATAGCCCTGTATTTTAGCCACACGTGTTTTGCATTGTTATAGAAGAAGAATTTAGGCAGTTTGGCCTTGGAAATAACATCGTGCCACATAATTTGAGTGTCCAGAGTCATGTTTTAGCCGCCAAGTGCATCTTCATATAAATTATAATAACTGAAGTCTTCCAGTAGCTGACACCCACTGTCAAGTTACGGCACAAACACGCTGTCAGCTTCTGGTGTCCCATTGACCATTTTCCCACTCTTACTTGCTGTGACGTAAATATTACCTACTGCCCTTGCAATATCACGCACACGAGACAGAATCGTGGAGAGTAGAGCACCTCGAACTTCTCGCAGCGCAATAAATAACTTTTCAGTTAATTTACCATCCAAATTAACAGTCAGCATAATTATATACGAATGCGCTAAGGCACTGATGACAGCTGATCTTGATACAACTCTCTCGGTACCTCTAATTTCCAGGGTTCCTTTCAATGTATTTCCTCTTCAAATCCTGTTGGTCAGAGTTGAAAACAAATTCCTTACTGAATGATGGGATAAGTTCATTTATCTCATCTACAAATTTTCGGGCCGATTCTGCTGTTTGCTGTGAAACGTCAAGTTGACGATTTGTTTGAAATTTCGTATCTTCCTCATCCAGTTCTGTAGCACTGTTTGAAGTTAGGCAATCAGGGTGTATACGCAGACAAGAAAAAAAATTACCGAGTTTTTCTCGGACTTCCTGGTTAAAATTACACTTTCTCCCGGGTGAAAATACACTTTCTCCGTGTTAAGTGTCATTATACTTTTCCTCGGAACTGTAAAACTTATCAGTCCTTTGAATGGTTATGGTTTTATACACTGGCGTAGAACTTCCCGGACGTTTAGAAAACCAAACACACTATATATTTTAAAAAAACGTTTTGGAAAGATCTTTAATGTGCAGCAACATGAACGCTGCATATTTTCGTGTTACGAAAGTGTAAATTTAAATGCCACCAAACGCCACATGTTACTTTCTGAGGCATTGAAATCAAGATTGCAATGCACTTTTGTAGCCAGTCATAGCTCGTGACGTGATCTCGCCAGCCGATGACAGTGGATGTTCTAGCATAGGATACGTGATGTAGTCAGCCAATAGCAATATCACTGTTAAGTAGTGCGTGCACACAAATAGGAAAAGTTAATTGTTTAAATTAACATACACTGCATTACTACAAGAAAAGGGAAGCTTTTACATACAATATTGGTCTCGAAGATTAATAAGCTGTGAGAAAAGCTAAGCTTTCACATATAATGCTGATTTTTATGCGCGTGTTACTCTTTAAGGTACATCACACAAATGTGTCAGTAAAATTTTTAATAAAGACATAAATGTCTGATCTTCTGAGTTCGAAATTTTTCTAAATTATGTCCTCAAATACTTGTTGTTTCAATGAGAGTCAAACGCTCTGTGATTTAAGAAATTCATCGTACATTCTCACACATAATTCATCTTGCATACAATGAAATTTACTTTAAAAGTAACGCTTTTCAAACAACCATTCGCAATATTTTCCCGTGGCCTGTTAGAAATAGGTTCATTTCAGTAGTTGCCAGAGAGCGCTAGAAACAGGCGTCACCGGGCTTGCGCAGCTACGATAATGCAGGAAGCCCGTATGTTCGTAGGTGTAAAACATTAGAAGATCTTACACTTTGTCATAAAAGAAACAAGACATCAGAGGATACTCCAAGAACATCGGAATTTCGTGAACCATACTAAAATGCGTAATTCGGCTTAAAGTGCACATTCGTATGTCCAGATTCGGATGTAAATTTTCTTGAGTACCAGTACTGTATTATCTCATATTCGGCTCTTTATTATGGCATAATGCCATACGTGCTAGAAGATGAAAACATGTACTTTTGAAATGCAGCGAACAGTTGAAACTAGCCCATAGTATGGAATTAAACACTTCGTTTCAAATAAATTGACTGCCCCAGCGGAAAAGATTAATAAAAGCCAAATTTCTTTAAGAAACCGACAAAAATAACTTCATTGTTCTGCAAGGCGATTAATGCTTAACTGCCAGAAAGGTGGAGATAAAACCTGAAACTAATAACGTCTTTTAGCCTTCCGTAATCATGCAAACCTATTTTTGTTCATTTGATAGCTCATGGCCATAAATATCCGTTTTGTTTTCATTTAATGTGAGAGCAATAAAAGAAGAGGAAACAGCAAAATCACTAAACGTAAACACAGGTCACGTGGAGACTAGTCACTACAACTCAGACTGCTCTGTGGATCAGCCCCGGATCTCCGATATTTCCGAACCGGGGCAATATTAGATAGTGGCGCCCAAACACACGTCTGTAGCTAGAAGCGGGAGAAGGTACTTCTCATACGTGACTCAACTGCACGTGCACAAGGGCCCGCCCGCAACTGCTCAAACGAATCTACAGAAAACAATTGTGACGTCACGCTCATCGGAGACAATTTGTTGTTAGGAAGCATTACATAACCTTCCCAAAGCCTTTGACACACTTTGCAGTTGGCAAACGCTTGTGTGAGCACTGTGTTTTATTGTTGTATATGGCATAGATGAAGATGAAATGGGAGATATGATACTGCGTAAAGAGTTTGACAGAGCACTGAAAGAATTGAGTCCGCCCCAGGAGTAGACTACATTCCATTAGAACTACTGACAGCCTTGGGAGGGCCAGTCCTGACAAAACTCTACCACCTGGTGAGCAAGATGTATGAGACAGTCGAAATTCCCTCAGACTTCAAGCAGAATATAATAATTCCAATCCCAAAGAAAGCAGGTGTTGACAGATGTGAAAATTATCGAACAATCAGTTTAATAAGCCACAACTGCAAAATACTAACACGTATTCTTTACAGACGAATGGAAAAACTAGTAGAAGCCGACCTCGGGGAAGATCAGTTTGGATTCCGTAGAAATATTAGAACACGTGAGGCAATACTGACCCTACGACTTATCTTAGAAGCTAGGTTAAGGAAAGGCAAACCTACGTTTCTAGCAATTGTAGACTTAGAGAAAGCTTTTGACAATGTTGACTGGAATTCTCTGTTTCAAATTCTGAAGGTGGCAGGGGTAAAATACAGGGAGCGAAAGGCTATTTACAATTTGTACAGAAACCAGCTGGCAGTTATAAGAGTCGAGGGACATGAAAGGGAAGCAGTGGTTAGGAAGGGAGTGAGACAGGGTTGTAGCCTCTCCCCGATGCTATTCAATCTGTATATTGAGCAAGCAGTAAAGGAAACAAAAGAAAAATTCGGAGTAGGCATTAAAATCCATGGAGAAGAAATAAAAACTTTAAGGTTCGCCAGTGTCATTGTAATTCTGTCAGAGACAGCAAAGGACTTGCAGGAGCAGTTGAACGGAATGGACAGTGAAACTTCCTGGCAGATTAAAACTGTGTGCCCGACCGAGATTCGAACTCAGGACCTTTGCCTTTCGTGGGCAAGTGCTCTACCATCTGAGCTACCGAAGCACGACTCACGCCCGGTACTCACAGCTTTACTTCTGCCAGTACCTCGTCTCTTACCTTCCAAACTTTACAGAAGCTCTCCTGCGAACCTTGCAGAACTAGAACTCCTGAAAGAAAGGATACTGCGGAGACATGGCTTAGCCACAGCCTGGGGGATGTTTCCAGAATGAGATTTTCACTCTGCAGCGGAGTGCGAAGCTTGCACAGGATAGAGTAGCATGGAGAGCTGCATCAAACCTGTCTCAGGACTGAAGACCACAACAACAACAACATGGCGTATTTTCTTTGCGACTTAAGTTTTATTTTCGTTTTTTTTTTCTCTCGTTCATGTTTTGTTGCTGCAGTATTATCCTGCAAAAGTAGGATACAGTAATATCCTTTGTTAGAGTATTGGTTCTTACCCATCAAAATCACAAAAATTTAACTGAAAACTAAAACAATGAAAAATTCCTGGGTTTATCCCGGTTTTCTCCCGGGTGAAAAAATTCCCTGGTTTTTCCCGGATCTCCCGGTTGTCCCGGGTCGTATACACCCTGTGCAACCATCCACCGCATCCCTTGAAGTCACTTTAATCTATATCGCGCGCAGTTTGATGTGCAAATTGTATCGAGCATCTCTGAAACGCGCAAACACCAGTTTTTGTAACAAGTGCGCTTTGTCCTCCCTTGAATACCCTTAGTTTTCCTTATGAACTTCACGATCTTATTACTGCAGACTTATTGGAAATCTGTTCATTACTGTTTTTTACTATTCTGCGGATGTTCTTCTATGTAAGTAATTATGTTTGGTACCTGCTCCTTGGACAACGACTGTTCTTTACTACATCTCATTGGAGACTGGGTTTGTGGCTTCCTGTCAGACAAAGTTGATGAACTACATGGCTCGATACCTGTTTCAGTACCACTTTCACTTGTTGAGAAGATATCGACATATTTTTACCCCTAGTGTACACTGCCCGCAGAGTCGTGCGTATGTGGCATCTTACATTCTACTGACTCATCTTGCAGAAACGCTAATGTTTCATCTGCCACTTCTTTCTCACTCTGTGAAATTCCATGGGTACCTTTCTGACGACATGGCAATTTCGGCAAGTATTGTTGTTGATATAATGCAATGTTTGCTTTGTTTATGATTGCCGTTGCTCTGCATTATATCAACACCACTAGCGCTGTAGCACTGTAGTTACTCGTCGACTAAGGTTAACTACGCTCTATAGTCTCATGCTCTGCTCACCATTGGATACCTCCAGTGCCACCCCCCTTTTGCCATTAGCAGCCAATATTGCGGTTGGCGTGAGGCGTCGAATGCTGTAAACATCATTGGCCTTTTGCGACCTCATACTCGAGGATGGAAGGTTCTCGCCAAACTACTTGCAGAGCTCCACAGTGTGGCGTATTGGCATATTTAGGCGTGGTTTTTTTTTGCTTCCTCATCTAGAGATTTCTTTTAGTTTACTGAGAAAAAAAGTAGCAAAACCATTCCAAGTGGGGAAAAAATTCTGCGTTTTTTATCTTTGGTGCGAATTGCTATACCACTGAATTCAGTTGACAATAGAAATGGTGAAGGAACATTGCAATAGAAAATGTGTTTGTCGCTCTTGATTGCAATCCTTTCAAACAGGCTGCCATAGCGCCAACTCCATCGTAACTCTGAGCATGTTTAAGTATTTTAAAAATATTTCATCGACTTGACCAACAGCTGTGACATAGTACTGAGGAGACGTACGAGAAATTACATACATCAATTACATCATCCAGAATAACAGACGAAATTGAATTCACTTAATTTATCTCCTATCTTTACTTACTAGCGTGTTTCAAACATATGCAGTCAAGTCATTCTGTATTAGATTTTACAATCCTATAAACACACAAGAACGTTCTAAACGACGTTTCAACTTTTTGTTATATTCACTGAGAAGATCTACAAGTTCAAAAACCAGCATTTATTCAGCTTTTGCAGATTAGAGAATCCGTACAGCAAGTTTTTATTGTAAAGATGGGTGTTGAAACGTTAAAGACTTCTAGTTGCGATGCATGATTCTGTTGTTGGTCGACCCAGTCGTATTATGTTCTTCTCCTCTTGGAAACTGCAGGCAGCAAACTTGGGCTGCGGTGATGCACATCCACACTGGCGTTGCCCTGACTGGATTCCCATAATTTCACGCACAGTGGTACAATAAGCAAAGAGCATGGCAGCTTATACAATACACAAAGAGCATGGCTGCTTGCCTTTCCGTCAATAGTAGCATATATATGCGATAATACTACTACTACAACTACGACGTGATCAGGCCCAGTGGACCGCACGCATCTACAAGTTTCCTCCTCCAGTGTATTCTGTCCATTGCTGCTATCCGCCATCCGTCCACTTCTATTGACACTTGGTTTAAATCTTCATGGAGTCCATCCCTCCAACGCTTCTTGGGTCTCCCTGGTGGTCTCTTTCCTGTAGGTGTGAAATCCAGGGGCTTCCGAGGCCATCTGTGATCCTCCATCCGGGCCACATGGCCGGCCTACTGCATTCGTTTGGCTTTGACAGTTCCTGCTATGTTGGGCTGCTGGTATAGTTCCTCAAGCTCTTGGTTGTATCTGATCCTCCATTCCCCTGTATCTGCATCCAGAACCGGACCGAAGATCTTCCGAAGCACTTTTCTCTCAAAAACAAGGAGCTTATGGAAGTCCTGTTTCCGGATACTCCATGTCTCACAGCCATATAGAACAACAGGCTGGATCAGGGTTTTGTACAGTCGAATCTTGAACTGTCTGGAGAGATATCTGGACCGAAGCAGTTGTGCTAGGCTGTGGTAAGATCGGTTTCCTGCTTGTATTCTGGCACTGATCTCTGCTTCACATGACGAGTTCTCAGTGAAAAGTGCGCCTAGGTATTTGAATTCATGCACTCTCTTGTAGGACTGGTCCCCGACGTGCAGTGATTGTAGATGACCAGCAGTCTGACAATGACCACGCGTCATAACGAGGTACTCTGTCTTAGCTTCGTTTATGTTTAGCCCAAATTTGCTGGCAGCCTCCTTTAGTGCTTTGGTCATTTGCTCCAACTCCTCTTCCGACCTAGAGAGTAAACAGATGTCGTCTGCATAGGCTATGTATGCCAGTCTCTTTTCTTCGATTTCAATCCCATCGTTCTTTTGGAAGGTCTCGTGAACGATCTTCTCGAGGGCAAAGTTGAACAGGATAGGGGACAACCCATCTCCTTGCCTGAGTCCTGTCACAATTTCAAATTCCTCAGTTACCCGATTTCCCATCTTCACCCTTGCACGTGTTTGGTTCAAACAGATCTTTATCAGATTGATGAGTTTCTCTGCCATGCCAAACTCCCTTAAACAGCTGAGCAGGCTCTTGCGATGTATGCAATCATAGGCCATCTTAAAATCAACGAATAAAATATGCAAATCTTTACCATATTCACCCAGTTTCTCAGTGAGCTGCTGGAGACTGAAAATGTGATCTACTGTTGACCGTCCTGGCCGGAAACCTCCCTGGTACTCGCCAATCACCGATTCTGCCACTGGCTGAATTCTATGTATGAGGCAATTGGACAGGATCTTATAGCAGACGTTAAGCAGGGCGATTCCTCTACAGTTGTCACATTTCAGTTTGTCGCCCTTCTTATGTATCGGACAAATCAGAGCTGTTTTCCGTTCTCCTGGTAGTTCTTCTTTGGTCCATATTGCGATGGTTATTACGAACTGTTAAGGCTATTTATGGCGTTGAGATAATGTAAAACTATGTACCACATGTGTAATTAGTCATTTACCTTAACCGAAAGTATGTTTTCCGTAGGACCAGATGAGAAATTACACCTTTTAGTCCTTCTGAATTCACAGCGAGGTCCATAGCTGACTGTCTGCAGTAACCTACGAATTTAGCTTAAAATCATGAAAAATCAGCAACGCTGATCTGAAAACATTTATAATACTGCTTTTGTCAACGCATGTAAGAAATGCTACTAAATTTCAATTTTTCCATTAGCTTCGTCTTTCTTTTCAGTTTATGCTGGGCAAACAATGCTTACCTAGGATCCACTGAATGCGCACGACTGGGCGAAAGCTGCCACTGGAATTCCCTCGAAACCGCAACGTCACTGCATCTGCCTATGTAAATCATCTGAACTGTTTGTCATCGCTCAAGGTGGAGTGGTGAACAGTGGTTGGACCGCATATTTACATCATCTGCATGCACAATCCGAAAGCCACCATATGGTCTATGGCACCTTGTACCACTAGTAGTCATTCCTTTTCCTGTTCCACTCCCAAAGGGGGCGATGGGAAAACGATTTTCTGCACGCCTCCGTATGAGCCATAATTTCTTTTATCTTATCTTCATGGTGATTACGCAATATGTACGTTGGTGGCTGTAGAATCGCTGTGCAATGAGTCGCAAATGCCGGTTCTCTATACTTTCTCAATAGTGTTTCGCTGAAAGAACATCGTCTTCGTTCCAGGGATTCTCATTTGAGTTCACGGAGCATTTCTGTAATACTTGTGTCTTAACTGAACTTACCGGAAGCAAATCTAGCAGCATACCTCTGAAATGCTGCGATGTCTTCCTTTAATCGGACCCGGTGAGGATCTCAACAATGGACAGTGGTGGATTTAAAAAATTTTCGCCCCTAGGCACACCATATTACATACGTCCCCCCCCCCCCAAAAAAAACATGTTTTAGGTAATGACTATTACCCGATCACTTCACAATTGCCGTTTTGGGTGGGAGCGCTGTGAGCTGTTTCTGTACTCTGCTGTTTGTTGTTCTGAAAGACGCATCAGCGGTCTAGTTGCGCTCAATCAAAATGTAATATGGTTCCTGATCTATACTTGGCGTACGGCAGGAGATAAAACAAACTTAAAATTGCATTGTGTTAATACATTCTTCTATCGAAAGACAACAGAAACGAACACAAGGAAAATAACTTTTCTTTTGTGGCCCAAAAATTCAGCAGAGCGTGTAGGAGACAATGGTTTTTGTTATACATTCACTTTTAATATATTCTTTTCCACGAAACCGTTGAAAGTGAAAATAAAAAAGTTGTCTTACGATCTAAACATTGAAGCGAACGTGTCATACATTAGAAATTAATACACACTTTTACAGAGATGCATTCAAAATTAAAATTAAACTGTCGTTTTACGATCTAAAAACTTGAATGTGTAGCAGATAAAAAAACACGTTCAGTATTAATACGTGAATCTATCGGAAATTGTTAGAAATGAAAATGAAATAGAGATTTCGGCGCACGAACTAATAACTAAATACAGACGAACAAATACAGAACTGTATTTGCTATTACATAATTTTACAGACTACTATGGAAAAATCAAATGTGTTTTATAATCTAATAGTTAACGTGTAAAAGCGTTAGGGTCTGTGAAGCTAGACGCTGCATAAGTGTACACAATACCTTTAACCCATGTAAGGGCTGAACAGTTTTGTACTGCAGCTACTGCTCTCACCATAGCTCTTTCTAACGGTATTCGCAAAACTTTTACGTATTTATCGACAAAAATGAACTACGTTATTTATTATCACTCTTTCATCTGAGCGTACTCTCCGATAACGTGTATTTCCGCGATAACTATACATTTCAGCAGTCGCCAAGAATACGCACCAGTTGTAATATACTATATTATCAGTATGACTTGACAGTACAGCGTCGAGCTGCCTGGGTCATTCGCGTATTGTTTAGTATTGTCAGGCGCCTTCGGTCACGTCTGCACGTAAACGAGGTTTAGTTCCGCGTTCTGCCATCGGCAATTGTAAAATAAATAGGTAATACGTAGTTTGTAAATACAATGAATGTGCTCTAAGTTACAATAAAAATCACAAAATAATCTTAAATTTTTAAAACTAATATGAATAAATAAACAAACCCACCAGTCAGCAAAGTTTGCGTCTGGCTTTGACGGCAGAAAACTCGTTGTCATATCTTCACAGTTCAGACGGTTATCAGATAGGACGTCGGTTTCGTTGGGAAGAATGGACAATGAGTTCAATCTCATCTTAGACAACGTAGAACGTAGGTATGATTCAGTCTTTTAATAGCCGAAAACGAGCGTTCTGCTGAACAATTTGTAAGTTCCATACATAGAAATATTCTAAGAGCAGTGTCAACATCCGGAAACACGGACTGTAACCTCTCTTCTCGTATAAATTAACTCATTTCGACTGGTATATCACTAATCTCAGGAGATTTCAAAAGTTCCGCGAAATTTACACATTCACTAGAGAAGGTAGGCTCAAAATCTGTGTCATATGACGCTTGGAGTTTTGCTGCACATTCACTAATATCGTCAGGTGAACTGTTCTCAAGGTTACTCAAAACTGTGAAGGAATCCAACAGTGTTGTGTACCTTTCCTTCCTCAGTGTACCTTACCTCAGTAATTCGGCGTACAAGTTGCCTAGTACCGGGAGAAATGTTTCGGCTCTATACTTTTCCCCTCCAGTCAGAAAAGCTTCTTCAGAGTCTGCTTCTTTGTCATAATGAAGTTTGCTTTTTCGTGATCTTTTATAGGTGCATTCATAGTCTATATCAGTCACAATCTCCATGGATTTATTTCCATAATAGTTGAACATGACCCGAATAGACGCAATAAATGCGACAAGTGATTCATATAATTAATGCACTATTTTAGTATCAATATTTACACTTTGCAATTTCAGATTTACACTATTAAATCTCTGGAGTGTGTCCTTCCAAACTGTCATCATGAATACTGTTTCTAGTCTGCTGAGTTGATTCAATAAAGCTGAAGCCTCATTTCGCACAAGCGAATTTTCAAACGTATTATTGGCAATATGTGTGAGGGCATTGATAACGCCCTCCCAGTTTTCATATAGACTTACACACGCTTCCTTTCTTGCTGACCAACGCATTTTTGATAAACTTTTTACCGTTTTGCTCCCCGGTTTCGTGAAAGAAAGAAATTTATCCCAGCGCTGTGTAGAAGCAGAGAAAAAATTATAAAGGTTTTGCACTACATTGAAAAATGGAAATGCTTCCCAACAACAGTTGCAGCACTATGGTTTTGATAAACTTTTTACCGTTTTGCTTCCCGGTTTCGTGAAAGAAAGAAATTTATCCCAGGGATGTGTAGAAGCAGAGAAAAAAATATAAAGGTTTTACACTACATTGAAAAATGAAAATGTTTCCCAACAACAGCTTGCTGGACTAGTGCTGACTAAATTCAAAGAATATGCTGCACAAGACACATAATGTGCTTTCTGATTTCGTTCTTTAATGCATGCCTGCAAACCAGTGTAGTTTCCTGACATATTGCTTGAGTTCGTCATATGACTGGCCTCTACAGTCAGTAATATCAATTGAATTGGTAGACAGGACTTTTAGTATGGCCTCAGCTAAGTTTTCGGACTTGTGTCCCGGGTTTGACAAAAACAGAAGGAAATTTTCAACTGGTTCACCATTCTCGTTCACATATCTTAATATGAAAAATTATTGATCAAGATGTGAAATGTCTGCAGTAGAATCTACGATTATAGAGAAATATTTGGCCTGTTTTATTTCACTTATGATAATTCTTTTTATTCGTCCAGAAAGAAGCTCTATTATTTCATCACAGATTGTTGAAGAAAGATAACTTGTATGTCCCTGCCCTGTATTTCCATGTTGTTCAATGTGCTCTGCGAGAAAAGGGTCGAACTCGGCTATAAGTTGAAAAGACGTCATAAATTGACCATTATGTAGTGAATGAAATCTTTCAACGTGTCCACGTATGGAAGCCCACGACCTGTTAGCTTCTTCACTACTGCAAACACCCTTTACAACACATTGCGCCAGTACATTTTTTCTGTCTCAACATATAACTCGAAATGGTTATGTATTGTTCCAAGTGACTTTTTTCTTGTTAAGAGTGATAACACATAATTTTTTTTCTCAAGTGAATTCTCATGATGAGATAAAATATTAGATATATTTTTCCAATCTGCAATACCATTAATAGCAATCGCGGCTTTACCTGCGAACAACTTACATGGTGCACAAAAAACAGCACCGGCGCTGCGGGAATATACTAAAAAATCAAGCAGAGTTGATTCACCATATAAAAGTTTACGGTAAAATACATTTTTGTTCAAATATGTGGTTTTATCGCCTTTTGATCTTCTTGAATTAGAAAAATTACCGTTGCAATTTGATCAATGCCACGTTGTAAGAGAATGTCGATTGTTGATTCACTGACACACCATTCTGCAGGATCATCACTAACGAGTTTATTTCTTTTTGTAATGTCTGACTCGGCACTTATTTTTTCGTGAAATTCGAAATCAGGAACAATTTGCTTTTCTTCATTTTTAACTTTTGTTTCGTCTGTACTTACTTCTTTTACCATAGCTGCAGTGCCAGAAATATCATCCGTGCTACTTGAACTCGAAGTCGAACCAGCAACGTTTTTTGCAAAAAATTTATCTACTCTGCCAAGCGTTTATAGAACATTGGCTTCTCTTTCTCACCTTTCCTTCGATGATTTCCGAAATGGCTCCCACTTAATTTTGCACGTTTTTTTTTCACTGTTATGCATGTTAAGGCACTTACAAAATTGTTAACCAACATTCAAAACAAAAGAAAAAAAATTGTAAAAGGAAAGAAAGAAAGACTGTATCCAGTTCCAATCGTACTACACCGTACGTGAGCACAAAGCTTTTTACTTTAAACATGGCAGACGAGCACAAAGGTTTTTCCTTTAAATACAGAACGATGAGCTCACCATCTCCGATTACTCGACGTAAATGTGCTATGAGAGAACGACAATGCAGAATAATTTAATTTAATTGTCGCCTGTTTCTCTGTTGTCAGTGAACTGTAGACTTGGCCACTGTTTCTATGTTTCGATACAGTGTATGGATATGTGGAACTGTTTCAGTGTTTCGGAACGGCTGTGGTTCACTGTTTCGAAACAGTGGTGTTTCATTCCGCCCCTGTTTCGGATAACCGCACCAGATTCGATCTCGAGCCAGACACAGAAACTGTATCGTTGTTTCAAAATAAGGCTGTTTCATTCCACCTGCGCTTGCAACGGACTAATTATATCGAAACAGTGATGTTTCATTCCGGTCTGTGTCGTACGAGATTCGGGCTCGGCACAGATACTGAAACACAACATAACACTTCATTGAAACACTTTCAAGAGTGTCGAATTCTTTTTGACAAGCAACAGAATGAAGCTTAAGATATCCGAAAATAAAGCTTCGTTCCTAGCTGACTGTCCTATTACGAAATGGCGTAACATCTGCTTTATAAACACTAACCAAACAATGAAACAACGCATACTATTCCCATTCAAAATAATAAATATGTGAAAATCATTCGATTAAATTACACTTTTTTTATAACATACGCTTCTCTTTTCATGTACAGTAATCGTATTAAGAAACACAAGTAAGCCTACAACATTTTGAATAAAAAAAGGATTAGAGTGACAGTTATTAGACACATTCATAAATTTGATCTAGGTATAGTTGCAAGCAGTCTGTTTGACATATCACTGATAGTGTAATGGTGAACGGGAAGGGCTGGGAAGTATGGTGACTTTATAGTAAAGGTTCGAAACACCTTAAAAGACAAATTTTTTTTCTGTTATATTTTGTTATTTATTCGAATTATTTGGCGTTATTTGTGAGTCTATAGTCACTGTGCCTATTATCCACAATGATTCCCTTTGTGTGCATGGAAATTAGCAGGATGGGTATATTACCCATACTAACGGAATGTGGGAATCCCAGTACCATATCCGTTGTTTCTGCAGTTTGCTCCTACCTCCAGTTCCGTTCGTGGTGGTTCTTCTGTCTTCAGCTATGGCTGTCCTCAACCAATTGAAAAGTACGAAAGTCACACAACACGAAAGCAGCGCATTTGTTGCAGGAAATACGAAACTGCGAAATGATAAGCGCTCTCGCACCTCACTTGTGTTTATATGGACATACTTATACAGTAGACATTCAAGATGATTAAATGTGTACGTTTATTAGATTACAAAACACAAACTGTTTCACTGTTTCGAAACAGCGTATCGAAACATTACATTGTACTGTTTCATTTGTTTCGAAACAGTTAAGTGTTTCAGTTTGCCCATCTCTAGTGAACTGTAGAAGCACACCTGCCGGCTGGAATTCGTCTCGTAAAGAAAACGGGACAGTCCCTTTTTTGGCGTCTGCTTCCCGAATTGCCGGAATTTTAGCTAGGACGCAAATATGTTCTGAATATTCTTGACACTGTCTTTCTAATATAAAAAGCAAATAATTTTTGCAATTTCTTGCAGTGAGTTTGCTGGATCCACTCTTATCCCAATTGTTCTTATAACATTTTAGCTGTTTCTGTGATCAGAGAAGCCAGACTACAAAGTTTAAAGTAGTCTTGTTGGCAGTTGATGTGGCATTTTGTCATTTGTGTGAACACTGCTGTTATGTCTACACCCAAATATAAAATAAAAATAACCTTTCCTCGAAGGAAAAAAACTTATTTAAGAAATTGAATATAAAATTTGCAATGCCACGGATTATTCGATTGCACAGAGTGGGAACTTGATGTCGTGCAGGTTGCAGCACAATAAATGAGACAAACGAAAGTTTGTTTCTTCTTCTTCTTTCGCCAAAAATGTAACTAAGTAAATAAATTGTTTAAACTATTGTGAAGTGTACTTCACACATTATTAGATATTCTGCTTATGTTCTTTCATATAAACAAGTGTTTAAAATGTAAAACATTCCCAGTATCAAAATGTTTTGTTAAGCAGGTGTCATTAAATCAAATCTCAGATATTGAAGACCACAGAACTTTCACATTAATTACAGTAATAGAGGGTCGACTTGATACTTCCCCGTAATTTCTACAAGAAATGTAAGTAGAGTCGCGTTTTACATACTGAGGCCCACACATGTTACAGTATTTAAGAAACTGCTGATTAGTTTATAACAGCTTTTCATGGGTCCCGGTATTTTCAAGGTGAAAATTTGGTAAAGTTAAGTAAAAGTCGACAACATTCTCGGAACAATAACGTTTCAAACATTGTATTCTAGATTGCCGTCCTGTCAGCTTACTTCAAAGTATTTTGAACAATCATGAAGATGATACCAGACAGGAACTCAATGTTAAATTTCCATTCAGTCACCAAGTAAACTTTGTACATTTCCGAGCTTGTATTGTCGAATTTCGTTCTTAAGGATTATTTAAACTTGCAAGTTGTTTAACAATATTAAAACATTTTTTTCGTTTGTAAGCGCAGTTATCTTAAAACGTGTGGTTGTTGTTGTGGTCTTCAGTCCTGAGACTGGTTTGATGCAGCTCTCCATGCTACTCTATCCTGTGCAAGCTTCTTCATCTCCCACTACCTACTGCAACCTACATCCTTCTGAATCTGCTTAGTGTATTCATCTCTTGGTCTCCCCCTACGATTTTTACCCTCCACGCTGCCCTCCAATACTAAATTGGTGATCCCTCGATGTCTCAGAACATGTCCTACCAGCCGATCCCTTGTTCTGGTCAAGTTGTGCCACAAACTTCTTTTCTCCCCAATCCTATTCAATACTTCCTCATTAGTTATGTGATCTACCCATCTAATCTTCAGCATTCTTCTGTAGCACCACATTTCTAAAGATTCTATTCTCTTCTTGTCCAAACTGTTTACCGTCCATGTTTCACTTCCATACATGGCTACACTCCATACAAACACTTTCAGAAATGACTTCCTGACACTTAAATCTATACTCGATGTTAATAAATTTCTCTTCTTCAGAAACGCTTTCCTTGCCATTGCCAGTCTACATTTTATATCCTCTCTACTTCGACCATCATCAGTTATTTTGCTCCCCAAATAGCAAAACTCCTTTAGTACTTTAAGTGTCTCATTTCCTAATCTTATACCCTCAACATCACCCGACTTAATTCGACTACATTCCATTATCCTCGTTTTGCTTTTGTTGATGTTCATCTTATATCCTCCCTTCAAGACACCATCCATTCCGTTCAACTGCTCTTGCAAGTCCTTTGCTGTCTCTGACAGAATTACAATGTCGTCGGCGAACGTCAAAGTTTTTACTTCTTCTCCATGGATTTTAATACCTACTCCGAATTTTTCTTTTGTTTCCTTTACTGCTTGCTCAATACAAAGATTGAATAACATCGGGGAGAGGCTACAACCCTGTCTTACTCCCTTCCCAACCACTGCTTCCCTTTCATGTCCCTCGACTCTTATAACTGCCAGCTGGTTTCTGTACAAATTGTAAATAGCCTTTCGCTCCCTGTATTTTACCCCTGCCACCTTTAGAATTTGAAAGAGAGTATTCCAGCCAACATTGTCAAAAGCTTTCTCTAAGTCTACAATTACTAGTAACGTAGGTTTGCCTTTCCTTAATCTTTCTTCTACGATAAGTCGTAAGGTCAGTATTGCCTCACGTGTTCCAGTATTTCTACGGAATCCAAACTGATCTTCCCCGAGGTCGGCTTCTACTAGTTTTTCCATTCGTCTGTAAAGAATACGTGTTAGTATTTTGCAGTTGTGGCTTGTCAAACTGATTATTCGGTAATTTTCACATCTGTCAACACCTGCTTTCTTTGGGATTGGGATTACTATATTCTTCTTCAAGTCTGAGGGTATTTCGCCTGTTTCATACATTTTGCTCACCAGATGGTAGAGTTTTGTCAGGACTGGCTCTCCCAAGGCCGTCAGTAGTTCCAATGGAATGTTGTCTACTCCGGGGGCCTTGTTTCGTCTCAGGTCTTTCAGTGCTCTGTCAAACTCTTCACGCAGTATCGTATCTCCCATTTTATCTTCATCTACATCCTCTTCCATTTCCATAATATTGTCCTCAAGTACATTGCCCTTGTATAGACCCTCTATATACTCCTTCCACCTTTCTGCTTTCCCTTCTTTGCTTAGAACTGGGTTTCCATCTGATCTCTTGATGTTCATACAAGTGGTTCTCTTATCTCCAAAGGTCTCTTTAATTTTCCTGTAGGCAGTATCTATCTTACCCCTAGTGAGATAAGCCTCTACATGCTTACATTTGTCCTCTAGCCATCCCTGCTTAGCCATTTTGCACTTCCTGTCGATCTCATTTTTGAGACGTTTGTATTCCGTTTTGCCTGCTTCATTTACTGCATTTTTATATTTTCTCCTTTCATCAATTAAATTCAATATTTCTTCTGTTACCCAAGGATTTCTACTACCCCTCGTCTTTTTACCTACTTGATCCTCTGCTGCCTTCACTACTTCATCCCTCAAAGCTACCCATTCTTCTTCTACTGTATTTCTTTCCCCCATTCCTGTCAATTGTTCCCTTATGCTCTCCCTGAAACTCTGTACAACCTCTGGTTCTTTCAGTTTATCCAGGTCCCATCTCGTTAAATTCCCACCTTTTTGAAGTTCCTTCAGTTTTAATCTACAGGTCATAACCAATAGATTGTGGTCAGAGTCCACATCTGCCCCTGGAAATGTCTTACAATTTAAAACCTGGTTCCTAAATCTCTGTCTCACCATTATATAATCTATCTGATACCTTTTAGTATCTCCAGGGTTCTTCCATGTATACAACCTTCTATCATGATTCTTAAACCAAGTGTTAGCTATGATTAAGTTGTGCTCTGTGCAAAATTCTACCAGGCGGCTTCCTCTTTCATTTCTTAGCCCCAATCCATATTCACCTACTACGTTTCCTTCTCTCTCTTTTCCTACACTCGAATTCCAGTCACCCATGACTATTAAATTTGCGTCTCCCTTCACTATCTGAATAATTTCTTTTATTTCATCATACATTTCTTCAATTTCTTCGTCATCTGCAGAGCTAGTTGGCATATAAACTTGTTCTACTGTAGTAGGTGTGGGCTTCGTGTCTATCTTGGCCACAATAATGTGTTCACTATGCTGTTTGTAGTAGCTTACCCGCATTCCTATTTTGCTATTCATTATTAAAGCTACTCCTGCATTACCCCTATTTGACTTTGTGTTTATAACCCTGTAGTCACCTGACCAGAAGTCTTGTTCCTCCTGCCACCGAACTTCACTAATTCCCACTATATCTAACTTTAACCTATCTATTTCCCTTTTTAAATTTTGTAACCTACCTGCCCGATTAAGGGATCTGACATTCCACGCTCCGATCCGTAGAACGCCAGTTTTCTTTCTCCTGATAACGACATCCCCTTGAGTAGTCCCCGACCGGAGATCCGAATGGGGGACTATTTTACCTCCAGAATATTTTACCCAAGAGGACGCCATCATCATTTAATCATACAGTAAAGCTGCATGCCCTCGGGAAAAATTACGGCCGTAGTTTCCCCTTGCTTTCAGCCGTTCGCAGTACCAGCACATCAAGGCCGTTTTGGTTATTGTTACAAGGCCAGATCAGTCAATCATCCAGACTGTTGCCCTTGCAACTACTGAAAAGGCTGCTGCCCCTCTTCAGGAACCACACGTTTGTCTGGCCTCTCAACAGATACCCCTCCGTTGTGGTTGTGCCTACGGTACGGCTATCTGTATCGCTGAGGCACGCAAGCCTCCGCACCAACGGCAAGGTCCATGGTCATTGGAAAACGTAAAAGGTTAACATGAGTACAGAGCAAAAAATGCCACCCCCCCGTAAGGTGCCGCCCCTAGCTCATGCCTGGTGGGCCTATATGTAAATCCACCACAGACGATGGAGCAATAGTCAAAAATGGGCCGCACAAGTGTTCTACACGCAGTATCCTTTATAGATGAGCTACACTTTCCTAGAAGTCTCCCGACAAACCGAAGTCGACCTTTCACCTTCCCTAGTATCAGCCTTATGTGCTCGATCCATTTCATATCTACACTCCTGGAAATGGAAAAAAGAACACATTGACACCGGTGTGTCAGACCCACCATACTTGCTCCGGACACTGCGAGAGGGCTGTACAAGCAATGATCACACGCACGGCACAGCGGACACACCAGGAACCGCGGTGTTGGCCGTCGAATGGCGCTAGATGCGCAGCATTTGTGCACCGCCGCCGTCAGTGTCAGCCAGTTTGCCGTGGCATACGGAGCTCCATCGCAGTCTTTAACACTGGTAGCATGCCGCGACAGCGTGGACGTGAACCGTATGTGCAGTTGACGGACTTTGAGCGAGGGCGTATAGTGGGCATGCGGGAGGCCGGGTGGACGTACCGCCGAATTGCTCAACACGTGGGGCGTGAGGTCTCCACAGTACATCGATGTTGTCGCCAGTGGTCGGCGGAAGGTGCACGTGCCCGTCGACCTGGGACCGGACCGCAGCGACGCACGGATGCACGCCAAGACCGTAGGATCCTACGCAGTGCCGTAGGGGACCGCACCGCCACTTCCCAGCAAATTAGGGACACTGTTGCTCCTGGGGTATCGGCGAGGACCATTCGCAACCGTCTCCATGAAGCTGGGCTACGGTCCCGCACACCGTTAGGCCGTCTTCCGCTCACGCACCAACATCGTGCAGCCCGCCTCCAGTGGTGTCGCGACAGGCGTGAATGGAGGGACGAATGGAGACGTGTCGTCTTCAGCGATGAGAGTCGCTTCTGCCTTGGTGCCAATGATGGTCGTATGCGTGTTTGGCGCCGTGCAGGTGAGCGCCACAATCAGGACTGCATACGACCGAGGCACACAGGGCCAACACCCGGCATCATGGTGTGGGGAGCGATCTCCTACACTGGCCGTACACCACTGGTGATCGTCGAGGGGACACTGAATAGTGCACGGTACATCCAAACCGTCATCGAACCCATAGTTCTACCATTCCTAGACCGGCAAGGGAACTTGCTGTTCCAACAGGACAATGCACGTCCGCATGTATCCCGTGCCACCCAACGTGCTCTAGAAGGTGTAAGTCAACTACCCTGGCCAGCAAGATCTCCGGATCTGTCCCCCATTGAGCATGTTTGGGCCTGGATGAAGCGTCGTCTCACGCGGTCTGCACGTCCAGCACGAACGCTGGTCCAACTGAGGCGCCAGGTGGAAATGGCATGGCAAGCCGTTCCACAGGACTACATCCAGCATCTCTACCATCGTCTCCATGGGAGAATAGCAGCCTGCATTGCTGCGAAAGGTGGATATACACTGTAGTAGTGCCGACATTGTGCATGCTCTGTTGCCTGTGTCTATGTGCCTGTGGTTCTGTCAGTGTGATCATGTGATGTATCTGACCCCAGGAATGTGTCAATAAAGTTTCCCCCTCCTGGGACAATGAATTCACGGTGTTCTTATTTCAATTTCCAGGAGTGTATTTGTAACGTTACGCATAGATGAAATGATAATTAAATGGACACCCTAGCTGCAAACAGGTGTTGATGTACTTAATTGGGGACATGTTGAAAATGTGTACCCCGACAGGGACTCGAACCCTGGATCTCCTGCTTACATGGCATGGGCGAACATCTATTAGGCGCACTACGAATGTAGTGGTGTGGACATGTTGGGAATGTGGATCTCACGGGGAGCGTGCAAGGGATAAGTCCCTGCAGACGCACTATCCTCTGTGCCCGCGGTGGCTCAGATGGATAGAGCGTCTGCCATGTAAGCAGGAGATCCCGGGTTCGAGTTCCGGTCGGGGCACACATTTTCAACATGTCCCCTATGAACACGGCAACTGTTCTTTCGGGAACAGATACTACCGTCATATATAGTTACGCATAGATATTTAATCGACATGAATGTTGGGTTTGTGGCGGATGTCCGATGACACTCGTTCAGGTTGTTCGTTGATCCATTCATTCAGTTTTTTTTATTACAGAGGGTAGCTAAACCCCCAGACCGAACACGCTGAGCTACCGTGCCGGCGACATGAATGTGTCAACACCATTCTAATAATGCTGTATACGAACATTATGGAATTTTTTTGTATTCATCAGCATTTTTCTACACTTAGAGCAAGCTGCTATTCATCACGCCAAACACAAATTCTGCCTAAGTTATCTTATATCTCCAGGCGGAAAGTGGATGTTGGAACTAGCCGTATCGCTACCCACTTACGCCTTACCAACAGGTACGTGACGCCACCTTCTGTTGATAACACATCTAAGCCAAGACAAGTTGCCTCATCCGTTGGTTGGTTGCTCAATTTTCCTATGAAGTCAGGACAAACACTGGGGGTTCGTATATTGCTCACTACCGCGAGGGATTAGCCGAGCGGTCTCAGGCGCTGCAGTCATGAACTGTGCGGCTGGTCCAGCAGAGGTTCGAGTCCCCCCTTGGGCATGGGTGTGTGTGTTTGTCCTTAGGATAATTTAGGTTAAGTAGTGTGTAAGCTTAGGGACTGATGACCTTAGCAGTTAAGTCCCATAAGATTTCACACACATTTGAACATATATTGCTCACTGGGAGCTCCAGCATGAGGCAGTGAAACGTCCCCTTTAAAAAATTATACATGACTGTGCTTAAACTGACACACAATATTTCTTAGCGCAACGCAATCTGACTTTCAGAAATCCCTACAAAGGAATGGCCCTGACTAACATTAACCTGTACCTTTCACAAATCACTTACCTCACCAAAAATCTTCGTTACTCGAACTACTGCAATACAGCGAGCGCCGCTACTGCCAGCTAAATAAAAGATTCAAACTACGGAAGGCACTAACTACTGATAGGCATAGTTAGCAAATGAAAGATTTTAATAGAGAACAAACAATGTATTTACCTTAATAGTGTTGAAATATCATAATATACATAGCAGTTCATAATATCCAGTATTACAAATTTCATAACTCCGCCATCTCTCTCCTCACATCCACCACTGCTGGCGGCTCACCTCCAACTGCGCAACGCTATGTGCTGTTAACATCCAGCTGCCCAACACTACAATGGCAGACAACAATGCTAACTAGCCACAGACTGCACACAGCACAGCCAGTGATTTTCATACAGAGCGCTACGTAACGTTGCCAATAAGAAAATATAAACAGCCTACTTACAGCAGTACTGGAGCGTCTCAGGGAAAGAGCGGTCAGCTCCTCCAACACGTGTAGCTCTACCGACAGCTGCTGAACGCTCTGGGTTCAAACAGCCAAAATTGTAGCTCATATCAGCACGAGTGACGCTTGCCCCATGGGTCCTGAACCCGTCCTCGCTTACTTTACAAGACTGGCTGGACCACTATTTGTCGCATTGAACCGTATTCGATTGCGGTCCTCTGGTTTCGAGTCAAACAAAAGGTTAAAACCAGAGGCTCAAGTGATTCTAGGACGATCTCGGTGAGAATTTCTCGACTTCCGCTATAGAGTGGAGAATTCAAGGCCCTCTCAAAAAGTCAGGCATACAGTACACGAAAAAAAAACGGGTATTCCGTTAGCATAGTGTGTGTGGCATGTGAAACGTCTCCCAAAAAATGAAAACAGAAAGCACTCTCACTTATCACATTTACTAACACACAAGTTGAAAGGACTTTGAACAAAACTGATCTGATACTTGAATCGAAAAAAAGCACTCCATCTTCAGGCCACGAGTGGCCTACCGGGACCATCCGACCGCCGTGTCATCCTCAGTGGAGCCTGCGGATAGGAGGGGTGTGGGGTCAGCACACCGCTCTCCCGGTCGTTATGATGGTATTCTTGACCGAAGCCGCTACTATTTGGTCGAGTAGCTCCTCAATTGGCATCACGAGGCTGAGTGCACCCCGTAAAATGGCAACAGCGCATGGCGGCCTGGATGGTCATCCATCCAAATGCCGACCACGCCCGACAGCGCTTAACTTCGGTAATCTCACGGGAACCGGCGTATCCACTGCGGCAAGGCCGTTGCCTGAATCGAAAAAGGAAACAAAATTCTTCTGAAAATTCAACAAAAGTTTAACTTCTTCTTCAACCGTCCAGATCCAAAGAACAAAATTTGTCAGTTCCTAGCAGGAAACTCAAACAACACTTGGAAAAAAAATACGAAGTCACTACCCTAGCGCGTTATATGTCCTGCCTCGGTTTTGAGCTAAAGTTTGTGTTCAGCATGGGATAAGAAAATTTGTCTGATTTTAGTAGCTGTGAGGAGTGTCCCCGCGGTGAGGCGTCATGTCACGAATCGCGTGGCCCCTCCTCGGGCATGGGTATGTGTGTTGTACTTAGCGTAAGTTAGTTTAACTAGTGTGTAAGCCTAGGGACTGATGACCTCAGCAATTTTATACCTTAGGAATTCACACACGTTTGAACATTTTGATTTCAGTAGTCACCACTGAAAACTTCTTCAAGTTCGAAAGTGTCGTGTTGAACAGGACCCATTCCCAGAAGTGCAGCGCAGAGGTCAGATGGTGACAGCGGTGAGTGGCGGACAAGGTGATGGTGGATGGTGGATGAACTGCCGGTTGCGGCCAGAGTGCGGTAGTTTAAATGCTGACGCTCGCAGACAGCCGACTGTCGGCGTTTTATGGAGGGCGCACCACAGCGATCCTCTCCCCCACCCTCATCCCCTCAGGATGAAGGTGTCGAAAAAACGGTAGGCGTCGGAGCCCTCGACAATGTCCATATACTACGAGCCCAGGGAGGAAGACCCTGGGTGTGTATCGACGTCCAAAGGCATGGCTGGTTGGTGCTCTGTGACCCATTGGCATGTCTCCTCCCAGGATGACACGTCACCAGCCGCAGATGGCAAAGGAGGATTTGTAACACATGCTGAAGGTAGACTGTTACTTGGTTGTGTGGCACCTCTTCTCTGACGAATCTGATGCCGCTGATGGCTGGACCCATCAGCACACTCAAATCTCCACCGTGGTGAAGCCCAGGAGGCACTGAACGGTGACAAGCATCCACCTTGGCTTACCTCTGGTGTACACATTGACCCAGACAGGATGGTGGGTGGCGTAATGATGGTGCTAAGGGTGGAAGTCGGGAGTAGTCAGAAGCTTGGGATGCATGATTGATAACTGGGACCGCAGAGGGCGACTGTGTAGGGCTCATGGGAATGGCCCCTGTAGGAAGATAAGAATAAGGACAAGGTGTCTGCAACAGAATGGTGTTGACAGCGTTTGGCCATCTGGGTTATAAAAGACCAGCTCAAATGTTTGTCAGGGCCATCAGATTCTGCATGGAAAGGAACTGCAAATATCAAGGAGATTTCATTAACTGTCCAAAACTCTTTGAATTCTACAGACGTAAACTGAGGGCCTTTGTCGTTCACAATGGTTTCAGGGAATCCTTCTGATGAACAAATTCGAGCTAATACTTGGAGGTGGTGGTGGTAAATGACATGTGAGCAACATAAGGAAAGATGGAACCAGCGTCTGCCACTATGAACCATGAGGACCCCACGTAGGGTTCAGCAAAATTAAGATGTAACCTGGACCACAGGGTGGAAAGTGTTGGCCAAGGAAATCATCTGCACACAAAGGTAACCTACTGGCTCTGGCAGCTCATGCATGCTGAGACCATGGTAGAGATCTTTGCGTCCATCCCTCTTTCATAGGATCACTTTTGGAATTTTGTGTACATTTTTGACATATGTCGGTAAAAGATTTGTTGAAACTGCTACTAACAGCTAAACGATCTTTTGTCATGTTATTGTTTACTTTGAGCTTTGGGCTTTTGCTATTATTGTCTGGCAATTTTCATGTTTCTTTGTTAATTTATCTTCCATGTGCTCCTGACTCTGTTCTATTGTCTGAGCAATCATGTTACCCACAAAAAAAAATTGCAGCTTTAAGGGACTTATTGTAAGACTTTTTGTAAGCTTTATAATATTAATCGAAATGGTTCGGTTTGTGTGGATCATTGGTAATAGTATAAAGATGTTTTAGCTTTTTACAGGATACAAGCAACCCCTTCTTCAGCCATAGCATAGGCCCTCCCTTTTTCTTCACTGTCCTTGTTTTGCTTGGTAGGCACTCTTCCATAGATTTTAAGTAACTATCCAGTAAAACGTTATATTTATCATTTGTGCTACAGAAAAGGCACATATGTGGTCAATTTTCATTTCCCACTTTCTTCTTTAGAAGTTCTACGCTACAAATGTTAATTCTCTCTAAGAAAAATAGAAGCGAGTATCTACGTTCACAGCTTCATTCATAGTTAAAGACTGTGAATTGTGATTTGATAAACTCATTTCATTTATGAGGCATCTACTGGAGTCAATATTTGTAATTATAAATCCAATGGCAGATTGAGTGTTCTTGGATATTCTCGTAAAACTCTTAATAGTATTGTCACATAGAAGAAGGTGTAGTTAGATGAATGACGAACAATTAACTTCACTTAACGAAGGTTTATTCAGCACGTGCATATACAAGAGCGCGGAGCGAACTGCCTCCTGCTAGAACACATACAATATATAGACAGCTACAGAACTTTCCAGAACAATGATTCTTGACATTTGTCGATACTTCTAGGATGTACTTATATCGAATTGATATTAGAATTGTACAGTCCAGGTGAGTTTTGAACTCATGACCCACCATGCAACAGTTTAGTATCATAACCACTACACCACGGTGCTACTCAGCTTCTTCTGCAACATTGCTCCCTCCTTAAGTAAACAGCATCTCGGTGTTACATCCTCCTAGTCCGGGAACGAGTCATCGGTCCTGCATACTCCGACTCCCGATGACTGATTCTCGCCCTGGCGGTGATCTTCTTAGAACTTCTTTTGCCGCTACGCTCTTCGTTACCTTTCCGCTTGTTACCTGTCGCTGAGCTTCGAATTTACCCTGGGCTACAGGATCCTTATATGGCTTCATTCAAAGGACGTGGACTGTATTCTGACGTGTCGTCGTCTTTTGTCGGGGTCGAAATCTTCAACTTCATAAGTACCATCAGACAACTGTCTTAGAACCTTAAAAGGTGCAAAGTAGCGCCTGAGGAGATCCTCAGAGAGACCAACTTTCCGAACAGGAGTTAAGATCCAGACGAGGTCACCAGGCTAGTAGACAACAGGGCAGTGGCTCGCGTCATACCTTCGACGATCGTGTTCTTGAGCCTGCAGCATGCGGAGTCGAGCTAACTGCCAAGCTTCCTCAGCTCTGGTTAACACCTGGCCGATGTAGTCGTCGTCCACATCAGGATGTAACGGAAACACAGTGTCCATCGTCGTAGTCGCCTCACGCCCATGCACCAGGAAAAATGGCGTAAATCCTGTGTTATCTTGTGTGGCGGTGTTGTAGGCAAACGTCACGAAAGGTAGCTCTGCTCAACACTGATGAACATTGATAGCCAAGGTTTTATTGAGGCGTTCAGTAAGCCCATTAGTTTGCGGATGGTAGGCAGTCGTCATGTGATAAGTAATGTTGCACCAACGGTTTATCTCTGTCACAAGATTCGATTGAGAAACTTTCCCTCGATCCGTAATTAACGACCTTGGGGCACTGTGTTTTAATACAATGTCTTCCACGATGAATTTGGCTACCTCGAATGCTTCGGCTGCCTCCACGGCTTTTGTAATGGCATAGCGTGTCAGATAATCAAAAATGGCTCTGAGCACTATTCGACTTAACTTCTGAGGTCATCAGTCGCCTAGAACTTAGAACTAATTAAACCTAACTAACGAAAGGACATCACACACATCCATGCCCGTGGCAGGATTCGAACCTGCGACCGTAGCGGTCGCTCGGCTCCAGCTGTAGCGCCTAGAACCGCACGGCCACTCCGGCCGGCTCAGATAATCAGCGCAAACAATAATACACCTATTGCCACTAGCAGACGTTGAAAATCGTCCGAGGAGGTCAATCCCAACACGCTGGAAAGGCGTTTCGGCTGGTGGAAGTGGTATGTGTCGGCCAGGTGGTTTCTGACGAACTGTCTTTCTCCTCTGGCACTCTCGACAGTGCGACACATAGTGACGGACACTCCTGAATAAACCTGGACAGGAAAATCTCTTGCGGATTCTATCGTATGTCTTAATAAATCCTAAACGTCCGGCCTCAGGTGTGTCATGGAATTTCTCTAGAACATCTAAGCGCAAGTGTTTAGGAAACACTCTTTCCAAACGGATCAAAGTTTTTCTTGCAAAGTAATCCATTAACTAGATTAAATTGGCCTTTCACATCCTCTGACCAATTTGAGGCAAGCATAATTTGAGATATCTTGGCGTCCTTCTTCTGCTCAGCAGAGAGATCCTGGAGTGCAGCGAGACAGTCACTATCTTCATCAAAGTCTTGATGGTCTTGCACAGGGTTTCTTGAGAGACAGTCGGCATCTTGGTGTTTTCTTCCACTTTTGTACACTATGGTAATGTCATACTCTTCAAGACGTAGTGCCCACCTGGCGAGTCGTCGTGTTGCATCCTTAAGACCCGTCAACCAACAAAGTGAATGGCCTTCCATAGAGATTTTGTAGAAATTTACACATGGCTCAGATCACAGCAAGAGAGTCTCTTTCTGTAGTTGAGTAGTTTCTCTCGGCTTTTGTAAGTGTCCTAGAAGCATAGGCTATAACCTTCTCTTTTCCATCCGAAATTTGCACCAGAACAGCACCGATCCCATACCCGCTGGCATCTGTGTGTAGTTTTGTAGGTGCTCTCTCATCATACACACCAAGTACAACGTCAGTGGTCAGAGCTTTTCGCAGCACATCGAAAGAATCTTGTTGAGCAACACCCTAGATAAATTAAGCATAGGCTTTTAACAAATCTTAGAGTGGCCTGGTTTTGATACAAAAGTCTTTGATAAAACGACGATAATAAGAACATAATCCTAGGATGCTTCTCACATCTCTAATTCTTTTAGGAATAGGAAATTCCGTTATAGATCTCACCTTTTCTGGGTCTGTCCGCACACCTTCGTTTGACAAAAGGTGTCCAAGTACGTATTTTGATTTATTTTGCTCCAAAGAGAAACTTTCTTGGATTAAGTTTCAGTCCACCTTGTTGGAGACACTTAGGAACGGCCCTCAGTCTTTTTATATGTCCTTCAAATGTCTCTGAGAACACTATAATGTCATCTAAATAACAAAGGCACATCGTCCACTTCAGGTGCCTTAGAAGATTATCCATCATCGATTCAAATGTTGCTGGTGCATTACACAAACCGAACGGCATTACCTTAAACTCATACAGGCCGTGAGGGGTGATGAATGCAGTTTTCTCACGATCAGCCTCATCTACTTCAGTTTGCCAGTATCCCGAGTACATATCGATGGTTGAGAAAAACTTAGCCCCCTTCAGTCTAGTGTATCGTCAATTCATGGAAGAGGTTCAAATGGTTCAAATGGCTCTGAGCACTATGGGACTTAACATCTATGGTCATCAGTCCCCTAGAACTTAGAACTACTTAAACCTAACTAACCTAAGGACAGCACACAACACCCAGTCATCACGAGACAGAGAAAATCCCTGACCCCGCCGGGAATCGAACCCGGGAACCCGGGCGTGGGAAGCGAGAACGCTACCGCACGACCACGAGCTGCGGACCATGGAAGAGGGCAAATGTCCTCTTTAGTTACCTTATTCAGCTTCCTGTAATCAACACAAAGGCGCCAACTGCCATACCTCTTCCTGACGAAGACCACTGGTGATGACCATGGGCTCTGCAAAGGATGAATGATGTCATTCTTCATCATTTTCTCTTCCTCGTCGCGGATTATTCGACGTTCTGTTGCTGACACACGGTATGCCCTCTGGCTTATTGGTTGATGGTCTCCAGTGCTAATCCGGTCCTTCACCGTCGATTTGTCTAATTTGCTCTTCACCTGTGTATTGAAGCATTCAGAGAACTCTCGAGTAATGGCAAGTAGCTTCTTCTGTTGTTCCTCGGTGAGATCTGGTGATAGTTGAGCTAGAAGATCTTGTCTCGTTGTAACAGCGCTAATTTTGTCCACAGACTCGGCATAGCAGGTTTCTATGACGCTCAGCTGTTCTTCAATTAACGTCTCAGCGTTTGCTATGCACATGCGTCTTGGAAGGAACTGAGGTTCTCGGCGACAGTTAACTATCCACAATTCACCGAATCCGTTATTAAGCGAGACGACAGAGGCTGGGATGACCAAGTTATTCTTCAGTGGTATGCTTCTCTTACATTCCACTACAAGATCCATCGGTTGATGCATGGCATGATTTATGACAGAGCGCTGACTGCAGGAATGATAACTTCATCCAGCACACATAGTCTCCACACACTCGGATGCGTATCTTCCTGTCCACAGTATCTCATCTCGTCTAGCATAATCTTCGAGCGACCACAATCTATAATTGCCTGAGAAGCTTTCAAAAAGTCCCATCCGATAATGACGTCATGACTACACTCTTGTAAGACGATGAATTGTAAGGGCTGTGCATGGCCACTTATACCAATACGAATGGTACATCTTCCTGTAGATTTTACATATTTCCCATTAGCCACTCTTAGCAGAGATGTTTTGCTGTCGACGAATACGGTTTTCTGCAACTGGCGACGGTACTTCTCCGAAATGACTGAATATGATGCTCCAGAGTCCACAAGAACTTGGGCTGATCGGCCATCCATGAGAATATCGACGTAGTTTCCTATCATTTTTGTAGTGATCGACGGCGGATGATTTTTCTCTTCCGTGGCCTCACCTCCAAGGAAGGTCTCACCCTTTAGTTTTCCAGGTTGCAGGGGCTAGGTGATCGGCTGGAGATTCTAAACGGCGATGGAAACCTTGATCGGCGTGTTGGGGAGCTTCCTCTCCAGTGGTTAGCTTGCGGCTATGGTGACCTACGACGTCCTGCACCCATATCTTCTTGTTCACCTTCGTCGTCCCGGAGTTGGCGTCGGCTAAGATCGGTCTGCTGTCTTCTGGCGAGGGAGTCATCAAATATCCGCTGCTTTTCTCGACATGTCCCGGTCGTCCGCAGTGGAAACATATTGGTTGGTTATCCTGGGTCCTCCAGACGTCAGTCTTCCTTGGTTCAAATGGTTCAAATGGCCTTGAGCACTATGGGACTTAACTTCTGAGGTCATCAGTCCCCTAGAACTTAGAACTACTTAAAGCTAACGAACCTAAGGACATCACACACATCCATGCCCGAGGCAGGGTTCGAACCTGCGACCGTACCGGTCGCGCGGTTCCAGACTGTAGCGCCTAGAACCACTCGACCACTAAGGCCGGCTCTTCTTGGTGCTCAATAGGTTCCTCAAGCAGCATTGTAGGAACGTAACTCCGCTGGGACTCGACTTTTTCGCCGTTTTAAAGGGAAATGTCACTCCTGACAACAAGATACAGGTCGTCTAACAGATACATCTCATTATAACAGTATGTAATTGACATCAATGTGTCGTAAAATTACAGAATATGTTTTATGCTCGCAAATTATGACTTTTTGTAGTATGAAAATAGATCTCTATGAAAATCATTCTGGATTCCACAGAGATCTTGCAAAAGTTAGTTAGTTAGTGACATGTTCCACATACCATTTGAACGATTCTTTTGTTGAAATGACATGAAACGAGACAGTTTACAGGATATGTATGCATGATAAGTGTTAACTTTAATGAACACATTATTGTTGTTAGTCCTACTCATTCAACTATACTTAAATATGTTTTTTTCTTACTGCCTACCAGTTTTTAAGTAGAAATTAATGAGTAAAATAGATGGAGTTGTGCAGGTTGAAATAAATTTAAGTTAGATTTTAAACTTGCTTCGCTACCTGTCATCATTTTATGTTATTGGGAAAATGATAAAAAGATTTTCCTACATATTGAACTTCTCTCTGAGCCACAGACAGCTCTAATAATGGGTAATAAAGATCATTTTTCCTTCTAGCCCTATAGATACGTACATTTCTGTTCTTCTCAAATTTTGATGGATTATTTATGACGAATTTCATTAGCAAATATGTGTATTGTGGTGACACAGTGAAAATGAGTAACTCCTTAAAGAGGTACCTACATGATATCTGTTAGTGAACACCACATATGATTCTTCCTTCTCGCTTTTGTGCAATCAATACTTTCTTTCTAACTGATGAGTTATCACAGAAAATTATTCTGTATGACAATAGTGCACAGAACTATGCAAAATATGTAAGGAGATTGATACATTTTTTTCGAAGGTTAGCAATAGTACAAAGAGCAAAAGTAGCAGAACTTAACTGTTTGAGAAGCTCAGTAATATGCTTCTTCCAGTTCATGTTTTCATAAATATATGCACCCAAATTGATTTGGCGATTTTTACCCTATTTACTGTTGCCTGCACATGTGCCACATCGGTTGTTGGTATGACTCTATTTATTGTACAGAAATGAACATAGTGTTTAGGGAGAGTACATTTTTAGAGAACCACTTAATAATTCTTTGGAAAATATCATTTGCTTTCTCTGTAATGAGACTTATTATAATACTAGTATCATCTGAAAAAAGTAGAAATGAAATTGAACAGTGTGGAACTCCCTTTGTGATCTTCTTTTTCCCTCAGTCACTAAATTTTTCTACATTTCTAACATTGTCTGAATTATATGGCACAACTCTTTGCATTCTATTTGGCAAGTGTGATTCAAACCAGATGTGTGTAAAGACATCAGTTCCATAAAACTTGACTTTTGCTAAGAGAGTAACATGATCTACACAATCAAATGCCTTGGAAAGTCCACACAAAATACCAGCTGACGATATTTTACTATTTAAGGCTTCTGCTATTCGATACAGGTTCACTCAGCATTTGTACATGTAATAGACTTTGTCAGTACATTTACTCAGATTCAGATTCCTTATTCGCCATTCATTATATTAGTTACTGTTCACACTGCATGCACAAATAATTTCAGGTATATTAACCTGTTGTACAGAATTGTAATCACAATCCTAAAACTCAATTCCTACACTACTTTTATCCACGAATTTTCTTAAACAGTAGAATAGATTGTTTATTATCCATTTATACAACTTACTTTTAAAATTATTGAAAGGTCTATTGATTGCAGAATGTGGCAATCTATTAAAAAATTTCAAACATTTCACTTTGTGAGAGTTGCTTGTTTTTGTCAGTCTATACCTAGGAATGTCAATACACTTCTTGTTTCTGGTGTCATGACGATGTTTGTTCTCTCTGGTGTCAAAATCTGCTAAGTTGTTTTTTGTGTATCTAAATGATACATAGACATAAAGATTTATCACTGTCATTATTTTGGTCTTAACGAATAAAGGGGAGCAGTGTTCCCTTGGACCAACCTTACACATTATTTGTAGCTCCTTTTTCTGAATCAGTGACATGTCACTGTCGTGTCTTGAGTGACCTCATAGGATATGTGAGTCCAGAGTAAGCTAACATAAGATATTAGTTTCTCACTGGATCAGATAATTTCCATACAAGAAAGGACACCCTTGATATCTTTCTGTAGATGTGATTAATATTAATATAGGGTTGTCAGTTTATTTTGGAATCAATATTGGCTAGTCCCAGCAGCAGGTGCTGAGTTTTCTCTGAATTTCACAGCAATTTATTAGGTGAGAACCAGTTTAGTTATTAATATTACAAAATACCTGTTGACATTATTTATGTTTTCGTATTTGGTATTTCTAAAAATTTCTCTAAATAATAAAATGGGTTTACTAGCAAGAAGCTGCGTAGTTTTTCCTTAAATGATTTGACTGGTATGCTTATGACATGTTTAATGGTTAGTTATACATTTTGATTGACACATAGGTATGACTATTGTTTTTGCTAGTCTATTTTCTGGCAAGAGCAGAGCAGTACTCATTTTAGGATTATAATCATGTCCTTGATTTGTTATACTTAAATTTGGTAGTTAAATGAGTGTGTAACCAACACTTTCTAGAATATATAAATTAATGAGAAAAGGCTTGCAATGAGTTCTGCTATCTTTTCTTGCCATTAATCTATTTAGGCCTACTTTCTTCTGAATTAAAGGAATTTCTTTTTTTTCTGTTTACCCAGAATACTAATCTGTATCACAAAATAGATTGAAAACAGACAAAATATGCTTTTTTTGCATATCCACAGGTGACACATCACATGAGTCTCATCAGCCAGTATAGTATTCTTAATAACCTAACTGTTAGTTGTTCTGCATGGGTGCTACGTATCAGTTTGTTGTCAAGATAAATGCCTAAAAATTTTACATTTTGTTTTTCTATTTTTGCAGACTTTGATAGACTGAACTATATATTCTGTGTCTTATTTACATTTAACAGTAAACTATTTGCACTGAAGCAGTATGCTGCACTTTCTTTCACCAAATTAATTCTTTTGGCAAGGTATTCAGATACATAGTTTACAAACAGAAAAGTAGTATCACCTGCGCACATATATGTCGTTACATTTGTATTACCCGGTAAGCAATCTGTCTGTGCCAGGTATAGAAGAGGTTCTGTGACATTCCATGTTGAACTTCCAAGTGTGTTTGATAACTGACCACCTGAACTCACCACCTGCTTTGTTTTACTGAGATATGATTTCATTAATTTTAGACTATTGCTACAAATTCTACAGTATTCTAGTTTGGAGAGGAGAACATGGTGATCAACACAATCAGAGGCCTTACTCAGATCACAGAGCTGTGTATGAGTATGCTCCTCAAAGGATGATACAATGTCTCTAAATAATAGTTCTACAGCTTGTGCACATGATCTTTCTTGTCTGTAACCAAACTGTGACATACTTAATGTCTTGTTCAGTTCTAGGCGTGCATACATTTGTCTATACATGGTGCTCTGAAAGACTATGGCTAGTACTGGGGTTAGTGAAACTGATCTGTAGTTCGCAGGTTTAGATTTAATTCCCTTCTTAAAAACTGGAGTCACCTTAGATAATTTGAGCAAAGCTTCTGAAGAAGTTTATAGAATATGTTAATGGAGCTACAATTTAATATATTATTTCTTTCAGTGGGTTGTTTGACATATTACAAATATCTGAACTAAATAAATTTTTCAAGTCTTTGACCATTTCAAGAATATCCCCTTTGTTTACCTTCTTGAAGCTGCTTAATGAAGGCCCAGCCTGATAATGATTCAAGTTTGTGTTCTTAATGTAATCCATATATGTTTCGTTGGATTTTTTATTAACTTTTTGATTTCCTCTGCACAACTTAAAAAAGAATGTATCTGCTGGTGCTGGAACCGTGTTATCAGCGTTTCTGACTGCACCTGTAATGTTGTTAATTACTTACCAGGTTTGCTTTGCATTGGTTTTTACTGTTTTTTAAAAATAGTGTTGGATCTTTGTATAGCGAAACAATTACACTTTCTTGTACAGTTGCTTGCTAGTTTTTTGCAAATACTTAATTTCATTAGAAAAATTGACTTGGCTTAGATCTATTTAACAGCAGCAGTTTCGATTCTCACATTCTTGGGTGTAACATGGTTTCCCTTTTCTAGTTAAATGTTTTTCTCTTTGGAACAAGATCATTATTTAAGACAATAGGCTAGTGGATTTTGAATTAACCTAACAGAAATTGTGCTGCCATAGGATATTCAATAACTTTTGTTTACACTAGTTTTGTTACAACTTACATCAAAATTTGAATTTATGCCTACCCCATTATTGTTGCACATCCTTTCCTCTTTGTTACATAGCAGAATACTGATTATGATTCTAATTTTTGTGTTGATTCTTTTGTTTACATTGTTGTTGTTTTCACTGCTGTTGCTTCTGTTGTTGTTGGTGGTGGTGCTGATGGTATTGGTGTTGAAGCTGCTTCTAGTGTTGTTGCTGCTGTTAGATTTTAGTTCTGATACTGGTACTGCTTTCAGTGCTTCAGAAATTTGTTAGACCCTAATGATTCCTTCCAGTAATTTTTGTGTCACAAGTTGATTACCTAAGTTGTTCAGATGGAGCCCATGTGAAGTGTGAAATCTTTGACCCACTTCATAAATACCAGGAACGCAAACATTTCTGAATTGTTTGCATATATTTGAAAAACGCTTCTTGGCAGCAGTAATCTCTTCATTTACGTAAGACCAAGGCAGTAAATCGTGGTGGTACGGTACAATTACAAAGATCAGGTTTGTGTGAGATATGACCAAGGTGCCTGTCTAATTCCCATCAAGCTACTAAGGTTTCATTCTTATATACATCGTTAGAACCGCCAAACAGTGCTACAAAGTCGTTTGAAGTTAACTTGATAATTTCTTCAGTGTGAACATTCTTGCATAACTGGCGGACTTTACACCCAACAGTTCTTAATTGTCTCTGATAGGCAGGCACCAGGCTTAGCCAAACTTGTTGATTTCGCAACTGATGTTTCGTTAACAAGCGAGGCGACTCCCCATCCATTGTTCTTTCTCAGTCTATTCTTGCAGGACTTCAAAGGAGTTTTCTTGCACAAACTTTACTTCATTACACTCGCTACTTTTAATATTTGCACATCTTACATACTCTTTTTAAGAATCGCTTTCCTCCACTTTTTGTACTTAAAATCGCCACATTTCCATTTGATACCAAAGTCCTCGTAATTTTTCATTGAGGGATCCACTTGCCCACAACTAAAACGAAATATTCTGTTGCGCTGCTCACACCTTATTCCAGATTTCACAGTTTTATAATATTTTTTTTTACAAAGATCAGCTTCCAAAGCTATTTTTTTAAGTGATGCACTGTCCACTTTCTTACTTTGTTTGTTGCATGTACCATGCTGTCTCACTTTACTTTCTTCTTGCTACTTATATGAAAGTCTGCTTGAAGCTTATGTTTTAAGTTGAGGAGCACGTTTATTAACATCGCACCGAACTCGCAAATGCAATCTGTATTTGTTAGTTCTTGGCCTAAGTCATAGTCACATGTCGCACATACCCAGAATTTTTGCTTTAGGTCAGCACTCATGCACCTACTGTGGCATGTTACCTTGCATTTAAAGCACATAACACTCTTCTTCACTCATTTTTTTTTTTTTACAAGAGCGAAAGTTTTCTTGTGTTTCTCACGATTGTTAATAGTCAGATCTACTGGCTGAGGTCCCGAGGTAACAGTCTTTATATTTTTACTTGCATTTTTCTATCACTTTTGATGTAATATAACTTGTAATATATGTATTGTCGCTGTAAGTGACAAGCTTTTTGCAGCAACGACACTTTTTCTCGTCACTTTCGTCGTTTTAACTGAACTTCCGAAATTGCAATTTACAAACGACGCCATCTTGAAAACAGTGTGAATGTATAACTAGCATTCCCAGTCGAGCAACTCTTCTAGAATGTTAAGTACATTGTTTCCACTTTAGTGTGAGACTACTCTTGTGTACGCTACTTTTTCGGCTGTTTTGGAAAAAATATTTGAGTAAGGAAATTAGACGATAATTGTTTTAGAAAAAGATGTCAGTAAGGAAAGTAGACGACAATTGTTGATGTCTGCCTTGTCACATTTCTTATGAAGTAGTTAAATAATAGTAGTAGTAATAGTAGTAATAAGAGCCACTTATACAATCTCCGGTTAGTGGTCGGTTAAGCTCTATTCCCGAAATAGCGCGAGAAACGCATTGTACGATCCCGGAATAACGCCTAACCGGAGAATAAACTCGAGATAACTTAACTGGCGATTTTTAGCCGTTTATGGAGCTTAACTGGGGAATATCTTTTCAAGATGGCAGGGATAGTGACAGATGCAGTCGACAATGGTGAGATTTTGGCTGAACTGTTCAGGCTGATATGTGAGAAACTAGAGCATATGACGGACAAGTGAAACTATTTCCGTCTTTTCTTAAGTAATACTGTTTATTTGTAGTAATACGCATTCGGTTTCAGTACCTCGTAAATTCCAACGTGTTACTTATGTAAATCAGGCACATTAAAATGACGATTTATACAAAAACAACCTTCTTCACTGGCATGTTTTACAACTGCTTCAGGAGCAAAAAGGACTGTTTCGTTTTATTTAACAGACAGTGGTATAATAGACTTAACCAAATCGAAGAACCACACCAATTATATGTACACTTTGCATTAACAGTTTTTTTCTGTTTTTGATGAAACATCGATTTTTCGTGTTGCAAAACGTTTTGACAAAATAGTAGTCTCCCAATTTCATCAATTGCAGAAAATGCTGTTCTACTCTGTTTTCTATTGGGAATGTCCTTTTTTGTAAACATCACAGTAGTGTCAAAACACATTTCCACTTTCCATTGAAAATATTAGGATTACAGGCCCATTAATGAGCAAGAAGATTGTCTCCCACCTACCATTACTTACTGAAGCCAGTGAACTACTTTTTTCTTACTCAGGCTAAGTTTAACACAGTGAGGTTAAAAGAACAGTAATATTTTCTTTTTAAAGTGGTGCTTCCCCAGCTACAGAGTGTAGCTGTTGTTTCTCTGTTACCAGTATTATCCACATAATCCCACCCATATTTATCATAAAATAATAGCTGTTTTTGGATGCTATAATAACAGAACAGGAATCTCGTTATACACATAGTTGTAGCCTGTGGAAGGAGACTCTGGAATGCTATGTTTTTAAATTTCTTTGAATATCAAGTTATTCTCAGTGTTCTTCTTTATGTCAAACTGCAGCTAGTAGAACATAAATTAAAATATATTGTACTCATGTGAAGTACCATTTTCCTGAAATTGATGGCTTATTATGATGGCTTAATGTAACAAAAAGTTTGATAGCACAGTAATGTTTCTTGTTCACTCAGACAAATCTATAACAAAAAATATTGTTCACTTTTATAACCCATTGGGACAGTAACTTTCCATTTTTAGTGAATGCTTCAGAGTAACAAAATAGTCCATCACATAGCATTATTCCCTTAAACATGTAAATTATTTATGTTTAATCAAGCTAAGTTTAACACAGTGAAATTAATAGGAAAGCAGTTTTTTAAAAAAAAAAAAAGAAAACTGTAGCAGACAGCTGTTGCAATTCTCAGTTATTATGTTATCCCCATAACCACATACATATTTATCTCTCTGTGACAAGAACATAGGTACTTTTCATTCAGTTAACAGGGATCTTTAGTTATTGGATCTACATAATCATGACAGTGGAAGGCGTGGCTGCACATTACTTTTTTAAACTTATCTTGAATTGTTTCATGTCATTCTCTCGTTCCTTTCAGAAATGGCTCTGTTCTACCAATGAACCAGATACTACAGACTTTCAAATATTTTGCCTCTTGTGATTTCTGTCTGTCCATTGGAGTCTTTATTGGTATTGTCAAGGGGGCGGGAAGCATGATTATTAAAATGATGTATATGACACTGGACAACATTCACAAGAGACAGTTTTTTACTTATTTCAGTTCTCTGCTGTAATTAAAAGAAAAGAAACAAAAGTAGATGGCCTCGGGCATGGGTGTGTGTGTTTGTCCTTAGGGTTTTTGATGATGTTTGGTTTGTGGGGCGCTCAACTGCGCGGTTATCAGCGCCCGTACAATTTCCCAACCTTTGCTCAGTCCAATTTCGCCACTTTCCTGGATGATGATGAAATGATGAGGACAACACAAACACCCAGTCATCTCGAGGCAGGTGAAAATCCCTGACCCCGCCGGGAATCGAACCCGGGACCCCGTGCTCGGGAAGCGAGAACGCTACCGCGAGACCACGAGCGGCGGACTTGTCCTTAGGATAATTTAGGTTAAGTAGTGTGTAAGCTTAGGGACTGATGACCTTAGCAGTTAAATCTCATAAGATTTCACACACATATCAACATTTTTTGGAAAGTACATGGATTAATATATTTTTTTCTTAAATCACTTGTATTAATTTATATTTTCTTGTCTAATTTCTGAGCTTTATGATCCTTTTTTAACCAATACAGTTCTTTTTCCCTTCTTTTGTTTTTGCAAGGTATTTTTGAAGCAGTACCATCAGCAACTCTGCCAATTCTTTCACATTTTTTATTCTGAAAACAAAACTGACAGTTCTAAGCTGAAATGACAAGAAAAGAAGGAAGAACATAGTGAAGATGCCAGGACTCTGGTTACTTCCCGTTCCCCTCCCAGATTACATACAAGCACTAGAGGTGATTGCACAACCCAAAATTATGTATGAAACAGTTTCACAGCCATTTATGGTGAGATACAATAACAGCAGCCTCCAGTTTTGTATATCTAGTAACTACATTTTCACTCCAAGACTATAAAAACCATAATGGAGGCTTGTTGTAAATCTTGGCATCTTATTCTTCACATATACCCTGACTATAATTAATAATTATCACATCATAGAAACATGATTTATATATGCCCAAGAACTGCTAAAGTAAAAACACCAATAGTGTTCAGTAATTTAGCAGAGTTATTTTCTGTATAACCCACTACTTATTTTTCAGAATTCTATTTGAAATTCCATCAATTGTACATGAGCTTCTGCTTTTTGTAATTGTATTAATTTCAGTGAAGGATGTTGGTGCTACTTCTAGTTGCTTATAATTTTGTGAAATCACGTATTTAATACATTCTCTTACTTCTTCAACTGAACCATTTAATCCTATATTTGCTGTTATGTTAAGAAAGTAATTGTTAAATGTACTTGCAACTTGTGAATTGTTATTTAGTTTAATTGTTATGGAATCTTGTACACTGACTGGCAGTCCTTTTTTCATTTGACAGTGTCTCATATTGTTTTAGTATTACTATCAGCATTATTTATTTCTGTCAGGATATGCATACTTCTGCACACTGACTTTCTTTAAGATACTACAGTATTTTTTCTAGAATGCAAGTAGGTCCTAATGTCAGATCTTGACTTCTCTGGCGTTTGTATAAATTTCCCTCTTCTTCTTATATGAGACTTTAATTTTCTTTGTTATCCATGGCTTACTTGTTCTTATTTTGTTTATTGTTTTGTTTTTAGGAGAGCAATTTTCAAATATAGGCACAAATTTGGTATGGAATAAACTGAATTTGATGTTACCATCTCTTTCTACATATATCTCAGTCCATACTACCCCTTTTAACTTGCTCTGGAAACACTGTATCCTACTGTCACTAATAAGCCTTAGTGCTTTGTATTAACCTGCATCAGGGTTGTAAGGAGCCATGCTGTTTATATCTATTAATTTGTGCCATGATCAGATTGTCCATTAACAACTGGGTATACATTAATTGTCTCAGCTTGGACACTGTTTATAAAAATGTTATGAATAAGTGTCCTTCTATTTTGCTGTACATGAGTCTGAAAATTGGCTACCGAAATTAGAGTGAAACACACAAATAATAATTTTAGTTCATTTTTCCTGTCCGCATCTTGTAAGAAATTTACATTGAAATTTTCACAAATTACTAACTATTTCCTCTTGTAAACAGTTAGCTCACTAATAGACATAGATTTCTCATAAAGAGCTGAAAGTTTTCTAGAGGTGATTTGCAGACTGTTACAATTATCAGAGAAGTTTTCTTGAGTAACTACTCACAACAACATGCTTCTAGGTCCTGTGCAACACAAAAAATATTTGTTTCAATATTTTTGAGTTTGTGTCAAACTTTAATATATGTTGCATCTCCTCCTCTTCCTATATTAGCTCTACACAGAAACAAAGCCAGTCTATAATACATGATATTTAACTTTTCCATCTCTGTGATTACACGGTCTTCAGAGAGCCATAGATACATCTTCTGAAATATAATAAGCTCATCTATCTTGGTTTTAAATCCTCTAATGTTCTAATGAAACAAATTAGTATTATTTTTCCTGAGCCTGTTACACGTATTATGGTCTTGTACTGTTCTAATTTCTGTCAATACTCTCTGCCTGTAACCCTACTCTAACGAAAAACTTGTGTCCCTCTGATTCCAGTAAAGGAATTTTGTCTTGTCTGCTTCGGCTTCGGCTGTGGTAATGGATGTAAGTATCCACTGTTTCATTGCCTTTATCTTAATTTCTTTTTATTGGAGAAAAATGAGCTGTTCAGGTATTTTTAAAAAAATCCTAAAAGTCTGATATATTAATTGAACTTCCAAGGTATTATCAATCACCACTTTTTTTGGCAGTCGACAACATTTTCGATAACTATCGAATCGATCGATATGTGTGTTAGTGTTACGTGTCGTGTATCATTGCGTTGGTTTAGTAACATCTGAGATATGTTGATTGTGTAGTTGCCGGTGTGTGTTTATGTGTAAGCTATGTGAGACTAAAGTGACAGGTGTCCGGCAGGTATTGTTGCAGAAGACGGAGAAAAGATATGGGTGCAGTCAATGGCGGCGATGAAAGATATTTCGAAGGATGCGGGCGAGAAGGTCCTGTAAGATGTATTTTCTTCAGTGAATTTCATCCTACTGCTGGGCCAAAAATAACATGTCAGGTTTGTTGATCAGTTGTATGTTTCAGCATGCGTTTGTTACTTTATAATCCAAGGTGATTATGGTACTGTAAGATATATTGTGTCATTTGTTTGACAAAATCGAATCTGACAACCGTCACCACACACGAATTACAGTGGTAAATTGTTGTAGATAAATACATCCGTTGTGATTCATAATTACAAGCCTCGTTACCGCTGGATGTAATTGTAAGTTGTTGGTGATAAAACTTTCTGTTCATAGCCGATAAACAGCCCTGTATGCGGTGTTCATGTTACAACCCTTTTATTTTCTTGGTTTTCCTGTGTAGCTTAAGGGCTGTCCTATGCAAGATGATCATCTGCTCAAGCTAATGCATTTGGTCCATTGGAAAAACATTTCGTATGAAAATCATTCTCAACCTGGGAACATCGTTTGGTATGAAGATCGCTAAATATTAGTAATGGAAAACTTTTGTGTGCATCATCGTGAAAACGATTTTAATTTTTTCCATCAAATTAACATCGCCGTGATAACTCATACAGAACAACGGGAGCTTTTATTTTGTGTTCAGTGACATGTTTAAAAATACCATTATACTGACTTGAAGAAGCTAACACACTAGTGAACTGAACTGCAAAATATTTGTTCTGGTGCTGTCTGTTGTTAACTTGTCAGTAAAGAAAGTAGTGTTTGTGTGTAATGACTAAGGGTTTTGCCCTAATTGCAAGTTTCCAGGGAACTATTAAATGCGGGTTTTACATCCGTATTTTAATCAACCGTGGATCAGAAAAATGTGGTTGTCACACAGTTCCCTTTTACTATGATTAGTTAGGTGTCAATGTAGTATGGGGCACCTATTTACTAGTTCATTAAGGCCTAAGCCATACACTTTCAAAGTATTAGCCACGTGTGATTATGATTTTGTTCCCAGAGTGCTTGCGTAAATGGTAATTAGGCTGTGTATGGTTTTAAGTTCATTTGCTATCAGTGGTGATATAAATGCAGTTGTGTTGATGATTAACTGTGTGATATGTACCATTCCTGGATTATGTATCACCAGTTGTTGTCAAATTATGAGCATGAAGTAATGCGTACACATATAGGAGTAGTGAGTAGTCTCATTGTCTTTGTTGTGTAGAAATGCAAATTTGTTGTTTCACATGGTTCTGTATGCTTATGCTTGGAAAATAGTACTTTAGTTGATGACAATGAAACTTTGCTGCTACTGAATACATGTTTCAAATAAGCAAATGCTTTTACCATATATTCGTATCCAATTCTGTATGGAGTAGTCAGTGAATACTCTAAATCTGTAGCTTTCTAAGAATTTGCTCTTAGTGCTTGTTAGGGCTGTGGAGAGAGGCTCCTAACTAATTGTAACTTGCAGAATTAAAGTGGTGGTTACTATTTTATAAGTAACTAGAACTGCTCAGTTAATCCAGAGAACAAAAATAAAAGATATTATGCGTAGTTTCTTTGATGGACGCCTTTATCATCCAGTCCTTATTTGACATTGGCTTACCTATTATTTAAGCTTGTATCAAACTATTGAAGGTGGCAGATTAGTCTGTGGAAATCAGTAAAGTGAAAAAAATGTGCAGCTGAGAACTGAACAGCTATGAACACAATCATAAATCCAGAAAAGGTGTATGACATAGCAAACAAATGTGTGGGGAATATTTTGGTGCATTTATGTACTTAAAACTTATTACGCATCCAGACATGTGAAAGATCCAAAAGACTAGCAGATATAACTTTCATCCTAATTGGAATAGTTTCCACCAGATCTCTTAATATTTTTTATTGTGATCAGTGCGTTTTTTCCCCCTGTTTATTTCTTCCTATGCTTATGGGATATAAATATAAATCTATTATGAAAAACCATTGTCATTCTCAAGAATTTTGGAACACTGGCCTTCAGTTCATTACAAGGACTCGAGAATGGTCCAGCTTTTACAAAGGAAGTAGCTGGCACATTGTTCATCCTCAAGCACCAATATTCTTATCTGGGTTTCATATTTTGTCAGACCAGATTTCAGATTCCAATCTCTGTTTTTTAACATTTTAGATGTGCATCACGGTTTCACCGTCGTTTACACTGATGGCTCCAAACAGGAGTATTTCCTTGGCTGTTCTGTGGTGTTCCCTGATCATATTCCCCGGATTCGCCTCCATGCTGAATATACCATTTTCGCAGCAGAGCTACACGCGATCCTGAAGGCACTGGAGCAGATGAATTGTGTTCGGGGCGACCAATTTCTTCTCTGCTCCGATTCTCTTAGTGCCTTACCATCACTGCAGAACCTGTACCCTACTGAGGAGATGGTCCAGCTGATATATGACCAACTGTACTTGCTCCAACGGCGGGTAAAGAGGTATCCTTCTGCTGGGTGCCTGGTCATGTCGGAATATGGGGCAATGAACAGGCCGATCGGGCTGCCAAGGAGGCCTGCAGAGAGCAGGATGTGGTCCAGTGTGCTATCCCCTTGCAGTTTGTGCAGTTTGTCATCTCTGCACTCCACAGGAAGTGCATGGAGTTTTGGGAGGACGAATGGCTGGCGGTGACGGCCAATAAACTGTGGTTGGTAAAGTCAACCACTCGGCCATGGCGTTCCTCCTGCCGGTTGCTCAGGCGGGGAAGAGGTGGCTCTCACACGTCTTTGGATCGGGCACTGCCCTCTCACACATAGCTTTTTATTACGGGAGGAGGATCCTCCCTTTTGTGATGCTTGTGGTGTGCACATCTCTGTCCGGCACATTTTAACAGACTGCATTTTATACCGTGATGCAAGGGCAGAAGCACAAGTTGATGGGGATCTGCCTTGTGTTTTAGCTAACGATGAGACGTTTGTGTCTAGGGATTTTTAAGTTTTGTGATGTGTCTGGACTCTGGCCTAAACTTTTAGGTTGGAAGTTTTAGTGTATTGCAGAGTGGCTGACTCCTCCCTTTTTTCCTTGCGGTCAGCCAGCCACTTCATCTGCTACATTGTTTTAGCTCCCTCTACCACTTTCTTCCTGTGTTGTCCATGTTTTACTGCTGATGCCCTGTTTCATCCCACACTTCGGTGTGGGTAGGCACATATTTTTCAAAACTTGTTACCTGTGTTTTATGTTCCATTTTATGTTACTGTTCTGAGTTCTTTTTCCTTGACGCCCGTCTCACTATGTTACCGAACGGGCGCTGAAGACCTTGCTGTCATGTGCCCAAAAACCCCTGTACTACTACTTACTACAGCAACTGGGAGGTCTTATTCTATATCACAGAAACTGTCTGAAGAAATGTGTTCTTAACATTCACCACCAGGTTTAGGAACAGTCGCATCTCGAAGGATGTTAATTGAAAATATTTGCTTTAAGTATGTCAAAATAATATAAATGTTAATTTCAGTGAAGTTTCCACTTTTTGTATATAACTCAATACCTTACTTCAATAATAATTGATTATCTCCTGCCAATATCACACATGAATAGGCAACAGCCATAAGATCAGTTGTAGAGTAATGTGAATTATCTCCTCATTTTCAAAACTTCATATCTCTGTTCACAGTCAGATATCAACGTTGAAATTTTTACAGTACATTGCTATCATATAGGTGTACAAACAGTGCAAAAATTATATTTTTATATTCAGTCCCACCTGAGATAACTAACCCCAAACTTTACAAAAAATGAAAATTTTCAAATTTCAAAAATTCATAAAAAATTAAGGAAACCTTTGTAAGTGTTGTTGCTCTATATGAGGCTAGTAGTGTATGATATGTAACTATAGGAAAAAAATAGACTCTCATAAATCACTCCTTGTTTGTTATTTTTGGGCCTAAAAAGTGGGTTTTTGAAAATTTGCATACCAAACTTTGGAGGTCATTTTGACTGGTTATTTTTGAATTTAGTGTATTTTGTGTAATAGACAACGTTGTAGAGTACACTTTTCTAACAACAATCATGTCAGTTGCAATGTTGTAACTTAACCTGGTGCAGAGATATTCATATTTTTGCTAATGTCTCTAAACTGAAACATTGTCGTGCGCTTACAAATGAAAATGGCCACCATTCAGTAAAGGTGAAAGGTAAAATTTTTTTTAAAAACTGTTTTGAATTTCTCAAATATAGGGTAATCACATATAAAAAAATTAAAATATTTAAAAATGGTCAAGCAACCAACTTAATTTTTATTGGACCACTTCATTTGGATTGACCCACAGGCGTGAGTGATGTTGTCATTAATAGCAGCATTGTTTTTACTGTATTTGATTATGAGACTTTGATAGCAAGAGAGCAGAGAGTGATAATGACTGCACTTCCATTTACTGATACCAGGTTTAATTTTTCTCTCTGCTTTCACGGAGGGGGTTTGTCTGTTGATTACAAACATTTCCTGATGTCAACAATGACTACTTAATGCTATTTATTTTAACTCAGTAATTTGTTGTTTGTAATTCCATGTGATATTTGTGTTTTTAAACCATTAGCAATGAAAATTACAAATGCAGTTCATATACAATTTACATCAAATTAACTCAACGGCATTAGTATCAGATGATACGCAGGGTGCTTGACTATTAACCTTATAGGTACAACTGAAAGGGACGCCCAGAGAACAATAAACAAGGAGATAATCGTGATAAGCATGGGGAAGCCAATATGTATTAATGTATGTATAAGAGCAGTCATGCCAGTTTTACAACATTGTTAATGTTGAAGGATGATGTATCTTATGGTGAAAGGACGAGTGCATGAGAAATTCATGATGATGTGCTGGCGCACTTTGATGTGACTGTTTAGAAATATGTAGCACAAATCTTTGACAAGTGTACTGGCCGTGGCTCGCCAGTGCCATGGCCTCCCAATGTTTCCTGAACTGAACCTGTAGGATATTTTGTGTGGGGATAGTGTTGATGAAATCCAGGAACAGCCAATACATTCAGAACATGCCTGAGAGGTTTTTTTTTTTTTTTTTTTTTAAATAAGAGAGAGAGAGAGAGATCAATGAGAAGGCATGGTGAAGGCTGGTTTCACATGAATGGTGCCCATGAGGAACCCCTGTTGCAATGTTTGTGCCCCCTGCGGGTCCGGGGATAGAATAGTCCTGAGGTATTCTTGTCTGTTGTAAGAGAGAACTAAAAGGAGTCTCACACGTTTTGGCCTTGATGTGATGGTCTCCTGTTGGGTTTCACCTCCATCTTTCTAAATTTTTCCAAAGAGCGAGCCAATTGGAGAAGGGCACCTTACATGGTGCCTCGTGTCCATCTTGAGATCTGTAGCCCACTTTCTCGTCGTTGCATTGCAGTCCCGCTCTTTCTCTATCTCTTGGGTGAGGACACCTTCCTGGGTGCATTTTCCACCATGCACTATGCAGTGTCACTTTCTGCGCTGATGATGACCATGGATTTCTTAGCACCTCATTTCCAGCACGGTAGCCAGTCCATTGTGGTGGGGCTACCTTGTACCCACAGGCGTCGCCTGCGTCGTTAACTCCCCACATATGCCCATTTCCCTGGGGCATCGGGACTCCTGCAATAGCCATCCTGTCAGGCGGCCCATGCTGAGACTGGGTGGCACCCATGGGGAGGGCCCCTGGTTGGAGTGGGTGGTTTCAGAGTGGATGACACACCATGAAGCATATTACGGCATCTCTTGCTGGTGGTCCGCCGCCAACAGTCTCTAAGCAGACAAAGTCTAACTTCAGTGCTAAGAAATATGACCCCAAATCGTTCCCCTCCCTGGCCACACCATGGGAGGAATGCCAGGCTAAGGATGGCAGTGAAGCTTATTCACCCTGGTGCCTCGTATGCAGGAGAGTTCATGGGGAATCTTTCATGTCCATGAAGCCTCAGTTTTTTGTGGAGCATTTGGAGGACAAGTTTGGGGAGGTGGAGGGCTTGTCCAAAATGCGCTCTGGGTCAGTCTTGATAAAAACAGCATCCTCTGCCCAGTCACAGGCATTACTCGCTTGTGACAAGTTGGGGGATGTTTCTGTTACCATTATGCTGCATAAGAGCTTAAATATGTCTTCCCGCTGTACTTCCAGCGTCACATGTCGAGATTGTGGATGTCCATCACATCGCAATATTCCAATTGTGTCTACTGCGGAGAGCATCATTCACCTTGCTCACCAGACTGGAGGATTTTACAGAACGAGAGGAAAATCATGGAATATAAGACGCTGAAACAACTGACCTACACTGAGACTAAGAGGAAATTTGAGCGCCTATATCCTGTGGCTATGACCACCTCTTACACTACTGCTATGAGAGCAGTTGTCACCCTGTCAGTTTCTTTCATTCCTGTCACCTCTCAGAACCAGAAGACTACACCTGCCTCCTTGACAGTGAGGGGCTCTTCCCTCCCTGTTGCTCCCGCACCATGTACTTTGGTAGCAACATCCTTCAACCATCGGGGATATCTGTCACCACTTCTGAGCCAGAGAAGCGTAAGTCTTCTTTGGCTCCTCCCACTAGGAAGGGGTCCCTTGGGTCACTCCCTTCCCAGGTTTCTACTAGTGGGAAAGATGACACCCACCAGTGGCTGAAGAGCCCAAAAGTAGCTGGTTGAAGGGCGTTGCTCTTATTCTTCATCCCAGAGACTGAATCACTTAAGTCCTCCCAGCCAGGGAAATCCAAGGAGCAGTGAGAGAAATTCTAAAAGAAGGTCCCCAAGACCAAGGGAATTGTGGTGGCATCCTCACTACTGCTACCTAGAAGCTCTGCAGATGCGGTGGAGATTCTGGTGTCCGCTGAGGACCTAGATCTCACCGGACCCTCAGACACAATGGATATAGACTGTTAAGGCAAAAAGATGGTGGCAGCAGGTGACCCTGATGTTTCAACTGCTTCATTGAATGTTCCATGTCTTCCCAGCCTCACGATGAAGTCATCCTCCAGTGGAACTGCGGTGGTTTTTTCCACCGCCTGGCTGAGCTATGGCATCTGTTAAGCTTTACACCTGCTTACGGCATTGCCCTCCAGGCAACCTGGTTCACAGCAATGCGAACCCCTGCCCTCCATGGCTATAAGGCATACTACAGGAACCGTAGCGACTATAATCAAGTGTCAGGTGGAGTTTGCATTTATGTCCTAAACTCAGTCTGTTGTGAACCTATGCCCATTCAAACCCCTCGTGAAGCTGTAGCTGTCAGAATAAGAACGACACAGGAAATAACTGTCTGCAGTGTGTATCTTTCTCCGGATAGTGCAGTACCCCTGAATGTTTTAGCTGCACTGATTGATCAACTCCCTAAGCCTTTCCTACTTTCGGGAGATTTTAATGCCCATAACCCCTTGTGGGGTGGCACTGTGCTTACTGGCCAAGGCAGAGATGTTGAAACTTTACTGTCTCAGTTCGACCTCTGTCTCTTAAATACTGTGGCTCATGGTAGTTACTTGGCCATTGACTTATCAATTTGCAGCCCAGGGCTTCTCCCATCTGTCCACTGGAGAGCACATGATGACCTGTGTGGTAGTGACCACTTCCCTGTCTTCCTGTCACTACCCTGGTGTCATGCCCGTGGACGCCTGCCCAGATGGACTTTAAACAAGGTGGACTGGGAAACTTTCACCTCAGCTGTCATCATTGAATCTCCCCCACATGGGAACATCGATGTGATGGTTGAGCAGGTGACTACAAAAATAGTTTCTGTGGTAGAAAACACAATCTCTCACTCTTAGAGTGCCCCCAGCAAAAGGCAGTCTCTTGGTGGTCACCAGAAATCGCTGAAGCAATTAAGGAGCGTCAGCGAGCTATACAGTAACATAAGCGGCACCCTTCTCTAGAACACCTAATAGCCTTTAAGCGACTCAATGCTCGCATTCGCCAGCTTATAAAATGACGGAAACAGGGGTGTTGGGAGAGATACGTGTCGACCATTGGGTGCCATATGTCACCTTCCCAAGTCTGGGCAAAGATCAAATGTGTTCACAGGTACCAGACCCCAGTAAGTGTTCCCGATGTTAACATAAATGGCGTGTTATCTACTGACGCAAATGTGATTGCTGAGCACTTTGCTGAGCACTATGCTTGAGCCTCTGCATCGGAGAATTATTCCCCCCCCCCCCCCCCCCCCCCAACCTTTTGCACTCTCAAACGGCGGCTGCAAGGGAAAAGTCCTCTCGTTCACTACATGCTATTGTGAATCCTATAATACCCCATTTACAGAGTGGGAGCTCCTCAGTGCCCTTGCACATTGCCCTGACACAGCTCCTGGGCCAGATCGGATCCACAGTCAGATGATTAAACAACTCTCATCTGACTACAAACGACATGTCCTCATCAACTTCAACTGGATCTGGTGTGATGGCATCTTTCCATCATATTGGTGGGAGAGCATCATCATTCCGGTGTTCAAACCCAGTAAAAACCTGCTTGATGTGGTAGCTGTCATCCCATCAGCCTCACCAATGTTCTTCACAAGCTGCTGGAACGTATGGTGTGTCAGCAGTTGAGATGGGTCTTGGAGTTGCGTGGCCAACTGGCTCCATGTCAGGGTGTCTTCTGCAAGGGTCGCTCTACCACTGATAATATTGTGTCCCTCAAGTCTGCTATCCGAACAGCCTTTTCCAGATGCCAACTTTCTACGTGCCGTCTTTTTTGATTTACAAAATGAGTGTGACACGACCTGGCGACATCATATCCTTGCCACATTATATGAGTGGGGTCTCTGAGTCCCACTCCCGATTTTTATCCAACATTTTCTGTCACTTCATACTTTCCACATCCAAGTTGGTGCCTCCCATAGTTCCGCCCCATATCCAGTAGAATGGCGTCCCGCAGGGCTCTGTATTGAGTGTACCTCTATTTTTAGTGGCCATTAATGGTCTAGCAGCAGCTGTAGGGCCGTCTGAATGTCTGTATGCAGACGACTTTTGCATTTTGTACTGCTCCACCAGTACTGGTGTTGCTGAGCGGCGCCTACAGGGAGCCATCCACTAGGCGCAGTCATGGGCTCTAGCCCACGGTTTCCAGTTTTTGGCCGCTAAGTCATATGTTATGCAGTTCTGTCAGCATCATACCATTCATCGAGAACCAGAACTTTACCTTAATGACGATCCACTCACTGTAGTGGAGACATATCAATTCTTAGGACTGGTTTTCGACGCCCGAATGACTTGGCTTCCTCACCTTCGTCAGCTTAAGTGGAAGTGCTGGCAGCACCTTAATGTCCTCTGTTGCCTGAGCAACACCAACTGGAGTGCAGATCGCTGTGCGCTGCAGCAGCTCTACAGAGCCCTTGTTCAATCCCGCCTTGGCTGTGGGAGTCTGGTTTATAGTTCAGCAGCGCCCTCAGCATTGCATTTACTTGACCCAGTGCACCACTGTGGCGTTCACCTAGCGGCAGGAGCTTTTAGGGTGAGTCCGGTAACCAGCGTTCTTGTGGAGGCCAGAGTCCATCCATTGCATGTTAGGCGTGCACAATTGCTGGCTAGTTACGTTGCACACATTCGTATTTCTCCTGCCCATCCAAATCACTGTCTCCTTTTCCCACCCATGGCGGTTCATGTCCCGCATCAATGGCCCAGGTCAGGGCTTCCAATTGCAGTTTGTGTCCGATTCCTTCTTTCTGAACTGGAGTCCTTGCCTTTACCACCTATACTTGAGGTCCTTTCCCATACACTTCCATGATGTACATCTAGGCCGTAGCTTCACCTGGACCTTTCACATGGCTCTAAGGACTCAGTTAAACCCGCGGCTCTCCGCTATCACTTCCTCTCGATTCTTGACATGTATCGAGGCCACCAAGTGGTTTACACTGACGGCTCAATGGCTGATGGTCACATCGGCTGAGCATATGTCCGTGGAGGACATATTAAACATCATTCCTTGCCCGATGGCTGCAGTGTTTTCACTGCTTAGCTGGTGGCTATATCTCGTGCTCTTGAGCACATCCATTCATGCTCTGGGGAGTGATTTCTTCTGTGTACTGACTCCCTGAGCAGCCTACAAGCTATCAACCACTTCTACCCCCATCATCCTTTGGTAGTGTCCATCCAGGAGTCCATGTATTCCCTGGAACGGTCCGGTTGTTCAGTGATGTTTGTCTGGGCCACAGGTCACATCATGCGGAAACCACTTATGGAAATCAGCTTCTCTGCAACTGACGTGCGTGCAGTACCTCGCCGCAAAGTTTTGCGGCTTTGGGAGATGAAATGGCATAACCTCTGCATGCACAACAAACTGTGTGCCATTAAGGAGACTACAAATCTGTGTCAGTTCTCATGCGAGCCTCTCGCAGAGATTCTGTGGTTCTCTGCCAGCTCTGCATTGGCCATGCTTGGTTGACACACGGCTACCTCCTGTGCTGTGATGACCCACCTCAGTGTCAGTGCAGCGCCCAGTTGACAGTGGCCCATATCTTGGTGAGCTGTCCTTTGGCTGCCCTGTGACGGACTCCTCATTTACCGGACTCGTTGCCATTAATTTTAACTGACATCACCTCATCGGCTAATTTAGTTTTACGTTTTATACGTGACAGTGGGTTTTATCATTCTATATAAGTTTTAGCCCATGTTCTTTGTTCCTTTGTGTTCTCCACTCTAATGCTTTTAAGGTTGGTGTTTTAATGTGTCACAGAGTGGCTAGCTTTTCCATTTTATTCTCGTGGTCGGCCAGCCACGGTCATCTGCTCTCTTGTTTTTACCCCTTCTACCTGTTGCTTCTCTCTGTGATTTTCTTTTACTGTTTTTTCCATAGTAGTGTTGGTTGTCCTGTCATTCTTCTGATTCTTCCTTTCTCCTGTTATTGTGCTGTACGTATCCTTTCTTTTCTTCTTTCCCTTGTGTAATTTTTTTACTGGGAACAAGGGACCGATGACCTCGCAGTTTGGTGTCCCCCCCCCCCCCCCCCCCCACTCTTTTAAACCAATGTTTGTGTCCTCAAATGCATATCTCTCAGTGGTTCTGTTATTAGTTGTTCGTGTACTCTGTTGTACTAAGTCGTAACAAGGTAACCATTGGTTTCTGGACTATGTTTGTTAGGATTATGTGCTTGTTCCATTGTCCCCTACTCACCCCTTTTGTTCCTGTGATAGGCAACTAACCTGTATAAAGGGCACTAAGAAAGTTTTAGCAAGTGTGAGCCCCTAAGTGGACATATCATGAACTACTTTTGTTCATATACAAACCCCTGATCTGCATCTACACAACTATTCGGCAAGTCACACTTAAGTGCCTGACACGTGTACTTCACACTGTTCTACAAGTTTGTTATACAGCTACACAGTGCAGTTGCTTGCACATAGAACTTTCTGTGAAAACAGTTTTCAGAATTTAAAGAGCAGCTTTTCACATGCTATAACACACCTCCCTTGGAGGCTATCATGTGTACTGTACGTGTGTCCAACTCAACTGTACTGCTCATATAAAGCCACCGTTAATAACATGGCTTTCTGATTACTGTCTGGCATTTACTTATCCCACTGGGAGATGTATGTTGTCACTATCATTTTATTTTATCACTCATAAAGGTGACATATTCCTCAGACTATTTATTGCTGGCATTATACTGTAATGGTACGACGACAGTCCTCTGTTTCTGTGTATTATTTTGCATTTAATTATGTTTAAAAAGTTTCCTTCCATCATAGTAAGTGCTGTTTGTCTGAAAATCCTTCTGACTTTTCCAACTTGTTTTAACTTTGACATTGTTGTGAGGCAAAGGATTTCACTGGATGTAGGTGTTTGGTTCTCTGTCAAAGATGGGATAGAAGACCAGTAACAGATGAAGACTCTATCAATAAAATTCTTCTGGGTTTGGGACTGCATTGTCAACTGGACAAAATTCTCTGTCGGGCAGGAATTAAGCCAATTTTTCATAGCAACAACAAAATAAAAGACGGTCTGGGCTCAATGAAAGATACAATTGACAAGTTTCTTGCCGCCGGAGTTTATGAAATCGGATTCGAATGTGATCTGATGTATATAGGTGAGACTGGGCATCCAATAAGCACAAGGCTATCTGAACACGAGAGATATATATCCTTTTCAAACAATACAACAAATCAGCAGTGGTAGGACACCAGGAACAGTGCAGGGTGAAGATCAAATTTCGTACTGGTGAAACAGCCGTTTAGCTTGAGGAAGAAGATCAGAGAGGCTATAGAAATAGTCAAGTGACCTGTCAACATGAATAGAGAAGACAGGTACGGACTTTCAGCATCTTGGCTGCCAGCAGTGACAGCTTTGCGAAAGGACAGCTCTCGCAAAGCAACAAGCGCGTGGTAGGTCACAGCGGCGGAGGGTACACAGAGTGCTGACTCACCCTAGTCAATACTAGGCAGTTCATAAACAGCACTATGCTGCAATAGCCACTCTTTTGCTATTCATTGATTTCCACCAATGGCAAGCAATAAAGGAAACTCCAATGGAAAACACCTATTTCTGCCAGTGTCAACATGTAATGCAAAGACCAATAAAAGAACACCCAATACCCTTTCTTCTCACCCTCATATCCAATGACAGCACTCTTCCATAGTACATAAGTAATCAAACTAGCGCCCATTCAGCAGTTAGCAACACACCCTGAGGAAGGTGTCTTGCAGTAGTTGCCAAAATGTCAAAATTTTATAGTTGATAATGTGGTCCCAAACCCAGAAGAATTTTATTGATTTGACAACGGCCGTGGAAGCCTACGTTTACACAGATGAAGACTCTGATGAGGATAAAATAACTTTTTATTACTTCTTTTCTAATTCATAGAGCTTGGACTCCACCATGTAACTGGTCCAAAGTGACTATGGATAGACACACGCAAGAAGTCTTTAATTAATCCAGCTAACTCATACAGTCATTTGGGTGCATTTCCATCTTTACCTAATATTCTGGTGTTGTAGCAGAGGCAAAATAGCACAGTGTACCCTGGATGCTCACTGCTCAGTAGACAGTATGCTGAGCCGGTGTCTCCGATATGCTGGCGATGGGCTGACAACAGCATGCATGCACCGTTTGTGGCTTTCTGTGGTGCACAAGGCTGATGAAGGCGACCAGCATAGCAGGAGACTGGGCTGTCCTACAGCTACATGGTGATGGTGTCAACTCCTGGATCAATGCTGAAGAGCTGGGGCGGGCAACTGGACAGACAGGCAGATGTCTCTTGATCATGAACTGGTGGCAGCTGAGTTACAGCATAACTCCAATTGAGACAGATTGGGTGTCACCTAATTGCACAGCTGGTCAAATGATGATGGCCTCGTCCTGGAGGGTTGAAATCCTGCTGGTCAGTGCTGACTGCTGTAGAAGATCCTTGTTTTGAGGTTGCATCTGGAACAAGGCAGTGGCCGAGTCATGATGTAAACTAGCATTATGTCAGTCCAGCCAAAGTGGCTATGTGATGTCCTTGCCCGTCAACTCACGTAAGTGTCAGTTGCGGAAGTGGCACCTGTGCAGGAGCATTGGTTGGTGGGCTGTGGCCTGATTTTGTCCTGGTGCTGCATTGCTGGTTCTAAGTCCCATTTTTAACTTTACCGTGTACAACATGTTATTTACACTTTCATCTGAACATACAGTTTTCAAAGATGTCACTCCAAGTTTAAAAGAACATCACAACTTGCATAGGTTTTTCCTTAGTACAAAGATAATAAATAAAGTACATTTTAAATCTGTTGCCTATACAGTACTTGTTAATCTTGAAACTAATTTTTTTCCTGAATATTCATGGTAAAAGTAAATATACTGACTGTTTTTGTGAATAGTTGAAATTAAACACTATAGAAAATACATTATATTGTCAGCTTAGAATCAAAACCTTATACCTCAGAAATAAGACAAAAATATTTGTATTGGATTATGAGATAGAAAACCTTGTATCTCAACTATTCATAAGTCAGTGAGTGGTAATTACCTATTTGCTACACTCTAGCGAGGAAAAAAAGAAACACCGTACACTATGATGCAACCATATTAAGTGAGAAAACTATGCATAACTTTTCTGAAATGTGAGGGTTTCATTATGATCCGACAGTATGGATTTTATTAATAAAGTTTATTAGGAAAATAATCTATTGCTACACACAGTAAAGACGACCCATTGAGTTGTAGACAAGCACAATGAAAAGACTGTTACCCATTATAGTTTTTGGCCACAGCCTTCTTCAGCAAAGAAAGCTCGTGTGTTTGCTTTGCTGAAGAAGGCTTTGGTCGAAAGCTATAAACTGTAACAGTCTTCCCATTGTACATAGCAATCCATCCTTTTCCTAATATTGTTTATATTTCAACCTGGAGTTTCCATTGTTTTATTATTAAGTTTAAGGTTAGCTTCTACCTGTTTTTCAAATCTTCTGTAAATAATACATGTCAGTACCTTGCAACCATGGATTCTTAAACTGATAGTTGGCAATATTCATACCTGTTGGTATATGCCTTCTTTGAGATTGGAATTATTACATTCTTCTTGAAGTCTGAAGGTATCTTGCACACAAAGTGTAATGATTTTGTTGTGGATGGCCCTTCCAGTGATCTCAGTAATTCTGAGGGGTATCTTCTAAACCACGGGATTTGTTTTGACTTAGCTCTTTCAGTGCTGTGTCAGATATTTCTCACAATATCATACCTCCTGTATCATGTGCATCCACACTGAAGAGCCAAAGAAACTGGTACACCTGCCTAATATCGTTTAGGGCCCCCACGAGCATGCAAAAGTGGCACAACACAATGTGGCATGGTCTTGACTAATGTCTGAAGTAGTGCTGGAGGGAACTGGGTAGAGATCTCTTCTGAACAGCATGTTGCAAGGCATCCCAGATACAATCAAGAATGTTCATGTCTGGGGAGTTTGGTGGCCTGCTGACGTGTTTAAACTAAGAAGAGTGTTCCTGGGACCACCATGTAGTAATTCTAGACGTGTGGGATGTCACATTGTCCTGCTCCAATTGCCCAAGTCCATTGGAATGCACAGTGGACATGAATGGCTGCAGGTGATCAGACAGGATGCTTACGTATGCGTCACCTATCAGAGTCATACCTAGACATATCAGGGATCCGATATCACTCCAACTGCACATGCCCCACACCATTACAGAGCCGCCTCCAGCTTGAACAGTTCAGGATTCATGCGGTTGCTCCATACCTGTTTACGTCCATCCGCTCGATAAAAATTTGCAGTGAGACTCGTCCGACTAGACAACATGTTTCCAGTCATCACCAGTCCAATGTTTGTGTTGTCGGACCCAGGTGAGGCGTAAAGCTTTGTGCCATGCAAACATCAAGGGTACAAGAATGCACCTTCAGCTCCAAAAGCCCATATCGGTGATGTTTCGTTGAATGGTTGGCACACTGACACTTGTTGATGGCCCAATATTAAAATCTGTAGCATTTTGTGGAAGGATTGTGCTTCTATCGTGTTGAATAATTCTCTTCAGTCATTGTTGGTTCCGTTCTTGCAGGATGTTTTTCCAGCCTCGGCAATGTCGGAGATTTGATGTTTTACCGGATTCCTGATATTCACGGTACACTCGTGAAATGGTTGTACAGGAAAATCCCCACTTCATCGCTACGTCAGAGATGCTGTGTCCCATGGCTTGTGCACCGACTATAACACCACGTTCAAACTCACTTAAATCTTGATAACCTGCCATTGTAGCAACAGTAACTGATCTAACAACTGAGCAGGACACTTGTTGGCTTATATAGGCATTGCCAACTGCAGCACTGTGTTCTGCCTGTTTACATATTTCTGTATTTGAATATGCATGCCTATACTAGTTTCTTTGGCGCTTCAGTGCACTTGCCGACAGCCTAGCCATTTGGGATATACCAGTGCTTGCCTGATCAGTACTTAGTACTGAGATGGGTGACTGTCTGAGAACACTGGGTCCTGTTGGCGTAGGAACACCCAAGTTGCCAAAGTTCTGTCCATTTGAAAGACTTTCACTAGGCCGTTGAGCACTACGTTATTATTCATCTACTTCCTCTTCCCTTTCAGTGATAGTGTTTTCAATTTCATTTTCATTCTATCTATTCCTCCCACCTTTCAGCTTTTCTTTCAGTTCTTAATGCTATCTTGCCGTTTGAGCTCATACTTTCCATCCAGGTGCTTCTGTTTTCTCTGAAAGCCTCTTAAACATTACTGTAGTTGACATATATCTTTCCCCCAGTAATAAATGTTTCTACAGCCTTGCATTTCCCATATAACCATTCATGCTTGGACATTTTGCATTTTCTGTCAGTGACCTATTTTTAGATGTCTGTATTCCCTTTTACCTGCTTCATTATCTCGTTTCTCCACTTAAATTCAATATTTAGTGTGTAATCCAAGAATTTCTACTAGGCATTGTCTTTTTCATATTTGATACTCTGCTGCCTTCACTGTTTCACCTCTCAAAGCTATCCATTTGTCGTCTGTTGTGTTTATTTTTGCTGTTTCAGTCAATTGCTCCTTCTGAAACTCTCAGCAACTTCTGGTTCTTTCAGTCTTTCCAAGTCCTGCCTTTATTTCATATGTTTCACCAGTTTATTCAGTTTTAATCTACAGTTCATAACAAAAAAAGAAATTATAGTTGGAGTCAGCATTTGTTCTTGGAAATGTTTTGCAAAGCATCATCACCTGCAGAGTTTGTAGCCAATGTAAATTTGCTTTGTATCCATCTTGTCAAATCAAATACCTGTTCTGCTGACCACATTTAACTTTCCCATGATTTCTCTAACTCACAGTGTCGGTCAGACCACCAGCAAGAGCGCACCTCTAGTTCCTGCTACTAATAAGGCGAGTACACTGTTCGCTTGTTACATATTTTTATGAGCTCGAAACAGGAGCGACTTATTTTCAGTTACCTGTGTAGTTACTAGTTTATTTTTGTAATTTCATGCATGTTCGTGTCCGTACTAGGCCCAACCTTTTATTTCAATAACAGTGTAGTGTACAGTACTGCCGTTGCTATCGACCCTCGTATCGACCCTCGTATCGTATAGGCTTTTGTTTGCTTGGTTAGAACAGCTCGGTGTCAGTTAGACTGTCAGTGAGAGAGGACTTTGATCTCCCAGTGCTAATAAGGCAAGTACACCATTCGTTTGTTGCATATTTTTACGAGCTTAAAACAAGAACGACTGCAGTAATGCATAGGAACTGTGATTGTTGTGTACAGATGCGAGCTTAGTTGGTCACCCTTCGCTCACAGCTCCAGGCTGCATTGGCTTCCGTCACACAGCTAGAGGCTGCTGCCAAGGGGCATCACTGTGGGGGATCGAGCTTGGGGATGCAAGGGACGTCGAGCACATCCCATGTGTCCCCCGAGCGGTCCACTGCTGTGACCGCCCCGGTACTGCCTGCATTGAGGTTGACCCCTCACCCGTGGTCGAGTGGGAGATCATTCCAAAGTCTGGCAGGCGGCAAAAAACTTCCGAGAGGCTGATTGTAGGACTTCCCCAGTTAGTTTGACGAACAGGTTTCGGGCATTATCTGTGGCTGACAATGTCTCTGAGCCGGATGCAATTGTCCAGCCTGTTCCAGAGGAAACGTCTCGGCCCACAAGGTCTGGGCATTCACAGAGAATGGGTTTACTGGTAGTTGGGAGCTCCAACATTAGGCACATAATGGGTCCCCTTAGGAATATGGCTGCCGAGGAGGGGAAGGAAGCCAGTGTGCACTCCATTTGCATTCCAGGGGGAGTCATTCCGGATGTGGAAAGGGTGCTTCCAGATGCCTTGAAAATAACAGGGTGCAGCCAAATGCAGCTGGTGGCTCATGTTGGTACCAATGACGTGTGTCGCTTTGGATCAGAGCAGATTCTGTCTGGTTTCGGGCGGCTAGCGGAAATGGTAAAGACTGCCAGTCTTGCTTCCGAGATTAAGGTGGAACTCACCATCTGCAGCATCGTTGATAGAACCGACTGTGGTCCTTTGGTGCAGAGCCGAGTGGAGGGTCTGAATCAGAGGCTCAGGTGGTTCTGTGGCCATGTAGATTGCAGATTCCATGACTTGCACCATCGGGTGGTGGGTTTCTGGGTTCCGCTTAATAGGTCAGGAGTCCACTACATACAGGAGGTGGCTACACGGGTAGCGGGGGCTGTGTGGAGGGGACTGGGTGGTTTTTTAGGTTAGAGGGTCTCAGGGAACCACAGAAGCGGCGTGCGTCTAAAAGTGGGCAGGTAGAACACAGTAAGGTAGTTCTAGAATCGATTGGTATTGTAGTTGTAAATTGTCATAGCTGTGTTGGGAAAGAACCAGAGCTCCAAGCCGTAATAGAAAGCACTGAAGCTCAAATAGTTTTAGGTACAGAGAGCTGGCTAAAGCCAGAAATAAGTTCAGCTGAATTTTTTTCAAATGATCTAACAGTGTTCAGAAAGGATAGATTAAATACAGTTGGTTGTGGAGTATTTATTGCTGTCGGAGGTAGTTACCTGACAATTGGACTAAACTATTAATTTGATTGTTTTACTGCCCCCCTGACTCAGAAGATATAGTTGCTGAACAGTTCAAAGAAAACTTGAGTCTCATTTCAAATAAGTACCCCACTCATACAATTATAGTCAGTGGTGACCTCAATCTACCCTCGATATACTGGAAAAATTATACGTTTAAAGCCGGCAGCAGGCATAAAATGTCATCCAAAATTGTACTGAAAGCTTTCTCTGAAAATTATTTTCAACAATTAGTTCATGAGTTCACTCGAAGTGTAAATGGTTGCGAAAGCATACTTGACCTTTCAGCAACAAATAAACCGGGATAAATAGTGAGTATTGTGACGAATGCAGGGATTAGTGACCACAAGGCAGTTGCTGCTAGGCTGAATACCATAACACCTACAACCATCAAAAAGAAACGCAAAGTATATCTATTTAAAAAACCTGAAAAAAATGCTGTTAACACCTTTTTAAGAGACAGTCTTCACTCCATCTGATCTGATCATGTAAGTGTAGAAAAGTTGTGGAATGTTTTCAGAGATAGTATCGACAGCAATTGAGAGATATATACAGCACGTAAATTAATAAGTGATGGTATTGTCCCTCATGGTACACAAAATGGGTCAGATCGTTGTTGCAGAAGCAATGAAAAAAGCATGCCAAATTTAAAAGAACGCAAAATCCCCAAGATTGGCAAAGTTTTACAGAAGTTCGAAATACAGCGCGTACTTCAATGCGAGATGCTTTTAATAATTTCCACAACAAAATTCTGTCTCGAAATCTGGCAGAAAACCCAAAGAGATTCTGGTCATACATAAAGCACACCAGTGGCAAGATGCAGTCAATACCTTCACTGCGCGATAAAAACAGTGAAGTCACTGATGACAGTGCCACTAAAGCAGAGTTATTAAACATGGTTTTCTGGAACTCCTTCACCAAAGAAGACGAAGTAAATATTCCTGAATTCCAATCAAGAACAACTGCCAAGATGAGAAACATAGAAGTAGATATCCTCGGTGTAACAAAGCGGCTTAAATCACTTAATAAAGGCAAGGTCTCTAGTCCAGATTGTATACCAGTCAGGTTCCTCTCAGAGTATGCTGATAAAATAGCTCCATATTTAGCAATTATATACAGCCACTCGCTCAAAGAAAGATCTGTACCTAAAGACTGGAAAATTTCTCAAGTCACCTCAATACCCAAGAAGGGATGTAGGAGTAATCTGCTGAATTGCAGGACTATATCACTAATGTCGATTTGCAGTAGGGTTTTGGAACATATACTGTATTCGAAAATTATGAAGTACCTCGAAGAAAACGATTTATTGACACATAGTCAGCACAGATTCAGAAAATATCATTCTTGTGAAACACAACTAGCTCTTTATACTCATGAAGTAATAAGTGCTATCGACAGGGTATGTCAAATTGATTCCATATTTTTAGATTTCCAGAAGGCTTTCGTCACTGTTCCTCACAAGCGTCTTCTAACCAAACTGCGTGCCTATGGAATATCGCCTCAGTTGTGCGACTGGATTCGTGATTTCCTGTCAGTAAGGTCACAGTTTGTAGTAATAGACAGAAAGTCATCGAGTAAAACAGAAGTAATAGCCAGCATTCCCCAAGGAAGTGTTATAGGCCCTCTATTGTTCCTGATCTATATTAACGACATAGGAGACAATCTGAGTAGCCGTCTTAGATTGTTTGCAGATGATGCTGTCATTTACCGTCTTGTCAAGTCATCAGATGATCAAAACGACTTACAAAATGATTTAGATAAGATATCTTTATGTTGCGAAAAGTGGCAATTGACCCTGAATAAAGAAAAGTGTGAAGTTATTCGCATGAGTACTAAAAGAAATCAGCTAAATTTCAATTGCTTGATAAGTCACACAAATCTGAAGGCTGTAAATTCAACTAAATACTTAGGGCTTACAATGACAAATAACCTAAACTGGAATGATCACATAGATAATATTGTGGGTCGAGCAAACCAAAGACTGTGATTCATTGGCAGAACACTTAGAAGGTGCAACAGGTCTACTAAAGAGACTGCTTACACCACACTTGTCCGCCCTGTTCTGGAGTATTGCTGTGTGGTGTGGGATCCGCACAAGGTGGGACTGATGGATGACATTGAAAAAGTACAAAGAAGAGCTACATGTTATGTATTATCGCGAAACAGGGAAGATAGTGTCACAGTCATGATACGTGAATTGGAGTGGCAATCATTAAAACAAAGACTTTTTCGTTGCTATGGGATCTTCTCATGAAATTTCATTCACCAGTTTTCTCCTCCGATTGCGAAAACATTCTGTTGCCATCCACCTACATAGGGAGAAATGATCTTCACGATAAAATAAGAGAAATCAGGACTCGCACAGAGCACTTTATTGTGAATAGCAGAGTAATCGTGTAGATGTGGATGTAGATGTAGATGAATACTAGGATGGTTCCTTTGAAAGGACACAGCACTTTCCCTTCCTATCCTTTCCCATCTGAGCTTGTGCTCCATCTGTAATGACCTTGTTGTGGAAGTTACATTAAACACCAGTCTTCTTTCCTTCCATCTTGGCTACAATAATGCATCCAGTTCACTGTTCATAGTAGCTTACCCAAATTTGTATTTTCTTGTTCATTATTTCATCTACTCTTGCAGTAACCTTATTTTATTTCATGTTGATAACCCTATATTTGCCTTCAAAAATCTTGTTCTTCCTGCTACCACAGTGTACTATTTTCCACTATATCTTACTTCAATGTATCCCATGAAATTTCTGCAGTTTACAATTTCTTTCTGAATTCTGTTATATAATCTGCCTGAAACAGTCTCTTCCACATATACAACCTCCTTTCGTGATTCTTAAACCATGCTCCATGCAAAATTCTAGCAAGTTGTTTCTCCTGTTCATGCTTTTCTGCCACTGAATGTTCTGCTACTAGTTTTTCATCTGCAAATTTTGTCAAGTTATGGCTGATGTTACTCTTTTGACCTTGGTATTTATACAGTAATATAAAGTAAGGAGAAGAAAAAGAACTACTTCTCCATCTACTTAACAAATATATTGTTTATGTTCTCGTTATCTGTATGTTGGCTGTACCTTTAAATGATCAGAAAACCACTGAAAAATTCAGCATGCAAATAAAGTGTGACGACTGTCTTTAAAGAGCATCAGATTTTTGTGAAAGTGAATGGTGCATTTTATGATTGTTTTTGTTCTTGTTTGAGAATTTTTTTATTGATTTTTTAGTTGTGTTATTCTAACAGAGAAAGACTTTTATAAGTATTAGTGTCTATAACTTCACTGTTTCACAAAGAAATCCATTACTTAATAATTATGTATAAGTATTAATAATAATTAAATTAGGTTTTTTGTCCTTAATCAGTTTCACCTCGGACAATGCAAACAGTGCAAAGTTGCAGTGTTATGTTGAGTCCATGTTAAGCTGCATGCACAGTTTAAATGCCAGAGGAAGGCAAGAACATACAACCCCAAGTACGACTATGCCTAGTAGAGCACTGTGGTGTTCAAACCAACTGTCAGATTGAGGACAACTGTATTTAATAACAAAATCTAAATAGCACACTACAGTTGTTGGTGTTGGTGTTGGTGTTGGTGTTGGTGTTGTTGTTGTTGTTGTTGTTGTTGTTGCTGTCGTTGTCTTCAGTCCAGAGACTGGTTCAAGCAGCTCTCCATGCTACTCTATCCTGTGCAAGCTTCTTCATTTCCCAGTACCTACTGCAAACTGCATCCTTCTGAATCTGCTTAGTGTATTCATCTGTTGGTCTCCCTCTATGATTTTTACTCTCCATGCTGCCATCCAATACTAAATTGGTGATCCCTTGATGACTCAAGAGCATATCATACCAACAGATCCCTTCTTCTAGTCAAGTTGTGCCACAAGTTTCTCTTCCCCTAATTCTGTTCGATACCTCCTCATTAGTTATGTGATCTACCCATCTAATCTTCAGCATTCTTCTGTAGCACCACATTTCGAAAGCTTCTATTCTCTTCTTGTCCAAACTATTTATCGCCCACGTTTCACTTCCATATATGGCCACATTCCATACAAATACTTTCAGAAATGACTTCCTGACCCTTAAATCCATACCCGATGTTCACAAATTTCTCTTCTTCAGAAATGCTTTCCTTACTATTGCCAGTCTCTCTACTTCGACCATCATCAGTTATTTTGCTCCCCAAATAGCAAAACTCATCTACTACCTTAAATGTTTCATTTCCTAATCTAATTCCTTCAGCATCACCTTACTTATTTTGAATACATTCCATTATCCTCATTTTGCTTTTGTTGATGTTCATCTTATATCCTCCTTTCAAGACACTGTCCATTCCGTTCAACTGCTCTTCCAGGTCCTTTGCTGTCTCTTACAGAACTACAATGTCATTGGCGAACCTCAGAGTTTTTATTTCTTCTCCATGGATTTTAATACCTACTCTGAATTTTTCTTTGGTTTCCTGTACTGCTTGCTCAATATACCGATAGAATAACATCAGGGATAGGCTACAACCCTGTCTCACTCCCTTCCCAACCACTGCTTCCCTTTCATGCCCCCTCGACTCATATAACTGCCATCTGGTTTCTGTACAAATTGTAAATAGCCTTTCGCTCTCTGTGTTTTACCCCTGCCACCTTCAGAATTTTAAAGAGTGTATTCCAGTCATCATTGTCAGAAGCTTTCGCTAAGTCTACAAATGCTAGAAATGTAGGTTTGCCATTCCTTAATCTAGCTTCTAAGATAATTCGTAGGGTCAGTATTGCCCCCACGTGTTCACGTGATCTTCCCCAAAGTCAGCTTCTACCAGTTATTCCATTCGTCTGTAAAGAATTTGCATTAGTTTTTTGCAGACGTGACTTATTAAACTGATAGTTCAGCAATTTTCACATCTGTCAACACCTGCTTTCTTAGGAATTGGAATTATTATGTTCTTCTTGAAGTCTGAGGGTATTTCACCTGTGTCATACATCTTGCTCACCAGTTGGTAGAGTTTTGTCTGGGCTGGCTCTCCCAAGGCTGTCAATAATTTTAATGGACTATTGTCTACTCCCGGTGACTTGTTTCGGCTTAGGTCTTTCAGTACTCTGTTAAACTCTTCACGCAGTATCATATCTCCCATTTCATCTTCATCTACATCCTCTTCCATTTCTATAATATTGTCCTCAAGCACATTGCCCTTGTACAGACCTCCTATATGCTCCTTCCACCTTTCTGCTCTCTTCTTTGCTTAGAACTTGGTTTCCATTTGAGCTCTTGATATTCATACAAGTGGTTCTCTTTTCTCCAAAGGTCTCTTTAATTTTCCTGTAGGCAGTATCTACCTTACCCCTAGTGAGATATGCCTCTAAATCCTTACATTTTTCCTCTAGCCATCCCTGCTCAGCCATTTTGCACTTCCCGTTGATCTCATTTTTGAGACGTTTGTATTCCTTTTTGCCTGCTTCATTTACTGCATTTTTATATTTTCTCCTTTCTTCAATCAAATTCAATGTATCTTCTGCTACCCAAGGATTTTTACTAGCTCTCGTCTTTTTACCTACTTGATCCTCTGCTGCCTTCACGATTTCACCCCTCAAAGCTATCCACTCTTCTTCTACTGTATTTCTTTCCCTCATTCCTGTCAATCGTTCCCTAATGCTCTCCCTGAAGCTCTCTACAACTTCTGGTTCTGTCAGTTTATCCAGGCCCCATCTCCTTAAATTCCCACCTTTTTGCATTTTTTTCAGTTTTAATCTACAGTTCATAACCAATAGATTGTGGTCAGAGTCCACATCTGCCCCTGGAAATGTATTACAATTTAAAACCTGGTTGCTAAATCTCTGTCTTACCATTATATAATCTATCTGAAACCTTCCAATATCTCAAGGCCTCTTCCATGTATACAACCTTCTTTCATGATTTTTGAACCAAGTGTTAGCTATGATTAAGTTATGCTCTGTGCAAAATTCTACCAGACGGCTTCCTCTTTCATTTCTTACCCCCAATCCATATTCACCCACTATGTTTCCTTCTCTTCCTTTTCCTACTATCGAATTCCAGCCCCCCGTGACTATTAAATTTTCGTCTCTCTTCACTATCTGAATAATTTCTTTTGTCTCATCATACATTTCTTCAATCTCTTCGTCATCTGCGGATCTAGTTGCCATATAAATTTGTACTACTGTGATAGGCATGGGCTTCGTGTCTATCTTGGCCACAATAATGTGTTCACTATGCTGTTTGTAGTAGCTTACCCACACTCCTGACCAGAAGTCTTGTTCCTCCTGCCACTGAACTTAATTAATTCCCACTATATCTAACTTTAACCTATCCATTTCCATTTTTAAATTTTCTAACCTACCTGCCCGTTTAAGGGATCTGACATTCCATGCTCCGATTCCATGAAAATGTAATGAATATAAAAAAATGAATATAAAAATATGCCAGTTTTCTTTCTGCTGATAACGACATCCTCCTGAGTAGTCCCCGCCCAGAGATCCGAATGGGGGACTATTTTACCTCCGGAATATTTTACCCAAGAGGATGCCATCATCATTTAACTATACAGTAAAGCTGCATGCCCTCGGGAAAAATTACGGCATTAGTTTCCCCTACACTACAGTTACAGTTACCTTTTAGAGAGAGCTACCACTCCAGCAATAAAATTTTGTCGTATTTTTATTGTGGTAAATTGTAAAATTTCTATGATACAGAATGGCTGGTCAGTATGTACCTCCAATTTCCGGGCATTGCCTGTGGACACACTTAAAAGTACAAAGTTAGATATATTTTTTCTATATTTAAGTGTGTGTATTGGTAGTACTTGGAATTTACCTTCCTCAAGGTAAGCAACGAGTGGCCATTATGAGTGCTTGTAATTTTATGGTTTTCTCAAGTGTACTTTCCTTTTTATTTACATTTGAGCAATATTGTTGCTGTGAATTGCCTTTCCCAGAAAGTCTGAAGTTGGAAACTTGTCGAAACATAGTTTCCAGGCAACACTTGTGTTTGACTGCTGACGTAAGGTTGTCATTCGTGAAATTTGGCACTAAAACCTGCATTTCAATACTAATTCCAAATTTGTAACATCTCTTTCTCTGAACAGCTGTCTCAGTCGGCTTTATACTGATGAGAGACTAAGAACATAATGTTTTCCACAAAGGACAATGTACTGATCCTGTCATTACAAAGTTGAAAATGAATGGCTTTCTTTTAGAGCAGTTGTTATGAATTAAGTGTTGTTTTTCTGTCCTAAACTTTTTTGAATGCTCTATCTGGTGGCCTTGTTTTCTTGGAATATTTTAGTTGCCTTGGGGTCCACAGCCAAATCAAATTTTCTGAATGTTAAGATCGTAGAGGGAGACCAAGAGATGAATACACTAAGCAGATTCAGAAGGATGTAGGTTGCGGTAGTTACTGGGAGATGAAGAAGCTTGCACAGGATAGAGTAGCATGGAGAGCTGCGTCAAACCAGTCTCAGGACTGAAGACCACAACAACAACAACAACAACAACAACAACAACATCTGCTGCACTAATTGGATTAAAATTAAATCTTAATATGGTGAATTCAAAATAAAAGGATATTGTAATCTAATTAATGACACCATTTTGGCAGATAGTTATCCTTTTCATGAGTACCCACAGTTTAACTTTTTTTGTGGGTTGCTGCCGTATCCTTAGCACACATTCTCCCATGTTGCGCTCTAGTGAACTTCACTATCAGTCCTATATTTTCATGGAACTTGAGAGTTGTCCATGACAGTAGAAAATTCAAGGAAGAATACAAGTTCTAGCTGAAATATTGGCTTTATTTTTATGGAGGTACTGCCAGTTTCAACATTTACATAATTGTATAGAAAAGAGGCCCTGACAGAACAAAAATTGATCTTAACAGCATGGCAAAACTCTTTCAGGTGACACAATACAGCCGTGTGTGAGTGTGAGAGAGAGAGAGAGAGAGAGAAAGAGAGAGAGAGAGAGAGAGAGAGAGAGAATGAATTTGGTTTTGGAAACATTCTGTGTCCTATAATGTGTGATTAGGAGACATTTAGAAGATAAAAATGCATCCATTGTTGCACCGACCACAGAGTTGTACATAGTTCTTCCTCAGGAATGGGATCAAATGCCAATAGAATTCAGGATTCTCTTCACTTTGACGACATCACCCCACTACCAAGCTTAACTGGTAGAAAGAGTAAATGTATCCTGTATGGTTTCATTTTTAAATCACTTTTGCAGTTTTGTTGCTTTTTCTTTAGAATGCGTATTTCCATTTTCTGACATTTATTGATTGTGTATTCTGGACTCTGCAAGGTACTGTATTTATTGTTATTAAGCATTACATTTTTCAGTAACACACCTAACATTTGTTGGTGAAACGTGCTCTCATTTCCTGACTACACTCAAATGTTGAATTGTCGTGCATTAGTGTTTTAACAAATTCTACATTACTGTTTATTACCTCATAAGTTTTCACCAGCAGCTAACCACCCACTTCTCAGCTGTTAGTCCATTCCTCTGTGCTCTTCTTAAAGTTGTAATTTTATAAGTGCTTAGCAGTAAGTACTATAGTCGGTCAGAAATGTGTTTACTTGGCACTAATTCCGACAGGCCAGCTTTGTGTACCATGGAAACTCACTTAACTGGTAAGTGACTTCAGAACTTAAGAAGAATAATTATCAAGTGCAGAAACTTACTTACATTATTATCTATATAATATTCACACATTTTCTTTTAAATTTCAGTGGTCCATACTGATTATGGTTGCATACTGATAATTGGGCTTTTCTGTCCTTTACTGAGATTTGCATGATACTGACAGTTTCTGTATGAAATGAGGTTGTGTAGATGTCCTACCACAACTGTGCCTAGTATGGGGAAAAAAAAACTGGGAGATATATTGGTGAAGAAAGCCTGAATGATGTAATTAAAATGTAACCCAATACTTGAATGAGAGTGACATCAGTAAAAATCAGGAATTTGTTTGTAAACTAGCTGTAAATGAAAGAAGTAATTAGGAAACTGTTCATGAACATTGGCATCTATAGTGCATGAGAATGTACCTGCATTTCATTGGTCTTCTAGCAGTACTTCCTCAAGGATGTGAAGGACAATGTGATGATGCATCTATTTGTTGACTTTTTTTCTGTGTAAAGGTATTAACAAGATTTTGCATATCATAGAAAGTTTTGACAAGTGACATAGTTGTGAGCAACATGTGCTAACTAATATGTTCTGAATTTGTTTCAGATAACTGAGAAAATTCCATGAATTCTGGAAATGATATTTAGAAATATGAGGAAGGTGATCTGATGCTAGAAGAAAACTGCTGCATGCAGTGTCTCTCTTCAGTGAGAATGGTGTATGCCTTTCTGATGCATTAAGGGATCCCAAAATATTATATCTCTTAAAACATGTTTGTCTGGAAAAAAATAAAGCAACTGGCTGGATAGTGAAAGTAACCAATATTTTAAAATTAAATGTGTTAGTCTTCTTTGGGAATAACTTCCAAAGAAGAAAATCTTTATAGGAAATACTAGTTATAACTACTCATATACTAATTTTCCAATTATACAATTGTTATACCAGCTCTTAGTTATTCCTCTACTCAGAAGTTTTCAAACTAGGCTGTGACACATTAATCATTTGTCACCTTTTGATTAAATTAACTATAGCTGAGAAATTTCTGAAAGTTCAAAAAAGACATCTCGCCACACTGAGATTGAACTTAAATTGTACCAATCTTCTGTTTGTATTTTATTTTTGCCACAGGAATATCTAAGAATGATTTGAATTTTTTAGGATTGGAACTAAATGTTCTAGGAGAGCATGTATCAAGCACAGAAATATTCTGCGAGCCATAATCTTGTAATATACTGTGTCTTGGTTCTGAATAACTCCTTTTTCTCTTACTGTGTTTAAGCATACAATCTTTGAAGTGGGTTGATGTGCTAATCACCGTGTCACCAAAAACAGTTAAGATATTCAATGTTGACAAGGATATGCCATCAGGATAATACTGGTTGCTAGTGGTTTTACTCAAAAGCAACACTGTTAAATTTTTGTTTGAGTGCATCATTCAAGTGTCATAATTAATATGAAGCTATTTTTGAGACAGTGATGATGTAAGAAATTAAAAGATATTTTTGAAAGGTTAGAGGAAATATGTGGCAAAATGCCACATATTTTAAAAAAAAATGTGAAAAGTGTCAACTGAAAATATTTAACGTAACTGTACATCTGCTTCTGTTCTCTGCAAGCCCCATTCAGGTGTGTGGCAGAAGGTGCTTCAGATAACATTGTAATTTCCTCTCTTCACTGTTCCATTTGCAAATGGAGCCTGGGAAGAAGACTGCCAGTAAGTCTCCATATGACTTTCAAGTGCTGTGATTTTCTCATGGTCATTTCACAAGGTGTGTGTAGTAGGATGTAACATATTGTCTGATTCTTCTTGCAGTGTAAAATTTCAGAACTTCAACAGTAAACCTCTCTGTGATGCTCTCTGCCCTATTTGTAGCATCAAATACTAGAATTCTTTGAGCATCACCAGTGACACTTTTGTACTTATTAGCAAACCTGTGTTAAAATGAGCTGTTTTTCTTGGGATCTACTCCATATCTTCTATTAATCCAACTGAGTAAGAATCCCAGACTGGTGAGCAATACTCGAGAATTGCTCAAAGCAATATTTTGTGAGGCACTCTTTCATAGATCAATTATATTTCCTTAAGATTCTTCCAGTGAATTCCAGTTATGGTATTTGCATTTACCAATAATTAAAGGCTTGTCTATTAGTGAATTGTAATTTCCACAGTTTACGAGCTACTTGTATGAAAGTTTAAACATAAAGCAACTCTTGCCATTTTGAATGGTTTCAACACATGTAGGACATGTAGGACATGTCACTAAGCAATGGAGAAAATTACCTCTTTACACTAATTCATTACTGTGTGTGCACAGCTTGATGGAAACCTGCTTGGGAAACTACCTTGAACAAGTAGATAATTTGAAATGTTGTTGTAATTGTTGTTTTTGTGGTCTTCAGTTTGAGGACAGATCTGACACAGCTCTCCATGCTGCTCCACCCACTGTAAGGCTGTTCATTTTCGAATAACTGCTACAGCCTGCATCGTCTTGAACCTGCCTACTGCATTCATCTCTTGGTCTCCTTCTACAATTTTTACCCTCCACACTTTCCTCCAGTACTAAATTGGTGATCACTTGATGTCTCGGAATGTGTCCTATGAACTGTTCCTTTGTTTTAATAAAGCTATGCCACAAATTTTGTTTCTCCCCGGTTCTACTCAGCACCTCCTCAGTAGTCACATGATGTACCCATCTAATATTCAGCCCCTATCTGTAGCACCACATTTCAGAAGCTTCTATTCTCTGCTTGTCTGAACTGTTTATTGTCCATGTTTCACTACCATACAAGGATATAGCCGGCCGAAGTGGCCGTGCAGTTAAAGGCGCTGCAGTCTGGAACCGCAAGACCGCTACGGTCGCAGGTTCGAATCCTGCCTCGGGCATGGATGTTTGTGATGTCCTTAGGTTAGTTAGGTTTAACTAGTTCTAAGTTCTAGGGGATTAATGACCTCAGCAGTTGAGTCCCATAGTGCTCAGAGCCATTTGAACCATACAAGGATACACTCCAGACAAATACCTTCAGAAAAGACTTATATATTCATTGTTAAATATATATATTAATTTTTAACAAGCTTCTCATCTTCAGAAATGCTTTTCCTGCCACTGCTGGTTCACATTTTATCTCCTCTCTACTTTGGCCATCATCAGTTATTTTACTGCACAAATAGCAAAACTTGTCTGCTGCTTTTATTGTCTTATTTCCTAATATAATTCCCTTAGCATCACCAGATTTAATTTGTCTACATTCCATTACCCTTGTTTTGCTCTTGTTAATGTTCATCTTATATCCTCTTTCCCAGATATTGTCCATTCTGTGCAACTGCTCTTCCAAGTCCTTTGCTATCTCTGACAGAATTATAGTGTCATCAGCAAACTGCGAAGTTTTTATTTCTTCTATCTCAACATGAATTCCTTCTCCAAATTTTTCTTTGGCTTCCTTTACTGCTTACTCAACATACAGATTAAATAATATTGGGGATAGGCTAAAACCCTGTCTCACTTCTTTCTCAACCACTGCTTCCCTTCCATGCCCCTCAGCTCTCGTGCAGAAACCAGATGGCAGTTACAAGTTGTGTGTAACCCTTTGCTACCTGTATTCTACCCATGCTATCTTCAGAATTTCAAAGGGTCCATCTAAAAGTGTCAAAAGCTGTCTCTTAAGTCCACAGATGCCATAAACCAGATTTGTCTTTTCTTAACTTACCTTCTAGGATAAGGTCATTGTTGCCTCGCATGTTCCTTCCTTTCTCCACAATCCAAACTGAAATCCCAGAGGTTGCCTTCTACCAGTTTTTCCATTCTTTTGTAAATAATTTGTGTTCGTATTTTGCAACCATGTCTTGTTAAACTGGTAGTTCAATAATATTCCCACTTCATCAGAACGTGCATTCACTGGGCTTGGAATTACTACATTCTTTTTGAAGTCTGAGGGTATTTTGCCTGTCCCATACATCTTGCACACCAGATGGAATAATTTTGCCATGGCTGGCGTTTCCAAGTATATCAGTAGTTCGATGGGATTTCGTATGCTCCAGGGGCCTTGTTTCGGCTTAGGTCTTTCAGAACTCTGTCCAGTTCTTCTCATCTTCCATCTCATCTTCATCTGTGTCCTGTTCCAGTTCTATAATAGTGTCTTAAAGTTCATTTCTCACGTATAGCACTCCATCCAACTGTCATCTCTCTCTTCTTTGGTTACTACTGGTTTACCATCTGAACTCTTAATATTGAGATACCTCCAAAGACCTCCTTAGTTATCCCATTGGTGATAGCTATATTTTCTTAGTTATGTATGCTTCTGTATCCCTGCATTTGTTCTTATCCATTCCTATGTAGCCATTTTGCACTTCCTGTCACTCATTTTTTAGGTGTTTGTATTCCGTTTCACCTGCTTCATTTGCTGCAGTTTTATATTTTCTCCTTTCATCAGTTACATTCCATATCTCCTGTGATTATCCAAGGATTTCTTCTAGGGCTAGTCTTTTTACATCTTTGATACTTTGCTGCCTTCAGTATTTCACCTCTCAAAGCTACCCCATTCGCTTCCACTATATTCCTTTCCCCTTTTTGTCAATTATTGCCTCATGTTCCTGCATCCCTCTATATATTTTATGTATTGATGTCATTGGGGGTCAGGCGTTCACCATAAAAAATACACAGCATGCTGAGGGGTGTCCAGCTTCATGCTGACACACCTCTACCCTCTTCCCCCCCCCCCCTCTCCTCCCATTTCCTTCAGATTTATAAACCTTCACCACCACCACCACCACCACCACTATTACTATTGGGCGTACTGGTTCTCATTTTAATCCAACTTCTGAATGTGAAACATGAAAGATATTAATCAAGGTGAGAAGACTAGTGAGATAAACAGTCCAACAACTAATGGCAGCTACAACACAAACATAACTTCACACAATATGTCCACATGTCAGTCACCTATTAGTATAATTACAGTATGATACATGACATTGAAGGGGCTCAAGTGCCCTAAACTAAAAAGACTTGCACCAAACTGTAAAGTACAAGTCTAAATAAAATTGTATGCTACAAGAGCTTTATAAGACGCCCTCCACATGGCGGTCAGCCATGCTGACCACTCATCTATGGTGTTGGACACACATGGCTCATAGCGTAGTGCAAATTGAACAATAGCAAAATACTGAGTCTTGTATTGTACTTGCAAAGGGCACAAGGTTTGATAGCATATGTGCTGCTGCAACATTTTATGTAATGAAGGTGTCTGTTGCATGGCCAAAACTTTTACCGATAAAATTTATAAGCAATGTGGTCAGTGAGTAAACATGTTTGATACTAGTAAAGTTCTACACTTCTGGTCAATTTGTGTTGCTTTTTGAAGTTACTTCCACTGTAGTCATTAATAGATCTCTTAAATCTTTTAAACTATGCATCACATCACTTCCTGTCCCCTTGTAGCTAGGAATATTCATTCTGCTTGTCCTGCAGGAACCCTCAATTCATAGGAAATCTGTACTTTCAGTTCTGTTTCAAATTTACATTGTCTTTCTATGTGTAGAAGAGAATTTTTTCATTTAAGAGCAACACTAAAAGTGTGTTGAAAATTGATTCCACACTTCTGTTTTTATATTTCACTTTTTCCCCACCACCATGAAAGTGAAATGAAAAGTACTTGAGTGAAAATAAATAATTACTTGTGAGATTAACAGAAGTTACGGTGGATGGTTCCCATCAGTTTTTCGAAATGGTGGTATTAGTGTTGCAGCCTCTTTTGTTAGTTTCATATTATGTATACGTCTTCACTTTTGTTTATTTATAATAAAACAATATAATAATGTTTCCTGTGTAAGTAGATATCAATAAAACTGTTGTCTCCTATGTCATGTCAGAGGATATTGACATTTGGTAATGCTGTGTCAGTGTAAATTACTCTGATACAAGATATTTGTAAAAGAATCTCTCTCTCTCTCTCTCTCTCTCTCTCTCTCTATCTATCTATCTATCTATCTATCTATCTATCTATCTCTTTGTCTGCCTGTCTGGGCGGAAACACATTGTTCCCAAAATTTTGAAAATATAATGTTGTATGTATGGTACACTATCTACAGTTGTGGAGTGCTGGATTAAATATGTATCACTATTTGCAAATAAATTTCTGAATGTAACACTACCACTGTGAAAGATGTTGAACGTGGAAGCAATTTGCTGTTTATCGCTTGCCTTTGTTCGCTCTGTAACAGTGTAGTGTTGTGTCACACATAGTATTCTGCTAAATAAGGGAATGGAATATATGTGATGGAGTACAAATAATTTAAGTATTAAAGATTACAAATTGCCCAACAGTTGAGGTGCTGAGGAGCAGCAGGCACATAAACAAAACTGAGTACATTACTAACTTGCAGACAAATCCAGTCAGGTTTTATATTGAACTAGAACAGCTTAACTGTATCCTTTGTCAAGTCTCACCATCATGCCTAGAAATGAGGATCATCTTACCTACAATCCTTCTCATTCCTCCCAAAGTGATATTTCACTGTCCACCCAATCTGTGCAGTATCCTAGTCTATCCTTACACCACACCAATTCACAACCCTTTTTTACAGGTTCACTGGAAAGTCCAATTGCAAGACCTTTCCAAAGCTCTAGCACATTCTACTCCAGTCTTATCACAGGATTATCCTACCCTTTCCTAACAGAAGCAGGACAACCTGTGAAAGCAATAATGTCATATACCAGCTCTGTTGTAACTTATGCATAGCATTTTGTGAGGGCATGACAACCAACCAGCTGCCCGTTCAAATGAATTGTCATTGATAAACTGTAGCTCTGAACACCCCTGCCACGTTACACTAATTTCACTCATACTGCATGTACGCCCTCTTCTTCGTAGTCTTCTTTTCTCCTCTGTTACATCTTCTCTTCCCTGTCGACTCCTCCATGTCATTTTGTGGTGTGCACAGCTCCTCTAATGTGTCCAGAATGAGTTCACTGGTGCCACATACCTATCCCATGAGCCTGTTACTTCCCACTTCCAGTTAGTCTACGACCTTTCCCTAACCCCCTGCTCCCCAACTCCTGCCTCCTGTCTCCCCTCTCCTACTAGACACAAGCTTCCCACTTCCAGATGTCAACCACTTTTCCCTAACCCCCTCCCCCCAGCTCCTGCCTCCTTTCTCCCCTCTCCCACTACACATAACACAACCCCTTTCCACCCGAACTGTGCTGCTATGTCAGTAGAATGTAGACAGCTGGGACAATGTAGGCATACAGATGTATATATTTGTTTGTTACTCTGTAGCTCTGGAAGAAGATGCATCGAAAATCTGAAATTTATTTGCAAATAGTGATATACATTTAATCCAGCACTCCACAACTGTAGAAAGTATGAAAAGAGCATACAGGAAAACCCACAACATCTACAGTAAAAAGTGTCTCTCCATTCACTCAAAAATACGACACTACAATACAGTAATCAAGCCCGAAGCACTATATGCCAGCGAAACACTCACACTCCATAGAAAAGGCGACCTGGAAGGCATCCTGAAAGAGGAATGCAAAATTATCAGAAAGATTCTTGGCCCAAAAAGAACTGAAGATGGATACAGGTTACAGTCTCGGAAAACTACAGAAAAATTATCTAACCTCGCCGCAGACATCCGGAAAAGAAGACTAAAATTTTACGGTCATATCCACAGACTCCCAACACACAGACTCTCCCACAAAATTTTAATATACATTGAAAAATTGAAAACCATACCCTGGATAAAAGAAACCAAAACAGATCTGGCAAATGCACAAATAAATTCTTCAGAAGTTATAAACAGAAATGTATACAGGCAAAAAATCAATAGTTGGAAAGTACAACCCGAGAATGAAGTTTGCAAGAGACAGGGGACAAAATGGACAGAGGAAAGAAAGAGAATTCATGGGGAAAGAATGAGAGAAGTTTGGAGAATTAAAACATTGAATCGGAAAAGCTTTGCGTGATCCGTATGGGTCCAATCGCACATAATAATAATAATAATAATAATAATAATAATAATAATAATAATGTTCTCAGTCTTGTTTATGTGTCTGTCAAAGATACAGCACCTCAACTACCTTTTAATTTATTTATATTTTGTTAAATCGTTTGCCATGACAGCTCGCTGCAGCTCTTTAGCACTGCTACTTTCATATCATTACTAATGTGATTTCTTCATTGTCCCACTTGTTTAGGCTAATCATCACATTAGTTACAGATGTGCCTGCAAAGAAATCAAAAAACAGAAAGCTATTGCATTAGTTAAAGTTTTGATGACTGCTTGAATGAAGTTTGGTGTTTTATGCAGTACAAAGTTAGTGATGCCATGCCATGTGATAAGGATTTTGCCATGTGTTTAAAGCAATTCTGTATTTCAAAATGGAATAATGAGATACAAAAATCATAAAGCAATTTCAATGATCAGTGGAATCTATAAATAATGATGTATATGTTTGTTTTCTGGCACTAGCACAAGCTGTGGTGATTGTGAAACTGGAGCTCTGTTTATGTATCTGCAAGGATGCTGTAGAATGTTTTAATACAATAGCTGTCAATTCAGACACAGTTCCTACAGAAGGGATCATTTCTGCCTCCTCTACAGTTTCTATTTTTTTCTGTTTTTCTTATCATTATTGAGTTGCTCATGTGAGCTATAACAGAATAATGAAGCCTGATTAATTCTGAATAATTTATTTTATTATAAAATCTGTTGTTAGGTGGTGAAATACATTCGTAATAACTAATAAGAATATATTGTGATATACAATTCTACAAGCAAACAAGACATTTCTAATTTCTAACTATCTGTGGAAGGAAATACAGGGAATGCTTAAAAAAAAAAAGTTTACAGAAGCTTGTGAATCAGCAATACTCAGCTGCATTTAATGCAGCTACATACATAAATGTACTGCAGTAAAGAAACTGGAGGTTTATAGTTTTTGGAGAAGTTGGGTGGTAATTATTTTTTCATATGTCAGAGATTGAGGATTGGAGCTCATAGAAAGTGGGGTGGGGACACAAAACACAAATCAATAAGAGGGATTCATAATATAAACTGAGAAAGGAAAACATTTAGTACCATTGCAATGATTCATTTGTGCCTTTCAGATTAAACATTTAACAATTCACCTTTGTAACTGTATATATTGAAATCCTCAGTACTTAAGATATAACAGTCGGAGGAACGTAACAAGCCTATACAGAGAGCAAAGGAAGGATATTAACAACACTGGTCCGAGCAGTGAAGCGGAATGACATTTAATATGTAACAAGATTTTTTTTTTAACCTTAATTATGAACTGCAGCCTTGGTTTCATTGTTGAACCTCAATAAGAAACTCAGTAGGAGATTGGAAGATCTTGGTGATTACAGGGAAGATTTAAATAGATTACAGAATGAAGAGGAGGAGTTTTAGAAGTGGAGATTTGATACTGTGCAGTACAGTAAGTGCCTGTTGTAGTTAGTACACTAATATTGGTGATTGAATTGTGTGTGCTTTTCCCACCATTCTCATGATTATTAACAAGGAGTAAATAAATTCAGAAGTTAAAGAAAGAGTCCTGTTAAGAACACACTGTTCGTGACTTGATAACTGTTGACTGTGGAGTATTTTTGGTTTTATAAACTTTCATGAGAACCATTAGGGACTGGACATTTTTATTTGTAAATGCTTATATACAAGCTGGAACTCTGAAAGTCAAAAGGAAAACTATGCAACAAGGGACAAAAAATGCAAAGTCTTTTTGATAAGGAGTCCCACGTAGGTTTTTGTTGCCTATCCTGCTAGATTGGTGATTTTTTGACAATGCAGGGGTAGGTCTCAACTACAGTTGGCAGGTTAATTTACAGAGGAATTAAAAAAGTATAATGTCGGAGAAATCATCCTGATAAAAACATTCATAATAAAATGGTTTAAAGCTCTTCAGACACTCAAAATCAGAAATTGTGTAATGAGGCAAACAGAAGAAACGGGTAATTACAACAGAAAGGTATAGATGCCCATAAGTGAAAAATGTATTTTGCTATACAATAGCAGATTTTTAAGAAAGGAAATTGTATTATTATCAGTAATACTGGCAAAGCTACATTCTCATGATAAATGATTACTAAATTATTTGCATAAATATCTATGTGAAAAAGTTAGTTATTTCTGTACACTGATCTTCACTACTGCCATGAACCAAAATTAAAACGCACTAGCCATGTATTTTTCCCTAAATTTTCTAAGTTATGTATGAATGGTATCTTCCCTTTTCATTTGAATCTCTGTGCATGGCCCACTCCTTCTCAAGGACTAACTTAATCAGTAAGCTAATCTCAAACTCTTCTTCTCTTACTACTGTATCCATGTTTTTTTGTACATATTAGATTTGCAGCATGTTAAATATAGCTCCATAAGATGTGATTACACATTTATGAAATTTGATATCTTTTATTCCCTACACTTCAAAGGAACAGAAATATTTTGCGTTGCCAGTTCGACCTCTGGTACCTTGTCAAGTGTGGGGTATAAGCATTCTTGTAGCACCACTTGTTTGACGACGGCAATTTTTCATTCATTTGCTATCAGTACTCATTTAACAGTATAATTCCTGCAGGATAGCAGAAATAAGATCTAAATTATTGTTTTGAGGAGATTTTCCATTCATCCCAGCATATATACACAGACCTTAAAGAGCGTAGTCATTAGCTCATTACTAAAGACTACAGAAGGTGCGGAAAGCCCCATACAAAAATTAAAATTTCGTTTATCATGCAATTGAAAGCCACAGGATCCTCAGGGAAACAATTTCTGTAATTGAATATTTGCTTATGTTGGTTGTGTAATGACTGAATAACATGATGATATGTTGATGTGTGATTCTATATTGCCACATCTGACTAGAGTGACAAATTTGGGTCATTATTTGTGTATATTCTTTATATTGTAACACATCTGTGAGCTTTACATTATGAAATGCATTACTTTTTTCCTGAACCTCTGGGCTGAGAGAACAGAATCAATATGGAAAACTATTCCTTGACATTTTGTCTCCCACTGTCAGAGACGGAACTTGATGGAGTAGTTCTGACTTTTGTCAGAGCAAGTGAATGAGCGTTCCTGTGCCACTGAAGGAAATTGAAGTTTCAAGAGACTATCATACATGTAGGCTATCACGACTGGTGTTTACTCCAGTTAAAACTTCCAGGCAGTGCTGTTTTACCTCTGAAGATATCTCCCACAGTCAGTGATGAAATGTCAGGGTATAGTTTTATATATCAACCAGCATGTATCAGCCCAGAAGTTTTAACTGATATATACACTGGCCTTGGAAACTTACATTGTGTGGAGTTCTTTTGATGATTCAGTTTCCTCCACTGTGGCACATTTTATTAGACTGTTCCTGCAGTTGCTGTGCAAAAGTGTTATATACTTTTGTATGTTGTGATTGACCTTAAATGGACATTTGATTTGAATTTATTTAATGTTGAGTGCCTTGGTCCCATGAATCATTGATACCAAGTCAATATGCATTGGTTTTCTTGATTCCATACAGCCCTCATAATGCATGCAAAATAGGACGTCCCAATTTTTTTGTAATACTGACACAATAGATTTGAGAGAGATAGAATGTTGAAAACATATAGTGATGAATCCCACTTGCTAACACACTGTTATTCAGACAGGTGGCAGAGGAGTTCATGTGGGGTACGTTTATGTGGGATTAAGTTGGACTCCTGGTTTATCTACTGTCGTGCTTCAACTACAGACAAACAACAGGGGATCTTATTATTAGATTGTTCATCCATTTGTTCACCTACAGTTGCATGGAGTCAACCTATACCACCAACAAGCCTTTTTTTGTGCTATATATGACTCAGTCTCATCATTATGCATGTAATGCCGATGTACTGTGTTCAGAAACAATATCAATTGTCAACCTTTTAAATTCAAGCACAGAGTCTCGAAGAATGTGCTTGCTCATAATCGAGGAAACATTACCCATTTCCGGCTAGTGAACTCTTGTTGGCTGGCAATGTGTTAAATCGCACAATAACCAGTGCAGCTACCACACCACAATAACATACATAAAATGGGCTCACCTACTGGATGTGTGGAGAGGGAGAGTGGCCTTACAATGACAGGAGTGCAGGTAGGGGTGAAAGCATTTTGTGAAGTGCAAAAAATATACTTTTCATGCAGATGATGTTCTATGACAGAGATTTGACACGGAAGTAAAGCAAGGGTTTTGTTATTGCACATTGTTAAGTCTTTCATGTTCAAATCTGACACTATACAGTTGCAACAACTATACACACAGCTCATGTATATACTGTGTGTGTGTGTGTGTGTGTGTGTGTGTGTGTGTGTGTGTGTATGCATGCACACACACACACACACACACACACACACACACCACATACTACATCATAAAAATTGGCAGCAATGACAGAAGGCATGAAATCAAGTTCTAGCACCCGAGCTTTCTTTCAAATTTACATTTTACACAGTGTACAAAAATTCACTAAGCTGATTTACAATAAGCTTGTAACATCAACTGGGAAGTAAACTCATTTTTTCACTTCTCTGTTTCTCTCATCAAGCCTAAAATAACACTTTAACAGTGATGAGCATATGAAATACAGCTCGTAAGAAAAGCATTAAACAGTAACAGCAATGGTGACAAAGTTTGTCACCAAGCAGATGTCTGCATTTATGCTTATAGTTTAACCAATTAGCTGCTGTAATGTTTTTGGTGTAATTCAACATGTTCCTCAATTTTTGCTTATTTTCTGGGTGAGCACAAAGGATGATCTCCCAAAAACGCATGTTTTGAACATATAATTTGTGGTCGTAACATGTCAGAAAATGGCTTGATGAAATTCATTACCACAAATTATTGTATAAACATTGCATTGTAAATTTAATTTCCTTCACTTAGACAGATTTTATACAAAGTATTGGAGAAGATTGAGATTTTTAATCATATATGCCAATTACATGTGCTTTTGCCCATATTTTGCAGGGTTTTAACATTTTCCTCAATTCTTCATTTCCCTCAGTTTTGCATTTTTTAAGTCTGGACCACAATAGAATGTAAAACAGAGGTTTCAGTGTATCAGTTCTTTCATCTTTAGGATGTGTTGTGTTCGGTGATATAGTGGTAAAGCACATGCCTAGAAACAGAAAGCAGTGGGATCGAATCTCAGTCGTACCACAGAATATTTCGGTCTGCCTTCAAACCAAGTTTTCCCATCTCAGTGCTGTGAAGATTCACCATATAGGATACGTGATTGAGATTCCACATCAAATTGTAGGTCCCCATTCCCCGATAGGATTATTGTGGCAGATTAGGGACACAGAAGTCACCTAAGTGGAGTCCAATTGAAGATTTGCTCTAGGCCATTGAGTTTCGTATTATTGTTATTATTATTATTATTATTATTATTATTATTATTATTATTACTATTGCTTTGATCATCATCATTTAAATTAATTTTTCACTAATATTGGTATAGTCACTCATATTTCTTTGGTAAATTCCATCTACTTAGATTTCCAACAGCTGTTCAACACTACACCTCATTCTCAACTTGTAAACAAGATAAGCTCATGTAGAGTATTCTCTCAGATTTGTGACTGGCTCGAAGAATTATTGAATAATAGAACCCAGTAAATTCTGTTGGGTGGTGAATATTCAATAGAAATGAATGTAATATATAAGCCTCAATGAAGCACAACAGGTCACTAATGTTCTCAGTAGGCACAAATGATTTGTCAGAAAGGGTTAGCAACATTTTCATATTGTTCACTGCCAGTGCTGTAGGCAAGGGGAAAGTATTGTTGTTCAATGATTATCATAAGGAGATTCAGAACAACTTGCACAGAATTTCTACAAGATGTAATCAAATATTCATTGGTCACAACAAATAAAAGAAGCCTAATATTATCAGATTATTAATTTAGTGGTAAACTTCTGGAACCCATCACATTGTTTAAATAATTAGGATTGCTAAAAAGTGATATTAAATGAGATGAACATACAAAATCTACTGTAGGGAATGTGAATGGAAAACTTAGATTTGTTGGAAGGCTTCTAGGAATAATGCTCCAGCATTTGAAATTCTTATCAAGTTGTCATGATTGCAGGTGTCAAACAAGAACTGTGTCGTGTTGACATATGCTCATGGAACTGAAATGGGAATCATGGAAGAAAGATGATATTGTTCTTTCAAAACTCAGTTGTATAAATTTTTCAAGTAGAGTCAAAGATAGGAAAAAGAATTTGAGCTTTGAAGTGTTATGTAGTCCATTTCTCTATGAAACTGATATGCGAGGAATTTTTTCTCACATTGTTGTCTTGTTGCATCAGCATATGTGATTGGTTCTTACAGAACATTGATGTCAGTCTTCTCATCCCATATTTAAATAAGAGATTTAAATGTGTTCTTTATACTAACACTGCATCTTTAACTCTGTTTTCCGTTTGGTAGTTACTTACATATTTTCTTTCATGGTAATTTGTTCAAATATATAGGAGTTTTATTTTTGTTTTTAATTTTTTGTAGGGAGGGGCAATATTTATCTTCTGTTTTGTTTGTTTTGAAGCATTTGACTGCTGGAGAGTCTATTGTATACATCAATAAAAAAAACTAGCTTCACAAATTTGTGGTTATTGAATATTTCTTTTTTTTCCAGGTTCCCGAGGATTATGTGTCAAAGGAAGTATTTGATGCAGTCAATGTGTACATTATTCCTAAGCCTCAGCTGCAAAGAAGCATCCTGACCATGTACGTTCATTAAGTAGTTTCACCAGCAGCTGCTGTTGCTGCAACTGGTACTACATTATTGTTGTTGTGGTTTACTCTTTGTTAATGCAGCTCATGTCACAGTCTTAAAAATTTAATATTGTGTTGTGTCCAGAATGAACCAGTCACCCAATAGGAAAGAGTGCAAATGAAACTTCCTGACTTACTCCCTGAAGTTATCTAATGGGCCAGGGCTTGCATGTAGACCTTTGCCTTTTATGTGCAGTGCTGTTACCAACTGATGTTACCAGGCACACATAAAAGCCCAGCTCAGTTTCCCATAGCCAGTACCTTTTTTGTACCTCGTGATGCATAGTCTCAGTCTCTGAAGCAGTTGCAATACTGTTTGTGGTAGAAGTGAAATTGACATGAAAGCTGCTGCGTGATGTTAGATTAAAAGGTTTGCACCATTTCATCTGCAACACAACATTTATTTGTAATACTGTCAATGTGTACAGGTTTCAACTAGTACTTGTCTATTTCCACCAAGATTAACACGAAACAAAGCTAATGCATACATACAAAAATGATGCCAATAACCTAAGAAGAAACAATATTTTTGACTCCATAATATTTTAACATTTTTTACAGTTTATCATAATTTTTATTATAAACAGTAATGTATCAGATGTAATGTACACTGAAATATCTCAGGATGAAGCCAGGCTGAAAGCTTTTAAAATATCTGGTCTGTACACTCCAATTAATTGATGTTTCAGTGAGTTGAGTGATAGGGGTCAGCCGCCATTCAATCATAGTCCTTTCTCAAGTGTCACGTGCCATGCTGTGTTGCCTGTTGTATAGATACATGTGGCGCCTCGTGAAGCATGGCTGGCAGATTGCCAGCCAGCAACAGCAACTGGTGTCCTTAGCTATATGGTTTTCTTAAACACTGACTCAGCATCTGTTGTTTGTAGCTACATCCTTCCTGACTGGATAACATTTCTGAATCAAAGATGAGGTCTTCAAACTGGCAACATGCTGATAGAAAGTTCTCTGTAGAGCAAGGTCTTAGTCTCACAAGATCTCGTATTCTGACATGGCCCCACTATCTGAGCTGCCTCTTATTGAGCAAGCATGCCTACTCACTGTAAAACTTATTTGTTTGGGACTTTGTCCCTTTGTGAGTTCTGGAGGATCCTCTTGAGACAGTGGGTATGACAACTGTTGTGTTCTTATGTAGTGAAGGTTATGTAACATTCACTGCCATACAGTAAAATGCTTATTACATGGGTGCTGTATATTTCAAACATGATATTTTCTATTAGCAATTTATTACCCCAAGTCCTTTTCCTTGGTATGGCCACAACAGCTTCTGCCCATGTTATCCTGTTGGTGATCCAAGCATCCAACAACAGTTTACTGCTTATATAGGATTCTAAGTATGTGGAGCTATCTACCACCTCTATATGTTGTCGATTAATAGTAATGGATGGGCAAGTGTCTGTGATCTGTATAATGATGATGCATTTCTTTGTGTTGATGATAAGACCCAGCAATTGCATGTACCTGACAGCTGAGTAATGATATGTTGGACTGCAGTTAAATATGGACTACTAAAGTAGTGGTGTGACAATGTAGGAGTCCTGTATAAGTACTTTAGTCACTTCCAGTTTTCTTTAAAGTGCACATAAGTGAAAAGATCTTATGTTAAAATACATATCCTTAGTGCAGTCTTAAAAAGCTCAGAAGCAAGGAAAACAGTATCCCATAGTAATAGGAGCCAGTGCGCAGTATTCTGATAATAGCAAAGAGTTTAGTTTTTGCTTCCATTGACTAAGTCTGAACCCTCTACTTAATAAATGAAAGTGGTTGTGATTGTTGATGATACTTCTCCTGAAGCTGGCTAAGAGAGTAGTTTATATCCAAAGTAGAACATCGAGCTCTGAAGCCATATAGTGATTTTGGATGAATACTGGACACAAAAGTGTGCAGTAATACTCGGCAGAAAAATTCTCAGTAGTTGCTACAGTCGTTGCTTCATTTATAAAGAAGAGGTTTTAGCATTACAGGTGCTCTGCAGGATGTAACCCACTCCCAGCCGGGGCAAAAAAATGAATACAAATGTAGAAGCAGATTAGGTTTTTCACATTTTTAATTTCAGCATGGATGTCATCTTCACCTTGGTTTGTACCACTAGTTAGGGAGAATACATCTTTACTGATTTTCTTAACAGTAGATGCTAAGTCTAGCTTTCTACAACTGGCATTTGTGGGATTGCACTGAGGCATTTTTGGTCACTTTGTTCTGAGTGGCAAACAGTTAAAGATAGTGCTCAACCCTGTGATCCATCTTGTTTTGATCAGTGAAAACATCACCTGTCTTGGATTTCAGAGGTGCAGTATTCCCAGTTGTGGAACCAATAACCTTCACGATCCCCTTGTACATCTCTGGTATTTCCAGAGACCACTTGCAAAAATTCAGCCTGCTGTTATTGGCACAGCGAGTTATCTGTTGGGTCTTGTTCCTGACTGCTCTGAGAGCACCCCGAGTGTTGGTGCTTGGGTTACTTTTGTAAGTAAGCAGTGCATTTTGTTAAGTCTTGATCACTGGTGTCATCTCACATTGCTGGCTTCAAACCAATTTGTTTTTCTGATGTCCTTTATTCCAACTGCTGAGGTAGCAAAGCTGTATGATATCATGATGATGAGACAAGTTGATGTCTATGTTCCTGTCAGTCTGGACTTGAAGGCTGCTGATGTGCTGTTCATTTTGTTCTGACTTAAGTGCCTGACCTGCATTTATTTCATTGATGTGAGCCTTTGTTTTTTGCTGGCAACCAGGGAGCGATGGTGTCACAGTCATTTTTATGCCACCTGAATGTTATGATTATTATGACATTGATGTGTACAAGGCACGAGTCTGCACTGATTCACCAGAAGGGAAATGACACAATTGACAATGCTGTTCTCACTTGATAATAGCAGTCTTCCAAACTACATTCAGTTCTTTAGTGTTGGACTGTCAGGACTATGACCACAATACTTTAACAACTTGCAGTGAGGAATGATGGAGAGATCTTCATAGTGTATTTGATTTGTTGTTGTTGTTGTTGTTGTTGGACACAACACATTCAAGCATAAAGTTATTTTAAGCAGTATCACACAAGCAAGATTACTACAGTGATCTCCCCAAGATGCTACTAACCTGACCCAGGATTTAAATGTGAGTTAATGCAGATGAGTAGGAAGATCAAATCTGTAATGTTCAGATACAGTATTACTAGTGTCCTGCTTGGCATGATCAAGTCATTTAAATACCTGGATGTAATGTTGCAAAGTGATATGAGGTGGAACAAGCATATGAGAACTGTGGCAGGGAAGATGAATGGTCGACTTTTGTTTATTGGGAAAATTTTGGGATAGGGTGGTTCATATGTAAAGACCACATATAGGATGCTCGTGTGACCTATTCTTGAGAACTGCTAGAGTATTTTGGATCTGTACCAGGTTGGACTGAAGGAACACATCGAAGCAATTCAGAGATGGGCTGCTAGATTTGTTACTGGTAGGTTTGAACGACATGTAAGTGTTACAGAGATGCTTCAGGAACTCAAATAGGAAGCCCTGGAGGGAAGGCGACTTTCTTTTTGAGAAACACTTATGAGAAAATTTAGATAACTGGCATTTGAAGCTGACTGCCGTGGTACAAAGTACCCTCCACCATGCATCGTATGGTGGCTTGGTGAGTATCTATGTAGATGTAGATATGTAGTGTAGATATGAGTGTCTAATCACCCACTCACCCTTGCTGATTGAGTCCAAATAAGAGGCACTCGTAATATATTTAGAAGCAGAGTAGATGCAGGAGTTGCTGAGAGATGTGGTATGTCTTCTAATTGTCTTAAAGGATCCACTCCAGGTTTGCTTTTGGGCTATACCCACTTCACCTTCACTCCTCCCAGAGTCACCCCAAGGACTTACAGAAAGTCTTTGGAGTTACTCTTTATTGGTTCATATGTGTCTGTTATTAGAAATGTACCCACACTGTTCCCTATCTGACACATTCTCTCCACTGTAGCATAGTCCTTCTTCTCAACTATGAATACTGACCCCAAACTGGGATACGTACCAGATCCTACACTCCAGAGCATTGTGCTTATGAAATTTACATGGGCAGGGTCACCAATCTTTTGAATGCAGCTGCATCTGAAAAGCAATAGTTTTCTTATACCCAGTTTTGAAGGCTGACAGTAAAGAACAAGGCTGACAGTAAAGAACAAATACTTGGAAGCCTGTATATTGAATTCTCTTTTTTACAAGTTATATAAAAAAAAACACATTTCCCTCACTAGCTTAGGTAGCCAACATAATACATGCTTACCTACGGGTAGGCAGAACACAACATGATGTAATTTGAGTAGAAACCGTTACTTAGCAGAGAATTGTAATTAAATGATTAGACATTAGCACTTACTTCTTGTAAAGTACTTACAGTTTTGTTTACTAAATTGTTTAAAATACTAAATCTTCTGTTATCAAGGTGTAAATACAGTATGTATGGTCATCAGCAGTTCATTTGCTCAATTTCTTGTTGTTCAAGCATCTGACACAGCTGATGTGGTGGCTGATTAGTGTATGTCATCCACAGTTCTCTACTGTTGAATGTAATTGGCAGATCTGTAGTCAGCTTGGTAGGCAGTCTTCTGTCTTTATAATTCTGTATGTGGATTATTGTGGGCTAGCAGTGGTTTGTGCTGCTTCTGAAACACTGGGTATATTGCATTAATTGTTTGGGTATGAGCATGATGGTGATAACATTGATAATACACTGTGTGTTAAGGTGATTCTGTTGGATCTAGGTGGTAATGTTGTGTTCTCTGGTTGGGTCACCTCTTAGTGCATCAACATCTGTCTGATGATGGTCAAGTTGGCAATTGATGGGACAGGCTTATGGGAAGGGACCTAATGAAGAGAGTCCCACAACTTAGGGTAGGGAGGGCTGTTCTTTCCCAAGCAGCTACACCAGCAGTGGTTGGGTTTAGTTATGGCAACCCCAGGTTTCCCAATCTGGGGACTGACTAGTGCTGCTAGGCTGCTTGTACCATAAAGTCTGGGCATACTTCAGGGACCATTGTTAGGTGCAGCAGTGGAACCACTTCGCTCCCTGGACTGTGAGGAAGGCACACACTTCTATAAAAGAACCCTAAATCTCAGGTTGTGCTACTTTCTGATTGGGTGACTGGTTGTCGAGGTAAAAGTCTCTAGTGGGCAACCTCTGGGGCACCTGCTGCTACCCAGTTGTATAAGGCTTGCTCAGGAATGCGGGTCTCTGCATAGATAAAAATTTGTTTCCCTAGCAGCTCACGTGATTCCACTGGAGTGACCTCAACTCCTATGTACCCCTGGTGGGATGTGTATACCATCAGTACCCCCACTTAACGAAGGGAGCTCAGATTGTCAGTCTAACAAAACAGTTTAGTAACAGAGCACTAGCCTGCCATTACACTCTTGATCATAATCAAGAGAGCAGAGGGAATCTCTGATATCATCTCCCTTTTCTGTACTTACAAGGGGTTACAGGGTATTGCTGGAGCCTTAAAATTGTGAAACAACTTTGTAAAGCACACTTCTAGTTGAAAATACCAGGTCACACCAAGTATTTTAAACTTCTGGGATGCAAGACCTTAGTTGACTGCGCTACTGAATTGTATAACATCTGTAACTTCTATAAAGGCATGGTTAGATGCGGCAATATGATGGAGATGGAACCTGTGGAACTGCGTTAAGAATTAAAAAACTGGGGTGTCAAGAAAGTGCAGAACTATGAAGAGAGTCAATGGCAAATTGGAAGAAACTGCAACATTTATTCTAATCTTCAACATTCCAGAATTAGCTGAACATATTCGTGCAGGCTATATCTGCCGTAAGGTTGACAGTTTGTTCCCAACCCAGTGCTATGGTTTAAATGCCAAAGATTTGGTCATACCACTAAGGCATGTAACATTAGGACTACATGTGGAAATTGTGTTGGCCCAGTTCATGAATAGGGCGACTCTTGTTGACTTCATCATATTGTATGGAGTAGAAAGTGCAGAGTTTATTATGAGGAAAGGAAAAGTGAGGAGTTGAAAGTTATGAGACGCATACCCTATGGTGAAGCTAAAAAAGCTTTCAAAGCTATGCAACCTCCGATGTTTGCAACTTCTTCTGCATTAGCCATTAAGAAGTCAATCTTCAAGTGTGATGCCCTCACATAAACCCAGACTGCAGATTCAGGTAAGAGTACCTGAGGTGGAAAATTACATGGGCCCCCAAAACTATTCGAATGGTGTCAGTTGTGGTCTTGGAACCTCAGCCATATACTACTGCTTACCATCAGAGGCCCACTAAGCCATCCCCTCTACAACTATCGCTTTCCATAAGTACGAAAAAAGCCACACAAGAAGTTGCTCAAAATTGTAGAAAGTGGCAGCAAAACCATTGGATCGGTGAACTCTCTCCCTTTCCGATGGTGATATTGTTGTTGAGGGTATTAATGTTCCACTTGACCTCTAAATCACTGGTGCTGAGGGAGAACAAGTATAGCCATTGCTAATCAGTGGCTCCCACAGGGACTTCTGTATTTCTGTTGAACTTAAATGGATACCGATTGTGTTTAGAAAAATTGCAGTTCCTGGCCCACAAGAGGCCTTTCTGCATCTGTTTGCACATTTTAAACTCACATGCTTGCGTTAAGGGGCTAACACCCCCACAGGAAGGGCAGCCTTACTGGGACAGGGCTAAGGGTAGGATGACTGTTTGTGTTTGTGTTTCTGCTGTCCCTCTTACCACAGCCATACAAGTGGTTACAATGCAAGTTCTTACACCAGCGATTATCACAGTGTGTCCTTTATATTCTCTACCTCACTATCCGTAGGCTGCAGATGCACTGACAGATCTCTTCTGTGTAATTCCCCTGTCCATTCCTCCTCATGGGTGACTTCAATGCACACAATGTGCTGTGGGGCTGAGCTACATGACCCAGGGGTCGAATTATTGAGCACGTCGCTCATTGAGAGATCATCTGCCATTTGAACTCTGGTCAGATGACACAGATTTCTACAGCTGAAGAGGCATTTTCAGCCACTGACCTTCATTTTTACTCCCCAGTTATTGCAGACTCAGTTCAGTGGGAAGTTGCCACAAATTTGCATTCTAGTGACCATTTTCCGGTATGGATCCACCTGCTGAGGTAGACAGTAGTCGACAGGAGACCGAAAGCTGGATTCTCTGAGCTGCTGCCGATTTCATTGCCCAGTCTAGCAGCTACCTCAGACAACAGCCTGTTCATTGATGGAATGTCACTTGGCAGCCATAGGGAGCCATGCAGCTTTGCGGAAATTCAAACCCCATCCAGCTACAGAATATCTTCATGCCTTCAAGTCTGTGAGAACGCTATTGAGGCAAGTGATAGAAGAGGAACCCCTGGAAGAAATTCATAATTTTCATTAATCAATCCACTTTCACTGTATGTGTTTGGGAATCAATAAGGTAGATTTCAGGCAAGGGCGAAACCTCCCCTTACAGCCTGGTTGAGAAATGGAGTCTTGGTGAGTCTGCCTAAAGACATGACTTAGGTTTCAGCTGAATATTTTTTATTATCCCTGCATTATCTGGACAAACTCCTGAGTTCCAGATGTTCCATAGGTCTGTGGAGAGGAGGCAGCTACACTACTTCTCATGTAATGAAGTCTACAGTCTTCTGTTCTCCAGAATCGGCTGTGTCCACAGTCAGAGAGGTTGCTCCAGGGCTAGATCTTTTATGTGGAACCAAAGGCAAGCTCCTACTGTGTTTGTCATATCTTGTTTGAAGGACAGTATTCTGCCACTTGGAAGGAGGCAATATTAATTATGTTATGGAAACCAGGCAAGGATCTTACAAACTCTAACGGTTTCTGGAGTGTAGTTCTTACCAGCTGTATGGGTAAGACTCTCAAGCACATGTTCAATTGCTGTCTTGTCAGGCTCCTTGAATCCCAAGGTCACTTTTGTCACTCCCAGTGTGGTTTCAGGCACTGCTGGCCTGCTCTTTACAGCTTAATTGTAGTGGAGATGACAATATAGGAGTCCTTGTTATATTGAAACCATATGTTTGGTGTGGTTTTTGACCTGGAAAAGCATACAACACCATTTGGAGGTTCAACATCCTTTGCTAATATCACAAGGTACACAGATTTGTTAAAATGTAATCTGGAGTAAAAGTTTTGTTGTACTGCATCCATTTTAAAATCACGTGAGCCTTTGAATATGCCAAGGTGGAAATTTGTTCCATCCCTGGCCGTGAGTATTTGGAGATCTGATATAGCCAGATATGTGAGACGGTCAGTTGTGTGTATCCTAAATGGCGTGGTCGCATGGTACAACATTCTTCGCTAACTTCACGCATGGGAGGGGGGAGGGAGGGCTGGGTCTATGTGGACATCTGCCACTAGTTATCCAGTCCTTCCTCAAGGAGATGTGCTTTCACATCACATTAGTGATACCCTGTATGACTACTGTGTTCAGGAGAATCATGTCTCCCAAGGCATAGTACTCAGTGTCACGCTGCTTCCAGTCACTATCAGCGGCATCTCCTCTGCAGTCAGGAGCCCTGCTAATGTGTATGATTTCACAACCTCTTACTCTTACTCTTCCTCTGATATTATGACAACAATGAGACAACTGCAGCTGAATGTCAGGAGGCTGGAAGCTTATTCCAAAAAACTGGTTTTTTGTTCGCCAGAGAAGACCATATGTGTCAATTTTAACCCTGCTCATTGGAAGTTTTAACTAACAAGAGCTCACGATGGAGGACAATCTCTCAAATCTTGAGGACAATGTGCACTTTTTGAGCCTACTATTTGACACTAAATTAATTTGGCTCCAACACCTCAAAGGCCTGCAAACAAAGAGACTCAAATTATTCAATAACTTTAAAAGCCTCAGCAGAAAGATGTGGGGTGCTGATAAGTCCTGCCTCCTACAGTTTTATAGGGGATTTGTCAGATCACAAATAGATCATGGCCCTTTGGATTATGGGGCAGCACATACTTCCTATCTGAAATTGTTGGATGCTGTCTACTATGAGTGAATTCAGATATCAGCTGAAGTGTAACAGACCAGCTCATTTCAGAGTCTGTGTGCAGGGGCTGTTGAACCACCACTCTGAATGTGGTGGCACTTCATTATGGCCCAACAGGCCTAGAAAATCATAGCATTGCCTCAGTCATTAATGTATACTAGTGCCGCATTCGACCCGAACTGATAGCAGCTGTTCAGGAAATGGCCCCATGCGACCAAATCCTTCAGGATACATGCTGCTGACTGTCTTACATGTCTGAATATATCAGACCTCTGAATACACAGCCAAGGTTGGAAAAAATTGCCACTTTTGCGTCTTCAGAGGCCCAACATGATTTTAAGCTTGATACAGTACAAAAAAAAAAAAAAAACTTGTACTACAGATTACGTTTTTACAAAACTGTTTTCTTCAGTTGTAAGTACGTACCAAGGTTTTACCATTTCTATACAGATGGCTCCCAGCAAGCAAATGCCCTTCATTTTTCATCTGTTTTCCCCTGGTAGGGCTTTCAAAGTGCACTTTTTGGAACACTTTGCAAGTTATGATGCAGAGTTATATGGCATTATGATGGCACTGGACAGGATTCAAAGCTGTCAGTACAAAGTTTCTCATTGGCTCCGATGCTGTGTGCGCTGCAAGCAGTCTGCTGCATGCATCCAGTAGACAGATTGATTCCGATTATCCATGTCACCTTGCAACAGATCCAATATCAAGGCAAGGAGGCAGTTTTTTGCTGGGTACCTTGCATACATAGGGATACGGAGTAATGGTACAGCTGACAAGGCAGTCAAAGGAGCATGTATTGATGGTGTTGTGCTTCAGTGTGCTGTTCCCTTGCATGCCTTCATCTCATTATCTGAGAGAAGAATTGTGGGTCACTGGAAAACCAAACATTTACAAGTGGCACACAGCAAACTGCAGTCACATAGGCCTGGTGGGACTTGGAAGGGACTGCTACTTACCAGACTGCACACAGATCATTGCACACTAACACACAGTTTCCTCCTCTGGGTGTACGATCCACCAATCTGTGAAGTTTGTGGTGTGCCATTTTCTGTTAAGCATGCTTTGGCTATGTGTGTTTTATTTACTGGCGTTAGAGCAGCCTTCAGTTTGGCTGGAAATAAGCCCACCATCCTCGCTGATACTACAACAACTTTTTTTTACTGTCGGACCTATCCCAAAAATGCTGGGGAGAGAAGATCAGCTTGCTCTGGATGTGTATCTTGCCCAAGCAGTTTGCCATATTTATTAATCAGTTTTCATGCATTATAAGCAACTCTGTCTGTGGGGATAGCTTTTGTCTTCATTTCCCCCCTCCTCATAAACGTCATGCTGACAGTCCGTATCGTACGACTGCTGCTGATGACGCTGTTGAGCAACCATGCTCGATATCATCATTTTCAGTTGGATGCAGGACAGCTCCAAATGCTGATTAACTTTGTTGTCTTGTGGTTATAAAAGTTACCTGAAATAAGGGCAAACTAGTTTCAGTGGCATTATCATTTGAAATTTAATGCTTCATATTGGAGGTCTGACTGTGGTGCTTGTGTTCGCACAAACTGCTTGATGCATGTCTTTCCATTAAAGTCGATCAGTATAGCCACTTTGGTCTTGGGGAGCAACTGCTCTTGACTTCCTTCTCTCCCGTTCGAGCATCTCACACCCGAATGTCCTGACAGTCTACGCTGGTTGCCCAGTCACTACTCTGTCACCCGCTGAAGAATCGAGGTGTGTGAGCATCAGGTGAAGGACGGTGTAAAAGTGAAACTTAATTCAAAAGAATATATCCTGAGTGCAAAAGACTGTTGTTATAGCAGAGATTGAGAGAGATTTTCGTTAGTGACTGATAAGGAAAGGAATCATGCTGGCCTGTGCTTACTGTGGTAGGTGCTTTGCTCTCCTGTCATACAGATCCACCTTGGCATAACTGAAGGTACATGTCTGCAGAACATGACAGAGTACAAGGTGTAAAGCATTATCAGTTTCAGTGAAAGTTACAGTAACTAAAAAGTGTGTAAAAGTGTTTGCCAGATACCTTTGTTGATTTACATTATCAGGTGGTGGATTTTGCAGTTTGTCCAGAGCATGTAAATGCTGGTTCAGAATTGGGAGATTTGGAAGTCTCAAACATTTTGCCTCATTATATGCCAGTAGCATAAAACATTGAAAAACCAGCTGATGAAATAGGGTGAGTATGATGCAGGGTTGTGCGCAGCCCATAGGCACGAATGCGTGTGTATCTACAGTGGACATCTGAATCAGTACATAACAGAAAATTGTTACTTATCTATTGCTGTGCACTTTATTTAATAAGATTAGGCACTGTGAAATACGGTATTGGTGACAGCTCGCTTTTTTTAGAAGAAAAAATCTGGAGAATTTATGAAAAACTGTGTTGAGGGAACATTTATCTTAGAATTAAATCCCCAGCATCTTAATAAGATTTCATTTGTCATGAAGGTGCTAATATATGCAAGGCATTGCAATCCTTTCAGCATTATGCATGCTTTGAATGCAGTCCTGAAATACATTTTTGATTATTATTTTAAAAATGAGGTTGCAGTGGTACATTCCACAGTTTATGTGGCCAGGGGTATTGTCTGTTTTATAAAGAAAACTAGCAACGTGAATGCAATACAAAAGAGAGAAGACAAAAAAAGAAAGAAAGAAAAACAAACAAGAAATGGGTACTAGGTGGAACTGCTTGTTTAGAGTGTTACTGTGTGGTTAGGTAGTATGATAACACCGTGGAAATGCATGCAGAAGTGGGAGTCACTGAAAAATTTACTGGTTACTACAACAATGTTCAAAGCCTTTCAAAGATGCAACATGAAGTGCTTGAAGGCTAGAAGTATCCTACTGCTCAGTTTGTTTTGTTACCTGTGCGTAAACTGAAAGGTCATTGCAACACATAACCTAACGATAGAGGTACATTTCAATTACTGTAGACCCAGGTTTCTTGTTTAATACATGCTGCGTGTCCAGCAAATGAAAATTGTATTTAACTGCAAAGTGCCGGTTTCAGTGTCACTGGTTTCTATCAGTACAGTCCAACTGTCCCATTATTGTCTTTTAACTGTAGATATGATGAGTGCGGAAAAAGAGCTGTCTCTATCTCGGAGGAAAAACTCTAAATTTTCAGATGGTGCACAGAATAGCAACATTACTATGGCTGCCCTTCAGGTTATGAAGAATGACGACCTTCTATGATAGAGATGAGACATTAAATACTGTTCATCAAATTTGTGATGAAATAACAGTTCCAGATAAGCTAGGACAAATTTACAAAAAATATTTTACTCTGTTTTTATGATAAGTCCGTCGAAGAATGTTAGTCATGCTCACCAGCCAAAAAATTAAGGCTCTGTTTTCGGAGTGACTAGACTGTGCACCACATTATGCTCAAACTACTGCAGAGATTGACTTGTATTTAACGTGAATGGATGTTGGTGACGATTACAAAGTACTTGAAAAGTGGAAGCATAGCAGTAGCCTCTTTCCCAAACAAATCTGCCTTGTGAAAGAAATAGCATTCAGCAGGAATTCTTATCTCAGAACACAAAGCAGAGTTCATCCAAAATGAGTCAGTGATATCCTGGCAATTCATTGTAATTATGATGATAATAGAGAATCCCCAACTGGGTAGATGCACGTGGTAATGTGACCTCTTCCAGGATGGGGAGGTTTGCCAGCTATGGATTATATCTGCCCAGCAGATTACTGATGGTGGGCTGGTGTGCCAGCCAGCCTGCATGTGGTTGTTAGGCAGTTCCCCACATCCCACTAGTGAATTCCAAGCTGGTTCCCATGTTTTGCATCAGATACACACTACGCAAACATTTGAGCACTACCTTACACTTTCACAGAGTTTACTCTATTATGTCAAAAGCAACATCAGCCTGCAGACACACAGACTATGATGGTCACAACAGCAGCATGGCGAGCTTGCCAGACTGGGTGCCCAGTGCGCTCCCTGTAGTCTCTCATTTGACCACAACCTGCGTGCTCCGAGCATTCATACTCGTGCACACCTTGCCTGACTGCAGTGTGATCGAGCAATTGTGACTGAGCAAAATGCCCAATTTGCAGACCTTCACTTTGTATGTCTTCTTGGGATCTCTTGGAGATATTCAAATATCCTATTTTTAAAAGTTTGTTTAGGGGGCATGCCATTTTGCTGATTTCACTGCTGAAATATCTGTAATACGTGACTATGCATGAAAAACTGCTGATCTTATCGGATTGAGGATGATTTTGAAGTACAGTTACTTTTGCTTAGTTCTGCTTTAATCTTGTTTTTGAAGTTGTGTGTCCTAAATAGGTTTCTTCTTTCAGGAGAAACTTAAAATTTGTGTGTTTGTAATTTGAGGTTGTACACTTCTAATTGCCCCACAGTTTCTCAAGACAACATAATAGATTGGCTGACAGAAGACCCACATATTACTGTTGTGTCATCCAGAGAAATGAGAAGTTTTTGATCTTGCAGTCCCATCATTCCAGAATTCACTGGCTTCTAGAAGGGGCTAGGTGGTGGTTGGAATCGTATAGTCATTGTCTCATACTTGTACTGCTCATGAAGCAAGCTGAATGCTGTCTCTTCTGTCAATAGCATCCTAGTCAAAGATGCTGATCTTTGATTAGGTGTGCCATAAATAGCAGAATATTATGAAAAGCATAGTGTAGACACACACACACACACACACACACACACACACACACACACACACACACACACACACTCGCATGCTCGTCCAGTTGGCTTTGGATTTTGATTGGAAATGTGTAGGCTCTGTCACAGTGTTTTCTGCATGTTGGAATGCTTCAAACCAATCTCTGCTGCAATTCTTTCTACAGATTTCCTTGGATTTTGCTGAGTAATTTCAGAAATCATGGCGGCATTTTCAGGAATGACTACAATTTGCCTGGGGCCTACATTCCCCAATAGACCGTCAGCCATGCTGCCTGCCCATTGGAATTTGGCAAAGAGCTTGCAAATGGTTTTTGCATCAAATCCTGTTTGAGAACTGCACCTTGTTGCTGTAGGACTGTGATAAAACCTGTGATATTCTAGTACTCAAAAAACACATTGTTCAATGGAAAACGTGATTTCAATCTCTTCGTTTGGTATGCTAACTCCCTTTCACATTTCAGTGGTGTAACTGGTCACAGTGTGCTACAGCACACTATTTGTAGGCACTACATTGCAATTACAGTTCCATCTGTTTTGAAGATTTTCGAACTATTGGGAAACTTGTGTATAAAATTCTTTCAGCTTTCACAATAAACATACCGTTTGCAGAAATCATTTGTCAATCTTTGTTTTAGATATTTTTAATTTTGAAATCAGGGATTCCTTTACTGGACAGCCTGTATACACTTAAAAGGCACTGGGGTAGCCAATTCAACATGATAGGGTCTTTATATACCCCTGCCAACACAGGAATCGCACTTCTGAAGCCTGAGCTGCTAGCTTCCTGTGTATGCTAAGCAGTAGATGCCCATCTCCCTGTGGCATCAGGACTCCCAGCAATGGCTGTCTTGCCACATGACCTCTGCTGCAGTTGGATAGTGCCAGTGGGGAGACCCCTTGATTGAATTAGGTGGCATTATGGCAGATGTTTCGCACATGAAAGGAATGAGACGAACTGAACACATTAGTCATATTGATCTGGCTGTCTCAAAAAATAGATATCAGTATTTCAATGCAGACAGTTACAATCCAGCTTTCTCTACACTGGCTACCCTGTGGGATGAGGGACAAGCTAGAAGACAGAATGAAACATCCAATATTTTTCGTAGACTAAAGACGCAGTGGAAAGTAGATGCACTGGAAAAATGTGAAATGAGTCACTATTGATTAAAGCCTCCTTTACTGCATACTCCTAAGCACTTCAGGCATATGAAATACTTGGTGACCTATCTGTAACTATTACTCCACATAAAACTTTGAGTATGGTATGAGGCATTACCTTGCACAGAGAACTTACACTCCACACACATATGAGGATGTATGAACTAATCTAGCATGGCAGGACATACGTTTTGTCCAACATTTATAAAAAGGGCCAACAGATAACTGGATGGATACAGGCACTTTCATCTTAGCTTTTGAAGGACATGTCCTCTCAGAAAAAGTTAGTCATGTTGTATAGGTATGATGTGATACATTACATCTCACCACCCCCGAGATGTTTTCTATACATTTTGGACATGTTATCCCACTCCACGGTACACCCAAAATGCAGAAACTGTGGAAGGTTGCTTCATGAAGGTCACCCTTGCAAACCATCACTTTTCTGTGTAAACTATGCAGAACACCTTCCATCAAGTTCACCAGCTTACGCAGTATTTAAAAAGAAAACAAAAGTGCAAGAATATAGACTGATGGACTATGTGTCATATCTTGAAGTGAGAACAAAATTGACATATTTTGTAACAAGCTGTTTTTTTTATTTTTTTTATCTAGAAAGAAAGCCGATGTGTGAAAGTTATTCACTGCAGATCACTGGTGATGTTTTGTTTCAGTAAAACAAAATGTGTTTGGTGACAAAAACATGCATTTTCTTGTTGACGCAAAGGCAGAATTAAAATACCTTCTGTTGAAAATATGAACACATGCATTCCTTTGAGATGATGACCAGTTATGCCAAAGTCAAGGCTACCACCTAACCTACCTCAACTTTTTCAAAACAATATATACCACTTGCTATAAACCAAGAATATACAACCAAAACAACACATTTTGTGCAAGAGAAATCTCCATCGCTCTTGATTTAAAATTTTACAGAGCCAAGAAAACCCTTGCAGGGGATACAGCAGGTGACGCTTCATGTCCCTCAGACAGCACAAGAGAGGAGGACCCGTTCCACACCTTCTTCCTCTCAAAATATGATTGATGTACATCAGACACTAGTCAGTGGTTAAGAGAGACTAAGACATCAAGAGTCAAAGAACTGTCCGATTTTCTTTTTACCCAGATCTACAATCTGAAAGATACACACTTGAATACAACGAAAAGAGATAAAGAAGAAACAAAGGGGTAAACAAACAAACTAAAGAAGTAATTTGTTGGTTCTGATGGAACTGGAATGCTGCTCGACAGCAGAAGACTTTGTAGACACTACACCAACAGCGCAGAAGACATTGAAACATTCTGCAGATTAGTGTATATCATCTTTTGCTTTAATGACCATACTGGCATTTTTTAGTGATTTCACAATGGAATTGCAGCGGCTACTGTCACCATCTGGAAGAAATTCGACGCTTAATCACAAACTACCCTCAGTGCATATAGCAACACAAGAGTAAAGATTTGTGGAAGCCAGCTTCTTACACCTAGAAGATATATAATGTATATGACAAACATAGGATGAACACGGAATGAACATCTCAGTGTGTCGTTACATGCAAGTCAAATCAGACACCTTCTCTGAGCCAATACCTATGAGCACTGCATGCAATTTCCATTAGAGTACAACTGAGCATAATGCTGACAATTTGTAATATCTACTTTCCCCCTGACCTAGATATTGGCTACAGAGAAATGGAAGACATAATCACAGCTACTCGTATCTTTCATTTTATTGGAAGATTTTAATGCCCATAATCACATATAGGGCAGTGAGATGACTTGTAGGAGATAACTACTAGATAGATTATTCTCAGACCTTCATCTCTGCCTAAGTAATTTGGGAGCCCTAACACATTCAGCACCGCCCATTGCTCCTATTATGCAATGGATTTGACAATCTGCAATCCTAATCTCGCAGTGGAGCATTCGCAATAACCTTTGCAATAATTACTATTATGTGACTATTGTATCTATCACAAAGTTACAAGACACAGAAAGACACAGATCCTGTTGGTCACTGTGAAGAACCAATTGGAATGCTTTCACCACTGAAGTGCAGTTGCAATAAATACGCAGATGATGATCGACGAAACAGTAGAAAATGCAACAGAAATAATCATCCAAGCTGTGAACACTATTACCATTATCTTCATATTCTCCTAGGCAGAAATGTGTTTCATGGTGGCGCAGAGAGATTACAGATGCCATCAGAGAATGACAAAGTGCTCTCTCTACGTTGACATAGACACCCCTCTACTGGAAATTTAATTTTATTCAAAAGATCAAAGCCAAACACATTTTACTTAGTGAAACAAAAGAAGAATGAATGTAGGGAAACAGTGTTTATTCAGTGACAGTACACAACACAGGTTCACAAGGGTGGTCCAAACTACAGCGAGTTAGTGGATTTCAAGCCACTAATAGAACACAGGGAATCCTTGATGAAGAGGAAATTAACACCACTTCCTCTGACATTGCAAAACTTTTCATAATATATTATGCAGAAATGTCAGAATCTAAGGAATACATCCCCAGGACCAGACAACATCCAGAAAAAATGTGTTAACATCATGACGATAATAGTAAAAATTCTATTCCAAAATTTTTAATAAGGTTTAGCAAAATGATGAAATTCTGTCACAATGGAGAGTGAGTGTCTCAGTACTTACACCAAAGCCAGGACGAGATCCAAAAAATAGAAAGCACTACAGGTCGATCAGTCTAATAAGTAACTTGGGTAAATTATTAGAAAAGACAGTTAATGCATGTTACTATTGGTGTTTGGAATCTAGAAATCTCCTTCCTCGATTTTAATGTGAATTCTCAAGATCTCAACCCCCAAGTGACCATCTCTTATGATCTGAGAGACCTTTGTGCAGCACTGAAATTTGCTCCCAGTAGCTTTTTTTTATTATTATTATATGCACAAGGCATCCAATACAACTTGGTGGCATCACATGTATGGATGGAGTTTTCAAGGAAATTTGATTGGCTTCATACAAAAATTTTTACCACTCAGACCGTTGAAGAGTTGGGTGGGCACGACCCACAGTAACCACTACATGCAGGAAAATAGTCCGACAGTGATCATTTTCAAGTGCCACTCTGTTTTCAATTGCAATAAATGGCATAGTAGACATGATGGGACATACAGTCACTCCAGCATTACAAGTTGATGATCTTTGTTAACATTATAGTTCTTTATCATTAGGTACAGTAGAATGCCAGCTACGGACAGCTATATGAAAGGCACAAAAAATGGGCTCAAAGCCATGGGTACGATTTCTCACCAAGTGAATTATGTGTTGTGCACTTCTGTAGAATATATCTGCCCATCCTCATCCAGAATTATACCTTAAAACCCAACCGCCAGAAGTCTTGGACTAGTACCATTTTCTAGGACTTCTTTTTTATCATAAACCTACATGAGTACCACATGTATGACAAATAACGACTTCCTGCAGGAAGGAACTAGGTACAGTGTTCCCTCAGTAACAGTTCCTTACAAATTGAACTATTGTCTCAGTATTTTATAAAGGACTTGTTTTATTCCCTTTGGACTATGAAGCATTGTTATGGGTTAGCAGCACCCTCTGCCGTAGAAATATTAGATCCTGCCCACCGCAATGGAGTCCGTTTGGCAATTGTAGCTTTCCAAATGAGCCCAGTCAACAGTCTTCATATAGAAGTGGGAATACCATCACAGAACTATGTTTAACTATGTAATCATGATTAATCAAATGCCAAATGACCCTCGTCGTCCCATTTTATTCTAAAATCCAGCCATCACCTTACTCATGAACTGATGTTGAAAAGGGTGGCCAACAGCAGTATGGCTAGAAGACTTCCAACAAGAACCTCAGTTTCCTCCAGTTAGCTGTACACAATACTCTCTCTTGCAAACACCTCCATGCCATGTGCTCCAATCAGCAGTAAGGGTCAACCTATGGTGAAATACCAGAGACAGTGTAACTACTGTTTTTTATCGCTGTGTCATCCAAGTGTATCCCCATTTTAATCTGCTTTACACAGATGGCTCCAAAGATAATTATTTGAGTGTGCTAGGCATACATGCACAACTGGATTCAAAAATGTTCTCTACCAAAAGAATGTAGAATTTATACTGCAGACTTAGTAGCTGTCCATAGAGCATTAACAAACATAATAACTTTCCCATGACAGAATTTCATTATATGCAGTGACTGCTTGAGTGCTTTGACAACAGTAGACAAGTACTATCCAAAACATCCACTAACCTCTGCCACTCATGAGCAACTGTATGTCCTTTGACACTACATCCTGAAGAAATGGATAGACAAATGGCAAGATAATACACACAACAGACCATCGAACATACCAAGGCCTAGCAGACTTCACTATGTAGCTCAATAAAGAAACTTATTGCCTTATGCCATCTCAGAATTTGACATACCAAAATAACTCATGAGTTTCTTCTATAATGAGAACAATGTCCTCCATGCTTGTGGTGAAACATTAACAATTCGACACATCCCTGAAACTGCAACATCAAATGGACGTGGGACACCACATGTCAGAGATTCTAACAGATGATGAAACAGCTATAAACCTTATGCTACACCTTCTACAAAGAAGTGGATATTACAAGACTGAAAGACAACACCGTTATTTGTCGGCTTAGGGGACGGAAGTGGGAGGGTGGGCACCTAGTCACCAATTTAGCCTGTAGGCACCACCCAATACATTCTTCCCACCCGAACTTGCCATGGATGACAAAATATCTTTAAACCCAAGATACTAACTAACTATATATATATATATATATATATATATATATATATATATATATATATATATATATATACAGTAGGTTGGCATTTTAACTGCTAGGCAATGATATAAAATTTTGACATTTAAATTTTAGTAGTTTAGTTAGCCATTCATGTACTGAGTACAAAACTTGTGATTCTTTTATTATTATTTGACAAAGAGGGGGACAATAAAATTGTCTCGCACCCATATTTTTAGACGTCAGGATATGATTGAGGGATTAATAATGATGTAATTCAGTGCCTTTGTATTTACCACTACCACCATCCATCTCATACATCCTACTTTTTGGTAAACACTTAATATGTTTCACAGGCTTAGATTCACTGTAAGTTTCGGACAGCTCCACATAGCTGCTGCTAAGTAGAATGGGTACTGTGCCCTGGGTTCTCGGTTCTTCCTGTAATCTGCATCCCCTTTACAGAATATCTATCATGCCACTTACGTGTCATTCAGTCAAGTGGCCAGGCAGGGTGCATATCTCACTTTGTAGGAGAAGCAGTACATATGGGAGTAGATGATACTTAAGGTATTTAAGATAACTCTGCTACCATGTCAATGTATATTGAAAGTTCCTCCCCACCCTTCCCATTTATTGGCATTTGGCCATTGCTAAGCAGCCGTCTATCATATTTACTATGTATCTTTCTTAATAGTCATTCTGCTATGCACTTTGTTAATTGCTTTTCATAAAAAATACAGTCTGAATAAATGATTGATACATGACCCCACAACAAGAAACTTTTCATAAAGTGATTACACCATAATAATCAAAGAAGAAAATGTAAAATCATACAAAAATCCACACATTGTGTACACAGTTTTTCTAGATAGGTAGATCACATTTTTAAGAGGTTGAGTATCACATTTAATAATGGTACATTCAGTCTTTTGGGTTGACAACAACAACACTGCAGCCAACATTGAAAGAGAAATCCTTTGCTTTAACTACTGCATTGGTAATAGGATTATCTTGTGTCATTTATCGGGTACATGAGATTAATAGACGATTCACCTCTTCGTCATTGCATAAATCACATAATCGAAATTCCTTCAATCCTATTCAGAACAGGTCGGTTAGGAATTCTCCATGATTCAAGCGCATGCCCAAAACCATTGTTATAAATGATCACCTCCTATTTCAATCTATAAACCAAGAAGATACATAATTTTTAGGTTGCAGCTGGCCATAATGTACTCCTTCTGAAATCTTGGTCAAATCCCATTGTGTTCACCATTCATTTCTCACTTTCGTATTGATTAAGCTCAGCATTTCTTGGTAAGCGAGTCTGTCATTTAGGATTTGACTTAACTTCATCGCTCACTTCGCTGTCTACTATTGCATTATGAAACATGCTACTGCATCCTGGAATGCACAGTTAATTCGTTACCATTCCTGCTTGCTTACTTGTAATGACTCCGTTAATAATGTCTATAATTGTAGGCAATACACTTTTGTTCAGTTTTGGTTTTTTAAGGCTCTTTACATCTACATCTATGTATGTACTTGACAGACCACCATATGGTCCATGGCGGAGGATACCTTGTACCTCTACCAGTCATGCGCAAATAGAGTGACGGAGAAAACAACTGATGGTATGCTTGCATATGAGCCCTAATTTCTCATATGTTTGTGGTTATTGTGAGGAATGTACATTGGCGACAGTAGAATCATTGTGCAATTGGCTTAAAATGCTGATTCTCTAAATTTTCTCAATAGTGTTCTCCAGGGATTCCCATTTGAGTTCACAAAGCATATCTATGACATTTGTGTGATAGTTGAATCTACTGGTAACAAATCTAACAGCACACTTCTCGATTTCTTCAATGTTTTCTTTTACTACACTGAGGGAAATGGTTAATATCACCATGCTGCTTCATGTGCAAGATGTGCCAAGTATTAATGCTTCCATAATTGTGGTGGCTTATGCATATTAGATTGTTAGCTCCTTAGGTGGAGAATATAGAGCTTGATAATTTTCTGCAGGACTGTGTATTGCACGTCATACTTTGTCACCAGTGATGATAGTCAATCTATCCTTATAAATCTTCACTGGATTGAGAAAAATGGTATTGAGCAAAACATTGATTTCAGTCTTCAAGTTTGGGGACTCTATATTGTATGATGTTATCAAAGATTATTAAATTTACTTCTTGGTAGGTGAATGGGGCAACGAATTCTAGTAAGATTTCATACTTACATATTTTATTTTCATACGTGGTCCAACATTTAAAAGACTTCATAATCAGAGACTTTCTTCTGTTTCCAGAGAAATAGTTACATTTTTTGATATCTGACAAATATTTCATTAGTGTATCTGTGGGGCACATTTCAAAATTAATAAATTCACAATTTTTTTCCTTTCTGTTACTGTGTGGTGGATCTCTTGCCTCAAAAAGAGAGCATTCTTAGGAATGGATATTTGAATAAAACGATATTGAAGTTTTTTTAGCTTTGATTTCAAATTTCTTTACCTCATCATGATACACTAAACCGCCAAAGAAACTAGTATAGGATGTGTATTCAAATACAGAGATACATAAGCAGGCAGAATATGGTGCTGCAGTCGGCAATGCCTATATAAGACAACAAGTGTCTGACACAGTTGTTAGATCAGTTATTGCTGCTACAATGGCAGATTACCAAGATTTAAGTGAGTTTGAACGTGGTGCTATAGTAGGCGCATGACCAATGGGACACAGCATCTCCGAGGTAGTGACAAAGTGGGGATTTTCTCATATGACCATTTCACAGGTGTACCGTGAATATCAGGAATCAGATAAAACATCAAATCTCTGACATCACAGTGGCCAGAAAAACATCCTGCAAGAATGGGACCAATGATGAGTGAAGAGAATCATTCAGTGCGACAGAAGTGTAACTGTTCCACAGATTGCTGCAGATTTCAATGCTGAACCGTCAAAAAGTGTCAGCGTGTGAACCATTCAATGAAATACAATTGATATGAGCTTTTGGAGCCAAAGGCCCACTCATGTACCATTGATGACTGCATGACACAAAGCTTTACACTTCGCCTAGACCCACCGACACCCACGTTGGACTGTTGATGACTGGAAACATGGTGCATGGTCGGATGAGTCTTCGGATGAGTCTCGTTTCAAATTTTAACGAGTGGATGGATGTGTACGAGTGGACCCTGCATGTCAACAGAGGACTGTTCAAGCTGGTAGAAGCTCTGTGATGCTGCGGGGCGTGTGCATTTGCAGTGATAAGGGACCCCTTATACATCTAGATACGACTCTGATACATAATCATCCTGTCTGATTACCTGCATCCATTCATGTCCATTGTGCATTCCAATGGACTTGGGCAATTTCAGCAGGGCAGTGTGACACCCCACACATCCAGAATTGCTACAGAGTGGCTCCACGAACAGTCTTCTAAGTTTAAGCACTCCTGCTGGCCACGAAACTCCCCAGACATGAACATTATTGATTGTATTGGGGATGCCTTGCAATGTGCTGTTCAGAAGAGATCTCCACCCCCTTTTACTCTTAGGGATTTATGGACAGCCCTGCAGGATTCATGGTGTCAGTTCCCTCCAGCATTACTTCAGACATTAGTTGAGTCCATGTCGCATCGTGTTGCAGCAGTTCTGTGTGCTTGCAGGGCCCCTACACAATATTAGGCAGGTGTACCAGTTTCTTTGGCTCTTCAGTGTAAAATGTGCATCCGTAATCCAAGACTCACCTCACAAGTCCTATACAGGTTGAATTGAATTTTTAGAGGAGCTCCCCACCATGTGCCAGCCACGTATCTCAGCTCATCTTTATTTTTGTCTTAGTTGTGGTAGCATTTATGTGATGTCTCCACGTTAGTTTGTGTATCCCTCATCATTTCATCATCATTCATGAAGGTGGCGAGATTGGACTGAGCAAAGGTTGGGAATTTGTATGTGCGCTGATAACCGTACAGTTGAGTGCCCCACAAACCAATCATCATCATCATCATCATTGTCATCATCATCATCATCATCATCATCATCATCATGCACATTAGTCTCGAGTCAATTCCCATGCCTAGTAACTTAGCTTTACTCATGAATAGGATATTTATTCCACCAACCCTCATGCTGTTCAAGTAGTGTGGAATTATTCTTCCCATGAAAATAAATATTGATGGTGTTTTCAAGTGTTATCTCCAGAACATTCTCTCCCAGGCAAATTCTAATGTTTGATATGGCATGAGCCATAATATCCTTTGCTGTTTCAAAGGAATAAACTGTCAGATACAGGTAAAGATCATCAGTTAATTATGAGGTACATACCCTTGGATATGATGGCGTGCCTAGCAGAATAATAAAGTACTGTTCTGCGCACGTTAGCCCTGTATTTAGCCATATTTGTAATTTTTCCTTCAGGAATGGTCAGTTTCCTGAACAATGGAATTAATCAGTAGTAAAGCCGCTTTATAAAAAGGGAGAAATGGACAATGTAGACAGTTTTATACCTATTTCTATGCCATCAGTGTTTGCTGAAGTTATTGAAAAGACTCTGTATGTAAGGATAATTGATCATTTTATATCACATGATTTGCTATCAAATGTACAGTTCAATTTTAGAAGTCGTTTAACAACTGAAAATGCTATATTCTCTTTTCTCTGCGAGGTACTGGATGGCTTAAACAAAAGGTTTTGAACACTAGGCGTAATTCTTGATTTAACTAAAACATTTGATCATGTTATCCACAAAAATATTGCTCCAGAAGTTGGACTATTACAGAGTTCGGGGAGTAGCTCACAGTTGATTCACCTCTTACTTTAGCAACAGACAGCAAAAGGTCATTATTCACAGTGTTGAGAATGGCTGTGATGTAGGGTGTGAGTGGGATACGGTCAAATGGTGGGAGGGGGATGGGGTGGGGGGGGGGGGTGCCTCAGGGACCAGTTTTGGGGCTACTCCTGTTCCTTATTTATATACATGATATGCCCTCTAGTATTACAGGTAACTCTAAAATATTTATGTCTGGTTATGACACTAGCTTGGTAGTAAGCGATGTTGTGTGCAACATTGGCTCGTTTTCAAATAGTGCAGTTCATGACATAAGTTCATGGCTGGTAGAAAATAAACTAACGCTACATCACAGTAAGACTCCGTTTTTACAGTTTCTAACAAACAATTAAATAAAAACTGATGTTTTAATTTCACAGAATGGGCATATGATTAGTGAAACTAAACAGTTCAAATTTCTAGGTGTTCAGATAGATAGTAAACTGTCATGGAAAGCTCATGTTCAGGATCTTGCTTAAAGACTTAATGCTGCCATTTTTGCTATTCGAATGGTATCTGAAGTGAGTGATTGTTCGACACAGAAATTAGTCTACTTTGCATATTTTCATTCGCTTATGTCATATGGTATTATATTTTGGGGTAACACTTCCCATTCTATAAGAGTATTTTTGGGGCAGAAACGGGCGGTTTGGGCAATAAGTGGTGTAAGTTCACGAATTCAGAAATCTTAGCAGTAATCCACACTCTTTCAAATTGAAACTGAAGAGTTTCCTCATGGATCACCCCTTCTATTCTGTCAAGGAGTTCCTTGAAAAATTAAGCTGATTCTTGTTGTATTGTTGATTGCCTCTACTTAAACTTATGGCTTGACTTTTTTCAGATTCATAAACATTTTATTTTTATGTGTTATTACTTTTATGTTATAATTTCATGTACTGACACATGTACTGTCTTTGGAGATTTGCTTCTCAATTTGGTCCTGAGGAACTTGACATGTAAATAAATAAAAATAATAGAAACATTTTTCAAGGTGTCGTTTATACACTGTGTATAGGAGAAAGCTGAGTGTGGCTACTTGAGGAAGACCATGGTCGGCTATTTGAGACCTGATTTCCATTTGCGTCATAGGCAGTGAAGATTTTAATTCCACAGATTAGTTTCAGAGGTAATCCAGTTGAAATGAGTTTTCTTTCCAATACTCTGATTTTCACATTGTCATCCTAAATTTATCCTACATATGGAGACTCATATACGGACATTGACAGGTAAAAATTAAAAGTCTGTGACTCTAATAAATAAAAACAAACTACCTACAACACAAAGTATAGTAGTATGTGCTAGATTAAAAAAGATATTTTTTTATGACACAAGCTCTGGTCATCATGCAAGCTTCAGTTGTACAGGACATATGAATTGTGAAACTGTTGATTGAAAGTTTGATACTTAAGGAACTGTATTAAAATAATAATAATAATGTAGTGCTCTTCACGTAAATAAATGTGTGGATTAGGGGAAAACAATCTTCCTAAGCACTATAACACAGCACTAATTAGCGAAGTAAATGTTACATGTAACACCTAAGCTTTCTGAAGTTACTCCAACTCCTGTTGTATATAGGATGCTCATACCCCATGTCCCATTTTATATACTTACTGAATGTTGGGGAAGTATATCCTGTTACATATATCACAACGCAGAAAAAAAGAGTTTCAGGAGTTGTCGATAGCTCACGGAATGCATGAAACAATCTGCAGCCTCTTGATTGTAGAAGGCTAGTCACATACAATGTGAGCTGATGATATTGGTTGTGTTACCTGTTTCAAGTTAGGAGTGAGTTAGCCTCATTGATCGATAAAGTTGTTCTACCAGTATGGAAGCTTAAATGAATTGACAAATATGTTCCCATTGATAGAATTGTGGGTACTCATTTTCAGTTTTATATTTGGGTGTTGTGTATGCATGCAACTTAATGGATGCACATGTAACCGATTAGCAATAGGTTTTGTATTAGATTGTGGAGCTGATGGTTAGTGAAAGAGAGACACTTGCCTAATACACTTCAGGAGCAAAATGCAAGTATTCTCATTGGCAATCCTCTTTTTTCTGTTTTATGCCTTTCCTCTGAAAAGTGCTCCTTCATCTCAGGATGCCTCCCAAGTTTATTTCCAATTTAAAAAGAGCTGGAAAAAACATGATGTCTAGGAGGAAATCTCTGACCCCAAATCATACTGGTAAGCTCCAACCACAACACACAGCATGTGAAACATGCTCGCATATGAGGGAAAAATGAAACCAGTCAGCTTCAGATGGGCAGGCAAAGCCACATTCCAATGGATTCCAGATGCCAAGAACATATTCCCATTGTGAGGTTGTCCATGGGGTCAGAATACAAATTAAGTAAAATCCTTGCTTTATTAAAATTCAACTTGAATAATAACTTATCACCACCATTGCCCCTTCAGGTCGGGAAATGGCATGTTAAAAACTCCATGCTGTATAAAGAAGTATTCAGATAACCCAACAAATGGCAAATCTACTTGCCTCAAATTAAATCAAAGATATATCTATGTTGGCACTTCATTTGTTTCATCCCTGATCAGGGTATGCGCTGTTGTTCCTTTTATACTGCTGCAGTCAGATTTATTTATTCATTTATATGTAAACAAAAGTATTTTATTAAATTAATTTTTTGGTTAGGTGTCTAATACTTTTCTCCATGTATTCCTTCTGTATGGGTTATGGAGCTCCATATAATCATTTTCATGGAATTTGGCAGGCGTTTTGCTTATTCCAATTTTTATTTCCCCACCTTTCAGTTTATGGTATCCAGACACCTGCCCACATGTTATCCATACATTTTTGTTCCGTTGCCAAGCTGTATGTGCCCTTTGATTACATATATATCATAATGTGGTTAGTATTTCCATATAAGGTTCCTCATGTCCCGAAAGGTTACACTTTTTTCATATGTTTATCCTGACTCAATCTCTTTCTTGCAATTACTGTGGAGTGTTTTTGCCTCCTTCACTTCCATTCATCTGCTGTATTTCAGTTTTTCCATTTTAATTCTCAGTACGTTAAGAATAGCTGTTCTAGATTCCATTTCCCCTCTGAAGTTTCTGGTTGGGTCTGAGAAGGTTATGTAACATTCTTGATTTTTTTTCTCTTGTTGAGGCTGCCTTTTATTATCTTTGTAGTATTTTTGCTGTGGGCTATTGTTTTTCGTGCTTCTGTCTGCTAGCCCTTGGCAGAGTTTCCAAACAAAATTTCCATTAGGTTCCTCTGATGCTAAGATTCTTTGAAGGACATCTTGAAACTGGTGGTGTGGAACATTGATACTGAGGAGTTCTCCCACTTCGTCCCCCTTTTTAACATTCTACGATTGATAAGCATAGTAACCTATGGTTCTCTGTTTACTGTAATTTCCTGTAGGAACATTCCTGTCTTCCCAGTTGGTGAGGTTTCTTACCAGTAATTTGATACTTGCAGCTCTCATGACACTAGTTTTAATTAATTTCAAAATCAAATTGTATTGTCTACCTTGTAAAAAGTATAGCATAGACACAATTGTTTCCGAACTTGTCTAATTTGCCCCTTGGCTGTCAAATATGAAAAGGTCTAGAAGTTTCTGCAATACTTTGAAAATAAGTACCCCTATGTTCTCCTTGCATATCTTTCAGGCAAGCATTCTGTGAGTGTGGCATGGCTTACTTGTATTTTCATTTCCACTGAGATGTGGTTCCCTTTCGTGTTGCTGGGCACTAATAATGTCGTGTGACGAGGGCCTCCCATCGGGTAGACCGTTCGTCTTGTGCAAGTCTTTCGATTTGACGCCACTTTGGCGACTTGCACGTCGATGGGGATGAAATGATGATGATTAGGACAACACAACACCCAGTCCCTGAGCGGAGAAAATCTCTGACCCAGCCGGGAATCGAACCCGGGCCCTTTGGATTGACAGTCTGTCGCACTGACCACTCAGCTACCGGGGGTGGACGCTGGGCACTTAGGTAGCAAGTATACTTTCACAGCAAAAATCTCCACAGGTGGCAATTGATGACATGGCCTTTCTTGAACTGGAAATTCTACACAGTATTTTGTTGAATGTGAAATTGTATGTCTGGAGAGACTAGCTTCCATGTATTCCTTATGCAGCACCAAAAGAAGTCCCACACTAGATACACCTGTAAACTTAGTGTTGTTTCCCAAGTGATGATAAAACATTGTGTGTAACTTCTTAACTGCAGAGAGCTAGGCTTTGTAAGGTTGGTCCAGCACAGTTACTGCAACTAAAAAGTCGGCGGCTATTTTTTATATACTCTGAGATGGAGATCTCGATGAAATAAGGATGGGTGAACAGTGGATAAGGCTTATATGAAAATGGATTTCATTACCTCATTGGTGTTAAAACTACCTTTAAGATCATAAGAGCTAGTGTTCAATAGCAGCAAGGCCATGGGCTTGAGGGTTGTTTGTGTACAGGAAGGTGGTATCAGCAATTAGAGTAGGGTCAAGGTGGTAATGGAAATGGCATGAGTGAGAGTTGGTGATGGAAGTGTTTGTATCTTTGATGCGAGAGTCTAGCCTATGGGCAATTGGGTCGAGGTGTTGGTTGACAAGACTGGAAATTCTCTCAGTGGAAGACCAGTTAACAGCTACATTGAGTGACCAGGGTTGTTGGGTTTATGGAGTTTGGGAGGCATGTAGAAGGTGGGTGTGCAGGGGGTCATTAGGGTGAGGAGGGAGATGGACTCAGGGGAGAGATTCAGAGATGGGCCTAGATGCCAGCCTGTTTATAGGCCATCTAGAGGAAATCTTCCTACCCTCCCAAAACCCTTGTCTGGTTCTGGTTCATTGGTAATATCTTCATGATCTGAACTCAGGGCCAAACCACCCTATCCTCATTCCTCCACAAACTCAACACCTGCACTCCTATTTCCATCACTTGATCCTCCTCAACCCAATGTGCCATCTTCCTAGATGTGTCCTCCATCTATGTGATGGCTCCATCCATACCTCTGTCCCTATTGAGCCCACTGACCACCAACACCATCTGCTGCATATTGGCAACTGTCACACCTTCCATACCAAATAATTGCTTCTGTATGGCTTGGTGACCTGTGGGCAGCATATCTGCATTGATGAGAATTCCATTGCCCAGTGTGCTGAAGGTCCCTCCCCCCACAAAACATAGTCCACAAACAGATTTCCTGTGCCATATCCTCACACATCGCTAATTCTCCCTCACCCCAGACAGAATCAGTTGCAAATGATCATCACCACATCAGATTGGAGCAACTGAACCATGTCCTCCTTCATACCCATAAATGAGAGACATCCTACTCATGGTCTTCCCCACACCTCCTAAAGTGGTATTCCATTACCCACTCAACCTACACAGCACCCTGGTCCATCCCTATGCCACTCCCACACCCAACATCTTCCTGCAGGGATCGTTCCCCTGTGGAAGATTTACCAGAAGATCTGGCCGATTCACCTTCCCAACACATCCTATTCCAATCCCGCCATAGACTTATCCTATTCCATCAGAGGAATGGCCATCTGTGAAAGCAGCCATGTCATATACCAACTCTGCTGCAATTTCTGCTCAGCATTTTATGTGGGCCTTACCACCAACCAGCTGTCCACCAGAATGAATGGTCACAGCTGATTTGTAGCGAAGAACAGAATTGACCTCCAAGTGGTGCAACTTGCAGCTGAGCATCACATGCTAGAGTTAAGGCTGCTTCACAACCTGTGCCACATGGTCCTTTCCTACAATGTCAGCTTTTCTGAACTACATAGGTAGGAATTATCCTTGCAGCACATTGTTTGCTCCCACAACACACCTGGTCTTAAATGCCACTAACCCACTGTCCCCACACCCTTGGCTCAACAATTTCCACTTCATCTGTCCTGTCAGCTGCTACCAATCCCCATGCATCTGAGTGACCTCCATCACGTATTGCACCAACTCACTGGCTCTGGTGCCTGTGTATTGAATGCCTAGCTCATGCACCTGCCACCTCTACCTCCAGCATTTCTACCCCGCACGTCTGCTGTCCCCCTTTGAGTTGCTAACTACCTGTTGCCAATCCCTCCTCCTGCCTCCCACCTCTTTATCCCAATACACACCCCAGCCATTGCAATCTCCATCCCAGTCTACCTGCAAAATTGCAAACTTGGACTTGTGTGTACCGTCAGCACATTGTAGGTGCACGGGTGCAGGGGAAAGGGGGGGGGGGGGGGCTGGGCATTGTTGGCTGTAAATTGTAAATAATAATCTTTGGTTCATGTTATGACACTTTCCAACATTATTTTGGGAAAAAATGGATCACTTGTGAAATAATAACATAAACCATTTACAGAGTTAATGCTGAAATCATATTCTTTTCTGTGTTTTAGCAATACATTTGGATATAAAATAACGGGATTTCCAGTGAGAATAGATGATGCAAAATATGCAAGAAATGCATACTACTTTAATCTCTGTTTTGTGTGTGATGCATGGGCTCGCACTGTGCAGTATGAACCTGTTGTGAAGAAGCTTTCTGAATATTTGGTAAGTTATTTCAACTATTGTCACATTACACAACCAAATAAAAAAAAGGTTCATAATATAAAAATGTAGGCATGTATATATGTCCCACATCTCATCCTAAAACATGGGACTGATTTCAACCAGAATTGGTACATTTATCCCTTATTGTATGGAAAGAATCAGTATAGGGGTAAGAACCACATACCTACCAAAGGGGTTGGAGTGAGAAAGGAGTTTAGCTTACATGGCACAAATATCCAGACTTTGTTTATCCAGTATTTGAGAATGAGAGCTAATAGTGACTTGGGACAAACTTCATGCATAATTTCAAACCTTTACAAAACTTATCCTCACTGACAACCCCCACTAAATCATGAAAGGAAACAAGTTTGTCTCATTTTTGTTGTTCACACAGTAAAACTGCTGCATCATGCACGTCCTGTCTGGACACACTTGGTAATAACATTGCCATAGTTCATATTTCCACAATTATTACATGCACATCGGAAAGACTCGCAAATGCCACACTAATCTGTTGCCTTCATGTCAGTTCTAATACAAGGTGGTCAGAAACAGTCTGAAAAGCTTGTTTTTCAGCATAGGTTGTTCTGAAAAACAATTGTTAAGAAAAAAATTCAGCATGTTGCACCATCTCTGAGTTAGTTGGCACTAAAGTTAGATAATCAGGTCGTTGCATGCGCAAATTCAAGTTTGAAGTGAAAATCATTCATTGATGACTACTCTGCTATGGTGGTTATGTTTGCTGTTTTTGTCCCATACATTTTTGAAATTATGTCAAAGAAGGTCAAAAATGTCAATGAATTGTGAAGTCTACTGTGACAGCGATAAAACAAGATTTTGAATTGGAGTTATGTGCTATAAAACATATTACCTCCATTTTTAATTAAAACTATCAAATTTTGAGTTCATATCCTCTATACTTTTCAACAGGCATAACTAGTTGTGTATGATTGTATGTTTTGAAGAAATAGTGTGGAATAAGTGCAAAACATTGATAAAGTCCAACTTCAATTTTGTTTTATGTGAAAAACCGTCAAGCCAACTGTATAGACATAACACCACGGATGTGTAATACTGGGATGTTAACAATAGTAGCTTCGTTGATTGAGCATGCATGAGTTTACTGATTTTCTGAGAATGCACTGAATAATGCTCGTCTGTCTAGATTCCATGTCAGGTCAAATGCCTAGAAGAAATTAAGAGAGTTCAAAGAAGAGCTGTACAATTTATGCTGTACTTATTTAGTAATTACAATAGCATTAGATAGATGCACAGCAAACACCAGTTGGATATCCTATAAGAAAGATGTTGTGTAGCACATGAAGAGCATTCTTTAAAATTTTGAGAACTGTTTCACAAAATATTAATTATATTTATTGCATATTGTTCAGAATTTGTGGAGTATGTGGCTAAATGCATAGACAATCATTCTTTGAGAATAACATCCGTAAGTGGTGGTATAGGGAGAGGTAAGTAATATTGGCGCTACATTCTCTTCACTGGCCACCATGCAGTAGTTTGAGGAAAACAAGCATATAACTGTGTTAAATTTCATTAATCCTCTTCATATTGTATATATTTTCTCTGTATTTAATCCTGTGCCTAAGGATAAGAAACTGTTTCCTTTTTATTCTGCATTATATGTTAGAGCCCCACTGTAATTAATGGTTAATGATCTTTGCTGATGAAAGGCGGTTGCCACCTCTTGATTGCCTTTAAAGCTATAAGCTGACTCCTAACATAGCTAAATGTTTACAGAAGAACCGCACAGTTCTGTGTTTAAATTTTTGAGCCTACTTTGTTTAATTTGTATCCTTTTCTCTTATCAGTTGACAATGGAAGAAGAAGGATGTTTCCTGTCACAAGTTAGTTCAGAAACTACAAAGCATCATCAGCTTTTTAGTATACTTAAACAGATTCTCAACAATTTAAATGCAACAGGGATGTCTACTGTGAGAGGTAAGGAGATTTACTGTCTTCACTAGTTTCTGTATACAGTGTGACCAAAAAGTCATCCCATATTTATATTTCCTACAAAGTGCTATGGTACTGGCATCCACTGATGTTACAACAGTTCTCCATCTCTGCAACCAACAGCAAGTCATTGTCAAATAGAGTGTAACACTTTTCTTAAAATGATTTTGTGCATTTTCTCTTGCTGCTCAAACCACAGCACTTTTATAGGATCAACCTTCACATATTCTGTCAGATGTTAAATTTGTGCATGATGACTTGACCACACTACTATTCTAAAATTCCATCTTCTTGAGAAAAAAGGAAACAAATGTGTACTTCGGATTGCATTTTTTGTTAATGCTTCAGTTCACAATAGATGATGATGATGATGATGATGATGATGATTGAAAGAAAGAATTTTGTATTATTCTGTCTCAAAATTATAACCATTAGCTCTCTCTTCGTGTGTCTCTCTTTTCTTTCCAAAATCTAAAACAGGGTCTTCTAAGCATACATATTTTGATGCCTGTACCACTCAGCATCTTCACTATACTGTGGTGGTTACCTTTACTCTTTTTCACTATTCTCATTATGGATTTGCTCAAGCAACATGTGCCTGATTAGTACAGGACAATTTTAAAGCTGGGTCCTTTGTGCATACACAGTTTGATGCCATTTAGGAGTTTCACGTTGCTTGATTGTTGTGTTTACATCACAGACCACATAATAAAACATTATGAATCTCTGAGCTCTTCATTCATTCTTCATCCAGCATTGCTCACTCCTTTATGGATAGTCAGATACAGTAAAAGCCATTTATTTACTAAGCAGCTAATTCATTAGAATTAAGCGGGAGAGAGGAAAAGATGAAAGAAAGACATACAAATCCTAAAATAACAGAATTTTAGCTAATTCATGGAAAAGAAAGAGGAACAGTTTATAATACTTAACTACACATTATGTTTTTATGCAAGTTATGACTTACTCAAATATGATATCAGAAAGAAACATTAATTGATATATTGTTCTTGCAGGCTCTAAACTTGTTGCTGTGGAGTGTGATCAATTTGAGAATCTTCTTTAGATGTTTTTTGAAACATTGTGCTTACCATGAGTAAATAAATTTCATGCAAAATGCAGAGGCTATAAGCATTATGGAAATCCATTACAATTACACTATCTTATACTCCTGTTAAAGAACAAAAGAAGAGTGAAAACTCATTATTACTTTCGTTGTGAGACTAATCATCTCATTTTTGCCAAGTGAGCAGTGTGTGAGAAACTATAATTAGGTGGTTATTTCAGACAATTCAGTGGGTCTAGATATACAAAGCATGCAAGATTTCTGTTGTACGGATAGGTGGTATAAAGTATAGAGGTCAACAGACTTGTTCATCTTTGGGAACCATTTCAGTGGTAACCAGTCCTTTTTCGGTCCCATTCATTTTTACTTATTCACCATTCCTTTTTTTATCTAGTTGTATAATCCTGTACAGGTCTACAAAATTCAAAATGGAAGACTAGCAGTATTGTAAGAATAACAAGAGTGTTCCCAGTGATCATAGGTAGGGGGGGGGGGGGGGGGCAGAAGGTGTGTAGCTCATATGAAATATACATCTACATAAATACTCCACAACCCACCTGATGGCATGTGACAGAGGGTATGTCTGGTACCACCAGTTGAACCCCTCAGCCCCCCTTTCCGTGTTCCATTTGTAAGTGGCACAGGGGAAGAATGACTGTCAGTAAGCCTCTGTATTAGCTCTAATTTCCCAAATTTTCTTGTGGTGATTATTTTTCGAGATGTATATGGGAGGAAGTAATTTTAGTTATACAGTGAATGGCAAAATATCTCTGGGCACACTTGCTACTAGCCAACGTCCATTATATTTTCCACCCACTTTGAACTGATATATCCGTCTTTGTTACAAGGCGTGATAGGAGATTGATTTTTAAAAATCAGTTTTTTCTAGGGGCGGATGGGTAAACGCATTCCACTCCCGTACCAGAGAAACCCATTGCAGATTCTGCACCAAAAAGTACTTAAGATTTTCTCAAACTGAGAAACCCATAAAGCAAGCAACTTGAGTATGTTAGGGCTCAGTTGTCTCCACATTAAGAAAAGTGTATTTTCTGGAGTTAACTGGTTATGAAAAAGAAATAAAATAATTTCAAATAGTTGCTATATGAAAACTCTGAATACATTGGTTTAATGTCTGTAGCAGAAGTCTGTCTTACATGCAGCAAAATTTTCTATTACACACAACAAAATAGCTGTGAAGTTTCAAATGCTTATTACTGCTCAAGCACAATTTGTCCTATGGAATGTTGTTCGAATAAATGAGTTGCATGGCTCCTTTTAAAAAAAATCCATAAAACATAGAGTGTAAGTTGATCCTTTGACAAGAAGTACAGTACCCATAAAGAACAAAGCTTATTCACTACAGTGCAGGATGTTTTGACCTGTACTTGCAGACATGCTCAAGGATTCCTCCCTCCTACGGTATGACCATTTTGACATACACTTGTTGCACAGAGAAAACATGGAGGAGGATGACAAATATCTATTCAGTGGTGAGCAAGGATTATTAAACTGAGTAGCCAGTATCCTGCTAAAGTTAGCCCTCTAAATGTCTGTCAAATATCAAGATGTGGTAGTGATATGAAAAGCCTTCTCCCAGTACTACAAAATGTATCATTAAAATACTTGGTTGACACTACATGATGGTGTAATTTGGCCAAACTGATATGGAATGTGTTAGATTTTGGCTGCAGATTTGGCTGCAGAAATTGCATGGAGAGGCCTTAATGTGCACAGAAACTGGATTTGAGATGTCCTCAAGGAGGCTCACATTGTACAACTTTCCCGTTGACTTTGCAACAAATTTATTTTCAACCATTTCACATGACTCTCAGCTCTGAGAAAGCTCTCTGTGTATGCAAACTACGAAGTTTTATAATCTTTTGCATTCCTTCCTTGACAAGTCCACATTCATGACTGGCTTCAAGTAAAGACCATCTCCATTAAAGCCATTCCTTGTAAGACATTGAGGTTTTCAAATCAACCTTCAAATCATAAGATTTTTTGTATGTAAATATGAATAATGTTAATATGGACTATTCTTGCACATTTCATAATCACACCATATTTATTTTGTAAATTGCTTTATGCTTGGAAGTAGATCAGCTGTTTCATGATAGGATTCCTATGGTTCTTAATAAAGTCAATTAATGGTCATGTGTAATTTAGCTTCTTATGTAGTTTAATCGTACATATACTCATTCCTTGAGGTATTAGAATAAGGAAATGTCGGTCCTTGTGTTTTCCAGAGGGAGAAATGACGATGTTCCTCAAGGTTGTCAGAGCTGCTACTGATCCTCCACCAGTTATGGATCATCATGTACCAATTTTTACAACAGAGAAAGGTGTTTTTCAAGAGGAACAGTGGGATTTGACAACTCAGCAGGTAACCATATATGCTTGTAACATTTGTGTATTTCAGAAATATTTTGCTGTTTGTAGATTCCATTCTGCAACAGCTGTATTTTATTTTCTCTGATGGAGTTCAGTGCTGACTATATGTGAATACTGGGACAGTTTCTATTTAATCCTTTGAGTCCTATTTTCACAAAATTAAACTTCATCATAGTAAGCAGCGATTTATAAGATGAAACTGGCAAAAGGTAAACAATCCGTTGTTTTCAGGAGGTGGTTTCACTTTGGAACCACTGGGGCATAGAGTTTTCAACCATCAATAATTTCATGTGGTATATTTGAAAGCAGTTTAGCATTTTTCCTAGACAGACTCCCACGTCTTGAAGCTTCCATGAACTCATAATGCCTGAAACAAAATATAGTCCTAAATAACAAACAAAAATGGGCCTAAATTTTAATAAATTTTGTATCACAACTACATACTGTCCTGTTGATTTCATTTTGGTAATACTTATAAGAGCAGTCATACAAACTCAAATTTACATTACGGTAACTTAGATATACTTATTACAAACTTGCCAACGTTTGTGGTTTATTTGTAAAATTTACAGAAATTGCAGCAGTTTACAGATGGACGGTGTCATTTTATGACTTTGTGGACAAAAATTTTAAACATTAATATTCTACAATTACCCCACTTCCATACAATCGATTGTTTGCGTGGCTTGAAGGCAAGTCTACGATTGTCAATAACTCATTCTTTAATGTGATTGGTACTTTTAACCGTGTGATGTTTGTGTCATCATTGGAATTGAATTTAAAGTCAGGATTCTTCCTTGTGAATCTTACATGCCAACAGGCATTTTGTTCCACTCCATCCACTTGTGGTTTAACCCATATACTTTGACCACGTATGGACTAATTAAATTCATTCCACGTGTGTGTGTTATTTTTACCATGTGCATATTCTTTGTCCGCAAGGTTGGCATCGTGTTCAGTTAATGGTTTAAGACTGTGTGCTTTGACATGTTTCATTGAAGTGTTTGACTGCCTTGAGTGTTTATGTTATAACTTTATGTGACATTTAGTGATCCAGGTTCCTTTCAATGTTTCAGTAGGTATTGAGGCATTTGTTCTTGGAAATTTTGATATGCTGTATTCCTATTGTAGGGTTCGTGAATAAATCCAACAAGAAACAGTATTTCCAGACATTTAAAGAATCCTTTTCTGTTGGTTTTCTGCGCATACTGAAATCAAGAAGGGCAGAAAAATTTTCCTTGTGCACAGTATGTGGGTGTAATAATAGTATTGCACATGGTGTAAGAAATGATTTAAGTAATCATGTGAAGTGTGGTAAACACATAAGTTATGTTACATTGAAGGAAGATAACAAGAAAATCATCACCTTTTTTGCCAAGTCTGGAAATGTTGACAGTGACATAATTGGGGTCGAATGTCTGTTTACTTCCTTTTTGGTGGAGCACAATGTGCCCTTAAGTGTGGCTGATCATTCTGGTGCTTTATTTAAGATGATGATTCCCACACCAGAATCTTGCAAAGAAATATAGCTGTGCTCACACGAAAATGACATGCAATGTAAATAAAATGGCAAAAAATGCATCATCTGTAGTTGTTAAATGTGTTCAAAATGAGCCATTTTCTTTGGCCACAAATGGAAAAAATCGTGTGAACACCATTTTGTATCCTGTTTTTGTTACATTCTGTGATATTTCTTGGGAAAAAGTAGTGAGCACTGTGCTATCCATACCAGCATTCGACGGGGACTCAACAGGGCGAAACATAGGTAACCTGATGTTATCTCAGCTGAATTCTCATAGCATATCAATTGAAAACTGTGTGACTTTCTGCTCTGACAGTGCTTCTGTTATGATAAGACACAAAAATGGGGTTTGTGCAGTTCTGAAGGAAGTTCAGCCAGATATTGCCATCGTAGTTTGCATTATCCACCTGATTAATCTAGCAGCTGACAAATGTGCTAGAAGATTATCACTGAAAGTGGATGAGATCCTTGTTGATATTTTTTATATCTTACAGAAGAGTGTCAAAAAAAAAAAAAAAAAAACACCACCAGCAATTTCAGAACTTGTAAAATAAGGAGACAAAGAAAATTCTGAAGCATGTACAGGGCTATTACAAATGATTGAAGCGATTTCATAAATTCACTGTAGCTCCATTCATTGACATACGGTCACGACACACTACAGATACGTAGAAAAACTCATATAAAGTTTTGTTCGGCTGAAGCCGCACTTCAGGTTTCTGCCGCCAGAGCGCTCGAGAGGGCAGTGAGACAAAGTGGCGACAGGAGCCGAGAAAGCGTATGTCGTGCTTGAAATGCACTCACATCAGTCAGTCATAACAGTGCAATGACACTTCAGGACGAAGTTCAACAAAGATCCACCAACTGCTAACTCCATTCGGCGATGGTATGCGCAGTTTAAAGCTTCTGGATACCTCTGTAAGGGGAAATCAACAGGTCGGCCTGCAGTGAGTGAAGAAACAGTTGAACGCGTGCGGGCAAGTTTCACGCATAGCCCGCGGAAGTCGACGAATAAAGCAAGCAGGGAGCTAAACGTACCACAGCCAACGGTTTAGAAAATCCGGCTTACAATTGCTACAAGCCCTGACACCCGATGACAAAGTCAAACGCTTTGAATTTTCGGCACGGTTGCAACAGCTCATGGAAGAGGATGCGTTCAGTGCAAAACTTGTTTTCAGTGATGATGAAGCAACATTTTTTTCTTAATGGTGAAGTGAACAGACACAATGTGCGAATCTGGGTGGTAGAGAATCCTCACGCATTCGTGCAGCAAATTCGCAATTCACCAAAAGTTAACGTATTTTGTGCAATCTCGCGGTTTAAAGTTTACGGCCCCTTTTTCTTCTGCGAAAAAAACGTTACAGAACACATGTATCTGGACATGCTGGAAAATTGGCTCATGCCACTACTGGAGACCGACAGCGCTGACTTCATCTTTCAACAGGATGGTGCTCCACCGCACTTCCATCATGATGTTCGGCTTTTCTTAAATAGGAGATTGGAAAACCGATGGATCGGTTGTGGTGGAGTTCATGATCAGCAATTCATGTCATGGCCTCCACGCTCTCCCGACTTAACTTTCTGTGGGGTTATGTGAAAGATTCAGTGTTTAAACCTCCTCTACCAAGAAACGTGCCAGAACTGCGAGCTCGCTTCAACGATGCTTTCGGACGCATTGATGGGGACATGCTGCGCCGAGTGTGGGAGGAACTTGATTATCGGCTTGATGTCTGCCGAATCAATAAAGGGGCACATATCGAACATTTGTGAATGCCTAAAAAAACTTTTTGAGTTTTTGTATGTGTGTGCAAAGCATTGTGAAAATATCTCAAATAATAAAGTTATTGTAGAGCTGTGAAATCGCTTCAATCATTTGTAATAACCCTGTATGTACTAGGTGGCTATCTTTAGACAGATTTTTGGATAGACTACTGAACCAGTGGGATCTGCTTCCTTCTTTCTTCAAGGAGGAAGTAATATTATGTATCCAAAACATTTCCACAAGCTTGACATCTTTCAGAATACCTAGAGTTGAACAAAGTGGATCCAAAGAGTATCAGAAGAAGAGAACGCATGCCCCTAAGAGAAAAGCATATTCTTCCAAATGTGACAAACCCATCCTAAAAAGTAAAACATCTGCTACAACACACAAGGAAAAATTGTTTATGTTCCTGTCCTCTTACTTGAACAAGGCCTTTTGCACTTTTCTTCATGTGACTATTCCTGTTTTTGATAAATTGAATATTGCCATTCAGACTTCTTCCCCACAAGTTCACATTTTATTATAACACCTAATTGATTTGCTAAAGCAGCTGTTCACCAAGTTTGTTGAGCCCAAAATTGTCAAAAACTGCTCATTGCTTGAAGTCGAGTACAACTTTATTCATGATGAAGAATTAGTTATTGGCATTCAGACTTCGAACATAGGGAATGATCTCCAGGATACAGATGAAGCCCTTTTCTTTTCATCAGTGAGAAACTACTTTTGTACTGCCTGTGACTACATCATCAACAAGTTTCCACTCAATGATAATGTGTTAAAGCATGCTCAAGTTGCTAGGTTAGACAAAAATTGAAGATGCACAGTTTTCTTCCATTCATTTTTTGTGAAAAAGTTTCCTATCATGTTATGCAAGGAAGAGAATGAAACTACAGATGAGGTGGTGAATGAGCTTCAGATGCAGTCCATGGAGATGACACTTTGGCTGCAAATCAAGATGCTGTGAGTGATTCCAGCTGGGCACAAATATCAAGAATTAGTGGAGTCGATGGACTTCTTAAGTATAGCTGAATTCCTAGAGTAATGCTCTCCATTCTCATCATACTCCATAGCAATGCAGAATGTGAACATGTTTTCAGCCTTGTGAAGAAAAATAGAACAGAGTTCAGATCATCCATGTTCAGTGAGTCTCTGTTCCCTGTTATGACAAAACATTTTCTCTAGACTTTTTGCAGGAAGCTAAAAAGACCACAACTGTTACTTTAAAGATGAACTAGAATGTGATTTGCATTGTATATTATATTATTTATTGCATGTGTTTCATTAAACAAGTTTTATTGTGTAAAGCCTTTGTCAGTTATTGCATATCTGCTTAATTTATCAAGGAAGTCCTTTTATGTATGCTCCAAACAAGTCTTCCCCACTCCTGCTGCTGTTTAACATGGATTTCTTCTTGATTGTTATGTTCATCTACAAATCATTGTTCTATGATGTAACTGGGCATGATTTCATTGAGGTATCCTGTTTAAAGCATGAATTATTGTATCTTGTAGTCCAGAAGTATTTTTATTTTCGTCAAGCCAGGGTATGTCAAAAATCGTTAAGATTTCTTTGTCACGTGTGAGTTTCATTGATAACCCTTTTCAAAAGTTGGCTGGTATGTACTTATTTTCACTATCAATGCCCTCCTCAGTATATATGTCTGAATTTCCTATTATCATGTATCTTTTTAAAACTGATGATGAGACCAGTCAATGATACTTCTGTTTCTGTATGTGTGCTTGGACTGATTACCATATCTGCAAAAAAAGAACTATTTCTGCTTGTTGTGTATTGGATGGAAGATCATTTACATTATCAGAAACAATAATGGACCTAAGGTTGAGCCTTGGGGAACCCATTTGTGATTTCTTCCCCCATCAGAATAACATCCCCAGACTATATTGGTTGAATTACTAAGTACGGCTTTCTGCAGTTTTTTGTTAGATATGACATTATCCATTGGTTGGCTATACCATCAATCCTATAAAATTTCAATTTATCAAAGAATACTGGGATTCACACAGTCAAATGTCCTAGACAGGACACAGAAAAAAGAAAAAAACCTGTGCCATTTTATTATTTAATGCTTGTAAAATCTGTCAAGTGAATGTTTAAGTAGCATTCTCAGAGCAACCCTTCAACACCTGAACTGTGATTAGCTAATAATACTATTGGTGCTAAGGTGAGATTCTATTCTAGAATACAAGATGCGACAATAAAGTAATGAGACTGATGTGAAAAAAAATGTTGCTTACCATTTTAGTCAAGTTTAATGTTGTCTCTTTCAAAGTAGTTCCCTTCTGATTGCACACACTTTTTCCAGTGCTTCTGCCATTGATGGTAACATTTCTGGAACTCAACTTCTGTAATATCCTCCAAGACCCTCGTCACAGCTTTTTGGACATCTTGTGTTGTTTGAAAATGGTGTCCCTTGACCGCCGTTTTGACTCTTGTAAATAGAAAAAAGTCACAATGAGCGATATCTGGTGAATAAGGTGGCTATTGTAGTACTTAAATTTGTTTTGAGGTTAAAAATTGCTGTACTGACAGAGCAGTATTGGATGGTGCATTATCGTGATTCAGAATCATACCAAGATCTTTAGTTATTATTAGACGAACCGTTTCTCGATTGATGTTCAGTTCTTCTGCAATCATTTTCACGGATAATCTTCAGTCAGATCCTACGAGTCCACGCACCTTGGCCAAGTTGACATCCATCCATGAGGTTGATGCTCGTCCACTGCGGTCTTCATCTTCAACATTCGTTCTACCTTCACTAAACATTTTATGCCAACGAAAAACTTGAGCTCTTGACATAACCTTCTCTCCAAAAGACTTCTGAAGTTTACTGTAAGTTGTCGTCGTGTTTTCACCCAATTTAACGCAAAAAGAAATGGCATACCGTTGCGCAATATTATGCGGTTCCATTTCCGTGACGAGAGACACAAACAGGTGTTAACTTATTACAGCACAACTCACAACTGAGCAGTTGCATCGATGTGCCGCTTGTACTAGAAGTAGCTTATAGACCAAGGTCAAAGATATTGTGCCTATGCAAGCCTGCAGGGTTGCCACATCTTGCAAAGAGAATCAGTCTCATTACTTTATTGTCGCACCTTGTACATCACCTTCTCAAAATTTTGGAAAATGTCAGCAGTGAAACAGGTCAGTAGTTATTGACAGCTCTCTTATCACCATTCTTAAAGAGGTGTTTAACAATTGCATATTTCAGTCTCTCTGGAAAAATGCCTTGAGTTAGTAATGCATTAAATATTTGAAATAAGACTGGGCTTATTATGTGCAAACAAATTTTTAGTTCTCTGTTGGAAACACCATCAAAACCAAGTGACCTTTTATTTTTGAGAGATTATGTAATTTTTCTTAATTTCAGAAGAAGTTGCTGATACATTCATATGGTTGAACTGTATGGGAGTTACTTTTCCAGTATAGTGCTGTGATTTGTATCTTGAACTGTTTGCCCCTTTCTACTATATTTAAGAAACGGTTATTAAAATGGATTTGCTGGCTGTGACCTATCATTTATAGCCATTCCATTCAAGTAATATGGATTGTTCTGTGGCTGAATGTCCTGTTTGTTGGTGCACTACATTCCATATAGCCATAAGTCTATTGTGAGAATTTCTGATCCCTCACATTATGTGCATGTTCCTTGACTTTTTAATAACCTTTCTTAGTAATTTTTAGTAGTTTTCATAGTGTGCACTTATTGCAGGGTCTCTGCTTGCTCTTTGCAGAAGATACATTTCCCTTTTCCTTTAACAATATACTTTAATCCCTGAAGTCACCCATGGTTGCTTATATTGCTGTTTAATGTTCTTTATGATCAGCTTACATGGAAAGCTATTTTCAAGTAATGATATAACTGTATCATGAAATAGATTATATTTTATATTATCATTTAGTTCATTATAAATTTCATCCCAGGTTATCTCGTGTAAACTAAAACATTTGTGATGGAGTCATTAATTACTCTAACAGATTTTCAACGTGGAGTATCAATACTGTAAGGCACTATGTTATTTATCGTAAATAATTGTGCATCATATCCAGAGAGCAGTTGTTATTTGATAAAAAGGTATTTTCTTGCTTGAAGTTCACCAAAGGATACATCAATTAATGTCCTACTACCCATGTTGGAAAGTTAATTACTGAAATCCAATTGTAGGAGCCAAATAAGGTTTCAGATCATTTTTCCTATCGGAATCCTTTAGGAAATCTACATTGAAGCCACCACAGACTATTAACTGCTTGCTGCTCTATGGCAGACTTGGGTTACAAAACTGACTACTCTCAGTTTGAACATTTTAACAATTGCCCTTGCAGTACAAAACTAAGTTGCTGAACGATGCTGTAAACTATGTTTTGAGGCAAGAAATTCATGCAGTCATATTATGTTGAAATGGACTTATCTTGTGATTCAGGCTGATGTCTTTTGTTTCCTGCAGTGTGAAGTAAGCCGTTAATTATTGAAATCACTCAGAGAATTGTAATTCCTACACAAGTTTTGGCACCAGAATATTGCAAACACACAACACCATGACTGGAATATAACAGTGATGTATTTCTCACCAAGCGAACATACATCATGGAATATACAACGTAGATCAATTCATAGACAATAAATATCGTCAAAGTGCATATAATTGCAAATATAAACCTGCAACATAGTGTTGGTGTGTTGGGATTGCTCTTCAGGCAAGTCTGGCAAGGATGGGAGGCTCTTTGTGCAACCCCAGAATTTAAATTATCACACATTGTCAAAAAATTGTATTTTTTCGCCATGATTCCCCCAGTTAATAAAATACACACATTCATACTTTGCAAGGCAATCAATCATTTCCATGTACAGATGCACAGATGCACAGAGGCACTTTCAGAATGGCAAATGGTCTTGAAAATAGTATTCTCAAAATGCTTAGAAAACTACCCTTGTAATTCTTTCAAGGCCACAGTGAATTTTTCAAACCTCATATTTTCTTTAATACCAGTGAGCTTAGGGAAATTATGTGTTTTCTGTCAGAATTTGTCCCTCCTACAATGAGATTTTCATTTTAAATGCATCTCCATCAAGTCAGAAATAAATTGTTTCCTGCCTTGCAGTGCGTTTCTGTGGGCAAAGTGTAGTCAAATTCACTTAAAATGAGAGGTTTCCAATCGATTCTAGATGTTCTAAGTTTTGTTTCTGCACTCCTTTTTTCTTCATGAATTCAACACTAGTGGGTTTTAAGTCAAAAAGTGGTTCCAGGCATGTTTCTTGGCTTAACCAACATCTTTTACAGAAATATATAAAGTCTCCATACTCTTCGTTCCAATTCCATCGAAAACTGTTGCAGCTGACAGTGGAATAATCATATTACTTCAGAAAATTTACTGTTCATGCCATTAATTTCTTCACATGCTTCATGCCAACAAATTTAGCACAAAGTGCTTCTTGATGCACAGTACAATGAGTCACATCTCTTGATTGTTGTGATTTTTTGGTCTTCTTAATCTTTAAATTCTTTATGTAGGATGTTGTAATGTTTCATAGCAAATTTTCAGTACGTGTTGATTGTGCAACTGAATATTAGATGTTGAGAATTCTCAACCTTCTCTTCTCTCATTCCCTTCATTTTTAAAGGCTTGTGATGATAGATCACCAAACTGCCTCTGTTTGTGCAAACAGCTGCTGGATATGTGTACTTCCTTTATATACCATGAACAAATAGCAAAGGGTAAACAGTGCTGGCAACATGATTTGCCAAACTGAAGAGAGTCGTTCCAACCGAAAAATGTCACACAGCAATACTATGAAATGTCGTGTTGTACCTAATATTCCCAAGGAGGATTGAGCAAAGCCGAGACAGCCCCAGCCTCAACCTGCATATTGGGCTTACAAGAAGTTTAGCGTGCTGTGGCCGGCTCTTCCGTAAATTCTTCTTCTTCTTCTTCTTCTTCTTCTTCTCTGACCATAATGCAGAAGAACCCATGCATTAACACAGGTTCTAAACTATAGACATTCAAAATAAATTCATTAAAAAAATCATATAAGTATAATAAACTCCTCTATGCACAGTGAACAGTAATTCTGAGATAAATGCCGGAGAACTTTCCTTCCCTTATCATCTGTCGCCAAACATAAACTCACTGTTCAGTTTCATATTAGTTTTAAAATAAAATTTAATACAAATTTTTCTTTTACTTCACTTTTCAGCTGCTGCCTCATGTTGATGGCTTCAAGCATATTGCACAAATAGCTGTTGATGCAGATGTTGAGAACAGTCTTGTTAAAGCCTGCATACAAAACCTCCTGTAAGTATAATGGGTACAGATGACTTACTGAACACTTCTTGGCAGTATTTATAAGTAGTGCATACTTAAAATTGAAGTATTACATGAAAAGTTTGAAACAACCTGCGGAAACCAATTTTTGTGTTTTCTGAACATTTTGTGCTGTTTAAGTAATAAGACAGCAACTTTCTTTTTAAGTAGTAATCAATCTTCAGACTGGTTTGGTATGCTCCCTTTTGTCTCATCTTACCCCTTGCTAACCTTTTCATTACTGCATATCTACTACTCTCTATATCCTCAATAAACTCTTTTCAGTGTCTTTGTCTATCCTATTGATTGTTCTTCCTTTAATGCTCCTTCCACTGACAAGCGGACTATTCACAGATGCTGTAACACATGCCCCCCAACCATTGCGTCCTGTTCTGTGCTAAGGTATTTCAATAAAATTCTTTCCTTAAGTGCTCTTTGTAGGGCCTAACCCTTCCATACTTTGTGTGTAGGCCCCCCCCCCCCCCTTTTTTTTTTTTTTTTTTTTTTTTTAATGCTGTCTGGTTCTTATTCTGTGTTTTCCCCATGACACTCAATGCAGTATATTTCATTTTTAAAGAAAGCTTTCTCCTCCTGGTCTCCACTGACGCGATCATCTCCTTTGCTTCTCATGGCAATTTCTTTCATTTCAAGTTTCTTTAGTTTCTGCTGTTTTATATTACTTAATTTTGATGTTTGTGTTGATATTATTCACCTGTATATTTTTTTTAGTATTATATTCCTGTTGTGTACTGTTTACTCAGATATTATGGAAAGTAGGTTTCCCATTCAATTAAACAGTTTATCTAAGTATTCCTTACCTTGGAAATCAGCTATAGTTTGAATTTTTGTTGGGCACGATTAAATACTAAATGTCAGACTGCAGTTCGTATTGAAGTTTGTGAAGGGGCAGCATTAGTTGACAAGACAGTGAAACAGTTGTAGCCTATACCTGATGTTATTGAATAGGTACATTTAGAAATGGAATGAGCGTTCAGTAAGAAGAAATCAGAGCATCAAGACTTAGCACTGACATGGCGATATTGTTATAAATGTGTATGAACTTGGAAGAGGTGGTATAATATAAGATGAAAACCAAGAAAAGTGAAAGAACTGTAATGGAATGTCTTTGAATTAAATTGGTAGGTGTGGAGGGAATTAGTTTAGGAAATGAAGCACTAAAAGTAGGCAACAGTTGCAGTTGGACTGCAAAATAACTGATGATGATGGCCGAAGTAGATGAATACGGACATGCAATAAAAAGCAATGCATTTCTGAAAGAGAAATTGGTTAACAGTGAATATAAATTTAAGTGTTAGGATATGTTTTCTGAAGATATTTGTCTGAGGTCGAACCTTGTATGAAACTGAAATGTGGGTGATAGACAGTTCAAACAAGAAGAGGATAAAAGCTTTTGAAGTGTGGGGCTACAGTAAAATGTTGAAAATTAGATTGGTAGGTCAGATAATTGATGAGGATGTACTGAATTGGGAAGGAAAGAAATTTGTGGCACAACTTAAATGGAAGAAGGAATTGATTCACAGGATTGACCCTGAAGCATCAAGGAATGACAGTTTTGTTAATGGAAAGAAATATACAGGTAAACATTTTACAGGGAGACCAAGACTTGACAATGGTTCAAAGGGATGTGAGTTGCAATAGTGATGTAGAGATGAAAAGTTTTGGACAGAATTGGCTAGTGTTGAGAGCTGCACCAAACGAGTCTTCAGACTGAAATCACAACAACATGTATTTGTATCAGTATGTCGGTAATGACAGATGGAGAAAATCTCAAACTTCATGCTATATTCATTCTAATTATGTAGTAAATAATCATTCAGTATTAAATTTCAGCTCGAGCTTTAAATTACACTTTTTAATGAATAACCATTTTGGAACTCTTGTTTCAGTATTAGATCAAGAATGAAGTAGTAGTCCATCAAACTTTTGGCTACAATTTAGTAAGGTACTTTATATTATGAAGAGGTTTTTATGAAGATGTCAGGAAATCACAATAAATATAGAGGTCTGCAGAAGACTGAAGTTTAATTGATATAACTAAATTGGTTGTAGATGCTTCATATTGTGTCCCTTACATTGTACTCCATTGTGTGCTTTTTATTCACAGGTATTACAAAGCTGTAAGCCTGCTGCCCATATTCTTGTACAGTAATGTTTATACACCAACACCAAAGGTGCGCTTGTTGGCAACAGACGCAGCATTGCAAGAAGAGTGCATTAAATATGTTTCTGTATCAGGTAAGACTATTGTATTACAACCTTGTATTGTAAGCTGTGTTAATCTTTGCCTGTTAAATTTTTCAAAAACTTTTCTGTTATGCAGTTGGAACCTCTGAAACAGTAAACTTTCATAAGGAAAGTCAGTTACAGGAAAATCTTTCCTGGAGAAAATAAAGATTGTCAAGATAACATCACTTGTTCTTTTTCATTTCAACTTTCTTAATTAAGTTGTATTGTATACTACATATTTTACATTAATTGTTTCAGAAAAGATCAACTGATGTTTGTGCCTACTGTGGCTTCTCTGTTTAATGTTGCCTGTTGAGAGTAGCAGCATTTACTTCCAGGCCAACAAAAAATGGCTCTGGGCACTATGCGACTTAACTTCTGAGGTCATCAGTCGTCTAGAACTTAGAACTAATTAAACCTAACTAACCTAAGGACATCACACACATCCATGCCCGAGGCAGGATTTGAACCTGCGACCGTAGCTTCCAGGCCAACAACTCTTATTCTAATAGTACTGTAGAGCTGAGACAACAATAAAATAAAATCTGATTACTCTTTTCCAAGGCACCAGAGAAATAGATAAATGGTGACATGAAAACCTAGTTGTCAGTGTTACTCTCTGCACCACAAGGACTATGATCATCATTGTTACTACCATCTGATCTAATTACATCACTGTAACTGTTCCAAACTATCAAAATGGAAGCATAAAAAGTTCTGGAATAGTGTGTCTGTGATTCAGCTTCTCATAAGCAAAATAGAAAGTGATCTGTGTCTGCATTTCAAATATCTACAAAATATTCTACATGGCCTTCATACAGTCTGAAAGCTTATTAGTAAGTCTTCAGATGACTGTGAGATCACTATAGTCCCAGACAGATTATGTAAACTTAAGAATATACATCAGTCTGTATTTATGAATTGCTGTCCCATTAAGGAAGAGTGGATGACAAATTATAAGCTGAAGCTCATCTGAAATTCTGTCACAGACACCTTAGCTTTGTTGACATTAATGCATTACCTGAAAAGACCATACTTTATTTCTATGTTGCAAATGAGTAGAATATGTCAACTTTTGAAATACCTTTTAAGTGAGCCATTTACACATTGGCACAACAACTCTCTCTCATTGTTTTTACTCAACGCATATTAACACTGTGGTGCATGATTTTAACTGCAATGGACAGCTTTTAATGATCATTTCTCTGGCCTTTTCAATTAGTCATGAGGCTGCAAATTCATGCAGGGCACAACACAAGTAGGGAGTGCGCACTGCAGTGGGCAGTGTACATTTGTGTCCTCAGGGCTGAATGAAAACACCCAAGAAGCGACCATTAACAGCTGTCCACTGTAGTGGAAACTCTGAGCCACAGGATAAATATGAAAAGAATGAACATTTTCTGGTGGAGTTTGCTGTAAACCGACATTTAATAATTATGATGTGCTTGTTCCATTTGGATAATGAAAGCAGAGAGAGAGGAAAAAAAGGCTGATATCATTGCTTTATTTTGCGTGTATGGGGGCGGTGATTTGTGAAATGTAGTTTATTTGTCCCTTAATGCACATAATCTGACTCATTTGATTCAAGTACATGACACATGTCAAAATTGGAGTAAAATTACACCATAAACATAGAACAGCTGATTTCAACAAACAGCATCATTATCATAATAATACAATTTCGTTATATATACATACAATAATCATAATAATAATACAATTTTGTTATATATACATACAATAAAATGTAACACCTAATTACTCCTTGCTCAAATTATCATTTCATCCTCTATGAATTCTTGTATTAAGTAGTAGCATTCCTTCCACAGAATCTGCTGTAGCCTCATTTTTAGAACTTCTAGCTTTGTATTAAATATGTGTTTGCCCATTAACTTGTTATATATTGTCATCCCCATATACAGTTTAGTGCATGTATATAATTTCAGGTGGTGTGTGGGTAGCATGAAATTATTTTACGATTCTCCTCAAACAATTTTTGTCTGTTGTGTAGGAAGATTATAATTTCATAAGTGAGGTGCTGTTATGTCACGCACTGTTATAATGGCTTTAGTGGGTCTCCCATCCCACCGAGCAGAGTTTTTATTTTTTAATGATAATATAATATTTTCCACATCCTTTATTGTGACTGCTTTAAAAATCTATAAGGTGCTATGCTGCTTGGTGGGGTCCAAAGTGATTTACTTTACTCTGATACTCTGCTGCATGACTTTGCCAGGTCCATGAAGAACTCATTTAAATCACTCTGGTATTTGAGCTTGGTTTACAATAAAGCTATTGTCTATTTTAATCCTAGATATTTCATTAGTACTTACTCCAACACCTAACCCTGATTAGACAATTGACAACACTGCTTTTGTCTTACTTTTATGTTGTACAATGAACTTATTGTTTGCCCTTTGTTTGGCTGCTTTCACAACTTTTATAAATATAGATTTATAATGATGTACATACTCGGCATGTATTTACATTTTCATTATATTTCGGTTCATTGTGGAGTTTCCTCATCCTACCACTAGAAGTTTTTATACCCTGAGTTATCAATTTAAGTTTATTAGTCTTTTGTTACATATGTTTCCAAGTGGAAAAACTTCATTAAACATTTCAAGAAAGCTAGTTACAGATTTGTTAACGTTACTATTACTGGAAATAAAGCTGTTCTGAGGCCATTCAGTCTCTCATAACTTATTTCTAAATGTAAATGAACTTTTTTTCATTGAAGTTCCTTTTCATGTGGCTTTTGTTGCATGAACTTTCCAAGTTAATTTTTGGTAGACCAGTCAACAGTGCAGCGTGGTCATAGAGTCCTAAATCTATGCAAAATTTATAAACATCTTGAAATACATAATTTTTTTAGAATTTTGTCAATACAGGTCACTGACTGCATTTACTCTAATACTTTGCATGAATTTTACTTTGAAGCCAAAGTTTATTAAGTTAGTGAATTTGGTATGTCATTGCTTTCAAGTATTATAGTAATAGCTGCTGACTTCAATATTAATATCTTTTTCCTTTTTCCTTTACTGAGTTTTTCAGGCAAGCAATGAAATTTCACCAGAAAAGCTTCAATTGTAGCTTTCTCTGGTACTCTGTAAATAGAAACTACCATGACATTTAGGTCCCTCAATTCGACACAGCAGCTTTCAAATATACATTCTTCATTCAAATGGTTAAAATAATTTCTTATTTCATATTTTATATTGGAATGTGCAAGTATGTAAGAGTCTCCATGTGGTTTCTCTAATCTACAAAAGCTGTTGGTTAATTAAAAATTTTCAATTTTATTAAGATTTTTAATATTGTCAAAAGTAAGACAATGTTCATTGAGGCAAATAAGTTTTATGTTTCTACATTTAGATAGAATAATTTGTGATTCGTTCACTTTGACCTTTGACCATTTATATTCAAGTGTTTGATGTAGGGACATTCTTTCCTATTTATGTTCTCACGCTTACTCTTTCATGGTACTAATTTGGTCTTGCTGTTTTCGTTACCAAACACTGTTTCTCATCGCCATCATTTCTTATAAGGTATCCCATTTTTCAGAATTTTACATGTCTCAAGGGACATTTTACTAAGAATTTTGGATCCTAACCTATTTAAATGAAGACTGTGTTTACCCAAATATTTATTGCTTAATAACTTATTCAAATTTGTAGACACAGCTCCTAAACCATCACAGTTTTCTTTAAATCATGATTTATTCACTCTATATTTGTAGAGGTTACTGGCAGATTGAATTAAATTTCTTGTTTAACTTACAATTTCCTCTTCAGTGTTGCTTCTAAGAGAATTTGTACCTACACGGATGAAGACTCATTTGTAATTCGTCCAAGATGCCTCTGCTGAACCATCCTATGAGTTATATATGATGCTAGAGTGTATCTTCAACTGGCGGGTCTTGATTCTTGGACAAATGTCTATTGGGGAAATTGGTACCACCACATTTTTCAGCAGAGACTCGCCTATAACAAGGAATTTGTGTTTTTTGCTCTGTTTTTCATTACTGAAACATATCAAATCCTTTTTATTGTATGGTACACTAGTCCACTTGTATTTATTTTCGGTTATAGAGACCAATGGGTGAGTTTCTTCTGTAGGTGTAGTAGCCTCATTATTTGAGGTAATAACTGTATCATTCCACCCAGTTTTGGTGTTATTTTTGTCTATTGCCACAGCCGTTTTGCAAAGACATTTTTTCCCATGTTTCAGGTCACAATTTTCTTTCTTCTGCACTTGTAATTCGGCTTTTAAAGTGTCAGTGTTGCTAAGAAGCACTCTAATAATTTCTTCCTGCAAACTCACTGTGGAAGCTAGTTTTATGTTTTCGTACTGCAAGCAGTCAAGGCGTGACCAGTGAATATCGTCCCTAATAAATTTTAAGCATATTTTTGTACACATTTTATGCAGCCAGAAGTTGCACTTCACCCATAGAATTCCTTTTACAACCAATTTCTGACACTTTCTACGTGATGTGCTATTTAACTGTTGTCAGTTTATGAGCATTGTGTCATTACACTTTTCAGTGGGCACCGTCTCGTAGTCTGTGAACTTTTCTGTCTGTTTTTACTATCAGGTAAGCAGAATGAAATCTGTGGCAAATAATTATAGAATATTTAGAGGAAAGATTAAAGTAATAATATATTTTGGCTTTTATTTGAAGAGAAGTTGTGCAGTCCAGATCAATTTAAGAACAGCAGCCATAGGTAAGCAGGATGGTTTGATGATGTGGATGGGCCTAGTCAATTTTTAGATGCAATTATTACAGTTCTAGAACCTGGGTAAAGGAAAGCATATCTCCAGAGACTTTGCTCTTACTGTAAAAGCCATATTGTGATAGTGTTATCACAGTGACCAACATGTACAGTTTCCATGTTCAGTTGGGTGAAATTTAAACAAGTTTTCTTTTATTTCTGTCACTTTCATATCCACTAGGGTAATTCTTTTTTCTGTGTGCACCACTCCAATATTTCTTGGAGTATTTTGTAACCTCTTACTTGAATGTTCTGTTTTCTGCCGGTTTGCTCAGGCATTCTCTAATTTCCCCTTTCCTTTTTATATCCCCAAAAGATTCATCATTGCTCACTCTCCTTTTTCATGTAAGGACTCGTCAACTGTTAATATGATCTTGATCTTAATGTTGTAACAGGCTGTAAGTATGTCTTAAAATATAGGACGCTGAGAATATGTATGTTATGTCCAGGAACTCTTCACATGCTCCTGGACTGAAGTCGACCAAATTTAGCACAGGAACTCCTTGCCCAGAAAGGACCAACTATGGGGGGAGGGGGGGGGGGGGAGTGAAGGAGGAGGTTATAATGCTCTAGTTGTGACATTTACAGTGATACATGTGTTACTTTAGCCCCTGCCATATAGGGGCTAAAGTCCTGCATGATAGGTGTGTTGTGTGGGAATAGTATCGACCTACATTACCAACCTGCTGTGCAGGTCAGCCTACATGTCAGAGGCAAGCAATAGTTTTCCAGCAGCTGATGTCTAGGCTGCCCAGCAGTGTTGTAGTATTATAGGCTTACTTAATTGGCCTGATTTCCATGGCAGCCTCTACATGTCTTGGGAAAAAAGGGCTCCCAAGCCCTCAGGCATGTTGTGGGCATAGTGCCAGCCTGCTTTATCCACCTCTTTTCTGGGCTGTGTATGCTGATCTGCATGCCTGGAGGAAGGTTGAGATGTATAGAGAAGGAGATGGAAGGAGAGAAGGGGCAAGGTGGGATAGAAAGGGGGACTGGAGGGGATGGTAGGGAGAGAGGGGGCAGGAGGCAATGTAAAGACAAGAGGGGGAGGGGAGGGAGGAGTTGGAGGGGGAGAAAGAGAGGGGGGGTGGAAGACAAGATGAACAGAGAGAGGGGAGTACGAGGACAAGATGGACGTTGGGAAGGGGTAGGATGAGAGAGACAGACAGGTAGGTGAGGAGGTGTTGGGCAGAGAGAGAGGATAGGAGGAGATGTCTGCAATATATATATATATGCATATGGAATGCATGTATGGGCGAAGCTGCAGGAAAAAGGCTAGTTTTCTATATCAAAATATATATTCTGCATATTACAGTACACTACTGGATCCCATTGTCATTTGTCACGCCCTTTTTTTCATTTGTGAAAGTGTATGAGGAAAACACTTTGAAGTTCCTCATTGTGCCACAGAATATGTTCAAATGAAATCAACTGTTAAAACAGAACAGATAGTAAATGGGAATGTGAGCAAGTTAAAATATTAGTTACTAACTGTCAGTGTGACCACAACCAAGTTCCATAATTTAGTTCTCTCCTAGGCAGCAGTTCTGCTTACATTGTATTATGAACTGAGAACTAGTTGATACCTGAAGTAGAAATTAGGGATATTTTAGAGAACACATACAGCATATATCAGAAAGGTAGGTAAGACTCCCCAGAAGATGTAGAGTTCATAGCAACAAGCAGAGTAATTTGGCCTTGTGACATTTGATAGTAATTGGGTATTTCTACTGGCCACTGAATTCAAACACATCAGCCAAACTCTCATCTGAAAAATAGCCTAAACTTGATAGCACTGGAATACCCATAGCATTCGGTAATAGTGCAATGTTACTTTAATTTGCCATGTATGGACTACACTTTCGCTTAACAATTTGTACAGAAACCAGATGGCAATTATAAGAGTCGAGGGGCATGAAAGGGAAGCAGTGGTTGGGAAGGGAGTGAGACAGGGTTGTAGCCTCTCCCCGATGTTATTCAGTCTGCATATTGAGCAAGCAATAAAGGAAACAAAAGAAAAATTTGGAGTAGGTATTAAAATCCAAGAAGAAATAAAAACTTTGAGGTTCGCCGATGACATTGTAATTCTGTCAGAGACAGCAAAGGACTTGGAAGAACAGTTGAATGGAATGGACAGTGTCTTGAAAGGAGGATATTAGACGAACATCAACAAAAGCAAAACGAGGATAATGGAATGTAGTCGAATTAAGTTGGGTGATGCTGAGGGAATTAGATTAGGAAATGAGACACTTAATGTAGTAAAGGAGTTTTGCTATTTGGGGAGCAAAATAACTGATGATGGTTGAAGTAGAGAGGATATAAGATGTAGACTGGCAATGCCAAGGAAAGCGTTTCTGAAGAAGAGAAGTTTGTTAACATCGAGTATTGATTTAAGTGTCAGGAAGTCGTTTCTGAAAGTATTGTATGGAGTGTAGCTATGTATGGAAATGAAACATGGATGATAAATAGTTTAGACAAGAAGAGAATAGAAGCTTTCGAAATGTGTTGCTACAGAAGAATGCTGAAGATTGTGTGGGTAGATCATGTAACTAATGAGGAGGTATTGAATAGGATTGGGGAGAAGAGAAGTTTGTGGCACAACTTGACTATAAGAAGGGATCGGTTGGTAGGACATGTTCTGAGACATCAAGGGATCACAAATTTAGCATTGGAGGGCAGTGTGGAGGGTAAAAATCGTAGAGGGAGACCAAGAGATGAATACACTAAACAGATTCAGAAGGATGTAAGGATAGAGTAGCATGGAGAGCTGCATCAAACCAGTTTCAGGACTGAAGACCACAACAACAACATGGACTACAAAAATTATACATATATTATCAGCAGTAAGGACAAACAGTTTTGGAAGGTAATACTGAACACATTACCAGATGGCATTGAATAACTAGACTGACAACCCCCATGTGAAAGAAATACCTTAGACTCTCTGATTTTAAAGTGACCCATTCTATTCAAGGTTGTTATCAAAGAGACAGGGTTTAGCAGCTATGATGTCTTTACTGGGACAGTGGCCACCCATAGTCATAGGATCATTGAGAAATTTAGGTACAGATGAAACAACCACGTGTTGCATATTATTTGATTTATTACTAGTTTCGCTCATCAGACAAAAACATTTTTAGATATTTATTACTCTGATGGCAGCACACTAAAAGTTTAAATCTCCTCTTAGCATCATTGTCAGATCTTCGTGGTGTACATTACTTCCTAATAGTCACAGTATCCTCTATAGGTGATGCCTGTGTTTGGGAAGCTAGGAAAGTACTGGTGTTTGGTAGAACTGAAAGTCACTAACAGACTACTTAAAATGCAATTGAGAATGTCTATATAAAATATGACAAACACAGAAGAGCTGTAGTTAGAGCTCACACACATCTAGATAAATGCTTAGCAAGTAATGAAAGATAGCAAATATCCACCCTGGTTTAATGATACCATTTAGGGAATGATGCAAAAGTAAGATTTCTACGCTGTTTGCTACAAAAGGGAATATAGGGCAAATTATGGAGGAAACTTAATTGTAGCTCATGCATCCATAAGAAGTGCTAGGTGTGAAGCATACAGTATCATAATTAGAGTGTGGCCAAAGAACCATCAGAAAATTATAGGAAGTCGTGGACATATGTAAAGTCAGCTAATGAATTCAAAACTTCTATCCAGTTTAACAGATTATCTTGTGCTGAAATTAAAAGCAGCAGGCAGAAAACTGGTATTTAAAAAATTTATCTACACACTTTGATCACCTGCTAATGAGAGACATTGAAGTCAGCATCTCTGGTACTGGAAAACAATTAAGACGACTCAAAGTGGATATGGCACAAGGCCCTGATGAAATTTCTGTTGAATTATACATGGAGTACACTACAATGTCTCATAGTGAACAGGCATATAAGCATGCCAACACAAGTGTGCCCTTACAGTTACCAGTGGGCTTGGATCACAGTTTTCGTAAACTGATTGTATGTTTCCAATTTGACAAAGAGCTGTAGAATGATTTCCATTTGAAATACAAATCATCACGAGCTATGAATCATGATACACTGCTGACAAATATGATAGCTTACTTCAGAAAAGAGTACACTAAAAGATTCTAAAATACCCCATGCTATTTGCTTTCTTCTCTAGACAGCACACACTATAAATAGTATAAGAAGTCCTTTTCACAATTACACAAGCAGGTCAACATCAGATGGTAACTCCTCCACTATGAGAACTCCAGTTCAGTCACTTTTGTGATGTTATCCACCTATGTTTTGAAACTAAAATGATCTTGTTAGCTTTGTGCTGAAAATCATGTGCTTCTGAGGTCACATATTGTGTGTGGCCCTCACAACATTAGGAACAACCTCCTCTAACAAGGGAATGGTCCTATAAGACATGTGAAAACCTACCCTGAAATTTTTACACAGGAAGAAGACGACAAAAGAAATGCACTGCCAAAATTTTAGCTGATAAGAGGCACTGCAAGTATTTTGTAAAAAATGTTAAAGTTACACATTTTTGCCACACGAAGAACAGCTTATAACAGCAGTTTGTACAGCCGTGCCCACTGCACACTTAGCATGTGGCTTGGCGAATCAGTAATGCAGTGCCTCATAGCGGAATTGTCCAGAGTTCGCAGACACCAATTTTAAGCACCTAAAGCCTGGTTTACAATGGAGTGAATGGAAGTGAACATGTGCAATGAGCATATATATGGGTAGAACCGTTTATACTAGAGAGAATAGAAGAGAACACAAGGTAGCAAACATTGCCTATAAACGCTGTATTATTAGTTTTTAGTTTTTGAAGCTAATATTCAGCAGGCAGGACACAACTCTAACTTGTTAGAGCCACAATGCAAAACTTTGGTATTCAGTGACAATTATTTTGCATAGTGAGCACACTGTTCTTGACTGAGTTTGCAAAATGGCACAAGGTTTCCTAAAACAAAAATGGTGTAGTGGCAAAGCATGCACTTCGTGATCCAGAGAGTGCGGGGCCAAATCCTGTTCAGACCACAACTTTTTCACTATGATTTTTAACACAGCATTCACTTCTTACAGATGTTGTAGTGGGCACATAAGACGTGTGGTTCAGATTCCTCATTAAACGGCGGGTCTCCATTTTCTGATTAGATAACTGGGGAAGGTTAGGGACATGAAAGTAGCTGCAGTGGCATCCAGTTGTAAGACCTGCTTTTTTTTTCATGTTTGTTAGCTTAAACTATTCAAACAGTTTTCTGAATAACCTCACACTGACAGTTCAATTCTTGCACATGTAATTCTGATAAAAGTGGCTAGCAGGGAAAATAAAATCAGGGCAGTGTTTGATGTCACAGATGATTTGCATCAATGAGGACTTGTAATTTGTTGAAATGAAATGTGTCTTGCAGTACTTCATTTTATAACAAGTCCTGTAGGCCATTCCTTTTAATAATGTTTGAATGTTGTACATTTGAATATCAGTGAAATAGTTCTTTGTTTATTCCCCATAATCGTCACAAAAATTTGAAGTGTCTATTGAAAGACAAAAACATTTTTCTCACACCAAGCATACCGATAACGGAAAAAGTGATGCAGTCAGGCACTTCGCAGTAACCACTAGTTTTATTTAGACAGGACTGTGATGGAGTCAGAAATGGTCCCGGCCAATGTTCTGCATATTGCGCTGCATGCCAGGCATACTTGATCAAATTTGTAAAGTGTGGTGAAGAAAAATGGTAATGCACAAATGACTGGAGCTTAAGAGTACTGTTCCACTGATAAACCTGAAATGAGAGAGAGGTATTGGAAATTATGTTGTCTGATAATTTCCTGAAAAATGCTTTCCACTGCCGAAAAAATTCTTTATCGAGAAAGTGTATCACACTAGTTGTTCCATGTGGAATCCACATTAAATCTACAGATTTTTTGTCACCCTCCACAAAAACAGAGGCATCGTTATGTCCAGACCATGAATCCAACAAAAGCAAGCATTAGTTTCTGTGGCTGGTAGGAATACTTTTAAAACAAAAATGTTGAAAATTATTCTTTCCCATTTTTCCAGATTTTGATATGTTGATTTTTGCAATTAAACAGTCCATTTCTTATATTTGGTCCTAATTTGCCTTGTGGTTCTTGAAGACAGACATATACAGCTGTGGAAACAGTAAACAACTCATACTTATCACGGGCATTATCGTATACGAATGTGTTATTGCATTCATTGATTGGGCAACTGGCTCCATCTTTTTTTCACCCCGAAATGATAAAAGTGCGGTGTGCATGCCGTTCTTTCACGAAACCTGACTGATCAGTGTTATAAACAGCACTTGCAAGGATAACAGCAAGTTTTGTCTTTACATCAGCTATGAATTTCTCTGTAGCATTGTCTATCACTGGCAGCTGCTCTACATGTTTGTGTGACGAAAACGTGGTAATTGTGTGACTTCCTATTCTGTATGATTTCTTGAACCTGTGTAGGCAGGTCGATGAAGCCTGGAAATTAGCAGTGTTCATGTCGCATGCAATTTGAAAGACCGAGTCTCGTAGATCTCCATCGGTAACGGTGTATAGCCTCTCACGAGCAGCTCTAAATCTTTCGAACAGTTTTTCATTCAGATGGTTTCAGGTTTCCATTTGGTGCATATTTCTTACTTCACGTAATTCATTCTTCCACTTGTACAGTTCACACTCCGATTTTACAAAATGAAAATGCCTTTGCACACTGCATAACTTCAAGCTTTTTTGCCCTCCTTTGTTTAACCAACATTTCAGTGCCCAAAAGCTGTTGCAGTACTCTTTTTTTTTAAGGTATTCTTCTTCAGAACTGTTACAACTGATGTCATCCGACCCACAATTCATGGGATCATCACAGTCATTTCTAATTTCTTCTAACGTATTCACAATTTCAAATGAATGTCGAGGAAATCAACTAGCAAATGACACATATGTATTTCCTCGGGAGAAGTAGGTGATTTCGGCTGGAAACCACATTCTTCATACTTCATCATTGGTAAATTGAGAACGTTAATTGGATTCCACATTACTGTGAAACTGGAAGAAAAAAAAGGGTAGTATTAGCAGGCATGCCTTACAAAAGCACAATAAATATTAATTCAGCTTTATCTGTATTGTCAACATTTACCAATACTGCAAAAAGCAACTGATAATTTGTAACAGATGTTACTGGAGTGGCTAATTTGAGAGAATAGTAACTGTGTACTGTAGTGTCAGAGAAACTATCAATGAATAGTAACTTGAAATGTCCTTTACAAATTACGATCTGGTTGTGTTGTGTTTCCTGTTTACAAATGTACTGCCAACCTCAGTTTTGTGTGTGCCTAGTGGCGCGTGCGCAGTTGTTACAGTGCCAGTAGGGTGTACAATTTGGCAATTTTCAGCTATTTTTTTTAATACTTGCAGTGCCTGTTAGTAGCTAAAATTTTGACCGTGCATTTCTTTCATTGTCTTCTTCCACTATAAAAAAAATTCAGGATAGATTTCGGCATGTTGTATTGGACCATTCCTTTGTAAGACAGCCCAGTCCTGAAGTCTACGTCTATAGTCATTGCTGATACATTATTCAATTGCCCATTTTTCATCAGTATGAAATATAACACTACTGAGGAAGTAACCACAAAGGATGACCTTTCCATGTAGGACATCACCAATGGAGCCGTGTTCAGCACTTCATCTTAATGCTTTATTCAATGCTCTGCCAGTTGGAACCCTATACGTCAGCCTTAACTTGACACTCTCCCTCCCTCCCTCCCCCCCTCCCCCCTCCCCCCTCCCTCCCTCTCTCACCCTCTCCCTCTCCAGAGTAATACTAACATTGCTGTTGCCTCTTGCCACCACTCATATCAGTGAGCTTGCCTGTACACAATCATTGCAGTGAATCTATCAGTGTGTGAATTCATTTATTGTGCTCTGTTGTAGAATAGCATATTCTTAGTCTCTTTGCTAGAACAAAGTTTATAAAACTTTGAGTACTGTAATTTTTAATATGATCATCACCACCATCATTATAGCGTGCCTTGGCGATACCATTAAACCACCTTTGTAACCATCACTTACTTATTACACAAACCTGTCACAAATCACATAAATTTTGTATTATTAATTATTTTCTCCTTTAACCTATTAAGGATTACACATAATTGAATAATATCCAAGAATACAGTACATGATTCCATCAGTATCATCACCACCACTGGAAAAAAACTCAGATAAACAAGCAATAGCCAAAAAGGACAAGTCAAAAACCACCAGACCATTCCACAGTGATGTTTGATGAGTCTGATAAGAACCTGTCCACAAAAGTAATAGACTGAGATCTACCAGATGGAACCAACCAGTTCCTCTTCTGAACCCTCAGCTGTCATATTATTAAAATCTTGACAGCAAGGAAAAAATATAGAAGTTGACAAATGCTGGTGATAAAATTTCTCTCATACTGCATTGGAAGCTAAGTAGGTCCAGGGCTTATGTAGCAGAACTGTTATTACTAGCACAGGAAAGGCAAGACATTTTGATACATCCATGCTAAGGGGTTACCGCTAGGGATGGCTAAACCAGACCGGTTAAAACCGATATTATGTTTTAGTTTTGAATTACTGATATTTTCCTGTATTTGTTTGGCCTTGATTATAATGATTATAACAGGTGGTTTTCTTTTTTTTTTTTTTTTTTTTTTTTTTTTTTTTTTTTTTTTTTTTTTTCTACTGATAACTGGATAAAAATGGAAATTCCAATTAGCCATTGCACCAGTGCTAAATTTTTTGCTTTTTAATTAAATCTTGTTCAAAAATGGGTAATTTTTGTTCATAAAATTTCCATTGATCTGAAATATTGTGCTATAATAGAAAATGGGAAAAGTCATTGGTGCTATTTCAGTAACTATGCCAATGGAAATCAGAAATAAACACATGGCATAAGAAGTGGTACAGTGTTGCTGAAATAATAAGGCACCTGTTACTGTGTGGTGTGGCCTGTTAGATGGTATGTGTGTACGTGCAATGTGCAAGGCTTACCCCATAGGGTCTATATAGTAGTTTCTCATTGCCTTCATCAGACATTAGTTGTACTACAGAATGACATCATCCATAGTCTGGAAGTATTTTACGAAGTGCACTATCAGTAAAGCAAAGTGCTCTGTTTACTTTGAAAGGTTAAAAATGGGAGGAGCGACAACAAACTTGCAACATCATATGTGGAGAAAACTTAAAACTTAACGGCTCATTCATAGTTTACAATAAAAATTGAAAGTAGCTGATCTGCTGTCTGTGTCTACATAACATGCCTTTATCTGGTTGTAGCTCTTGAAACAGACAAATTAATGTGAAAAATAGTTCTTTAACCTTAGTTTTGACCCTTTACCATGGACTATTCATAATGCCCAAATAGTGATATGATCTTAGATTACAACATTGTTTTTGAGCAGAGTTTAAAAAAAATGATCTCACTAGGAGAATATTAGTGATTTTTTGTGGTATTCAACCACTCTATTACTTTTCAAGAAAAGCAGCGAATGATGGACAGACTAAGTTTTCTTTTATTTGACTAATTTAATTTAGTATTTTGATTCTATATATCTTGAAACAGAGAGCATCAAAATTTTTCAGTCATTTAGTTTTTACATTTATTACAGAAAACAGTAGGAACCACAAGTGAAAATTGGTTATTTTGAGCAGTTTTGACACTCAGGTTAAACTAGTGATGGAAAAAAAGATGTTACCAAAAACCAATTGTTTCAATTATTGGCACTATCCCTAGTTGTAGTCTCTGTTGTTAGTGAAACATATCACACCTTACCTCTGCCTCATATCATCAGCTTTCAAAGTAGTGCTACAAGTGTGTGTGTGGCATATAGGATAAATGGTTAACATATTTTCTCTTTATCTGCCCCACATCCCCTCCTCCAATGACATTGTGTCCAAAAGGAATCTTGCTCCACAGCTGCCTCACCCATTTCTTATATGTGCTGCAAGATTCTGCCAACACATTCCTGCAAATTAGAGATGTTGAAAGTCTTGTTCCTTCAGAAACTCACTAGCTTCTAAAAATAGGACAGGACACCCACTTCAGTACTAGTATAGGACTGTTCTCCATCGTAGATGTCTAGTTACACTCTCTGATCTCCACATACAATGCATAGCAAGAAATGGCCATGTTTTGCATTCCAGTGACTATTTTCCAGTCAGATACACAAAGTCGGTTAAGCAGTGTCCACAAGGAAACAATGAAACTAGCTGCCCAGCAAGGTTAATAGGAAGCTCTACAGTGTACTGGTTGTTTGAGAGCCGCACGACAATCTCCAGGAGTGAGGAATCACATTGCATATGCATCTACTCTTCAGCCTTCAGGTCATTTATGAAGATACCTTGTTCTCTTGGGGAGTTAGGACTTCCACATAGGCCTAAAGACCATACATGTAGCTTTGCAAAGGTTTGAATATCAATTAATCTCAACGATCTCACACTTTAAAACTGCCTTATTGTTCAAAAGAACAAGAATAGATTGTTGCAAGTACTTGTGGACTTGAAAAGTTATTCACCAACTCATTGTAAATACAGGAAGGCATCAGAATTTTTCCAGAGTGTACATTACAAAATACACAGGGTGAACCCAAACTCCACTGACAACATTTCAGAGGTGGTTCAAGGATATTTTCTTGATATTTTTCTATAAAGGACTCATTGTCTCCTTGGCTTGTTACAGAGTAATAAAATAATTATAATTTATTCAGTTCATCATCCCAGTTACCTTTGTTTATTTGTAAATATTTTCACAAAAGTGAAAAAATTGGTAATATGCAGACATCAAAATGCACAAAACAGAGTAATAGAACAACCATGAGATGCAAAAGTACTGTGATGTGGTTGCCATTGCTACAGGAACAGTTCAGAATATTGTTGTTATGTTTCTGTCCCATTGCTTTCATTGAACCCGTACATGAGGTGCGTAACACTGAACACTTCGTCAGTAAAACTGTTTGTACTGCTGTGTGTCACTGTTAACGTACAACTAACATTGTCAGAAAAACAAACTGGAGACAGAACTGAGCGCTACTGAATGAGAGCTTGAAGACAGAGTGTAAAGTATACATTACTGTTGTCATCGACAAGTATCAGTAGTGAATGGAACAAGTGTGTTTCCAACCAAGACACACAGCATATACCACGGACATTTGAACTGTCTTGTTCATGTTTTCAGTGCAGTACAGATAGAAGGAATAAATGGGGTAAGAAGTCAAATGAAATGCAATTACTCTTTAATGAGCTGCAGGAGACCATGGGTCTTTGATGCCAGAATACTCATAAATTCCCCTGAACAATGCCATAAATTGTGTTGGTGGAATATGGATTCGAGCTGTTCCGTTGTCATAGTGATGAAAGGGAAAATTCAAACATCATATGGTGACATGACCAATGGTTGGAGCCTTTTGCCAATGCTAGTGCCAATGTACTACTTGATCTGGTGTTCACCTCTGTGACAGTGGAAAGGACTGGACTGGACTTCACATTCATCAATACTGAATCACATAGTTGTAATTGCTCCATCTGTGTATGAAAATGAGACTTAGCTATGTTTTTAGATTGTGATACTGCATCTGTCAACCAAATCTAGTACAGCATGTTGGGGCACATTGACAACAAACTAAAGAAAATCAACCTGCAAAGCTTTGATAAAATAAAGCAAATAGGGCAGTTTTCCATCCTCTCTGCCTCTCAATTTGGAAAAGTAATTTTGAGTAGTTTTTGTAGTGTGCAACTACTGCAAGTTCTCTACGTTTCCTTACCAGTATGTATTTCTCTTTTCCTTTCATGAGATACTTTAATCATCATCTTTTTTTAATGTTTTTCTTTCTGATTAGCTTATGTGGAAAGCAATTTTCAAATAGTGATACAAGTTTATCATAGAACAGATTAAAATTTATGTTAGCATTTGGTTCATTATAAATTTTATCCCAAGTTATCTCCTGTAAACAATTCTTAGAAAACATTTGTCCTAGGGTCATTAATTATTGTAATTGATTTCCACTGTAGGGTATCCGTACTGTAAGGCATTGTGTGGTTTATGCTAATTACCTGTATGTCTTGATCAGAAAGAGCAGTTGTTACTGGATAAACAGTTATTTTATTGCTTTGAGCTCCAGCAAAGAAAAGAAAACATTATCAATTACAATCCTACTGTCTTTATCCACTTGTCAGAAAGTTGATTACTGAGATCAAATTATAGGATCGAAATAAGGTTTCCAGATCATTTTTCCTGCTTCCTATCAGAATTTTTTTAGAACATCTGCATTTAAGTCACAACAGACTGTTAACTGGTTGCTTCTGTGTGTCAGATAGCATAGTAAGAAATCCATATCCCTCGTAAACTATCCAAAATTTCCCAATGGTGATCTACATACATTTACAATTAAAAGAGATTATTTTTCAGTATTAATTCATGAGCACACATTGCCATGTGCTGATGACTGCAAAATGTACTTGCCTCAATGTTTTCGAACTTGTGTTCTGTATTAAAATGTATAACAACTCCTCATTTTCTCTTATTAGTTCTACATGATTGAGCTGTTAGAGTATAACCTTTTATATGTGATTTATCTAATCCTGTGGTTGTGTGGTGCTCATATAGACACCGGATGTCTATCTTTTCAGAGCTCTCTAAATATTCTGTTCTGTAAGAAAGGATATTTCTACAAACCTCACCCCAAATCAAAATGTTGACTCACAAACTCCATGAAAGGCAACATAAACTCTCTCATATTCTGCCATGTGTGTGCTTTGAACATCATTGCAATTGTCAAAAAAGCCTTGAACATGGAGGAACAACTCATATATATCAACTTATTCATGAGAGACAACTTTTGTATGTATGAATATGTAACCAAAAGTTGGTGTACACAGTTTTAAAAAAAAAGAGTATGAAGAAATTTTCAGCTGAACTATGATGATGTATTCATTTACTCCTGCTTTATTAATAAATTTAGAAACAGAAAGTAATATATTGTGTTCTGTGTTTTATTATATTTTTTAACTTTTTGGCACTTTTCCCTACACCTTATTAATAAAATTACCTTTTTTAGTGAGTTTTATATGCGTTGTTACAGAAAGCAGTACAGGCATCACAGAAATCAGTACAGACAAAAACAGATTACATTAAAGTGAATACTGATAACATTACTGAATAGTACTACAAGAGCTCATATGAATACAGAGTTTTCTGCACAAAGAATGTTGCTCACTACCTCGCACAATATTTATCTGTTAGTCACCACTTTGTCAAAAAAAACGTAAATTTCCTGTACAGTGCTCATATATGCTTCATTCCTGCTGCTCTCCACTCCACTTCACTATAATTACTAAATGCAGCTGTATTTGATTTGATTCATCCATACCTATATATTCCATTTTCCTTGCCTTTCCCCACAGTTCCTCAGAAATTGCAATTAACACATAGTTGTTTCTTCTTTTTCCAGGTCAACAATTACCATCTGTGCAAGAGATCTTTGTAATGTATTGCAGTATGACTCATGGTACAACTTTGCAGGATCTTTGCTCACGATATAACCCACAGGAGCATAACATTGATGAAAGAAAGCTTGTACAGTTTGGACTCCTTCATAAACTGATTAGGAGGATATGTAAAGTATGATATAATCAGTAGTATGCTATGGCTGTGAACTAGTCTAAAATACACTGCTGTAAAAAATGCAACACACTCAGTCTGTGTTAAATGACACCAGAGGATAATACATGCATACTGATGGGTTGTAGTGTTATTGATTCATTTGTCATGGTCATTGGAGATCACATGGCACATGCACCTTGTGTTTTGATTCAGCAGGCAGTAATTGCTGAGTTTTAGAGGTGAACAGTGTTTGCAACATTCATTCTAAAGTACGACCATGCTTCACCAATGAGTATGTACTCCTGTTGAACAGCTACAGCCATTTGAGCTGGGTCGCATTGCTGGTGTGTGGGAAGCTGTCTTGGCATATCAACAGATTGCTGCACATATCAGAAACAATGTATCGGTGGTGTGTCACTGCTTTCAACTATAGTTTGTGGACCTTTCATGCATCAGTAGACCAGGTTTTGGATGTGTGTAGTTTATATGCACATCAAGATCAACACATTGTTGGAGTTACAGTTGCTGGGGATGATATCTGAGCACAATCATCTCCTGTGTCATCAGGGACCATTGGAAACTGTCTGTGACCATAGGGAAGTGTGTGCTTGCAGCGGAATTAAGATCGCGTGTGCATCTGGCCGTGCTACCACTGACACCATGCTACCACCAAGCATGGCTACTCTGATGTCATGAAAGAGTTGACTGGAGAGTGGAATGCACTCCGTTGCCTTCAGTGGTGAGAGTAGGTTCTATCTGTATGGCACTGCTTGACATACAACTGTATGATGTAGACCTGGTGCGATGCATGTTCCAGAGTGCATTAGCCTATGACACATAGGTCCCAGCTCAGGCTTCCGGGTCTGGGGGGGGGGGGGGGTATCATTTACAAATTGCAGGCACATTTGGTTTGGTGTAAAGTAACCAGTGCCCACTATATTGCACATGCTGTTAATCCCATGCTACTGCCATTTCTTTGACAAGAAGGTGATGTGCATTTTCAGCTGTACAATGCACCTCCACATATGGCTGCTGTGATGCAGTGTGCTGTTCATGGTGTACAACTGCCCTGGCCACCAAGATCACCAGATCTCTCACCAACTGAGCACATATGGGGCATGATGAATTGGGAATTTATTTGCAACATAAGGTGCAAGATGTTTGGGACAGTCTGTCACAGGATGCCATTTAGCACCTTTATCATCATTTGCTTGCAAGAATACACACCTGCATCGCCACCAGATTGGAATACACTGTGTATTGATGGACTATTTGGGCACTCTTTACTGTGATGTGTGTTTTGTTTGGTCTGAATTTGTCATCATATACTCCTATGATGATGGAATAATTGTCACCTCGCTTGTCAGTAAAATGGCCTTGCCCTTGAGTGTGTTACATTTTTTCAGGCACTGTATGTGAAGTTTAACTTTCTAAATATTGCTACTGAGGGTTCCTCACTTGTAGTTACGAATACACTGAACTAAACAATGTGCGATAATCCTTTGGTACTAATCTGTTGTGTTAGATGACACATTTGGCTTTGTAAATTCATTACCTGCAATTCAAATGAGTGAATTTCAAACCATGTTTATGGTTATCAAAACAATTCAATGCATGTGTAAGATATTGTGATTTGCTTCTTGATAAAGTTTCTTAAACAATGTTGATGTAGTGGTTAGGACACTGGACTGTGTGACCAACATGAAAACTCTTGTTGTAGGTTGGACGAAATCTCTGGATGGTTTTCACAACTAGACATAACTGATTTCCACCCTCTATCTTATTCACATGAATCCTTGCTCTGTCTCGCATGAACTTAGTGCTAATTATACGTTCACTTCTTAGCATTACTTTAAAGTTCAGTTTCTTTAAATTCCCAGTGTGAAAACAATTTCTATCATCAAAATATTCCTTTGGAGATATGAGAACAAAGGGTATAAAATCACATTGCACATCAGCACAAAGCTAAACTTATCACTAACCCAAAGGTTTGTTTGAATATCACAATGCTTCACTGGGAATGGTCCTATTGTAGGTGGTATGTCCTTCCCTTCCTTTGAGCTGTGAACTGACTGTGTAAGTCAGTTATAGAGAGACCGGCAGTTAAATGTGGTGTCTGAACTACAGTGCAACTTGACATGTCCCACTAACAAACGTTGCCAGAGGTGAAATCAATGATATATGAAGGATAAAAATCTTAGGACTGACCTTTCAATCTGTTGTCCAGTACTTAACTACTGAGCCGTATTATTCGTGGGTCAAATCCATAATACCTGTGCATTTTATTACATAGTGAGAACAGTAGCAAATTGCCCATAGTTCACAAATTATTTACATTGACATAAGGAAAGCAAACAATTCCAGGCGTTCCAAAGCCAATTTTAAGTTAAGCATGCCCATCATTAGCATTGTAGTGTGTCTGGTAATCAACCCAAAGACAAAAAGTAATACATAGTAATACTGGGATGATACAGAAAGGAAAGTATTGGAAATACAGGTGCATGCAAAATTGCACAACATTAGTTGCTTGCGGAACATATCTGCAGCTTTATTGCGGGATCCCAACCACAATACATTATCATCCCTCCCTCCCTCCTCCTCCCTCCCTCCTCCTCCTCCTCCTCCTCCTACTCCTCCTCCTCCTCCTCAAAAAGCATTTGGAGATGAATATAGTGTGTAATGTGCTGCCTTTTATAAATAGGAAGAGGGTCGTCCGAGAGTGTTTTGCTCAGCTGTATGTCCTCTGCCAACTCTATGTTGAAGTCTTCCAGGGCAGCATTTTGTGTTTGCTGATGGCAGTACTGTAGTCTCCACCAAAAACCCAAGAAAGGGTAAACATCAAATCATTGCAGAGCGTGTCTGCCTGGAATGCAGTGGCAGAGATGCTGACCAGTGGGGAGACTCACGGCAGCGGAACCTCATGCTGAGGTGCTAGCAGCTGAAGTCTGAAGCTGGCTCTGATGCTAGCAGAAATATCCAACATTGGCACACACTGAATATAGCTTTTAATTTGGGTGGGATTGAGATGTGGTATTCAGAAGTAAACTCAACTGGTACCTCACTTTGATATGTTTTGTGAGTTGTAATTTTTGAAGCTGATGGAAACAATGGCTGAAATATATAACTTTTGTAATAAAAAGATACATCAAATGATCTAGACTGTGTTAGTCTCAAAACATGTTGGTTTGGGATGTTGTATGCTGGCAAGGAGCATCCCATGTATCAATACCACCATTGAATTATACATATAAAGAGCCGGGTCAGGGTGATAAGAGTAACATAATAGAAACAGCCTCACGTGATGATCCATGGCCCAAAGCAGGCAAAAACCATTCCACAAAATAGAGCAAAGATTCTCCAAGGCTCTCTATATTTCTTGGGACTAAATTTCCATTTGGGTGAATTGCAGTACCAAATTCATCATGTTATGATTATTCAGAGCAGTCACTACTAAAATGATGTGTCTCTTCTTTACATTCTTCTGTCAAAATTGTTGCTGTTATTGCAGTTCACTGGCCACTGTTATCAAGCAAGCTCTTCTGTGGTATTTGAAACTTCCAAGAAGCCCGGATACACGTAAGGTATCCATGTTGATCACACAGTCAGTCACTTGTATCTATTTGAAAAGAAACCTACAAAGACTTCTTTTGTAGGCCAGTAAGGAAAATGTAGGGAAGCTTGTTGCTAGATTTCATGTTAATGAAATTGAGTGCTTGAAATGGTACAAAAGCAGGCAAAACTGAATTCTGCTGTTCCTTCTGTTGACAGTGCCATTCTTGAGCTTCCAACTGGTGCTAGTAAACATGGGCTCAAAAACGCATAACTTAAGAGTTATGAGCAGCTGTTCAGTAGAGGAGATGTGTTTCACAGTAGCGAAGTGCTCATAACTCTTCAAGTATGCATTTTAGAGATCATGTGTACTGGATATTTTTTTCCTTGTTTTGGCCCATACTATGAAAGCTGTCTACCCTGCAGTTGTAGTGACAACAGTACCAGTACATATATTCCACTTTCAGAGGTGGCAGAATGGTTTTCATTTATAACTTTTGATTCATTCATTTCCAGTACAGGGGCCATTACCTCATATTGATACATTTATCCTTCTCTACCATCCTAGAAAGTTTGTAACATCTCCACGGACTCATTCTGTAGGTACATGCATTTACAGGTGCTGGCACATATAACTTTGACGCTCTGTAGCATCATTGGATAACATTTCTGGACGTGGATTCCTCTCTAAAACTTGATTTACTAAGTCCCCACTACAACTTCTAGAAGTGTATAACATGAATTGTGAAACACCCAGTATATGTACACTACTGGCCATTAAAATAGCTACCCCACGAAGATGATGTGCTACAGACGCGAAATTTAACCGACAGGAAGAAGATGCTGCGATACGCAAATGATTAGATTTTCAGAGCATTCACACAAGGTTGGCGACGGTGGCGACACCTACAATGTGCTGACACGAGGAAAGTTTCCAACTGATTTCTCATACACAAACAGCAATTGACCGGCGTTGCCTGGTGAAACGTTGTTGGGATGCCTCGCGTAAGGAGGAGAAATGCATACCATCACGTTTCCGACTTTGATAAAGTTCGGATTGTAGCCTATCGCGATTGCGGTTTATCGTATCGTAACATTGCTGCTCGCTTTGGTAGAGATCCAATGACTGTTAGAAGAATATGGAATCGGTGGGTTCATGAGGGTAATATGGAATGCCGTGCTGGATCCCAACAGCCTCGTATCACTAGCAGTCAAGATGACAGCCATCTTATCCACGTGGCTGTAACGGATCATGCAGCCATGTCTCAATCCCTGAGTCAACAGATGGAGACGTTTGCAAGACAACAACCATCTGCATGAACAGTTCGACGATGTTTGCAGCAGCATGGACTATCGGCTTTGAGACCATGGCTGTTGCTACCCTTGACGCTGCATCACAGACAGAAGTGCCTGCGATGATGTAGTCAATGACCAACCTGGGTGCACGAATGGCAAAACGTCATCTTTTCGGATGAATCCAGGTTCTGTTTACAGCATCATGAGTCGCATCTGTTGTTGGCGACATTGCGGTGAATCCGCATTGGAGGCGTGTATTCGTCATCACCATACTGGCGCATCAACCAGCGTGATGGTATGGGGTGCCATTGGTAACACGTCTCGGTCACCTCTTTTTCGCATTGATGGCACTTTGAACAGTGGACGTTATATTTCAGATGTGTTACAACCCGTGGCTCTACCCTTCATTCGATCCCTGCAAAACCCTACATTTCAGCAGGGTAATGCACGACCGCATGTTGCAGGTCCTGTACGGGCCTTTCTGGATACAGAAAATGTTAGACTGCTGCCCTGGCCAGCACAATGGGCAGCTGTACCTGTACACGCCATCCAAGCTCTGTTTGACTCAATGCCCAGGCGTTTCAAGGCCGTTATTACGGCCAGAGGTGGTTGTTCTGGGTATTGATTTCTCAGGATCTATGCACCCAAATTGCGTGAAAATGTCAGTTCTAGTATAATACAGGGTGATTCAAAAAGAATACCACAACTTTAAAAATGTGTATTTAATGAAAGAAACATAATATAACCTTCTGTTATACATCATTACAAAGAGTATTTAAAAAGGTTTTTTTTTTTTCACTCAAAAACAAGTTCAGAGATGTTCAATATGGCCCCCTCCAGACATTCGAACAATATCAACCCGATATTCTAACCCGTTCCACACTCTCTGTAGCATATCAGGCGTAACAGTTTGGATAGCTGCTGTTATTTCTCGTTTCAAATCATCAATGGTGGCTGGGAGAGGTGGCCGAAACAGCATATCCTTAACATACCCCCATAAGAAAAAATCGCAGGGGGTAAGATCAGGGCTTCTTGGAGGCCTGTGATGAAGTGCTCTGTCACGGGCTGCCTGGCGGCCGATCCATCGCCACGGGTAGTTGACGTTCAGGTAGTTACGGACAGATAAGTGCCAATGTGGTGGCGCTCCATCCTGCTGAAATATGAATTGTTGTGCTTCTTGTTCGAGCTGAGGGAACAGCCAATTCTCTAACATCGATTCACTTCTGCCGTACTCAATAACACAAAAAGCTTTCTGTTGAGCGGTCACCATCTTAGCATCAACTGACGCTGACGCCTAGTCAACAGCGCCTCAAGCGAACAAATGTACAACTAAATGAAACTTTACAGCTCCCTTAATTTGCCGACAGATAGTGCTTAGCTCTGCCTTTTGTCGTTGCAGAGTTTTAAATTCCTAAAATTGTGGTATTCTTTTTGAATCGCCCTGTATATTTGTCTACTGAATACCCGTTTATCGGTGTAGCAATTTTAATGGCCAATAGTGAATAATATTTCCTCACTGAAAGTGACAGTGTTGAGAATTTTTTTCCATAATTCACTGATGTCATAACTACTGTGATCTTATTACAAAAATACCATCTGATGACCCATTACAGATCAGCAAAAAAATAAACACTTGCACTGTTTTCATTCTTTAGCACTGTCTTAACCTTCCACAGGAATACCTTGTGGCAATTCATTATAGACCAAATACTAAAACAAAAATGTCTAGAGTCCACTGTAATCACTGTAATTACCCCAAACATAATTGGAAAATTTTGTATTAGGATCTAGTAGCTAGCACTAATGTCTACTTAAAACATTGAAAGTATCCACATTCTATGGGAACAGTGGAAGTGTTAAATCATGTTAATAATACCTTTTATCAATGGGATCAGGTGGCACATATGATAATACAAAGAAGGATTCATGAGAAATTTTATCATGAATGGAAATGAGCGGAATGCTAACAGTTTTGTAAATTTAGTCGTGACTCAAATGGTGAATGTTTTTTTCCAGTGACATTCACTAATGGCATAGTCCCTATCAATTCAGGCAGGCTAGAATAAAATCTTACCTTCAAAGTCTCTGATGTTATTGAATTTAGCATATGTTAAAATGAAGGACTAGCTAAGGAACATGTATTTTTTTGTTTTCTTCAAAAAATTTTCTGCTGTTAGAGACAGCCCTCCAAAGATCACACTGCGCATACCATTGTGAAGATGCAAATTTTGGGAAAATTTTAAAATGCTATATCTCTGGAACAGTTCTACATATTTTGTTGTTTTTTTTTTTTATTTGAAAGATAATTGCTTTATGATAACAAAGAAATCCTCCATTTGTACTTACCTGTCAAAGTTCTTTTACTATAGCGTTCTGAACTTTTTTATAATTTACGGACAAAAAATATTTTTTGTTTCAAAAATGCCAATCCATAAAATTTTGATTTTTTTCCATTAATTATTACCATGTAGTTCTACATTCCTTGAAAAGGAGAGCTTCCACTTTTAAGTTGAACAGGTTTTACAAACAATTGAAATTTTTGCCATACATAAAACCTGTTGTATTATCACGTAATAGACTCATAAAAATCAAAATCTAGCCTTATTTAACATAATTTTAGTTATGAAAGATGAGTAAGAGATTCATTTTTTCAAGCATTTTAAATGGTTCCAAAATGTATGTGAAAGGTCCAGAGACTTAAAGGTTTCAATTTATATAACTTCTTTATGTGCACTCTGTTTTGTACTGAAATTAGCCAATCAATGAACTGAAAATGTGTTCCACTGCTTCAGTATCTTCCTTTGATATAGAGTGATGCCTTCGTGTTGAACCAATAGGAAAAAATTGTGAATAGGAAGTGAGCACTGATGGCGTTGTTGCTGTCCTTCAGCTGGACACCTATATCCAGCAGCTGCTCCATGTGGTAGTAGAAAGTTCACTACAATTTCATTTAACTCATAACTGATGTCTATAATCTCTGCAACCCACCAGTCGCAGTCACACACACATGCCGCAAACATAGCCCTTCTCAGATTGTGAATCTGAATATTATCATGCTGTTTCTGAGGTGTTGAACGAATGAAATTTCTTCTTTCTTGCTTTTTAAAGCGCATGCAGTATGAGTTCGCCCATCACTTTGAGTCCAAAAATGTGTCTTCTGAATTTATTTCACAGGAATAGTTTGTTTGTTTGGACCACACTTCTTTTTTCTGCTCATGGAATTCTTCGATTTCTTCTTTGGACAAAAGAATGGGGGCTGTGGATGTGTAAGATTTCTCGACTCTCATAAAATCCTCAGCATTCTAAATTGCAGCTGTATTTGGTCTGGAAAGATTGTTTTGTAGCTTCAGCAGGCTTCCTACACCATCACAAGGCCCCTTCTTGTGACCAGTAGCACTGTATACCCAGTCAGTTGTCACAAGCGACTTACTCAATTCAAACAGCTGCTAACGATTTTTAAAATGACTAGGAGCACCATCAAAAATGATGATGATCTTCTCTGCCTCTGTTCGCAGTTGAAGAATTTTGCACATTGCTAGCAAAGCATGTTCTGAGTCATGTGCTGTGTCATCACTTATAACTGCAACACTTGTGGTCTTGTTTTGAAAATATGTCACTCCGGTAAAAATTGAAACCTGGTCATTACTCCCACTTGTTGTGGGAGAATTACAAACCAGTTCTCAGCAAAATCACAGTAAAGCACTAAACATAGTTCTTCAGCCTGTACACCGTCTTTCACTTCTGCAATGTGTTGTTGTTGCAATTTCTTCATATGCTGCTGTGTTACTGCTTTCACTGACCATTTACCAAGTTCATCAATGAAACTGTCAAAGGCAATAGTTTTCTTAATTAGTTTATTTTCCTCCCATGTCACATATGTAACTTCTGCTGAGTTATCTGCTACGTCTTCCAGGGCAAGTGTCTGCAAAGACAGTTCTCCCTTTGCAGGGAAGTCACCACATTCTTGAAACAAATAAGTCTCTCGCTTTACATCACAGACTACTAATGACTTCACACCCCCAACCAAGGTGTCATATGTCACGTGATCCAGTAAGTTCTTCAAAGTTGCCACACAAAGTTCAAAATTTGCACAGTGCACACATAAACAGACATCTCTAGGTGGGTGTGGCACTACCCACTGAGGTCATAGTGCATAATATTTTGATCTTCCAGTATGTGAAGTTGTAAAGTTACTCTTATAAAATGCAAAAGTTTCTTTAATACTGCGAGTCATGTACCTCTTCACTTTCACAACTTTTTGACCTTCAGCTCTTACAGTTATAATGTCTTTCTTGTTGGCACTCTGGCGAGACAGTCCCATTTATCTTCCAGATAAAATGACTGTACTATTTGAACTTGAGCTGCTGCTGCAGGACGACCATAATAGGGATCTGATTTTCCAGTGACTCCTTTTACAGACCTCACATTTCTTGATTTGTCTACACTGTACTTTGATCCCGATGGAACGTGGTTCAAAATTGTTTTCTTTGAAAATGTCTCTGGAATAATAGTTAAAACTTGCACATTTTCACTGTAGGATGCACAATATTCGACAGCTGAATTGACATTTGTGAAAAATTCTGGCAAGAGGTGCAAGAGTGCTTTGGTTCATTTTCTTCTGAAAATGGAATTTCTACTTTGAAGAGTGGTCAGTTTTGCTGAAACAAAATGAAATGTCGTGTGACGAGGACCTCCTGTCGAGTAGACTGTTCGCCTGGTGCAAGTCTTTCGATCTGACGCCACTTCGGCGACTTATGCGTCGATGGGGATGAAATGATGATGATTAGGACAACATAACACCCAGTCCCTGAGCGGAGAAAATCTCCGACCCAGCCGGGAGTAGTGTATTCATCCATAGCTTTAGTAATTTCTCTGCACTTTCTTGATGCGTAGAGCTTATGACTCGACTTCACTGACCACAGTTTCTTAACAGGACTATCACCTGCCTCTGTAGTTGACTGATTCAGGGTATTTAATTTTTCCTGTACTGATGCAAAATCTACATCATCTGCACTGTGGGAGGCTTCACCTTGTTTAGATACTATCATTGTTGTTATTCTGTCAAAATATTTAGAACACAAAAAGTCGTCATTGAAAACATCTTCACTTCGAAACTGAGTATTCAAATGAGAGCACTTATTCCTAACCTGAAAAAAGTCTATTTTTTTGTTTGTCTTATATATCACTCTTTTATGGATATGCAGATAGTCAACACACTTCACTCTCCTGTGGTCCTCAGTCAGAAGACATTTCAAACAGTCCTCTTTGTATAACACACTGGAACTGTGTCAACTGGCAAATTCCTCACGAAAATGCAGTGCTCACTGGATGGTATCAGATTTCTTAAAAGGCTCTTCATTAAACAAATTAGTACTGAACAACTACAATACAGAAACCTGCAATGAACAACCACGACAAAGAAACTGATAAGAAACTACAACGAAGTGTAAGAAATAATTGCAACAATGAAAGTGAAAAGAAATAACTGCAACAAAGAAAGTGATAAGAAATAACTGCAACATAGACAATAGAAATAAACATTGTAACAAAGAAATTAGTAAGAAACAACTTCAATGAAGACATACATTACCCTTGAAAGTTTTAAAAAATTATTTTTTAAAAATAAAACGTGTCCAATTCAAAAGTGGAAGCTCTCCTTTACAGAGAATATAGTACTACGTGGTACTAATCAACAGAAAAAAATCTGATTTTTCTGGATTGGCATTTTTGAAAAAAGAAATTTTCTGTAAATTATTAAACAAAATTCAAGAGGTGACAGTAAAAGAGATTTGACAGATATGTCCAAATGGAGGATACCATTATAATCATAAAGCAATTATCTTTAAAATAAAAAACTCTAGCAAAATATCTTCGAAATGGTGTTCAGTGTCATCTTTGGAGGCCTGTATCTCGGGGCAGGAATTTTTTTGGAGAAAACAAAAAAATACGTGTTTCTTACTTACTCCTGGATTTTAACATATGCTAAATTCAATAACATCAGAGACTATGAAGGTAACCCCCCCTGCCTGAAGTGATACGAATTATGCCTAATGTCATTAACATCTGTGACGTGTCAATTTGGAGTATAGCTGCAGGATTGACGTCAGTTTCCCATGCCTTTGTCAAATCATTTCAAGTAATTCCAGGGTGGTTCTTAATAATAGACAAGGGCTGACTCATGCCTGGTTCCTTGTCTGTTACTAAAACATGTAAAACAAAATATTTTTAATCTGTATGTTTATTTTTGTGTTGTTTTTCATTCTGGCATTTGTCAGTTCCAAATGAATATTCTGTTTTCTTTTATTTCACTGATTTTTATTAAAGTGAAAAGACATACAATAATGTGACACTGACAGAGATGTCCACTGGAATCAAAGTTAAATAAATTTTCTTGTTACAACGTTTTGACATGTCACAGAAATAATATAGCAAAGTGCATTTATGGCTATATCTGCGTATTTTCTCCTCCATTTCTAAAGAACTGAAATAGTTCCAAAACTTAAATTTTTTGTATGTTAGTCTTGTTACCATATTTACCTGAATATAAGACTCTGAACATAAGACAACCCCCCCCCTTTTTTTTTTTATGAGGCTCCTTGAGAAAAATTTATTTTTTAACATGTTCTGTCTAATCAAAATTAAACTTTCATTGACATAAGGTATCTGCCTAACAAGTTAATATTACACATATTTTAAACTTATGCTATTTATTCATTGTCTACATTTTGACAATGCAACGAGAAATAAAATAAACAAAAAGCAATTGCTTACATTAATTTTTAGTTTCACCGTCTTTTCTGTTTAATTAGCATCACTATTTTTATTCATCACCATCATCATCATCATCATCATCATCATCATCATCATCATCCTAACAGGAAAGCTGTGAAACTTATATATTCATTGCCATAAATATTTGCTTATTTCTTCCAGATGTATTCCAATTTCTGAGGTTGTGTTATGGTGGGACCTGAGAATACAGCTGTTTTTTTTTTCTCTAAGCACATAACGAATTTCGCTCGTATACTGATGTGAGAATGTTAAACTGTCTTGCACTTCTGATCATATCATCTGCCCACCACTCTTTCATTGGCGGTGTAGAAGCAGCAGCTGAAAAAACCCCTATTGTTGCCATCATAACTCACAGTGACCATTGATAACATTGCTCCACGAAATAAGTAAATATGCCACTGGCCCCAATCTAGGCTTTTAGCATTTCCTGCAGAAATGTATGCTATTGTTGAGTATTTGATGAATTTTAAAGTCAGTTCTATTCTGAGTACATATGAATTCAGGCAAACTGCAGTTTAGATATGGTAGATTTTCATAAGAAGGCAAAGTACACAGTACAGTTTCCCATGGTTTGCAGCACAACGAAATTTGCTGCTCTTCACCACTTCCCTCCCCGCATTCATCGTTGTTCCCCCTCCAACCCTTCTGTGGTGCTGTGCTTGAGCAATAGTGAAACACAGATGGCAATATCTTCAAGGGTGAAGGTCATACATAACAACAGCAACTAACACATAAATAAAAGATCGCAATAATGATTCAGTTCAATTCTCAAATTCAAACTCTCACTCATCCTGTGATCTTGTGAAATCTGTTGGTACTACCTCCTCATTGGTCTTTCCACTTTAATGTGTTCTTACGATAACAATTTCAGTTAGTTTAATGTGATTTATATCATTTGTTGGACATTTAATTGTGGATTGATTTTCTTTCTCGTTTCATCTTAATGTCACCCTCTTTTTCTAAAGCTGATTAGAAGTTGGTGACTTTTCCCCCAGTATTCTAATAAGTGAACAGCAACTAAATCTCTCATTTGCAACCCACTTGGTAAATATTTCAGTTTCTTATAAGCAACTAGAATATTGACTTGGGGTTCAGAATCAAGTAATGGTTTTTGAAAGACAAGATGAATGTTACCTTAAAAAGATGCACACTTGTATGTACGGGCGTATATGATGTACAAGAACTTTTATTGCAAACCTGTTCAAATACAGCAGAAGTTTGTATGTTGATAGAATTTAATGCTGTTTCCTCCTGTGTTTAGCAAAATTGTCAGTTTTAAGCAGAGCATTAGATTATTGCAGTGACTGGTTCAAGATTCTCACATATCCTATGCAGTAACACCATGAGTCAAATGTCACGTGATTGATTGAGCAAGGTTGATACTGCATCTAGCACTTTGGCGTACCTGGAAATCTTGAATCTATTTCTATGAAAGCATTGTTTGCTCAACTCTAACCTTGGGAACTCTTCAAAGTAAATTTGTACAAAACCTCAACAGCCTAAGCTTCATCTGTAAATGTAATATGACCCTGACATAAATCTACTAAACAATGTAAAATCATTGACTTAAGCTACAATAGTTTAATCTGTGAATATTAGATGATCCTACATTTTTGGAATGACAAATTTGGTAAAAAAACGTTGTCTTATAATTGGGTAAATATTGTACTTAGATTATGTTTTGTTTACACACAAAGATGGACTTGGTGGCTAAAAATCTGCTAACAGTTTAGGACAGATATAAAACCGTATGTATTCTTAACTAACATTTGAACAAATTTTCAAAAATTATCTCGTCATTTTAATGGTAATGTAACATACATATGAATGTGCACTATACCATTGACATTCCTTTAATTTTTAGAATTTTTTTAGTTTCCAATATAAACATTTATATTTGCTTGTTTTCTGCTGTTACCAGTATCCAGTCTACATAAAATCAACAAATCATTGTCAGCCAGTCACTTCACTGCAGCATAGTTTCACTGGCCTGTTGTCGTATGATGAAGTATGCTGTACAAGAGGGTACAGTCCGAAAACTTTAGAAGAGAAAGTAGAGTCAGATCCATCGGTAGTTGTGATATGGAAATAGTGCTGTGATTTAAGTGTAAGTATAGTAACATATATATTTTGGGTTTACTCTTGAGCATGTATGCTAATGTCCATGAAAATTGCATCATCATCATGGGTACAAGGGACTCAAATTAACTTTCTACCAGAGATAAGGTACAGTACTGTGTATAAATGATTAGAATTGCAGAGCCATAGATCATTTTTGGCTTTCAGATATAATTATGACATGGAGCCTCCATTTGCTTCAGTTAGAGCTACTGGACATATCAGGCCAACATAGATGGCAAGGAAGCAGTGGCTCCTGTCATTATTCAAAGAATGCTTTCACATTCCTCTCCACATAGAGCAGAGCATTGTCCAGCTGAAATATGGCGTCTGTTATTCACTGAAGAAGTAGTACCTAAACCATCCCTAATTTGGATAGAGGTAACCAGATGGCTTCATCTACATCATAATCCGCATGCCACCTAATGGTGTGTGGTGGAGGGTACTTTTTGAACCACTAATTGAGCCCCTCCCAACCCTGTTCCACTCACAAACAGTACATGGGAAGAATGATTGTCGGTAAGCCTCTGTGTTGGCTCTAATTTCTTGAATTTTCTGCTCATGGTCATTACATGGTCATTACACAAGACATATGTGGCAGGAAGTTGCCCGACTTTTCCCAGAAAGTGTTCTCTCAAAATTTCAATAGCAAATCTCTCCGTGATGTACAGTGGATCTCTTGTAACATCTGCCAATGTAATTTGTTGAGCATTTCCATAACGCTCTCGTGCTGACTCAATGATCCCGTGACAAAACGCGATTCTCTCTCTCTCTCTCTCTCTCTCTCTCTCTCTCTCTCTCTCTCTCTCTCTCTCTCCTGTCATTCCTATCTGGTAGGGGTCCCAGATGAAGGAACAGTACTCAAGAATGGGTCGAACAAGTGCCTTATAAGCCACTTCCTTCATGGATGAGTTACATTTCCTTAAGTTCCTCCCTATGAATCTTGAGTTGGGCATCTGTTTTTCCTACTATTTGTTTTATATGGTTATTCGACTTAAGGATGCTGTAGATAGTGCGTAAGATTTTCAAAGAGCTTTTCTTTCAATAGCACACTTGATGTATACTAAGGAATATTGACTATGTAAACAGGTTTGGGATTTGATTGAAAATTTCGTGACAGGTAGGTAGAGTGCCACCTGCAGAGAGAACTTGTGCTCAAGGAACTGAAATAGGACCATTAGTATGCATATTATGCATTACCCGCCTGGACAGCCATGCATGTTAAAGCAGTGCAAGTTAAAGCATCACTTATGAGACAGGTGGGTTAACGACGTGCTTGCAAGGCTGGATGTGGTTTTTTGGCAATTTGTCACAGCCAGCTAGGTTGTCCCACCTCAGTAACACAACTTACAAACATTTAGAAAAAATTTTCCCACTTTCATTTAAATAACACTCCCTGCAGACACATAGGGATAATTTCGTTTTGGTGTGGATGGGGGTGGCGGGTTAACAAGGTGACGACAGCAAGGACATCGGCCACCCCTTAAACCAACCATGCCACATCTGCTAATAACTGTGTTGAACCTGTGACAGTGCAGGACAAAGGCACAAGAAAAAGAATAATTCCCATTTTATGCATTAGCAGATGTGGACAGTTATCTCTCTATGTACAGACATGTAAATGAAATGTAAAACAGTAGTAGCTTTCAGCTTAACAGTTTGTGAATTACATTAAATAAAGTTGTGACCTGCCCACATAACTGAGTGCAGCAACACGTCACCTTTGAGAAGCGGATTGATGATGAAGGATCATGAGCTGACCAGCCTGGGATGTCTTTTTTAGGCAGTTTTTCTATATCCAGCTAGGTAAATGCTAGGCTGGTACTCACTTTTAGTGTCAGTTACATTTACATACACACAAGACAGAGAGAATCCAGCAACAGCAAGCTACTAACATTACCAAACTGGTAACAGTGCCAACCCCGTAGTGAAATGGGAAAAGTCAAAGAAGAAGGAAAAAAGGAGAAGAAAATTGATAACATAAGTCCAGCTGTAGGTTAAGCAAATGGAAGGCTTTGCTTTAGTGATTATATGCTGGGAAACTGAACTAGAACCAATATTGCATAAAAAAAACATTTGTTCAGCCAGTGCTTGAATGTTGCTCAACAATGAGGGATCACCATTCATCTTGAACCAGTTGTGTATATCAAGCATGTATGGAGGAGGACAGCACAACTGATCACAGGCTTATTTGGTTGGTGGGTGAGTGTAACAGGAAGCTGAAAAAAAATTGGTGGTTATTCAAAAGATGATGATATAAATCACATGAAGGCCAGATACCTCCACACACTGCCCTGGAAACATATCCATGCAAAGGTGACAAAACTCAAGTGTCATGCTTGATACACACTACTGCTGGGTACAGGCAAACACCACCAGTCCTCTGCCTTCTGTAAGCTGTTGCCACGCTTCAGTGACCACAGGATGTTGCAGTGGTGGAATATTGTATGCCTCAGGGACTGGGGATCTTGGCTTGACCACCCAGATCGCGAGGATGGCAAAAACCCCTATAAAAAACGCTTCAGTCACAAGATGTGCTGCATGCCAGTGACATGCATGGCTGTTGAGGTAGAACAGTCACTATCAGGCAACCTTTAGGGAAACTGCTGAACCTCAGTTGTATAAGGATGACCTAGAGGCGCTGGGCTCTGTGTAGGTGGACTCTAATTTCCCCAGCTGCTCATGGGACTGAGATGGAACCTTTGAAATTCACTCCTTCTCCTTCCAGTGGAAAGGGTTTATCGCTGGTAGGTCCGAACACTGAATTGAACAAGAGGGCTCACGTTAGCCATTCCTATAGACTTGGAGATTACGCAGAATCTTTCAGTCTTTAGTAACAGAGCACATGCTGGTGGCCAGAATGTGTTTATTATAGTTAAATGGAAAGAGAGCAGCTCTGAGAAAGTTTTACCTTTCTACGTACATAAAGGGGGCTTTGCTGGAACTTTAAAATCTGTCAAACGCTTGTGAAATGGAACCCTGTTGGTAGAAATGTCTAATTCTAACAAGTGAAGAACATCCTCAGGGAGTATGCAATAGAAAGGGAACTGCACAACATCTTTAACTACAGCAAATGTGTTGTGACTAGCAGGGATCTGGTTGACATTCCCCAAGAAGAACTGAAAGCTAAGTGATCCAAGGAAGGCATTGTTAATGTGCAAAACATAATGAAAAGGGTGGATGGCACTGTAGTGAAATCAGACTAGTTTATACTGACTTTCCGCAGCATGAAACTTCCAGAGCATGTTAAATCCAGTTTCCTTCACCTCAGCATGTGGCCTCATTCTCCTAACCCAGTGTGCTATTTGCACTTGGGGCACACCTCCTTAAGTTGTAAGGGACACACGACTTGTGACAAATGTGGTAAGGTCACCCATGAAGGACTTAGTTGTTCATCTCTTCCAAAGTGTGTAAACTGCTCCGAGGATCACCCTGTCTGGAGTAGAGACTGCAGTGTCCTCCTTGAGAAGGTACAAGAGATCAAAACAACTAAGTGTATCTCATACAGTGATGCCAAAAATATCTACAAGGCCAAGTGCTCATTTGCCTCTGTTCTTAAACAGTCATTTCAGAAGATTGAAAGATCGATGCTGCTACACAAACGGAGGTCGCTAGTGTTAGCAGTAGTGCATGCGTGTGCCAAAGCACATGCTGTTTGGCAAGCTGGCTGTGTTTGAACACTGCGACAACATCCAGGAATGCGTGGCCCACATTATACGAGTGATCCATGATCCATCCCAAAGTCCTCAGGTCTTCTTCGGAAGCAACCTGTACCTTGGTGGACAATGAGTACTGCTTGGCAATCTGGAACAGGCGTGCAGCTCTTTGACGGTTTAAGTACCGTCCAAAAGCAGTGAACCTCTCAGCCTTTCAGGTCACGAGAGCCATGGTTCGACTTGTAATTAAAGAGACCAAGAAAAGGCCATGGTAGACATTCCTGGACTCCATCAATCATTCCAATTGTTCCACAAAAGTATGGGAAGCCATCAGTAGGATTTCTGATAAACACAGTCATTTACCAACAGCAAGCAATGCTGAAATGGGTGTCTTCAAACAGTACCTGGAAATATCGGATCAGATGGTGGCAGAGCATTTTGCAGTGACTACTGCCAATGCCAGCATGGATCCGGCATTTCTCTGCTACCGTGTGACTGTAGAGAGGGGTGAGTTGGACTTCAAAGCCAACAGTTCTGAGCCCTACAATTTCCCTTTCTCCATGTGGGAGCTGGAATCCACACTGTCTGCAACTCATGATACTGCTCCTAGTAACAATCAGATCTGGTACTGCATGCTTACATGTTGCAGCAGTTAATGGAGTATCACATTACCAAGCTGTGTAGGAAAGACCCTGGAGTGAATGGTTAACCATTGTCTGATCTGGTTGTTAGAGACCAGACAACTTCTTAGCCACTCTCTGTGGATTTTGGAGATCTCTGTCCACTGTCGACATCCTGATCCTGCTATAGAGGCGGCTATTCAGCAGGCTTCCCTAAATAAACATCACTGTCTTGGTATCTTATTTGACGTCAGTAAGGCATAGGACACTACTTGGAGACAGAGTATTATCATGCAGCTCCATCGATGGGGCTTTCGTTCAACTCTCCATCATCATACAGTCTTTCCTGTCTAAGTGGTATTTTACATCCTGCATTGGTGGCACTGTGTCAGATTGTTTTGAACAGGAGAATGGTGTCCTTCAGGGCAGTGTTTTAAATATTACCCTCTTTGCCATAGCTATATACAGTATCATATCTACAGTGTGAAGTTCTGTACAATGATCCTTAGTTGTGGATGATTTTGCTGCTTTCTGTTCCTCCTCCAATATTGCAACAGCAACTCACCAGTTATAACATACAGTGCAGAGATTAGAGGAATGGGCTGCAAAGTGGTTTTCAGTTTTCTGCAGGTTATATATACAGGGTGTTACAAAAAGGTACGGCCAAACTTTCAGGAAACATTCCTCACACACAAATAAAGAAAAGATATCAGGTGGACATGTCCAGAAACGCTTAATTTCCAGCTCATTTTAGTTTGTTCTTCCACCTACGCTCAATGGAGCACGTTATTATGATTTCATACAGGATACTCTACCTGTGCTGCTAGAACATGTGCCTTTACAACTACAACACAACATGTGGTTCATGCACGATGGAGCTCCTGCACATTTCAGTCGAAGTGTTTGTACGCTTCTCAACAACAGATTCGGTGACCGATGGATTGGTAGAGGCGGACCAATTCCATGGCCTCCTGACCTCAACCCTCTTGACTTTCATTTATGGGGCCATTTGAAAGCTCTTGTCTACACAACCCCGGTACCAAACGTAGAGACTCTTCGTGCTCGTATTGTGGACAGTTGTGATACAATACGCCATTCTCCAGGGCTGAATCAGCGCATCAGGGATTCCATGCGACGGAGGGTGGATGCATGTATCCTCGCTAATGGAGGACATTTTGAACATTTCCTGTAACAAAGTGTTTGAAGTCACGCTGGTACGTTTTGTTGCTGTGTGTTTCTATTCCATGATTAATGTGATTTGAAGAGAAGTAATAAAATGAGCTCTAACATGGAAAGTAAGCGTTTCCGGACACATGTCCACATAACATATTTTCTTTCTTTGTGTGTGAGGAATGTTTCCTGAAAGTTTGGCCGTACCTTTTTGTAACACCCTGTGTGTGTGTGTGTGTGTGTGTGTGTGTGTGTGTGTGTGTGTGTGTGTGCACTTGATCATTTTAACCATTCTTACCATATTTTTATTTCACCTGACTTGCAGATGTGGGACACCATTCTACTTTTGAAAGACTCTAGGTTTCTGGGCCCCATTTTTTACTCCAGATTCTTGTGGTTGCCTCACCGAGAGAGGCCTGAAAGTCTGGACTGAATATCATAAAGTGCCTTAGGCGCAGTTGTTGCGGAACAATAGGGCACACTTGCTTCAGTTTTATAGGGCTTATGTACATATGTACCATGGGTACGCAGTGTATGGATCAGTGAGGCCTTCTTATTAGAAGATTATTGAAGCTATCCACCATGAGGGGTTTAGGCTGGCCTCAGGTAATTCTGGGATCAGCCCCATACCCAGTCTCTGGGCTGAGACTGGTGAACCACCACTTAAAATCTGACCTCAGCTCCTCTTGGTGTGTTAATGCTTGTAAGTTCCTCGCAGCGCTCACTTCACCTGCATACCGTACTGTTGCTCACCAGCCTTTGGGACACCTTTTCCTCAGTCATCTATAACAAGGCCATTTGGGATCCACGTTTGGCAAGTGCTTGAGTCAATTGGTGTGGAGCAAGTACGACCCCAGATCTGCGGTTTTGACCGTCTGTCACCCTGGTTACTGCAGAGGCCCAGAGTAATTTTAGATTTACTGCAATGCAGGAAGGGTTGCACTCCTGCTTATGTTTTAATATATTATTTAAGAACTTTTTAACTGTGTAACACACAGGGGACTTTGTTGGTTGCCTTGTTGTTTTCCCTGATTGTGTCTTCAGGGTCCGACTACCTCAAGACTTTACTATCTTTGATGCAGAATTATATGCAATCTTGTGGGTACTGGAGCAGACGAGACGTGATTTGAGTTCTAAACTCTTTGTCGGTTCAGATTCTCCGAGTGCCTTTCACACTCTACACCATTTGTACCCAGCTGGTAAAGTATTCCAGACTATCCAGAATGTCCTCCTCCAACTACAACAACTGGGAAGGAGGTATCTTTCTGCTGGATGCCAGGGCACATGGGTATTTCAGGGAATGAAAGGGCAGATGTAGCAACCAAGGAGGCATGTCATGATGCTCATTTGATTCAATATGCCACCCCCCTGTATGCTATCGTCTCTTTGTTGAGATACAGAATGTTGCATTGATGGGAAGATGAGTGGCTGGAAGTGACAGACAATAAGCTCTGCATAGTAAAGCCCACAACATGGCTGTGGCATACCTCCATCTAGCCATGTCAATGGGAGAAGGTCCTCCTTAGTCATCTTTGCACAAGCCACAGCTCTATGATGCATGGCTGCTTGCTCCAGCGAGAGGATCCTCCAATATGTGAAGCTTGTGGTGTACAGATCACTGTGAGCCAGATTTTATTAGACTGTTTTATTTTCCAACCAGTGAGCAGCAGCAGATTAGCTGACAGATTATAAGTAACATTCAAACGAATGTGTTGAGAGTTTTAAGGTGTTGTAATTTGTCCAACATGTTTCCAAAAATTTTATGGACATGTTTTTAAGGTGTTAACAGGATGACCGGCTAACTCATGCTTTATTATAAGTGGTCAGCCAGTCACATTTCCCCCTGCTTTTCGTTTAGCTCCTCTGTCATTTTATTTCTGTTTTAATCCCAGGTATAGCAGCCTTCACCGTTTTTCTGTAGTCTTAAGATCTGTAAGATAAAGTGACTGTGTGATCAATGCAAGATTGGAGTGAGTGCATGATTGTCATTTTATAGGTTTTCTCCTCACAGTGATAACATTTTCATAATTTTATCCACATTTGTTTCTTTTAATGTGCAAAAGAGCATTGATAACCTCACCATTTAGCGCCCACAAGCTACACACACACACACACACACACACACACACACACACACACACACACACACACACATTCTCCCCCTCTCCCTCTCCCCTCTCAAGCTTCATTACAATTAGTGTGGACTGAGGGTTGTCATTGGCCAGACTTACCCACTGTCAGGCCTGGATTCTCTGCTAATTTCCATGTCTTCATATTTTTAATGTTTCACTCACCACATTTCACTAACCACCACCACAGACGCTTATACTGTACGTTTACTTCACATTTATGCTGCCAGTGTAAGCTCGTTACCATGGGTAGTCCACAAACAACTTCAAAGCTGAATGTCACACAATCTACCAAGGTGCTTCATAGGGGCCCCAAAGAGCTCTCGGATACAGTTGAACCCCACAGTACACGTGGTCAAACATCTACTGAAGTATACAAGCTATATTGAAAAGAAATCTTTGCTTACACATTATAGTGATTCGTAAAGTGTATATGTAGGTGTAGCAGTTGCAGTTCAGATTTACATCAATACATAGCAGTCAAAATGGTAACTTTTATTCTTTTGCACCTCAAACCATGTTGCTTTTCCACCCAACAACACAAGCTGCTGCATTGTGGTTGCCACAGTAGCATGGCAATGCAGCCATCACTGTGGCATAACTTAAAGTGAAATTCATCAGAATACTTTTTACTACTCAGCATATCAGCAGTGACATATACGTATCCGTTACAGTCTGAGGTATTTCAGTTTTCAGGACAAGGAGAGAGAACAGAATTTCATGCATGCCACTAATCCAGCCCACAGCAAATGACATTGAACAGTCATTACAGATTCGTACACGCCTGTGCAGGGCTATAACATCAGGCCAAAACAATAAACACCATTTTTATTCATTCAGGTCATTCTTTCTGGGTGTTGTAATTTTCACAAATGTTAGTCCTATAACAATAGTTACCAAAGTATGGCCATTTTGTCTATCTCTAAATGTACATGTTTAGCCATATCATATTAATCAGTATGAATGTCTTAGTAGTTAGTGAATGTTTGGTTGTGATGTTGAAAGAAAAGGACTTACCAATGTTTGATTAATCCTTACTGTCTGAAGCTCTAAATTAAGTAACAGCTGTATTTTCAGTTCGTTCGAGGTCTTCTGTAGTTAAAACATACCCTGATTGGACTCAGCATGAAGAAATAATGAATAATTAGTGTTCACTTGGTGGGTAAAATGTAGCTGCAACATAAAACACAAACAAGGTGCTTACTTAATACCAGCTAGCCTAAAGCAGCGCTTGCACAAGTGCACTGTAACTGACGGGTTGAAACTATTTTCTGTTGGGCATGTTCACATGCTGGTAATATAATCAGCAGTGCCCATGTATGAACACACAGCTGGTTTCTGCTGTGCTCTCCATATACAGTAGTGGAATCAGTAAAAAGGCATAGATATTTGCAGGAAAATTAACATTGTTAGTTGTAATAGTTGGGCACAATGTATTTGCAATAGTATGAAATCCAGTATGCCAACAAGTGCAGTCAAACTGTGTTGCATTAGATGCCAGTAGTGCAGTATATAACAAGACATAAACGACTCAGGTGCTAGAGGTTGGAACTCTGTATAACGGCAGCCAGCTCTGTGTAGGTGATAGTATGTGCATACATGCCTGTACTGCAGATAAGAAACAGACGTCATTAGTGACAGTGAATGTTCTGTGCATAAACCACAATTGTGACAATACCATGCGGAAAACAGTTATCATGTGATGAAAAAGCAAAAATCAGTATGTATGAGGAAATGGGACACTCTAAATCATCAAATTGCCAAGATAATGAACTGTTGAAGTACAGTGATTGATAATTTCATTAGATTGGGTGCACAGTGTGGGCAGAATGGAAAATAAGGGCAAAGTAGAAAATTATCTAAAGCATAGAAAGGGTTACTTTTGTGCAAGTCAAGGACCACAAACTGTTATTCTTCTTAACTTGTTATTGATTTACAGTTTCCAGTAAGTGCCAGATGTGCACAACAAATTTTGTCTCTTGATAGACATCTTGCATTCAAGAAACAACTGCGGAAACCCACATTAACACCCAAACATAAACAGGCTAGATTGGAGTTTGCTGAAAAACATATGTCATGGACTTGGAATAAAGTGATCTTCAGTGATGAGAAGTAATTTAATTTAGATGGGCAGGATGGATTTCAGTATTATTGGCATGATCTGAGAACAGAGCAGCAGGTATGAATAGGGAGAAATTGTGGTAATGGAACTGTTATGATTTGGGCAGCCTTCTGCGCTAAAGGTAAATCCTGCATTGTGTGGCTGAACACTAGAATGAACTCTGTGTACACTGAGATGCTAGAAACAGAATTGATTAGAATGTATGAGGACCTAGAGGATGAAAGTCTAATTTTTCAACAAGATAATGCATCTGTGTATGGTTCTGCTAGAACCAAAAAGTGGTTTGAAGATAAAGATGTTGATTTCTTGCCCTGTCCAGCATGTAGCCTGAATTTGAACTCCATGGAAAACCTTTATGGAACACTTTCAATGCAAGGAAGGTAATTTGAGACCATATGTGAGCTGAAAAGAGTGATAAGAGAAAACTGAATGACAATTTCACTGCAATTACAAACCCTAACAGAATCAATGCTGGAGACAATGTTTGAGGTAGTTAGGAAGAACGGAAGTTGGACAAAGTACTAATAATGCAACAGGTCAGTGAGTACCTTTGCAACAATTTCAGTTCAGGAAATGCAAATGCTTTATTTTGTTACTGATGTTAGGAAAGAAACTGTATAATTCCACCATTATAGTTTATGTTTTATACAGGGTGTTACAAAAGGTACGGCCAAACTTTCAGGAAACATTCCTCACACACAAATAAAGAAAAGATGTTACGAGGACATGTGTCCGGGAACACTTAATTTCCATGTTAGAGCTCATTTTAGTTTCGTCAGTATGTAGTGTACTTCCTCGATTCACCGACAGTTGGCCCAATTGAAGGAAGGTAATGTTGACTTCAGTGCTTGTGTTGACATGCGACTCATTGCTCTACAGTACTAGCATCAAGCACATCAGTATGTAGCATCAACAGGTTAGTGTTCATCACAAACGTGGTTTGGCAGCCTATGACTCGCGACTGGGGAAGACCTAGAGGGACGAGGACACCTGCAATGGACGAAGCAATTCTTTGTGCAGTTGACGATAACCTTAATGTCAGCGTCAGAGAAGTTGCTGCTGTACAAGGTAACGTTGACCACGTCACTGTATAGTGTGTGCTACGGGAGAACCAGTTGTTTCCGTACCATGTACAGCATGTGCAAGCACTGTCAGCAGCTGATTGGCCTCCACGGGTACACTTCTGCGAATGGTTCATCCAACAATGTGTCAATCCTCATTTCAGTGCAAATGTTCTCTTTACGGATGAGGCTTCATTCCAACGTGATCAAATTGTAAATTTTCACAATCAACATGTGTGGGCTGACGAGAATCCGCACACAATTGTGCAATCATGTTATCAACACAGATTTTCTGTGAACGTTTGGGCAGGCATTGTTGGTGATGTCTTGATTGGGCCCCATGTTCTTCCACCTACGCTCAATGGAGCACGTTATCATGATTTCATACGGGATACTCTACCTGTGCTGCTAGAACATGTGCCTTTACAAGTATGACACAACATGTGGTTTATGCACGATGGAGCTCCTGCACATTTCAGTATAAGTGTTCGTACGCTTCTCAACAACAGATTCGGTGACCGATGGATTGGTAGAGGTGGACCAATTCCGTGGCTTCCACGCTCTCCTGACCTCAACCCTCTTGACTTTCATTTATGGGGCCATTTGAAAGCTCTTGTCTACGCAAACCCGGTACCAAATGTAGAGACTCTTCGTGCTCGTATTGTGGACAGTTGTGATACAATACGCCATTCTCCAGGGCTGAATCAGCGCATCAGGGATTCCATGCATGCATGTGGATGCATGTATCCTCGCTAATGGAGGACATTTTGAACATTTCCTGTAACAAAGTGTTTGAAGTCACGCTGGTACGTTCTGTTGCTGTGTGTTTCTATTCCATGATTAACGTGATTTGAAGAGAAGTAATAAAATGAGCTCTAACATGGAAAGTAAGCATTTCCGGACACATGCCCACATAACATATTTTCTTTCTTTGTGTGTGAGGAATGTTTCCTGAAAGTTTGGCTGCACCTTTTTGTAACGCCCTGTATATATCTACTACTTCCATAGTAAATTCGATACATGTATGCTTCAGACATTGTATTATTACTTTAGTGGTACCTTACCTTTATGTTTATGTCCACTACTGTATGTCGTGTGCATAAGACAGTGATACCCTTAGGAACCAGGTTTTAAATTGTAAGACATTTCCAGGGGCAGATGTGGACTCTGACCTTAATCTATGGGTTATGACCTGTAGATTAAAACTGAAGAAACTGCAAAAAGGTGGGAATTTAAGGAGATGGGACCTGGATAAACTGAAAGAACCAGAGGTTGCACAGAGTTTCAGGGAGAGCATAAGGGAACAATTGACAGGAATGGGGGAAAGAAATACAGTAGAAGAGGAATGGGTAGCTTTGAGGGATGAAGTAGTGAAGGCAGCAGACGATCAAGTAGGTAAAAAGACGAGGGCTAGTAGAAATCCTTGGGTAACTGAAGAAATATTGAATTTAATTGATGGAAGGAGAAAATATAAAAATGCAGTAAATGAAGCAGGCAAAAAGGAATACAAACGTCTCAAAAATGAGATTGACAGGAAGTGCAAAATGGCTAAGCAGGGATGGCTAGAGGACAAATGTAAGGATGTAGAGGCTTATCTCACTAGGGGTAAGATAGATACTGCCTACAGGAAAATTAAAGAGACCTTTGGAGATAAGAGAACCACTTGTATGAACATCAAGAGCTCAGATGGAAACCCAGTTGTAAGCAAAGAAGGGAAAGCAGAAAGGTGGAAGGAGTATATAGAGGGTCTATACAAGGGCGATGTACTTGAGGACAATATTATGGAAATGGAAGAGGATGTAGATGAAGATGAAATGGGAGATACGATACTGCGTGAAGAGTTTGACAGAGCACTGAAAGACCTGAGTCGAAACAAGGCCCCCGGAGTAGACAACATACCATTGGAACTACTGACAGCCTTGGGAGAGCCAGTCCTGACAAAACTCTACCATCTGGTGAGCAAGATGTATGAGACAGGTGAAATACCCTCAGACTTCAAGAAGAATATAATAATTCCAATCCCAAAGAAAGCAGGTGTTGACAGATGTGAAAATTACCGAACAATCAGTTTAATAAGCCACAGCTGCAAAATACTAACACAAATTCTTTACAGACGAATGGAAAAACTAGTAGAAGCCAATCTTGGGGAAGATCAGTTTGGATTCTGTAGAAATACTGGAACACGTGAGGCAATACTGACCTTACGACTTATCTTAGAAGAAAGATTAAGGAAAGGCAAACCTACGTTTCTAGCATTTGTAGACTTAGAGAAAGCTTTTGACAATGTTGACTGGAATACTCTCTTTCAAATTCTAAAGGTGGCAGGGGTAAAATACAGGGAGCGAAAGGCTATTTACAATTTGTACAGAAACCAGATGGCTGTTATAAGAGTCGAGGGACATGAAAGGGAAGCAGCGGTGGGGAAGGGAGTAAGACAGGGTTTTAGCCTCTCCCCAATGTTATTCAATCTGTATATTGAGCAAGCAGTAAAGGAAACAAAAGAAAATTTTGGAGTAGGTATTAAAATCCATGGAGAAGAAATAAAAACTTTGAGGTTTGCCGATTACATTGTAATTCTGTCAGAGACAGCAAAGGACTTGGAAGACCAGTTGAATGGAATGGATGGTATCTTGAAGGGAGGATATAAGATGAACATCAACAAAAGCAAAATGAGGATAATGGAATGTAGTGGAATTAAGTCGGGTGATGCTGAGGGAATTAGATTAGGAAATGAGACACTTAAAGTAGTAAAGGAGTTTTGCTATTTGAGGAGCAAAATAACTGATGATGGTCGAAGTAGAGAGGATATAAAATGTAGACTGTTAATGGCAAGGAAAGCGTTTCTGAAGAAGGGAAATTTGTTAACATCGAGTATAGATTTAAGTGTCAGGAAGTCATTTCTGAAAGTATTTGTATGGAGTGTAGCCATGTATGGAAGTGAAACATGGACGGTAAATAGTTTGGACAAGAAGAGAATAGAAGCTTTCGAAATGTGGTGCTACAGAAGAATGCTGAAGATTAAATGGGTAGATCACATAACTAATGAGGAAGTATTGAATAGGATTGGGGAGAAGAGAAGTTTGTGGCACAACTTGACCAGAAGAAGGGATCGGTTGGTAGGACATGTTCTGAGGCATCAAGGGATCACCAATTTAGTATTGGAGGGCAGCGTGGAGGGTAAAAATCGTAGGGGGAGACCAAGAGATGAATACACTAAGCAGATTCTGAAGGATGTAGGTTGCAGTAGGTACTGGGAGATGAAGAAGCTTGCACAGGATAGAGTAGCATGGAGAGCTGCATCAAACCAGTCTCAGGACTGAAGACGACAACAACAACAACAACCCTTTCGTAACACAGGGATGCATTTTTCATGTTCATTATAGATCTAGCTGATCCAAACCTTCTCTATAGGAATGGTTTGTAGAACAGTCCATGGTTTTTTTATAAGTTTGAGAGGCTCCCAGATTTAGTGTATGTCAGTATTATTGAACACTTTTGAATTATAAGGGAGCTTGGATACATTTTCCATATTCAGATCAACATTACTGACATCATTTACCTAAGGCTGTTCATCAAGTAAGACTCATTACAACACTAAGATGTTAGATCAGTGTTGAATTTGGTAACAGAATGTATACACATAGATCAAACTGTTAAATGTTGATTAAAATAACATTGATGTCAAGAATAAATTAACTCCAACTCAAACTTCCCAATTTCCAAAATGCATGTTCCTCGATGAGGCATTGACATTCTACACCTTGCTACATCAATACTCCTCCACTTTCAGTGAGTGGTGAGAACATTTAAATATCCAGTAAGCCTTGCTGTTTTTTTTTTTTTTTTTTGTTTTTTTTTTTTAATTGGTTCATACAGCATCTGGATTGTCACAACCCAATCTGTCTATGTTACATAAAACAACAGCTTTTATCTTTCTCTGTACATTGGTGAAACTACTGCGATTTGTTTGTACCTACCGCACCTGTTACATAATCTCCATACTGCTATAGATTTCCTTCATGGTAGATGGCTAACATGATAATCGTCTGTAAAACTGTAAGGCAAACACGTCTGAGATTATTTGACATTTAAAAAATTATTTATCAGCTTGAATGATTATTAATTAACAGTAAAATACATATTTCACATGAATTACATCATAAAATAAGTTGATAAACTATCCTAGAGCAGAACAATTGATATTCTTGTGTTGCACAGAACACATTACTTTTAGAGAATTTCCATACATATTTATGATCCAGAATGAGATTTTCACTCTGCAGTGGAGTGTGCGCTGATATGAAACTTCCTGGCAGATTAAAACTGTGTGCGGACAGAGACTCGAACTCGTCTCGGTCCGGCATACAGTTTTAATCTGCCAGGAAGTTTCATATTTATGAGTGTCCCATTTTATAGAGTTTAGCTTTATACATTTCTGCACAATGTTTTTCACTTCACAGGTGTGCCCATATTAAGCACAATTTGAGTTTTGCTTCAGGAATCATTTAAATTATGAGTGAGAGCTGCAAACGAAGTCTACATCATTGTCCGGTATCACTTTCTTGTAAGATATCCTCTTAAAAGTCTGCCACGTCTGAAACAATTGAAAGTTCATACCCACAGTATTTGAACCCCTCTGACATCAAAATAAGGAACACTCCACCATCATCACACTTCTTAGAATGGACAGTAGGAAATTGAAGATGATGATAAGGATGTGAGATATTTCAAGGTTTTTTTTTTAATTGCATCTGACACCTTTCTTTGTTCAACACATCAGATAAATTCAGCCCAATTACATGAAACAGCTATTTCCATGTTGAATAGTTAATGTAATTACAATTTGGATGTTTCCAGCATGGGTAGCATAATTATCAGACCAAGTAATTAAAACTTTATGTTTGTGCCTAAGATGATTTTCACACAATTCCAGCCCTGTGATGTTTCATTATCACTTCATCCATCAATTGTTTTATTCCAAATCATGCAGAAGCTATTGCGTGATTGGTGCATAGTGTATTGTTATGTAACATGACCAGAATTTACGTAAATAAATTCTCTGGGCATTAGTGAGGCATTGTGTTGGAAGATACGTCTATGAGTCTGTAGAGATTCTCTTCTTTGTGTAGTGTGATCTTTAGTCTTCCTTGTCAAGTTTCTTCTGTCAGTACATCAGTGCAGCTGGCTGCAGTGCCTCTTTATCTTCTTCAGATGTTATCACAGTCATCACAGGTCTCCCCAGTTGGACTCTTCATTACAAATCCTCCTGTGAAGACATTCCTTTATGTTTTCTTCTTTATCTACAGGAATAATATTCAGTTTGCACTTAAGTGCCTAGCAGAGGGTTCATCGAACCACCTTCTAGCTATTTCCCAATTGTTCCACTCTCAAATAGCTCATGGGAATAACAAACGCTTAAATATTTTCATGCAAGTTCTTATTTCTCTTATTTTATTCTGATGATCATTTCTCCATATGTAGGTGGACACCAACAAAATATTTTCACATTCAGATGAGAAAGTTTGTCATTGAAATTTCATGAGAAGAGCCTTCTGCAACAAAAAATGCCAATGTTCTAATGATACCCATCCCAATTTGCTTATCAAATTGGTAGCACTCTTTCCCGTATTTCATGACAGCATAAAACAAGCTGCCCTTTTTTCAACTTTTTCGATGTCCTCTGACAGTCCTGTGTGATGCAGATTGTGCAGCAGTACTTGAGAGGAGGACAGACGAGCATAGTGTAGACCTGTTGCACCTTGTAAGTGTCTTGCCAGTAAAATACAATGTTTGGTTCACCTTCCCCAAAGCATTTCCTATGTGATTGTTCCAATTTAAGTTGTTTGTAACTGCATTCCATAAGTATTTACTTGCCTTGTGACAGCCTTTAGATTTGTGTGATTTATCATGTAACTGAAATTTAACTGATTTTTTTCAATATTCACGTGGATTATCTCAAAATTTTCATTATATAGAGTCACTTGCTACTTTTCGCACTATACAGATACCTTGTCTAAATAATTTTGCAATTGATTTTGATCTACTGATGACATTAGTAGATGGCAAATGACAGTGTCATCTGCAAATAACTTAGAGATGGATGGTTGCTCAGATTGTCAAGACCTATAACACTTCCATAGGGATTGCCAGGTATCACTGCTGTTTTAGTTGATGACTTTCCTTCAGTTACTATGAACTGTGAACTTTCAGACAGGAAATCACTAATCCAGTCATACAACTGAGATGATGCTCCATAGGTATGCAGTTTGATTAGAACCCGTTTGTCAAGAAAAAAGCAAGCCTTCTGGTAATCTAAAAATATGGAATCAATTTGAGATCCTCTGTAGATAGCACTCATTACTTCTTGTGAATAAAGAGCTAGTCTTGTTTCACAAGGAAGATATTTTCGGGATCCGAACTGTGTGTCAATAGATCATTTTCTTCAAGATAATTCATAATGTTCCAAAATCCTACTGCACATCTGTCAGTGGTACAGGTCTGAAATTCAGTGGACTACTTCTATCTCCTCTCTTGAGTATTGGTGTGACGTGTGCAACTTTCCATGGCTCTTTCGTCAAGAAGTTGTATATGATTCTTAGAAATTGGGCTATTTCATTGGCATACTCAGAGAGGAACCTGATTGGTATATAATCTGGATCAAAAAACTTACCATTATTGAGTGACTCAAGTTACTTTGCTACACTGAGGGCATCTATTTCTAAATTACTCATGTTGACAGCTATTCTTGATTCGAATTTTGGAGTATTTACTTTGCTTTCTTTGGTGAAAGAATTTCTGAAAACTGTGTTTAGAAACTCCGCTTCAGTGGCACTTTTCACCGGTAGCAATATCATTGCTGTCCTGCAGTTAAGGTATTGACTGTGTCTTGCTGTGGATATACTTTACATTTGACCGGAAGGTCTGATTTTTTTCCTTGTGTGAGTTCATGCTGGTGTACATGAGGCCCTGAGCTATGCAGCCCTTTCTTCCTTCCCGAGCTGCATTACCTTCTCTGTGCCCCTTCCTCCTCCTTCTCGCTCCTTCTCCTCTTCTCCTTCCTTTCTTCTATCAGTGTCCTTGTCTACGTCTGCCCGGCTATCCTCCTTGTTTCTGGTATTCCTTCTGGCATTTGTTCTTCTTTGTTTGTCTTCTTCACCTTTCCTTTTTGGTCTCCCTTTGAGGTTTGCTGTCCCCTTCTAAATTTTCTCTCTGTAGAATGAACCAACTGGGGAAGAACACCTTACTTCATATTTTTGGCATGCAACCTTACCACCTCTTCCATCTTTCCCTTGATGCTGCTTTCCTTTAATGCTATATTGCCAGCAGGGTAGCCAGACCATGTGATGGAGTCATTACATACCCTTTTGATTGAGCCCCCTGACAACACAGAGATTACACTTCTGTTACCTGAGCTGTTGCCTCCTTGCATATGCCTAGGAGTGGTTGCTTATCATTCTGTAGCATCAGAACTCGTGCCAACAGCCACTGTGCCAGACGACCCTTGCTGTGGCTGGTTGGCACCCATGAGGAGAGCCTCTGATAGTGGGTGGTGTCAGAACAAATGCTTTGCATATGAAATGTATTAAGCTTAAAAAAACAGCTGGTCTTCTACAGCCATCTCTTTAGTTGGCAATCTTTTAATGCTGCTTTTTAAGATCCTGCGACCTTCCTTTCCCTGGCTACCCCTGGGAGAAAGGCCAGGCTTACCGACTTGGGGTAAAACCCTTTTCCTGAAATCTGGTGTCCACCGGGACTGTCTTCATTGCCACCAAGCCATTATTTTTTGTGGAAACTATCGAAGACAAAAATTTAGCGAAGTGGACATTCTGAGTAATATGCAGCCAGGATCACTGTTGATCAAAACTTCATCTGCCACCCATTGTGCAGCTCTTCATGCCTGTGACACACTTTTCGACATCCCTGTGTCCACCACTCCTCGCCAGACTTTGAATATGGTTCAGGGAGTCATTATTCATAGAGACTTCATCCTTAAAACTAATGAGGAACTCATTCATATTGTTTGGCATGTTCAGAAAGGCTGTAAGGACAATCATATCAACATCAGTGCCTTTATTCTGACATTTGAGATGGTTACTATTCCATAGAAGATTGAGGCAACGGTTTATCAGTGTAATGTGAAGCCATACATCCTGCCACCACTGAGGTGTTTTTGGTGTTTGCATTTCAGGCACATCTTCTCGCTGTACGACGGACCTCTATGTTCTCGTCCCTGAGGGGACCACCCTCACAATCTGAGTCTGACCTTTTTAGATGTTACCTGTTGTTGGTCATGGATGGTGACCTGGTGGCACGACCGGCTTTGGCCCATTTACCTCCCATTTGGCTCCTGTTCTGGGCTTATTCAGTGGAACTATAGTAACCATCACCTTCCGGATTTGCAGTCCTTTATTTCCTTTTACTCTAAAGCTTGTGTCTTTCTCCAGCAATCTCAGTTTACGGATGCTCACTCTCTGACCCTTCATGGACTCCATGCCTTCTGTCAGAACTGGGTAGGCCCTTTGAGGTCTTCCTTTGGTGCTCGCACATTGATCCATATGGAAGTTTTTAGTACATGGATCTCCCTTTGTACCACATTGGAAGCAGTTTCCTTTCAGGTACACTTATGCTCTGTCATCGCAGTTCACAAACTCTGTTCCCCCTCTTGATGGGCCCCATTCGCCACTGACCAGTCTCATGATGGAGTGCGGCCATTGCCATTGCCTATCTCCATCCTGCCTTGCAACATCTTAACGAGCACTCCTTCTCCGCCAGTCTCATTACCTTTAAATGTCTTCATACCAAAGCCCATTACTTAATCAAACAGAGCAAGCAGGTGTGTTAGGAAAGTTTTGTCTCTTCTATAGGTTCTTCCGTTGCTTTATCATGGGTGTGGGCTACAATCCATACCCTCCAAGGTTGCAAATGGCAGTTTTCCATCCTGGGCCTTGACCATCCCGGTTGCTTTTGTACTGATCCATCGATTCTTGCGGAACACCTTGCGACACATTTTGTGTCGACATCGGCGTCAGCCTCCTATAAAGCCACCTTCCTTCTCATAAAACATTGGGGTGAAGCCACCTACCCCCTGCTCTCCTTTACCTCTCTGGGGGTAGATTTGTGGCTTTATGTCAAATTCCTTTTTTTCAGTTGTGGGCTAATTTTTTTTTCTGCCTGCTGTAGAGTGAGTTATACTATTTTCACTCTTGGATTGCTCATCTTCCCAATATTTTGAATGTTCCTAAGTCTTTGATGCTTTTAATTCAAAGGAACGTATAAGAAATAAATGGCACTGTAAACTTTGTACAGACACTCTTAAATAATTGTTATGCTCATCATTTGTGGGAGATCTGGAAGCAGTCATTTGTATGTGGAATTAAAACGGGGTATATCAGATGTACATCCGGTGGAGGAAGGTACACATATGGTGCCCATTTGTGCAAGGACAGATCAAATTTCACCCTCTTACCTCTAGATAAGGATGAGAGATGCACCGTTTTAAGGCTACCTAAATTGGCAATGGTGTGGGGTATGATTGCCACAGGACAATCTATACACTACAAATAAGGTTTGAAATTGAAATTGCAGAAAATGAACTTTCACCTATTTTGCTGCTGTTATTGGTTCTCTTAAATAAGTTAAAAGATATTAGACAAAGGTGACTAACTTCTTTTTATTTCTGGCAAGTCACAAATTGAATAAATAAAAATGACTTCCTGTTGTGAAAAAACTATACACTTACTGCACCATATTCTAGAATACCATTAAAAAATGATCCGTTGAGCTCCATGTTTGTGGTCTAAAGAACAGGGTATAAATAACAGATATGAATCATAGAAGTTTGTAAATACCACAAATTATGATTACAATAGAATTTCCTTCCCACTCCCCTCACACATTTGTAGTAATGGACACTTTACTATGCCACAGAAATGTTTATACAAAATGGTTCAAATGGCTCTAAGCACTATGGGACTCAAAACCTGAGGTCATCAGTCGCCTAGGCCTAGAACTACTTAAACCTAACTAACCAAAGGATATCACACACATCCATGCCCGAGGCAGGATTCGAACCTGTGACCGTAGCAGCAGCATGGTTTCCGAGTGAAGCTCCTAGAATCGCTCGGCCACAGTGGCCAGCTAATGTTTATATAGCCAGGAAACCTTGGCCATATTATTTTCTGCTCATGAAAAGACTGTATCAGTTAATGACAGTCAGACATAATGTAGATACTTTGAAATCCTTTGACAGATTTATTTCCCATTTTAAAAAGTGAAGATTGACAAGTTAGCAAATCTTGCATTATTTCATATTCAGTGTCAGAACTCCATTTGGGCTCCATGAAGCATCAAATATGTGTAAAGTTGTGCCTTATAATTACTACTTTACTATTTCTCTAGTTCTTACCAGAGCAAAACAAATGATAAACAGAAAGCAGTTATTCATAAGAGTGAGGCAACTACACAGAGATTTCCAAACTACAGTTGCCAGTTTGTTTTCTTGTGAAGTTTGCAGCACTGAGACAAACATTATCGTGTTAAAAAAAATAACCTTATTTCCTCAGGATAGTTATTCTTTGTTCTGTGACTGATTTCCCAGTGTTTGTTTTTATATCTTTGTTTATGTTTATATATGTTAGCCTATGTCATTTTTTGGATCTGTAAAATATTTTTTCCACTTCATTGCCCTACTTGTAATCATGCACTTACCTCTATATACATTACGCAAGTGATGAAAGATAATGGCTGCCAGACTCTTCATTAGTGTTGATTACATCACTGCATACTGTTGATACAGTATGCCACTGTCAGCGATTCCTTTCCATTTATTGTTATTGCCTGTATTGTCTCCTGTTTTGTTCAAATCACAGTACTTTGATATCGGAATGTAATCTATAGGGGGTTAAGTCTCCAATATTGAACAAATTTACTTGCTGTCTAACGTGGCATCAGAATCAACTCTTGGTTATTGCTTTGTTTAATCATTGTAAAACAGACTAGTACCAAATTTGCGTCATGCAAGTAGAATGTCTTTTGCATTTCAGTAGTAAGTTTTATATTGGTCCTTTCTTCTGATTTAGCTTATTTCACTGTCAGTATAACTGTGTTTTCCTGTTGTGCTTTAAGCCTGATTTTCTAAATAACAGTTTGTGTTGTCATTCTGTTATATTGTATAGATACTGTTATTTCTTTTTCAGGTTCTCATTTTTTTGCACATTAAATGGAGGAAATAATATTTATAATGATCTGTCGGAAGACTATCATACATGTACATACACTTTTGCACTTCATACGAAAGAAGTTGCTTAAAAATCACTACAGTACAATTTTTAATGCCAAAATTAATTCAGTATTGTAGTATTTCCAAATGATCTAGAGTTTATGAAAATGTTATGTAAGATTATACCATTTTTGTGTTTCGCAATGAACAATCTATGTTTTGTGATAAGACTGTATAAAATAAGAAGACTGCATATTGTATGTCTACGTGATTGTAAGGCTGACAAGTAGTTATTTTGTTGTAGATTCATTGTATTAGCAAAACTGTCTCAGTAATTGTTTAATACATAAAAGCACAACGAACTGCTTTAGAATGAGTCATCGAAAGAGTCCAAGTAATTAAGCTGTAATTTTGTCATATTTATTTTACCATGATGAGATTCTTCTTCATAAGCACTCAAGGCACTCGAATTAATTTCTGTTGTCATCCTTGTATGTGTAAGTTACGAAATTCATCATGTTTTTTTTTTTTTTTTTTTTTTCCTATGAGATATGACATTTTGTCATTTTGTATACATAACGAGAATAGATCACTACTTACTAAATAGAGGAACATCGTGAGACAACAGTCTCTCTCTCTCTCTCTCTCTCTCTCTCTCTCTCTCTCTCTCTCTCTCTCTCTCTCTCTCCCCCCCCTCCCCCTCTACCTTTCCCCCCACCCTCTCTCTCCCCCCCCCCTCCCCCCCTCTCTCTCTCTCTCTCTCTCTCTCTCTCTCTCTCTCTCTCTCTCTCTCTCCCCCCCCCTCTCCCCCCTCTCCCCCCTCTCCCCACCCTCTCCCCCCCACCCCCGTGTGTGTGTGTGTGTGTGTGTGTGTGTGTGAGAGAGAGAGAGAGAGAGAGAGAGAGAGAGAGAGAGTGTGTGTCCTTTGTTTGGTAAAGAGTGATCTACCCTCATATGTGTATTATATTCCATCCTGCAGTTTCTGTAAAATTGTGTTCTATATACAGTTATTACATAAATAGTGTGAAGTTATATCTTGTTTATGGTATGTTTTATTTTCTTAAAGTTTTTGTCAAACTGATTGTTATTTTTCACCCTGTTGGCTTCTTTTATTTTTGATTGTGTTAAAATGTTTTTCTCTTCATTCTCCTTTCATCTTTTACTAAATAATTAACTTTGTTATACATTGTTGACAATTTAGTGATCATGTGCAATAAGCAATACTTTCACATTTTGATCAGGTATTGTAACTTATTATTTGATACCAATTTATATATTATAATAAATGATGTGATATAATTTTATATAAGCTTATAAGATTCAAATAAATCCACGAAGGCATAAAAACTTTGGCTACCATCAGTGATTTAATATAATAATCTTTATTTTTCCATAAATGTAATAGAACAATAAATATGCAAAACAGAAAATTAAAGATACAGGTGGATTGTTATGAAGCATGGAAATTGAGTCATAAAACATCTGGCTGCTCAGTGTCATTTGCTGGTCAAACTTCACTTTCTTATCTCTAGTGTTGAACTTTGTTACAGATGGGGAAGATTGAAAAACTCATATGCTCTGTTCACCTGTGAAATTAACATGGAATCATGTGTTAACTTGGTCACTATAGTTTTAGATATAACATTTTTACAGTTTGTCACATTGTCCTCAGAGATTCACAAGACTTATACGAAGATGAATGTGTTAGTTACTTACACATTATAAATTGTATTAGGTATAACTGATAGCATGCAGGAACACACAAGTTGTACAAGAATTATACATCTGGAAATCAGACTTCGTCAGGATATTGCAGATTTTTACAAAAGTTAATGGAGGAAATAGCACATCAAAATACTGTTGCTTCGAATAGGAGGGATGGACGTGTCAAAGCTAGATTTTATCACTCAAACACATCAAAGTTTTGATTTGTTTCAGGAAAAGTACTGAAAACAAAACAAAAAAGTAATTCCTAATATCTTTTCTTTTAACTATACAGAAAGTTGATACCAGGGTCTCAGTTACAAAATATTGTCACACATATCACTACAACATCAATGTAAGGATTGGGGTACCAGTTGTTGGGCCCATTCTAAAAATCTTGGCATTTCAGCAATAATTGAACTGTTGACGAAAATTTGGATGAATGATGTCATGTACTGCTGAATGAGAATCAAACATGGTTCATTTTACCTCAGCAGAAGAAATCACTAAAATTCAAACAAGGTGACTGATATGGCCACTGACAGATCCTTAAAGTTCAGTCCACTGATTTCAAAGTCCATATGTAAGACAGTGTTTCTCAATATTATCAAAATATGCTTGTTTTCCATCTAATAGATACCACTTGTAGGAAAATGCAGTGATACTGTCCTTTGTGCCCATTGTGGAGAATATAAGGCACAAACAATTAATTGTGAACAATGTTGGCTGAACTACTTACAGTGAATTGTCAATTAGGAGCAGCAGATATGATAGGGTGTGTATTTTCAATTGCCCAAACATGCAGAATGTTCATGTTGAAGATGTATGAAGTAAGCTTCTTCTATTAACAAGATATAGGCTACATTAACACATATTATCACAGTTTGTCGCAGAAGTGTGTACAAACCACAAGCAATCCCATTGTGACCTGAAGGTAAAATAGGATAAATAATTTATGTGTACCACTTTTGAAAAAGAACTGTGAGAAACTATGAAATGCGTTATTGCTGATAGTTGATACACTATTGCTCAAAAGTATCTGGACACCCCAAAAAACATACATTTTTCATGTTAGGTGCATTGTGCTGCCAGCTACTGCCAGGTACCCCATATCAGCGACCTCAGTAGTCATCACACAATGTGAAAGAGCAGAATGGGGCCCTCAGCAGAACTCAGGGACTTCTAACTTGGTCAGGTGATTGGGTGTCACTTGTGTCAACGTCTGTACGCAAGATTTCCACACTCCTAAACACCCCTAGGTCAACTGTTTCCGATGTGATAGTGAAGTGGAAACGTGAAGGGACACGTACAGCACAAAAGCGTTGAGGCCGACCTCGTTTGTTAACTGACGAAGACCGTCGACAGTTGAAGAGGGTCATAATGTGTAATAGGCAGACATCTATCCCGACCATCACACAGGAATTCCAAACTGCATCAGAATCCACTGCAAGTACTATGACACTTAGGAGGGAGGTGATAAAACTTGGATTTCATGGTCGAGCAGCTGCTCATAAGCCACACATCACGCTGGTAAATGCCAAATGACGCATCGCTGGGTGTAAGGAGCGTAAAAATTGGACGATTGAACAGTAGATAAACGTTGTGTGGAATGACGAATCACGGTACATAATTTGACAATCCGATGACATGGTATGGGTATGGCGAATGCCCGGTGAACATCATCTGCCCGTGTGTATAGTGCTGAGAGTAAAATTCGGAGGCGGTGGTGCTATGTTGTGGTCGTGTTTTTCATGGGTTGAGCTTGCACCCCTTGTTGTTTTGTGTGGCACTATTGCAGCACAGGCCTACACTGATGTTTTAAGCACCTTCTTGCTTCCCACTGTTGAAGAGCAATTCGAGGATGGCAGTTGCATCTTTCAACATGATCGAGCACCTTTTCATAATGCACGGCCTGTGGCAGAGTGGTTGCACGACAATAACATCCCTGTAATGGACTGGCCTGCACAGAGTCCTGATCTGAATCCTATAGAACACCTTTGGGCTGTTTTGGAATGCAAACTTCGTGCCAGGAGTCACCAACCTACATTGATACCTTTCCTCAGTGCAGCACTCCGTGAAGAATGGTCTGACATTCCCCAAGAAACCTTCCAGCACCTGATTGAACGTGGAAGCTGTCAGCAAGGCTAAGGGTGGGTCAACACCATATTGAATTGCAGCATAACTGATGGAGATTGCCATGAACTTGTAAGTCATTTTCAGCCAGGTGTCCAGATACTTTCGATCACATAGTGTTTTTGGGCTTAGGGCCATCATCAGAAGCAAATTCTTTGCCTAACATTTCACCTTCCAGTGCTGGGGACACCATCAGACACTTTAACAACTCAAAAATCTGTTACAGTTCTTGGAGGATGAGCTCAATCATTTAAGAATGGTCTTCAGGAAAAACTACTGCTCTGTGAAAGAGATAAATAGGGCACTACATCCTAAAAGGTCTAGAACTTCTATTGAAAAAGAACCAACTAAATGGAAAGTTTTCCTTACATTTGTAAAAACTGGCACAAATGACATCAGAAAACTGCTCAGAAATCCTGGTATTACACTGTGTTTAAACCAACAAGAAAGGTATGTGAATATTTGAACACTGCAATGGTCTTACACCAGCCGTTTACAACAGCAGAGGTATATAAAATCCAATGTGTTTGCAGTCAAGTGACAAAGAAACAACAAAAAGAAGCATTAACACTCACATTAAAGAAAGTGAGCAAGTGTGGCCTGGGCAAGATGCGTAAATGAGCCATAGCAGATCATGTACTAGGACCAGGAAACCAAGCGAGGTGGCGCAGTGGTTAGCACACCTGACTCACATTTAGGAGGATGATGGTTCAAACCTACATCCGGCCATCCTGATTTTGCTTTTCCATGATTTCCCTAAATCCATTCAGGCAAATTCCACAACTGTTCCTTCAAGGGCATGGCCGACTTACTTCGCCATCCTTCCTTGATCCTATGGGACCGTCGACCTAGCTGTTTGGTACCCTTCCCCGAAATCAACCAACCAGCCAATCAGGAAACCACCAAACTTGTTTCTTTGACACTGTGGTTTTAACAAGATCTAATAATTACTACTCAAGGATGTACAGAGAGGCCATAGAAATTCAAAAGCGCACAAACAATTTCAACAGAAATGAAGGAGGATTGAAATTAGACCAGTTTTGGGCTGTACGGTGCTAAAACACTGGACTCCCATTCGGGAGGATGACAGTTCCGACCATCCTGATTTAGGTTTTCCGTGATTTCCCTAAATCACTCCAGGCAAATGCCGCGATGGTTCCTTTGAAAGGGCACGGCCGACTTCTTTCTCTGTCCTTCCCTAATCCGATGAGACCGATGACCTCACTGGTCTCTTCCCTCAAACAACCCAACCCAACATTGCTAAATACAACAAACAGTGCCAACTCTTCCCCACTACAAACTCCGTAGCAATATTGGCACAACTCCGCAAGCTTAGGCATTGGTCTAATGATGTCATAAACTGACAGTTGCATGGAGAAATATAAACTGTTTGGCCTGCTGAGCGTTTTGCAGTCTGTAACAGCTTTCTGAGTCATTAAAAGCCTGTGGTGATGTGTCCAGCATTGGAAGACAAAACATTAGACAGACAATTATGCCTTGAACTATGACCTTATGCTGGTAAATTGGATATCAGCCATAACCATTTGAAACTTGATTGACAATTTACTACTATCAGTTGGGTCTCTCAGCAATTTTTACATTTCTGTTGACAACCACATAATCTAAAAGTACATCACCTATTTTAGCACTCACAAAGTTCGCCAGGTTCATGGTGATATTGCTGCAACATCAGTAACTAACGCAAACAATCATGAACAGTAGGTCTAATCTGAACAAGGTTACCCAGTAGTTAAGGACTGGCATTTTCAAGAAATGGGGGTTCAAATACTGATCCTACAATTTGGATTTAAGTTACCTATGGTTTCCTTAAGTCACTAATAGTCTCTCTCTCTCTCTCTCTCTCTCTCTCCCTCAAAATGAAATTATCATTTGAATTTACCTGCACATCTTTAAATTGAGCTGGTCCTTCACGTTGCTCTTTCGCCTCTCGCTGATCATTGCATGCAAGCCACTTAAGTGATTCTACCGTCTGGCACTGAATCACTGTTGTAAGAGACACTTCCTGTAGAATGTTAGCAGGTGTAATCAGTATTTACACATGTTGATAAGACAATTAGACATACATGAATTTAAAAGTTACAGCATGAAGTAAGTCACCTAAATGACTGAAACTTGTTTCATATTTTCCAGGCAGTCAGGTATCCTAGTTATTCAAGATTGTTAGCGAGCCATGCATTTGGATAACAGTTAGGTGGTCCCTCACCTGTATACTGTACTTGCCAGACTGTATTTTAGTACTGGAATCTGTTGCTTCTATGGTGTCTCCTTCTGGTAACCAGTTTGCAAACAATGGGAACATTTACTGTCCAAGAGAGGTTCAAATTAAAAGGCTCCAAAAGGGGGAATCGACATATCACAAGCCAACTTCGTAATGTACACTGTACAGTTTATGGAGGACGTCTTTCATTTTCCTCTGTGATGATGAAGAGTAAGGAAGTAACCAACACTAATGTTGCAATGCCAAAGGACATCAGATCATCTGCAATACATCATGTGAAAGTTGTGGATTCTCTTCCACAGACAGCTACATTGCGAGTCTGCCATTTCAAAGTGTGAGGCATGCTGTCTGTTGTATATACCTACCATAAGCTGTGCAGGAAGTGTAAGCAATATTCAGGCTGTATGGTAAGGATTGTCACAATACACATTTAGGGATCTGTAAAGCACCATCCTATGACATCTGACTGACTACCTTTCCTCATAACAATCAAATGCCATAACAGATATGCTACATGTTTATGTATGTACACATGTGAACAATTAAATTAATGATGCATATCTGTTAGTGTACAGTATTCTTAGTCGTTACGACAGTCACAATGACACATTACGGCATGAACACCATAAGGCACCAAAAGAGATGGGGGGCCCTCCTGATCCATGTTTCCCACATTTTTCTTCATAAATCACAGTGAATGGTTAGAGCTCAGTCCAAAGTGCGCACATTGATGCTATCCGTGATGTTTGCAGAAGAACATAATTAAAGTTGCCTCTAGGACCACACAAGCACCATCAGCTTTGTTGAATGCTCCTCAAATCATTCTGACATAATTTGAGAGCTATGGGGTGGTGTACTGCATCACTGAAGATGCTTTTTGTCTCCAAGTTACTGTAGTGGAACAAATGTACATATGATTGGACAATAGGTCTTTGTCAGTTAATATTGGTTTCTCTGTCTTAAGCAGACTGCAATTAATTAAAGAGTTTTTTTACACCAGATACATTTTGCTTTTATTTATAAAGCATCTTCTGTGGTCACTCATTCATTTAATTAATTTGCTGTCAGCCTGAGACAGCGAAACTAATAACAACAGATTTTAACAACTTTTGCGGAAGATGGCCATGCAAACAAAGAAAATAGGTTTCTGTATTGATTGCAAGTGAGGTATGATGGCATATGTCTCAAGGGCCCCATTTCATCCCAAGTAAACCAGAATATCTTCACCATCAACCTGAACAGTGCTAGTCTTCTGTGACCTGTGACATATGATGAGTAAAGACCTATGTGTGTGTCAGTAGCACCTGTACTGCATAGTAATGAAGTGGTTCTGAATGATATGACTATCCATCAGCTGTTGTGATTAATCATTGAATTACAACAGTATGTTATTGGCTATCCATCTGCTGTTGAAATAACTGATAATCAACAGCAACTCCTGCCATCAGAATGTAGTCACCCATAACAGTTGACTCCAGCAGCATCAGTTTTCACTGAATCAAGATACCCATGGTATACCCTTGACACAGTGGTATATAAAAAAAAAGCAGCTGCCAGCACAGCTTTATGGATGCAGTTTCCAGTCCAGTAGGCCACTATCAAATGTTCTGATATTGATAAATCTTGCCCATAACTCCCTCATCAATAACGAGGAGAGGATCTGTCAACACCCTGGTCACATGATGTTGTACACTATTCTGTCCCCTAGGTTGACAAAAGACTCTCCAGTTCAGCAACTATCTCCTATTCAGTTGTTCCTGAGTTTATAGCACATCAAATATTGATCTTTAGGATTATTGAGATCATACCTTTACATTAATACCAAATATCACCACATTCCAGCCCTTCCTTTGGGAAGCAACTATCTGTATCATGAGAAGTGCATTTATCTTACAGGCTTCACTAAAAATGTTATAATAGTGAAAAAAGTTAGTAACATACATACTATTTCATCAAGTAAGAACATTTCTTCAGAACCTTGACTACTACAGAATACAAAATATTTACTGTGGAAAGCAGCAGTCATCCATAAGAGAGGATTCTGAAACTGGCTCTTACCTCCTGTGCTGAAGGTACATTCTGTATTTAAAACAAAACTAACATCTGTTATAACTCAAATGCATATAATAATTTTATTTGTATCTGTCATGTTTCTGCATTTTCCCTAAATCTGTCTAATGTAATCAACATACACAGTTCATATACCATGTACCAATTACTTGTGAAGTAAGTCCTCCTGGAATAAAGGCAAGCTCTGTACTGCCCTTTCTCAGTTTCTCTTTCACACAAAAATCAACAAGTTTTCAAAAGCACAAAATTACTAAGGAATAATATTTTGAAATTATGAAAAAGTTTTCTTTCCTCCGTGCTGATGTTTTGGGAATGTTTCATCGGTTCATGAACTGTGTGTTTACAGTTAACATCTAGCAACTGAGTTCTTCCATTTTTTGCCTTTTTGTGTGTATTTTTTTAATAGATGTTGCAATGGGATTTCTGGCCAGACTGATGAAACAAAGTGGCTATTTGCTTAATGGTTCATCTTCCTTAAAAAATACTCCACAGAGAAATGTCCAAGAAGTTCCTATATTCATCTTGACTTGGTACAATTGGAGAAATGAACAGTTGTTTTACTGGTATCACTGCTTTGAAGCTGCCAAAACGTATTGTTCTCAGTGTTGTGTTTTTTTGTTTCAGTGTTGTATTTTTTTTCTGTTGTGAAGCCATGACTGATGGGAGTGGACACAGTTATGCTTTTGAGGGGCAATTAGTAGTGTGTGTGTGGGGCATAACTGATCGGGTGAAATGTTTTTTTAGGTAGTTTTTTTAGGTATTACTTACACATGCCACCAGAGGGTGCCGAATTCGCATCATCTCACTGGCTGCAATTATTGTGATTAGTCCACACATATTTTTAAACTGCTGCAATCTGAGCTCCACCTCAGATTACTTTAAGATCAAGCCGAGCATATGGACAATAGTGCAGGGAGATCTTGCAAACCTAGCATCACGTCACTGATAACTTTTATGAACCAAATATGATGTTATTGGTACTCAGGCGCTAGTGACCATTCTAAACCAGTACTAGTGGAACAAAGAGAGACTACAGGATACACATTTACATATACTCAATACTGTATACACTGTAAATAAATAAATTCATTTTTGATGTGTTCCAGTATGTTCATCCATATTGTTACACTGACATTCACAACAAAATAAATAACTGCAAAATGAAATTGTTGAATTATTTCTTCAAATGTTTATCCACAAATGAAAATTGTGGAATGTTTTCATCACTTAATTGTTGTCCTGTGGAAATAATCAGTATTAATGACAATGAAAACCAACACAATTGCTGAAACCTAACGATGTGTCAAGGCTCAATTCATTCCTCTCTGATACTTGGTAAAATTTATGAGTAAATTATTGCCACATTTGTCAACAGTTTATTGAATATTACTTGAGCAGGGAACTGCTACTTTTTATTGGAAATGAGGACAGATCACACCCATGTAGGAAAAAAGCAACAGAATTTATCTGCAAAATTACAATATTACTTCACTCACCAATATTCATAACACAATTGTAGAGTACATCCTGAGTTCATTATGACCTGGAAAAAATTAGATAGATACCAGCATGGATCCCAGAAACACATGTTATATGAAAAACACCACACATTCTTCATAGTTGACATCTTAAGTGCAAGATAATTAAGTGAAATTGGTGTTCCTAGACTGCTTTCAATTTGGCACCACACTGACATCTGCTAAATAAAATTCATTTGGATAGCATGTCTAACCAGGTTTGCAATTCAATTGGAAATTTTATGCTGGATAGAATGTCATTGTGCTGCCCTGCTTGTTATGTACAAACACAGAAGTAATATGTGATGGTGTCCCAGAAAACTTGAAATCAATGAATTAGTGGATAGTGTCACTTAAAATCACAGACCTTTCACAGGCAGTGTGATTACCTATCAAGAAATTTTTTAAGATAAAAATTGTAATAATTTACAGTTATTTGTTGAAAAATATGTGTGGTGTAATGATGGGCCATTATGATTTAAAACAAACAAAAGTACAGTTATGCACTTAATGAAAAGTAAAAATACAGTAGTCCGTACCAGCATAATTAATGAATCACAACTATAATTTTTTATGCAGTACAAATACTTAGTAGTAACACTGTGTGTATTTGTGAAGTGGGACAAACACACAAGCTCAACAGTGAGTAAAGCAAATTGAGACTTAAATATCTTGGGAGCATACTGGAAAACTGCAGTACAGCCCATATTGTCCGAAGGCCACTTACAAAACTCTTGTACCATCCATGCTATAAAACTGCTCAAGTATGTGTGATCCATATGAAGGTCAGATTTACAGTAGACATTGAACATATACAATGGAGACAATATAAATGGTAATTCGATTGGCTTCAGAGCATAACATAAATGCTGAAAGTACTTAATCAGCTGGCATTCAAAGACAGTCACCATTTGTCGCAGAACAGTGTACTTATAAAATCCCAAGAATTGGCTTTAATGTAGAAACTATATTCTTCAGTCTCCAATGTATTTATCCTATAAAGGCTGCGAAGTTAAAATTATGCTCATAATATTCTGCATGGAGGTGTACTAAAAATCATTCCTCCATGCTTGATTCACAAATGTGACTGGAAGAAACCTTGATTTATGGTAAAAAAAAGTATAGTGTATCATACATTTTATAGTAGTTATTGACAGGATTTATATGTAGAGTTCTGTCCTTTCAACAGCACTACCATCTCAGGTAAGTTTGAGATGCTAATTTCATTCCCTCTTTTTCAACAGACTTCTGGTGCTAATTTTAACAAGGCTGAGTTAGATCACACAATGTTTAGAATTGCCAAACCTTCCTCATCAGTGGATGCCATATGTTGGGATGTCTACACAACTATACCCTCAATGTTTTGCAGCATCAAATCTAATTGAAACAGTTACACAGGAAGCCTACAGGAACATGTCTATTGCCCACAATGTGGTGCCATACTGTGTCAGAAATACTGCTATGGTTTTTAGTTGTTTTCCAAAATACTATTTATGTCAGCATTATGATTTTATTGATCAGGAAGTAGATATGAAAAACACACTTACAAACATACTGTTGTACACGAAATGATTCTGTCATAATGAACCATCTACTTCCAATAAATAAAGTACAGTGTGATTCAAAAAGAAAGAACAGTTTTCAATTACATATCACAGACAAACTATAAAAGACAGAAACACATCGCACATGCCACTGGATTGAGGAAGGTTCGAAGTTTGGACACACCTGCACTGTTTGTTTGTAGCAACATAGTGACTACACCACAAGAGAAATCATTCTGTGTGTTGCAGTCTGCGTGAAGTCAATCCATTGTTCAAGTAAAGTGTGCATTCCACCACTGAGACAGCAAGAAGCTGCCTCTGCACAAGCAGATCATGACAGGCATACAGAATTCTTGGAATTTGGTTGCTTATGTAAAGGGAAGAGCACTGGTTGGCCATGCACATCTGATGAAAATGTTGAGCATATCCGAGATGCATTTGCATGGGGCCCTCAGGGGTCCACAAGAAGGGCAGGTCAGGAACTTCAATTTCCTCAAACAACTGTGCAGCGTGTTCTGAAATGACATCTGGATATGAAGCCTTACAAGTTGCAGTTACTGCAGCAGTTGTGTCTTGGCGACTATAACAGAATGTATGAATTTTGCATTTCAGTTCTTCAGGATATGGCAGAAGACATTTTCTGAACCGATGTTTCACCTATCAGGTAAAGTAAACTGCCATAATGTAAGAATTTTTGGGTCACAAAATCCTGGCATCATTATCGAACATGAAAGATACTCACTGAAAGTGAAGTGTTTTATATTGTTTCTGTTTCTTTTTATTGAGGAATCTGTGACAGGAATGTCATACCTGGACACGCTGCAAAATTGATTGTTTCCTCAACTTCACAAAGATTTCAATGATTTCGTTTTTATGCATGACAGCACCACACCTCACTTTCCTTTTGAGCTGCAGTGTTATCTCAGAAACACCATCCCACGATTTTGAAGTGGAAGAGGTGGACATGAAGACCTTGTTCACTGATTTTGGTCTCCCAGGTCATCACACCTCACACTTTGTGATTTTTTTCTGTGGGGCTGCGTAAAACAGCCTTTGTCCCACATGTGGTAGCTACTCTTCAAGAGCTGAGAAATTGAATTGTTGAAGCTGTCGATTCAATAAACAGGGTCCTCATGATTCATGTGTGGAGTGAAATGGACTACAGTTTCAATGTTACTCAGGCAATACATGCTGCTCATGTTGAGTGTATGGAATAGTGTCCATGCGAACATGTACACTACTGGCCACTAAAATTGCTACACCACAAAGATGACGTGCTACAGACACGAAATTTAACCAACAGGAAGAAGATGCTGTGATATGCAAATGATTAGCTTTTCAGAGCATTCACATAAGGTTGACGCCAGTGGCAACACCTACAACGTGCTGACATGAGGAAAGTTTCCAACCGATTTTGAATACACAAACAACAGTTGACCGGCGTTGCCTGGTGAAACGTTGTTGTGATGCCACGTGTAAGGAGGAGAAATGTGTACCATCATGTTTCCAACTTTGATAAAGGTTGGATTGTAGCCTATCACGATTGCGGTTTATTGTATCGCGACATTGCTGCTCACGTTGGTCGAGATCCAATGACTGTTAGCAGAATATGAAATTGGTGGGTTCAGGAGGGTAATACAGAACGCCGTGCTGGATCCCAACGGCCTCGTATCACTAGCAGTCGAGATGACAGGCATCTTACCCGCATGGCTGTAACGGATCGTGCAGCCACATCTCAATCCTTGAGTCAACAGATGGGGACATTTGCAAGACAACAACCATCTGTACAAACAGTTCAACAACGTTTGCAGCAGCATGGACTATCAGCTCGGAGACCATGGCTGTTGCCACCCTTGACGCTGCGTCACAGGCAGGAGCTCCTGCGATGGTGTACTCAACGACAAACTTGGGTGCACAAATTGCAAAACATCATTTTTTCGGATGAATCCAGGTTCTGTTTACAGCATCATGATGGTCACATCCGTGCTTGGCAACATCGCGGTGAACGCACATTGGAAGAGTGTATTCGTCATTGCCATACTGGCGTATCACCTGGCGTGATGGCATGGGGTGCCATTGGTTACACGTCTCAGTCATCTCTTGTTCGCATTGATGGCACTTTGAACAGTGGATGCTACATTTCAGATGTGTTACGACCCGTGGCTCTACCCTTCATTCGATCCCTGCAAAACCCTACATTTCAGCAGGATAATGCACGACCACATGTTGCAGGTCCTGTATGGGCCTTTCTGCATACAGAAAATGTTAGACTGCTGCCCTGGCCAGCACAATGGGCAGCTGTACCTATACACACCATCCAAGCTCTGTTTGACTCAATGCCCAGGCATATCAAGGCCGTTATTACGGCCAGAGGTGGTTGTTCTGGGTACTGATTTCTCAGGATCTATGCACCCAAATAGCGTGAAAATGTAATCATATGTCAGTTCTAGTATAATATACTTGTCCAATGGATACCCGTTTATCATCTGCATTTCTTCTTGGTGTAGCAATTTTTATGGCCAGTAGTGTAACTCTGAAACTTTCTCTACCCAGTGACATTTGCAATATGTTCCTATCTCTCATAGTTTGTCTGTAATAAACAATTGGTATCAAATGGAGAGAAGAGTACCTCAAGAAAAACACAGTCATGCTCATTCACCAGTGAAAGTATCTGCAGTTTCAAACTTTCTGTGGTCAGTATATCCAAACAGAGATATGTTCAAAATGGTTCAAATGGTTCTGAGCACTATGAGACTTAACTTCTGAGGTCATCAGTCCCCTAGAACTTAGAACTACTTAGACCTAACTAACCTAAGGACATCACACACATCCATGGCCAAGGCAGGATTCGAACCTGCGACCGTTGTGGTCGCGCGGTTCCAAACTCAAGCGCCTAGAACCGCTCGGCCACTCCGGCTGGCAAAGATATGTTCATGATCAAATATTTACAAGTTGGTTGTCATTAGAATAGCTGTTATCACTGGCCCACATAGATCATCATTCTTTAGTTATTGTTGTTGTTGTTGTTGTGGTCTTCAGTCCTGAGACTGGTTTGATGCAGCTCTCCGTGCTACTCTATCCTGTGCAAGCTTCTTCATCTCCCAGTACCTACTGCAACCCACATCCTTCTGAATCTGCTTAGTGTATTCATCTCTTGGTCTCCCCCTACGATTTTTACCCTCTACGCTGCCCTCCAATACTAAATTGGTGATCCCTTGATGCCTCAGAACATGTACTACCAACCAATCCCTTCTTCTGGTCAAGTTGTGCCACAAACTTCTCTTCTCCCCAATCCTATTCAATACTTCCTCATTAGTTATGTGACCTACCCATCTAATCTTCAGCATTCTTCTGTAGCACCATATTTCAAAAGCTTCTATTCTCTTCTTGTCCAAACTATTTACCGTCCATGTTTCACTTCCACACATGGCTACACTCCATACAAATACTTTCAGAAATGACTGCCTGACACTTAAATCTATACTCGATGTTAACAAATTTCTCTTCTTCAGAAACGCTTTCCTTGCCATTAACAGTCTACATTTTATATCCTCTCTACTTCGACCATCATCAGTTATTTTGCTCCTCAAATAGCAAAACTACTTTACTACTTTAAGTGTCTCATTTCCTAATCTAATACCCTCAACATCACCCGACTTAATTCGACTACATTCCATTATCCTCGTTTTGCTTTTGTTGATGTTCATCTTATATCCTCCGTTCAAGGCACCATCCATTCCGTTCAACTGCTCTTCCAAGTCCTTTGCTGTCTCTGACAGAATTACAATGTCATCCGCGAACCTCAAAGTTTTTATTTCTTCTCCATGGATTTTAATGCCTACTCCAAATTTTTCTTTTGTTTCCTTTACTGCTTGCTCAATATACAGATTGAATAACATCGGGGAGAGGCTACAACCCTGTCTTACTCCCTTCCCAACCACTGCTTCCCTTTCATGTCCCTCGACTCTTATAACTGCCATCTGGTTTCTGTACAAATTGTAAATAGCCTTTCACTTCCTGTGTTTTACCTCTGCCACCTTTAGAATTTGAAAGAGAGTATTCCAGTCAACATTGTCAAAAGCTTTCTCTAAGTCTACAAATGCTAGAAACGTAGGTTTGCCTTTTCTTAATCTTTCTCCTAAGATTAGTCGTAAGGTCAGTATTAGTTATTATTAGATGATAATGCAGGAACACCTTCTCTTATGTAGTTCTTATAGATAGAAAAATATGTAATATAATTTTAAATGAGTCACTGTTATGTTTTCAGACACGCAAAAGAACAGCAAGACAAAATATTTTGTGACAAAGTACAAATATATGTGTCAGTGTCATATTAAATAATATTTTCGTTTCTGAGAATTTACTGCTTTTGTAAACACTTTTGTGTAGTTGTAGGTAATTTTATTGCCTACATTTCCAGGAACACATTTCACTCTATTTACAGTGAAGTGTCTTTTATTCTGTGTAGTCTAAATAACTGGCATAGAGGTTGTATTATAAGTTCTTTGCTTTATTATTTAAACTTATTTCTTTTACATCATGCAGTTGTTCTTCAGTAGAGTTCAATGTGTGTGAGAAGGCACACAGTTTAAGTCATTCCCTCAAATAACTAAAATTAACTTTAAAATCTTGATGAGAAAGACTGTCTGGACAACACAGTACTTCATTTCAGAAGGCATAACTGCCAGCACTGCTGATACAAACAATGAGTGTAGAAAAAGAGTGCTCATAAATTTCAGAACAACACATTACTTCTTTAGTGAGGAAAGAAGTATTTGTTGGGTAGGGTTGGAAAGGGGACGGGGGCATGGAGGCGAAGGATGAACAGAGACAAAATAAAGAAAATAGTGTCAGCAAGAATGTTGTTGTTGCGGTCTTCAGTCCTGAGACTGGTTTGATGCAGCTCTCCATGCTACTCTATCCTGTGCAACCTTCTTCATCTCCCAGTACCTACTGCAACCTACATCCTTCTGAATCTGCTTAGTGTATTCATCTCTTGGTCTCCCTCTACGATTTTTACCCTCCACGCTGCCCTCCAATACTAAATTGGTGATCCCTCGAAGTCTCAGAACATGTCCTACCAACCGATCCCTTCTTCTAGTCAAGTTGTGCCACAAGCTCCTCTTCTCCCCAATTCTATTCAGTACCTCCTCATTAGTTATGTGATCTACCCATCTAATCTTCAGCATTCTTCTGTAGCACCACATTTCGAAAGCTTCTATTTTCTTCTTGTCTAAACTATTTATCATCCACATTTCACTTCCATGCATGGCTACACTCCATACAAATACTTTCAGAAACGACTTCCTGACATTTAAATCTATACTCGATGGTAACAAATTTTTCTTCTTCAGAAACACTTTCCTTGCCATCACCAGTCTACATTTTATATCCTCTCTACTTCGACCATCATCAGTTATTTTGCTCCTCAAATAGCAAAACTCCTTTACTACTTTAAGTGTCTCATTTCCTAATCTAATTCCCTCAGCATCACCCAACTTAATTTGACTACATTCCATTATCCTCGTTTTGCTTTTGTTGATGTTCATCTTATTCCCTCCTTTCAAGACACTGTCCATTCTGTTCAGCTGCTCTTCCAAGTCCTTTGCTGTCTCTGACAGAATTACAATGTCATTGGCGAACCTCAAAGTTTTTATTTCTTCTCCATGGATTTTAATACCTACTCCGAACTTTTCTTTTGTTTCCTTTATTGCTTGCTCAATATACAGATTGAATAACATCGGGGATAGGCTACAACCCTGTCTCACTCCCTTTCATGAACAGAGGCAAAATAAAGAAAATAGTGTCAGCAAGAATAGAAGCTAGTTATTTTCACATAGGGCGCTTCTAACACTGTTTTTCTACTGTAGGGCAACAACACACCAAAAATACTATACCACAGTGGAATAATAAAAATCAAAAACGGACGATAATGTAAAATGTATCTTGAAAATCATGTGAACAGCCGTCTGATGATGAACCTGCCAGTTTGAAACCGGTAATGGCGCTGTTTACCTAAATAAATAGCAGTATTAATAGTGGCTGGTTGCTGTTTTCTTCTTTGTAAGAATTAACCTACATTAATTGTACACAGCCACGGTCTCACCATGTCAGTTTTAGACAAAATAGCAGTACCAAGAATATGAAAATTTATTGCTATTTTGCAACACTGAGTGCATGAAAAGTTGGTGGAGTACCTCAGGGGAGTGTATGGTGGTGTCCTTAATAATTACTTAACTTGTTTTTAATTTAGTCTTCAAAGATTAGTTATGAAATGCACTGTGCAATACTGAGACAATCCTATTTGTAAGTGCATTATATCAGTGTAAATGTCAATTTTGATTTTTGCTTTGTTTTCCTTTCAGTAAATTAATCAGTCCCCCCCCCCCCCCCCCCCCCCCCTCCTCCCATTTAGTGTTATCATGCCCCCTTTGTGGAGTGTGCCCCAGGTTGAGAATCACTGCTGTAGAGTATACCAGTAAATGGGTACTGGACATCCCCAACATGAACAGTTCTTCTGTGCATTCATGTAGTCAAATGATTTAGGAGGAAAGTAGATCACTCACAAATAGCATAATGTTTATTAATTGACAGGTACACACAAACGAGGAAGAAAACTTGCTAGTTTTCGAAAACCTACATTGTGGCATCTGAACACACAATGCTAAGGGTGGCAGTAGGTTTTCTGGCTAGGGATGAGGGAGGGAGGGGTGGGAGATGTATGGGCTAGGCATGTGATACAAGGGTACTGGAGCTGGTAAAGTGTGGCACAATGAAGATAACATGTAGGCTTGGATTGGGAGGGTGACTGGAGAGAAGAAGAGGAAACTGTTGGATAGAGAGTGTGTGGACAGTGAGTTAGCAGAGGTTGAGGCCAGGGTGGTTGTAGGAGTGAATGATGTGTTGCAAGGATAACTCTCATCTCTGTAGTTTAGAAAAGCTGTTGCTGGAGGGAAGGATCAGATGGTTTGGGTTGTTAAGCAGTCATTGAACTTGAGAATGTGCTCAACTACATGTTGTGCCACAAAGCAGTCAGCTTTGATCTTGGTGACTGTTTGGCTGTGGCCATTCATTCTGGTGGGCAGCTGCTTGGTTTTCATGCCAAAATAAAATGCTGTACAGTGATTGCAGCAAACTGGGTATATAACATGACTGCATTCACAGGTGGCCCTGCCCTTAATGAGATTGGGTAAGCCTGTGGCAGGACTAGAATAGGTGGATTGGGCAGGTCTTGCACGTGGGTATTCCACAGGGATATGTCCCTATCACAAAGGGCTTGGAGAGGGAGTGGTATAGAGGTGGTCCAGGGTGTTGTGCAGGTTGGTTTGGTGATAGAATATCACTTTAGGAGTGGTGGGAAGGAGCTTGGGTAGTGTGTCCCTCATATCTGGGCATTATGATAGATAATCAAAGTCCTGGTGAAGGATATGTTTCAGCTGCTCCAGTCCAGGGTGATTTTTGTGTGTGTGTGTGGGGGGGGGGGGGGGGGGTCACTCCTTTGTTGCTGATTTTGGGGGATGGTGGGTGGGTTAAGGCTGCATGAGGATATGACATAGGAAATCTGTCTGGAGCCTAGGTTTGGGGTTCAGTGCCTGTCAGTGAAGGCCTTCATCAGACCATCAGTATACTGGGCAAGGCAACTGTTGCCACTGTAGGTACATCATCTGTGGGTGGCCAGGCTGTATTGAAAGAAGATTTTGGTATAGAAGGGGTGACAGCTTTCAACATACAGGTACTGTTGATGGTTAGTGGGTTTACTATGGACAGAGGTGTATCCGAAAGACAGAGTAGACACCGTAGGAGGTGGCGTCTTCATAGCCGTCGACAAAAATATTGTGTCTACTGAGGTCGAAGTACAGTGTGATTGTGAAGTTATCAGGACACGTTTAACAGGGCTAGGGGAAATAAAGTTAATTGTGGGGTGTTATTACTGGTCAGCAGGTTCCACTGTGACAGTTCTAGAATCATTCAGAGGGAATCTACATTCTGTATCGCAGAAGTACCCAGATCATGCTATATTAGTCGGAGGCGACTTCAACCTACCTAGTATAGACTGGGATGTCTATAGATTCATTACAGCTGGTACAGACAAGCCGTCATGTGAATTACTTTTGAACACATTATCCAAAAACTGTCTTGAGCAGCTAAACGACAGCCAATGCGTAATGGACATATTTTAGATATGGTAGCCACGAACAGACCAGACCTCGTCGAAGGTGTCAGTGTTGAGACTGGGATTAGTGATCATGATGTTGTCATTACGACTATGGTTACGAAAGTTAAAAAAGTCGGTCAAGAAGGCTAGGAGAGTATTCTTACTAGAAAGAGCAGATTAGCATCCCAATTCATTTACTTCCGGTACGATGGACGTGGAAGAACTATGGGCAAATTTTAAACACATTGTAAATCACGCATTGGACAAGTATGTGCCGAAAAAGTGGGTTACGGATGGAAAAGACCCACCGTGGTTTAACAGCACAATTCGGAGAATGCTCAGGAAGCAAAGGCAGTTGCACTCGCGGTACAAGAAATATCGGGAGAATGAGGACAGACAAAAGTTAGTACAGATTCGTGCTGCTGTAAAAAGAGCAATGCGCAAAGCATTCAACCACTACCACCATCATACCTTAGCAAAAGATCTTGCTGAAAACCCAAGGAAATTCTGGTCTTACGTAAAATCAGTAAGCGGGTCGAAGGCTTCCATCCAGTCACTCACTGATCAGTCTGGCCTGGCAACGGAAGACAGCAAAACGAAAGCTGAAATTTTAAATTTAGCATTTGAGAAATCTTTCACGCAGGAGGATCGTACAAACATACAGCCTTTTGAGTCTCGTACAGATTCCCGTATGGAGGATAGAGTGACAGACATCCCTGGGGTTGTGAAGCAGCTGAATGGGTTGAAACTAAATAAATCGCCAGGTCCTGATGGGATTCCAATTCCGTTTTACAGAGAGTACTCTACTGCATTGGCTCCTTACTTAGCTTGCCCAACGTAAAGTCCCGAGCGACTGGAAAAAAGCACAGGTGACGCCTGTATATAAGAAGGGTAGAAGGACGGATCCTCAAAATTACAGACCAATGTCCTTACCATCGGTTTGTTGCAGGATTCTCGAACATATTCTCAGTTCGAAAATAATTAATTTCCTTGAGACAGAGAAGTTGCTGTCCATGTATCAGCACGGCTTTAGAAAGCATCGCTCCTGCAAAACGCAACTCGCCCTTTTTTCACATGATATCTTGTGAACCATGGATGAAGGGTATCAGACGGATGTCATATTCCTTGACTTCCGGAAATCATTTGACTCGGTGCCCCACTGCAGACTCCTAACTAAGGTACGAGCATATGGGATTGGTACCCAAGTATGTGAGTGGCTCGAAGACTTCTTAAGTAATAGAACCCAGTACATTGTCCTCAATGGTGAGTGTTCATCAGAGGTGAGGGTATCATCTGGAGTGCCCCAGGGAAGTGTGGTAGGTCCGCTGTTGTTTTCTATCTACATAAATGATCTTTAGGATAGGGTGGATAGCAATGTGCGGCTGTTTGCTAATGATGCTGTGGTGTACGGGAATGTGTCGTTGTTGAATGACTGTCGGAGGATACAAGATGACTTGGACAGGATTTGTGATTGGTGTAAAGAATGGCAGCTAACTCTAAATATAGATAAATGTAAATTAATGCAGATGAATAGGAAAAAGAATCCTGTAATGTTTGAATATTCCATTAGTAGTGTAGCGCTTGACACAGTCACGTCGAGTAAATATTTGGGCATAACATTGCAGGAAGTGGGACAAGCATGTAATGGCAGTTGTGGGGAAGGCAGATAGTCGTCTTCGGTTCATTGGTAGAATTTTGGGAAGATGTGGTTCATCTGTAAAGGAGACCGCTTATAAAACAATAATATGACCTATTCTTGAATACTGCCCGAGCGTTTGCGATCCCTATCAGGTCGGATTGAGGGAGGACATAGAATCAATTCAGAGGTGGGCTGCTAGATTTGTTACTGGTAGGTTTGATCACCATACGAGTGTTACGGAAATGCTTCAGGAACTCGGGTGGGAGTCTCTAGAGGAAAGGAGGCTTTCTTTTCGTGAATCACTGCTGAGGAAATTTAGAGAACCAGCATTTGAGGCTGACTGCAGTGCAATTATACTGCCGCCAACTTACATTTCGTGGAAAGACTACAAAGATAAGATAAGAGAGATTAGGGCTCGTACAGAGGCATATAGGCAATCATTTTCCCCTCGTTCTGTTTGGGAGTGGAACAGGGAGAGAAGATGCTAGTTGTGGTACGAGGTACCCTTCGCCATGCACCGTATGGTGGATTGCGGAGTATGTATGTAGATGTAGATGAACGGAACCATGTGAGATGTGGAGGTCAACATCCAGGAAGATGGCATATTGGATTGAGGAGGACCAGATGAAATGGATGGGAGAGAAGGTTTTGATGTTATGGAGGAATGAGGATACAGTTTGTTGACTCTTAAGTCCAGATCATGAATATATCATCAAAGAACCTAAACCAGACAAGGGATTTGGGATTTTGGGAGGCTAGGGAGGTTTCCTTTAGATGGCCCATTAAAATGTTGGTCAAGTTTTCTTTCTCTTTTATGTGTGCCTGTTGATGACTTAATGCCAGTTCTGCTATTTGGTGAGTGGTCTCCCTTACATTTACATTCTGCTGGAACTTGCCTTACTACATTCACATATCCCGTCAGAATGTTGGTGTTCATCCTTTTATAGAGAACCATGGGAGTTAATTGACAACATGAGTACTTTTATATGTTGCCTTCCCATTCTTATGTAAATTTTTCTAGTGGTAGGGCTGGTGTAAGTAACAGTGGGTATGTGTGTGGTACAGGTTTTACAGCAGGAACAGCTAAAAGGTAGAATATTTAGGTAAAGTTGGCAGTTGAAAATGTCATACACTTAGACACAAATGTTGCAAAGTTTAGGATGCCAATGGAAGACGACAGTGGGTGGTGTGAGGAGGACATCCGGAAGCTGTGGTCTCATTTCAGGAGTTAACTTGAAGAAATCATAGCCCTATTACAGTAATACATATTTAATGGTATTCAAGGCCTGGGTGGTATTGGGTGATGAAGGAGAGTGCTCCTCACTTTTCTGGTGTTGGAACTGTGTTTGTTGCAGGGATGGGGACACTTATATTTAGATAACAATAATATAGTAGTTATGTATGAAGAAAGCCTAAGAGGATATTGGTATAGATGTTGAGGGAGTTGATGCTGCAGGAGATATATTTATTACGGATACCTAGAATGTAGGGAAGAGAGCTTTGATGTGGACTGATGGTAGCTGTTAAGATGAAGATATTATTGCTTTTCAGATAATTTGATAGTCTAAGGTTTGTATATGAGTCTTAGGAGGTCAACATCCAGGAAGATATCATTTGATCTGCAGAAGGACCCGATGAATTTCAACAGGTAAAAGGACTTAAGTTTTTGCAGGAAATGGGAGACTTATTCTTAACGTTCAGCTCATATCACAAAGATTCTGCTACTGAATATACACTCCTGGAAATGGAAAAAAGAACACATTGACACCGGTGTGTCAGACCCACCATACTTGCTCCGGACACTGCGAGAGGGCTGTACAAGTAATGATCACACGCACGGCACAGCGGACACACCAGGAACCGCGGTGTTGGCCGTCGAATGGCGCTAGCTGCGCAGCATTTGTGCACCGCCGCCGTCAGTGTCAGCCAGTTTGCCGTGGCATACGGAGCTCCATCACAGTCTTTAACACTGGTAGCATGCCGCGACAGCGTGGACGTGAACCGTATGTGCAGTTGACGGACTTTGAGCGAGGGCGTATAGTGGGCATGCGGGACGCCGGGTGGACGTACCGCCGAATTGCTCAACACGTGGGGCGTGAGGTCTCCACAGTACATCGATGTTGTCGCCAGTGGTCGGCGGAAGGTGCACGTGCCCGTCGACCTGGGACCGGACCGCAGCGACGCACGGATGCACGCCAAGACCGTAGGATCCTACGCAGTGCCGTAGGGGACCGCACCGCCACTTCCCAGCAAATTAGGGACACTGTTGCTCCTGGGGTATCGGCGAGGACCATTCGCAACCGTCTCCATGAAGCTGGGCTACGGTCCCGCACACCGTTAGGCCGTCTTCCGCTCACGCCCCAACATCGTGCAGCCCGCCTCCAGTGGTGTCGCGACAGGCGTGAATGGAGGGACGAATGGAGACGTGTCGTCTTCAGCGATGAGAGTCGCTTCTGCCTTGGTGCCAATGATGGTCGTATGTGTGTTTGGCGCCGTGCAGGTGAGCGCCACAATCAGGACTGCATACGACCGAGGCACACAGGGCCAACACCCGGCATCATGGTGTGGGGAGCAATCTCCTACACTGGCCGTACACCACTGGTGATCGTCGAGGGGACACTGAATAGTGCACGGTACATCCAAACCGTCATCGAACCCATCGTTCTACCATTCCTAGACCGGCAAGGGAACTTGCTGTTCCAACAGGACAATGCACGTCCGCATGTATCCCGTGCCACCCAACGTGCTCTAGAAGGTGTAAGTCAACTACCCTGGCCAGCAAGATCTCCGGATCTGTCCCCCATTGAGCATGTTTGGGACTGGATGAAGCGTCGTCTCACGCGGTCTGCACGTCCAGCACGAACGCTGGTCCAACTGAGGCGCCAGGTGGAAATGGCATGGCAAGCCGTTCCACAGGACTACATCCAGCATCTCTACGATCGTCTCCATGGGAGAATAGCAGCCTGCATTGCTGCGAAAGGTGGATATACACTGTACTAGTGCCGACATTGTGCATGCTCTGTTGCCTGTGTCTATGTGCCTGTGGTTCTGTCGGTGTGATCATGTGATGTATCTGACCCCAGGAATGTGTCAATCAAGTTTCCCCTTCCTGGGACAATGAATTCACCGTGTTCTTATTTCAATTTCCAGGAGTGTATAATAATTAAGGTGACACATCTTCTGGGTGTTCATGAATGCCCCTCTGCCATATGGATCATGGAAAGGTTGGTGTAGGCTGGGGCATCTTGGCTCCTATAACCACCATCATGATTCTTTTGCAGCTCTTGTGGTCAATGGTGAAGAAGCTATGGGCAAGGATGTTTTGGCTAGTGTAACAATGAACAAGATTTTTGGGAGACTTTTCAGAGGGGTGCAGGGAGTCATAGTTTTTAAGGGCTGAAAGACCAAATGTATGTAAGATGTGGGGTAAGAGAGATCACACCAATGAGACAAAGACGGACAGCTGTGCAAAAAGATTTGAGACATTCCAGAAAGTGGCTGGGGTCTTTTAATTAGGATGGGAAATCTATGTGATAGGTTGGCATTATTGACCTACTGCAGCTGTGATGCACTCGGTTTGTGCTTTGAAGCCTGCTATAGTGGGATAGTGAAGATAGCTGTCTTTGTGTATTTTGGGTAGTAAGTTAAATGTAGAGGTGTGTGAGTCAGGTGGGTTAAGGAGTCCTATGGGAGCATTTGTGAATGACCCAGTAGTTTTAATATTTTATGGAACTCAGTCTGGGTGGTAGACATGGGGTCATGAGGAACAGTAGTGCATGTCTAAATGTCTACAAGCTAACAAAGCACATCTTGCACATATTCCACATTCAGGTATAACAGCATTGGAGACTTGATCCACTGGGAATATGATGAGCATCAGACAATCACACATGACGTGGAATTCAGCTACAGTGAGGTTTGAACAAATTTTCATAAATGAAATGGAAGCAAAGCCAGAAAAGAGTATACCTTTGGGTGTATGTGTGAAATGTTCCAGGTTGGGTTTTACACTCATTCTGTTGTTTGTTAGTTAGGACTGGATGGTGAATTTCTGTACACATTTGAGGATGAATAAGACATGATCTTTAACTTGGACAGTGTGATTAAAACTGAGTTTTGGATGGAACATTAGGTCTTTTGACAGAACATCTGTCTAAGTGGCAAGGAGGAAGCAGGATTTGAGGTTTAGCACTGAATGGGACTTAAAATGATGACACATGATTAGGGCTCTGGTTGATCTTGGCTAGGAGATGTGTTAGAAATGAAAGAGAGTCACATAAGGAGGTCAAGCGGAGTTACTTCCTAACGGAGGGGAAGAGGAGACATTGTGTTCAGCTTAATAGCTATCTTCAAGAAGAGTGATGCTGTGTGTGTTCCCAGACCTAGGGGCTGAAAGGTAGAGGATTTTAAAGAGAAACAGCAGGTTTTGAGTGTGTTGGCTAGCAGAGGTTATGTACAGGTCAAGAACAGTGTGGCACAGGAAGAAATAGATCATTTTGGAATTATAGAATTGACTGGTCAAAAGATGGGTTGCAACCACAGATAAGAAATTTTGCTTTGAGGCATTTCTACATCTACATCTACATGGACACTCTCCAAATCACATTTAAGTGCGTGGCAGAGGGTTCATCGAACCACCTTCACAATTCTCCATTATTCCAATCTTGTATAGCATGCAGAAAGAACGAACACCTATATCCTTCCGTACAAGCTATGATTTCCCTTATTTTATCTTGGTGATCGTTTCTCCCTGTGTAGGGTGGTGTCAACAAAATATTTTCGCATTCGGAGGAAAAAAGTTGGTGATTGGAATTTCGTGAGAAGATTCCGACGCAACGAAAAACGCCTTTGTTTTAATGACGTCCACCCCAAATCCCGTATCATTTCAGTGACACTCTCTCCCCTATTTCTCGAGGATACAAGACGTGCTGCCCTTCTTTGAACTTTTTCGATGTACACCGTCAATCCTATCTGGCATGGATACTTAGTAGATCTGTTACATTTTCTAAGCGTCCTGCCAATAAAATGCAATCTTTGGTTAGCCTTCCGCACAACATTTTCTGTGTGTTGTTTCCATTTAAGTTGTTCGTAATTGTAATTCCTAGGTATTTAGTTAAAATTACGGCCTTTAGATTTGTCTGATTTATCGTTTAACCAAAGTTTAACGAATTCCTTTTAGCGCTCATGTGAATGACCTCACACTTTTCGTTATTTAGGGTCAATTACCAATTTTCGCACCATACAGATATCTTTTATAAATCGTTTTGCAATTTGTTTTCATCTTCTGATGACTTTATTAGTCGATAAACGACAGCGCCATCTAAGACAGCTGCTCAGATTGTCTCTCAAATTGTTTATATAGATAACGAACAGCAAAGGGCCTTTAACACTACCTTGGGAAACGCCAGAAATCACTCCTGTTTTACTCGATGACTTTCCGTCAGTTACTACGAACTGTGACCTCTCTGACTGGAAATCCAGTCGCATAACTGAGACGATATTCCATAAGCACGCAATTTCACTACAAGCCGCTTGTATGGTATTGTGTCAAAAGCCTTCCGGAAATCCAGAAATACGGAATCAATCTGCAGCCCCTTGTCAACAGCACTCAACACTTCATGCGAGTAAAGAGCTAGTTGTGTTTCACAAGAATGATGTTTTCTAAATCCATGTTGATTGTGTGTCAATAGACCGTTTTCTTCGAGGTAATTCATGATGTTCGAACACAATATATGTTCCAAAATCTTGCTGCATATAGACGTTAATAATATGGGCCTGTAATTTTGTAGATTACTCCTACTACCTTTCTTGAATATTGGTGTGACCTCTGCAACTTTCCAGTCTTTGGGTGCGGATCTTTCGTGGAGCTAACTGTTGTATATGATTGTTAAGTATGGGGCTATTACATCAGCATACTTCGAAGGGAACCTAATTGGTATACAGTCTGGACCAGAAGACTTGCATTTATTAAGTGATTCAAGTTGCTTTACTACTCTGAGGATATTTACTTCTTCATTACTCATGTTGGCAGCTGTTCTTGATTCGAATTCTGGAATACTTACTTCGTCTTCTTTTGTCGAGGCATTTCGGATGGCTGTGTTTAGTGAACCTGATCTGGCAGCACTGTCTTCGACAGTATCTCCATTGCTATCGTGCAGAGAAAGCATTGACTGTGCATTGCCGCCAGCATACTTCACATACGCCCAGAACATCTTTGGATTTTCTGCCAGATTTCGAGACAAAGTTTCGTTGTGGAAACTATTATAAGTATCTCGCATTGAAGACCGCGATAAATTTCGAGCTTCTGTAAAAGATCGCCAATCTTGGGGATTTTGCGTCTGTTTAAAGTTGGCATATTTGTTTCGTTGTTTCTGGAAGTGTTCTGACCCGTTTTGTGTACCAAGAAGGATTAGCTCCGTCGTTTGTTAATTTATTTGGTATAAACGTCTCAATTGTTGCCGATACTATTTCTTTGAATTCAAGCCACATCTGGTCTACACTTACATTGCTAACTTGGAAGGAGTGGAGATTGTCTCTCAGGAAGGCATTAAGTGAATTTTTATCTGCTTTTTTGAATAGGTATATTTTTCGTTTACTTTTGAAGGGTTTGGGGGTTACAATATTCAGTCTCGCTACGATAACCCTGTGTTCACTAATACCTGTAGCCGGTTTGATGCTCGTTATTACCTCAAGATTATTTGTTGCTAAGAGGTAAAGTGTGTTTGCACAACCGTTTACTATACGCGTGGGCTTATTGAGTAACTACTCGAAATAATTTTCAGAGAATGCGTTTAGCACAATTTCGGGCCGGCCGGTGTGGCCGAGCGGTTCTAGGCGCTTCAGTCCGGAACCGCGCTGCTGCTATGGTCGCGGGTTCGAATCCTGCCTCGGGCATGGATGTGTGTGATGTCCTTAGGTTAGTTAGGTTTAAGTAGTTCTTAGTCTAGGGGCTGATGACCTCAGATGTTAAGTCCCATAGTGCTTAGAGCCATGTGAACCGCAATTCCGGATGATGTTTTATGCGAACCTCCGGCGTAAAACACGTATTTTCGCCAACGTATCGAGGGTAAATTAACCAACTATAATCGTGTGAGACGGGTACGTGTTTGAAATCAAACTGAAGTTTTCTTTAAGCCTTTCAGCAATTGTATCATCTCAATTAGGAGGTTGGTAAAAGGATCCAATTATTATTTTATTCTGGTTGCCAACAATGACTTCTGCCCTTAATAACTCACAGGAACTATCTACTTCAATTTCACGACAAGATAAACTACTTCTAACAGCAACAAACACAATACCGCCAGCTGTGTTTAGCCTATTCTTTCGGAACACCGTTGGATTCTTCACAAAAATTTCTGCTGAGCTTATCTCTGGCTTTAGCCAGCTTTCAGTACGTATAACGATTCCAGCATCAGTGCTTTCTATTGGCGCTTGGAACTCTGGTACTTTCCCAACACAGCTACGACAATTTACAACTGTTATACCGATGGTTCCTGTATCTACGTTCTTCCTGTATTCGGCCTGCACCCTTTGTGACTGAAGCCCTTTTTGTGTTTTCCTGGGACCCTCTAACCTAAAAAACCGCCCAGTCGACGCCACGCAGCCCGTGCTACCCGTGTAGCCGCCTCCTGGGCATAGTGGACTCGTGACCTATTCAGCGGAACCCAAAACCCAACCACCCTTTGGCGCAAGTCAAGTAATCTGCAGCCTACACGGTCGCAGAACCGTCTGAGCCTCTGATTCAGACCCACCACTCGGCTCTGTACCAGAGGTCCGCAATCGGTCCTGTCGACTATGCTGCAACTGCTCAGCTCTGCTTTCATTTTGCAAGCAAGAGTGGCAGCCTTTACCACTTCTGCTAGCTGCTCGAAACCAGACAGAATCTCTTGTGATCCAAAGTGACACACATCACTGGTACCGACATGAGCCACCACCTGCAGTTGGCTGCACCCTGTGCTCTTCATGGCACCTGGAAGGACCCATTCCACGTCTGGAATGACTCCACCTGGTATGCACACGGAGTGTATATTGTCTTTCTTCTCCTTCTTGGCAGCCACGTCCCTAAGAGACCCCATAACGCGCCTAACGTTGCAGCTCCCAGCTATCACTAATCCCACCCTCTGTGATTGTCCGGACCTTGAAGGCTGAGAGGTTTCCTCTGAAACAAGACAGGCAACGCCATCTGGCTCAGCAACAGTGTCAGCCACAGACAGCACCTGGAACCTGTTTGTCAGACTAACTTAGGAGGCCTTACGTGCGAACCCTAGGAAAGTCTTTTGCCACCTGCTACGCCCTGTGGCCATCTCCCACTCGACTACAGATGAATACTCAACCTCAGTGTGAGCAGTAACTGGGCTGGTCACTGGTGAGGACCGATCGGAGGACTCGGATGTGCTGGACATCCATTGGATTCCCACAGCTGGCCCACAACAGTGGTGCCCATCCACTGCAGCCTCACGCTTTGTACCCTAAGCCATCGCAGCCTGGAGCTGAGAGCGAAGATTCACCAACTCGGCTCGCATCCACACACAACAATCACATTCCATATCCATACCAAAGACCGTGGAAAACTAAACTACGCAGATAAAATGACTATCGGCATGTGCTGCGGAACGCTACTGTAGACACTGACGAAAACGCAGGAACTGTGTCTAATAAATTGGATTAATACGCAGAGATTCAAAAACCTAACTACCAAAGCACTCAGGTGAAACTAAATAATTCGCCCCTGATTAGGAACTTGTAATATGTCACAAAATCAGTTTACTTTACGATGCAAACGAAAACGCGAGAACTGTGGCTACTGGATATTAAATTAACACGCAGAAACTCGAGAAAATAAACTATTAAAGCACACAGATGATATTATAAAATTTGCTCCTGGTTAGGAACTCGTAAAAGTCACAAAGTCGATTACTGAGGTATAAGCTTAGGTCAATTTATTTTGAAACTCTTCCATTGGTCTGTGTTTGCATAAAAACAACAATATGAGACTGTGGGTCTGTTTTTAATTTTGCATCAAGGTGGACCCATAATCCCCTACTGTTATTAGATTAGGTAATGTGTTGGGATTAGCAAAAAAATAAAAGGTGAGATGACTATCACTGAAAAAGATAACATTATAAAAGAGATACAGGTGTGAAACAAGATGATCTGAGAAGTTTCTCCTATCGGGCAGAGAGCTGGCTGGGGTGGATCTGGAGTGTATAATACCTAATAGTAACAGGTGAAGAACCAAGTAGAGGACAGATATCATGACCCTTCCGGCAACATGTTTCAGGAAAAGCATTTATATTTTTACATACCGGTACACTAAATTTTACAGAGTTTGGAGAATAAAGCAGCATTAAAACTATAAGACTCTCAGAAATGGCAAGAAATTCTATAAATTACAAACTACATTTAACACAGGTTACTTCTCAGTTGCTTGAGTTAGGGTGTGGCCATTCTGATGGGCTTGCAGCCTCATCGGTAACATTTTAACCAGGTAAAGACACACATTCCAGGGCTGACCATGCCTGCTGTCATCAAAACATCCCACATGGTTTGTAAATCCATAGGTAGCAATGACGATCCACATACGAGTAATGCTGAGTAACGGAAGACAGAAAGGATAGATCTTCCATTAATGAAAAAAACTAGAAACACTGACTTCCCACTACTGAAAGGAACACCATTCCCATTTACATGTTCACTTTGTCTTAGTCTTCAGACCTATTTCATACTGTGTAAATTATGGTCCTGTCAAAGTTCATTTTTTGGGGTTGGAAGGAAGCGGGTCATCATCAGTCTTCTGACTGGTTTGATGTGGCCCACAATGAATTACATACTCTCCTTTGCTAACCTCTTCAACTCAGGTAGCAATTGTACACAACATCCTCAATTATTTGCTGGATGTGTTACAATCTCTCTCTGCCTATACAGATTTACCCTCTACAGCTCCCTCAAGTAACATGGAAGTTGTATCTACGTTTGCGTATACTGCAAACCACTGTGAAGCGCACGGCAGACGTCCCATTTCACATACGGACTGCAGAAAGAATGATTACTCAAATGCCTCTGTTTGTACTGTAATTTATCTATTCTTGTCTTCAGAATCACTGTGGGAGTGCGATGTAGGGGTTGGTAATATATCCGTAGATTCATCACTTAAAGTTGATTGCATCTATCTTCAAGAATCTGCCAGTTCATTTCTATCAGGATCTTGTATCTTCCTATGTTAGTCCTATCTGGTATGGGTCTCAAACACTTTACCGGTATTCTAGGATGGGTCACACAAGTGTTTTGTGTGCGATCTCCTTTGTAGACTGACTGCATTTCTCTTGTATTCTATGACTGAGTTGCAGTCGGCCACCCATTTTACCTACAACTGTTATGCGATTGTTCCATTTAATATTACTACAAACTGTTGCAACCAGATTGATTAATTTCAACTATGACTCATTAGTATTATAGTCACAGGATACTACGTTTTTTCGTTTTGTGAGTGCACAATTTTACATTTCTGAACATTTAAAGCAAGTTGCCAATCTTTGCACCACTTCAAAATCTTATCAAGATCTGACTGAATATTTAAGCAAATTCTTTCATATAGAATTTCATTACAGAAAGGTGCATTGTCTGTGTAATGTCTGAGGTTACTATTAATATCGTCCACAACATCATTTATATACAGCATGAATGACAAGAGTCCCAACACTCTTTCTTGGGGCACTACTAAAGTTACATCTACGTCTATCAATGACTCTCTATCCAAGACAACTTGCTGTGTCGTGTCTACCAAAATATCCAGTCACTATTATCCCTTGATACCCTTTATGACCATACTTTTGGTAAGATGTGGTACTGAGTAAAATGCTTTTCAGAAATTGAGGAATGCAGTACCATATTGCATCTATTTGATTACCTTGAGCTATGGCATTTAGTATGTTACATGAGAAATGTGCGCGTTGGCTTTCACATGATGGATATTTCCGAAATCGATGCTTGTTGGCTTGGAGGACGTTATTCTGTTCGAGATACGTCATTATACTTGATCTCAGAACATGTTCTAAGATTCTACAACAAATGGATGTCATTAAGCATAATTGATGGTAGTTTTGTGGATCGCTTCCGCTACTTTCTTGTCGATGGGTGTGACCTGCGCTTTCTTCCAACTGCTGCCACTGACAACTCACTTAATAACTCATCTGTTCAGTGGTATGGGAATTATATTGAAGAATACTCCTGGCATTTCCTTTGTAATGGAACATTTGAAAACGAAGTTAAGCATTTCTGCTTTTGGTTTGCTGCTTCAATTTCAGTTCCTGTCTCATCTGTGAGTGACTGGACAGTAACATTGGTGCCACTAAGAGGCTTTACTTACAATGAGAATTTCTTTGGTTTTGTGAAAGATCTTTGGTCAATATTCTGCTAGGGTAATCACTGGCTTCATGCATTGCTCTCTTGATAGCCAAAAGCAATTAATTAAACATTTCTCTATGTATAGCCCTATAGTGATGGCAGTCAACACATCGAGTGTGGGTAGTGAAATATGGTTCAGTGTGTGGTATCTCTTCAATTACTCAGTTCTTTAGTATTGTTCGCTAAGGGTAGAACTCTGTTTGTGTCACATGTTGCAAAATATAACTGAAAGTGCAAAAAATGTGTGATATGCTAACTACTGTACTCTTGAATCATTCAATGCAAAGTCACAGCTCACAAAGTAAACAAAAATCCTGTAGTGGTGACCCCGTGAAGTGAGCACGTTCAGCGGTGTCACACCTATGACTCCAACAACCCTTGCCACAAACAAAAGTTGCAAGCAGGAGCAACCCATGCTAGGCACACCAAACATGCAGAAAACCAAAAGAAATTCGAGAAATGATCAATTTGAGGAGCCTGAACAGTTCAGTGTGAGGAACAGCACGGTGTGAGGGATAACATGTGCAAATTTCGTTGTATAGTAGCTCACTTCAACGAAATTCAAATTGTACAAACTGAAGAAGTGTTGCAAAATCAGTTTTATATAGCATTAAAAGATTGTTGAATCCCACATTTCACCTTAATACCTGAGCGTCATCTTCAAAAGTTACTAAATCATGAACAATTTAGGGAACAAGTCCCCCAAACCGTTTTGAAGGACCTTAAGACTCCGGTAGGAACAGTTTTGCAAGCCTGAGAATTCTATTTGCATGTTGTGGCTTATGCATCTACCACCCAACATTCAAACGTTTTGGTGGCCAACACGCAGATGTCTTTAAGAATTCTTGGGCTTAAAGCTGAAGCAATTACGAGCAGCCTTCAGAAAAATGGTTCCAGCAAGGAGGCACATGAGAACGTGCCAGATGGACCTGGACTGTGCATGACGAAGGGAGCTCATTGGACCCGGATGGCACATAACCACTACAGCACACATGACAACACAAGATCAGCTGGCAGCCACCGACCGCAAGCTGAGTACACACTTAGTGAAACTGAAATATTCACAGGAAACAGCAGCAAACGCACACTACAAGTGATGCAGCAAACCTTTCACTCAAGTACAGGGCGGGAAGTACCAGGAATATGAAAGTAGCTGGTGGTATCACAGTAATTTGGATGGAAGGCATACAAATGTGTTCCACCTTGCCGGCACCCAAACGCCGGAGACAGGCAGTCAGAGGCACTGAGATCGATGCTCTCCCACCTTCCCACCATACCGGATTAAAAGGAGTCGCTCATTCACGCCTACTCCCATGGAGTGCAAGCAGTCACACCACTCAAGAAGATGCCCACAAATCTTTCATCACAACGATCACTCACCTATTCTCAGAAGTCACAGATGCTTCACCGCTCCAAAGCCTCAGCTGGCAGACAATTCACAAACAACCGATTGCACACTTGTGGCAGGGTGGTGCTCATGCAGACTGTTTTTGACTGATAAAATGTCAGGAACCACATTCCTGGTGGAAACGGGATCAAACTCTAGTGTGCTGCCATTTTCGACGTAGAGAATGACATCTTAGTGTTCTCCACCTCACTGGAAGAACACGGAATATATCTGAGACAGCCCTTTCAGTGATAAGGTGGTACAGAATAACCATAAACAGAGACAAATGCTGCCTAGGCAGAAAGGAAGTGGACTTTCAAAGTATCAGCAGCAAGCATCACACCGCTGCCAGAGAGACAGAATCAAGCATTCACGACATGCCAGTTCCGAAAACCTACATGGAACTAAGAAGTTTTCAAGCATGGTCAGCTTCTACCATCAGCACACGCACAAGGCCACGGAACTACAGGCATTATTGATAGACACCTTGTAAGGAAAATATACGTCTGGCAGAAGAAAAGTCAAGTGGACGTTGGAGCAAATAGACGCATTCCATAAACTCAAGGACAATGTAGCTTACAACGTGTTTCTTATGCACCCATGTCAGGGAAAATCATCAGCATTAACGGCAAACACTATCCAGAATGCCATCGGCCCAGTATTGCAATAACAGATCGAAGGAACATGGCAACCATTGGCATTTTTTTTTTTTCAAAAACGCTCACTCAGGCACAGCAAAAAAATGGTTCAAATGGCTTTGAGCACTATGGGACTTAACTTCTGAGGTCATTAGTCCCCTAGAACTTAGAACTATTTAAACCTAACTAACCTAAGGACAGCACACACATCCATGCCCGAGGCAAGATTCGAACCTGCGACCGTAGCGGTAACGCGGTTCCAGACTGTAGCGCCTAGAACCGCTCGGCCACTCCGGCCGACCAGGCATAGCAAAAATGGAATGCGATAGATAGGGAATTGTATATGAAGGGCTTATTTCAATAGTGGTACAAGTCCATTTTTGTACATATTGAGATACAGACTCCTTAAGTTAAGAGCGCTGAAAAATCTGCATTTGAGATACCAGAAATATTCAAGCATATCGCTTCTTGCTAGAGATGAACTTTCTTTCTGTTTGTTTGGATCATTAATTTCAGAAGCATTATAGGCAAAAAAAGTGGAGGTAATGGGCTTGTACCACTATTGAAATAAGCGCTTCATATGATCTACGCGACGATGCAACACAACGTAGTGGCGGGCTTCTTCTCACGTTGCTGCGCTAGTGTGCAAGCAGTCCCATGGAAATAAATTGCAGAGGGGCAACTTGCAGACAATAGCTTGCAACAACTCATCGAACAGCAAAATTCTGCGCTCGCCCTAATGCAAGTTTATGTGTCCGAGCTACAAGTAGCATTATGGTGCAACGTGCAGTGCCCATACGTACCAGGTATTCGAGGCCTTCCATAACACAATGCATCCTGGTAACAAAGCAACAGTCAAGTTGGTCACCAAGGAGGTGAGTTGTCCAGGAATCAAGAAGAACTGCAGTGAATGGGCTCAATCCTGTCAGAGCTGCCAGCAGAATTAGACTGACAGGCACATCTCGGCACCATTAGCTACCATCAGCACACAATTGGCGCATTTTATGCATGTGCATGTGGACCCGGTAGGACTGCTACCGAGCTCTGGCCAGCACAGTTATTTCTAGACCTTCACAGGCAGATTCATGCACTGGCCTGAGGCCATTCCCATTATGGACATGGCAGCAGAAAAAGTGGGCAAAGCCCTGATAACGAACTGGATCACGAGTTTTAGTGTGCCCAAGACTATTACGACTCTCAGTTATTCCACAAGCTCCTATGGTTCAAATGGCTCTGAGCACTATGGGACTTAACATTTGAGGTCATCAGTCCCCTAGAACTTAGAACTACTTAAACCTAACTAACCTAAGGACATCACACACATCCATGCCCGAGGCAGGATTCGAACCTGCGACCGTAGCGGTCGCGCGGTTCCAGACTGAAGCGCCTAGAACCGCTCGGCCACCTCGGCCGGCCAAGCTCCTATGTCAGTGTGGCTTTTATCATATCAGATCTACCAGATACCATCCAGTTAGGAACAGCATGGCAGAAAGGTTCCACAGAACCGTAAAAGCGGCTCTAATGTGCATCGATAGTCAGTGAACGGAATCATTACTGCTACTCTGTTAATGATAAGAACGGCCATTAAAGAGGACCTGCACTGCTTTGCAGCACATCTGGCGTTTGAGGAAGAATTACGACTTTCTGCCGAGCTCTTCTCCACTAAGCTGCAGCAATTTCCACCTACGGAGGCCACGATGGAGTTCAATCTGCGACTACAAAGAAGGATGGTACATGTACATCCCATGGCACCACAGAATCATGGAGACAAAATGGTGTTCATACACTGAGGACTGCAGACAGCAATGCAAGTCTGGCTGAGAGACGATCATATACGGCCTCTCTTATGGTTACTACACACGTTACCTTACAAAATTCTCCCGAGAGACATATGTACATTCAGAATAGAGTGGAATGGCAAAGAAGAGAAGGTGTCAACTGAACACCTCAAACTGGCACACACAGACGATTCGAACACGAACCAGGCACCCACAGTCACAGTTTCAACGCCCGCCAGCATGGAGAGAACACAGCACACTCCCTCTCACACTTCCTCAGTTACCAGTGGTGGTCACACGCGCCTGCAAAACTATAAAACACCAGTTCCGTTGCATTCCTTGTGCTCCTGGTTTCAAAAAGCTGTGGGGCGGGGGAATAGTGAATTCGGCAGTCGACACATCGAATATGAGCAGTGAAAACTGATTCTCTGTGAGATATCTTTACTACTTCAGTTATTTAGGCCTGTTTGCTAAGGGCAGAACTCTGTGTCATGTATTATAAAATGTGTCACATGTTGTAAAATACAAGTGAAAGTGGGATAAATGTGTGGTGTGCAAACTACTCTCAAATCATTCAGTGTAGTGTCATAGATTACCAAGTAAGCAAAAATCCTATACAGTTAATATGCAGTAGTCTCTGTCTCTTTACGAGTGTCTTTTCAGTGACCGTAAACCATGGAGGGTTCCTCCCGTTATGAACTGTTCTGCAAGGTAAATATCTGTCAAGTGGATGGTCAGCAACTGTTCTAAAACGTGAGCCATAGTTCCTCTATATACAACTGTCCAGAGATAAAAGTTTCAGGTAACTCATTGAGATATGGCACTACTGCTTCTTTATCTGGTTTACTGAACATATAAACCTATTTACTTGTTTTAGTAGCCTTTCCTACGTTGGTAATCACTGGTGCTACAACTGACACATGGTCACTGATACCAGTTTCGATGCGCATATCCTCATAAAGATCAGATCTGTTTGCTGCCATTAGATCTAATATATTTTCATCATGAGTGGTGTTCTGAGCCACTTGTGCATGGTTTTCCGAGAAGGCATTTAGCAATTTACAGGATGTCTTGTCACGCTCCCTAGCAACGAGATTATAATTATCTCAGCTGACTGTTGGATGATTAAAGTATCCTCTGATGATTATAGTATGATTGAGGAACTTACCTATTAGTGAACTGAACTTTTCTCCAAAGGTTTCGGTTACACCAGGAGGTGAGTTTGATGGACAGTAAAGGGATCCAGTTATAATTTTATGCCCACCCTGTTAGCGAGTCTTGCCCAAACTATCTCGCATGCAGCTTAAATTTCTATCTCGCTAGACTTGAATTTCTTGTCTAGTGCGAAAAACACACAACCTCCATTTATCATTCGCCCATCCTTTCGATAAACGTTAAAACTCCCCCACCCCCTCGCCCCAAAATCTCACTACTGTCAACTTTGGGTTTTAACCAGCTTTCTGTGCCCAGTATGGAATGTCCCACGCCCGAGATTTAAGTAACAATGATCTAACTAAAGAAGAACAGATAATAATAATGTTATAAACATGAAGTGCCTGTTTATAATAGATGCTGGAATTGGTGGCCATGGGCAGCCAGCCGTCAGTAAATTTGTGTGCTGACGTTACCCGCTATAGCTCTGCAGGCGTGATGCTGTTAATTTCTCTAGTAATGTTCCGTTTAAGATCGTCTATTGTGCGAGTATTATCAGCATACACTTGGCTTTTTAGTGTGCCTCATAAATGCAAACCACTCGATGTTAAGTGCAGGGACCTTGGTGACCAGAGAGGCCTCTACTGACAAGTCTGTCTTCAGGGAACATTTTGCTGGTGTGGGCCATACTTTGGTTGGATGTGTGATCAGTTGTTCCATCTTGTTGGAATGCTGCAGATAGCTTCTCTGCATCTGCTAACTGTTCGTAGAAAGAGTAAGATATATCTATATATCTGCTATTGTTTACGGTGTAATTGAAAAATATACGCCAAATCCGTTAATTTACGATAATTGCAGACAGTATACACTCTTGTTAAAGGAGAAAACTACAGTGACACAGTGGCAACTGTAAATCAGAAACGCCGATTTACCATGAAACAGATGACGTACAACACTCGCCACTGCCAACTTACGAAATTTCTCGAAAACATACGTTTGTAAGCGTCCGAAAGTTTTTCAAAATATACCTTTTTCACGTAAATATATAATGAAACTAGGTAACGATTGATTTGGGACAAGTATACTGCCGCCAATAGTTGCTACAAAGCACAGATTACGAGTTTTCCGCGGCACTCGCAAATTTTCGAAAAAAACGTAGTCTGTAACTACATACACGAGTATTGACAGATTCAATGAGAGAATGGGAAAACGACACAAACAGGAGAACTGCCTAACAGATACCCTGTTATTCTGCCTCTTCTTCTTGTCAGTGTTTTCCAGAGGTTCCTCTCCTGCCAAATTATGTAGAGAAAGTCCTTATTTATTATATTTTCAGTCCACCTACTTTTCAACATCCGTATAAAGCATCACGTCTCAAACACTTTGATTCTCTTCCTTTTCGGCTTCCCCACATTCCATGATTCACTTCCATACAACGTTGTCCTCCAAATGTACATTCTCAAAAATTTCTTCCTCATATTTAGTGCTATGTCTGATACCAGTAGACTTGTTTCGGCCAGGAGTATTCTCTTTCCTATGCGACTCTGCTTTTGTCGTTCTTCTTGCTTCATTTGTCATATGTTATTTTGTTTCCAAGGCAGCAGCTTTTCTTCACCTCGTCTACTTCATGCTCCCGAATTTTGATGTTAAGGCCATCGCTAATCTCATTTCTGCTATTTCTCATTTCTTTCATCTTTCTTTGGTTTTCCTTCAGTCCACAGTATGTGATCTTTAGAATGTTCATTCCATTCAGTAGTTTCAATAATTCTTCATCACTTACACTGAGCACAACAATATCATGCAGCGAATTTTATCACTGATATCCTCTCACGTGGAATTTTAATCCCACTCCTGAACCTTTCTTTTATTTCCGTCATTTCTTCTTCAGTGTATAGATTGCACAGTAGGGGTGAAAGGATACATCCCTGTCTTACACCCATTCTAATCCTAGCACTTCGCTTTTGGTCTTCCATTCTCATCTTTTTCTCTTGGTTCTTGTACATATTGTATATTATCCGTCTTTGCCTATAACTCTTATTTTCCTCAGAATGTCCATCATCTTGTACCATTTTCCTTTGTCGAATGCTTTATCTAGGCCAACAAAACCCATGGACATGTCTTGATTTTCTTATGTCTTGCTTCTCTTATCAAGTACAACATCGGAACTATTTCGCTCGGTCCTTTGCTTTTCCTAAAACCAAACTTTTCCAAGCGTCTTTCATGTCATTTTCGCCAGCAACGTAAACGCATTAGATGTTAAACTTATTATGCGATAGTTCCCGCACTTACCTGCCCTTGCTGTCTTCGGGAATGTGTGGATGATATTTTTCTGAAAGTGTGCTGCAAAAAAATCTGAATAGTCGTTTTGTTGCCACTTCTCCTAATGATATTAGAAGTTGTGAAGAAATGTTACCTATCACTTCTAGCTTATCTGATCTTAAGTGTACAAAGATCTGTTAAACTCTGATTCTAATACTGAATATTTTATACTTCTTCACCCCCATCATCCGACTAACTTTACCGACGGCCGTTTTGACTTTTCTGTACGGTGAAAAAGTTCTTCCGACGACCATTAATTTTTTATTTCTTTACATTTTCCTGCAGCAGTTTCGCCTTGATTCCCGTGCACTTCCTATTTATTTCATTCCTATGTGAATCGAAGATCTTAGCTCCAAAGAGTGATAAGGGTGAAGTTGGTTGTTTTGAGAAACTGCAGAGTCACATATCAATAAAAATTTATTAATGAGATATTTGAAGTAGATGCAATGTGATTTATTTGTTCAGATAAGTCATTGTTTTCAAATATATTTAGATATATTTTTAAAATCGTGAATATTATCCACAACTTTATTCTTAGGGTATTTAACATTATTTATTTGCAAACTGAGTGCACTTAATGTGGCTTAGCGCTGACATCCTACTGTATACTTGCTGAGCGTGTTAATGGTGCACTATTGTGAAATCTCTCCAAAATACAAATTTGAAGGCCCGAATTATTTCACTTTATAATACTAAGATTTGCATAACAAGTTGCTGCAGTAGCAAAACATAACAACCTCAAAAGTTAATCTATGATTCAGCACAATATAAATTTCACTGTCGCCTTACTACAGCACATAAAAACGTTAAGGACGGTCTTTAACGTTTATGCCGTCACATTGCCACGTAAACTGACGTAAACAATGGGATGGATAATATACTTAACATTGTTTACTTGCTTAAATAAACTAAAAAAAAACCGCACCACGAAGGAATTATGCGAATGGGACGGAACCCGGAATCGGTAGATGTGATGTGCATGTACAGACAAACAAATCATTACAATTTCATAAAAATTGAATTATTTTTTAAAGAGAGAGAACTTCACAACCTAAGTTAGTTATTAATGCGTTGGTCCACCTCTCGCTCTTATGAAAGCAGTTATTCGACTTGGCATTGATTGACAGAGTTATTGGATGTCGTCCAGATGGATATCGTGTCAAATTATGTCCAATTGGAGCGTTGGGTCGCCAAAACTCCGAGCTGGACGGAAGGCCAAGCCCATAATATTACAAACGTTCTGAACTGGGGAGAGATCTGGCGTCCTAGCTGGCCTAGGTAGGGTTTGGTGAGCACGAAGAGTGCTAAAATGTAAGCCCACGATGACTTGCCATGGAGAACAACAAAACAGGGCGTACAGTATCGTCGGCGTACCGCTGCACTCTAGGGATCCGCGGATGGCAACCAAAGAGGACCTGCTATGTAAGGAAGTGGCACCCCAGAAATAATGAGGGAAACAATCGATTCATTCGGGTGTTGGAAAATAATCAACCCATTCGGTTGCAGTTATCCCATCAGATGAATTATTCATTAATTCTTTTGAATGAAACCAATCAGTGGGAGCAACCGAATGAAACCAATCATTCAGTTGGTCGGCCTACTAATTCATTCTTCTGAATGAAACTAGTATGTGGGAACAACTGAATGAAAACAATCGTGTCAGTCGGTTGTAGTTTTATTATTCATTCTTTTTTTTTGCATTAAAACAGTCAGCCGCAATTGATTGAAAAGATTCGACACCGCCAAAGCTTTGCATATTGACTGAATTGTTCATTCTTTCTTTTCAAATGAAATCAATCAGTTGTTTTTCTGTCATGTACTCTTCCTTTTAACTGAAACCGCTCTTTAGTGTTTTAGCTGATCGAGCTGTCCATTCAGTCTTTTGATTGAAACTAGCCTGCACTACTTTAATTAGCTAAACTGAAGTAGTGCTACATTGTACTCACAGAGAATGGTCCTAAGTGAAAACGTATCTCAGGGGTATGCCAAAGTTAACATAAGCAGCATACATCTTCATTGAATTATGAACTGAATGGAGTAATTTTTCTTTTCATCATTTAAAGATGATTCATATTAAATTGTTCCAGTTGCCATAAACAATTATCCTGACGTATCACTGTAGTAGGCATACTATCACTTAAATTGTCGACCCCAGACAAAAACTTCGAAAATGCCGGACATATAGTTCAAATTGGATTGTTATCCAGGACATAAACAGTCAGTAGACGATAAGTTGGCCGATGGCCACAATGTTCCTCAGAGAGCGGGAACCTGAGAGGGGGAATGTTTCCTTGCTTGCGTTTCAGTGCTAACAATGCCAACAGGTGCTCGCATCCTAGCGATCAGCACACATAATTACGCATGAGAGTAACAAGGATTCAGTTTTATACAGCTCAATAAGTAGAAGGCAAATGACATTTAAGACGTTCAGTTGTCTGGCGGGCGGGACGTCGTCATGATGTATGCGATCGCCCATTGTCGGAGGCTTTCCGTTGCCTCAATAAACAAGTATGGAAAATACAGGGTGTTCTGAAATTGTCCTTACAAATTTGGTCGCACATATTTCAGAAATGGGGATAAGTTGAAAACCGCGGTTTTCAGAACAATGTTCATACACACCTAAGGTTCTAGTAGCCGCTTAACAGAGTTCAGCGTGTTAAGGTGGCCATACTTTCTAGTGCAAAATTCTGCACACATAAAAAAATTTTGACATTACAAAAAAGTCTGATTGAACGTAATAAATGCAAACTATCACTTTAATTTGCTACAAAAATTACATGAACCTATGTTTTATGAGTACCTTCTAAGATGAAGGCGTGCGAGCAGGCATACAGTATTTACCAGTTCTGCAAATTTTCTTCAGCATGTCTGTATTCTTCAACAGCCTTATGAAAACATTCATCTCAAGTTTCATAATAATTCACTCTAGTCGTTACATTTGTTTCGTAGACGGCGGGGTCAGGGATTTTCTCTGCCTCGTGATGACTGGGTGTTGTGTGATGTCCTCAGGTTAGTTAGGTTTAAGTAGTTCTAAGTTCTAGGGGACTGATGACCATAGATGTTAAGTCCCATAGTGCTCAGAGCCATTTGAACCATTTTTTTTTGTGTTTCGTAGTTTCTGCAACAAACAATGTTTTTTCACTGTGCCATACATTACTTATTCGGGAAAATACCCTTTCAGTAACAGTATACCGATACAGCTGAAATGAACATACAATTCGGGATAAATCGTGTCATAATTTTTAAATCATTGACAAATACATGTCCCTAATTACTTTTGAAAACATTCGGAACAGAACTAGAAAAATCGTGACTGTCACGGAAAAAGGGGTGACGGGGTGACGGATGGTCATTTTAAATGCGTGCCGGTCGGAGTGGCCGGGCGGTTCTATGCGCTACAGTCTGGAACCGCGCGACCGCTACGGTCGCAGGTTCGAATCCTGCCTCCGGCATGGATGTGTGTGATGTCCTTAGGTTAGTTATGTTTAAGTAGTTCTAAGTTCTAGGGGACTTATGACCTCAGCAGTTGAGTCCCATAGTGCTCAGAGCCATTTGAACCATTTTTTTTTTTTTTTAATGCGTGCGTCGTCTGTAGCACACAGGCTATCTAGGTGATATTCCAATTACATGTCCAGCCTATGACATTCTCATTAAAGTATGCTAATGCTGCTCTGATGCGAGCTCACAGTTCGTGCAAGTCCCGCTCGAAGAAAGAAATGTAATGGGGTCCCGCAGGACCGGGGTGTCAGATCTGGTCTGTACAAACCATTCCACACATTGTGAAAACTGCTCAAAGGTGGTCAGTCAATAACTAACATGGGAAAAAAACTGCTTTAGGTGAGTGTGAACATTATGTTGCAAACCAGGCTTTTCTTCCTATTCCCATTTTTAAAATATACGTGATTAAAGTTATAAAGACAATTCTGGAACATACTGTATGCGCATAGGAGAGCGGCTAAGCGTACTTGCAGCTGCGTTTTTAATAGACTAAAACGAAGAAACTAATTATAGTTAGGTCCTGTTTTTAATTAATTTCAACTAAGATTTATTACAATCTTTTTCCAATCTATTGAATTCACATAGGTACGAAAAAAGGTCAGGTTTACCCCGGACAGTTGTATAAAAATCCCTCCCGCACGCCTCTGTAAGCCCTTGAAACTAGGATCAATACGGGGAAATCCGGACGTATTGCAGTTTTGGATGGGGATCCAAAGGTAAGCGCAATGGTTCCCTTAAGGATATATCAAGAAGAAAGGGACCTTTCAACGTCTTACCTACAGTTTTCATTCCGTTTCATAGGCAATGTGTGATGATGTCCATAAATGCAAAATCATTCTAATATTCAGCCTTTTATTTGTGAAGAAGGTAAATATTTTATACAAAAAATTGTTCAAATGGCTCTGAGCACTATGGGACTTAACATCTTAGGTCATCAGTCCCCTAGAACTTAGAACTACTTAAACCTAACTAACCTAAGGACGTCACGCACATCCATGCCCGACGCTGGATTCGACCCTGCGACCGTAGCAGTCGCGCGGTTCCAGACTGAAGCGCCTAAAACCGCTCGGCCACACCGGCCGGCTACTTTATACAGAAAATGACGTCACCAGCGACATACGTATGCCTACGTTTTCAGTTTTACACATAGTCATAGCTATTAAAAATCAACAACCAAAAATTTTCAGGATTATTTGCCTGGCGTTAAGAATCTGTATGGGGCTAGGAGAGATTACTTAATATTCATTGGTCCGTTTTAAAACCATGTTATACCGAAAATGTTTTCCATTTAAGTAGTTGTTTTGTGCTTTTCAGTCTTGCATGTGTGAAATTTTTCAGTTGATTTCAAACATTTTGATGAGATTACAGCTGGACATGTGGTAAACTTCAGGTTTATTTCAGTTTCTCTTCAAATGAGTCAATCAGTATATTTCTTCCTCATAGCCATGTCTCGCGAGAAGACCGCGAATGTAAAAACTAGAGAGAATCGAGCTGACAGGAAGCTTAGTAGCAATCGTTCTTAAGTGAGAAACATTAACGACTGGCTCTGAGCACTATGGGACTTAACTGCTGAGGTCATCAGTCCCCTAGAACTGAGAACTCCTTAAACCTAACTAACCTAAGGACATCACACACATCCGTGCCCAAGGCAGGATTCGAACCTGCGACCGTAGCGGTCGCGCGGTTCCAGACTCTAGCCCCTAGAACCGCTCGGCCACTCCAGCCGGCTTAACGACTGGAACAAGAAAACAGGAAAATAGGTAGCACCACATATTAAGCTTTTAAAACCAACCTAAAATTGATATTTAATACCACAAGCACGAAAATTCGTATTTCAATAAGTAAATACGTACATTTTGAATGTACTTTATTTTCAGAAATGTACCTTTTAATCACATCTCATTGAAATAAGATACTTTATTTGTCTCTAAAAAAGTTGTCAAGCCTAGTCACGTTTCATGGATAACAAAAAAGGCTGAAAAAGTATGTAAATAAAATCATTCAAAGAACGGACTGAACGAGAAAACAATCGACTGAGCAATCGATTGTCGCTGTCATTACCCAGAATTCCTGACCATCACTCCTGCTTGTCGGGCCACATGGTGAGAGACAGTCAGGTTTAGTAACCCACCGCTGTCCAGGACATCTTCAGACACGTCTTCTTGATTGCTCTTTGGGGCTCATTTTGGAGCAGACTCATCACCGAAGACAATTCTACTCCAGTTACTGAAATTCTATGTTGAAAACGTGTCTGGAGAGGCCCTAAACAGTGGTGGGATACCAGAGTGTCTATCGCCTGCCACATGTCCCGACAGCCAGCAGTGATGCTCTGGGGTGCCGTTTCTTTCCATAGCAGGACCCCTTTCGTTGTCATACATGTTATCCTTATAAGACAGCGGTACTTTGACGATATGCTATGCCCAGTTTTGTTGCCTTTCGTGGCAAACCATTCTGGCTTCACATTTTAGCAAGATAATGCCCGTCTACACTCAGTGTGGGTTTCTACTGCTTGTCTTCGTGCTTGCCAAACCCTACCTTGGTCAACAAGGATGTAGGATCTTTCCCCAGCTGAGAACGTTTGGAGCATTATGGGTAGTACACTCCAATCAGCTCGGGATTTTGCCGATCTAAAGCGCCAATTGGACAGAATTTTGCACGATATCCTTCAGGAGGACATACAACAACTCGGTCAATCCATGCCAAGTAGAATAACTGGTTGCATAAGGGCCAGAAGAGAACCAACGCGTTATTGTCTTGCTTAGTTTGTGAATCTATTTCTATTGAATAAATCATTCAGTTTTTCTGAAGTTGTTATCATTTGTTTGGTTCAAATGGCTCTGAGCACTATGGGACTTAACATTTGAGGTCATCAGTTCCCTAGAACTTAGAACCACTTAAACCTAACTAACCTAAGGACACCACTCACATCCATGCCCGAGGCAGGATTCGAACCTGCGACCGTAGCGGTCGTGCGGTTCCAGACTGTAGCGCCTAGAGCCGTTCGGCCACCCCGGCCGGCTATCATTTGTTTGCCTTTGCATGTAAATCACCTCTGTCGATTCCGATTTTCGTCTTATTCTTTTTTTTTTATTTTTTTCTTAGAGAGTAATTATTCACATTTTCGTGATTAGCAACAGCTTTTGAGGCCATTTGCGTTCAGGAACACATTTAAAATCTTGATCCGAGTCGTAGTTATGCACATAATCCTCGGATTTGTACGAATCGTCCCTGAAATGCATTATCCTGGCACAAACACAACACACGTTACTACTGCTGGCAGCTATGTTTTGGCACTCATCATTGTTTCAGACATACATCCACAGCTGCCACTAGCGACAGACTGCTACCATTTCTCGCTTTATCGCGGAAATATCAGTTAATATGAAAAAAAGCACAACATGTACCAAGCTTTACATGCAATAACTGTTTCTCATATACTGTTCCTTACCGTTGTTTACAGCCGAGATCTCAACTGAAGGGCTTATTTCAATAGTGATACAAGTCCATTTTTGTTCATTGTGAGATACAGAGTCCTAAAGTTCAATGAGCGCTGAAAAATATGCAGTTGAGGTACCAGAAATATTCAAGCATATGGCTTCTTGATAGAGAAGAACCTTTCATTCTGTTTGTTTGGATCATTAATTTTATAATCATTATAGGCAGAAAAGTGGAGGTAATGGACTTGTACCACTATTGAAATGAGCCCTTCAATTATGCTGCTGTATTCCTGCCTTCTTCTGGATATTTTTCTACTGCCTTCTTTCACCACTCAATTGAAGTATGCATGTTTTCCGTTCCGCAACATTTTTTTGTAGGTACGTTCCTTGTACATACATACGTCTGTCCAAATTCGGTGATTGCCCTTTACAGAGATGTCCATTCCTTATCTGCTGAACTGCCTGTTGTGGTATTCACTATCACGTTATCTAAAGCCTGAGAGAACTTGAAAAGCTACTCATTACTCAGCACTTCAGTATCCCACTTCTTTCTACATGGGTTCTTCTGGACAAGTCTCTTAAACTTGAGTCTACTATTACAGTTCTTAAATTAATTGCATGACACATGTTGTTGAGGAATTTTCGGGTGAATATTTTTCAGATATTATATTTCTCTGGATTACAATTTCTTGAATTTTATGCTAAACTGATGTATGGAGTACTGATGTTAACCAATTTATTATAATTATTATTATTACTATTATTATTAAAATCATAGGTGTCTGTGGCACATTAGAGGTGAGAGTGACCGCTCGATCCAGAATCGAATCCTGACTCTGCCCCTGGATAACAAACAATTTTAGATCATTGAACAAAGAAAGCAAGACTACAAAAAAGTGGATGACAATTGCTGAATAAAGTAAAAGTATCGCTGAATAAAGACAAACAGCAACTAAATAAGGAAAAGCAATCGCAAAATAAGGTTGGTTGGTTGGTTGTTTGGGAGAAGAGACCAAACAGCGAGGTTATCGGTCTCATAGGATTAGGGAAGGATGGGGAAGGAAGTCGGCCGTGCCCTTTCAAAGGAACCATCCCGGCATTTGCCTGGAGCGATTTAGGGAAATCACAGAAAACCTAAATCGGGATGGCCGGATCCGGGATTGAACCGTCGTCCTTCCGAATGCGAGTCCAGTGTGCTAACCACTGCGCCACCTCGCTCGGTGCAAAATAAGGATGCCGGCCGTTTTGGCCGAGTGGTTCTAGGCGCTTCAGTCCGGACAGTACGGAACCGCGCTGCTGCTACGGTCGCAGGTTCGAATCCTGTCTCGGGCATGGATGTGTGTGATGTCCTTAGGTTAATTAAGTTTAAGTAGTTCTAAGTCTAGGGGATTGATGACCTCAGATGTTAAGTCTCATAGTGCTTAGAGCCATTTGAATCCTTTTTGAAAATAAGGAAAACGATTGTCAAACAACGGCAAATGATCTCCAAACAAATAAAATAGATCACCATGAAAAGAAAGAATTTGTTAAACACAGAAAATATAAAAGATCGTTCTACATCAGAAGATCGGTAGGTAAACGATTGTTCAAATTTGGATAAGAGGTTAAGAAAATGGATGCTTTCAATAAAAAATAATGTTATTTGGAAGTGACCCCAGTCACTAGACTCAACTATATTACTACCTACCGGTACAGTATGTGAAAGTGAGGCAACACGCAATTCGAAACAGATGACAGGCAAAAACAGCACTGACAAAACTGGAGGAACGAAAGCCTGAATTTAATTTTCTCATTAATATTAAAGTTGTTGTTAATCTGCCTATTTTCTCACCTACCTTTGCCCTAGAGATCTCTCAGCGCTTGCACACGTGTAGATCAAATTTTGTAAGAGATCCTGCAAGTGTCCTTCGAAATGTTGTAATTATAAGGCAAGATATACATTTACATGATTACTCTGCAATTCAAAATCAAGTGCCTGACAGAGGATTCATTGAACCACCTTCAAGTTATTTCTCTACAGTTCCACTCACGAACAGTGCTCGAGAAATACGAACAATTAAATCTTCCTGTGCGAGCTCTGATTTCTCTTATTTTATTATGATAATCGTTTCTCCCTATGTAGGTGAGTGCGAACAAAATATTTTCACGCATTGAAGAGAAAGCTGGTGCTTGAAATTTCGTGAGAAGGTCCTGCCGCAGCGATAAACGCCTTTATTTTGACGACTGCTAACCCCAATTCGTGTCTCATATCCGTGGCACTCTCTCCCCTATTCCACGATAGTACAAACCGAGCTGCCCTTCTTTGAAATTTTCTATCTCCTCCGTCAATGCTATCTGATGCTTGTCCCTCGCCGCACAGCAGTACTCCAGATGAAAGGGGACAAGCGTATTATAAGCAGTTTCTTTAATGGAACTGTTACATTTTCAAAGTATTCGGCCAATAAATCACAGTCTTTGGTTCGCTTTCTCCACAAAATTATCTATGTGATCGTTCCAGTTATCGTAACTATTATCCTTAAATACTGAGTTAAGTTTACAGCCATTACATTTGTGTGATTTATTGTGTATGTGGATGTCTTTCATAATTTAGCGTTAACTGTCAGTTTTTGCACCATACAGATATCTAGTCCAAATCATATTGCAGTTCGTTTTGATCACCTGATGATTTTACAAGGTGGTAAATTACAGCATCATCTGCAAACAATCTGAGAGGACTGCTCAGATTGCCACCTAAATCATTTATGTGGATCAGGAACAGCAGAGGGCCTATAACACGCCCTTTGGGAACGCTAGATATTACTTCTGTTTTACTCAATGACTTTTTCACCACTATTCCCTTGAACTCAAATGTCAGACACGATGGCTGTTGTTCTTTCTACTTGGCTACTGACAGTGCATATCCAGAAATTAGATTTTTATTTCAGTAGAAATGATTTTATTTCAGTAGAAATGAGACGTGTCACAAATCTGTAAACACTTTGCAGATGTGTCCATCGTAAACCATTTGTTTAATGGTTTTTCTTAAAGCATTTCAGGTAATTATCGGAATGAACCTCCCAACAGAGTGAAACTGCCTCCAGAACAGGATTCTAGTCTAGACTGTTACTTTTTGTTGGGCGAACAGCAGAAATCTGGTTTCAAGCTACACTCCAGTAAATGGTTTCATTCTGCCGGTATCAGAAATACTAACTTCAGAACCGCTTCACTATAGAGTGAAATTTTCGTTCTGAAAAAGAGTTGGATGTTCCCTCTACATAGTTGCAGTTGATTCTCTAGCCATTCCAATTGAAACTAGGTTGTTCCTCTACCCCTAATAACCTTCCTGTTGAGGGAAGGTAAACGCTTACAACAAAAGTCGTTAGTTACTCGATAGACTTAGCATTAAACATTAGCTCCTAGCGTTGAAAATAAGTGTCCTACTAATCAGCAACAGGGATTACATCTATATTCATTCAACCATGAGTTTGTGTACCTTGATGTATGCAGAGCTTCCAGTGGAAGTCTTCTGAATAGGCCGAGGTCCACGCCGGGGAGGATCCCGGAAAACATTCAACTCTTCAACATGGAAGGTCCTCCATACTGGAGATGGCTGACGCAAGACGAGTCGCAATGCCAGTAAGTTATTCCACTCCAGTAAGCTCTGAAAAATCCATTGTACACAGACTTTGACATTATCCATGAGACGAAAGTAATGACCTACAATGTAGAAGCTACAGGCCATCGGACTGTGTACACAAAATTATAATTTGTAAGTCTGACTTTATAATATTTGGGATTTCCCCACTTGATTTAGGAATTATCAAAGAAAAAACCTAATTATAGTCCTCAACAACTCTTTCAGTCCAAACTTCAAGATTTTCCCTTGAGCTATGACACTATGATAAGTCGATAAATAAAAATGTAAAGCTAATTATGTGGGGATTTCAGTATTAATGTTTTGACTCATTCTAGAAGGTAAAGAATGTTAATGATTCTAAGGGAGTCTTGCAAATGTACCAATGTTGCAAGCAAAATATTTAAAGGTGTGGCTTCAGTGGCAATGCCAACATTTAATTCCTGTCTCAAAGGGTTGAGATAGGTACGAAGTTTACAATACACACAAGCTGAACGAAACATATAATAAATTTCTAGTCATCTTTTTCTTTGATATCTTTTTGTCATTAAAAATCGCAAATACAAAAGCAGCAGGCTACCTGATAATTAATCAGTGTCCGTAATTAATGGCATCAAAATATCATGTAGAACGAAATGGAAGACATATCATAGTATAAAGGGGGTGACTGCCCAGTTACAGGCTTTTACAACAGACAACATTAAAAAGTGCTGACGAATATCATCAGATGGGCTAAAACAATATAGTACAGCAAGAGAATATGTAGCTCTCAGAGCAAAGTTAAAAGCCTTTTACACTGACGGAAATGGAAAGTATTACAACATGAAGTATCAGCTTGATATTTATCACACTTCGTGGAGATACTTTGTGGCTGTGGTCGTCTAGCGGGTAGCACGCTGGACTCTGTCCCTGACCGTCCTACGTTCAGGCTCGGATGAGGGTGGGGATTTTTTTTTTTTTGATACCTCCCTGAGCCCGAACGGCCACGGGTCCTCTCTGTCTGCTATCAGACTAAATACTGGCCATCTTTCCCAGGGATAAAAGGCGGCTAGGGTGATGAGCTAGCCACCCTCCGCCTTGTACTTCCGCGGCGAATGAAGGCTGCGCTCTTCCCGCAATCCGGCCAAACCCATATCATGGATTGTACGCTGCAGACTACCTTACCTTTACCTGTGGAGATGTTCACCACATGACGTGTATTAAATGACTGAACTTTAATTGCTTTCGGAACTGATATTCATTATAAACATCAATATGGAATTTCACACCCATGCGCAAGAATACACGATTGTATTCATTGCAGTGTGGAAGAAACGCGCCTCCGAATGTTATTTTGAGGAATTACTTGCCACTGCGAAACAGATTCACATATTGTGACTATGCACTGACGTCGGCTGTATGCGACACATGAACATTTGTGCCGGACCGGGACTCGAAACCGAATCTCCCGCTTATCGCCAGTGGAAGTAAGTAGGAATAGAAAAAAAAAGGAGGAAGGTTTATCTGTTTAGCAAGAGTAATAGGAGGCAGATTTCAGACTACCTAACAGATCAAAACGAAAATTTCTGTTCCGACACTGACAATGTTGAGTGTTTATGGAAAAAGTTCAAGGCAATCGTAAAACGCGTTTTAGACAGGTACGTGCTGAGTAAAACTGTGAGGGACGGGAAAAACCCACCGAGGTTCAACAACAAAGTTAGGAAACTACTGCGAAAGCAAAGAGAGCTTCACTGCAAATTTAAACGCAGCCAAAACCTCTCAAACAAAAGCTAAACGATGTCAAAGTTAGCGTAAGGAGGGCTATGCGTGAAGCGTTCAGTGAATTCAAAAGTAAAATCCTATGTACCGACTTGACAGAAAATCGTAGGAAGTTCTGGTCTTACGTTAAATCAGTAAGTGGATCGAACCAGCATATCCAGACACTCTGAGATGAAAATGGCATTGAAACAGAGGATGACACGCGTAAAGCTGAAATACTAAACACCTTTTTCCAAAGCTGTTTCACAGAGGAAGACCGCACTGCAGTTCCTTCTCTAAATCCTCGCACGAACGAAAAAATGGCTGACGTTGAAATAAGTGTCCAAGGAATAGAAAAGCAACTGAAATCACTCAACAGAGGAAAGTCCACTGGACCTGACGGGATACCAATTCGATTCTACACAGAGTACGCGAAAGAACTTGCCCCCCTTCTAACAGCCGTGTACCGCAAGTCTCTAGAGGAACGGAAGGTTCCAAATGATTGAAAAAGAGCACAGGTAGTTCCAGTTTTCAAGAAGGGTCGTCGAGCAGATGCGCAAAACCATAGGCCTATATCTCTGACATCAATCTGTTGTAGAATTTTAGAACATGTTTTTTGCTCGCGTATCATGTCATTTCTGGAAACGCAGAATCTACTATGTAGGAATCAACATGGATTCCGGAAACAGCGATCGTGTGAGACCCAACTCGCTTTATTTGTTCATGAGACCCAGAAAATATTAGATACAGGCTCCCAGGTAGATGCAATTTTCCTTGACTTCCGGAAGGCGTTCGATACAGTTCCGCACTGTCGCCTGATAAACAAAGTAAGAGCATACGGAATATCAGACCAGCTGTGTGGCTGGATTGAAGAGTTCTTAGCAAACAGAACACAGTATGTTGTTCTCAATGGAGAGACGTCTACATACGGTAAAGTAACATCTGGCGTGCCACAGGGGAGTGTTACGGGACCATTGCTTTACACAATGTATATAAATGACCTAGTAGATAATGTCGGAAGTTCCATGCGGCTTTTCGCAGACGATGTTGTAGTATACAGAAAAGTTGCAGCATTAGAAAATTGCAGCGAAATGCAGGAAGATCTGCAGCGGTTAGGCACTTGGTGCAGGGAGTGGCAACTGACCCTTAACATAGACAAATGTAATGTATTGCGAATACATAGAAAGAAGGATCCTTTACTATATGATTATATGATAGCGGAACAAACACTGGTAGCTGTTACTTCTGTAAAACATCTGGGAGAATGCGTACGGAACGATTTGAAGTGGAATGATCATATAAAATTAATTGTTGGTAAGGCGGGTGCCAGGTTGAGATTCATTGGGAGAGTCCTTAGAAAATGTAGTCCATCAACAAAGGAGGTGGCTTACAAAACACTCGTTCGACCTATACTTGAGTATTGCTCATCAGTGTGGGATCCGTACCAGGTCAGGTTGACAGAGGAGATAGAGAAGATCCAAAGAAGAGCGGCGCGTTTCGTCACAGGGTTATTTGGTAAGCGTAATAGCGTTACGGAGATGTTTAGCAAACTAAAGTGGCAGACTCTGCAAGAGAAGCGCTCTGCATCGCGGTGTAGCTTGCTGTCCAGGTTTCGAGAGGGTGCCTTTCTGGATGAGGTATCGAATATATTGCTTCCCCCTACTTATACCTCCCTAGGAGATCACGAATGTAAAATTAGAGAGATTCGAGTGGCACGGAGGCTTTCCGGCAGTCGTTCTTCCCGCGAGCCATACGCGACTGGAACAGGAAAGGGAGGTAATGACAGTGGCACGTAAAGTGCCCTCCGCCACACACCGTTGGGTGGCTTGCGGAGTGTAAATGTAGAATGTAGATGTAGATGAACCACTTCGGCTATCCGATGACGCCTCCACACCCATCCAAACTTCTATATGTCACGTTGTCACAAGTCTTGTGTTCGCAGAATTCATGAGTCCCGCAAACGATGACAAATATACTGTAAAACAGGTAAAATGTTGCACCATGAAAGAATTATACGAATGGGACGGAAATCGGCAGATATGATGAAAATGTACAGACAAAAAATTAAAAAATGATGAAACTTCATGGCAGACTAAAACTGTTTTAATCTTCCAGGAAGTTTCACATCAGCGCACACTCCGCTGCAGAGTGAAAATCTCATTTTGGAAACATCCCCCAGGCTGTGGCTAAGCCATGTCTCCGCAATATCCTTTCTTCGAGGAGTGCTAGTTCTGCATGGTTCGCTGAAGAGCCTCTGTGAAGTTTGGAAGGTAGGGGACGAGGTACTGGCAGAATTGAAGCTGTGAGGGCGGGTCGTGAGTCGTGCTTGGGTAGCTCAGATGGTAGAGCACTTGCCCGCGAAAGGCAAAGGTCCCGAGTTCGAGTCTCGGTCCCGCACACAGTTTTAATCTGCCAGGAAGTTTCATATCAGCGCACACTCCGCTGCAGAGTGAAAATCTCATTCTGAAAATAAAGATGATTACAATTTCAGCAAAAATGGATGATTTATTCAAGAGAAAGTGCTCCAGAAACTAAGCAGGTCAGCAACGCGTTGGTCCATCTCCGACCCTAACGCAATCAGTTATTCGGCTTGTCATTGATTGACAAAATTGTTGGATGTCCTCCCGAAGGATATCGTGCCAAATTCTGTCCAATTGGCTCGTTAGATCGTCAAAATTCTGAGATACTCAGAAGGCCCCACTCATAGTCCAGACGTTCTCTACGCGAGAGAGATCCGGCGATCTTGCTGGTCAAGGTAGCGTTTGGCAAGTACGAAGACAAGTAGTAGAAACTCTCTACATATGTGGGTGGTAATTATTTTGCTGAAATGTAAGACCAGCATGGTCTCCCATGAAGGGCAACAAAACGGGGCATAGAATATCGTCGACGTGCCGCTGTGCTGTGAGGGTGCCGCGGATGACAACCAAAGGGGTCCTGCTATGAAAAGAAACGCCACCCCAGACCATCACGCATAGTTGTCGGGCCGTATGTTGGGCGACAGTCGCGTTGTTACCCCATCGCTGTCCAGGGCGTCCCCAGACACACCTTCGGCCTGGAATTTCATTGACTGGAATAGAATTGTCTTCAGTGATGCGTCCCGCTTCGAACTGAGCCTCGATGACCAGTGAAGATGACGTGTTGGAGACGACCTGGACAGCGGTAGGATACCAACATGTCGCTCGCCTTACGGCTCAACAACCCCTTTGGTTGTCATCTACGGCACCCTTACAGCACAGCGGTAAGTCCACGATGTTTTATCCCCCGTTTTGTTGCCCTTCATTGCAAGCCATCCTGGACTTACGTCTCAGTAAGGTAATGCCCGTTCGCACACGGCGAGAGTTTCTACTGCTTGTCTTCATGCTTGCCAGACCTTACCTTGGCCATCAAGGTCTCCGGATCTCTCCCTAATTGAGAGTGTTTGGAGCATTATTGGCGGGCCGTCCAAACATATCGGGAATTTGGCGATCTAATGGGTCAATTGGACAAAATTTGGTACGATATCCTTCAGGAGGACATTCAACAACTCTGTCAATCAATGTCAAGCCGAAAAACTGCTTGCACAGGGGCCAAGGTGGACCAACGTGTTATTGACCTACTCAGTTTTTGAAGTTCTTTCTCTTGAATAAATCATCCAACTTTTTCTAAAATTATAATCATTTGTTTGTCTGTACATGTACATCACGTCTACCGATTTCCGTCCAGTTCCGATAATTCCTTCGCGGTGTGGTTTGTTTTTTCAATTCATTTTTTATTTCCTTATTTCCTTTAGACATGCATGCACGCACGTCTGTAGGGAATCTGTCACTCTTTGGCAGATACACTATGCAGTCCCAGCTGACTGAAACCTCATTTCTACTGTGTGATTTCATTCGTTTTCTTTTCTATCCGTAACCAATAATAATTATATGTCTTAATGTGTTGTTTAATAAGTTTAATAAGTCACAGCCGCAAAATACTAACGCGAATTCTTTACAGACGAATGGAAAAACTGGTAGAAGCCGACCTCGGGGAACATCAGTTTGGATTCCGTAGAAATATTAGAACATGTGAGGCAAAACTGACCCTACAACTCACCTTAAGAAGATAGAATAAGGAAAGGCAAACCTACGTTTCTAGCATTTGTAGACTTAGAGAAAGCTTTTGACAATGTGGACTAGAATACTCTCTTTCAAATTCTGAAGGTGGCGGGGGTAAAATACAGGGAGCGAAAGGCTATTTACAATTTGTACAGAAACCAGAAGGCAATTATAAGAGTCGAGGTGTAACGCCGGAAATGCATATCCTCCTATTTCCATCTATTGCACTGCAAATTTTTTTCCTTATTTTGTCACCTGAAGATATGACATTTCTGTCTCTTTATATATTGTAATTGTTTTACTGTTTGTATATATATATTTATGCATTTATGTTGGTTTGTTTTGTGAATATTATTTGTATTTATACGCTGGGTCTGGCCTAGGAAAACTATGCTATCGAACGAATACATCGATAGGTCGTGTGGAGAACCAAAGTGTTTAGGATCTTTGGTAGTGTTAACTCTGTCGCGTGGAGCGCGGGCAGAGGGAGAGTCTGGCTGGAGTAGTGCGGTTGAACAGGTGTGTTGTGTGACGCTCCCGCGAGTTGCCGCGCTTTCGGGGTTTGGCAGCATGTAATTGCGCTCGACTTGCGATGATAGTTTCTGACATGGTGTCGCGGACGGGAAGCATTAGCTGGCGCACATCAAGAGCCCGTTTCGTCTGGTGACCGTGTCGAGAAGAAGGCGCACCAACATCCAGCTTCTGCAACAGCGACGGCCGACAATGAGTGACTGTCGCCACCTCCTCGATCGACGGCTTCAAACCTTCAATCAGCCAACAAGGAAGACTGGAAGAACGTAAAGTTTTAGAACTGTATGGCAGACCTCAGCTTTTCAAACTTTTAGAATTGTTGCATCACAAAATTACAGCAACTTAGCATGAACGTTTGTTGCTCATTGTCCCAATTGCATTACCAAGCAGGGTCCCTTCCTTTTCCGGAATGAACCCGAGTGTCGTTGAAATTCAAACGCCAGCATCATTCGATTTCACTGCTTTAATTTCAAAGTTCAGTTAAGGTATTCATAGCTGGCTACAATATTTAGATTACACAAGCACAAATTAAGAGTGCGAGTTTTGTTACTGTATTTTAGCTTACCTGTGACTGCAGCTCAGCTTGGTACGTACTAAATTTTACTATTGTTAATTATTCAGAATCATTTAATTCAAGTTCAAAGTTAAATCTCTTATTTCTAAATTGCATAGATTCAAGTAGCTTTTGAAATGATTGTTGAGGTAGTCCAAGACTAACCGTATTTTACTGAATTTCGATGTGCTTCAGAAAGAAAGCTCACTATTAACTTCAGTCACTAAATTAACTTTCGATTTTCCGGTTTTATTAATTATTTTGCTAAATGAAGTCAGAGTGTAGCGGAATTTATTACTTCTGAAAAACTTTCAGTTTTCACACTACACGTCTCAACCTTCAGTTGCCACGCTTCTAGTGCTAATTATATGTGTAATAACCTTTCTTTTTCAGTTACTATAGTAATTGTCCTTAGGACTGGCGACCGTAATTTCCCCCAAATCTCAAATATCTAATTACCGCTAGTTAATTGTTAACGTAACGGCCGCACATTTACTTACTTTATTAACTTTACCCCTTTTCAAAATTAATTTCCAACAATTTCAATTGCATTTTTCCTTTCATTTAGATGTAACCCTTTCCTCCCTCTTTACCGACAAATTAACTTCGGTGACGATTGCTTTTCCCAAATTTCCATTAGGTACACGCTGTTTAATTTTTCACTGTCATTAAGGTCGATAAGTGAGGGGGAGGTTACAGAGAGACATGAAAGGGAAGCAGTGGTTGGGAAGGGAGTGAGACAGGGTTGTAGCCTATCCCCAATGTTATTCAATCTAGATATTGAGCAAGCAGTAAAGGAAACAAAAGAAAAATTTGGAGTAGGTATTAAAATCCATGGAGAAGAAATAAAAACTTTGAGGTTCGCCGATGACATTGTAATTCTGTCAGAGGCAGCAAAGGGCTTGGAAGAGCAGTTGAACGGAATGGACAGTGTCTTGAAATGAGGGTATAAGATGAACATCAACAAAAGCAAAACGAGGATAATGGAATGTAGTCGAATTAAGTCGGGCGTTGCTGAGGGAATTAGATTAGGAAATGAGACACTTAAAGTAGTAAAGGAGTTTTGTTATTAGGGGAGCAAAATAACTGATTATGGTCGAAGTAGAGAGGATATAAAATGTAGACTGGCAATGGCAAGGAAAGCTTTTCAGAAGAAGAGAAATTTGTTAACATCGAGTATAGATTTAAGTGTCAGGAAGTAGTTTCTGAACGTATTTGTATGGAGTGTAGCCATGCATGGAAGTGAAACGTGGACGACAAATAGTTTGGACAAGAAGAGAATAGAAGCTTTCGAAATGTGGTGCTATAGAAGAATGCTGAAGATTAGATGGGTAGATCACATAACTAATGAGGAGGTATTGATAGAATTGGGGAGAAGACAAATTTGTGGCGCAACTTGACTAGAAGAAGGGATCGGTTGGTAGGACATGTTCTGAGGCATCAAGGGATCACCAATTCAGTATTGGAGGGCAGCGTGGAGGGTAAAAACCGTAGAGGGAGACCAAGAGATGAATACACTAAGCAGATTCAGAAGGATGTAGGTTGCAGTAGGTACTGGGAGATTAAGGAGCTTGCACAGGATAGAGTAGCATGGAGAGCTTCATCAAACCAGTTTCAGGACTGAAGACCACAACAACAACAATGTGTTGTATGAGCTATTACTGTGTACGAAGTTTAATGGTCTAAGAATTACTCACCGATTTTGACGTACCTGATTTGTGACATAGCAACATCGAGAGGAGAGTCTGCATTAGAGCATTTAAAATTTTCGTTGAACTTTTGTAGCTTCTCGACCAGATCAGAAAATATAGTAGTAAATTTGAGTGTAAAATCGCATATAATTAGTTGGAAAGTGTTGTATTGTATTGTATGTTAACCGGGGACCTAGAAACGTCGGAGAGGCTCCGTCCCCGCCGCAGCCGCAGTGGTCCGCAACCCCACGACAACGACCGCAGTCCACTTCACCCCTCCGCCGTCCCAGACCGAACCCGGGGTTACTGCGCGGTTCGGTCCTCGGTGGACTCCCCAGGGAACGTCTCACACCAGACGAGTGTAACCCCAATGTTTGCGTGGTAGAGTAATGGTGGTGTACGCGTACGTGGAGAACTTGTTTGGCAGCAATCGCCGACATAGTGTAACTGAGGCGGAATAAGGGGAACCAGCCCGCATTCGCCGAGGGCGATGGTGAACTGCCTAAAAACCATCCACAGACTGGCCGGTTCACCGGATCTCGACACAAATCCGCCGGGCGGTTTCGTGCCGGGGACCAAGCGCTCCTTGCTGCCCGGAAAGCCGTGCGTTAGACCGCACGGCCAACCGGGCGGGCAGTTGGAAAGTAAATAAATACTTCACATGAAAAATTGTAAAAGCTTAAGTTTTCTGAAATCTATGGAAACGAAGTCTACATGAAGCTGAGTTTTGATTTAGGTAATTATGTTGTCTGTCGTTAAGAGAGTTTGGTAAGATTGTGGCATATAGAGGCAAGCGAAAGATTTTTGTTATTATTCGAAGGAGACGTGAGGAGGTGGTGTGATGCACATGCCAGAAATCTGTGTAATGGGGTCAGTAGGCTGATGAAAGAAAATGAAGGAATGAAGAAATAACGTCACTACGCTGACGAGAGAAAGTGGAGAGGTATATCGTAGGAGATTTATACTTATTTCCCTCATGTCTCGAGAAAGTGCTTTAACAATGCATATACTTGTTCTAAGGAAAAAGGTGAGTTAAGATGTAGGAACTGACAACCACGGACAATAATATGCGCAGATAAGTTGGTTTAAGGAATAAAGATTATTGAGAAATCCGGTTATAACAAACACAGATTTGGTAAAATTAATGGAAATGCAAAATAGCTACTGGCAAAGAAATGACTTTCGTTTTAATCTACCGGGTGATCAAAAAGTCAGTATACATTTGAAAACTTAGTAAACAACGGAATAATGTAGATACGGAGGTAAAAATTGACACACATGCTTGGAATGACATGGGGTTTTATTAGAACAAAAAAAAAAAAAAAACAAAGTATTGCTAGACGCGTGAAAGATCTCTTGCGCGCGTCGTTTAGTGATGATCGTGTGCTCAGCCGCCACTTTCGCCATGCTTGGCCTCCCAGGTCCCCAGACCCCAGTCCGTGCGATTATTGGCTTTGGGGCTACCTGAAGTCGCAAGTGTATCGTGATCGACCGACATCTCTAGGGATGCTGAAAGACAACATCCGACGCCAATGCCTCACCATAACTCCGGACATGCTTTACAGTGCTGTTCACAACATTATTCCTCGACTACAGCTGATGTTGAGGAATGACGGTGGACATATTCAGCATTTCCTGTAAAGAACATCATTTTTGCTTTGTCTTACTTTGTTATGCTAATTATTGCTATTCTGATCAGATGAAGCGCCATCTGTCGGACATTTTTTGAACTTTTGTATTTTTTTGGTTCTAATAAAACCCCATGTCATTCCAAGCATGTGTGTCAATTTGTACCTCTCTATCTACATTATTCCGTGATTTATTCAGTTTTCAAATTTATTCTGACTTTTTGATCATCCGGTACATCGTATTCTAATTAAGCCATGCAAAGATACATGGTCCAATCACATTAAAGTCAGAAACCTGAATAACCACCGTTTGCAGCGCGGACCGTAGTGAGAAGTTCGCGAACAGAGTCAATGATGTTCTGGAGCCACGCCGACTCCATTGCCGAGGCCGGCCGCGCCAGGTTTCTCGGTTGACGATCCACAGTATGTACAGCCCCGCAGATTCTCGATTGGATTTATTTTAATCCGGGGAGGGAGGGGGGGGGTTGGTGGCTAGGGGAGTGGATTAAACTCTTGTGCCCTCAGAACACCCATGCTGGTAGCTGCCATCGTGCCGAGGAAAATCAAGCTGCATGTAGGGGTTGACATGGTGCCCAAGGATAGATGTATACTCTCGTCGATCCATTTTGGCCTGCAGAACGACGAGATCACCTACAGAATGCCACGGAAACATTCCCCAGACCATAACGCTTACAGGGTGTTTACTTTCAGATGTTTTACATCGCACATGCCAACACCCATCTGTCCAATGGACGTGATTCATCTGCAAAGGCCACCTGTCGCCACTCAGTCGACGTTCAGTTGTGGTACTGGCGTGCGAATTCCAGTCTTCGTTGCCGATGAACAGCAGTCAGCGTAGGTGCATGATCCAGGCGCCCACCGTGGAAGTCCATATACAGCAATGTTTTCTGAACGGTCGTTGAGGATACGCTGTTCGTAGCCCCTTGATTCATCGGGGCGTTTAGTTGCTCAACAGTTGCACGTTTATTCGCCCGTACACATCTCCGCAGCCGTCGTCTATTCCTGTCACCTATGGCCCATGGTGCACCACAGTTGTCTCTGCACCGGTTTTGGTGTAGGTCAATTGGTCATACATGCTATGCTTTAACTGCTGCGGCACGCGAACGGTTTACAAACTTAGACTTTTCAGAGATGTTTCCAAACTTCACCTGAAAGCCAATGATCGTACCCATCTGAACGTCAGATAAATAGCTTCATTTCTGCATTACGACAACGATGACACTGTTATCCACGCCCCCTGACATGCTTTATATAGCCCCACTGCTAGTGCTGCCACATGCCATTTGTGAATGGTTATTGTACATAGGTGATTGTCACATTAATGTGAGTGGACCGCGTCCAAGCTCACAGGAAATAGTCTACTTTCCGATATGATGTAATAATACAACACAAACTAGCTAATACATGACGAAGTAAAATACGGTCAAGGACATATCAAAAGACAAGCAAAAAATATGTAAAGAGGAGAATTCGCGACTCAAATCCTGTAACAAAATAAAAATATAGATAGCAAATAATAGCGTTGTGCGTTTTGAGAATGATGCACTGTCAGTTATAGTCTTGAGGGGAAAAAAGGAAAGGTAATTTTACTGGTAAAAAGAAGCATATTTTCTGTTAACATCTATTTTTATTATGTAAATACGAGAACAAGCAGGTTTTAAATTTATTTTGTCGTCCGTTACGATAGTAAGAGAAGAGAAGCTGAGGCTATGTTATCTGTATTTCAGGAACATGCAGGCTTCGTGTATCTGCAGCCTGTGAGCTGTATAGAGAAATGCAGCTATGAGAACACCAGCCAAAGTGCCTCCTCCCCTTTTCCTACTGATGGGACAATCTGTTTTTAACAATCGATTGGTCAGTCGATCGTTTTTTCGTCCAGTCGGTTTTTTCAGTCGAATGAAACAACTGAAACAAACGAATAAAACTAGTCTCAGCGGCCGTGTCAGCTACATGAATGTTTTCAATCACTCACCGTGTTTGAGTGGTTTCATTCACTGCGAGACAACCGACTGAAACAAGTCTCCGTCGGCTGCGGCCGTTATATAAATGTTTTCACTCACTCATCGGTTTTGAGTGATTTTATTCACATACTTTTTCAGCCTTTCTGGTTATACGTGATTACTGAAATAGAAATTTTCGTACGTGTGGCATTAAATATCAATTTTTCGTTGGTTTTAAAAGCTTAATATGTGGTGTTACAATCACTTTTTAACACATTTTAATTAGGTCGGTTTATTCCCTGCTTTTTTTCGGTGCAAATTTTGTAATTGATTTTAAACTAACTTCCCGATAAGCTATGGACCAGAAATGTGTGTGTGAAATCTTATGGGACTTAACTGCTAAGGTCAGCAGTCCCTAAGCTTACACACTACTTAACCTAAATTATCCTAAGGACAAACACACACAACCATGCCCGAAGGAGGACTCGAACCTCCGCCGGGAACATCCGCACAGTCCATGACTGCAGCGCCTAAGACCGCTCGGCTAATCCCGCGCGGCATGGACCAGAAACTTTCAACTTAGCTCAGAAGTGGATGACAAGGCAATATTAACTCGCTTTCTTTTCTGGTGTGTGACGAAGAGCAGGTACTTGGTGTACCACTGCTATTTCCTTGTTTTCTTGTTCCAGTCGCTAATGTTTCGCACTTAAAGAACGATTGCTGCTAAGTTTCCCCGTCATCTCGATTCTCTATAGTTCTTACATTCGCGGTTCTCTCGCGATATATTCCTACGACGAAGAAATATATTGACTGACTTATTTGAAGAGAAACTGAAATAAACCTGAGATTTACCTCATGTACTGCTGTAATCTCATCAAAATGTTTGAAATCAGCTGAAAAATTTCACACACAGAACACTAAAAAGCAGAAAATAACTATTTAAATAGAAAACCTTTTTAATATAACTTGGTTTTAAAACGGTCTAATAAATATTAAATAATCTCTATTAGCCTCATACAGATTCCTAACGCCATACAGATAGTCTGAAAATTTATGCTTTTGAATTTTTAATAGCTATCAGAATATGTGCAAAACTGAAAATGTGGGGTATACTTATGTAGCTCAGGATGTAGTTATCTGTACAGAATATTTACCTTCCACACAAATAAAAAGCTGAATATTCAAATGAGTTTGCATTAGTGGACATCATCACACATAACCTATAGAACAAAATGCAAACTTTCGCTAAAACGAGGCATGGTTCCTTTCTTCTTAATATATCCATAAGGGAACCATTGTGCCCACCTTTGCACCCCCATCCTGGGCTGCAATACGTCCGTATATCCCCGGATTGGTCCTAGTTTTGATGGCATACAGAGCCATGCCGGAGGGATTTTTGTACCACTGTCCGTGGTAAACCTGGATCTTTTTTCGTTCCTGTGGAAATTCGATTGATTGGAAATACCTCTAGCAGATTGGAATATCTCTACCAAAAGACAGATGTACAACGCACAAGGGACTTTATTTTCAACGTAGAATACGTTTCCAAACCCGCGTAACCGCGAATCTGTATGTTAAGTGATTTGACTTTCCGTCGACAATGGGATGATTAGAGACGGAGTTACAAGACTGAGGTGTTGACAGACACATGGTCGGCGAGAGAAAATAGAAATGCAATATATATAAAATTTTAGCGTGTAATGAAAACATCCCCAGCTATAGTTCATCGCCATCTAATGAAAGTTCCCAGAGAGAGTGTAATGTCACAAAAACAGGTGTCGGTCGCAGGTTCGAATCCTGCCTCGGGCATGGATGTGTGTGATGTCCTTAGGTTAGTTAGGTTTAAGTAGTTATAAGTTCTAGGGGACTGATGACCTTAGAAGTTAAGTCCCATAGTACTCAGAGCCATTTGAACCATTTTGAACCAACTGACCTCTCGATTATGTCCCATAAATTTCCATGGTATTCATACCGGGGCGACCTGGGTAGCCAAATCATTCGCTCTAGTTGTCCAAAATGTTCTTCAAACCAATCATGAACAATTATGGCCCGGTGACATGGCACATTGTCATCCATAAAAATTTCATCGTAGTTTTGGGAACATAAAGTCCATAAATGGCCGTAAATGGTCTCCAAGCAGCCGAACATAACCATCTGCAGTCAATGATTGGTCCAGTGGGACCATAATATCCAGTCCATTCCATATACACTCCTGGAAATGGAAAAAAGAACACATTGACACCGGTGTGTCAGACCCACCATACTTGCTCCGGACACTGCAAGAGGGCTGTACAAGCAATGATCACACGCACGGCACAGCGGACACACCAGGAACTGCGGTGTTGGCCGTCGAATGGCGCTAGCTGCGCAGCATTTGTGCACCGCCGCCGTCAGTGTCAGCCAGTTTGCCGTGGCATACGGAGCTCCACCGCAGTCTTTAACACTGGTAGCATGCCGCGACAGCGTGGACGTGAACCGTATGTGCAGTTGACGGACTTTGAGCGAGGGCGTATAGTGGGCATGCGGGAGGCCGGGTGGACGTACCGCTGAATTGCTCAACACGTGGGGCGTGAGGTCTCCACAGTACATCGATGTTGTCGCCAGTGGTCGGCGGAAGGTGCACGATCCTACGCAGTGCCGTAGGGGACCGCACCGCCACTTCCCAGCAAATTAGGGACACTGTTGCTCCTGGGGTATCGGCGAGGACCATTCGCAACCGTCTCCATGAAGCTGGGCTACGGTCCCGCACACCGTTAGGCCGTCTTCCGCTCACGCCCCAACATCGTGCAGCCCGCCTCCAGTGGTGTCGCGACAGGCGTGAATGGAGGGACGAATGGAGACGTGTCGTCTTCAGCGATGAGAGTCGCTTCTGCCTTGGTGCCAATGATGGTCGTATGCGTGTTTGGCGCCGTGCAGGTGAGCGCCACAATCAGGACTGCATACGACCGAGGCACACAGGGCCAACACCCGGCATCATGGTGTGGGGAGCGATCTCCTACACTGGCCGTACACCACTGGTGATCGTCGAGGGGACACTGAATAGTGCACGGTACATCCAAACCGTCATCGAACCCATCGTTCTACCATTCCTAGACCGGCAAGGGAACTTGCTGTTCCAACAGGACAATGCACGTCCGCATGTATCCCGTGCCACCCAACGTGCTCTAGAAGGTATAAGTCAACTACCCTGGCCAGCAAGATCTCCGGATCTGTCCCCCATTGAGCATGTTTGGGACTGGATGAAGCGTCGTCTCATGCGGTCTGCACGTCCAGCACGAACGCTGGTCCAACTGAGGCGCCAGGTGGAAATGGCATGGCAAGCCGTTCCACAGGACTACATCCAGCATCTCTACGATCGTCTCCATGGGAGAATAGCAGCCTGCATTGCTGCGAAAGGTGGATATACACTGTACTAGTGCCGACATTGTGCATGCTCTGTTGCCTGTGTCTATGTGCCTGTGGTTCTGTCAGTGTGATCATGTGATGTATCTGACCCCAGGAATGTGTCAATAAAATTTCCCCTTCCTGGGACAATGAATTCACGGTGTTCTTATTTCAATTTCCAGGAGTGTAAATACAGCCCACACCGTCATAGTGCCACCACCAGCTTCCACAGTGCCATGTTCACAACTTGGATCCGTGGCTTCGTGGGATCTGTGCCACACACTAACTCTACCATCCACTGATAGCAACTGAAGTCAAGGCTCATTTGACCAGACCACGGTTTTCCAGTCGTCTAGCTGCCAATCGATGTGGTCACGAGCCCAGGAGAGGAGTTGCAGGCAATGTCGTGCTGTTAGCAAAGGCACTCGCGTCGGCCATCTGCTGCCATAGCCCATTAACGCCAAAATTCGCCGCACTGTTCCGACGGATACGTTCTCCCTGCGCCCACATTTATTTCTGCGGTTATTTCACGCAGTGTTGTTGTCTGTTAGCACTTAAAACTCTACGCAAACGCCGCTGCTTTCGCTCGTTACGTGAAGGCCGTCGGCCACTGCGTTGTCCGTGGTGAGAGGGAATGTCTGAAATTTGGTACTCTCGACACGCTCATGATACTATGGACCTCGAAATATTGAATTCTCTAACGATTTCCGAAACAGAATGTCCCATCCGTCTAGCTCCAAATACCACTGCGCATTCGTTCAACCGCAATTGCGTCGAAAAACCTTTTCTCATGAATCACCCTAGTACAGACGACATCTCTGTTGATGCACTGCTCTTTTATATCTTGAGTACAGGATACTGCCGCCGTCAGTATATGTGCATATCACTATGCCATGATTTTTGTCGCCTCAGTATAGAGATCAGAGGGATTTCCGATTGTGGCAGCCTCTATGAAAGCGATGGAATGTCTGACCGTTGCTGCGAGGTAGCATTTAATCAACCGAGAGATCCTCGGCTTTGCCCATCAAACGTGTTTGCTGCGACACCTGGTGATTTCTGTAACTCTAGAGCAATATCAAAGATAAAACTCAGTTGGTTACAAGAACGGATACTGTAAATTAGTTAGTGTTTAGAGTTTTAGGACGCTAAACAGAGAGGTCTTCACCGTTCTTGTGTGAAATAAATATATACGAGGTTGGTTAAAATCAATTAAAGCAAAAATAAATTCTGAAAGCGTGTTGTATCAAGAAACACAGCACTATAACAATTTAAAACGCAACATTGACATGTGAAGGGTCATAAAAGAAGACCATTAAATACAAATAAAACTTTTTGTGGAATAATTTATACTGCTGCAGTCACTTTTTACTAATACTTTATTAGCACAATGCCTTTCGGCAGCATGCATTGTGCTAATAAGATATTAGTATTACTGCGGCAGTATAAATTATTACACATAATCTTATAATACAGCCGCAGACCTTAAACAACATCCATATAACATGGATCAATTTAAATTAAACAAATAAAAGCTCAGCAGAGTAACTATTGGTAAAAAAATGGTTCAAATGGCTCTGAGCACTATGGGACTTAACATCTGAGGTCATCAGTCCCCTAGACTTAGAACTACTTAAACCTAAGTAACCTAAGGACATCACACACATCCATGGCCGAGGCAGGATGCGAACCTGCGATCGTAGCAGTAGCGCGGTTTCGGACTGAAGCGCCTAGAACCGCTCGGCAACAGCGGCCGGCAACTATTGGTAAAACAATCTATAAAATACCAGGACTGATGCACTTAAAAAGGTGCCAGATTATTGTGGCTGGCTGATTGCTTAGAGTGGATGACGCATCTACTCAGCAGCACATTAAAATCTCACACCCAGTATTTTGGGAAGGAGCTCTGACAACAGATAAAACCTTAAAACTCGTATCACACTTTTCTCATTGTCATTTAAAAGAGGGTAGGTCCCGTAGGAGACCCAGATCTGGCCTCAGGTCATCAAATAAAATACAATTAATCGAAATATGCTGATTAGGCACCCGTGTTCTGCATCTTTGATACACTGGTGTGGCCTCACGCTGTAGAGAAAGCCATGTGTCATGAGACAATGTCTCACTCTCAGCCTCGTCATGGTCAGAAGGTGGTATGCCGTTGTCGCACTACAGGTTTCACTGCCCACAGCTTATTGCTCCTCACTTCCAGCCACTAAGCCTCTCACCAGCGCGTGGCCTTCCTGGTCATGTATACTGTGAATGGCCCGCAGGGGGACTGAACAGCGAACTGGAGGTTGGAGGGAGCACGCTTCTTTTGCAGTTGCATCAGCAAGTTTATTTCTCAGGATCCCTATTTACCCTGTAAGCAATCAGAAAATTATTTCCTTTCCCTGCATGTGCAATAGAAGGAGAGCTTCTTTAATGGACTATCCTATCATGTAGGTACACTTAATAACAGGACGGTATTATGGGAATAAGAGCAGACGCGGAATGTCTTGGTATGATGTTTATCTGCTCCACTGCCCTCAAGACAGCAAAAAATTTTGCATACTAAACTAAAAACAGCTCTAGGAAGACACATATGAGGAACACAACTGATCGGCCGATAGAGTTCCTTTCTTATAGCCATCACTGTAAACACTAACAAAATTCTGGTTGTAATTTAAAATATCGAAAAATTTAGTTTTAAAAATGAAGTCTGGGAAACAGTTCTTCCTGCAGCCCTGTAATTGAAAAATTAACGTGGGCCTCTAGCAGCCAGGGGACCCTTATTCCGCCCCTGGCTTTGGGCCTTAATTCCCTCCACTTTCAACATCTCAAGATTCTCCCTCACACGGGTCCCAGAGGCCTCGTTTCCTGCAGAGGATCGTAAATCAGCCTCTCCAGCGGTGGTCGAGCAACGGAGAAGAATGCTGGCGGTTTTGGGACAGACAGAGTCCTGTATGCTTGGCGTATTATTAGGAGAACACGTCGAAAGGACAGTGGGTGCTCACAAGCTTCTGCAAACATGCTAGAAACTGGGATTGTGCGATGAACCACGTTGACATTCTAATACCTTAATGGAGTATTACATCTAGCATTTTAAGACACAAAAGCCTTATTATTCTACAGATCTGGCAACCGAATTTGAGATGGGACCACACAAAGACTTTATAAATATGTAGCAGACGTACTCTGTCTTCTCCTCAAGATCTATGACTGACGCATTTTAATATACTTAAAGTCTTGATGCACCTTAATTTCAAGACTTTTAGGTGCGATATCCAAGTCTATCCTTCATCAAAAGTGAGGCCCAAATATTTAAACTTTTCCTTAAAAGTGAGAATTGTATAACGCAATTTTAAAAAAGGCAAATTAAAAAGAGAGCGGAAAGGATCAAAACAAACAAACGGTTTTTTGCGAAGACCACTTAAAACTCGTTGCTTTCGCTTATTTCTCTAACCGCCTGATCGGCAAATGCAACTGATAGATGGCTGTTGCAAGGTTGGAGGACGCACAGAAGATGGAGAAGTTGCCAAAGAATAATCAGCATTGTACAGGGATCCTTCTCGTGGACGTTTCCTGCGATGGCAAACACCATTAGACTTAAAACAGTCCGCCGACGTTCGTTATTCTCCAGTTTAACACGTTCAGATAGGACAGCACCTAACATGCATCTGAAAACACCTTTCTGATAGGAAAGTGAGGAGGCGTCCACGGGTACTTCATTTGTGGGGCTGCAACAAAACGTTATGAATTCATTTAGTATCGTAGGTACATCAAAAGTATCCGGACGACCTCAAAACATGCGTTTTTCATATTAGGTGCATTGTGCCTACTGCCAGGTACTCTGCATCAGCGATCTCAGTAGTCATCAGACCTCGTTAGAGAGCAGAATGAGGCGCTTCGCGGAACTCACGGACTTAGAACACGGTCAGGTGATTGCGTGTCACAGCGCGGGATTAGGCGAGCGGTCTAGGGTGCTGCAGTCATGGACTCTGCGGCTGATCCCGGCGGAGGTTCGAGTCCTCCCTCTGGCATGGGTGTGTGTGTTTGTCCTTAGCATAATTTAGGTTAAGTAGTGTGTAAGCTTAGGGACTGAATACAACCGAGCTTTCTTCCTATAGGAACTGCATTCTGCATTGCAAGCAGTCCTTATACTGTGCCCAGACAAGACCACGTAACATACAGCATGTTAAAGCTATTGAACTAGCAGTCGAAGAACCTCCTTCAGCTTTTTAACGAAATTTGGCTGCCAAGAGTTTTTCCCAGCTCATGGAAAGCAGCCATTTTCATCCCAATTTTAAAACTAATGAAGGTTCGCACTAACCCTATAAGCTGTCGTAGCGCCAGCCTCATTAGCTCCATAGGAAAGACACTGGAACGTATGGTCAACCAGCACCTAGTATGGGTTATCGAAACGAGGTCAGTACTGATTCACTAACAGTGTGGTTCGGGAGGTATTACTCCGCAATTGATAGCCTGACTCAGCTGTAAGTGTCAATTCCACAAGCTCTCCTACATAAGCAATACCTAGTAGGTGTAGACTTGGATTTAGAAAATACACTACGTGATCAAATGTATCCGGACACCTGGCTGAAAATGACTTACAAGTTCATGGCACCCTCCATCGGTAATGCTGGAATTCAATATGGTGTTGGCCCACCTTTAGCCTTGATGACAGCTTCCGCTCTCGCAGCTCCCCCCGTCGAAGGTTCAAGTTCTCCCTCGAGCATGAGGGTATGTGTCGTCCTTAGCGTAAGTTAGTTAAGTTAGATTAAATAGTGTGTAGGCTAAGGGACCGATGACCTCAGCAGTTTGGTCCCATAAGTCCTTACGACAAATTTCCAGTTTTCCACTCTCGTTGGCATACGTTCAATCTGGAAGGTTTCCTGGGGAATGGCAGCCCATTCTTCACGAAGCGCTGCACTGAGGAGAGGTATCGATGTAGGTCGGTAAGGCCTGGCACGAAGTCGGTGTTCCAAAACATCCCAAAGGTGTTCTGTGGGATTCAGGTCAGGACTCTGTCCAGGCCAGTCCATTACAGGGATGTTATTGTCGTGCAATCATTCCACCACAGGCCGTGCATTATGAACAGGTGCTCGATCGTGTTGAAAGATGCAATCGCCTTCCCTGAATTGCTCTTCAACACTAGGAAGCAAGAAGGTGCTTAAAACATCAATGAAAACCTGTGCTGTGATAGTGCCATGCAAAACAACAAGGGATGCAAGTCTCCTCCATGAAAAATACGACCACACCATAACACCGCCACCTCCGAATTTTACTGTTGGCACTACACACACTAGCAGATGACGTCCACCGGTCATTCGCCATACCTACACCCTGCGATCGGATCGCCACATTGTGTACCGTAATTCGTCACTGCGCACAACGTTTTTCCACTGTTGAATCGTCCAATGTTTACGCTCCTTACACCAAGCGAGGCGTCGTTTGGCATTTACCGGCGTGATGTGTGGCTTATGAGCAGCCGCTCGATCATGAAATCCAAGTTTTCTCACCTCCCACCTAACTGTCGTAGTACTTGCAGTGGATCCTGATGCAGTCTGGCGTTCCTGTGTGATGGTCTGTATGGATGTCTGCCTATTACACATGACGACCCTCTTCAACTGTCGGCGGTCTCTGTCAGTCAACAGACGAGGTCGGCCTGTACACTTTTGTGGTGTACGTGTCCTTTCACGTTTTCACTTCACTATCACATCGGAAACAGTGAACCTAGGGATGTTTAGGAGTGTGGAAATCTCGCGTACATACGTATGACACAAGTGACACCCAATCAAAAGGTTCAAAGGTGTGTGAAATCGTATGGGACTTAACTGCTAAGGTCATCAGTCCCTAAGCTTACACACTACTTAACCTAAATTATGCTAAGGACAAACACACACACCCATGCCAGAGGGAGGACTCGAACCTCCGCCGGGATCAGCCGCAGAGTCCATGACTGCAGCACCCTAGACCGCTCGCCTAATCCCGCGCTGTGACACGCAATCACCTGACCGTGTTCTAAGTCCGTGAGTTCCGCGAAGCGCCTCATTCTGCTCTCTAACGAGGTCTGATGACTACTGAGATCGCTGATGCAGAGTACCTGGCAGTAGGCACAATGCACCTAATATGAAAAACGCATGTTTTGAGGTTGTCCGGATACTTTTGATGTACCTACGATACTAAATGAATTCATAACGTTTTGTTGCAGCCCCACAAATGAAGTACCCGTGGACGCCTCCTCACTTTCCTATCAGAAAGGTGTTTTTAGATGCATGGTAGGTGCTGTCCTATCTGAACGTGTTAAACTGGAGAATAACGAACGTCGGCGGACTGTTTTAAGTCTAATGGTGTTTGCCATCGCAGGAAACGTCCACGAGAAGGATCCCTGTACAATGCTGATTATTCTTTGGCAACTTCTCCATCTTCTGTGCGTCCTCCAACCTTGCAACAGCCATCTATCAGTTGCATTTGCCGATCAGGCGGTTAGAGAAATAAGCGAAAGCAACGAGTTTTAAGTGGTCTTCGCAAAAAACCGTTTGTTTGTTTTGATCCTTTCCGCTCTCTTTTTAATTTGCCTTTTTTAAAATTGCGTTATACAATTCTCACTTTTAAGGAAAAGTTTAAATATTTGGGCCTCACTTTTGATGAAGGATAGACTTGGATATCGCACCTAAAAGTCTTGAAATTAAGGTGCATCAAGACTTTAAGTATATTAAAATGCGTCAGTCATAGATCTTGAGGAGAAGACAGAGTACGTCTGCTACATATTTATAAAGTCTTTGTGTGGTCCCATCTCAAATTCGGTTGCCAGATCTGTAGAATAATAAGGCTTTTGTGTCTTAAAATGCTAGATGTAATACTCCATTAAGGTATTAGAATGTCAACGTGGTTCATCGCACAATCCCAGTTTCTAGCATGTTTGCAGAAGCTTGTGAGCACCCACTGTCCTTTCGACGTGTTCTCCTAATAATACGCCAAGCATACAGGACTCTGTCTGTCCCAAAACCGCCAGCATTCTTCTCCGTTGCTCGACCATCGCTGGAGAGGCTGATTTACGATCCTCTGCAGGAAACGAGGCCTCTGGGACCCGTGCGAGGGAGAATCTTGAGATGTTGAAAGTGGAGGGAATTAAGGCCCAAAGGCAGGGGCGGAATAAGGGTCTCCTGGCTGCTAGAGGCCCACGTTAATTTTTCAATTACAGGGCTGCAGGAAGAACTGTTTCCCAGACTTCATTTTTAAAACTAAATTTTTCGATATTTTAAATTACAACCAGAATTTTGGATGGAATGGAAATCCCAACCACTCCTCTCCTGTGTCGCGAGATTGCGACGGCATGCTGGATCCTGGCTGGAATCAGCTGTGATGTTCTTATAAAATTCAGCAGTTGTCCGAGCAATGTTTCCCGGTGTTTTTAGGAGGCATCCTTACTCTATCTAGTACAGCTGCTATTGCTGGTGCTGTAAATCCTCCTAATGGCTTTTCATACTTTACTTGCGGGTGTAGGTCTATTGATGGAGCCCAGGAACTCTTGCCACGACCTCTACTTAGGCACTGTAATTATTCTTCTCATCTTTTACCTTAGCACCTGAAAAATTGCAAGCTTTTTATTCGTAAGGCATCCATCCAGCCCTGGTTGTGGAACCACAATTATCATTTAACTAACTGATGAGTTGCCTCCTATGAGTTCCTGACGACTTTGGGATGAACGCAGAAGCAGCATGGTGGATCACGGGTGTAAAATGATCCACCTAGTCCTAAACGCACTAGTACTGTTGATAAAACAGCTATCTGGCTGTAAAGCGTCCATTTAGCCTTTCTCAACATCCATGTTGGTGGCCTACTATTGCGATCTGCTCCGTCTAGCAGATGGGTCCACATGGGGAAGAGGTCACTTCAAAGAAGATCATAATCTACCTCCTATGGAATAGTGTCGGCAAGGATAAGGGAGCAGAATAAGTGGTCTATGGCTGCAGACGACCCTATAGAATTGCTGAAAGGTGTAGCACAGCCAGTGTTCGTCAGTATGAAGTTCTCAGTTTGTGCGAGATCCTCTATTCAAATGGTTCAAATGGCTCTGAGCACTATGGGACTTAACATCTATGGTCATCAGTCCCCTAGAACTTAGAACTACTTAAACCTAACTAACCTAAGGACAGCACTCAACACCCAGTCATCACGAGGCAGAGAAAATCCCTGACTCCGCCGGGAATCGAACCCGGAAACCCGGGTGTGGGAAGCGAGAACGCTACCGCACGACCACGAGCTGCGGACAGATCCTCTATGATTCGACTCCTAGGTCAAGAGATGAACCAAAGAATCCTGTGATATTACTGGCACACATTGCTATGTGATATCAATTCTATCGGTAGCCAGTGTATTTTTCCCTAAGTCGGTGGCCTATTGGACTGTGCGCTGGGAGAGAAAGCTTCACATCCTGCTGGCGTATACAGGACAGGCTGGTGTGTCCTGCTGTAGCGACAGAGGGCCCACTGGTACATGTCATTGCATCAACCATTCGCTCCTTGTGGGTGAGCTAACCTTGGCGTCAATCTGAACACCCCACACCACCACTATTGTGTCTTGGGGAGCAGCACCAAGGTGGGTGGCAATGTTGCGTCAACCTCGCCGCCCCCTCGAGGTAAAGTGTATATGATAATATGGTTTCTCTGTGCTCGCTTCTTATGGCTCGATGCCCCTGTGACAGCAGGAGTGTGGGAATGGCGTCTCTGTTTTTATCTCAATAAATTTAATTCACACAATGAGACTGTGTCAGGCAGCCTATTGTAGGACACAGATGGAACGACCAATCGAATTAACGCGGTGTCAATCCAGTACCAACTTTGTGAAAGTAAAATGTGCATGATGGTACGCAGAGAGGGGAATCTCCATGTGCCATTTTTGAGAGATTGCAAGTTGGGCAGGAATTGTTTCTAAAGTCGGAGACGGAGTTTCAAGGGATGCTGTCTGTCATCGAGATAAATGGGAGCTGATAGCCATCTGTGGGTGTTTGCAGCACTCTGCTAACTTGAAGCAGAGATAAGTTTTGACGATTTGTAGTAGCGTGATCCTTAATTTGACTAGTTCGCTTCTCATACGTTTTGCATGGGAACCTAAATTGCTAGCTTAACTCCAATTTTAATTTGGTGTTCTTTAATCTTGTATCAGTGAGCTGTACAGATATGGATATCCTGGCGCTACAGCCTCCATGCAGTCTTCCATCCAAACGATTCCTCCTATACTGTTATTCTCACTTTTTTGTTAATCTAATTCGGGGTCAATTGATTTTATTTTACAGCTAACTTTTGTTTAACATTTGCTTAATTTAAGTGTAAACGGGATACTGCTAAAGCAGAATACTTGTGATTGACTTCTGTTTCGTTTAAAAATAAAACTGAGATGTTCTTAAAAGGAGATAACTTTCGACTCATCTTCTTCAGCTTTAGAGTAAATAAAAAATCTGTTAAGGGCAGACTCGACTTCCATTACATGATCTTCAATTGTCCTATAGCTTTCCTGGTTACATAGTAAAAAGAAAACCTAGCATACCATTAAGTTATACTTCGCAGCGTCGGTGTTTTCCTTTGCATACAGTTGCCAAATTAAACGACAGGACAACGTTGTTTCACTAGCTGCAGTAGAAGCAGCTTGAGCACACATGCTCTACGACATATTCAGAGGGTTACATTTAAGACCACCCCCATCCAATCCTAAGGTACGGGAAAGTTCAGCAATACACTGTTTGAGGTTCTCACTGTGAACGGGTTCCTGGGTGGAAGGTATACAGAGCATACCGGAACATTAACAATTTAATTCAGTTTACTGTCGTAAATATTAGACCTATAATGTGGAAACGCTAAACAAGTCGTACATACTCAATAACCACGATATCATACAATGTTTTATATTATATATACGGTGCAGCAGTTGAAACTGTTTTTGAAAATATCTGAAAAACTACAAATCGGATTAAAAGAGGGTTGCAATAAAAGTTGTTCTTCTCGGAGGGAGACATCCAATTACACAAAACTCGAGGCACCGCCAGGAGCCGGGAAGGAGGTCAACTTTGAAATCTTAAATAGAAACCGCATCTTTTTATTGCTGGTTCAGTTTCTCCGGAAAAGTGCATATTTCCTGTAATTTAAAATTTTTTCGTTACATGATAGATGTCACTCACTATAATTGATAAAACGTAAATGAATTAATAACCATTCAAAAATGATAGTATTTCAAACAATACACATCGTATTAGGGTTCCAGGAGGTTAGAAAGGCAGTTATATTAAAACCTTTAATGAGAAACCGGTTTTTATAGCAAAAAACATGAGTTTTGCAGAACATAATACATTACTTTGTCCACAATATTGGTGTACTTTCTTTCGCAGACGTTGCTGACGTGGAAAGCAATGGAACAATTGTCATAGATTGACGATGCAATGATTATGCTTAAGACTGTTCGAAGCCAGTAAAGGCACTCCAAGATAGAAAATCAGAGACAAAATGCAGAGAGCAGGCAAAAGTAGTAGGGTTTAGGTTACCAGAGGTCATCAGCAACTCTGGAGACCTACAAATTGCAGACGTTCAGGGTAGCTATCCCAGAGGAGAAGTTTCACTTCAGAGAATTGACTAGTAACTCCATCCACCGTCTAGATGCTGTTGTAAGGCGTCACTGTAGGTGATGTCCACAAAAAGGCTCGTCTTAGCAGATGCAGCAAGCTTGATACTTGCCTCTGAGAACCGTAGCGTCAGTGGGTTTACCCTGGTTAGAGTGGTACAGCAGTGGTCCCCACTGACGGAGGGCTTCTGGGCGGGGCCAAGTGACATAATACGCTGTTGTTGCTGGCCACAGAGGAAGAGCAGTGACGTTTAGCTTTCAGCTTAACGCTGTTGCTACGAAACTTGGAGTTGGTTAATGTAAAGATAAGGTACATCCCTGCCTACCGACAAGGAGAAGGGGAAGAATCTGAGTGTGGTTGGCCAGAGGCACCCTGGAGATGCAGAACCACTCCTCAGATCAGCTGAAGCCTGTGAACTTCCGGGGGATTGGCGGGCCGACTATATGAAGGGAGAAATAGTCGTCACAACCCTTTAAAAAACCACGCCTTTGTATTCAGAGGCGGTTCTCAGTCATATCAATGGGACACTAACTCCGAGTTGATCGTTGCCAGTCTCTGTAAGCTCCGACAAGTCTGTTTCTCTCACTTGCAGTGCTGCTCTCTATGTTCGTACTCAAAATGCTGCTAGTGTTCGCTGCTTCCGTTCGCGCTCACTCCATGGGCTCAGACACTGACTTCAGTTGTGCAACCAGTAGCACCATTTGCTTTTTCTAATGTTCAGAATTAGCCTTAAGTGTGGAGTTAGTCTGATAAACAATGTTAATCAGACCCCCGAGTATCCTTGAGTCTGCTGCTGCAGGCATCCTATGGAGTCCCAAAATCCGCATCTCTCGTAGATGCCTAGTGAAAGTATTTGGCGCTACTGTAAACAATCAACCTGCCTTCGCTGGGAGTTTGTCTTTCTGCAATTGCTCCTAAGTGCTTGAAAATTGCAGGCTGACTTGTAACCCCCCGTCTTCCCTCCGTCCTGCGTTAGGGCACGACACAATTCATTGGTTTGTGTATCAATCAATTAAAAACTACTTTTAGCGCTACCCAGGAACTACGGCGTGGACGTAGTAGTGTTTTGTTCCCTTTGGGGTGCTTTTGTGATGTTAGTGAGTCTCCTTGCCTCTCACCATCGGAGTGCTTGTTTTAGGTGAGTCCCCTTGCACCTCATAAATCTCCATGTTTTAATGAAGCAGATTTTCGAAATGGTCCCCATTTTCTGCAATACACATTGCAACCCTACTTCTGAAAGACAATACTACCTCTCTGTCTTCTTCACTAATGGGTGCACATTCGCTGATAACTCGCTAACGCATGTTCTCTGAGGTTGTTGATACTTCCGCCTAACATTTCTCTTTTAGCATTTCCCATAGGAAGCTGGCAGGCCAATTTTGAAGACACTCGTGTAATGCACCCCTACATCTACATCTACATCTATACTCCGCAAGCCACCCAACGGTGTGTGGCGGAGGGCACTTTACGTGCCACTGTCATTACCTCCCTTTCCTGTTCCAGTCGCGTATGGTTCGCGGGAAGAACGACTGTCTGAAAGCCTCTGTGCGCGCTCTAATCTCTCTAATTTTACATTCGTGATCTCCTCGGGAGGTATAAGTAGGGGGAAGCAATATATTCGATACCTCATCCAGAAACGCACCCTCTCGAAACCTGGCGAGCAAGCTACACCGCGAAGCAGAGCGCCTCTCTTGCAGAGTCCGCCACTTGAGTTTGTTAAACATCTGTGTAACGCTATCACGGTTACCAAATAACCCTGTGACGAAACGCGCCGCTCTTCTTTGAATCTTCTCTATCTCCTCCGTCAACCCGATCTGGTACGGATCCCACACTGATGAGCAATACTCAAGTATAGGTCGAACGAGTGTTTTGTAAGCCACCTCCTTTGTTGATGGACTACATTTTCTAAGGACTCTCCCAATGAATCTCAACCTGGTACCCGCCTTACCAACAATTAATTTTATATGATCATTCCACTTCAAATCGTTCCGCACGCATACTCCCAGATATTTTACAGAAGTAACTGCTACCAGTGTTTGTTCCGCTATCATATAATCATACAATAAAGGATCCTTCTTTCTATGTATTCGCAATACATTACATTTGTCTATGTTAAGGGTCAGTTGCCACTCCCTGCACCAAGTGCCTATCCGCTGCAGATCTTCCTGCATTTCGCTACAATTTTCTAATGCTGCAACTTCTCTGTATACTACAGCATCATCCGCGAAAAGCCGCATGGAACTTCCGACACTATCTACTAGGTCATTTATATATATTGTGAAAAGCAATGGTCCCATAACACTCCCCTGTGGCACACCAGAGGTTACTTTAACGTCTGTAGACGTCTCTCCGTTGATAACAACATGCTGCGTTCTGTTTGCTAAAAACTCTTCAATCCAGCCACACAGCTGGTCTGATATTCCGTAGGCTCTTACTTTGTTTATCAGGCGACAGTGCGGAACTGTATCGAACGCCTTCCGGAAGTCAAGAAAAATAGCATCTACCTGGGAGCCTGTATCTAATATTTTCTGGGTCTCATGAACAAATAAAGCGAGTTGGGTCTCACACGATCGCTGTTTCCGGAATCCATGTTGATTCCTACATAGTAGATTCTGAGTTTCCAAAAACGACATGATATTCGAGCAAAAAACATGTTCTAAAATTCTACAACAGATCGACGTCAGAGATATAGGTCTATAGTTTTGCGCATCTGCTCGACGAGACGTTACTGGTGCGTCCAAGTCGTCTTACCTAGGTAACGCTAAAAGTACTAAGAGTAATTTTTAATTAACTGATAAACAAAACAAAGAGAACTTCCAACTGCTTTCTATTTCAGCGACATCTGTGTAAGGAATTACATCAATAACGTGGACAAAGTAATGTATTAAATTCTGGAGAATCAAGTTTTTTGCTGTAAAACCTGGTCTCTCATTAAAGATTTTAGAATAACTGCCTTTCTAACCTCTCGGGATCCTAGTCGATGTCTATTTCTTGGTGTTACGGCGTAAAGTCATCGCAGGCACTCCAGTCGGGAAAGATAGGGAAGAGAAGCCTTTGAGAAGAGGTCAACCCATCGCACGCTGTCCGACCTCCTTCCAGGACGACAACGCGACAGCAACGGCCCCTAGGTGAAGACGACGTAAGCGTTGCACCCGACTGGTGGCAGCCACTTCGACAGCATCTTCAACATTAGCCACTTCGTTAGCCGACGCGTCGTAGCCTCTTCATTAGCAACCTCTACGCAGCGCAGTTAGAGATTGGCTGTCACTGCATGTTCAGTTGACAGACTTTTGTTAGTAACGGTCGCTAGGACCAGAAGTGTTACTTGTGTTTGTCTATTCTGAAGAAGACTGATTATTTTGTATATCGCCCTTTGCTTGCGACACATCTGTGTAATTGCACTTGTGGATGATCTGAGACCAAAATGGCTCTAAGCACCATGGGACTTAACATCTGAGGTCATCAGTCCCATAGACTTAGAACTACTTAAACCTATCTAACCTAAGGACATCACACACATCCATGCCTGAGGCAGGATTCGAACCTACGACCGTAGCAGCAGCTCGGTTCCAGACTGAAGCGCCTAGAATCGCTCGGTCACAGTGGCCGGCTCAGTCCAAAGTTAAGAATTTGTACTTGTCTTGTTTTAATAAAACTCATTAATATGCAGGATTCCTAGATACAACACTTGGGGTACCATTTTTCAACGATTCTAATCCATTTCGGTTTTTATCGATTACAACGTCATCTATTATGCAACGAAAAAAATGTCAAATAACAAAAGTTACGTATTTTTCCCCTGAGAATCCGAATCTGCAGTAAAAAAATGGAGTTCCTGTGTAATATTTGAAAGTTGACCTCACTCCCATCCATGGGGTGGAGCAAGGGTATCGAGTTTGGTGTCCTTAGATGTTCCTCTTCGACACGAGCAACTTTTATTACAATCTTTTTTTCATCCGATTTGTAGTTTTCCGGATATTTCCCAAAACATTTTAAAATGACTCACCATGTGTGTACAGTGTGTAGCGAGTGTAAGTGCAAATATTTTTATATGTTGTATCTTAATACGTACACACATCAGTGAGTATGTTGTTTCTTCTCTGCGTTGAACAGTCTTCACGCAAACACGGAACAAACTTTACGACTGGATGTTTTCTGCATAATCGTAACGACACCACTAATTGGACTAGGACTGTCAGTATAGACTAACCACGTTGCGTCGTTGGCATCCACAATTCAGCACCTGACCTGGTGCTCTGGGGAAAATAGGCATTAAAGGCTTGCTCTTGCCACATTTACTCGGAAGTAATAAGCAACCTAAGAAAATACTATTCATAATAGCTATAATTATTACTCTGCAAAAGGAGTAAACAGTGAGGTAATGTTGTTCAGTACACCGTCCTCAGTCACCAATAGAAACATCTGCATTTATACCCTTTACACCCTGTATAGTTAAGGAGTACGTTGACAGTAACTATTGTTAAAATATAATATAGAAATGGAACAGAAATGTTGAAAATATAAGTAAATAATGCAACTAAAATGAAAGAAATTTAATTAAAGCCCTAAGTGAATAACTTTCATCTTACATTACTACGCCTGTTACTGGATGCCGCAGAAGAGTTCGATATTTGCCAACTAACTGCACTATACCTGCATCTAGCAAGAAAGGTCTGTTCTGTACGAGGTGATCCAGTTCCTCCATATGCGTCCTGTACCAACTGATATTTCAATGTAGTGTGGAATCCAGTTTAGTGTTGTATTTTTAATTTTGCTCCTGTCTTTGTGCTGGGGCGATGTGTTACTGATGTAATTGGTTGGTGGCGGTGGAATGAGTGGAGGGGCTCTCTAAGTCTGGTGGCGAAGCATGTAAATCCATAATACGTACCGAAATTACATCTGATGGCGCCCGGGACAGCTTTTGATCCGAACATAGTGCTTCATGTTACACTAGATTGCTTTGCCCATACTGATATACATGGGCCTTATCAGTTCTCAAGTGTACGCATACTCATGTGGACGGCCAATGCATTTTCTTTATTTTTTCTTTTTCTTTTAGTTTAATATTTTATTTTATGGTCTCTCTTAGTTATATTTTTGTTGTGCCAATCATTCGCTATAATCGTCCTAACACTTATTGTTAGTTATCTACTTTGCTCTTCGTATCTGTTAACGTTATTTTAATATTCAGAGCATCCATTTGATCTTGAAGGTTGAGTTGCTTTTTAGATATTCGGCGTGCAGTCCGGTCAACTGTAGTCCATGAATTTTGTTCATTTACAATTGTAGATCGCAGACTAACTGTCTACATCTCTCTGTACCTGTAAACGGACACACTGAAAACGACGTGATCAGTAGGGTTTTCCTCTCCACGTTCACAGACTGGAGTATTACTATATCCCACTCGATGTAGATGTTTAGTATATGGATATGGACCATGGCCGTGACATTAATGTGGGCCTAAATCATGACAGCCAGCGCTTGCAAAGTTGTGATTAAGGGTGCAGGCGAGGAATGGAATGAGTCCTTGACGAGTGCTACCACCCTAACTTTCGCCCTATCACCATTAAGCTCGTCTTTTATGTGGATGCTATAGCTTTTAAGTACAGGTGCGTCAGTATTTTTCATATGAACCACTTGGAGAGATAGCAAGAAAGGTCTGTTCTGAACGAGGAGGCCGGCCGGTGTGGCCGTGCGGTCTAGGCGCTTCAGTCTGGAACCGCGTGACCGCTCCTGTCGCAGGTTCGAATCCTGCCTCGGGCATGGATGTGTGTGATGTCCTTAGGTTAGTTAGGTTTAAGTAGTTCTAAGTTCTAGGGGACTAATGACCACACATGTTAAGTCCCATAGTGCTCAGAGCCATTTGAACCATTTTTTTGCCCGCATCTCGTGGTCGTGCGGTAGCGTTCTCGCTTCCCACGCCCGGGTTCCCGGGTTCGATTCCCGGCGGGGTCAGGGATTTTCTCTGCCTCGTGATGGCTGGGTGTTCTGTGCTGTACTTAGGTTAGTTAGGTTTAAGTAGTTCTAAGTTCTAGGGGACTTATGACCACAGCAGTTGAGTCCCATAGTGCTCAGAGCCATTTGAACCATTTTGAACCATTTTTTTGAACGAGGAAACCCAGTTCCTCCTTATGTGTTATGTACCAACTCATATTTCAATGTAGTGTGGAATCCAGTTTAGTGTTGTATTTTTAATTTTGCTCCTTTCTTTGTGTTGGGACGATGTGTTACTGATATAGTTGGTTGGTGGAGGTGGAGTGACTGGAGGGGCTTTCTATGTCTGGTGGCGAAGCACATAAGTCCATAATACGTAACAATATTACACCTGATGGTGCCCAGAACAGGTTTTGACCCTTACATAGTGCTCCTTTCCATGATCACTTTTCTTTAGAGGCTGATGGGGAACAGGTAGGGTAAGAGGCGCTTTGTTTTCAGGTTTCTTTCCCTACACTCACTGTTAAACTTTTCCTTTTATCTAGTGTTGTGACTATCGCTTTTGATGTATTTTTACCATGATTACTTTTCCAGGTACATCTGCAAGTACAGGTGTTGGGGGTGGGTCTCATTTCTCTCTATGTTGTTAGCGTCGAAATATCTATCTTAGTGACAGGCATCTTGACCAAAGAAGCATAGGAAGTGACAAAGACTGGAAGTTTCCTCATCTTACACTACTTTTTGGCTTCTGCCTAAGGGATCGGCTTTGTCACTTTTATTTATTGCATTTTTCTTTCTTTGGTGAATGTTGGGCAGTGTCGGCTCCAGACCGGGTGGCTCCCACAGCAACTGATGCAGTTAGCTGCATACACTCAGATAGTACCAGGTTTGTGGACTGCCTTTCAGGATTTCCCGCAAGTGCGTTTTTTATATCACGTCGACTATTCCCTCCGGTGAAAATTCTTGTTTAAGATGGAAGATATCTATGTTGATTGTATAACAGCATGTCTAAGTTGAGGGAATAGTGCATTTTAACAACTATGTCAATTCCATCTAATTTTCTAGATTTTCTTAATACTTTCAGATGCTTCGATCTGTTAGCTTCAGCCAGCAAGGTACCATTTCGTAATCTTTGAACTCATTTCGATTGATGACTTCTGGAACCCATTTACTAATCACACTATCAAGAGAACTGTTCGCCGTGAATCTTTTTGTCGAGTGGTTGTGAATGCTCCCAGGCATTTCGTTGGGAGTGCTGCTGCGTATTGGACTCGCCATGTCATTCCCACGACCAGCTAAGGACATAAAGGTCCACCCAGATAGGACCCCGTTTGCTTGGTAAGGCTTATACAACTGCGGGACATTCCTCAGAGGTTGTCCACTAATGACTGTTCCGTCTTAACAGCCATTCAACGTCGGTGCGCAGTACACCTTGAGATTTTTGTTTATTATTTTTTTATAGGGGTTTGTTCCATCCTCGTTATCCGGGCAATTAAGCCAAGATACTCGTTACACGCGGCGCAGGGCTGTCGCTGAAGCATGCCAAGAGCTTATGGTTATACAGGGTGTTTATAAATGAATATCGGGGTTTTAACGCTTTATAATATTTATTACATTAAACTTACAGTTATAAATGATATGTCAAATGAAAGAGCGACTCAAACAGTTGTGTTTGGCACCAGCAAGATTGTGCGCCACCTCACTGGCATAGCGAAGTACGCGATTGGTTGAACTTCACTGCACCCAAGTGCTGGATAGGCAACAAGGGGTCCAATGGCAGGGCTTGCTTTGCATGGCCTCCACGTTCACCCGACCTAACGACATGCGATTTTGTACTTTGGGGCTTTATCAAGGATCGTGTGTACGTGCTTCCGCTACCAGCAGACCTCCCTGAATTAAGAAACCGGATTGAAGCAGCTGTTGCTACAGTCACTGAAGACACACTTATCAACGTTTGGGAAGAACTCGGCTATAGACTTGATGTGTGCCGTGTGACAAATGGTGCTCACATCGAACATTTATAAGGTTCTTGGTAAAACTGTTTCAGTTGCTCTTTCATTTGACATATTATTTATAACTGTAAGTTTAATATAATAAATATTATAAAGCGTTAAAACCCCGATATTCATTTATAAACACCCTGTAGAATACTGGCGGCCTTCACCAGACCTCCGTCCAGAAAACGCGGGTTCACCAAACCCTTACTCAGCCAATAAAGGCAGAGTTCTCTGAGGTGCTCGCGATTTAGCACTTCTCGGGAGGCATGCGTGGCTCATCGAATATCACAGACGCAGTGAGTATTACCCGTCAGATGATGGTGAGTTACAACTGCTGTATAGGAGACTACAAAACACACTGCTAAAAGGTAAGACTAGCAGGAACGCAGTCCTGAATTTAATAGCAGCAGGAAGTACTGGACAAGCAATGAGTAGTGCAACTTGACGAACAGCGTAAGTACACTGAGCACATACTATTTACCGTTGTGAAAGATACCAAGATCACGCACAAGCTGATACGAACTGGGCCGGCAGATTAGTGAATACCTCTGTTCGTGATCAAGATAAACTAGAACACCATCTACTCCTCGGTAGTCAGTTTCACGATCAGCATGTGTATGTACCGGCTATGCGTCAGACGTCACAGGAATTTTGTGCGTCAGCTGCCTTATCTAGTAAGATTGCAGCTCAGACCGTTAAGAACTTGCAGGCGTGGAAAGCCTGGCCACCACAGCATTTGTTCTAGAATGAAACAAGTGACAGACTTATAATGCCTCCTATTACAGATACGCAAATATGGGAGTCCTTTACATCGAGAGAAGTAAATAGCATCGACGGTGATAAGGCTACTGCAAACTACAGGAGTAGCAGGGCGTTCGTCGCAAATTTATAGTACTGGGTGCTTAATTAAAGTGCAGCTACTCAAGGAAGACTAGTGTGGGCTGTAATTACAGTACAGCAGCGAAACTTGGTCGCTATGCTAATGCGTCAATGCGGAACCGATTAACGCTGAAAAAAAGTTGTTCCAGTTTTGGCCATCAGGGGCTGTATATTGTTTGTATGAGCATATGGCATCGACACTGTCATTTGAGAAGCTATAACGTGAGTGAACAGTATGGCTGTCGAGAAGAGAGGCCATGCGCTGTTAGTGAAACTGTTCTATGTGAACGGCAGCAATTACAGTGCAGCACTAAGAGAGTAGCGTCGAGTGAAAGGTCTGAAGAGAGACCCAAGGCCATTAAATGGTTTAAAGAAGATAGTTCCAAAAATGGGTGAGCTTGGTGTGGCACCTGGAAGAGGAAGGCGTCCTATTCGGGTGGAAGTTATTGATGAGGTTGTTGTTGCTGTAGCTGACCATGCAGCACGTGCTCCGGGTAGCGCTAGCGCTTGTGCAGTGTCACGAGAATTGTCCATCCCACGGTTACACTGGTACACAGACGGCGCATGAACCACAGCAACGTTCTGAATTTGCTCTTCGGTTTCTGGTTCGGATCGAAGTTGACATGTGGCCGGGCAGTATTCTGTGGAATGGCGAGCCACATTACACACTATAGGGTGCAGTGAATACACAGGACTGCCGAATCGGGGATGCTGTTAAACCGCGTGTTGTGCACGAATAGTCATTGCAGTCGTCGTCTGTGACTGTGTGGTGTGGATTCAGAAGCATCTTGATTCTCGATCCGCTCTTACTCGAAGAAAATACACCCAGAAGGCCTTTGAGGTGTATCGTAATGTCTGTATGTTATCGAGGCCTCGTTGTAAAACATCTGATTCCTGCTTTGGAAGAACGCAACTGTGTGGACACCACTGTTCTCGCGCAAGATAGAGCAACATCTCATGTCGCTCGCCCAGTGAAAGATCTGCTTAACATAACCTTCCACAAACCTGTTATCTCCAGACGTGTTGCAGATGCATGACCTGCAAGACCACCTGATCTGAATCTATATGACTTTTGGCTCTGAGGATATCTAGAAGAACTCGTTTACCAGGGACACATTCGGTTTCTAACAGATGTGAAGGCCATTAGACATGAACACGTTGCTCAGATTCTACCGGAACTGCTGCGAGCAACTGTTCAAATGGTTCAAATGGCTCTGAGCACTATGGGACTTAACATCTGAGGTCATCAGTTCCCTAGAACTTAGAACTACTTAAACCTAACTAACCTAAGGGCATCACACACATTCATGCCGAAGGCAGGATTCGAACCTGCGACGGTAGCGGTTGCGCGGTTCCAGACTGAAGCGCCTAGGACCGCTCGGCCACACTGGCCGGCTGAGCAACTGTTGATCACATCGTTTTACGGATGCAGCATCTCGTCTCACTTGTTTGACATTTTCTTTCCGCGTCCAGTTCATTGTTGTTGTTGTTGTTGTGGTCTTCAGTCCTCAGACTGGTTTGATGCAGCTCTCCATGCTACTCTATCCTGTGCAAGCTTCTTCATCTCCCAGTACCTACTGCAGCCTACATCCTTCTGAATCTGCTTAGTGTGTTCATCTCTTGGTCTCCCTCTACGATTTTTACCCTCCACGCTGCCCTCCAATACTAAATTGGTGATCCCTTGATGTGTCAGAACATGTCCTACCAACCAAACCCTTCTTCTAGTCAAGTTGTGCCACAAGCTCCTCTTCTCCCCAATTCTATTCAATACCTCCTCATTAGTTATGTGATCTACCAATCTAATCTTCAGCATTCTTCTGTAGCACCACATTTCGAAAGCTTCTATTCTCTTCTTGTCTAAACTATTTATCGTCCACGTTTCACTTCCATACATGGCTACACTCCATACAAATACTTTCAGAAACGACTTCCTGACATTTAAATCTATACTCGATGTTAACAAATTTTTCTTCTTCAGAAACGCTTTCCTTGCCATTGCCAGTCTACATTTTATATCCTCTCTACTTCGACCATCACCAGTTATTTTGCACCCCAAATAGCAAAACTCCTTTACTACTTTAAGTGTCTCATTTCCTAATCTAATTCCCTCAGCATCACCCGACTTAATTCAACTACATTCGTTGATGTTCATCTTATACCCTCCTTTCAAGATACTGTCCATTCCGTTCAGCTGATCTTCCAAGTCCTTTGCTGTCTCTGACAGAATTACAATGTCATCGGCAAACCTCAAAGTTTTTATTTGTTCTCCATGGATTTTAATACCTACTCCGAACTTTTCTTTTGTTTCCTTTATTGCTTGCTCAATATACAGATTGAATAGCATCGGGGATAGGCTACAACCCTGTCTCACTCCCTTCCCAACCACTGCTTCCCTTTCATGTCCCTCGACTCTTATAACTGCCATCTGGTTTCCATACAAATTGTAAATAGCCTTTCGCTTCCTGTATTCTACCCCTGCAACCTTCAGAATTTGTTGAGTTCATAATCCATCACATATGGAAGCACATGAAATGTATTCACAGTTGCGAATACGACCATCCATAAGGGAATGACGACAATAAAAATATGTGCCGGACCGGGACTCTAATCCGAATTTCCGGCTTTATGCGAGCACTCACCTTAACCGCTTTGGCTATCCCTGCACAACTCACTTCCATATGTCGTCGTTCCTGCGTCACAACCTGTACTCGTACACACATTATGAAAGTCCCGTAGAGCGGAGAACATTTCAATTGAGTGTCGCTGCCTGGTATCGGTGGATAAATAGGTTGTTACATTGTCTGTGTTGCTAAGAAGAATGATGCAACATTCCTTCGGACATGTATGCATGCATATCAGAAGGAACTGTGGTGTCACCGCAAGGCACCACACTGACTAGGTTGCAGGCTTCAAATCAGCCGCGGTCCGTCAGTACACCGAGGACCCGCGAGTCGCCACTGTCGACGATAGCAGACCGAGCGCCGTCCCTCGGCTGGTTTTACGAGACAAGCCAGCGCACTGCCCAGCTCTACAGCCGACTTTAATAGGAATGGTTCACTCGTTATAGTTTCAGAGACCTGATCTGCAGAGAGGCTAGTTAGCAACGCCTTCAGCTAAGTCAGTAGCTACGACCTAGCCAGGCGACACATACAGTTTACGCATTGACAATTGATCTATATGTGTGAAGCAATCAGAATTGTAAAGAGTGTTCGCAGTTCAGTCTATAACTGCACTTGTAAATATTATTGTACAAAGTCAAGATCGACGTTCACCGTTGATGCTGAATTAAAGCTAAGTATTTAATTGTATTCCTGTCTACTAACTTCTAATCACCTAAGATGTTCCAGATACATCCCGTCAAGTATAGTTCGTTGATCCTCACGTCAGCCTACGTGATCAACGCCTGCAATTAATGGCCACACCTCGTGATCATACTAAGAGTCAAGCTGCGTGACTGAGTCGGGTCACCCTTTTTCTATGAGGCCCATAGTTCCGCCTCATACATAACAGGAACATTGCATAGTTCATTTTAACAACACAGGCAATACAATACGGTAGATATGGAAATTATTTCTATAAGTCTTTCTTGCATATACAGCGTCAGATTTTCATCTGGTGACCATAATTGGAACTAGTATTTTCCAGCGTAAATCGGTACCGCATTAACGCATGAGCATAACTAACAAGTTTCGCTGCCATACGATAATTACAGTCCACAGTGGACCTCTGTGAGTAGCTACACATCAGTTATAACCACATGATATATACAAAAACGTCCTTTTAGGTGGTTCAAATTTCCCGTTTATTCTACAAGCATGCAAAGTCTAGAGCAGTTACGACGTATAGCAGGGCCGTAGCGAACCATTAAAATGGCGTCTACGCTAGATATTCGTTGCAAGCGACGTGATGTAATTGAATTCTTGATTGCGGAGAAAGCAACGGTTGTGAATATCCAGAAACGTCCGTGTGTGGTCTGTGGTGACGATGCAGTTGATAGGAGTACTGCTGAACGTGGATAAAGAAAGTTAAAGAGCCAGGAAGTGCAGAAATCAGTTCCGTGATTGGCCATGTTAGGGACTTCCTGTCCCAGCCACTGCTCCCCAAATAGTCAATCGCGCGGATACCATTATTCCTGCATATCGGCGCATGACAGCTCTAAAATTGGCTCTACAGCTATCGGTGAACATTGGAAGTGCGTGTGCCTTGATTGAGTTTCTTTGATATTCAGAGTGTGCTCAAGCTGGGTTCCACGAATACTCACAACAGACAACAAGATTTAAAGAATATCTATTTCATTTAAAATGTTGGAACAATCTGTGGCCAGTGGAGAGGCCTTTCTGTGAAGGATCGTTACAGATGACGAAACCTGGGAGCATCACTTTGAGCTGGAAACAAGAAGACGAACATTGGAGCGGCACAATCGCACCTAAAAGGAAAATTTCGAGGCAGCTCCCTCTGCTTGCAGATTCATAATGACAGTCTTTTGCGATAGTCATGTTATCATTCTCGTCAATGTTGTCCTCGACGATGTGTGTTCATAAAATACGATACGAAGTGTGATAGGACCACTATTATTCCCCATACACCTAACTGACTTGGCGGACCGGATGGGTAGCAGTCTGCGCTTGTTTACTGATGATGCGATAGTGCACGGTAAGGTGTCGAACTTGAGTGACTGTAGGAGGATACAAAATGACTTAGAGAAAATTTCCAGTTGGTGTGATGAATGGCAGCTAGCTCTAAATGTAGAAAAATGTAAGTTAATGTGGATGAGTAGGGAAAACAAATCCGTAATGCTCGGATACAGCATTAGTAGTGTCCTGCTTGATACAGTCACGTCGTTGAAATATCTGAGCGTGACGTTGTAAAGTGATATGAAATCGGACGAACATGTGAGAATTGTGGTAGGAATGATCGACTTCGGTTTCTTGGGAGAATTTTTAAAAAGTGTGGTTCGTCTGTAAAGGAGCCCGCAAATGGAACGCCAGTGCAAACCTATTCTTAAGTATTGCTCGGAGTGTTTGGGATTCGTACCACGTCGGATTAAGGGAAGACATCGAACCAATTCAGAGGCGGAGTGATAGCTTTCTTACTGTTAGGTTCGAACAGCATGCAAGTGTTACAGAGATGCTTTGGCTACTCAAATGTAGGGAAGGCGACATTCTGTAACGCTACTGAGAAAATTTAGAGTACCGTCATTTAAAAATGAGTGTAGAACGCTTCTGTTGCCTCCAATGTACACTGCGCGTAAGGACACGAAGATAAGGTACGAGAAATTAGAGCCCATGCGGAGGCATACAGGCAGTCCTTTTTCCCTCGTTGTATTTGCGAGTGGAACAGGGAAAGAAAATAACTAGTAGTGGTACGGGGTGCACTCCACCACGCGCCGTGTGGTGGATTGCAGAGTATCGATGTAGATGCAGTTGTAGTAGTGTAGTGCTTGACAGAGTCACGTCCGTTAAATATGTAGACGTAATGTTGCAAAGACAAGAATAGGGAGAGCGAATGGTCGACTCCGGTTTATTGGGAGGATTTTAGGTAAGCATGGTTCATCTGTAAAGGACACCGCGTATAGAGCACTAATGCAATCCATTCTTGAGTAGTGCTGGAGTGTTTGGGATCCCCACCAGGACGGATTAAAGAAAGACATTGAAGCAATTCAGAGGCGGGCTGCTGTGTTTATTACCAATAGCTTCGATCATCACGCCAGTATTACTGAGATGTTTCGTGAACTCAAGTGGGAAGTTCTAGAAGTGAGGCGACGTTCTTTTTGTGGAACACTATTGAGAAAGTTTAGAGAATCAGAATTTGAAGCTGACTGTAGAATAAATCTACTGCTGCCAACGTACATTTCACGTAAGGACCGTGAAGATAAAATAAGATATATTAGGGCTTTACGGAGGCACATAGACAGTCGTTTTTCCCTCGCTCTGTTTGCGAGTGGAACAGGAAAGGAAATAACTAGGTGTGGTAAAAGGTACCCTCCGCCACATACCATACGGTGCCCTGAGGAGTATGGAAGTAGATGTATGAGATAATCCTCATAGACCACAATACGCAATTAACAATGTTTGTAAAGCTGCTGGAAACTGTTAGGGGAGGCTTCTTTTGAAACCAGTCGAAGCACTGATGACAGACGTCTTTAGAATTTCGTCAAAATAAGGTGTTGACAGCTGCTCCCTGTGTGAATGTTAGCGGCCCTACTCTAAATAGAAGTGAGAGCGCCAAATCTCATTCCCTGTGAAGATTTTTTGCAGAAAACGTGAATCAGGCAACAGATGTTGAAGAAATCTCCAGCAGCTTCCATTCTTTTGCTCGTAAGTCACTTTGTGCGTCAGCATTCGGGAACAGGTATTTCATTTCTTCAAATCTTCATGTGCGATGACGTTAACCTTGTCCTTGCTGATCCCCAATTCCTCCGATAGCAATCTTAACAAGATTTTGCCATCACCTGTCGTACTGGCCAGATTTATCGATCGTTACGCTTGTTGACAGTAGACAGTGGCTTGGCACAGTAATAATTTTCTTTCTGTCCACTAATGGTTAGAACCAGCTATAAACACATTTATTGTTACCGACCTCCGTACCGAGTGAGGTGGTGCAGTGGTTAGCACACTGGACTCGTATCCGGGAGGGCGACGGCTCAATCTCGCGTCCGGCCTTCCTGATTTAGGTTTTCCGTGATTTCCCTACATCACTTCAGGCAAATGTCGGGATGGTTTGTTTGGAAAGGCACAGCCGACATCCTTCCCTATCCTTCCCTAATTCTATCGGACCGATGACCTCGCTGTTTGGCCCCCTCCCCCGAACAACCGACCACGCAACTGACTTCCGTCTCGTAGAAGTACACCGATATCGCATCGTCCTATGGACGTTCCTCCCGATCTATAACAATGTACCGTTCCTCTAGATCGATCGAAAGAAGTAGACACATATGTTTCAGGTTAACGTGTTCAACACTACATCACACTTGTCGATGTGACGCTCGATGTACTTTTCACATAAACACTGTCATCTGGTAGATAGCGGTACATTTGCCGAGAGTTTTGAGACGTCCCTTAAGAAAGTACCTGAAAGCTATGATCTCTTCTGCTGATTACATATGGATGGACAGCAGTTTCAACGATGTTAACTGTTAGTGCGAGAAACATTAAAATGAGTTATGATGTGAACTACTCACTTCTTCAGCATTCTTGATTCCAACTTCCTCAAGCTACTGTAAATTAATAACCTAACGATATGCTTATTTATTAGCTATTGATCTCTTCTTGCTGTGTAGGTGTTTCATGGTCCCCTTAAACCCTATATAGGATGTTAAAAAATATTGACGAATATTTTGAGGGACGGTCGTCCTAATCAAAGCATGAAAAATTAGACTAATAATCATGTGCCCCGAAAAGCATACTTTGTGAAACTTCACTAACGAGGGGGGCTCCAAGTGCTGAGGGGCTCGACGTAAAATCTATCTGTGGCAATGCAGCCCTCCGCCCTCCAGCGTAAAAAATTACAATCTCTTTGAATTTGATCGGCTATTGCCACACATGCTGGCATGCATTTAAGACGTAATCCCAAAGTTTCTGCACATAGTTGGAGTTGTATGACCAGTGTCCCCATAACGAGACTCTCTGTGGTGATACGGATGCTCATGTTAATCCATCACCAAGGACACTTGACAGAACGTTGAGAAATAATGTTGATATTCTCTTTGGGTGACTGCATGGGAATTTTCGTCGTCTCACACAGGAGTTGAACAAAAATATGGAAACACCGCGAGAAATTCTTGCTTGAACGTAAACACGGATGCTAGCCGAGCCTGCAGGTTGCGCTGTTGTACCTGACCACGAACGGCACCTGTGAAACGTCCTCCATACGTTGCAAGTGTCAGTCATCAGTCAGTGTCATTGTGAGTATATTATGTCGGAGCTACGTGATTTCGTATGCGGAAAAATTGTTGATGTTCTTATAGTTGGTGCTTCAGTAACCAAGACAGCTGAAGTGTTGGTCTTTCAAGAGGAACGGTATCGAAGAGAGGAGGACTGACAGACGGTCAGTGAAGAGCACTGTGACGAAAAATAAGAGGCCTGCAGATGCAAAGTCGCTGCAGAACTGAATGTCGCACTCGCGAACCTGTCAGCAACAAAAGAACACGAAGGGTGCTCTATGAGTAAGAAATTGCAGGGCGAACTGAAACCAAAACCACTCATCAATGATGTGAATAATCGTAACAGTAAAATGTGACGCCTAAGCCACACAACCGGCACTATGAAGCAATAGAAGAAAGTCATTTGGTCGGATGAGCCTTGCTTCACATTGTTACCAACTTCTAGCCGCGTTCACGTCCCAAAAAGGAAACATGGGGGAGGTTTGGTGATGATTTGGGCAGCCATATCGTGATTAGTCTGCAAGATCGCATTACTACCAAGAATTATGAGAGCATTTTGGCTGATCAGGTCATTCCACAGTACAGTATTTGTTCCCGTGTGGTGATTCTGTGTTCCAAGACGCCAGGGTCCCTTTTCACGCCGGCCGGAGTGGCCGAGCGGTTCTAGGCGCTACAATCTGGAACCGCGCGACCGCTACGGTCGCAGGTTCGAATCCTGCCTCGGGCCTGGATGTGTGTGATGTCCTTAGGTTAGTTAGGTTTAAGTAGTTCTGAGTTCTAGGGGACTGATGACCTCAGCAGTTAAGTCCCATAGTGCTCAGAGCCATTTGGACCATCCCTTTTCACGTAGTTCGCATCGTTCAGGACTGGTTTTCTGAGCATGAGCATAAATTGTCACCTCTCCGCTGTTCACCATAGTCACTAGATTTCAACATTATTGAGTCTTTGTTGTCTACTTTGGAGCGAAGGGTACATGGTCCCTATCCACCTGTATCGTCGTTACCTGATATTGCCACTATTTCGCAGGAAGAACAGTATTATATTTCCTTTAAAACCATACAGGACCGGTATTTATCTTTTCCGAGACGACTGGAGGTTGTTTTGAATGCCAACGGTTACCTTCGCCGTATTGGACTTGGTAATGTGCTGTGTTTTTTGTGTTCCATATTTTTGTACACCTTCTGCATATTCTATAAAAATTCTCATTATCATCTCTTTTGTACTCCGCCTCCGCATTAAGTAAAGTCTTAGACGTAAACGGTGGATCTGCGCCACACTTTTGCAAGAGACATTGCGACAACTGCAAAGTGCCACGGTGATATTGTGGCCTAAGGGCCTCGACGCGCGGAGATGAAATGGATACAGCAGGTGTTCATGGAAGTACCGCCCAGATAAGAGGATGACTCAATCCTTCCTCTGCTGCTGATCTCACACACTGGTCCCAAGATTTCCGTCCACTGAATGTAACACATACTCCTACATTCAAGCGAACACACTCAGCGAGGCGTTCCGGCGTTAACCTTTCGTGGTGCTAGAGAACTGTGTCTATAATACTCTGGACAAGTCGACCGTACAGCTTATTAGACGGCACTGTGCGACATGAATATTTTTCAGCGTAGAGAGTAGGGAGTCAAAGGCTACTTCTACTTGCTAAACCATAGCAGAAAATCGCATAAACCATCTCACTTGTGAAGTAGTAAGGTTGCACCGCTAACAAACGAGCTTCATGCACATAAATAACTCTGCAATGAAACGTATGTAGTGCACATCACAAATTACTGCAGTAGCTTAAATGAGTGATAGGGCATAATAAGTAATTTTGACATAAATGCAAACACTTACTTCAGTAGCCGGGATTGAAAATAGGTCATGACTTCCAGGTTCAAGGTGAGGATTTGGCATGAGAATTCTTTGTGGAATTCCAACTTGCCATTCTCCTGAATCATCTTTGGCTGCTGAGGCAGCCGATGAGGACGCATTTGTTGCATTCGCATCTCCACTAACTGCAGTTCGAATTAGGACAGTCAACCAAGCAGTGTAATAGTTTCGGAATACTAATTCACCAACCTGTAACAACAAGGTGATATGGTTATTGTCAAATGTCATTTCACGTATTTTATCATTTCATTACATCATTAGTTTCATAAAACAAAACTGATGAGACAATAGGCAACTGCATTAGAAATATATTACACGGATTTTTAATTAGTTCTATGTCTCTATGACTATATTACTCATTACAGAAAATAATCAAACAGTGTCAAAGTCTATAAACACAGTCAAATTTAGCCAAGGCGCATGATAGTAAGTAACGCTCTAAGTATTCATGACCTGTAAGTAGTGGAAGAAAAGAAGCGTTATTGCATTGATATCTGTTTTATTACTGCGGTATCGCCAGTTTGAAAATGCAAATTGTGAAAGACGTGTTTCTGACAGTTCTTTGGGTAAGAAGAGACAGTAATCACAGTTTTTAATGGCTAATTTGACAGCGAAATTTATTTGGTAGGCTGTCAGCATGAACTATTACAGCTTTAAGAACAGACGCTTGTGGTGACTGACACGCTTTAAATGTTCTTTGAAATGATAAAAATAAATAACTATATGTGGCTAAAAGCCTCCAGACACTCACTGCTGTTCATTCATTTAGAATTATTAAAGTGTGGGACTTGCTTTTGCATCTAATACAGCGTTTGATCCTCAGAGAAGACATTCCACGAAGCTTTTCTACACTAATGGGGAGAATTAATTTCCATTCTTCTTTAAGTGCAGGAAATAGTTGTTACTGGGATTTCCTGAGAAGTTGATACGCAATCGACGCTGTAGTTTGCCCAGACATGAGCTATGGGGTTGGGATCGGGACAGTGAGCAGGAAAGTCCAGCAGATATGTGAATACTATGATGTAACTGTCATTGTTTTGTGGACTGGAGTGCTATCATGCTGATAAACAGTTTGATTGCTATTTGTTGTCTCATTGTGGCCGCATCATATTGTTTGAAATGTTTTAATAAACACCTGCGATCATTTCTCCATCGCCAAAAACTTACAGTACGAATCCAAAGTAGGAAATACAGCTCAAGTCTCTTACAACAACTGCAGTGCACTTCACTGTCGTTACAACATACTTGAATATTATTTGCGAAGTGTTGGTGCGGTTAATGCGGGAACTAACAAGTAAGCTCGGTCAAATTACAAGATAAAACCGTGTTCTCTGTGAAAGCAGCCCGCTGTCATTTGGTTGCATAACCGTAGAAAGCGACAGCAGAAAATGCGAAGGCACGCTGTTGACGTCATTAATTTGATTGACGAACAAAGGAAGAGAAAAGGGTGTAACAATTATAACGGTGACTGGATGTTCTTCTAAGACAAGTACGGTAACGACAGTTTATAACACGCGAAACAGGGCATAGCCACACTCCCATTACAGTCACCTACACTCAACAGATCCACTTTAGGCATTACTGCCTCACATGGCCAGGAAACAGGCTATTATGCGCGGGGGAAGAAAACCTTTCCTAATTAGGAAGCTAAACCCATCCCTCCCCTCTGAATCTTCTAGCCAACAACGATTTGTTGATTCAGGGTATAGTTCACAGCTCATCATAGCTTCCTCAGATTGGAAGGAGGAGATGAAAAACGCTAATGCTTAATTTCAGTGTGCTATGGACCATTTACAAGTACACAAACTTGTTATTAGTCAGCTGTTTCTCCACATACTATTCTTTCTTCCTCCTTTGATTTCGCCCATCTGTGGACCACGTGAAGTAACTTCCTCGTGATGTAGCCCTCTTTGCTGTTCTTCGGTCTTTCCAGTATTTCTTCATTCTTTCACTGTGTCCTTCTCTTCTTTCATCTGTCCATACAGTTATGCGCTTTCTGCCCTTTTCTTGAAAACCCAGGAACGTCCTAATTTTGTTTCGAAAGTAGGCCAGTTTACATATTCTGCTTTCGTAACGTTGATTTCTGCCAAGTCCTATTTCACTTCCCTAAACCAAATGATATGCGTTTTGAGCTCTTTGTCGAAGTGATCAAATGGTTTTTAGTCGCTCATTCCGAGCTCATTCGAACTAAATGGCCATAAAAAGAAATTCTCCTTTCCCTGAGAACATCAGATGTTTTTTTATGTTCGAGTGAACATTTCTTCATTATTTCTTCTCATCCACGTTTTCCCAACTTTTCTTGGACCGAGTTTTTTCCGTAGTATCTTCCTTTCTTTTTCCTCCAACACTTCAGTTCCACACTTTTGTTGAGAACTAAGCATTATACTTCATGAAGACACCTCGTTTTTACGACAGTGTTGTAATGCTGTTTTTTTATTTTTACTAAGAATGACTTTTTGTTGTAAACATTCTTCGTTAAATGACAAGCAATTTCCATTTTATGGGCTCTATTCTTGTTTGTTTCTTTATCTTGATCGTTTGGCTGCATTACTTTCGCTAATTACTAAATTAATTCACTTTGTTGATTCTACTGAATATTCTGCTTAATTATTTTGGAGTATTCTTAATGTTCTTTACGAATTGTGTCTTTGTGAAAGAGATTTTTAATCCAGCCGTCTCTTTCAACAGATTTGCTCAGCTGCTGTATCGAAGTTGTCGAGAACTATTGCTAAATCATCTGCAGAAGCTAGATAGTTGAGTTCGAGGATCTCAACCTTATTTCATGGATCCCTTTCTCTTGAAATCTAAGAAGGATCCGATTGAGTGAGAGGCCGCAAAAGGTCAATGATATTAACGGCATTCCACGACCCACATACACTATCTGATCAAAAGTATCTGGACACCTGGCTGAAAATGACTTACACAGAGTACGCGATAGAACTTGCCCCCCTTCTAACAGCCGTGTACCGCAAGTCTCTAGAGGAACGGAAGGTTCCAAATGATTGTAAAAGAGCACAGGTAGTCCCAGTCTTCAAGAAGGGTCGTCGAGCAGATACGCAAAACTATAGAGCTAAATCTCTGACGTCGATCTGTTGTAGAATTTTAGAACATGTTTTTTGCTCGAGTATCATGTCGTTTTTGGAAACCCAGAATCTACTATGTAGGAATCAACATGGATTCCGGAAACAGCGATCGTGTGAGACCCAACTCGCTTTATTTGTTCATGAGACCCAGAAAATATTAGATACAGGCTCCCGGGTAGATGCTATTTTTCTTGACTTCCGGAAGGCGTTCGATACAGTTCCGCACTGTCGCCTGATAAACAAAGTAAGAGCCTACGGAATATCAGACCAGCTGTGTGGCTGGATTGAAGAATTTTTAGCAAACAGAACACAGCATGTTGTTATCAATGGAGAAACGTCTACAGACGTTAAAGTAACCTCTGGCGTGCCACAGGGGAGCGTTATGGGACCACTGCTTTTCACAGTATATATAAATGACCTAGTAGATAGTGTCGGAAGTTCCATGCGGCTTTTCGCGGATGATGCTGTAGTATACAGAGAAGTTGCAGCATTAGAAAATTGTAGCGAAATGCAGGAAGATCTGCAGCGGATAGGCACTTGGTGCAGGGAGTGGCAACTGACCCTTAACATAGACAAATGTAATGTATTGCGAATACATAGAAAGAAGGATCCTTTATTGTATGATTATATGATAGCGGAACAAACACTGGTAGCAGTTACTTCTGTAAAATATCTGGGAGTATGCGTGCGGAACGATTTGAAGTGGAATGATCATATAAAATTAATTGTCGGTAAGGCGGGAACCAGGTTGAGATTCATTGGGAGAGTCCTTAGAAAATTTAGTCCATCAACAAAGGGGGTGGCTTACAAAACACTCGTTCGACCTATACTTGAGTATTGCTCATCAGTGTGGGATCCGTACCAGATCGGGTTGACGGAGGAGATAGAGAAGATCCAAAGAAGAGCGGCGCGTTTCGTCACAGGGTTATTTGGTAACCGTGATAGCGTTACGGAGATGTTTAACAAACTCAAGTGGCAGACTCTGCAAGAGAGGCGCTCTGCATCGCGGTGTAGCTTGCTCGCCAGGTTTCGAGAGGGTGCGTTTCTGGATGAGGTATCGAATATATTGCTTCCCCCTACTTATACCTCCCGAGGAGATCACGAATGTAAAATTAGAGAGATTAGAGCGCGCACGGAGGCTTTCAGACAGTCGTTCTTCCCGCGAACCATACGCGACTGGAACAGGAAAGGGAGGTAATGACAGTGGCACGTAAAGTGCCCTCCGCCACACACCGTTGGGTGGCTTGCGGAGTATAAATGTAGATGTAGATGTAGATGTACAAGTTCGTGGCGCCCTTCATCGGTAATGCTGGAATTAAGTATGGTGGTGGCCCACAATTAGTCTTGATGACAGCTTCCACTCTCGCAGGCTTCCACTCTCGTCAGGTGCTGGAAGGTTTCTTGGGGAATGGCAGCGCATTTTTTACGGAGTGCTGCACTGAGGAGAGTTATCGATGGCGGTCGGTGAAGCCTGGCATGAAGTCGACGTTCCAAAACATTCCAAAGGTGTTCTATGGGATTCAGGTCAGGAGTATGTGCAGGCCAGTCCATTACAGGGATGTTATTGTCGTGTAACCACTGCGTCATAGGTCGTGCATTATGAACAGGTGGTCCATCGTGTTGACAGATGTAATCGCCATCCCCGAATTGCTCTTCAACAGTGGGAAGCAAGAAGGTGTCTGAAACATCAATGTAGGCCTGTGCTGTGATAGTGCCACGCAAAACAACATTCATGAAAAACACTACCACAACATAACACCACTGTCTCCGAATTTTACTCTTGGCACTACACACGCTGGCAGATGTGGCATTCGCCATACCCACACCCTGCGATCGGATCGCCACATTGTGTACCGTGATTCGTCACTCCACACAACGTTTTTTCACTGTTCAATCGTCCAATGTTTACGTTCCTTACACCAAGCGAGGCGTCGTTTGGCATTTACCTACGTGATGTGTGGCTTATGAGCAGCTGCTCGACCATGAAATCCAAGTTTTCTCACTTCCTGCCTAACTGTCATAGTACTTGCAGTGGATCCTGATGCAGTTTGGAATTCCTGTGTAATGGTCTGGATAGATGTCTGCCTATTATACATTACGACCCTCTTCAACTTTCGGCAATCTCTGTCAGTCAACAGACGAGGTCGGCCTGTACGTTTTTGTGCTGTACGTGTCCCTTCACGTTTCCACTTCACTGTCACATCGGAAACAGTAGACCTAGGGATGTTTAGGAGTGTGGAAATCTCGCGTACATACGTATGACACAAGTGACACCTAATCACCTGACCACGTCGAAGTCCGTGAGTTTCGCGGAGCGCCCCATTCTGCTCTCTCACCATGTTTAATGACTACTGATGTGGCTGATATGGAGTACCTGGCAGTAGGTAGCAGCACAATGAACCTAATACGAAAAATGTATGTTTTGGGGATGTCCGGATACTTTTGATCACATAGTGTATAGTCTACCACGCAACCACAACGTTGGCCGATAGTGTCAACACGGGGTGGGACTGGAGGTATCCAATTATGAGCACAGCATGAGGCTACGGAGCATAGCAGAACTGCTTAGTCGACGATTAACTCACAAAGTGTAAAACGATAAATAAAGCAAACATTGCATTATATCTACAACAGTTTTCGATGTCGAAATTTCGTCAGAAACGAACACAAGAAATTTCGCAGAGAGATAAAGAAGTGGCAGATAAAATATTAGCGTTTCTGCAAGATGAGTCAGTGGAATGTGCTGTGTCGTATATGCTCGACTGGACAATGTACATGACGATTACAATGATGATGATACGTGCTTAACATGTGAAAGTGATATTGAAACAGGTGTCGAGCCATGTAGATCATCGTCGTTGTCGGACAGGGAGCCAGAAATCCCGTCTCTAGTAAAACGTAGTAAAGAATAATCGTTGTCCAAGGAGCGGGCACTAAGCATAATCATGTATATGGAACATCGCACAGCTTTTGAATAACTCCGCAGCAATATGACCGTGTAGTGCATATGAAAAACTACGGATATTCAAGGAAGAACAAGATGTACTTGTTATAAAAACTGGTGTTTGGGCGTTTCAAGGATTCTCGATACAATTTACAGGATGCTCATGATCGTGACCTACTATGTTATATATGTCAAATTGCGTGCGACATACATTACAGTGATTTCAAGGGAAGCGGCGGTGGATGATTGCATATCTTCAAACAGTGCTACAGAACAGGAGGACGTAAGATAAAGAAATTTCAAACAAAAACTTGGCGACGCACAGCAAACTGCTGACTCAGCCCGACAATTTGTAGATGTGATAAACAAATATGTCCCATCGTTCAGTACGGAATTTCTTTTCAACCATTCGGGATTTGCAGAGGACACGCATATGAAAGGAGCCCTGGGAATTAAAGGTACCAAGGGAGTTGTATCAAGATCAGCTAACATCAATGGCTTAACACATTCGTATACAAGTACGCCGACTATTAATCTGGATGGTAAACTATCTGGAAAGTTATTTATTGTGCTGCGAGAGGTTGGAGGTGCTCTGTCCCCTACGATTCTTTCTCGTGAGTGTGATCTTGCAAGGGCACAAGGGCATATTTACGTCACAGCAAGCAAGAGTGGGAAAATGGGCTTAAGAGAACTACAGCTATGGCATGAGTACTGCTTTTGGCCAATAGCTGATGAAAATAACAAACTTTTTCTTCATTCCTGGTTTGCGTATAAAAATCATACTCCTTTAGAGCAAACTACCGCTTCCGAAAGGTGTGTGACATTGTAATTCATATCACCTGGCACCATTGGACAAATTCAGGCTCTGGATGTTTGCTTTTTCGTGTCTATAAAACGTATTATAGCACTATCTGCAACTACGCCTTAAGGGATAGCCAGTTTCACAATAAGCACCACGACAGACGTTCGCATTCAATTGTATGCCATCACATTCCATCAGTTCTCATCACTCCGTTGCACCAATATGATTCTATACCCATTCTTTAAGAGTGGACACCTAGCTGAACGTCCTGCATAGTTTGTAGCTCCCAAGGAGTTCGCTTGCGGTCTTGATGGTGGCAACCTTTGTGATCACTGTCATGCGCAATTCTTCATTCGGCATTCATGATGTAAGTTGATGGTTTGTTTAGAATATTCCTTGACTGTTGACGATGTCCATTTTGTGAAGTATAATATATACATCTCATACAGTAGAAGGTTCTGCACCTCCCAGACACTCATTTTCTGTCGCTCTGCTAATGCACATGGTGAGTCATTAGCAGCTAATATTTTACCTATCAGAATTGTTCACACAAAACTTCCAAATGAGCCTTACTAAAAATTGCACTTGTGACCTCACACTCAAGGGATTCCTTGTAAGATTCCGTTCCCTTATTACCTTTCCCAAAACGTAGTTGAAGGGCATTGGGGTAGGTCATCATCTTCCCTTACACCAGTTTTTATTTAAAATTGTTCTTTTAATGACTGACAGTTTTTTCTGTTCCAAATTCTTCTAGTATACTAAAAAGTTCTTTCTGTATACGGAGTCGTAGGCTTTCTGGAAGATTATAAAGGTTACGACAAGATTTTTGCTCCTTATACATTAGTTCCGTCCTATTACTTTCAAATTCATAATCTGTTCTACGCAGCGACGGCCCTTCCTAAATATCCTTGGTATTCTCCGAACTGGCGGTCTAATTGCTCTTACAATCGATTTTGAAGGGTTTGGATAGGATTTTGTCCATAACAGTCATTAAAGAGTTTTCCCTAAGGTTGTAAACATCTGCCTTATTTCATTTCTTGTCTAAAGGATGTATGAGAGTGCATTTCCATTCTTTTGGAATTTTCTCATTGTACCAAATTTCCCCCTAAAGCTTTTCAATCACATCAATGTTGGTATTTTTCTATATCTCTACAACTGAATCTTCTCCAGAAACATTATCTTTGAGTTGTTTAATTATGTTTTGTATTTCAGTATCTGGTGGTTTTGAATTTGGAATAATATTCTCAGGTTCTGCTTTTTTGAAAGATATCACTCATTTCTCACAATTGAGGGGCTTTTTACAGTACTCCGCTAACAAGTCACAGTTCTCTTCATTATTTATAGCTAGTGCGCGGTTTTCTCTTTTAAAACATAGACTTTTCGGCTGCTACTTCTTTACTTTAGTACTGAAAGTTTTATAAAATTTTCTTGTTGTTGTTTTCTGAAAGTCTCCTTAAATATCATGTAGAAGGGACTTTTCAAAATTTCTCTTAGCAGGTCTCAAAATTTTTGCTATACACTTTCTTTCTTTTTTGTTTTCTGGAAGTCTCCTTAAATATCATGTAGAAGGGACTTTTCAAAATATCTCTTAGCAGGTCTCAAAATTTTTGCTATACACTTTCTTTCTTTCCCGTATAGCGCTTTACAGCTTTTATCGCACAGCACTGGACTTTAAATATGAGAAAGAAATGGTAAAGAACTTAATTTTGCCAGCGCGATTCCATTTTATGATGGTCTGACGTGAACGACTGTTAAAGGACACATGAATGCAACGTAAGACGTTCACGATCTACCGAGACAAGACTGTCTTAATTAAATTTATTTTCTATTTCGTCCCGTTTTAGCCTTGTGCACTACTCCAGTGAATAGATTCCACTGCTTAAATGCGATTCCGTTAGGTGTGCATAATACCCACGGATACCATAACTTCTTGAGTTCCTGGGGTATCAGTACCTCGGCCGTGGTTAAATCACGTTGGAAATAATGACCATAAGGAACACAGGCAGTTTATTCTTAACACGGAACATCTCACCTAATTTTGCGTCCTCACGTTGCTACACAGATATCATGAAGCATAATGACATGACTGCTTCTACGAGAGAGTGCTGAAAGGCAATGCCTCCGAATTTTTTTACGTGAAAACTCTTGAAGCGTTTTAAATAAAACAAATATTATTAACATTCAACTTCTTTATTCTTGGTGTCTACATACTTATTTCTGAACACGGTCACACTGGCGATATTGAAGGCATTAATAGTGTAACACGTTCTACTTCTTTTAGTGCATATTGTGGGAAATTCTTAAAAAGAAAGTGTTGTGAAGTAAAATATCACTGTGGTAAGTAGCTGACGCGATTATACCTATAAACAGACAACTAGGCCAAGTTTTCACAGCCAGTGTTCAGCAGTTTTCCGATTCTTACGATCCACGTACCGTGTCTCAAATTACTTGTCTCAGAATACTATACCTCTACAGCGTTAAGCTGCCATCCAGGTTTAGGTCTCTGTCGGTTTCTCTTCCGGCGTATGCTACACTACTGGCCATTAAAATTGCTGTACCACGAAGATGACGTGCTACAGACGCGAAATTTAACCGACAGGAAGAAGATGCTGTGATATGCAAATGATTAGCTTTTCAGAGCATTCACACAAGGTTGGCGCCGGTGGCAACACCTACAACGTGCTGACATGAGGAACGTTTCCAACCGATTTTGAATACACAAACAGCAGTTGACCGGCGTTGCCTGGTGAAACGTTGTTGTGATGCCTCTTGTAAGGAGGAGAAATGTGTACCATCACGTTTCCGACTTTGATAAAGGTCGGATGGTAACCTATCGCGATTTCGGTTTATCGTATCGCGAGACTGCTGCTCGCGTTGGTCGAGATCCATGACTGTTAGCAGAATATGGAGTCGGTGGGTTTAGGAGGGTAATACGGAACGCCGTGCTAATCCCAACGGCCTCGTATCACTAGCAGTCGGGATGACAGGCATCTTATCCGCGTGGCTGTAACGGATCGTGCAGCCACGTCTCGATCCCTGAGTCAACAGATGGGGACGTTTGCAAGACAACAACCATCTGCACGAACAGTTCCACGACGTTTGCAGAAGCATGGACTATCAGCTCGGAGACCATGGCTGCGGTTACCCTTGACGCTGCGTCACAGACAGGAGCGCCTGAGCTGGTGTACTCAACGACGAACCTGGGTGCACGAATGGCGAAACGTCATTTTTTCGGATGAATCCAGGTCCTGTTTACAGCATCATGATGGTCGCATCCGTGTTTGGTGACATCGCGGTGAACGCACATTGGAAGCGTGTATTCGTCATCGCCATACTGGCCTATCACCCGGTTTGATGGTATGGGGTGCCATTGGTTACACGTCTCGGTCACCTCTTGTTCGTATTGACGGCACTTTGAACAGTGGACGTTACATTTCAGATGTGTTACGACCCGTGGCTCTACCCTTCATTCGATCCTTGCGAAACCCTACATTTCAGCAGGACAATGCACGACCGCATGTTGCAGGTCCTGTACGTGTCGTTCTGGATACAGAAAATGTTCGACTGCTGCCCTGGCCAACATATTCTCCAGATCTCTCACCAATTGAAAACGTCTGGTCAATGGTGACCGAACAACTGGCTCGTCACAATACGCCAGTCACTACTCTTGATGAACAGTGGTATTGTGTTGAAGCTGCATTGGCAGCTGTACCTGTACACGCCATCCAAGCTCTGTTTGACTGAATGCGCAGGCGTATCAAGGCCGTTATTACGGCCAGAGGTGGTTGTTCTGGGTACTGATTTCTCAGGATCTATGCACCCGAATTGCGTGAAAATTTAATCACATGTCAGTTCTAGTATAATATATTTGTCCAATGAATACCCGTTTATGATCTTTATTTCTCCTTGGTGTAGCAATTTTAATGGCCAGTAGTGTAGATTGATTCCTCAAGAAAAAGCGACGGTTTACTTCCTGACCCATTCTTGTTCGTTATGAGCTTGTATTTCGTCTCCAGAGACCTCTCGTCGGCGGGTAGTTGAACCATAATAAATTTGGAAATACAGAAGCGTCCGATCTTACCCGTCGGCTTTGACCCATGACGTCACAAATACCGCGGAAACGACTATAAACAATTCCAATATGGCGGATATAAAAACATCGCATACGTATTGTAAACACTGAAATACACAAGTTTCACAAAAAGCCTAATGACTGTAACGGGACAAGCGTGGGAAATTAGGGGTTTCTGGGTGCGGAGAAACTAAATATACAGAAATGTAGCCACCGACCGCCATTCAAAACCACGCAAAACAACGAAATAAATCAACATCACAAAACTGACCAAATACCAAAAAACACATTCCTATCCATAATCGGACACTTCCCTTAACCTATATAGCTCAACAGAACCTACCGATCACATCCCCCAATAGAAAACTAAGAAACGAAAGCTTCCCTTACACCTACATACATCGGCACTTATGCAGTTTAGCAGGTACGGAAAAAATTTTTCATTTTTTTTCAAAATTTGATCATCATGTGTCGTTATGCGGTGGGGGGAGTCTGCAGTGCCCCCCCATCCCCCCACAGGCTTCATTAGTGTCAAATCAATATTTTCGAATCATAGGCGGCCGCTGCCGCGGCCGCATTCCAAAAAGAAAACTCCCAACCTAACCTCAAGTGGGCTACGCTACAGATCAATATGTTCATCAAATTGCTTCATATTACGTATACATGTTCATTAGTGTCAAATCAATATTTTCGAATCATAGGCGGCCGCTGCCGCGGCCGCATTCCAAAAAAAAACTCCCAACCTAACCTCGTATTCAGGGCTACGCTACAGATCAACCGAACCACAACCAAATACACTCAATAACAAACTCACCCGACGTACAGCAATGAGCATTAAATTAACCATTAACTCACTAATAGAAATTCCGCTTCAAATCCAACACCTGAGCAACAGAAAACTGACCCCACCACACGAAACAAACGAAACAAACGAAAACCATGAACACACCACCAGAGAGCACGACAAACAAAAACAAGACATCTACAAACACGCCACAATCGCAAATCAAACTCCGCGCCGTAATGACGTCACACACCACAACACGCTTACGTCACGGGTCAAAGCCGACGGGTAAGATCGGACGCTTCTGTTGACCCATAAATTTTATTTGTAGTAATAAGATGTATCATATTCTTTGTGTGATGTAGTACTACGTGCCTAAAAAACCACGAAGAAAAATAAATGCTTTAATGTCGAAAAGCCTCTAACTGTAAAGTCCGAAAATAGATGGTGAATTATAATCGCTAAGCATAACAGTGCTCGTCAGAGGGACAGCAGCACGTCACTTTCTAGACGATCTTGTCCGCGATCGAATCATTGGATCTCCCTATTCAGATTATCGTGGCCTGATGTCGTATGGTACCGCTGGCGGCCTATCGGAGCCCATGTATTACATGGGAACTTCAGTATTACAATCATGTTCCGATCCTCTTGATGCCCCAGGAGAGAAGCTCTTGACAAACTTGCATCTTATTGGCGATACTTCTTCCAAGCATATAGTGTAAGTATATAGTTTAACCAGTTGTCAAATTCTTCGGCTTGTACCCATCGAGATGTCGCAAAGATTGGTACAGTCAACTCATATTCGGGAAGTGTTGGGTTCAGACCACTGTCTAGGCACCCTGATTAAAGATTTCCTTTGATTTTCAAACTAAATCGAGACAGAGGCGCGAAGGTTCACTTGAAAATGGCACGGTTGATTTCCTTCTCCACTCGCGCACGATCAAAGCAAGTTCTCTGTCTCCAACAACATCGTCATCAGTTGTTCACTTTGACCGCTTCGTTCCCTCGTTCCACACATGTGGACCTCCATTCATTTTTTTTTCTCTGAAAATTGGCGTATTTTCCCGCTCATGTACCGATGGTCCACGAATGTGGACCTTCTAGTTCTTAGTTTTAAAACCAGAACGCAGCAACTCGCACGGAAATATTCGTGTGTTAGTTTGCTGCTAAAGGTATGCAGAAAATGGTTACTTCTACAAATCGAAAAGTTTAGTAAATAAATATTATGCCTGAATATTAAACTGGCAATCTGTATTTTTTCCCTAACGTTCAATAACTATTATAGATGTTGAGAATTAATTTAGATTTGCATAAATTTTGTTCGTTACTATGAAATAACACATTATCTGATGGTTCTCGTACGTGGACCGCAGATCATAATGCATATCTGCTTATTTCAATTTGGTTTTCGACAATCGAATACTGAAATAACCGTTGTTTTTAAACACTACAGCAATGCATGAAATATCAACTGATGACAATTAGAAGCTCCTCTTAATGACAGCATTACGGAATTATATGATTGGGAAGATGACGAAGTCTCGTGTTTGATTAAATATTGGCTTAATGAGCTTAATGAGATTAATGAAACTAACTGGTAAACAATAAGAACATTAGGATGGGACAGTAGCCGGAAGAAGAGGGTGTCCTTGTACAGTGAATTACTCTGATACTGAAGAAGTAGATATGTAGGAAATGTGAAAAAATTCAAGAAGAGCTGCGTTTCAACTAGTTTCAGAAGTTAGGTTTTACAATGTTGGCGAACTACCAACATTTGTTGAGGCAAGGGATGTCTCAAAATGCAAGAAACGTGGCTGTAATTCCAAGATAAGAGATGTGTGGAGCGTATTTATGTATTGCAAAAAATAATGGTTTTTAAGCTTATCATAAAAAGTAAAAATTTATCTACTGACAGTAGCAAATTATTACTTGCTAGGAATTATTGGTAGATTATTATTTTCTTGCATTTATAAAGCATTTTAGAGCATCAATAAAAACGTGTATTGAAAATCATATATTTCCAAAATATTAACATTAAGAATCCTATTTTCTGTGTGCATAAACATATAGAGTTCACTGTTTCAAATAAAACATGTTTATTTCTGAATAAAATTTTTTTACTGAAGAAAGAGGAAAGAAAATAAAAAACAAATACTTGTATGTTTTAACGATAAGTGAGACCTGAGGCCCACACTCGTACCACATTCATCCCAATGTCATTTAAAACAGGACAGGTCATCTGGTTGCCTGGCTGTTTCCCTCTTATTATGACATAAGGAATACTCTAGTGAAATGGGATGCACAGTTATCCATGTACCACAGTTACTACTCTGGAACTTACTTCAAGCCTCGAAGTGGGAGTAATGCAATATCTAAATATGGCACGATCATCTGTGCGATACTTCCCTCGTGTAAAACTGGGAAATTAGCGAAATCTGTTAAACAATGTGTAGCCTACAGTCACTCATATGGTGACGACAGTTGCCAATCAACTGCAGGTACTGCTTTATCTGCTGTCGTGATAGCAGAAAAACGTCAGAAGAAACCTTCACCCGCCAAACAAGAAGCGGAAGAAAAAAATTGCTGATAAAGACAGAAGGACAGTAAAGAGGACTGTTAGCTAGAAGAGTAGCGCCACGAAAGTGACTGCTGAACTTAAGATACGTCGAGAACACAGCGTTCACAAAACAGTGTGACGATAAATACAAAACAGAAAATGCACAGTAGAAATAAGGAAGGAAGATTAGAATTTAACGTCTCGTCGCCGTTGCGATATTGAGGTCAAACGGAGCGCAGTTCTTGATGCAGAAGAGACGGGGAGGGAATCGGCCGTGTCCTTTCAAAGGAATCATCCCGGCATTCACGTTAAATGAGTTAAGGAGATCACAGCTGGAAGAGTGTCTTATCTGCCATAGCCAAAATAGACACAAAGCCAACATCTACCACATTAGTACAATATTTATATGCATGCTAGCTCCGGAGGTGATGCAGAGATTGGAAAAATCTATAATAAGGTTATAGAAATTATTCTTATAATCAAGAGAGATGAAAATATAATTGTGGTGGATGAGTGGTATTCGAAAGTGGAAAGACGGAAAAATATTATCTGATCTTTGACTGGGGGAAAATAGTCAAAAGGAAAGCAGCCAGGTAGAAAATTGCACGTAGCACAATTTAAAAGAATGTAGTATAGGTGGAAGAGGCTTGGAGACATCCGAAGAATTCAGATACATTACATAATGGTAAGACAGAGATTTATGAAGGTTATTTTAAACTGCGAAATATTTCCAGGGCCGAATGATGATTCCAACCACAAGTTATTGGCTATAAACCGCAGATTAGAACCGACGAAATTGCTGAAAGGTAGGAAATCTAGAATATGTTACCAGGATGAATTGAAGGAACCAGAGGTTGTTAAGTGTTACGGAGGGAGCGTTAGGCAAAGACTGCCAGAGACGGGGGAAATGAATTCAGTAGCAGACGAATGGGTAACTTTTGAGAGGTTAAGTAGTGAAGGCAGCAGAACATTGGACAGTAAAAGACAAGACGCAGCAGATATCCATGGATACTATGGTAGATACTGAACTGAATCGATGGAAGAAGAAGAAATATAAAAATGTAGCAAATGAAGGAGGCAAATGAGACTTGCAGGAAGTGCAACATGGAAGGCAGGAATGGCTATAGAACAAATTCAAAGCTATAGTAGCATGCATGACTACGGCGATATGAGAAGCAGCTGTATGCATATCTAGGATTTAGATGCAAGCCAGTACTAAGCAAAGAGGGGAAGGCTAACAGGCAGACGGAATATATAGAAATACCATGGAAAAGCAAGAGGAAGTAGATGTAGATGAAATGGGAGATATTGTACTGCGAGAAGAATTAGAGAGAGAACAGAAAGACCTAAATCGAAAGAAGGTACCTAGAATAGACGATGTTACATTGGAACTATTAAAATCCTTGACAGAGCTAGCCATGACAAAAATATTCCACTCGGTATTCAACATATATGAGACAGGTGAAATACCCTCAGACTTCATGAGATGAAGAATGTAACAATTTTAATTCCAAATAAGCCAGGGGCTGAAAATCAATACACACTGAAGTGCCAAAGAAACTGATATAGGCATGCGTATTCAAATGCGGAGATACGGCACTGCGGTCGGCAACGCCTGTATAAGACAAAAAGTGCCTGGCGGAGTTGTTAGATCGGTTACTGCTGCTATAATAGCAGGTTATCGAGAGTTAACTGAATTTGAACGCCGTGTTACAGTCGGCGCACGAGCGATGGGACACAGCATCCCAGAGGTAGTGATGAAATGGGGATTTTCCCGTAGGACCGTTTTACGAGTCTACCGTGAATATCAGGAACCTGATCATCAAATCTCCGACATCTCTGAGGCCGGAAAAATATCCTGCAAGAACGGGACCAACGACGACTGAAGAGAATCGTTCAACGTGCCAGAATTGCAATCCTTCCGCAAATTGTTGCAGATTTCAATGCTGAACCATCAACAAGTGTCGGCGTGCGAACCATTCAACGGAACATCATCTATATGGGCTTTCGGAGCCGAAGGCCCATTCATGTACCCTTGATGACTGCACGACACAAAGATTTACGCCTCACCTGGGCCCGTGAACACCAACATTGGACTGTTGATGACTGGAAACATTTGCGTGTTCGGGCGAGTCTCGTTTCAAATTGTATCGAGCGGATGGACGTGTACGAGTGTGAAGACAACCTCATGAATCCATTGATCCTGCGTGTCAGCAGGGGACTGATCAGGCTTGTGGAGGCTCTGTAATGGTGTGGGGCGTGTGCAGTTGGAGTGATATAGGACCCCTGATACGTCAAGATATGACTGTGACAGGTGACACGAATGTCAGCTCTTGTCTGATCACCTGCATCCATTCCTGTCCATTGTGCATTCCGGCCTACTTGGGCAATTCCATCAGGACAATGCAACACCCCACACATCCAGAATTGTTACAGAGTGGCATCATGAACACGCTTCTCTGTTTAAACACTTCCTCTGGCCACCAAACTCCCAGTCATGAACATTATTGAGCATGTCTGTGATACCTGGCAACGTGCTGTCGAGAAGAGCTCTCCACCTCCTCATACTCTTACGGTTTATGGACAGCCCTGCAGGATTCATGGTGTCAGTTCCCTCGAGCACTACTTCAGACATTAGTCGAGTCCATGCAACGTCATGTTGCGGCATTCGCCGGCCGCGGTGGCCGTGCTGTTCTAGGCGCTTCGGTCCGGAACCGCGGGACTGCTACGGTCGCAGGTTCGAATCCTGCCTCGAGCATGGATGTGTTTGATGTCCTTAGGTTAGTTAGGTTTAAGTAGTTCTAAGTTCAAGGGGACTGATGACCTAAGATGTTAAGTCCCACAGTGCTCAGAGCCATTTGAACCATTTTGCGGCATTCCTGCGTGCTCGGGGGCCCCTACACGATATTAGGCAGGTGTACGAGTTTGTTGGTTCTTCAGTGTATGTTATAAAAGAAAGTGTACTATGTGCGTGCCGCTGAAACATAGAAACGAGTCCTGGTACGATCAAGCGAGTTCTATGGTGTGGTAGCCATCTATCTCCATCCATGAAGAAGGGTCTCGTTTTTACCCGGAAGGCGTGCTTTTGAAGTTATAAGAGCTGGGAAATTTCGCCCTCTAGAAATTTCTAGAACATTCCAGAACATTCGAGAATATTGGTGAACATTCCAGAATATTCTAGAGTATTCGAGAACATTCCACAACATTCCATAATGTTTCACAATGATTCTGGATGTTCTGGAACGTTCGGGAATAGTCTGGAATATTCTGGAAGACTTCTGAATGTTCGGTAACATCCTGGAACACCCCAGATCATTGTGGAACATTCCAGAACACTCTCGAATGTTGTAGAATGTTCTGGAACGTTTTGGACTATTGGAAGCCTTTTTGGTATGTTCTGGAATTCGTCATTTGTGGGGCTACCCATTGGTGGGGGTGTACAAAGCACGACTCGTCGTGGGTACGAACATCAGTTTCTTATCAGTACGAAGGGAGGAACCGAAAAAGTAGTGCAATGAGTGAATAAAAACAAACAGTGAAGTGTGAGTAGTCATAGTGATACAGCGACTGAATATGAATCGAAAATAAAGTGTGTAAAGTGTCCTTAGTGTGTTTGTTGACAAAAAGTTGATTTGATTTATATTTTAGACAGTGCCCAAGCGTAAAGCACGAGGCGATCTTGCCAGTTCTGAATCAAAACGGCGAACACGAAAAGAAAGGTGAAAAGTGAAACCGACGAAGAGCGCGAAGCACGTTCAAGTTCCCAATGAACGAGAATAAGCACCGTGAGAAGCAGAGAAACCGAAGAACAATGAAATGAACTTATTGAAGAATCAAGAATTGCGACACAGTCTTACAATAAAAGATTGCGTACTCAAGCGAGCCATGAAAATATCACCCTACGAGAAGCGCGGACGAGAACTAATAAACAGTACAATGTGACAAATGAAGCATTCCACTGCGACCCAACGGAAGAATATAACAAACACAAACATGTCGTAATGGAAAAAACTGGTTAAGACCCGTAAATTTTGCAACATGAAAATATTCAGGAGACGAACACCAGGATTCTGTTTTTTGAATGGAAAAATTCGTTTACTAACTCTCTGAGCGACGGCGGGTACCCCAGATACTTGTAAATATTGCCGAACCATCAATGTAGTAAGTTATGGTTGCAAAATATTGCCTCGAATTATTTGCAGAAGAATGGAAAAAAACTGACATAAGCCAACCTCAGGAAAGATCGGTTTGGGCTTCGGAGAAATGTGGGAACACGCAAGACAGTGCTGACCCTACGACTTATATTACAAGATAGATTCTAGGAAAGCAGACCTAGATTTGTAGCATTTTTAGATTTAGAGAAAGTTTTTGACGATATTGAATGCATTAGTTGAAATTCTGACGATAGCAGGAAGTTAGCTGAGTATTACCGATTACAGGGTAATTCTGTTCAAATGGCTCTGAGCACTATGGGACTCAACTGCTGAGGTCATTAGTCCCCTAGAACTTAGAACTAGTTAAACCTAACTAACCTAAGGACGTCACAAACATCCATGTCCGAGGCAGGATTCGAACCTGCGACCGTAGCGGTCTTGCGGTTCCAGACTGCAGCGCCTTTAACCGCACGGCCACTTCGGCCGGCGGTAATTCTGTCAGACGGCAAAAGGCCTGGAAAAGCAGTCGACTTGAATGGATAATGTCTTCAAAAACGGTTATAAACGAACATTCACAAAAATATAAAAAGGGTAATGGATTGTAGTTGATCTAAATCAGACGATGCTGAGGGAAATACATTAGAAAATTGGATTTTCAAGTGGTCGTTGTGTACTGTTATTTTGGCAGCAAATTAATTGACGATGTGGAGTGGCCGCGCGGTTAGAGGCGGCATGGCACGGATTGCACGACCCCTTCCGCCGGAGGTTCGAGTCCTCCCTCGGGCATGGGAGTGTGTGTTGTTCTTAGCATAAGTTAGTTTAAGTTACTGTAAGTAGTGTGTAAGCCTTGGGACCGATAACCTCAGCAGGTTGGCCCCTTAGGAATTTACACACATTTGAACATTTTTTAATTGGCGATGGCTGTAGTAGAGAAAATGGAACATCTTCCGCCCGATACCGCATCAAATGCTGAAAACGTCATTAGTTTGGCTTTATTCCAGTCTGACAGCTGCCGAGGTACACCACGATAACACGGTTTTCGATAGGCCATTTCTTTCTCCTTTATTGTTACTTCATCCCTCCCTCCCCACATTGGCGGGGGTTGGGCTGTCAGTGGATGCAAGTCATCGCTCTTCAGTCATTTGACAGTAATAATTTTAAAACTTATTAGAAAATGGGATATGGTATAAAACTCGACATTGCCTGGTAGTCCAATGTGTGCCAAGAAAGTTCAGCTGATGTGCATATGAATGCGACGATTCGTTTGATCCAATGTTTCTGAGACGGACAGGTTGCTCGCCTTGCATATGTGTTCTGCCTTTAAAACATTCCTGGTACCAAAACCACACCTGTTTTCGGTTCAAATGGCTCTGAGCACTATGGGACTTAACATCTGAGGTCATCAGCCCCCTAGAACTTAGAACTACTTAAACCTAACTAACCTAAGGACATCACACACATCCATGCCCGAGGCAGGATTCGAACCTGCGACCGACACCTGTTTTTGTGACATTACACTCTCTCTGGGAACTTTCATTAGATGGCGATGAACTATAGCTGGGGATGTTTTCATTACACGCTAAAATTTTATATACACTCCTGGAAATTGAAATAAGAACACCGTGAATTCATTGTCCCAGGAAGGGGAAACTTTATTGACACATTCCTGGAGTCAGATACATCACATGATCACACTGACAGAACCACAGGCACATAGACACAGGCAACAGAGCATGCACAATGTCGGCACTAGTACAGTGTATATCCACCTTTCGCAGCAATGCAGGCTGCTATTCGCCCATGGAGACGATCGTAGAGATGCTGGATGTAGTCCTGTGGAACGGCTTGCCATGCCATTTCCACCTGGCGCCTCAGTTGGACCAGCGTTCGTGCTGGACGTGCAGACCGCGTGAGACGACGCTTCATCCAGTCCCAAACATGCTCAATGGGGGACAGATCCGGAGATCTTGCTGGCCAGGGTAGTTGACTTACACCTTCTAGAGCACGTTGGGTGGCACGGGATACATGCGGACGTGCATTGTCCTGTTGGAACAGCAAGTTCCCTTGCCGGTCTAGGAATGGTAGAACGATGGGTTCGATGACGGTTTGGATGTACCGTGCACTATTCAGTGTCCCCTCGACGATCACCAGTGGTGTACGGCCAGTGTAGGAGATCGCTCCCCACACCATGATGCCGGGTGTTGGCCCTGTGTGCCTCGGTCGTATGCAGTCCTGATTGTGGCGCTCACCTGCACGGCGCCAAACACGCATACGAACATCAATGGCACCAAGGCAGAAGCGACTCTCATTGCTGAAGACGACACGTCTCCATTCGTCCCTCCATTCACGCCTGTCGCGACACCACTGGAGGCGGGCTGCACGATGTTGGGGCGTGAGCGGAAGACGGCCTAACGGTGTGCGGGACCGTAGCCCAGCTTCATGGAGACGGTTGCGAATGGTCCTCGCCGATACCCCAGGAGCAACAGTGTCCCTAATTTGCTGGGAAGTGGCGGTGCGGTCCCCTACGGCACTGCGTAGGATCCTACGGTCTTGGCGTGCATCCGTGCGTCGCTGCGGTCCGGTCCCAGGTCGACGGGCACGTGCACCTTCCGCCGACCACTGGCGACAACATCGATGTACTGTGGAGACCTCACGCCCCACGTGTTGAGCAATTCGGCGGTACGTCCACCCGGCCTCCCGCATGCCCACTATACGCCCTCGCTCAAAGTCCGTCAACTGCACATACGGTTCACGTCCACGCTGTCGCGGCATGCTACCAGTGTTAAAGACTGCGATGGAGCTCCGTATGCCACGGCAAACTGGCTGACACTGACGGCGGTGGTGCACAAATGCTGCGCAGCTAGCGCCATTCGACGGCCAACACCGCGGTTCCTGGTGTGTCCGCTGTGCCGTGCGTGTGATCATTGCTTGTACAGCCCTCTCGCAGTGTCCGGAGCAAGTATGGTGGGTCTGACACACCGGTGTCAATGTGTTCTTTTTTCCATTTCCAGGAGTGTATATTGCATTTCTATTTTCTCTCGCCGACCATGTGTCTGTCAACACCTCAGTCTTGTAACTCCGTCTCTAATCATCCCATTGTCGACGGAAAGTTAAACATTGATCTTGCTTCCTTTTATTATCTTGAAACTGTATTTCGATGCGCAAAGCACAGCTACCTCCATCTATCGTGGCGTTTGAAAAAGTTGTTCGTCTCCTCTCCCTAGACATGGAATTTTGACTCGCACAGAGTATTTATACATTCGTGAGAATTCTTATTACCTTACTTATTGAAGCATCCTCGCAGCTCATGTTCAGTCTAAGCATCCTACAGTTTATGGTTTCTATATGGAGTGTTGTACGAGGGCATGCTGGAAAGTAATGTCTCCGAATTTTTATGTAAAAGCTCTTACATTTTTCTAAATAAAACAAAAGTTAGTAACATTCTACATACCTATTCTCCATGTATGCATATTTGCAGCCCACTGCCACTAGACGACTCCGAACTGTACCGTTTAACATGGCTGTGAGTAACATAACTATGTCAACGCTTGAGAAATAGCGTGCTGTAATCGAGTTTCTAATTCGAAGAGTTCGCTTACACATGGAGCATCCTCTCCTTCAGCATGACAATGCCAGACAACATACAAGCGCTGCGACATCTGCAACAATCCGACGCCTTGGGTTCATGTCATTTGTCAACCTCCACACAGTCCCATCCGATTTTCATCTGTTCTCAAAACTTAAAGAATACCTTCGAGGACTTCACTTTGATAGTGATGAAGTGGTGTAAACCCGTCAGGGTAGCCGAGAGTGCTAACGCGCTGCTTCCTGGACTCGGGCAGGCGCGCCGCCCCCGGTCGAATCCTCCTGGCGGATTAACAACGAGGGCCGATGTGCCGGCCAGCTTGGATGTGATTTTTAGGTGGTTTTCCACATCCTGCTACGTGAATACCGGGCTGGTACCCATGTTCCGCCTCAGTTACACGGCTCGCAGACATCTGAACAGATTCGCACTATTCCATAGATTACACTCGACGCAGACAGTTGGGGTACACTAATTCCGTCCCGGGGGGTGCGAGGTGGCGACAGGAAGGGTATCCGGCCACACTTTCACCATTAACATGCCAAATCCGATTAACGATGGCTAACCCTGCGTAAATGCAGGACAAGGGTCAAGCGATAGATAGTGATGAAGCGGTGTAAGCGGAGGTGAGGTTGTGGCTCCATCAATAAAGTCAAATATTCTATAGTGTCGGTATCAACAAACTCGTCTCTCGTTGGGAGAGATGAGTTCGTCACCAGGGCGACTATGTTGAGAAATAAATACACTCCTGGAAATGGAAAAAAGAACACATTGACACCGGTGTGTCAGACCCACCATACTTGCTCCGGACACTGCGAGAGGGCTGTACAAGCAATGATCACACGCACGGCACAGCGGACACACCAGGAACCGCGGTGTTGGCCGTCGAATGGCGCTAGCTGCGCAGCATTTGTGCACCGCCGCCGTCAGTGTCAGCCAGTTTGCCGTGGCATACGGAGCTCCATCGCAGTCTTTAACACTGGTAGCATGCCGCGACAGCGTGGACGCGAACCGTATGTGCAGTTGACGGACTTTGAGCGAGGGCGTATAGTGGGCATGCGGGAGGCCGGGTGGACGTACCGCCGAATTGCTCAACACGTGGGGCGTGAGGTCTCCACAGTACATCGATGTTGTCGCCAGTGGTCGGCGGAAAGTGCACGTGCCCGTCGACCTGGGACCGGACCGCAGCGACGCACGGATGCACGCCAAGACCGTAGGATCCTACGCAGTGCCGTAGGGGACCGCACCGCCACTTCCCAGCAAATTAGGGACACTGTTGCTCCTGGGGTATCGGCGAGGACCATTCGCAACCGTCTCCACGAAGCTGGGCTACGGTCCCGCACACCGTTAGGCCGTCTTCTGCTCACGCCCCAACATCGTGCAGCCCGCCTCCAGTGGTGTCGCGACAGGCGTGAATGGCGGGACGAATGGAGACGTGTCGTCTTCAGCGATGAGAGTCGCTTCTGCCTTGGTGCCAATGATGGTCGTATGCGTGTTTGGCGCCGTGCAGGTGAGCGCCACAATCAGGACTGCATACGACCGAGGCACACAGGGCCAACACCCGGCGTCATGGTGTGGGGAGCGATCTCCTACACTGGCCGTACACCACTGGTGATCGTCGAGGGGACACTGAATAGTGCACGGTACATCCAAACCGTCATCGAACCCATCGTTCTACCATTCCTAGACCGGCAAGGGAACTTGCTGTTCCAACAGGACAATGCACGTCCACATGTATTCCGTGCCACCCAACGTGCTCTAGAAGGTGTAAGTCAACTACCCTGGCCAGCAAGATCTCCGGATCTGTCCCCCATTGAGCATGTTTGGGACTGGATGAAGCGTCGTCTCACGCAGTCTGCACGTCCAGCACGAACGCTGGTCCAACTGAGGCGCCAGGTGGAAATGGCATGGCAAGCCGTTCCACAGGACTACATCCAGCATCTCTACGATCGTCTCCATGGGAGAATAGCAGCCTGCATTGCTGCGAAAGGTAGATATACGCTGTACTAGTGCCGACATTGTGCATACTCTGTTGCCTGTGTCTATGTGCCTGTGGTTCTGTCAGTGTGATCATGTGATGTATCTGACCCCAGGAATGTGTCAATAAAGTTTCCCCTTCCTGTGACAATGAATTCACGGTGTTCTTATTTCAATTTCCAGGAGTGTATATAGACATGAAGAATAAAGATGTAGACTGTTAGTAACGTTTGTTTCACACAAAAAGCTTTACGAATTAGTTGATTTTTTTTCTGTAGCAAGTAATGTGGTTTCTCTGGAAGTGTGTAGACATCTTCTCTCGATGTTGTCTGTGGTTGGGAATGCAGAACAGCGCTTCTGTGAGTGGTCACCAAACTGAAGTTTGCTTGGGTGCTATCACATAGGACTATACTGTGAAGACTTAAGATGTGACATGAGAGTGGGACGTCGACCACCCTTTCTCTGTTTCATCTGCTGGAACTTACTTTGCAGGTCTTTCCAGTGACTTTACCAGTGACAGTGTTTCTCACAGCTTCACGTGATCATGCAAACCACTTCGCCCTCGTGGTCAGTGCTATGATAAGTAGGCGTCCTCTGGAGAGGTAATTCGTTGTAGGTCTATACCTGCTAGATTTCTGACTCTACATGCTAGATCAATAAGGTCTACATTAGTTAGCTACTCTGAAGTTCGGAAAATAGGAGAGAAATACTGGCAAATCTGGATCTGTAGGGGCGAGTCGCAGATCGTCCTGGATAGTTCAGTTGATTAGAGCGTTGCCAGCGAAAGACACGCAGTTTGATCTGCCAGGACGTTTCCCTAATGCAGAACGAAAAATACGCTCACGACGGCGTACAGCCTTTTGGTTGTTTTACGTAACCAATAAAAAACTCTATGAATCAAAAGAAATTCTAATTAAGAAATACCGAAGTGACGAAAAAAGAGCCTACTTGTGAGGGGTCCTGGAACTGCAGCTCTACCACAGAACAGCCGTGGCTGGTGACTTGCTCTTCATCGAGGCTTACTGCAATCGGCCCCTTAACACTGAACTCTACAGTTTCTCTTGATTGGCGCTGTGTTCTGTTCCCTTGCCCTGTGTTTGATGGCTGCCTTCTATTGCTGTGCTCCATGACCTTGAACAGAAACTATAAGATTTACATTAATTTTTTGAGTCCACTTTGTAAATAAATTTAAATGACTACTTAGTCTTCATATAAGTTCTGAGAGACATGCAGCAGTATACACAGCTGAATTAAAATTTATGTAGGTGTGAGTGAAATAAAACAACTTACGAGTCTACGTCTTGTATACGTCATACACTGAATCTTCACAACGACAACTAGAGCAATAAAAAAGTTAATCTATTATAATTATCTGTTTATAAACACATAAATAAAACTCTACAAATTCTTGGTCAAATTGGGGTGAAGTTGACTTCCTGAGAAACCTGGGGTGACGTTGGCCGTCTTTCCTCGAGCAGTTCTTTCATTAACAGACGTTCGTTAACGCGGCAAGAATATCACCTAATGAACACAGCAAAAGTGTGACACAGCGTAGACAGATTAGATTAGATTAGATTAGATTAGATTAATACTAGTTCCATGGATCATGAATACGATATTTCGTAATGATGTGGAACGAGTCAAATTTTCCAATACATGACATAATTAAGTTAATTTAACAACATACTTAAGTTAATATAACAACTTTTTCATTTTTTGTGTTTTTCATTTTTATTTTTTTAATATTTTTTTATTTTTTTAAAATTTATATCTAAAAATTCCTCTATGGAGTAGAAGGAGTTGTCATTCAGAAATTCTTTTAATTTCTTCTTAAATACTTGTTGGTTATCTGTCAGACTTTTGATACTATTTGGTAAGTGACCAAAGACTTTAGTGCCAGTATAATTCACCCCTTTCTGTGCCAAAGTTAGATTTAATCTTGAATAGTGAAGATCATCCTTTCTCCTAGTATTGTAGTTATGCACACTGCTATTACTTTTGAATTGGGTTTGGTTGTTAATAACTAATTTCATAAGAGAGTATATGTACTGAGAAGCTACTGTGAATATCCCTAGATCCTTAAATAAATGTCTGCAGGATGATCTTGGGTGGACTCCAGCTATTATTCTGACTACACGCTTTTGTGCAATAAATACTTTATTCCTCAGTGATGAATTACCCCAAAATATGATGCCATATGTAAGCAACGAGTGAAAATAGGCGTAGTAAGCTAATTTACTAAGATGTTTATCACCACTAACAACTGTCTCTGTTAGTCTAGTGGTGGAGTGAGAAAGTCTTTGTTGCAAGTGTCTGATGTTAACTTATGAATTTGTCACTTAGATCGCAGTTCTGTTTGTTGCATCATATAGTTTCGATCGTAGGAGTTGTCAGGATGAAAATGCCACAGGTATTCTAAAATAAATCGAGTGAATTGAAGAAATCTAGCATGGATGTTTCAGAACTGTGTCTCGTAAAAGGTTTAAAAGAAAAAATGGGCATTAACGAGTCTAGGCGAGTGTATAAAATTCCTAAAGGAACCCTGATAAACAGAATTCATGGTCGTCATGACAAAACACAAGGCAAGTAGCCAGTATTTAGTGCTAAAGAAGGAGAAGCTCTACTGATGGGACTTCTCGATTGTGCAGACTGGGGATTTATGCTCTTCTTCCACGGATCTTCGATACATAGCGAAGTCACTCCGTGACAGGCAAGGCGCTCTGTCAAAATTTACGCACAATTTTCCGGGTCTTGATTGGACAAGAAGCTTCACGTCCTGACAAAAAGATCAAATCTGTGTTCGGCTCAGTAACAATAAAAAGATGGTGGATCACTAATTTGTCAGATTTCCATCACGAACTTGCAGAGACAGTGGATAGGTCTGAAGTTGACATGTCAGGTTCAACGTTCATTGATAACGTTTTTTGTGTGTTTCTTTGGAATTTCATAAAGGAAATTTGTTACCACATTGTTTTGTCCTAAAACGTTCTTTATGAAGTTATTATTAAAATTTAATTATTATACCAGATTTATTATCTGTTATTGATAAAGTTTCAGAACATTTAAAGTCAGCCTAGAGTCTTAAACAATCTGCATTTATCACATAACAGATAATCGGTAAAATTCATCCCCACGTGGGGTGAAGTTGAACCACCCAGTTTATTTTTTTAATTTTCCTATCTGTTGGAGCAAAAGATAATAAAAACCAAAAATTTTATTACTACAGCTCAATACTCCTTTTTCTGAAAGAAAATACAATATATTAATTTTATTGGTATCAGAAACACTTAAGTGTAAAGTCCAAAATCAGTCAACTTCACCCCATTTGACAGTACACAGCCGAAGATAAAAACAGCGGGGCTTCTGCGTAGCCTATGAAAAAACGACAGGCTGAAAAAGTTTTAAGGAGGGGAAGGAACTAACGCAAACTTGTGCGGATCCTAAAGAATCGAATTTTGTAAGCGACAGCAATTAGTAGAAGATATTTGATAAGTACACGACTATTGGCAGTCCTCCGTAAGAACACTTTCTCTAATTTTCTCGTCGAGGTCATTTCATGAGATACAAGTGGGAGTAAGAAATATGCTGCCTAAGTCTTCTCTCTTGAACTCTTAACGTTTATCCTCCACGTGACGCACAACACCTGCACTATCTCATCAAATGTTTTTGGACACCTATTAGTGGACATTAATATGGGCTGTGTCCACCATTTGCCTGTATGACGTCCTGAGCTCTACTGGAGACACTTTCAATGACCCGTCTGGATGTCTATAGAGGGATGGCAGCCGATACCTCCTCAAGAACCGAAACCAGAGATGGTAGGATCTGGGGCGATATCGAAGGGATAACAAATGCCAGAGGTGTTCCATTGCGTACAAGTTCGGACTCCGAATAGGCCATTTCATTTCAGGAATATTATTGTCCACAAACCGTTGCCTCGCAAATGCTGATTTATGACTGAGTGCTTTGTTATGTTGAGACAAACAACCATCGTCTCCTAACGGTTTCTCTACTGTACTCAGTACTATGAAACAAGTCCATATCCTTGTGCGTTTAGTGTTTTCTTAAGCGCAATAGCACCACGCACTAACCACGAGAAAAGCCTCGATACTGTAACACCACCTCTTCCTTACTTCACAGCTGGCACCACACATGTGACAGATAACGTTGTCCAGGCAATCGCCAAACGCAAACCCTTTCATCGAATTTCGGCAGGGTATAGGGTGGTTCATCACTCCAAATCACTCGTTTCCAGTTATCCAATGAATAGTGACGTCGCTCTTTACGCCACCTCAAGCGTCACTTACCTGCAGCTCTGACTTCAGAAATGCGAGGATATAAACGTTTTTGGCACGTCGCGTCTCGCAGCTCTCAGCTACTAACGAAAAGACATTTTAACACAAAAGCTGCTGTTTATTTATTGGCTGACTAGTTTCGGGCTTTTAAGCCACCTATTACAGACAACAAAATTTGTTATGACTGGGCGTGTAAAAATATCGGAAATAAAATGGTTCGTATGGTAACTACTGACGTATTTGCATTTAGGAAATGATTGGTGTGGCTACTTCTGTTTATGTCGTTACACTTAAATGTATCTCATATCTTAGCCCACCCGGGCGGGAAGCAGCGCCTGGTCCCCGGCACGAATCCGCTCTGCGGGTTTGTGGCGAGGTCCGGTGAACCGGCCAGTCTGTAGATGGTCTCTAGGCTGTTTTCCATCTTCCTCGGCGAATGTGAGCTGGTTCCCCTTATTCCGGCTCAGTTACACTATGTCGGCGATTGCTGCGCAAACAAATTCTCCACGTACGCATACACCACCATTACTCTACCACGCAAACATAGGGTTACACTCGTCTGGTGTGAGACGTTCCCTGGGGGGGTTACCGGGGGCCGAACCGCACAATAACCCTGGGTTCGGTGTGGGGCGACGGAGGGGTGAAGTGGACTGCGGTAGTCGTCGTGGGGTTGTGGACCACTGCGGCTGCGGTGGGGACGGAGTCCCTCCGTCGTTTCTAGGTCCCCGGTTAACATACAATACAATACAAAATCTCATATCTTCGTTACAAGATGTTTTCATTTAGTTACACTTACAGTATTATTGTATGTTCATAATATATATTTTTCAAAAAAATTGTTCAAATGGCTCTGAGCACTATGGGACTTAACATCTATGGTCATCAGTCCACTAGAACTTAGAACTACTTAAACCTAACTAACCTAACGACATCAAACACATCCATGCCCGAGGCAGGATTCGAACCTGCGACCGTAGCGGTCACACGGTTCCAGACTGAAGCGCCTAGAACCGCACGGCCACACCGGCCGGCTATATATTTTTCTTAATTGTTGTAGCTTCATTACCCAGCAGGATGCGACCACGTGGCAACAATACTGTATACACAATGGAGAATTTATTCTTACTGGATTTCGCCTATATGCCACATTGGCTTATTTATCGTAATGTTGACAAATGTTGATGCAAATAATTTTATTATGAGGTCTTATATAATCTGTGATGTATTCAATTTACTTCTCGATTGTATTAATATCACTATGTTCAGTGTGAGACACAATCTTCCATCTCATCACATTGCTTCTTACACTGAACATAGTCAGTGATATTAATACAATACCAAAGTATCAGTGATTATATAAGACCTCATAATAAAATTATTCGCATCAACATCTGTCAAATTTACGATAACAGCTACAATAAATAAGCCTGTGTGACACACAGTGTAATCCAGTAATAACAAATTCTGCATTGTGTATACAATATTGTTGTCACATAACCACATCATGTTGGATAATGAAGGTACCACAGTTATGAATAATATACACTCCTGGAAATGGAAAAAAGAACACATTGACACCGGTGTGTCAGACCCACCATACTTGCTCCGGACACTGCGAGAGGGCTGTACAAGCAATGATCACACGCACGGCACAGCGGACACACCAGGAACCGCGGTGTTGGCCGTCGAATGGCGCTAGCTGCGCAGCATTTGTGCACCGCCGCCGTCAGTGTCAGCCAGTTTTCCGTGGCATACGGAGCTCCATCGCAGTCTGTAACACTGGTAGCATGCCGCGACAGCGTGGACGTGAACCGTATGTGCAGTTGACGGACTTTGAGCGAGGGCGTATAGTGGGCATACGGGAGGCCGGGTGGACGTACCGCCGAATTGCTCAACACGTGGGGCGTGAGGTCTCCACAGTACATCGATGTTGTCGCCAGTGGTCGGCGGAAGGTGCACGTGCCCGTCGACCTGGGACCGGACCGCAGCGACGCACGGATGCACGCCAAGACCGTAGGATCCTACGCAGTTCCGTAGGGGACCGCACCGCCACTTCCCAGCAAATTAGGGACACTGTTGCTCCTGGGGTATCGGCGAGGACCATTCGCAACCGTCTCCATGAAGCTGGGCTACGGTCCCGCACACCGTTAGGCCGTCTTCCGCTCACGCCCCAACATCGTGCAGCCCGCCTCCAGTGGTGTCGCGACAGGCGTGAATGGAGGGACGAATGGAGACGTGTCGTCTTCAGCGATGAGAGTCGCTTCTGCCTTGGTGCCAATGATGGTCGTATGCGTGTTTGGCGCCGTGCAGGTGAGCGCCACAATCAGGACTGCATACGACCGAGGCACACAGGGCCAACACCCGGCATCATGGTGTGGGGAGCGATCTCCTACACTGGCCGTACACCACTGGTGATCGTCGAGGGGACACTGAATAGTGCACGGTACATCCAAACCGTTATCGAACCCATCGTTCTACCATTCCTAGACCGGCAAGGGAACTTGCTGTTCCAACAGGACAATGCACGTCCGCATGTATCCCGTGCCACCCAACGTGCTCTAGAAGGTGTAAGTCAACTACCCTGGCCAGCAAGATCTCCGGATCTGTCCCCCATTGAGCATGTTTGGGACTGGATGAAGCGTCGTCTCACGCGGTCTGCACGTCCAGCACGAACGCTGGTCCAACTGAGGCGCCAGGTGGAAATGGCATGGCAAGCCGTTCCACAGGACTACATCCAGCATCTCTACGATCGTCTCCATGGGAGAATAGGAGCCTGCATTGCTGTGAAAGGTGGATATACACTGTACTAGTGCCGACATTGTGCATGCTCTGTTGCCTGTGTCTATGTGCCTGTGGTTCTGTCAGTGTGATCATGTGATGTATCTGACCCAGGAATGTGTCAATAAAGTTTCCCCTTCCTGGGACAATGAATTCACGGTGTTCTTATTTCAATTTCCAGGAGTGTATATTATGCACAAACATGAATAGAATACCGTGAGGTGTAGCTACAACTGTGACATCGTTTAACGCTGATATGAGGTACATTTAACTGTACACACAAACCATTTTCTAAATGTAAATACGTAAGTAGTTACCACATGAACCATTTTATCACTAATACTTTTATTATCCACATTCTAAACATCCATTCATAACAAATTTTGTTCTCTATAATAGGTGGCTTGTGAAAACGGGCTAAGCTCGAAACTAGTCAGCCAGTAAATAAACAGCAGCTTTGGTCATTCCATGTAGGCTTTCACGGCCGGCGTCTTTATCAGTAAACTCTTCCGGGCTAAGTTGCCGTCAAGAAATGTGTGGCTTATGGGGAGCTGCTCGACCTGTATACCCGATGCTTATTAACGACGTATTCACAGTCTTTGTGCTACATGGAGTGCTAGTAGTACTTTTGAACTCACGAGCGATTTCTTACGCTGATATTTTGCAACCGCCTTCCGCAATTCCCAACAGTCCTGCCCGCCAGTACGTGACGTCTTTGTGGCCTTGGTTCAGCTGTGGTTGCTCCTTCACGTTTCTACTTCACAGTAACCTCTCTAACAGTTGACTTGTGCAGCTTTAGATGGATTGAAATTTCCCTGACGTATCTGTTGCTCAGGTGACATCCAATGGCTAGTGCACATTCGAAGTCAGTGAGCTCTCCTCACCGCCTCAGTCTGCTGTTACTGCGTCTCTAATGACAACACAATACACGCCTCCCGTTTTATATTGGCGAGCTCACCTCTCTTGACATCTAGTGACCAATTCCGCAATTACACAGCCTCCTCAGTCATCGCTACATCAAACTTGTATTTGTTTCTAGCTCAGGCGATTAACTAAACTTGCTGTGCCTGACTGTAGCGTATACCTTACATCATGTACTGCCGGCCGGCGTGGCCGAGCGGTTCTAGGCGCTTCAGTCTGGAACCGCGCGACCACTACGGTCGCAGGTTCGAATCCTGCCTCGGCCATGGATGTGTGTGATGTCCTTAGGTTAGTTAGGTTTAAGTAGTTCTAAATTCTAGGGGACTGATGACCTCACATGTTAAGTCCCATAGTGCTCAGAACCATTTGAACCATTTGAACCATTTCTGAACACCATGTGTTTCCGGCGTGTCGTTTGTTTTCGTTTCTGCAAGTTCCCAGTACGTTTCAGCATCTGATTGAAGAAAACTTTTTATCGCAATGTTAGCATGACTTCAAGAAATAAAGGTAATTTCTACTTGTTTTTAATAATTTTGAACAAGAATGTGTTTAGAATCGTCTGTAATATGCTAACATATTCTGCACTATTGAATAAATGATTGTTTATTTGCTCACAATAGTACTGCGATACATTTTTCCGATGTAGCACTGGATCTAGACTGGTCAGCCAAAGCATTATGACCACTGCCCATCGCGACGTTGGATGCCGCCCTGTGGCGTTGCGGGCACGGGCACGGGCACGTGACGCGGTAACAAAAGTATGTAAGCGGAGCAGACCCGGGGGGGGGGGGGGGGGGGGATGAGATATGGACTGCAAATTGGAAGAGCCACTGAGATAATCGACTTTGACAAAAGACAGATTCCAGAATGAGATTTTCACTCTGCAGCGGAGTGTGCGCTGATTTGAAACTTCCTGGCAGATTAAAACTGTGTGCCCGATCGACACTAAAAATCAGGACCTTTGCCTTTCGCGGGCAAGTGCTCCACCATCTGAGCTACCCAAGCACGACTCACGGCCAGTCCTCACAGCTTTACTTCTGCCGGTATCTCGTCTCCTACTTTCCAAACTTTACAGAAGCACTCCTCCTCCGCAATATCCTTTCTTTCAGGAGTGCTAGTTCTGCAAGGTTCGCAGGAGAGCTTCTGTAAAGTTTGCAAAGTAGGAGACGAGGTACTGGCAGAAGTAAAGCTCTGAGAACAGGGCGTGAGTCGTGCTTGAGTTGCTCAGATGGTAGAGCACTTGTCCGCGAAAGTATAAGTTCACGACTTCGAGTCTCGGTCAGGCACACAGTTTTAATCTGCCAGGAAGTTTCAAAGGATAGATTGCTATTACGCAGAGCCTGTGATCGAGTATCTTGAAAACGGCAAAGCTGGTCGAATGTTGACGTGCTACTGTCGTGAGCATCTACGGAAAGCGGTAGATGGACGGCGAAACTACAACCAGTCGCTAAATGATTGGACGTTCACGATTCTTCACAGAACGGGCGGTCCGAAGGCTTATGTAGTCTGTGAAGTAGGACAGATGGCGATCTGTGGGATCTCTGTCGAAAGAGCACAATGCTGGTGCACGCACAAGTGCTTCGGAGCACACCGTTCATCGTACATTGTTGAACATGGAGCTCCGCAGCAGACCACCCCTCCGTGTTCACATGTTGAGCCAAGGACATCACCAGTTACGATTGCAGTGGGCACGGGACCATCGGGATTGGATCGTCGATCAATGGAAACGTGTCGGTTCTTCGGGTGAATCACAGTGTTGCTACACTACGTCGATGGTCGTCTGCGCACACGCCGTCATCGAGATGAACGGCGGCTCGAAGAGGGAAGCGCGCCAAGGACGCAGGGTGGTGGGAGAAATATTATGGTATGGGAGACATTCCCTGCACTTGCTTGAGACCTGTGGTAGCAATCGAAGACACGCTGACAGCTGCGAACCACCTGCATGCATTCATGCTTGATGTCTTCCCCGACGGCAATGTCATCTTTCAGCAGTATAATTGTCCGTGTCTCGGAGACAGAAGCGTGCTACAATGGTTTAAAGAGCATTAAAGTGAACTCACGTTGATGTCTCGGCTACCATATTCGCCTGATGTAAATCCTATGGAACCCATCTGGGTCGGACGCCATCATCGAGTACGCAAATTAGCGGACCCTTATTTACGCGAATTACATGACATGCGCGTAGACGTATAATGCCACATACCTCCACAAACCTATCAACAAACTGTCGGATCCGTGAAACGCAGAATCAGTTATTTATTTCGTTCCAAAGACGGACAAACACGCTATTAAGCAGGTGGTCATAATGTTTTGGCTCATCAGTGTACATTCGGCAACGACCTATACTTTCACGTACGCAAGGGAGAATACACGCAAGAGAGAACACGAGACGAGGAAGAGTGTGAAAGACAAGAGGAGGAATATGATGGTAAATATCATACGTTTCCGATGAGGAAACGCCCCAGAACTCCAAAGACTGTGTCGTCACTAACAGCAAAGATATTCCATGCAATGCATTTACCTAAGATGATGAATAAAATCCAAAAAGTCGTTTCAGATGTGGACTGGCCGCATATAAGGGTTTCACATTTGTGCGGTGCAGTAAATGCCAACTATATCTTTGCTTCACAGAAATAAGGAACTGTTTTTTGCAACTCCATAAAACATAGCTGAATAGATCATTTATATGGCGACGTCAGAACGTAAGTTAAGCAAGATTATTTTGCAAGAGGATTGGTACATTGCTCTGGTGCAGTTAAGAGGTGTATCACAGTGTAGGAGTGAAACGATGTGGCAAATGGAAACGTGGCCCAAAGCTAAAATATGCGGGACGGTACGATTCTTCTCGGCAAAATATGCAAACAGCGCACAGATTCACCGTGAAACACTGCCGGTATATGGATCAAATGCAACATCACGTCGAGCCGTAGTGATATGGTGCAACAATTTGACCAAAGCCGGTCAGACGTGTGTTCTGCTGTTCGGTAAGGAAGGCCATCGACATCGACATCGAGCACACATGAAAATGTATAGACTGTCAAGGAACTGATGTCGCAGCATTCGCAGATTTTCCCATGGTGAACACGTTCGGACAGCGGTTCTTGACTGGTGCCTCGACGAGGGAACTGATTTTATCGTCGAGGAATTAAACGTCAGGTAAAACGTTCGGACCGTTGTTTACAGAAACTTGATGACTTCAAATGGTTCAAATGGCTCTGAGCACTATGGGACTCAACTGCTGACGTCATTAGTCCCCTAGAACTTAGAACTAGTTAAACCTAAATAACCTAAGGACATCACAAACATCCATGCCCGAGGCAGGATTCGAACCTGCGACCGTAGCGGTCTTTCGGTTCTAGACTGCAGCGCCTTTAACCGCACGGCCACTTCGGCCGGCAAACTTGATGACTATGTTGAAAAATAATGTCTTATACCCGTGTCACTTTGAAGTACTATGCAGCATTCAATAAAACTTACTTGGCCTCCATTATAACGACTGTGTAAGTTAATTTTTGAAGTCCCTTCGTAGGAAAACGTTTTCTAATATTATTTCCAGATATAAAATAATAACATTTGGTGGTACTTACATTAATATGTTTACGTATTTCAGTTGTCAGTTTACAAATAACATCTATCAAAGGAATTCGTGAAAAATATCATTATTAGGACAAAAAACGTATCTGAGGCCTGCTGTAGCATATGCTACATGCCCTGGTATTTTGGTGACCCACGACGTTTTTTAAATTTAGTATTTTAGCCTTATTTTGTTCCAGAACAATACAAGGACCAGCAAAAAAACTTTTCATTCAAAAAAATCTAAGATCAGAACTGGGGAGGATAGATGTGCCCGGTTACCTCTGATCACATAGAGTATTGTTGCAGCACCTAATACTAAAGTCTGAAGAGCATCTCTGTGGCACTCTCGCTCTTACTAAAGGAACCTGTAACGAAACGGGTCGTCCTTCTTCGGATTTTCTAAATCTTAGTTTTCAAGTTGACCTCGTCATGGTCCCAAACAGAAGTGATATATTTAAGAAAGATTGAACGATTGTTTAGTACGCCACTTCTTTCGTGAATAACTTACATTTCCCTAGGATTCTTCCAATGAATCTCAGCCTAACATCTGATTTTCCTACAATTTATTTTATGTGATTGTTTCACTTTAGATCGTTCCAGATTCTTGTTGGCAGATGAGTTTCGGTTGGTACTGTTTCCAGCGATTGGTGTCCAATAGCGTATTCGAACAGTAATAGTTCCTTCCGTCTAAGTATGAGCAGCACATTACAGGTATTTACGTTGGGGATCGACTGACTGCCAGTCCCGACATCAAGCGTCGGTCCTTTGAAGATCTCTCTGCATTTCGCTAGAACTTTCTGGCGTTGCAATTTTCCTATTTATTACAGTATCAACTACGATGTTATCCACTTGGTTAGTTATATGTATCGTGAACAGTGACTATCATGTAACACTCTCTTGGGTTACTTTTGAAGTTACTTTCACGTCTTGCGATTTTGGCTTACTAAGAATAATGTTGTGAGTTCTACCTGCTACCAATTCCTGAATGTAGTCACAAAGCTGGTCTGATACTCTGCAAGCACGTATTCCGTTCACTACCTGACCATGTCGACCAGCATCAAATGCCTTCTGGAAGTCAAGGAACATGACATCAACCTGGAGGTAATTGTCTACGGCTTTCTGGATCTCGTGGATAACAGAGGGAGCTAAAAATCACCACTAAGCTGGTAATTTCTTCTCATTGCCTGATACTTGTTAGGACGTGAATGCTACCGTCCGGCAAACTTCAAATTTTTATTTCGTATACTACTTGTCTATAATTTTAAAAATTTGTTATATATCTACTTAACACTCTGATGTTACATCAGACACAGGTCAACTTCGCACCCAGCAAAGAGGCGTGTAGACGAGCTGCCTGTGGAATCCTGGCACTAAGTGTTATTATAATACTAACGTAGCATTTTTCAATGCAGCAATCTGCTGTAGCAATGGGCTGGGTTCCCACATGCCATTGCACGAGTTCTGCTTCCACACCCACCTGCAGGACAGGGGTGGGCTCCTGTCACAACATTGTTGGCCAGAGTGATTATAAATGATCCCCGCTCAGTGATTAGCAGCATTTGTTTTTGGACTTCCGACTCCCGCCGACGCCGTGACAGTCTACACGGCAGCTGACAGTCCAACGTTGGGAGGAGCAACTTCAATCACACCACGCAGCGTCATCAGTTAAGAGAAGCCGCTGGTTTACGAGCCACTAGCTAGACCAGATCGTTTCGAATCTTGATATGCTGCCGCCGAGTGTAGGCCACTTCCAGGGTGTCATCTTCTGACACTACAGGAGACTCTGAGTTTACTGGGTTCAACGCAGGGCGTCTGCACGCCTGGTCGTGTGCTTAGTGCTGCCGGCAGTCCAGCGTACGCTTGAGAGCAGACTGAAGCCATCCTTGGGTCAGTAGTACCACCTCACCAGCCGCTGCTATTATGCTGTGGCAGCACCCCACTGTCCCGGCGTACACACACATCACCGCGGAGCCGCTTGCGCTGCCTGTGTATTATGCCGAAGTAGTACATCCCTGCCTCAATGACCAGACCCAACGACTGGACGTTTAGATCGATCTTCTGTGAGGAAATAGTGCCGATTGAATCGATACTGAATGAGCTTTCCTGATTCAGCGCTAGCCACGATATCAAAAGATCCCAACTCACAGTTTCCGTGCACCAATTCTATACAGAAGTGGCTGTCCTGGTGTACATTAGAAGTGACTCATACCGCCAACGCCATTACAAAGCAATGTGAGCACTGGTGACGCCTCTGTAGTGAATATATGTTCCCCTAGATTTTGGCACAATATTGTCAAGCCCAGAATATCAAAAGCTCGCCAGGTGACGACATTAATGTCGGAAATAGTTGCAGAATAATGAAAGATAAATTAGCATTTTTGTGGTGGGCTTTAAATTAGAGGGTATTTATTGAAAACTATGACACATAACATACCAAAGAGGAAGCTAAGTTTCTCTAGATCTCAGTTTTAGAAACCGATATTGATACCTATAGAGGATATTTTCATCATAACACACGAACGTAAAACGTGTTCCATAATTCCAGAACGATTTCACTTGGGTGATATAAGCCAATAATTGTATGCATATGTCCGTCAGTAAAACGTGAATTACGTGCGGTTTTTTCCTGTCACTTGTAACTTCGCCGGCCGGAGCGGTCGTGCGGTTCTAGGCGCTACAGTCTGGAACCGAGCGACCGCTACGGTCGCAGGTTCGAATCCTGCATCGGGCATCGATGTGTGTGATGTCCTTAAGTTAGTTAGGTTTAATTAGTTCTAAGTTCTAGGCGACTGATGACCTCAGAAGTTAAGTCGCATAGTGCCCAGAGCCATTTTGTAACTTCGTTGTTCCTGCTGCGAACTGAAAGAAACTGCTGCTGGAAGAGAAGCAAATGCTTTTGCGTAGTTTGTATGGGTTGTAAGTAGGCTGTTTAGGTTTTTTTATTGGTAACGCCACGTAGCGCTCTGTATGAAAATCACTGGCTGTGCTGTGTGCAGTCTGTGGCTAGTTTGCATTGATGTCTGCCATTGTAGTGTTGGGCAGCTGGATGTGAACAGCGCGTAGCGATGCGCAGTTGGAGGTGAGCCGCCAGCAGTGGTGGATGTGGGGAGAGAAATGGCGGAGTTTTGAAATTTGTAAGACTGGATGTCATGAACTGCTATGTATATTATGATTTTTCAACACTATTAAGGTAAATACATTGTTTGTTCTCTATTAAAATCTTTCATTTGCTAACTATGCCTATCAGTAGTTAGTGCCTTCCGTAGTTTGAATCTTTTATTTAGCTGGCAGTAGTGGCGCTTGCTGTATTGCAGTAGTTCGAGTAACGAAGATTTTTGTGAGGTAAGTGATTTGTGAAAGGTATAGGTTAATGTTAGTCAGGGCCATTCTTTTGTAGGGATTATTGAAAGTCAGATTGCGTTGCGCTAAAAATATTGTGTGTCAGTTTAAGGACAGTCATGTATAATTGTTCTAAGGGGACGTTTCAGGGTCACTCAGTTATCTCGTCAGGTGCAGTTGCTCTTTCGCTGCTGAGCGATTTTAGATAATTTAATAATTCGCCACCACTTATCTCAATATAATCACTTATCTCAATATCATTCGTTTTGCCATTCGTGCGATGGTTAGAAGGAGATATCGTATTACAGTCTCAATAGTGAAACAGTTCTGGAAGACTGAATTTAATATTTTGGGTTTCGTTCTGTTTTCCGTTTCGGCGCCAGTATCACGACTGGGAGTCTAAGGAGATGAATTATGAACAAGACTTCTTAGAATTATATTTAGAACCTGTTACAAAGCTCCCTTCGCTTACGTAGTAACTTTCTAACACGGTTATTGAACAGAGCAATAAGTCTGACAAATACTTTAGGCGTACTTCTCGTATTCTAATGATGTACCAAATGCACCTCTGAATTCAGGCTTCCCAGAACATCTGAATTTGTTAGCCCTCTTCATGTTACTCAATAAAGTAACATCGAAATACATTAACGCTACGATGTGTAACAGGCTGTTCGTTTTAACATGATACAGCTAAATACCTCTAAAACGACGCATCGTACGAAAAATTGTTCCCGGTGAAAAGTTAACACCAGTAAAGGGGACATGTGTCTGTGCTGCAACTGGACACCTTCTAACCACTCTACCTGCTTGGGTGGGATCAACTTTGCATTTTCAAATGTAGACCTCCCCCCCTTCCCCCCCCCCCCCCCATTTTTTTACATAACCGGATTCTACGGGAAAAAATGGGTACTGTTTACTCAAAATATTGTTTTCCATTCGTGGTAAACGGCACTGTAATCGACAGACGTCAAGAGTGCCTGTTTTTTCAATTATGAACTGGCTCATTTGTTTTTACATTACATTTACGACGTAAATGTAAACCGTTGCACGCTCGGATTCCCGGGTTCGATTCCCGGCGGGATCAGGGATTTTCTCTACCTCGTGATGACTGGGTGTTGTGTGATGTCCTTAGGTTAGTTAGGTTTAAGTAGTTCTAAGTTCTAGGGGAATGATGACCATAGATGTTAAGTCCCATAGTGCTCAGAGCCATTTGAACCATTTGTAAACCGTTGTGTTCTAACGGCTGATATTGATGCTCTGGCATTACTTGAGTGTTGCAAATGTGTACAGTAGAAATAATATGATTAGACGTCGACATTTCTGGCAGATAAGCTACTTGTTTGCTAGCGTAGTTTTCTGTTACCTACATGGTTGACTGTGGTGAGTTTCCAAGCCACCGGAATGCTTGATTTCGTTGGCCGCCCTCGAACCCCGCCATCGGGATGACTGCTCTTGGTGGTTATTTCCATCCAACCGCTGTAATTCTCGAGCTGGCAGAATACAAACAACAACCATTATAATAACGTAAAATATAATAACGCACCGAACTCAAGCGGACGCACCGATGTCAAGCATCCCGATGGGAACAGAAAATTACTACATCTACGTCGTTGTCGGTGTTTATAACCAGGCAATGAAACTGCTAACCGTGCTGTACCGTGCAATCAAATTTGCAAGACTGAAGTAAATTTCGAACATAAATATCAGCCGTTAGAACACAAAGGTTTACATTTACCTCGTAAATGAAATGGATGGTCAATTTGCGTAGGTTCTTCATTGCAAAAACGGGCACACTTGATATCTGTCGATCATAGCGCCATCTACCATGAATCGAAAACAATGGTTTAGGTAAACGGTACGCAGTTTTTGGTGTAGAATCCGAATATGCAGTAAAATGGGGGGTTCCTACTTGAAAATACAAAGTTGACCACGCCCACACAGGAGGGATGATGCCAGTTGTAGCATAGACAGAAGTCTCCATTACGAATTTCAACTTTTCATCTTGAACATTTTTTTCGTGCGATGCGTCATTTTCGAGATATTTAATTGTCTCAAGTTAAAATACTTTATATATATTTAATTACTAATATAATTAATAATTAATATTATTTAATATAAGACACGTGGATCGCAAATGTCGGGAAGTACTCAAAAAACTGGATGATAAAATGACGAACATGTAACGTACCAGATGACGTACCTTGCCGCAAATTCTGCGGTTGATTCTATCGGCCTGTCGCACCTCTTCATCCCAACGCAAGTCACGTATGCACGTCGGTGTGGCTCTGGGGCTACGTGCGCGACATTACCGTATGCGACTCGGGGCTCGAGTCTTGTTTGTGGCAGGCGTATTTTTTGGCATTGCGTTAGACAGTTACCTGTTTACACTGAGTTAAGATTTAATATTTTATTTACCAGTGTCGTGGTCTCCACCGGTTTATTGTAAAGTATAGTACAAACCTAATGTATAGCGTCACAAGTAAATGAGTATAAGCTTACGAGTTGCATTAAGCAGTAACCAAATGCATCTACATCTACATTTACATCTACATGATTACTCTGCGAGTTCATAATTAAGTGCCTGGCAGAAGATTCATCGAACCACATTCAAGTTATTTCTCTACCGTTCCACTCTCGAACAGCGCATGGGAAATCGAACACTTAAATCTTCCTGTGTGAGCTGTTATTTCTCTTATTTTGTCATGATGATCGTTCCTCCCTATGTAGGTAGACGCCGATAAAATATTTTCACATTCAGAGGGGAAAGCTGGTGACTGAAATTTCATGAGAAGATCCTTCCGCAACGAAAAACGCCTTTGTTTTAATGATTGCCACGTATCATATCCGTGGCGCTCTCTCCCCTATTTAGCGATAGTACAAAAGGAGCTGTGCTTATCTGAAATGCTTCGATGTCCTCCGTCGATCCTACCCGATGCGGATCCCACACCGCAGAGCAGTACTCCAGAAGAGGAAGTGGAAGCGTAGTGTAGGCAGTCTCATTGTCAGCAGATTACTTTTATTTCGTTTCTTGGGTATTGGTGTGACTTGCGCTAGTTTCCAGTCTTTAGGTACGGGTCTTTCAACGAGCGACCAGTTGTATATGATTGCAAAATACGGACCTGTTGCATCAGCATACTCTGATGGGATTCCAATTCGGTTTTACAGAGAGTACTCTGCTGCATTGGCTCCTTACTTAGCTTGCATTTATGGCGAATCTCTTGCCCAACGTAAAGTCCCGAGCGACTGGAAAAAAGCGCAGGTGACGCCTGTATATAAGAAGGGTAGAAGGAAGGATCCTCAAAATTACAGACCAATATCCTTAACATCGGTTTGTTGCAGGATTCTCGAACATATTCTCAGTTCAAATACACTCCTGGAAATGGAAAAAAGAACACATTGACACCGATGTGTCAGACTCACCATACTTGCACCGGACACTGCGAGAGGGCTGTACAAGCAATGATCACACGCACGGCACAGCGGACACACCAGGAACCGCGGTGTTGGCCGTCGAATGGCGCTAGCTGCGCAGCATTTGTGCACCGCCGCCGTCAGTGTCAGCCAGTTTGCCGTGGCATACGGAGCTCCATCGCAGTCTTTAACACTGGTAGCATGCCGCGACAGCGTGGACGTGAACCGTATGTGCAGTTGACGGACTTTGAGCGAGGGCGTATAGTGGGCATGCGGGAGGCCGGGTGGACGTACCGCCGAATTGCTCAACACGTGGGGCGTGAGGTCTCCACAGTACATCGATGTTGTCGCCAGTGGTCGGCGGAAGGTGCACGTGCCCGTCGACCTGGGACCGGACCGCAGCGACGCACGGATGCACGCCAAGACCGTAGGATCCTACGCAGTGCCGTAGGGGACCGCACCGCCACTTCCCAGCAAATTAGGGACACTGTTGCTCCTGGGGTATCGGCGAGGACCATTCGCAACCGTCTCCATGAAGCTGGGCTACGGTCCCGCACACCGTTAGGCCGTCTTCCGCTCACGCCCCAACATCGTGCAGCCCGCCTCCAGTGGTGTCGCGACAGGCGTGAATGGAGGGACGAATGGAGACGTGTCGTCTTCAGCGATGAGAGTCGCTTCTGCCTTGGTGCCAATGATGGTCGTATGCGTGTTTGGCGCCGTGCAGGTGAGCGCCACAATCAGGACTGCATACGACCGAGGCACACAGGGCCAACACCCGGCATCATGGTGTGGGGAGCGATCTCCTACACTGGCCGTACACCACTTGTGATCGTCGAGGGGACACTGAATAGTGCACGGTACATCCAAACCGTCATCGAACCCATCGTTCTACCATTCCTAGACCGGCAAGGGAACTTGCTGTTCCAACAGGACAATGCACGTCCGCATGTATCCCGTGCCACCGAAGGTGCTGTAAAAGGTGTAAGTCAACTACCCTGGCCAGCAAGATCTCCGGATCTGTCCCCCATTGAGCATGTTTGGGACTGGATGAAGCGTCGTCTCACGCGGTCTGCACGTCCAGCACGAACGCTGGTCCAACTGAGGCGCCAGGTGGAAATGGCATGGCAAGCCGTTCCACAGGACTACATCCAGCATCTCTACGATCGTCTCCATGGGAGAATAGCAGCCTGCATTGCTGCGAAAGGTGGATATACACTGTACTAGTGCCGACATTGTGCATGCTCTGTTGCCTGTGTCTATGTGCCTGTGGTTCTGTCAGTGTGATCATGTGATGTATCTGACCCCAGGAATGTGTCAATAAAGTTTCCCCTTCCTGGGACAATGAATTCACGGTGTCCTTATTTCAATTTCCAGGAGTGTATAATGAATTTCCTCGAGACAGAGAAGTTGCTGTCCATGCATCAGCACGGCTTTAGAAAGCATCGCTCCTGCGAAACGCAACTCGCCCTTTTTTCACATGATATCTTGCGAACCATGGATGAAGGGTATCAGACGGATGCCATATTCCATGACTTCCGGAAAGCGTTTGACTCGGTGCCCCACTGCAGACTCTTAACTAAGGTACCAGCATATGGGATTGGTTCCCAAATATTAAATTACCTAATAAAGTCTGTAAACAAAAAAAGGGACAAAAGGACAGAAAAACTTACTAAAACAACTTTTGCTTAGTTATAGTGAAGACAATAAGTTTGTAACTTCTGCGTTGCAACAGATGACATTTGCGAAAGGTGTTCGAAAATAGAGTAGCCTAGAGGGGCGACGTGCAGCACTGTGACATCACGCGTTCGATATCCGTCATTCACTTTTGCGGTATTTCCCGACATTTGCGGCTCCATGTGTCTTATATTAAATTAGTTGTCTCGACGTTGCTTCGGTGTTTTTTAAACGTCAATACGAATTACCATATATATGTATACAGGGTGGTCCATTGATAGTGACCGGGCCAAATATCTCACGAAATGAGCACCAAACGAAAAAACTACAAAGAACGAAACTCGTCTTTTTTTTGCTTTGTGATAGATGGCGCTGTAATAGTCACAAATGTATAAGTACGTCGTATCACGTAACATTCCGCCAGTGCGGACGGTATTTGCTTCGTGATACATTACCCGTGTTAAAATGGACTGTTTACCAATTGCGGAAAAGGTCGATATCGTGTTGATGTATGGCTATTGTGATCAAAGTTCCCAACGGGCGTGTGCTACGTATGCTGCTCGGTATCCTGGACGACATCATCCAAGTGTCCGGACCGTTCGCCGGATAGTTACGTTATTTAAGGAAACAGGAAGTGTTCAGCCACATCTGAAACGTCAACCACGACCTGCAACAAATGATGATGTCCAAGTAGGTGTTTCAGCTGCTGTTGCGGCTAATCCGCACATCAGTAGCAGAAAAACTGCGCGAGAATCGGGAATCTCAACAACGTCGGTGTTGAGAATGCTACATCAACATCGATTGTTCCCGTACCGTATTTCTATGCACCAGGAATTGCATGGCGACGACTTTGAACGTCGCGTACAGTTCTGCCACTAGGCACAAGAGAAATTACGGTAAGATGACAGATTTTTTGCACGCGTTCTATTTAGCGACGAAGCGTCATTCACCAACAGCGGAAACGTAAACCGGCAAAATTTGCACAACTGGGCAACGGAAAATCCACTATGGCTGCGACAAGTGGAACATCAGCGACCTTGGCGGGTTAATGTATGGTGCGGCATTATGGGAGGAAGGATAATGGTCCCCATTTTATCGACGGCAATCTAAATGGTGCAATGTATGCTGATTTCCTACGTAATGTTCTACCGATGTTACTACAAGATGTTTCACTGCATGACAGTATGGCGATGTACTTCCGACACGATGGATGTCCGGCACATAGCTCGCGTGCGATTGAAGCGGTATTGAATAGCATATTTCATGACAGGTGGATTGATCGTCGAAGCACCATACCATGGCCCGCGCATTCACCGGATCTGACATCCTCGGATTTCTTTCTGTGGGGAAAGTTGAAGGATATTTGCTATCGTTATCCACCGACAACGCCTGACAACATGCGTCAGCGCATTGTCAATGCATGCGTGAACATTACGGAAGGCGAACTACTCGCTATTGAGAGGAATGTCGTTACACGTATTGCCAAATGCATTGAGGTTGACGGACTTCATTTTGAGCATTTATTGCATTAATGTGGTATTTACAGGTAATCACGCTGTAACAGCATGCGTTCTCAGAAATGATAAGTTCACAAAGATACATGCATTACATTGGAACAACCGAAATAAAATTTTCAAACGTACCTACGTTCTGTATTTTAATTTAAAAAACCTACCTGTTACCAACTGTTCGTCTAAAACTGTGAGCCATATGTTTGTGACTATTACAGCGCCATCTATCACAGAGCGAAAAAAGTGATCCAACTAAAACATTCATATTTCTTTACGTACTACACGAATATGTAATAAAAAATGGGGATTCCTATTTTAATAAACGCAGTTGATATCCGTTTGTCCTATGGCATCGCCATCTAGCGGGCCAACCATAGCGCCATCTGGTTTCCCCCTTCAAGCTAGACAAGTATCGTTCTTTGTAGTTTTTTCGTGTGACCCTTATTTCGTGAGACATTTGGCCCGGTACGATCAATGGACCACCCTGTATATACATGTGGCTGTGCGTGTGCTAGTAACTCGAAAAAATATTCTAATCAGTAGTCCCCTAACCTGTATGAGGGGACTTCCGGGTTTGCTTTAAAATGCGTTGTTAGATTGACGACGATGTTACTGGAACAAAGTTGGTTATATTTTTAAAATATGCTTTTAGGAGGGAAAAATCAGAAAACTAAAGAAAATAGTTTACTCACAAATTTATTATATATTCATCGTTATAAATCTGTGCATCGAAGTGTTTCGAGAAACAAAAATATATAAATTAAAAATGTCACAGGATGCTGAATCAGCAAATGTAAATCCTTAAATAAATAAAATTTATTGTGAAAATTAAAACTCCAAGTACAATTCTGTTTTCAGAACTGTTATCTCACGTTCATATGCAACATGAGAAAAGTTAGAATTTCGTGTGATAATATGCATAATAACAGATTGCAAACATAACTTTAACTGAACTATGCAATTGGTTACTACCAAGAATTTGAAAACGGTTAAAGGGAGGTGTTCTCTCATGAATCACGTTGCGTGAGCATTGATCAGTATTCAGCTTGGAATTATTCTTATTATCGAGAACAGAACAAACAAACAAATAAATAAAAGGCACTGAATGTTACACGAACAGTGCAGGTAATTGCGTCCTAATTACTTCAACTCACAGAAGCATCTCCGATTTCTAGTTTACTAACTTTTGAAAATAGCCTCGGTTTACTTATTAAAGATCATAAGACTTATTACAAACGGATCACGATTGGTGAGAAATGAAATTTTCATAGGTATCCACTCATTATGTAACTGAAATGTGAGAGTAGTATGTGATAGACAAAACATAGCTTGATGCAACGTGAATTAGTGAGATGCTACATGGCATTATGTTGAAGAAGCAGGTCGGAGTAGTGCAAAAAATTGAATCGCTATCACTTTCAGTAGCTGAACTATGATCGTCTTCCTGTTATCCACGATACAGTGTTAAACGTTTCTTCGCATTATCTTCTGTACTCCATGGTATCATTCTGACCGTCAAAAAGAAATCGCTGATCGGTAAACCGGATTGGGTGTTACGAACTCCAAGCAGATTCAGCTAACATTTCCTGCTTACACCGAATCATTTCACAGTCCGTATAAAATTAGAGGGAGCAAGTTCTCAAAACGTTAATACTGGAAAATCAATCCTCTATCAGTTGTAGAATAGTTCTATTATCTTTGGGGATCCTTGCCAACAGTATATGCTGAATAATCTTGACATTAGTAACTTTGACATATTTTTACATTAATGGAGATGTCACGTAACGATACTTTTTTTGTTCCCACACAATGTCCGTAAAGTACACTGGCATCCGTAATTACAGTTACCTCTCGCTTGCACCTAAACTAGCTTCTTTCATGTGAAGATTCCCTGATACATTCGTTTCCGCTGCCAACTAATACTGTTTGCTCAAAATCTCTTGGGACTAACCTTCATTAAACCTACATCAAAACTTTATTTCACGGCTGCCTCGATGTCTTCTTCAGCGTTCGATATTTTTGTCCCAACGCATTACTGCCTTCACAAATCACCACAATACCTAGAAGAGCCTTCACTCACGTTTACAACTAAATAGTTTGTGAGGTAGTAAAGCATATAACTACTTTGTCTGACATCACGTGGATTAATAACCTGCCATGAAGCATGCTGTTATCCACTGGAAACTGTCGGTATGGTTTCCTATATTCCACTGGTGTCAAGGCAAATACCCTAACGGTTAGACGAGGCGTCTGTCTAAACCCCAAGTGTGATTAAGGGACCTCACAATTAAGGTTCACCAAGTGAAAAATATCTCATCAACCAATGAAGAGCTCGCTCCAGTAGAACACTGGAACAACCAAACTTGCAGTCCCACCGTGAATTCCAAGCACAAGTATTCAGACCCGAGAAGGACCTCATCGATCAACATGACTTTTACTGAACAGGCTGAACTACATTGTTACTTCATTGCAGATATATCTCTGGAAACTTACACGTTTCTGTTATGGTTTATCTGAGCAAAACTGATACAAAGCTCCCTTCCACTAGGTAATAAGAGGTACATTTATCCATTTAATGAACTGTTAAGTAGCATAAATTATCCATACTGAAGCAAACTCTTTCGACAAAGACCGAGCACTCGTTTTGAATCAGGCAGCAATTTCTTTCATAACAAGCACGATGTTAATTTTTTTAGCATTCATAAAACAATTTCTATCGATACTCAAGGGTCATGTTACAACACCAACTCTCAGTTTATTGATTTAATGTATGTCTACACATAAAAGATTGCTGTTGGCCTTGGCAACATGAAAGGCAACCAACGATTTCTGTAACTAACTCTTCACACCCGAGGTTCAGTTCTAGAACGCAGATGTTCTTTGAAGATAAAAAATGTATATTGTACGAATGCGGCGTATTGTTTGTTTGCTTTTGACTCATGTTCTTCAGCAGACTTTTTTATGCTACTTTTTTAATAGTATAGTGCAGGTGTTGTAAACAAAATGTTGCTAGAAAAATCTTTGATCACTTTCTTAATGATATAAGATTAGTATCTAGCATATAGTCTCCCTTGCAAATTATAGTCTATTAACGGTCGGTTTCGGATGACAAGCAGCCATTATTAAATTTCAAATGGCGATGACACCACGTTGTTACAGAAAAATCGGACGTTAAAAATGTTTAAAGTGCAACGGAAACTATTTACTGAATACTACATTCTCTCCTCCAGCTGTTGCTCCGTACCACCATGGCAGATATTGTTTGGATTGGTGCATAAGTTCATAGCGTATTTCCATAAGTTTAATAAACACAACAGACACACATAACAGGGAGTCTAGTCATCAGTAATATAGTCTCCTTCACTATTTACAACAGTCTGCCAACATTAGGGTAACTTTTTTTATTCCCCGACTGTATAAGTCATGCGGCTTTGAGGTGAAGAACTCGTCCAGCCATGTTCGGAGCTCATTTTCATCCGGAAAGCAAGTTCCTTGAAGGCTGTTAGATAGAGTGGAACAGGGGAAAATACGAGGGCGCAAGATGAGGTGAAAAAGGTGTGTGCGGAATGATTTCCCAACCCAACTCCCGTATAGTGACTTTTGTCAGTCCAGCAGAACGTGTCGGGAGTTATCGTGGAGTAGCTTCATTTCACGCAGTCTTCTTTGTCGTTGTTCTTGAACTGTGTCTGCAAAACGTCTCAGTTATTGACAATAAATGTCAGCAGTGATGGTTACACCACAGTGAAGCAATTTTTAGTACTGCACACCGTCGCTGTTCCACCCGATACATAACATTATCTTTTGTGGGGGCGTGCAGTTCTTTGTACGGTGAGTTGCTGCTTTGTTTGTGCTCAATCATTCCTTTCTTTTCCTTATGTTAGACATCATTTCTAGTCACCAGTAACGATACAGGACAGGAATGGTCGCTAGGTGAATGTACCCTATAGCATAATACTGCCCCACTGCCCCGTGTCCGTGGCTCGGTCCATGTTCCGAACAGCCATTCGCCTGGATGAGGGCGTATACATACACGACCATCGACATATTGTAGCAATAAACGCGGATTCACCCCACCAGGCAATACATTTGTATTGACCCAAGGTGCAATATCGTTGATCCCATGCAGCTGACGATATCGTTGGGTTAACATGGGAACACGTAGGGAAAGTCTGCAGCGGAGCCTCGTCTTCAACAGTCTGCGCTGAACGATGCGCTCCGAACACTTGTGCCCGCACCACCCATGTGTCCAGATATGACACAGATCGCTATCTACCACGCTTTACACAGCGATCAAGCCTCCGATCTCCACGTTCTGTGATGAGGCGTGGACTTCCAACATCTTGTCGCCTACTCGTGGATTCACCATCCTTCAATCACTTTTCATTGATGATAGCACACGAACAACCGACTAGCTTCGCCGTTTCCGAGATACTCGTTCCCAAGCGTCGGGCAACACCAATTTGCCATTTGTTAGAGTCACTTATGTCAGTGGATTTCCCCATCTGAGGCCCATATAGTCGCTAGAATGACTCCCTGTTCGTCTCTGTTCCGCTTATATACTTTCCCTATGATGTCACGTGTCATCAAAATTACCAAGCTGCACTGAAGCTTGCGGTGGCCAGTGGTCATTATGTTTCGGCGCATTAATGTATATTTTACACGTCAAAGGCTAGAAGCTGCTACAGTGATCCAGGTGATGTTGCATTTTACTAGGACACCAGACTGATTCTCTGTCTGTGGCAACATGTAAAAATGCCTTGAAATTCTTTTGAGTTTGTTCGCAGACGACGCTGAAAGAGCAGGGGAGGTCACCGAATCAGAAAAGTTTTATGATATGCAGGAAGACTTTAAGACGACCAGAGCTTATAAAGAGAGGTGCCTAACGGTGGGATAGACTTTTTGAAAGTCTATACGATGATGTAGGTCAAAGTCCAAGGAACCACACCCTGCAGCCATTCACCCTGGTTTATGAGTAATCGACTAAACAATATTTCGGAGTTTCGGGTGATGAAGTATAGCTTAAAAACTAGTAATAATTTATTGATTGGTTGCCTAGCGTAATAGTTAAGGTACTAATCTGACATAAAGGTTGTCGCTTCGAATCTCGTAAGGTACACAGATTTTTTTTATTTTTAAATCTTTATCGAAATGGTATTGATCACTATTTTTATTCAATTAATTGTTTTACATGCATTTTTTTTATTTGTATCCCTTTGCCACGTCATTTTATCCTCGTATTAACTTCTTCAATTTCTCTTATTTTTTCCTCTTATCATTATTTTTCCACTTGACATATTTCAGCGTGTGAATTAATTATTTTTATTAATCTATCGTAATGTTTAAACATTTGAAATGCTGATCTGTCGGTTAAAAAACGAAAGACAAAATAATCCTTTTATATTGAGTTTGCAGCGGTGTCAAGAATGTATGTTTCGCTGCAAGATGTACATTTTATGGATGACAGTCGTCATACAAACATTAAAAACAAAAATTCTTATTACACTACCGACAAAATAAGGCGGATGATGGTTTAAACGGAAGCAGGGATTATAAGAAAACGAAATTCAAGCAAAATGAGAAATAGAAATAATGTATGCAATAACATGGACGAAAAAGGAAGATGATAAAACAGAATAAATTAAATCAAAGTTAATACACAACAATAATCAAAATCACATACAAGTGGGAAAAGGTTGTTAGGAAAAAAAATGTGAGCAAGTGATGTATTTCATACGATGAGCGATATGACGTGACAATCTAATAGAAAAAAATTACATTTCAACCAATTACCTGAATAAAAATACTGATCAAGGTCATTTGATAAAGATTGAAAAAGAAAAAAACTTCAGCGTACCTGATGAGGTTAGAAACAACAATATTTTGTTTGATAGTTAGTACCGTAACCATTACACGATGCAACCAGCCTGTTAAGTGCTCCTATTCTTAATAGTTATAGAGCATCACGCGAAATTCCGAAATATCTTTTCGTCGATTACTGACAAACGAAGGTCCACCAGGGAGAATGGGTGCAGGATGTGACTCCTTCGACGTTGACCTACATTACGGTATAGATTGTTTCAGAAAGGCTATCCCACCGCTGGGGACCTCTCCTTCTTAGTACAAAGATTGGTGCTTGACTCCCAACATGAATGAATGTAATGCAATGCTCGTAAACAGACAAAAGACCCGATATTATTTTATTACGCTATCGGCGATCGCTCCCTGTAAATAGTAACATCAAACTTCTAATATCTACATCCACATATACACGAATACTCTGCAATTCACAATTAAGTGTCTGGCATGGGATTCATCGAACCGTCTCCAAACCATTTCTCTACCGTTCCACTCTTCAACAGCGCGCGAAAAAAATGAACACTTATTTCCGAAAGAGCCTGGATTTCTCTTAGCTTATTATGGTGATCATTTCTCCTTATGTAGGTGGGCGCCAACAAAATACTTTCTCACTCGGGGAAGAAACTTGCTGATTGAAATTTTATGAAGAGTTTCTGCTGCAATGGAAAATGCTTTTGTTTTAATGAATGCCACCCCAATTCGAGTATCATATCCGTTGCACTCTCTCCCCTATTTCGCGATAATGCAAAACGAGTTGCCTTTCTTTGAACTTTTTTGATATCATGCGTCAGTCCTCTCAGTAGACCTGTTGCCTTTCCTAAGTGTTCTGCCAATAAAGAATAGTCTTTGGTTCGCTTTCCCTGTGTGATCGTTCCAATTTAAGTAATTCGTAATTGTAATCCCCAAGTAGTTAGTCGAATTTACAGCCTTTAGATTTGTCTGATTTATCTTGTAACCGACATTTAGCGGTTTCCTGTTGATACTCATGTGAATGACTTCAAATTTAGTGAATTTCCACTTTTTGCACTATACAGATATCTAGTCTACAACATTTTGTAATTCGTTTCAAGTATCTGATGACTTTACAAGATGTTAAATGACAGCATCATCTGCAAACAATCTAAGAGGGGTGCTCAGGTTGTCTCTAAACCGTTTGTGCAGGTCAGGAACACCAGAGGGCCTGTAACACTTCCTTGGGGAATGTCACATATTACTACCGTTTTGCTCGATGTCTTTCCGTCAATTACAACGAACTGTGACCTTTCTGATAGGAAATCTCGAATCCAGTCTCGCAATGGACACAATAGCCCATAGACATGCAATTTTATTAGAAGACACTTGCGAGGAACGGGGTCAAAAGCCTTCTGGAAATCTAAAAATATGGAATCTGACACTCCTGTCGATAGCACTTCTTACATCGTGAGAATATAGAGCTAATTGTGTTTTACAAGAACGATATTTTTTAAATCCATGTTGACTATTTGTCAATAAATCGTTGCCTTGGAGGTAATTCATAATGTTCGAACACAGTATATGTTACAAAATTCTGCTGCAAACTGACGTTAGTGAAATGGATCTGTAGTTAAGCGGATTACTCCTATATCTCATCTTGGGTATTGGTGTGACTTGTACAACTTTCTAGCCTTTCGACAAGCGAGTGGCAGTAAATGATTGTTAAGTGTGGAGCCGTTGTATCAGCATACTATGAAAGGAACCTAATGATATAAAATCTGGACCTGAGACTTTGCCTTTATTGAGTGATTTAAGCTGCTTCGCTACACCTAGCATATCTACTTCTAACTGATTTATGTTGGCAACTATTGTTGCTTCGAATTCTGGAATATTTATTTCGTCTTCTTTGGTGAAGGAATTTCAAAATGGTTCAAATGGCTCTGAGCACTATGGGACTTAACTACTGAGGTCATCAGTCCCCTAGAACTTAGAACTACTTAAACCTAACTAACCTAAGGACATCACACACATCCATGCCCGAGGCAGGATTCGAACCTGCGACTGTAGCGGTCACGCGGTTCCAAACTGACGCGCTTAGAACCGCACGGCCACACCGGCCGGCTGAAGGAATTTCGGAAAATCGTGTTTAGTAACTCTGCTGTAGTGGAACTGTCATTGGAAACATCATCACTGTTATCGCGCAGTGAGGTAGCTTCTATTTCGAACGATTTAAGGTGAAACGAGCACATTAAATTTAGCTGCGCGGAAGGCAGATGGCAGACTCCAAGCATCTGGATAATCCTAAGGAAGTGTAATCGACCCGCAAAGGAGGATGGTTACAAAAAACCCTCTTTTGACCATTTCTTGAATATTGTCTGTCATCTAGCCCCATTACCAAGTAGGATTAACGGAAGGGATACGGAAGATCCTAAAAAGTTTCTGAGTTTCGTCTCAGATTTGTTTAGCCAGCTCAAAGTAGTCACAGTAGCGTTCAATAAACTTCAGTGGGAGACGCTATTAGGGAGTCTCTCTGCATCCCCGACAGCCTTACTCTCAAAATTCCAAAGTCACACATTCTAACACGAATCACGAAGCAAATTTCTTTCCTCTCTTATAGTATATCGTAAAAAGAGTACAAGAGAGGCATGCGTTCTTTCTCCATGTACATCGTCCGATAATTGAACACATACACAAGGGAAAATAATTCTGGTACACACCGTACGGTAAATATCGGAGTGCAGACGCAGATCTAGAAGTTCCCACATTGCAACCACACATATAACTTACACGGCAGAGCTAGAAATCACGAAACAATATGAGAACACCATGATTCGCATGAGAATGGTTCATGCATCCTTCACGAGGTAAAGAAATAGGGATAAAAACGCACAAAAAAATTAAAATGAGGTATTGGTCTACGATCTATGAACTGAAGGAGAACATAGGTTATTCCGATGTGAATATCCAGCTTCTCGTACAGAGACGAACTGCAAGCTGTCAAGTAAAGCCGACCACTTACATATACAGAATTCTTCAACACTAAAACCGAGCAAGGGACCCTAGTTTCTTTTATGTATTACAATTGGTAACTTTTTCTGTCATGCAATATACGGTTTAAGTATTTCAAGAGTAAGGAGTGAACTATAAACTATACTGAGAAAAGTGGAATGCGTCATTCGTCTAGTGTAATCTAACTGCACTCAGATATCTCGTATTTAAATATCAAATGATATCAATATATCTTGTTCTGTTCGTACGTTATTTGTAAGATGCATAAATGTAGACGCCACTTTTCTGTGATTGTCTGGTTGATAATGTATTACATTTACATAACTCAAAACACTGAATCTTAAGTGGAGGCTGCCCTGTATAAAATAAAAAAAGCGGAAGGTGTAAATAAAATTGAAGCGAAAACGTTTTGATTAGCAAACGTAAACAAACAAAACTGCTGTGTAATATCTACACTAAACACATCAGAGGAAAAACAGTTTAAATGCAAAATCGATTCGACTCTGTGACTTAAAGCAGCAAATTGTAAACTGCTTGTCAGCCCTTCAGCGGACATGCAAGTGCATAGTTGGATCGATACTGTGGTTTAACAGGTAGACTGTAAACTTGCTACGCACTTACACTTAATTACAGTCAGTGCTTTGTGAATGTTAACTGTTAAACGTTAAGGTCTGCATTGTTATACCTCGCCTTGCCGTTTTCGTCGACGCTGACATTCAAACAATTTTCGCTGCTTAGTATCCTACCTCCATATTCACCCTACCTGTATCTTGACTGAGACTGTCTTATCGCCTTGATTATTCTAGAAGTCTTCATCAATTTGAAACTGGATTAACGTTTGATATGAAAACAATTTTTGGCAGCTAAAACAATCAGTACTGCTCGATCTTCAGCCCACGCTACGGGCGTAAACACGTTTGGTTGCCACGGCTACAAACGCACGTCAGTTCAAAGACCTCTCCCTCAGCTTGCGGAATAACTCCAGATTAACTTCGATTTCTTCCCTTGTGGAAGCATGTAGGCAACCGTTGTCCCCTAAACCGTCAGAAATGGTATAGAGAGGAGGTAAGTGATACCAGCGCCACTCATTAACAGTGGTACTACGTGGTTTCTGTAAAATACACCGAAGCACTTAGAAGTTTCCATAAACGTCTCAGAAGTTTGCATATTACTCTGAGGAATAACATGGTACGGAACAAGTAAAAATTTTAAATTTTGGTACTGGAGAATATTGTGAGACAATCTAAACACCGTTAAGATGATACACTATCATTACTTTAAAACAGAAACGTGTAATAAAAAACAATGTAATATTTTTTGAATCTTCAGGAAAAAATGTTTTACGCTTTCGTCCCATGACATCGATTTAGTTTTTGTTGCGTATCTCCAGATAGAGTGCTATCACGAAACGCATTGAAAAATGCACATACTTTGCCATCAGGTCATGGGGACAACGGGATTACGGAGGCTGATGTGTCATTGTACGTCTATAGCACCACTGAATTTCAGTATGGAGGGATATGTTATTAGCACAGTGATCACACACACACACAAACAAACAGATTCACGTGCTTGATATAAGTGAAATCAACATTATACAAAACTAAGACTACCGCTAAAAAAGAACCGAATAAACAGCGTTAAATGAACTTTCTTCTTGCAGCCAGAATTCATTCTATCTGACTAAAAGCTATTATGCTTTCATATTATTAGTTAAACACAGGATTAATAGAGTAGGAATAACACCCTTCATTTGAATTGTGGCTATGTATTTTATACGCTAAAGGTAACTTATATCCTTTTGTTTAGCATCCCAATGTCCAAGGAAAGTGATTTTTCAGAAGACTCACATTTCACCACGTTCTCTCAGCAGAGGAGAAATGTGTTTGTAATAGATCAGATAAAGTTATTGGGCGGCCGCGGTGGCCGAGTAGTTCTAGGCGCTTCAATCCAGAACTATGCGGGTGCTACGGTCGCAGGTTCGAATCCTGCCTCGAGCTTCGATGTGTGTGATGTCTTTAGGTTAGTTAGGTTTAAGTAGTTTTAAGTCTAGGAGACCGATGACCTCAGATGTTAAGTCCCATAGTGCTTAAAGCCATTTGAGCCATAAAGTTATTTATGCTCGGGTATTCTGTACATCAACTACTATTTGATCCGCGAGACAAGGTCGATTAATTGCAAGGTCTACTCCAATGATTTCAGTCATACGATTATCCGTTTACTCTCACATGATCTCCAGATCTGACGACTGGATCGGCGATTTTACGGGTTCATAGGGTCCACTGAACCTCCGAAGTGGTTCTTTGTAGTTTCCTTAGATCATGGAAGCAAATAGCGCCTGAAATAGCACCGGAAATAGCGTAGGAAACACTACAGATTACACAGAAATAAATGGTTTATTTCCACTTCACTAAATCTACCCAAGTTCACTGCCTCAACCAAAGCCTTCTCGAGCTTGGTACTGGCCCTCCAACACCACACAAACCTGCCAAACCTGCCAGCGAAGTACGAGCATCCTTCGGCTAAAACAATCAAGTATTTCCAGAAGCCTCTTCCACACTACCGAACGTGAAAGAAAACATACCTGCAATTTCACGCTATCTCACTGTACTGGAAGCATAGCACTACCGATTCCAATCGATTACAACTATCGCCTTAAGAAAGTCGCATTACAACTATCGCCTTAAGAAAGTCGCAACTGTCGAATACCCTTTCACTCACAATCCACCTCATGTAGGATGCCAACCTGCACTGCATATTCCACGAGAGACTGCTACCAACACTTGTAAATATCCATTCCAGATCAACTCCAGAAAATTGTTTAACATTCGACCAGTCATATAATCATTACTGCATGTTGAGATTGACAGACAGACTGTTGCCTCAATAATGATTATTCCTTTTGCTGTCCCCCCCCCCCGTCACCACAACACCTTCTACGGTATCAACAGATATTGCTTTCTGTTAGAACGCCTCAGTCTAATACTTATATTCGAACATTAAAAAAAGCGGTCTTTGACAGTATTGGAAACCTTCTGGGGCCTAGACCAGCTCGGAACTTCTAGCAGAAGGATTGTATGAATGCCGGAACCTTCCTGACAAGTCACCTCTATGCGACCTAAGGAAGTCCACCGCATCCACTACGGGTTGCCAGAAAAAAAGTATCCCTGACTGCTAACAGATGTATCTCGTATGGGCAAGCTACGGAAATGACAGCTACGATCCTAATGGCAAAAATATTAAGTTCATGCCGTGGATGAACGTCGTGACATAGTTAATATTTATTAACCATTCCCCAAATAAAAATCCTTATCGGGTAATTTACTATTATAAAAACCCATTTACTACCGGTACAAAAACGATATTGAACCTTCAGTAGATAAATATTTGCATCGTCACAAATTTTTATTAGCTAGAAGTAATTTTCGATTCCACGCTCCAGTGTCTTAGTATCTCTTACCAATTTTTATACCTGTGCACCAACTATACCCAATTACTTTAAAATGTGTTAGTAGAGAAGTACTACCAGTTCAATCCGTGATACAATTAAAACCAGTGTCTTATCTCCAGGTCACTGATAAGCACTTCTGGTGTCAGGTTACACACTTGGACTAGTTATATTGAAGGTCAACCTCTACTCGTCTCCCCCCCCCCCTCCCACACACACCAGGAAATCACTGACAACTGATCAAGATCACACCAACGCCTTTCTCTCCCCCTCCCCATCCTCCCACTTGGACCAATAACATTCAAGCATCCTGTCCTCCCATCCTGCTTTTATAAATAAAGCACTTGAGTTCGTGCCTTCATTCTTGATCTGTGCACCATCGGAAGAGGATCAGGTTGTGACTAATTGTTAATAACAAATTAATTTTACTGTAATTACATAACTCACATCACTCCAGATCTAGGGTGTGAATATTTGTTAATATCAAATTATCGGGAGCATTCCATAAGTAATGCAAAACATTTTTATCTGAAAGCAAGCTGATAATTAAAGGATTCAAATACACCATATCATTCCCTACGCTTTTGACTACAAAACCCTATTTTACAACATAAACTCCTTCAAGGCGACGGCATTACGTCACCTTACTGGATGACTGGTATGCACACGTCGTACTTAAGTCATGCTGCATCAATAACTTCCGCATGATCCAAGTACTGCTTCTGGCAGAGTGCTCTTTACAGTCTTTTGTTAGGCAGCGGGGAACCCAGCAGGCACACACCTTTGAGTACCACAACTGGTGGGCGTGTGTGTCAGCACTACAAACAGAAACTTAAGTTAAGCAGCGAGATGTTTGATTGTGATCCGTGAGCTCCTCAAATGAGTGTGTCCGCACGTTCCACACTGCAGGAGCCACAGCTGTATGGGACCGGCCGGCACGCGGGATATCTGACGAGTTTTCACGATCTTGTTGCGATGATGTCAAACACCACGTCTAACGACTCACCGTGATTTCGTCCACTGCCAGGTCTCCGTAGACATTCTGCAAACGCCTATGAATATCTGTGCTACTCTGGTTTTTCACCGAAAGAAACTCAATGAGAGCTCTCTGCTTGGAACGCACCTCCGTTCCAAACGCCATTTTGAAGGCTGCATATAACGCTGCCACCTATCGGCTATTGGAACTTCAAGCTATACGGGATGAAGCGGGAACATTCCACAACGTTCCACAAGAAATTATGCATTTTTTCAACCGAAACTGATCGAGAAAAAGAAAAAGTGTTGCATTACTGATTGTACGGCCTTCGTAAATTTAATATTGATAGATTTTAGTCATTCGAGGTATCAGCTGAGACCACACCCAGGAAGATACGTAAGTACTCTCATTTTTCTATATTTTTCGTATTTTCCCACATTTCCTGCAATTTTACGTATTTTTCAAGATTTTTACCATTTTTCGTATTTTTCCACAATTTAACCACTTTTTTATTTTATTCCATACATTGTATGTAAATTTAAAAAATGTATGCTTTTATTACCAATTACGACAGCGAATTATTTAGCAACAAATACACTGTTGCTGAGACTTTAAATGTTAAACAAGTATAGCAATAAACAAATAAACGATTGTGAAGTCACACCTACATGACAGGACTCAAACCCGAGTTACCCGCTTATCGCGAGCGGTGGCCTTACAATTTGGCTATCCGCACATGACTGAGGACCACACACAAACTTCCATATGTTGTCAACCATGTGTCTACATCCTATACTCGTACAGCCATTATTTATGTTCTCGTACAGGAAAGACATTTTACTTAAATTCACGCATGTCCGAAGGAAGTTAGTATCGCATTTTTGAATTACACAGGCACTGCAATATCTATTTCCAACAAACCTTTGCTAAGTCACACCTACATTATTAGATTTTATGATGACATAGTGTATGTGTTAAAACCAGCGTACTGTATGATGTAATAACGTCACAGCACAGTGCGTAAAATCTTGGTAACTTTATAACGTGACAGGAAAATTTTGATGTTCACCGATTTCTAAACATGCTCTAAATGTTAAAGGAATACCACAGCATGATAGGTAAAATCTTGCTAAGTCAGATCTATATTAATTGCGTGTGAATTCATAGTTTATGTGTTAAAAGGAGCATGTTGTCAAAAATAATGATGTCATGGTAAATTTATGATGTCATAACAAAATTATGAGGTTTACAGATTTCCATGAATGTCAACCAAAGACACGTTATTTGTGTATATGTGTACCAAAGATACTTTATGTGTGTATAAGAATTAGCATCTAGAGAGCCGACCAATATCTCCAGCAAAAAGTGAGATGCTTTTATGAGATAGAACACATTCACATCGCTGATGCATAGAGCATAGCCATGACCACGAACACTATGCTATCTGATAACCCGCAATGGCTGCAAAATTTATATTATTTAATCAATGCATGTGCGGTAGTATCTGACGTGACAGTCGTGGGTACTGACTGAAAAATCATTGTTAGCTAATTAATAATTGAGGGAGGACCATCCTGACCATGGTAATAATGAGGTAATGGTCATAAACTGTAAGCTGAAATATGTGAACACCTATGCTGAAAAGCACCAAAAACTCCCGTGCTTTCTCCTTGGGAAAACAGAAATAAGCTCTCCAACCATCGTCCACTCAAAACTAGAGCTTATGCATGAGCAACCCGAAATTTTGGAAATTTGTGGTAAGTTCCTATGGGACCAAACTGCTAAGGTCATCGGTCCCTTCGTTTACACACTACTTAATCTAACTTAGACTAACTTAGGCTAAGGACAACACACACACCCATGCCCGAGGGAGGACTCAAACCTCCGACGGGGGAGGGGGGGGGGGGGGCAACCCCATTTTCTGCCAGACAGCACTCACAGGTGGAATGAAGACACGTAATTACAGTTACGATATCTAAACAAATAAACCCTGCAGTATAGTTAGTATATGCGACGTTACTATAAGACTCATAAATTAACTACAAAAAAATCGAAGTATGTCCATCACTATTAACCTAATTTTGACCGATCCACAAAATTCCGAAACAGACTGCACAGCTAACACACTGCAGTATTTAAAAAGAAACTATCCCAACGAAAAACTTATTCACTAATTAATAATGCATTATAGATGTATATATATGCTTTAACAGTGGAAAGCCGATACTTACTACTAACTGCCACAACATATTTACACAAATAAAACCTGCAATATTTTCAGTATGTGACAATACTAGAAGACCCGGCAATAACTACGGAAAAAATAAATCCAAATAGGAGTGATTCTACACAACGCTATAAACAATTACTGCAGCTAATTATTTTAAGAAACTGTGGCCAACTGTTTCTGCAATGCCTTTATTAACAGCAAATGCCCGCTCGCTAAGTACTGAGGCTATATTATCCCTGCAGTATTAATAGGTAGCATCACAGTGTTAAAAGACAATGGTATATATGTCCAAACACACTACAATAAGACTAAAACTAATGCCACATACCAAGTACTGGTACTCACGTGCGGCAATCACTTCTCCATCTACGAGAATCTCAACAGAACAGCGGTGTGTGGCGGAAGAGCTCGCTCTCATACAGAACACTCCAATCATTCTGACAAACTCAACACGTCTGTAACACATGAACCGTTTATCCGGCGAAGTGCCACCATGTGTACAATACCCAACTCATTACATGAAATGTATTCGCACTTGCAAACACAAACATCCACCATCTGTATAAGGAAACGACAACAATGAGAATTTGTGCCAGACAGGGACTCGAACCTGGATTTCCCGATTTATGCGAGCGGTAGCCGTAACCGCCTTTGCTTTCCATACACGAGTGACAGCCAGACCCAAATTTCCATATGTTCAAAAAATGGCTCTGAGCACTATGGGACTCAACTGCTGAGGTCATAAGTCCCCTAGAACTTAGAACTACTTAAACCTAACTAACCTAAGGACGACACACACATCCATGCCCGAGGCAGGATTCGAACCTGCGACCGTAGTGGTCACGCGGTTCCAGACTGTAGCGCCTAGAACCGCACGGCCACTCCGGCCGGCTTTCCATATGTCATCGTTCCTGCATCACAACCAGTACTCATGCACACATTATGTAATTCCTGTACAGGGGAGGACATTTTAATTGAAAGTCGCTGCTCGGTATCAACAGATAAATACCATAATGCAGTACTTGTGGTGTTAAGAAAGAAGATGCAACGTTCATTCGGACAACATGCATGCCTGTCAGAAGGAACACTGCACCGTTCTTCTTAACAACATAGTTACTTCAAAACAATGGTTCAAATGGCTCTGAGCACTATGGGACTCAACATCTTAGGTCATAAGTCGCCTAGAACTTAGAACTACTTAAACCTAACTAACCTAAGGACATCACACACACCCATGCCCGAGGCAGGATTCGAACCTGCGACCGTAGCAGTCCCGCGGTTCCGGACTGCAGCGCCAGAATCGCTAGACCACCGCGGCCGGCAACACAGTTACTGAAATATCATACGCCATTCATTGGCTCCAGGGAGCTATGGGAAACCTTTGTACGCATCAGAGATTTCCCACCCTATGTGTCATTCACGATAAAGGTCGAATTCCTCCCACCACCTCGGATGGCACGCATGTATCCATCAGACACTAAGGCGCCGCACGACAGTACTACCCATGCCTCAGGGAATGGGCTGGGCGGTGGCCTCTGTGTGAGTGCGGCTGCCCGCCACACTGTAGTGCGATGCGGCCTTCACAGTACTCTGACAGTCTAAAAAAATTTATTACATATCGATCTAACATCAAGAATAATGCCAGTAATCTATATATTCATATAGGTAGGTAAAATCAGCTGCTAAATAATCGTAAAAATTCATGGTGAAAACCTTCAGCTGTCTTTTATTTTGCACAGTGCTGTCATCTTGGGTCGTAGAGAATTTTGAAGCTTAACCTAAAGGAGGACATACAAAACGTTAGAGACTACAATTTGACAAGTAAGCGTAATGGTATAAACATTGTACTTAAAGGAATAAATGGCAGGAATGTTACAGCGTGATAGAAACGATTTGAAGCTGCTGTTGCATGCCAGCCATAGTCAACGAAATTGTCAGTATTATAATAATTGTAAAGAGCAATTGTCACCAAAAGGCTTATTCTCATCGAAAGTCAACAGCAAACTAAGAGACGAAAATACACTCCTGGAAATGGAAAAAAGAACACAATACTGATGTAGTGCTCTTGTCCATTATATTCATTACTGGTTGGATTTCACCGATTCACATAAAAATTCGAGCGTGGTGTGCATCCACAGGTAAGTGACCACTGATCATCCTCACCTTAATTATATATATGGACATGTCCCAAAAAACAGACACCGCATATATACACTCCTGGAAATGGAAAAAAGAACACATTGACACCGGTGTGTCAGACCCACCATACTTGCTCCGGACACTGCGAGAGGGCTGTACAAGCAATGATCACACGCACGGCACAGCGGACACACCAGGAACCGCGGTGTTGGCCGTCGAATGGCGCTAGCTGCGCAGCATTTGTGCACCGCCGCCGTCAGTGTCAGCCAGTTTGCCGTGGCATACGGAGCTCCATCGCAGTCTTTAACACTGGTAGCATGCCGCGACAGCGTGGACGTGAACCGTATGTGCAGTTGACGGACTTGGAGCGAGGGCGTATAGTGGGCATGCGGGAGGCCGGGTGGACGTACCGCCGAATTGCTCAACACGTGGGGCGTGAGGTCTCCACAGTACATCGATGTTGTCGCCAGTGGTCGGCGGAAGGTGCACGTGCCCGTCGACCTGGGACCGGACCGCAGCGACGCACGGATGCACGCCAAGACCGTAGGATCCTACGCAGTGCCGTAGGGGACCGCACCGCCACTTCCCAGCAAATTAGGGACACTGTTGCTCCTGGGGTATCGGCGAGGACCATTCGCAACCGTCTCCATGAAGCTGGGCTACGGTCCCGCACACCGTTAGGCCGTCTTCCGCTCACGCCCCAACATCGTGCAGCCCGCCTCCAGTGGTGTCGCGACAGGCGTGAATGGAGGGACGAATGGAGACGTGTCGTCTTCAGCGATCAGAGTCGCTTCTGCCTTGGTGCCAATGATGGTCGTATGCGTGTTTGGCGCCGTGCAGGTGAGCGCCACAATCAGGACTGCATACGACCGAGGCACACAGGGCCAACACCCGGCATCATGGTGTGGGGAGCGATCTCCTACACTGGCCGTACACCACTGGTGATCGTCGAGGGGACACTGAATAGTTTACGGTACATCCAAACCGTCATCGAACCCATCGTTCTACCATTCCTAGACCGGCAAGGGAACTTGCTGTTCCAATAGGACGATGCACGTCCGCATGTATCCCGTGCCACCCAACGTGCTCTAGAAGGTGTAAGTCAACTACCCTGGCCAGCAAGATCTCCGGATATGTCCCCCATTGAGCATGTTTGGGACTGGATGAAGCGTCGTCTCACGCGGTCTGCACGTCCAGCACGAACGCTGGTCCAACTGAGGCGCCAGGTGGAAATGGCATGGCAAGCCGTTCCACAGGACTACATCCAGCATCTCTACGATCGTCTCCATGGGAGAATAGCAGCCTGCATTGCTGCGAAAGGTGGATATACACTGTACTAGTGCGGACATTGTGCATGCTCTGTTGCCTGTGTCTATGTGCCTGTGGTTCTGTCAGTGTGATCATGTGGTGTATCTGACCCCAGGAATGTGTCAATAAAGTTTCCCCTTCCTGGGACAATGAATTCACGGTGTTCTTATTTCAATTTCCAGGAGTGTAGGTCAGGCATTATGTGGAAAATAGGAAAAGATAATGGCAGGTTAAAGATAAAAACAGTGCTGCATGAACTAACAAGTGAGACTTTCACCTAACCACCTAAGTGGCAGAATGTAGTTTTTGGTTGAAGGTAAACAAACTGCATCTCTGAAACAGATCGTAATATTAAGGATACAACATAAATAGAAACAAAGAAAGTTAAACTCCCCAAAATGTTTTCTAAAAAATTTATAAGTGCATTCAATGTCCTTCATAATCATTATAATTTTGTTACTAAACATTTTGGTCAGTTCGACTTTCTTTGCTTTCATTTATGTTGTACACATAATATTACGAACTATTTCACAAATATAAGTTGTTTACTGTCAATCAAAGACTACATTTTACCACTTTGGTAATTAGGTTAAAGCTTCACTTGTTAACATACGCTGTACTGTTTTTATCTTTTAATATGGCAGTATCTTTGCCTGTTTTCCATGTAATGCTTGACATATTTGCAGCTGTTAGTTTGTTATTGACTTTCGATGTGAGTAAGCCTTCTGTTGACAACTGCTCTGTACAATTATCAGATTGTTGACTATTTAACTGACTATGGATGCAACAGCAATTTGTAATCGTTAATATTATGGTGCAATATTCCCGCCATTTGCGCCTGTAAAAACTATGTTTATAGCCTTACATTAACTTCTCAAATTGTACAATTTCTCACATTTAGTACTTTCTGGTTTAGGCTAATCTAGAAAATGGTCAGTGACTGAAACTAGTAGTACTGTGCAAAATAAAAGACGACTGAAGGTTTTCGCCACGAATTTCAACGAATACCGGTAACGACTACTAGTAATGGTAGCAGAGTTTTCCTGCAGCAGGAATCTATGAAGTCGATCGTACTAAGGAAAAACATTCTGAGACAAATACGCAGTAATTGTGTCACGTATACAGTGGTAAACTACGCTCGCAGTTATCACAAGACAGGTCCACACACTGCTTCCTATGAAGAAGAAAACCGAAGATCGAAATATTACAGTCATTGTCGACCAATGTGGTTTATAAGGTTGCTGGCCGCACTTCATAGCCGTAAATCCTTCTTTGCTTGCAGAAATGCTTTTACAACTCCTTACTAAACTTAATAGGAGACTCTCTCAAAATCAGTAATGTAATGCTAGACCTGTTACTGGTAGGTCGATCGTTGCTCACGTCCGTAGGCATAACCTAAATTACCCTACACGTGACCCCTGGGTGGTGCTAAACGAGCAACAGTATCATAGGTGATATACAATATGTCCAGAAACATAAATAATAACCGTCCTTTTCAGGATCATCCAACTAGAGACGAGAAACACCTAGTTCGTATTATGCAGCTTAATATTGAAGGCATAAGCTCTGCCAAATGTGAGTATCTACAGAAACAGCTGCATGAACTTAACATTGATGTTGTCAACATTCAAGAAACACATACCAAAGATGAGCAAGATCTTCAGCATAGAGGACGAATACCTGGTTATACACTGGTCGAAGCTAACCACCATCCACAATATGGAATAGCCACTTATGTGAAGTCAAGCCTAAACGGAGTGCATGTAATTGATTCTACAGACGTTAACCACATCTACACAATAGTAATCCAGATAAACGACTTAAAAATTGTCAACCTGTACAAGCCTCCAAGTGTGAATTGGACCTCCACAGTTGTGCCGGCTTTCGATCACCCTTGTATATACACTGGAGACTGTAACAGCCATCACACGGATTGGCGGAACGACACCGTCGATGTCAATGGGGAGTTACTAGCTCAGTGGGCAGAAACTATCAACATGCACTTGGCCTTTGATGCGAAAGACAAGGGAACCTTCCACTCTGCACGCTGGAATAAGGATTACAACCCAGACTTGGTATCTGTATCCAAAGATCAGCTAGATCAACCACTTAACGCCACTCGTACTGTTCTGTCTAACTTCCCAAACTGCCAACACCGTCCTGTTATGACAGAAATTGGTTTAAAATTTCCCCTTGTAAACTCAATGCCCCTACCCAGATTAAATTTGCAACGAGCTAACTGGGATGGATTCTCAAAAGACCTTGACTCCAACTTAGCTGCGAAGAACTTACAGGCTACAGCAAACAACTACGATGAATTCGTTATACTAGTTATCAAAGCTGCTAAGGCAAACATTCCTAAGGGTTACATAAAGGAATATGTTCCTCGCTGGAACCAAGAAAGTGAGGCTTTATATCAAGAATACCAAAGCTCTAGAAATCAAACAGTGGGCTCACAGCTACTTCACTCTTTAAACAAGAACAGATGAGAGAAATGGGAAGCAACACCCAAAGAAATGAACTTTGCCAAGTCAAGTAGGAAAGCATGGAGAGTCTTGAATGGGCTAACTGGCAAACAACATCTCAAAAATCCGTATCCTAAACTGAGTCCCGACTTCATTGCCAACCGGATCGCAGACCTCACAAGGGCAAAGAGAGACAAGAATCATAGCGGAAGTAGAAAGTGCTGTCAAGCTACTGAAAGTCGGTAAGGCTGCTGGCCCTGACAACATCTATAATGAATTTATTAAGAACATGGGCCCACACTGCACACGCTGGCTCACTTCGCTCTTTACTTACACACTCAAAGAGAACAAACTTCCCAGACAATTAAAAGTGTCGAAAGTTATAGCCACTCTCAAACCTGGCAAGCCTGAAGACAGCCCTGAAAGCTACCGCCCTATAGCACTGCTCAGTTGTACATTCAAACTTTTGGAACGAGTCCTCCTAACCAGAATAGCACCATTTGTCGAGGCTGCTACCCCTCCTGAACAAGCTGGCTTCAGACAAGGACGCAGCTGTACCAATCAAGTTCTTGCCCTAAATATCCACACTGAGGCAGGTTTTCAAGGCCATCTGAAATCAACAGCTGTCTTCATCGAACTTACAGCCGCGTATGACACTGTCTGGCGACAGGGACTGATCTACAAGCTACTGCAAGTTGTACCAAGTCGAGAAATTGTGGATCTAATAGGCAGCATGCTTAGTGAAAGGCAATTTGAAGTGTTTCTAGGCAGCTCTAAAAGCCACAAACGGAAACTAAATAATGGACTACCACAGGGATCTGTTTTAGCCCCATCACTGTTCAATTTATACATTAATGATTTACCAACCACAATATCAACTAAATTCATCTATGCTGATGACATCGCACTGGTAGCACAGAGCAGTAATTTAGAAGATGGTGAAATAAATTCTTACAGAGGATCTGGAGAAGATGTCAACTTTCTTTAAGACCTGGAAATTGATCCCAAGCACATCAAAAACTGAAGTCTCTTGTTTCCATCTAGCGAATCGTACTGCGAACTACAAACGAAGAGTTCTTCTCAATGGACAAACGTTGAGGTACAATCCTTTCCCAAAATATCTCTGAATCACTCTAGATAGAACCCTGAGCTACAAAGAGCACATCATCAAGATTTCTCATAAAGTTGCTGCAAGGAACAACATACTACAACATACTACATAAGCTCAGTGGTACAACGTGGGGAACCTCTGCTGACTGTCTGCGTTTAACTGGCATCAGTCTTGTATACTCTGCTGCTGAGTACCGTGCACCTTTCTGGTTGGAAAGTGTACATGTGAAGAAGGCAGACACAAAACTTAACGACACAATGCGCTGTATTACTGGTTCCATCAAATCAACCCCATGCCACTGGTTACCTGTACTGAGTCACATCCCTCCACCTCACTTAAGGCAGAAACAAGGTCTACTGAGGGAGGCCAAGAAAATCTCTGCATCACCCTCTCTACCACTGCACCAGGAATTGTGTCATCCGCCACAGCAACGATTGCGATCAAGAAGACTAGCAAGTGTTACTGCAGGACAACTCATTGCGGATGGTTTTGATCTAAATGAAAGCTGGAAGCATGAATGGACAGCAAAAACATTGGGAACAAGAGCCCATCACCTTGATCCCACAAAGAAGCCAAAAAGTTTTGACCTACCGAGGAACATCTGGTGCCGCCTCAACAGGTTAAGGACTGGACATGGTTGTTGTAGCTACTTCAGGTACAAATGGGGCTGGATCAGTTCACCAATGTGTGAATGTAATCAAGAAGAGCAGACAATTGAACATTTAGTCCAACGCTGTCCACTTCATTCATACCCTGGAATTCCCGACGACTTGTTCACTCACACCCAGCTTAATTAATAGGTTGAAAAACACGGACTTCAAGGTTTAATCTTGTCTTATTTTATATGTATATTGTATAAAATCACTTGCCTTGTATCAACTGTATATTGTATAAAATCACCATACGATTAAATAAATAAAACCGGGAGGTTCTATCAACACACGGGAATTACTTGAACTCAAAGTGGACAACACTCTTTTCGCTTAAACACCATTGAGAACTGACATTTACAGCTGACTAAGTACATTTTGCTCTCCACCAGCCGCCATACTATTGTTTGCAGGGTATGTGTGCTGTAAAAATTTAAGGAGAGATGTCATGATCACGTGATCATTTTATAAGCGTACAGCGACCTGGAGTTCAGACCAACATTAAATAACTCAGATCGAAAATATAAGAGTCAGGTGCAGTGTTTGACGCTGTCCTGCAGGGAGGATATTACTAAATATTTGTTTCGTTCTCTTCTAACGTGTAAAAGTGACACTTCGTTTGGAAGGTGTTCGTAATCCATGCATGTGAAGATTTCCTCTTATAGCTCGCAGTGTACTGGGTAATGTTCTTGTTTTTTTTATGGAATATGTGTTTAAGATGATTATATACAATTTTTTTGTGCAGCCTGGTAAGAGTCTCGAGCTGGGGAGCAGATCACGTAACCTGACGCATTTTTACGTAACAAAAATCGAAAAATGCACTTGGAAATTCGAATTATTTCCTGAAACTTTGTAGGCACGTAAAAATAGTGATAGACTAGGTTAATCATAACGGGTAATCATGGGTGTTTTGCGATAGCATATTGACATCAGCGGAGCATTGTGGAGCTGTGACACACTTCCAGATATTATCTGTTGTAGTGTAAGAGCAGTGCCTAACACAAATACAAATCGAAAACGTCACGAGCCAAACAATCGTGTTACGTGATTTTTATCCATAATGTCAATATAACCAAACTAGAGGGAAAAGGTGTGGATAGCCCCTGAAATGATCACCCAAGTACAACAAGTGTCTCCCTGTACCAGAACGATGCTGTTCCATAAGGACAGCTCATGGCGATGTGACCAGAATGCCTGTAGATCTGGATGTGACAAAGTTGTGCATTTGGTTGGCCAGCCTCGCTGGACATGCTGCAACACATTACAAAGGATGGGGCCGTTAGCCATGTGTCATCGGTTGAGGCCTGTATTGATGGGATGCTATGACAGCCTCTGCATCAGGGCAGAGATGAAAGCACACTTCAGGCTCAGCATTGAACATTGGATCTTGCCCCAAGGGTACCCTGGGAAGTAGGTCTGCATTAGCACGTCGCATGGTGGGCTGAAACTTGATCTCGTAAGTGTATCTGGAAAGAAAGAGAGCCCAGCATTACAGGCGGCATGCCATGGATCAGTGCCAATAACTGGAGGAGAGGCAGCAGAGGATTACCTCTGTGAGGAGAGTAAACGGCCGGCTATAGACATAGTCATGAAATTGCTTGATGCTGAAGATGATAGCTAAAGATTCCTTTTCTAACTGACTGTAGTTGTGTTGGGCTGCATTGAGTGTCTTCGACACAAAAGCAATCAGGAATTCCACACCATTGACCACATGAGAAAACACTGCCCCTACACCATAGTTGGATGCATCCTTAGCCAAGGTGAGAGGTAGGGAGGGATCATACGTCATCAAGCACATGGGCTGAAGAAGTGTCTGTTTCAGAGTCCGTAATGCCCGGTCGCATTGTGGGAACCACTGTCACTGAACGTTCTTGTGAAGCAGGCAGTGTAAAGTCTCAGCGATGGCAGCTGAATGTGGGATGAAAAGCTGGCAGAAACTCGGGTGCCCAAACAAAGATTTCAATGGGGATTGGTCTTGAGGGACTGGCAATTTTTGGATCACTTCCATGTATTGAGTTATAGGACGAATGCCTGAAGCACTGAGCACATGTCCAAAATATTCCATTTGTTGCACGAAAAGGTCATACTTGTCTTTGGTAATCTGGAGCCCTGCACAATCAAATACTGAGAAACAAGGTGTCAACATTATGTGCCAGGTCATCCGCAGATGCATCAGCCACTAATATGTCGTCCAGGTAGTTATCAGTTCCCGGAACCTCACAAATATGTGGTCAAGGTATCGCAGAAATATTTCCGGTGGACTTGCCATGCCAAAGGGAAGGCAATTGCATTGGAAGAGGCCAACTGGCATATTTATCATCAGCACTTCCCAGGGGGCCACACCTAAAGGAAGCTGGAGATAGGTATCATGAAGGCCACTTTTGGTGACCACTTTGCCCCTGCCTATTTTGGGCAAGATCTCTTCTATTTTTGGATTGGTGTATGAATCAATGACAGCCTGAGCATTCACTGTTGCACTAAAATCCCCATGTAAGCATAATGCACCCCTGGGTTTTTCAACAATAACAATTTGGGTAGCCCAACAACTATTGGATACAGCTGTAAGGCTGTCATCATCCTGCAGACGTTGAAGTTCCTGGTTCATCTTGTCCCTGAGGGCAAATAGAATCATGCGAGCTTTACAGAACTTAAGAATGACACTAAGGAGGAGGGTAATACGAGCCTCGAAACCCCGGACGCGAGACGAGGGCACCAAGAACATAGCACGATATTTGGCAAACAACTTAGAAGCATAGGAGCTGGCTGCCACCTGGCACACTGGGGTTCGAAATTGTGAATTTCCAATCCTAGGGCGTTCAAGAGGTCAAGACCAAGAAGACTGGAAGCTCCAGGAGTGTTTACTACCTGAAAATGGCCTGTGATCGATGTTGCATTATACTGTATGTGGGCAGAGAAGGCGCCTGTGACAAAAATGAGGTCGTTACCGAAGCTACAGAATGGGTTGTCGAATTGGTGAGGAGGTGGGGCCACAAAAAGAAGTTCAAATGTGTGTGAAATCTTGTAGGACTTAACATTTAAGGTCATCAGTCCCTAAGCTTACACACTACTTAACCTAAATTATCCTAAGGAGAAACACACACACCCATGCCCGAGGGAGGACTCGAACCTCCACCGGTACCAGCCGCACAGAGCATGACTACAGCGCCTAGGCCGCTCGGCTAATCCCGCGCGGCTGGGGCCACAACTGCTTGATAATCGGCCATACAATGATAGTGGCAGACAAGCCCATCTCAATTTGTGGTTGGACCGGGACGCCACCCACCAACAGTGGGGGAGACATGGACCTTCATGGAATGTCGTACAGGACAAAATAAACGTCCATTAAAGCAACCTCCGCACGAGTAACATCACATTCAGGGGCGTTCAGGACTGCCCAGTCGTTACCGAAGCTACAGTGGCAAGAGTGGCACACCTCTGTCTTGTGGTCTGATTTTCTGCACGTGGTACACTTCACACGCCAGAAGCGATACTGTTGCCGTTGGTGGCTAATGAAGCTTTGACCACATGGTGGCAGTTGGGATGGGCAGCGCCCACCCTGCTGGAGCTTTCCAGAGGGACTGGACGGAAAGGAGGGTTTCCCTCGAGAGGGATGGGAGGTGAACACCAATGCCAGATCTTGCAGAGTCGTGGCCCAATGCAGGAACTGATCAGATGACCGAAGGATGGGCAGGTAAGACTCTAGGGAAAGATGTTTCAGTTTAAGAAGGTCATGGTAGAGAGCCTCACCTGGAGAATGTATTAGCACCATTTCTCGCACCAGTGAAGAAGCGTAGGAATGTTTGCACTGAGCGTTTGCACACTGGAAGCGACAGTCATGTGACAGTTGATGATTGGAGAGACATCACAGTTACAGACAGTCTGCCTAAACCAGTTATGTTGGCCACTGATGCATCGTATATATGGATCATGATAACCCCTTCAGCATCAACTAAAGCCTGAATATGGCTGATTGAAGGACCGAAACTGTTAGTTACACAATAAATATGATCATAAGGACAGCTGTAGGCATTTAATTTTCTTACAGTCATGGAATGGTCGTGGCAGCGACCGGAATTTGAGGACTGAGGAGTGGATCTGGTCCAGGTGTTACGCAAATTCCGGCGCTGACTCCGGGAGTGCTGCGAGCCTCTCAAGAAGCAGTTCATCGGTGCGCTGCATATGCTGCAGCAGAAAGATGACCAGGTGAGTAATGTCCACTTGCTCGTCAGCAGTTGCCATGATGAAACAATGACACTGAAGCAGTACCTGGAACACTTGCATGAAAGTCTTTGAAGTCCCATCCTCGTTGCCAACTGAAGTATCCAACACTTCGAACACTTCCATAAATAGGTTACAAATAGATGTAATTAAACTTCGTTTATTTGAACAAGTAAACTTCGAACACAGAAAGTCTGCTGTTTCTGATGCAGTACAACAAAAGAAAATAAATGCTCTCCAGAAATTCTCCTTAGTTGTTCTTCACAAACTATTGTTGTCCAATGAAACGAAAATAGATTCTCGAGAGCGTAGATTACTTTCTCTTGACCAGTGAAAAGTCTATCCTGAAAACAATGTACGTGTTCAAAGTTCTGTCTCGCGAGCAACATAACTTGTCCACAGAACAGAACATCAAAGCTCGAAGCAGAGGTCGCGGGAGATCAGCTGTCTGGGTGGCGAAGGGGACGCCCTATCCGAGGCAGTGTCCAGACGTTAGTGGGACATCAGTCGTTAGCTGGCAAAGACAGATCTGGCTCTAGCCAGCTCCGTGCAGGTAGGAATACTTGCACGGTGAAGTTGCGGCAGATGCAGCAAGAGGTGCGTTGTCTGGAGCGCCCCTGTTCCTATTTTCTGCTCCCTCAGGCTGGTTGGTGGGAAGCCTTCTGGGGGCTGAGCCAGATACCACGGAAGTTACCGAGCGAGGTGGCGCAGTGGTTAGCACACTGGACTCGCATTCGGGAGGACGACGGTTCAATCCCGTCTCCGGCCATCCTGATTTAGGTTTTCCGTGATTTCCCTAAATCGCTTCAGGCAAATGCCGGGATGGTTCCTTTGAAAGGGCACGGCCGATTTCCTTCCCCATCCTTCCCTCTCCTGAGCTTGCGCTCCGTCTCTAATGACCTCGTTGTCGACGGGACGTTAAACACTAATATCCTCCCCCCCCCCCCCCACCACGGAAGCCAGTCTGAACCCAGCGGTTGAGCTGATGATAACCCGCTAAGAATAGGTGTGTTGCGGGTTGGCGGCGTCGAGGGCGAAGTCGAGAGATATGCAACCTACCTTGGCCAGCGAGGTCGCCAGAGCTCTCCCCAGTTGAGAACGTTTGGAGCATTGTGACAGGACCTCCAATCATCTCGGGAGTTTGACGATCTAACGTGCCAATCGGACATAATCTGGTACGATATCCCTCAGGAGGACTTCCAATAACTCTGTTAATCAATGCTAAGCTGAATAACTGCTTGCATAAAGGCCAGAGGTAGACCAGCGTGTTACTGACTTGCTCAATTTGTTAAGCGCTTTGTCTTGAATATATCATCCAGTTTTTCTGAAATTGAGATCATTTGCTTGTCTGTACATGTACATCACATCTCTCGATATCCGTCACATTCGGATAATTCCTTAGTGGTACGTTGTTCTTTTGTCTTTGTGTGCATAAATGACCTTGCAGACAATATTAATAGTAATCTCACACTTTGTTACTATGAAATAGTTATTTATAATGAAGTGATGTCTGAAGAATCTACACAGATATTCAGTCAAATGTCGATACGGTTTCATGTTGGTGCGAATATTGGTAACATGTTCGGTGTCGAGTCTCAGTTGGAATCGGTAAACTCGTACCAATACCTGGGTGAAACAACTTGTAGATGTATGAAATGGAACTATCACACAGTCTCAGTCGCAGGTTAAGTAGGGGAAGATTGCGGTTCATTGTTAAGATAATAGGAAAATGTAGTCAGTATACAAAGAAAGTTTTTTACAGAACTCTCATGCGTACCATCCTAGAAAATTGGTCAAGTGTACGTGACTCTTACCAAACAGGACTGACAATGGAAGTTGATCATATATAGGGAAGGGCAGCACGAATAGCCGCAGGTTTGTTTGGTCAATGGGAAATCGTCACGCAAGTGGTGGGAAAACTGAACTGGCAGATAGTCGGAAATAGACACATACTATCACGTGAAAGGCTGCCTACAAAGTTTGAAGAACTAGCTTTAAGTAAGGAGTCTACAAATATACTGCAACATCCTACGGATAGCTCCGGTAGTAATCGCAAGAACAAAATAAACTACAGAGAACACACAGACATTGAAACAGTCATTCTTCCCGTGCTTCAAGCCTGATTGGAACGAGAAGAACCCCTAACATACGGTACAACTCGAAGTACCTTCTGTAATGCTCTTCAAAGGGGTTTAGAGAGCGCAGATGTAGAACAATATGCAAGGAATGAACGATTTGTTCCATGGTTAACAATCGCTATCTTTTTTTATTTACCGGGATAGTAAAGCAACTATGGTTTTCGTAAAAAATGGTTAGAGGCGTTCTTAACGACGTTTAAAAGTTGAAGGCAGGAATGAAGTGATATCACAAGTTTCGCAAACAAGGTACGCAGTGTCTGACATGTGAGGACCGAGCACGGCGCTGTTTTGATCTTTATATGCCATGGTAAATGTAACTGCATTCGGGTCGTCCATCTTCACCATTTCGTTAGACTTGCTGCCCATATCATTGCAAATTTTGAAAAGCGTAATATAAACATCCCTTTCTTCTTTAAGTAGCTAGCAAATGGCGTTACAAAAGTTCATGTTTCCACTTTTAAGAGCCGCAGTTGCTACAATATTTTAGCGAAAGGAAAAGTTATGCGAGTAAAAAAATCAACGAGTCATTCAATATTCATAGAAAAACATTTTTTTTTGCCATCAGCTGCGTATATTTTAATTTATTCTTGACCGGTTTCGGTTATTTCAACCATCATCAACTAGAAGGAAAATTATGGTATCTGTTGGATCAAAGCCGGCCGCGGTGGTCTAGCGGTTCTGGCGCTGCAGTCCGGAACCGCGGGACTGCTACGGTCGCAGGTTCGAATCCTGCCTCGGGCATGGGTGTGTGTGATGTCCTTAGGTTAGTTACGTTTAAGTAGTTCTAAGTTCTAGGGGACTTATGACCTAAGATGTTGAGTCCCATAGTGCTCAGAGCCATTTGTACCATTTGTTGGATCAAAAATTCTTATTTCTAATAGAAACACATTTATACACCATATGTAACAATGACAAAACGAAGAATGTAAAATATCATATTTTGGCAATATCTTGAAATACACAAGTAAGTTACATACACATTACTGACAGTTAACAGTTAATTATCAGCAGTGTGTATGCAGCTTACCTGTGTTTTTCAAGATACTACCAAAGTATGGTTTTTGTTTTACATTACACGTTTTGTCATTGTTACATTTGGTACGAAAATGTGTCAGCCATGATAAATATGTATGTTTGAGCCAACAGATGTTGTAACTTTTCTTCACCAAGCGCAGTGGCGCAGTGGTAAGCACACTGGACTCGCATTCGGGAAGACGACGGCTCGAAGCCGCGTCCGGCCATCTTGATTTAGGTTTTCTGTGATTTCCCTAAATCGCTTCAGTCAGATGCCGGGATGGGTCCTTTGAGGGCACGGCCACCTTCGTTCCCCATCCTCCCTAATCCAATGTAACTGCTGTTTGGTCCCTTCTCCAATTCAACCAACCAACCAAATTTTCTTTCAGCTGGTGATGGTTTAACTAACAGAAACCGGTCCAGAATAAATTTAAATATTTACAGATGATGGAAAAAAGATATTTTTTCTATGAATATCTTACAGCTGTAGCTAGTTATAAACACAAATTTTCATTAAATATTCGACCAGTCCTATCATTTGCCGTAAATCTTGTTTAAATATTTTAACTCGCTTAAGAAACGAAAGAAATTCGACGTTATGTGGGACACCTTACATGTGCTGCCAAGACAGAGGTGTCGAGAGCATAACTCTCACACACAATCGTATGGGAAACTAGGCATTGAAAGCATTCAGCGCTGTTTACTCTCCTTTCTTAGAGGTTAAGTCCCGCTAAGCATTTCCTTTCTAACCAGATGCATTCTTTTCTCATGAGCAGAAAGTTTGAAAAAGATCCAAGCTACTCGTCGAATCTTAAGTGTATCGGTTTCATAACTCCTGTCAGAGCGGGCAAGGTAGACGTGACGCACTGCCACTACAATGCACAAGCATACTCGCGCATGTATGCATGCACAACACTTCGTTTACAACGCATTCGTCACCGCCGTCTGTGCTGAGCGGTGACATCCGAAATACGACTTACGCCGTTCGTAAGATGACAACCGCTAACGACACGCGCACGGATCACTACCGCCAAGCACTAGAACATTTGACGACATAATGAATCCTTACTACCTCTGTTTCACTGCAGCGAGACTGCCACAACTTATTCATTAGACTCAAAAAGTTTTTCGAGTAATAATTGTTGTTAAAGGATAAAGTCGAAGCTAGAGGGTGTCATATATAGTGGATAGAGTAAATCTTCCAACAGTTTTTTCACCGAATTCCTCAGTTTTGCTAGTATCAGTTGATTGAGAAGAACTGTATCCGCCAGACATTTTTTAACTTTTGCAAAGTGGTCAGTTAGATGATCTCGTTTTGCATTCCAGGGGACAATGGCCACAATCATTTCAGCAGACTTTTCTTTTTTGATGCAAGACCATAACGTTTCACTCTCTGATTTGGGTGCTCTTTCGTTTTCGGCCTGAAGCGTGACAAAATTAATTGAAGTATTTTAAAATTTGCTGAGAAGATCGGTTTCGCTTTTCGGTTTGTCAGCTTTTAACAAATGCAGCACCCATCATTTTAAAAAACTTTTTCATAGGTAATTATTCATGGGAAATGTACATTACTCTTTCTTCTGATATACTTCTGGCATCCCCCCATTTCATTCACCTTTCATCGCCGATCGTTCAGTATCATATGGAACACTTTTGCATTGTTTTCATCTGTGATTACTGTTGTGGGACAAAGAATGCACTACATGTTGAAATTGCATTACGCTAATTGTATCTCTCGAAGATGAAGGAACAGACTCTTTACAAACCTTCGCTAACTTTGGATGATTTTTCTATGACGATAAAACTGTCAAAACAAAGAAGTCTCCAGTCCATCCATTTTAACGAATGACACGCCGCGACAACTTTATGAAGCCATAAAAAACTATTCCTCATATCAAGTTGAGACATGTTATTGCAATGTGTGTAGCAAGAAAGTAAAAAATAGAATTTCATGAATATCAACACTATGTATGTGCAGACCGCGTAATTTCCTCCCCGTCCTGTTGTTAAAATTAGGGAAATAATTCGAGAAGAAATCTCAAGATTATCAGCCAGTGGCTGCCAAGGCCAGAAGTTTTCCTGTAGCCCCGACATCCAATTAATTTCTAGCGTTCTTTGCAAGTTGTGACTTCAGGACCGACAACTCCTTTTAGTTACTGTGCTACGTCTTTCCCCGAACAAGGTACTGTAGCGGTACAAGATTTCACTCGTAGAAGGGACGGGTTGTATTCTCTTTCTACTCAGTAATATTTAACAGGCTTTGTTACAATCTGCCGTAAACATTTAAAAAATAAACGAATGTTTCTAATCAACATTTGGTGAGATTCTATTCTTCGGCCATATCAAAACGAAGAGAGTCCACTCTCGCAGATGTTTTTCTTGTCGACTGAAATTCAGCCCTTAATTACAAATGTTTCAGTCACACACGATATCATCAACTCGAACTCACATTTTTGTCCCCTTTCGGCCGGCCGGAGTGGCCGAGCGGTTCTAGGCGCTTCAGTCTGGAACCAGGTTCGAATCCTGCCTCGGGCATGGATGTGCGTGATGTCCTTAGGTTAGTTAGGTTTAAGGAGTTCTAAGTTCTAGGGGACTGATGACCTCAGAAGTTAAGGTGATGTGTATTTCACAAAGAATGTTAAAGTTTAACTTTAGTTGTTTGCCTTTAGGCTCAACCGTCATACGCTACTCCAGATTTAGATTGTATCAGATAAAAACTGTGCCGATAGAGAGTCTAACTCTAATACCCTTTGCACTCAGACCTTGTGAGGTAAACTGAGGAGCTGCTTGATTGAGAAGTAGCGGTTCCGGTCTCGGAAACTGACATACGGCCGGGAGAGCGGTGTGCTGACCACATGCCCCTCCATATACGCATCCAGTGACGCCTATGAGCTGAGGATGACACGGCGGCCGGTCAGTACCGTGTCGTTTCTAATACCCTTTGGCCATATACAACTGCATCACTTAAGAGAAGCTTAAGCTTAAAGTCATGTTATCCATCTACAGCCCCACTAACGTTGCGATAACATAATTTCCTACACACATCACACAAAAGCTACTTTTCTGAACTGGAGGAAACTACTATTTTTCTTCTGAGACTGTTAATTTCCATCAAATAAAATGTTTTGTTCCACACTATTGGCTAATTTCGAGCGGCTGGTCATTTGCAGGTGCACACGTAGTACATATGTTTGAGTGCACATGCAGTACATATGTTCAGGTGCACATGTGGTATATATGTTTATACGGATAGCATTAATAGCTACTAACCGAGTGAGGTGGTGCAGTGGTTAACATATTGGATACGTATTCGGAAGGAAGGCGATTCAAATCTCTGCTCGGCTGTCCAGATGTAGGTTATCAGTGGTTTCCCTAAATCCCCTATGGCAGATGTCGAGATGGTTCCATCGATAAATCCATGACCGGTTTCCTTCCCCATCTTTCCCCAAACCGATGAACGAACAAGGACGCTGGGGCATCGGACGATTCATATGTCTCTAGGTCAGGTGACATGAGTACTAAGCCGAGGTACCAGGAGCTTTCCCGATTCCGAGACAAGGACTTTTTTGTCGGGCAGAAGATAAGAGCAACTAAAAAGCTACTCGTAAAGAACGCCCATCGTTATGTGTTATAGCGCAGGGGAGACTTTTTGGCAGGTTGGAGACTGTGGGAAAAGTTCAAAAATCGTGTGTGTAAGGTATTATTTGTCAAACCATAAGAAGGGGAAAATATCAAAAAAGCTTGGGAAACCTTCTCTGAAGTTGCAGATCCGAAGAACTAGAAACTAAAAATAAAGAGCATTCGATTGAGTAAGAATGTCTTAATGCTGGACGTGTCCACCACATAACATGGCAAAAAATTAATGGAACACGAGAAACAGAAAACACCAAGGAAGAAACCCCCGTTGATCACACTGTACGACGTTCCCAGCAGCGTGCCAAACAAAGAGCTCGTGACAAACATCTGCGAGCTAAGCCTTGAGAGAGAAATGAGTCGAGAAAATTTTAATAAAAAATTCACTCTTCAATTTAAGAAATGACTTCGAGTAAAAACCACAATACATCATGTGGCAGTAGAATAAGACTGATAGGACAGCGGAGGAAGTTACACATTGGGTTCTCTGCACGATCTGTAAAAGATTACTAGGTGCTAACTAGATATCTCAAGTGCTTTGATTGCGGACATGTGTATAAGCTTTGCAATTGAAATTAGATAATATGTGAGCATTCTGAGGAGCTACATCACTAAAAAATTAACTGTTCCAGGAAAATGAGCCCAGCAATCTGTAGTCTCTGTAAGAACTGGCACAGGAGGGGAGGGGGGGTGGAGGGGGTCGAAATACACTGAAAAAGGAAGGAATTGCCTTACTTACCAGATGCTGCTACTGAAAAGACAAATTGAAAGAACAGATTACGAATAAGTACATTAATTCAGTACTTCAGCCCACAAATAAACCAGCGCGTATTAAAACTTCTCTCCTCACATCCGGGAAGCACAAATCCCCACTTAAAGAGAAGTGTGAAATCATTCACATGAGTACTAAAAGAAATCCGCTAAATTTCGATTACGCGATAAGTCTCACAAATCTGAAGGCTGCAAATTCAGCTAAATACTTCGGGATTACAATTACAAATAACCAAAACTGGAACCATCACATAGATAATATTGCGGGTAGAGCAAACCAAAGACTGCGATTCATTGGCAGAACACTTAGAAGGTGCATCAGGCCTACTAAAGAGAGTGCTTACACCACGCTTGTCCGTCCTATTCTGGATTACTGCTGTGCGGTATGTGATCCACATCAGGTGGAACTGACGGATGACATCGAAAAAGAAGAGCGGCTCGTTTTATACTATCGCGAAATAGGGGAGATAGTGCCACAGACATGATACATGAACTGGAGTGGCAATCATTAAAACAAAGGCGTTTTTCGTTGCGACGGGATCTTCTCATGAAATTTCAATCATCAGTTTTCTCCTCCGATTGCTAAAACATTCTGTTGGCACCTACCTACATAGGGGGATATGATCATCATGATAAAATAAGAGAAGTCTGAGCTCGCACAGAAAAATTTAAGAGCTCATTATTCCCGCGCGCAGTTCGAGAGTGGAACGGTAGAGAGACAGCTTGAAGGTGGTTCATTGAACCCTCTGCCAGGCACTTTATTGTGAATAGCAGAGTAATCAAGTAGATGTAGATGAAACGATTAAGATATAAGCTGCGTTCTGCAAAATTTAAAATGACCCTGCGCTTGCTGAGCGAAAGACGGATGTTTGATGTCTTCATTCATACAGACAACTTAGCTGAAACCCTTCTGACAACAGAAAGTAGATACTGGACGTGGGCATCCAAAGTGATAATAATATATCATTCCGGAAGTACAAAACACCAGTACACTGTTGGCAGTTGTACGAAAGCTATGAGGATATTCTCTGTTAGTCAAGACTAGAGGGGTTGGTTACTCTAAATGCAGTCTTGAGACATCTAGTACGTGTGGGACATCTTACGGGAAATTTAATTATCTTCTCGTTCCAGAATTAGTAGACACAGTCCCTACGGGAAATTTAATTATCATCCCGTTCCAGAATTAGCAGACAGAATTCATCTAAAACCAGTGAACCTCCCGACTTGCGCCTATGAGCTTACTGAATTAATGCAAAAACTCTGCAAAAGAAGAGGAAAGCAATTTGAATTAGAACCACAGCACAAACATTTCGTAACCACACATGGGCGAGTGGGGTTTGACCACAAAAAAATGTGGCCGCATTGCTACTTTCGTACCCATCACCCATCATACAGTCATTAGGAATAGCACAGTTGAAAGAAATACGCAGTGGGACGGTGCTACACGAATTACCGAAGCTGTGGGAAGTACAGGAATTTGATGTAATCTGTGTGCAATAACCGTACTCAGTGCAAGGAAGAACCACTGACATGGCTGCAACAGCTCCACTCATAACGTCAGGAAGATGCCCGATGGCGGTAGTAATAGTTCCCTACAGTAGATAAGAGTCACGAAAATCACTCGTTTGCATGATGAGCACCCCATAGTCGTAAAGTCATTACTGAGGATACCAGTTGATTTACTGTCCACATGTACTTTCAGTTCTGTGAGGAAATATCTATAAACATCCAAAAATTAAAACACATTTGTCAGTCTCTCCATGATAAGTTTAGTGCAATTAGTACCGTAGCAAACGTTAAATCTGTCTTTTGTCACAGCTGAGCACCAATTTAAAGAACATGAAGTGGGGGAGGTGATTCTGGAGCTGCAGTTGTATGTGAGTAATCCTCCTGGTAACCCATTCAAGTACCCTACAGGGCGGGAGTAAGCTCCAACACAGAAGTTACCCTTACTAGGGTGTCACCTTGTAGGTTCGTTCGACAATCGGGAGTCATCTCAGGAGAGATAACTAGTGATCATGATCAGATAAAATATCTCCTCACGGGAGAAGGTCAGGGAGCAACACAGAATTCATTCGTAAGTTCGTAAGCAATTTCAGTAAAGCAAACTGGAAGTTTCTGCGTGCTAGTCACGCTTTCCCACCCTTAACGGAGGTATATATCAAAGAATGTATGACACAGACTTTAGACTGATGCAGTATAGACAACTACAAGAGAGTAATAAGTCTGGGATAATATCTGTCAGACAAGCTAGCTGGGAGACGTCTGTTCGTGAAAACTTGACAGTAGGTCCCTGGGACAAGCGCTATAAAATCAGAGCTGAGAATAAGATACCCTACTGTTCTAGCTACAATCGAGACTGAAAACCGAATGACAACAAAATGGAACGCGTCTCCTTAAATTCTCCTTCAAGTTCCTCTTCTAAATGATGATGGAAAAGATAATACTGAATATCACGAAAAACTGAGACAGGAGTTCGAAGAGCTTGATGACAATATAACCGGCCTAAACACGTGCACTGATATAGATGTGCCTGAAATCACATGTGGAAGGAAAAAGAACGGAGCTCGCGGGCTCGATAGCATACCAGGGAAGGTGGTACAGTCATTAAGTCCCTATGTAGTTCCTTAAATAAGCAGATTATTCGTTGACTGCATGATACAGGGGCGTCTTCCAAGCTACTGGAAAATGGCAGAAGCATTCATTATAAGAAACTTAGAAGGTAAAGCTACCATACTCTCCATACTCTCCTATCTACTTAACAAATATACTGGGAAATATTTTGGAAAACTTACTGACCAACATATTTGAAAGCCAGAAGCTTCTAATGGGATTAAATAATTCTCAACATGGATTCAGGAAGGGTAAGAAAACAATTAATGAGGTGAGGAAATTGATGTAAGCTGCAGGCACAAAATGTAATAGATAATGATAGACATGTATGGGGCTTTTGATAACTTACGGTATACTTAATTCTTTAAAAGGCTAAGGAAACGGACTGCCCAACAGTGTTATACCACTGTCAGTTGGATTACTGCAGAGACTGATATGTAAAGCTGTAAGTTCCACAGTAACAGTTACCAAACGTATTTCTAATTCTGCGGTGTGAATTTAGAACCACTTCTGGAGAGATTAAAAACGTCAGGATTTATCAGGAGTTTTAGCTGACGAATTTTTACTATTAGTACATGCCAAAAATCGATATTCGCTAGAAAATAAATGTGACAAACCGCAAAATGGCGTGGGCGAAATAATGGGGTGAAGAGAAACGAAATTTCCAAAAACATTCGATGTTATCGTTTCGGAAAACAAATGGGCATAGAATTTCAAAGATTTCTTTGTCTAGGTTGGCTGGAAGGGATATTATGAATTTCAAAGTTGATGACACTGTCAGTTGACGTTTTCTTTACACTGTGAGAAACATCCGATATGGTGCTGAACTTGCTTCCATACCTCGAACTTTATCTAGAAATACCAATTCAAATTGCGTTGATTTAATTTAGGTACATGTAAAGAAAATTTGCAATTCATCAACCAAAAGTTCAATTGTAAAGTGTACTTTAAGCTCACGCATGTTTCAGCTTATGGGTTTATGTTTTCGGAATTTGTGGAGCGAATAGAAACAGTAATGTTCAAAGGACCAAGAATTTAATGGAAACGGAGAACTAGCTGGCACTATTCTCAAATGAGAAGATTATGCTGTGATTACAGAATATGGAAAAAACTATGGTAAACAGTCATTTACATTGTATGCATGAAAAATCTCTTACTTAAAAGACAAAGGCTATGTTGGCGTTTTCTTTGAAAAACAAGGCCGATTACATACGTTTATTTTTACATAAAAGTTGTAATTTTTTATACAAGGAAAAGTTGTTCTAAAGTTCTCCGCTACTTCTGGGTTTACGACTTGCACATTCAAAGACATGAACATTTTTAAAGACAATGTCAACCTCTGCATATATTAACAGACAAACAAAGTTCCTCAATGCAATTTTACTACAAAATAATTAGAAATATAAGAATTTTTATTTCGAAGATAGAATAAAAATCATCTCATGGAATATTTTCAGTTTTCGTGCAGAATAAATCTTTTTTGATCCAAATAAATAAGTTTTTGACATTCCCTTTTCACCATAAAGACCAATAAATAAAAAACATTAACTCTACTGTTTCTATCCATTCCTCTCTCCTGGGTGGACAGAAACGCCAAGTTTTTATTTTTTTATAAGTTTAAAGTTAGGCACGAGAACTATAACGTCTTGTAATTTTCATTTTCACATTTCTTTGTAAAATTAACAGTTTTTCCTTCCAAACGTAAAAACAATTTCTATTCGACCCATTCTGGGGAACTTCTTTGAATCTGCATAAGTGGTAGTCGCAGGTGCGACTCAAGGCAGCTCCAACAAAATCGACATTATCATATTTAAAGGAAGACTTATCGGGAATCAACCGATGTACATAAATGTGCGTATAATTCGAAATCATACCGCCAGCAGCTTTTTTTGTGTTTACCTGGACGAACATTGGACATTCAATGTCCACACAAAGTTTGTATCAAGAAGAAGTAGTTGTCTACTGATTAAAATTACTATATTGAACAAAGGAGGTTTCGTTTGCCCCTGAATGTAATTAGACTGTACCATGGTCCTATGTTAACTGTAGTTGTGGGCTGTGATGCGAGTGTTTGGGCTCACAGGTTACGATTGGTCGCAACTGCTGTTGCAGAGATAAAAGTGCAGCGAGAAATTCCGCTACGATTCTGTGGAGCTTTCAGGACCACATGTACAGTCGTTCTAGATATATTAATGAGCCTATGCCACTTGGACCTATAAATAAGAAAATACGCTGCCATCTGTTAGCTGAAGGAATACAATACAAAAAAATACATGTTATTCTTGGGGAACCAGCAACAGTTCCGTTAGTAACAAGGAATTTAATATTTACATAATGGTGCAGAGATGAAATTCTTCAGACACTCGCAAGAGGAATGTTTCAATTTCTTTCCGACGTATACGAAAGGCTTTAGATAACACCTTTTGAGACAAGTAAGGGCCTAGTCCACTACCATTCCCGACATGGGCCATATACTACAAATCTCAATAGCGTTGGTAAGAGGAAGGCTGACTGGGGCAAAATCGGCACAGGAAATCGTTTCCTATGGGAATATCCCTACTTGAAGATAAACCAAGGAGTGCTAGGCAGTCTTTAGGAGATAAAACTGCTTACAACATATTTAGCGTAAAAGCGGACTTCGATGCCTTAAATCTTCTAAAAGATGCTCTCTTAGAAAAATCAGAGTGTAACTATAGACAACAGACATCACAGCAAAGACGAGAAAGGCCTGTAGATGATCCTAGGGAACGAGAACGAAGCCCGATAGCCCTACGATCGCTTAGCACAGTAAAAGAAGAGAGGCAGGAGGTGGCCACAAGCGTGCCTAGGAAGAACGAGAACAATCTATCAAAGATAGATGATGCTCTCTGATCCTTCACCATGCTGTCTGGAAAGAGCAAAATATTGCTGGACCCATCAGTGTGTCCAACGTACAGAGAACATACAGAGAAACTAGATAAACTGCGATAGTATTACAGTGGTACACAAAGTACCCTCCTCCATAGACCGCAAGGTGGCTTGTGGTGTGTAGATGTAGACATAGATACATATATATTAAATTAGGTTTGTGTCCATCTCAGACTATAGTAAAGAGAAACAGTGAAGCTATACAAGACAATACATCACCCAACGGTTCTCCGACGATCAGTGACCTAAAGATTATCGTAAGTAATCGTAATATGCATATTACTATGGCTCAAATGGCTCTGAGCACTATAGGACTTAACATCTGAGGTCATCAGTCCCCTAGAGCTTAGAACTACTTAAACGTAACTAATCTAAGGACATCAGACACATCTATGCCCGCTATTGGTATACCACACAGCATGTTCAATCCATGGACTGTGGCGTTTCTTTGCAAACTTTCAACCACAATGTAAACACACGGTTTGATCTCCGTACCAGTATAAAAGAGTCCATATTCACTTGGTTTGTCTAGACGTTGATAAATAACTAACGACAAGCCATCGAAGGACGCTATCCTCACCCCGTATGTCTTAAACTTTGACGAAAACAAAATCGAAATGCCAGGAAGTTGTGCGACCTAAACGAAAGTTCGCAGGTGCCTTTCTACATCTGAAAGATGACGTCCATTCAGGTCTCACGCCAGTCGCATAAGAGTGGCTCTAGTATCACCACTATTAGAGTGCAAATTAAGTTTTCTTTAAATATACACTGTAACGGTCTTGAGTGTTGGTTGCCGTTGAGGTAGGGCGTGGTGACCTGATGTTAGTCAAGAATGATTGTAAATCGACAAAGACGCCATTATCAAAACCTCACTGAGTTTGAACGAGGTCGTGTAATAGGGCTACGAGAAGCTGGGTGTTCTTCTGAGATATTACAGAAAGACATGACATGAAGGTAGCCACTGTACGTGACTGTTGGCAGTGGTGGTCACAAAAATGTAAGGTCGCAAGAAGAGCGGGCTCAAGAAGTCCATATGGCACTACCGAGAGGAAAGGCCGTCGTGTTCAGCGTATGGCTCTGGCGTAACGTACCACGTCTGCAGCTGCAATTTGAGCAGGAGTTTGCAGGTTCGAGTCCTCCCTCGGCCATGGGTATGTGTGTTGTTCTTAGCATAAGTTAGTTTAAGTTGTGTGTAAGTCTAGGGACCCATGACCTCAGCAGTTTGGTCCCTTAGGAATTCACAAACATTTGAACATTTGATTTTTAATAATTTTCTTCAGAATCCAACTCTTACCAGGTCACATCAATAGAAGAGATTCACACGATCCAACACAGAGCGCACGTACACAGCCGTTTAGTCAGCGCGAGAATTTTACGGAGATGCTAAACAAATTCCAGTGGTAGTCACTACAAGAGAGGTTTACTGTCAAAAATCCGAGACAGTACGTTCTGGGAAGAGTTGGGCGACACATTACTTCCCGCCACATGCATCTCTCGAGATGATCACAACAAGACAATCCGAGAAAATCCGATAAATTAGAGCAAAACGAGGATAATAGAATGTAGTCGAATTAAGTCGGGTGATGCTGAGGGAATTAGATTAGGAAATGAGACACTTAAAGTAGTAAAGGAGTTTTGCTATTTGGGGAGCAAAATAACTGATGACGGTCGAAGTAGAGAGGATATACACTCCTGGAAATGGAAAAAAGAACACATTGACACCGGTGTGTCAGACCCACCATACTTGCTCCGGACACTGCGAGAGGGCTGTACAAGCAATGATCACACGCACGGCACAGCGGACACGCCAGGAACCGCGGTGTTGGCCGTCGAATGGCGCTAGCTGCGCAGCATTTGTGCACCGCCGCCGTCAGTCTCAGCCAGTTTGCCGTGGCATACGGAGCTCCATCGCAGTCTTTAACACTGGTAGCATGCCGCGACAGCGTGGACGTGAACCGTATGTGCAGTTGACGGACTTTGAGCGAGGGCGTATAGTGGGCATGCGGGAGGCCGGGTGGACGTACCGCCGAATTGCTCAACACGTGGGGCGTGAGGTCTCCACAGTACATCGATGTTGTCGCCAGTGGTCGGCGGAAGGTGCACGTGCCCGTCGACCTGAGACCGGACCGCAGCGACGCACGGATGCACGCCAAGACCGTAGGATCCTACGCAGTGCCGTAGGGGACCGCACCGCCACTTCCCAGCAAATTAGGGACACTGTTGCTCCTGGGGTATCGGCGAGGACCATTCGCAACCGTCTCCATGAAGCTGGGCTACGGTCCCGCACACCGTTAGGCCGTCTTCCGCTCACGCCCCAACATCGTGCAGACCGCCTCCAGTGGTGTCGCGACAGGCGTGAATGGAGGGACGAATGGAGACGTGTCGTCTTCAGCGATGAGAGTCGCTTCTGCCTTGGTGCCAATGATGGTCGTATGCGTGTTTGGCGCCGTGCAGGTGAGCGCCACAATCAGGACTGCATACGACCGAGGCACACAGGGCCAACACCCGGCATCATGGTGTGGGGAGCGATCTCCTACACTGGCCGTACACCACTGGTGATCGTCGAGGGGACACAGAATAGTGCACGGTACATCCAAACCGTCATCGAACCCATCGTTCTACCATTCCTAGACCGGCAAGGGAACTTGCTGTTCCAACAGGACAATGCACGTCCGCATGTATCCCGTGCCACCGAAGGTGCTGTAAAAGGTGTAAGTCAACTACCCTGGCAAGCAAGATCTCCGGATCTGTCCCCCATTGAGCATGTTTGGGACTGGATGAAGCGTCGTCTCACGCGGTCTGCACGTCCAGCACGAACGCTGGTCCAACTGAGGCGCCAGGTGGAAATGGCATGGCAAGCCGTTCCACAGGACTACATCCAGCATCTCTACGATCGTCTCCATGGGAGAATAGCAGCCTGCATTGCTGCGAAAGATGGATATACACTGTACTAGTGCCGACATTGTGCATGCTCTGTTGCCTGTGTCTATGTGCCTGTGGTTCTGTCAGTGTGATCATGTGATGTATCTGACCCCAGGAATGTGTCAATAATGTTTCCCCTTCCTGGGACAATGAATTCACGGTGTTCTTATTTCAATTTCCAGGAGTGTAAAATGTAGACTGGCAATGGCAAGGAAAGCGTTTCTGAAGAAGAGAAATTTGTTAACATCGAGTATTGATTTAAGTGTCAGGAAGTCGTTTCTGAAAGTATTTGTATGGAGTGTAGCCATGTATGGAAGTGAAACATGGACGATAAATAGTTCAGACAAGAGGAGAATAGAAGCTTTCGAAATGTGGTGCTACGGAAGAATGCTGAAGATTAGATGGGTAGATCACATAACTAATGAGGAGGTATTGAATAGAATTGGGGAGAAGAGGAGTTTGTGGCACAACTTGACTAGAAGAAGGGATCGGTTGGTAGGACATGCTCTGAGGCATCAAGGGATCACCAGTGTAGTACTGGAGGGCAGCGTGGAGGGTAAAAATCGTAGAGGGAGACCAAGAGATGAATACACTAAACAGATTCAGAAGGATGTAGGCTGCAGTAGATACTGGGAGAAGAAGAAGCTTTCACAGGATAGAGTAGCATGGAGAGCTGCATCAAACCAGTCTGAGGACTGAAGACCACACACACACACACACACACACACACACGAACACACACACACACACACACATACATTGTTTACTAACAATCATTTTTTTCCTGTGCGCCATTCGCGAATGGAACAACGATGGAGGTCAAATGGCAGAGGTAGCAGAAGTTCTGTCTTCGGAACGAAATGTAAGTAATGGATTTGTTTATGAAATAACTTTTTCTACTGCCAGTTACGATTTTGTTTTTTAAAAACACATTACATGAAATGGCAGATGCATGATTTTTTTAAAAAAAATACATCATCGTCACCAGATGAATCAGTGGCAGGCTGGCACAATAACTTTCTTTCTATTGCCAGTCACGATTTTCATTTTTAAATAGGGACTATAAGGTTATTGCAGATGCATAATTCTTTGTAAACAAATACATCCGCAGAGAAATCCGTGGCAATGTGGCAAAATAACTTTTTTCTACTCCCAGTCAAGATTTTCTTCTTAAATGTGACGTACATTTTATGGTAATAAATCCAATACTAATGTCCACTAGTAGATGTCCAGACACTTTTATCATATAGTGCATGCACAATATAGATCACACAGCGCACTATGAGCAACTGAGAGGGGAGCAAGATGGCGCATGCACGCTGCCCAAGTGGCAGGAGGTATGTGCTACCTCTAGCTGACAGCCGATATCAGTTACCCATATCGACCATTTCATTCTCAACTAGCAGATAGGAAAAACGGACAGTACATATGTTTGACACATAAATCATTCCGTGTTCTTAACGCAGATCTGCACTGACTGTTGACACTCACTGGAAAATGTTCTAGGAAGTACTGCTGGGTTGCTGGTGCGATAATAAGCGATGTGTAATTATTACTAACTTAAGTTACTATAAAACTCGCAGTTGACGAGAGGACACGGCGAAATTCCAAGCATCTAGCCAACTGGATAACAGCCTGTCATTTTTTTCAGACAATAGAAGAGAACTAAAAAGGTGGGGTGAGGATCTGGCAACATCTGTCTGTCGGCCCTGAATGTCTACACACGATGACCCTCAGATATCTGGAGATTATACTGAATACCTTGAATGTGTAGACCCAATGATTTCCAAACACCATAATGACTACGTGTGTCGTATATCCACTGAGGCGCCAAAGAAACTGCTATAGGCATGCGTATTCAAATACAGAGATATGTAAACAGGCAGAATACGACGCTGCGGTCGGCAACGCCTCCATAAGAGAACAAGCGGCTAGCGCAGTTGTTAGATCGGTTACTGCTGATGCAATGGCAGGTTATCAAGATTTAAGTGAGTTTGAACGTGATGTTATAGTCGGCGCACGAGCGATGGGACACAGCATCTCCGAGGTAGCGATGAAGTGGGGATTTTCTCGTACGACTGTTTCACAAGTATACCGTGAATGACAGGAATCCGGTAAAACATCAGATCCCCGACATCGCTGTGGCCGGAAAAACATCCTGCAAGAACGGGACCAACGACGACAGAAGAGAATCTTCCAACATTACAGAATTGCAGTTCTTCACTTAAATCTTCCGGGCTGATAGGCCGTGGTCGAAGTATAAAACTCTCTCCTGACGTTTCGTCTCCGACTGCGGGACTCGGAGGTAAAGCGGCAGTTCTTCCGCAAACTGCTGCAGATTACAATGCTGGGCCATCAACAAGTTTCAGGGTGCGAACCATTCAACGAAACATCATCGATATGGGTTTACGGAGCCGAAGGTCCACTCGTGTACCCTCGATGACTGCAAGATACAACGCTTTACGCCTCGCCTGGGCCCGTCAACACCGACATTGGACTGTTGATGACCGGAAACATGTTGCCTGGTCGGACGAAAAAATGGTTCAAATGGCTCTGAGCACTATGGGACTTAACATCTGAGGTCATCAGTCCCCTAGAACTTAGAACTACTTAAACCTAACTAACCTAAAGACATCACACACATCCATGCCCCAGGCAGCAGGTCGGACGAGTATCGTTTCAAATTGTATCGAGCGGTTGGACGTGTGCGGCTATGAAGACAATTTCATGAATCCATGGACCCTGCATGTCAGCATGGGACTCTTCAAGCTGGTGGAGGCTCCATAATGGCTTGGAGCAAGCGCAGTTGGAGTGATATGGGACCCATTGTAGTCTAGATACGACTGTAACAGGTGACACGTATGTAAGCATCCTGTTAAATCACCTGCATCCATTCATGTCCATTGTGCTTTTCGACGGACTTGGGCAATTCCAGCAGGACAATGCGACACCCTACAAGTCCAGAATTGCTGCAGAGGGCTCCAGAAACACTTTATGAGTATAAACACTTCCTCTGGCCACCAAACGTCCCAGGCATTAACTTTATTCAGGATATCTGTGATGCCTTGCAACGTGCTGTTCAGGAGTGATCTCCACCCCCTCGTACTCTTGCGGATTTATGGACAGCCCTGCAGGATTCATGGTGTCAGTTCCTTCCAGCACTACTTCAGACATTAGTCGACTCTATGTCACGTCGTGTTGCAGCACTTTTGCGTGCTCGCAGGGGTACTACTCAATATTAGACAGGTCTACCAGTTTCTTCGTCTCTTCAGTGCTCTAGATTCATCTGAGTATTTCGTAAATAAACGGTATCAGCTCGCGGGCCATAGATGTTCATCTTACACTGCGCTATCTGCCGTGTATCTTTGCTGAAGCTAAATTCATGATACTTTGGAAGATCTTTTCCTTAAGAATGATTACTAAGGCAAGTTTTTTTTTGCAGAATTTTGGCCACCAATTATTGTAATCGGTAAAGTCTTTTGTTTCCATGAGAACAAAACTAAATTTCTCTTTCTTCTACGAAGAATCCAATAAGAGGTCTATCACCTTACTAATAGTGTAATACCGTTCCTGTTTTCTCAGTTTCCTTCTGATTATGCTAAAATCCCTGTTATTCCTATCTCTTTCTGCAGTAAGCGATGAATTATACCTGTGGTTACACGGTCAAGTCACATTAATGTGACCACCGCCTATGTTCGACGTCTAAGTGCAAGAACCAATCACAGATGGCAGATGGTGGAACTAGCAGCGGAGAGTATAGGGTGTAAAAAGCGTGTCGGAGGATGAGAAAAACAGGGCAATTGTTGTAAATGCGGAAACGGAGCACTTTTTCTGACGTCCAAAAGGGTATTAAATGGTTCAAATGGCTCTGAGCACTATGGGACTGAACTTCTGAGGTCATCAGTCCCATAGAACTTAGAACTACTTAAACCTAACTAACCTAAGGACATCACACACATCAATGCTCGAGGCAGGATTCGAACCTGCGACCGTAGCGGTCGTGCGATTCCAGACTGAAGCGCCTAGAACCGCTCGGTCACAACGGCCGGCTCTCGACCTCTGTCACAGGATGTCTCGTCACTTTCGTACTCTCTTAGACAGTCAAATGTCTCGTCACCTACAACGTCTTTAAGGTAACCAAATAGCAGTACAGGGGAGTTGTAAATACGACACTCCCCTGCGGCACGCCTGAAATCACTCTTACTTCGGAAGACTTCTCTCCATTGAGAATGACATGCTGCGTTCTGTTATCTAGGAACTCTTCAATCCAATCACACAATTGGTCTGATTAGTCCATATGCTCTTACTTTGTTCATTAAACGATTGTGGGGAACTGTATCGAACGCCTTGCAGAAGCCAAGAAACATGGCATCTACCTGGGAACCTGTGTCTGTGGCCCTCTGAGTCTCGTGGACGAATAGCGCGAGCTGGATTTCACTCGATCGGTTTTTTCGAAACCCATGCTGATTCCTACAAAGTACATTTCTAGTCTCCAGAAAAGTCATTATACTCGAACATAATACGTGTTCCAAAATTCTACAACTGATCGACGTTAGAGATTTAGGTCTATAGTTCTGCACATCTGTTCCACGTCCCTCCTTGAAAACGGGGATGACTTCCGGGTTGTATGGCCGTGGTCCACGGTACTTTTCTATCCCTGACGTTTCGTCCAAAGCTACGTTGGACATCTTCGGAGGTGCTCCTGGTTTATAGAGTAAACAGAGTGTTAGCACAAAAAACGAGGAAATTCTAAGCGAAAACAACGTAAGTAACACGAATTATAGGCGCAGTACCACGATGGAACAAAATAAGAATCTCAGACAAGTTGTCCCTATCAGAGCCGCTACTCCAATTAAACGGAGTACTCCAGGAATATCGACTAAGTCCACAGTTTTCTATCCTTGCGACGGTAGAAACTGTAAGAATACCCCAAAGGTACGATGTAATCTCACACTCACATGCAGACGATATTTTAATTGGCTCAAAAGACACTACAAAGCTACAAGAAACGATATGTAATATTGGAGCGTCAAACAGTATTCCAAAATAAACGTGGCAAAAATAGCAATAATGGTTCTCAGAAATGGAGTAAAAGCTCCTCCAACGGCAGAGATGCTCATTGTTGCTGTGGTCTTCAGTCCGAAGACGCAGCTCTCCATGCTGCTCTATCCCGTGCAAGCGTCTCCGAAGAACTACTGCAACCTACATCCTTCTAAATCTGCATATTGTATTCATCTCTCGGTCTATCGCTACGATTTTTACACCACTCTCTTCCCTCTAGTACTAAATTGGTGATGCCTTGATGTCTCAGAATGTGTCCCATCAACCGATCCTTTTAGTCAAGTGGTGTCACAAATTTCTTGTCTTCCCAATTCTATTCAGTACGCGATCTACCCATCTAATCTTCAGTATTCCTGTGTAGCACCTGATTTCCAAAGCCTCCATCCCCTTCCTGTCTAAACTATGTATGGTCCATGTTTCACTTCCATACAAATACCTTCACGAAAGACTTCTTAACACTTAAATCTATATTGGATATTAACAAATTTCTTTTCTTCAGAAATTCTTTCCTTGCCATCGCCAGTCTACACTTTATATCCTCTCTACTTCGGCGATCATCATTTATTTTGCTGCCCAAATAGCAAAACTCATCGACTACTTTTAGTGTCTCGTTTCCTAATCTAATTTCCTGAGTATCGCCTGATTTAATTTGACTACATTCCATTATTCTGTTTTTGCTTTTGTTGATGTTCATCCTATGCCCTCCTTTCAAGACGCTCTTCATTCCGTTCAGCAGCTCTTCCAAGTCCTTTGCTGATTCTGACAGAATTACAAAGTCATCTGCAAACCTCAGAGTTTTTCTTTCTTTTTTTCCCCTGAGCTTTAATTCCCAGTCAAAATTTGTTCCTGGCGTTCTTTACTGTTTGCTCAATGTCCAGATTCACTAGCATCGGGTATATGCTACAACCCTGTCTCGCTCCCTTCTCATAGACTGATCCCCTTTCATGTCCCTCGACTCTTATAACTACCGTCTGGTTCGTAACATGTAACAGAGAAAGCAATTGAATCAATAATGACTATTCACGAAATAAAACACATCAGCTACCTCAGCAATGGCACTCTTCAGACTCAATATCTCGCCAATATTGACGTACGACCAACACCGACTCAAAGGAAGGCCTCGGCGCTTGTTCGTGGCGTCACGTCAGCTATGCACGGCGAACGCCAGGTCTGTTGCAGGCAGAAACGAAACGCCTGGGCGTGCTTATCACTATAAATCTCTTATTTTTGGACAAAATGTTTGATATTGTTTTGGATTCTGCAGTTTTATTTAGATGAAAGATTTTCTTACTATCGTAAAGCTACAAATGAAGATCATAATTCTGTATTACTGAATCCTGTCGAAACAAACGTAGATCAATATGAGAAGATGCTTTGCCCCATTGCAAGCTTCGGAAATTTTACATTCAAGTAACTATATTTACTTGATCCATTTTGTTATCGAAACTTACCCGAACCCCCTTACAATGAACTCGTTTCTTTTATTTATTTTGCCGGCCGGTGTGGCCTTGCGGTTCTAGGCGCTTCAGTCTGGAACCGCGTGACCGCTACGGTCGCAGGTTCGAATCCTGCCTCGGGCATGGATGTGTGTGATGTCCTTAGGTTAGTTAGGTTTAAGTAGTTCTAAGTTCTAGGGGACTGATGACCACAGATGTTAAGTCCCATAGTCCTCAGAGCCATTTGAACCATTATTTATTTATTTATTTATTTATTTTCGTTTGACATCGTCACTGGAAATGTAAACTAATTTACATGTGTAAATGTCCAACTGTTGCCCGTCATTAGATTACAGCCGTTTTCAACGAAAGGAATTATAAACAGGAAACAAAATAGCTTCATACATCGAAAATACTGCTGAGCTTAAACTTTTTTAGCCGGCCGGTGTGGCCGAGCGGTTCTAGGCGCTTCAGTCTGGAACCGCGCGAGCGCAACGGTCGCAGGTTCTAATCCTGCCTCGGGCATGGATGTGTGTGATGTCCTTAGGTTAGTTAGGTTTAAGTAGTTCTAAGTTCTAGGGAACTGATGACCTCAGAAGTTAAGCCCCATAGTGCTCAGAGCCAGGTTTTAAACTTTTTTAAATGTGCACATTAGAAAAGATAAATATTCCCCTCTTGCAACTGAAAGGAGAAACTTTATAAGATAAAAAAAAATTTTATTTGATAAGACAAGTATCTCTCTTTTGCCTCTTCTTCTGACCCCCACCCCCTCCCCCAACGTGTACAATCGCAAGATATTTCATTAACATTCAGTGCTACTCACCCCATAGTCAATCAAGATACCTAAAGAAGAGCACCAATATGTTCACAGTTTCTTGTAAAAGCAACCCAGTACAAACATAATTTCCTCAGATTTACAAATAAGGTAAAGAAGCACGAATTCTGTTGCTGCTGGACCATGAAGTTGTTTTTGTATGTCAATCCTTAAAACAAGTGGAAATTTAAGTTTAGGAGTACACTATTTGTTAAGAAGTGTAATGAACTGCGCAATTAATTGATTGCAGAAATCTCTCAGAACAATTTATGTTGATCAACTAACGCCAATAGTTTCACATTTTCCTGTGTCAGAGAGGGACACACCACCATTATGAGTATGCCTGCAACAGACCTGGCGTTCGCCGTGCCTAGCTGACGTGACGTCACGAACAAGCGCCGAGGCCTTCCTTTGAGTCGGTGTTAGTACGACATACAAATCATCGGACCACATCTTATACTGAAAAGCCTAACAACACTAGAGTGAGTAAAGACAACCTATAAAAAAGGAAGCGATCGGAGGGTTGAAAACTACGGAATCCAGACTTGTATATCTACTGGCGAGGGAATCCTTCCTCAATCAAGACCTAAGTACAGAAGTGATGCTACCCTCAACCAACGCTCCGATAAGACTATTAAAAACATTGAAGGAAAAAAGGGAAGACATACCTACAGGATTTCACGGCACAGGGGCCACGATTGAACGGACACGGATAAACGAAAACTTGGAGATGAAACAGGTGATTATCAGTATGGTAGCTCATGATTTCTGTCACCTTACATGGAACGATGTATCATGAACCAAACTCAAGCTGTAAGTGTGAACTGCGTAACGAATATGCATACGAACTCTGCACTAAAAGGACACGGTCAGAAAGTGACTATGCAACCACAATGTGCAAAAAGTCTACTTTATAAACTTGTATGGCCAGTTGTCTGCAATAAATGTATTATTATAAAAGAGCATTTCTCAAAACGGATCGTTCAGGAATTGAATTCCGCCAACAGTTGTTTCTTTTCTGTCGAGGAAATTGTAAAAAGAAGTGGCTGCAAAACAGTCGACGGCGACAGGCGTCCACGTGTGCCGGAGGGCGGCTGGAATGCTGAACGAACCGCGAAATGGGAAGCTGCGGAGTGCAGCCTGTCCCAAGTAGCGGCAAACGGTCCCAATCCGGCGAGCGGGCCGCCGCGTGTCGCTGGGAACCAGTTGAGCCGAGGAATGTAGCCGAGTTGGAGAAGCAGTCACCAGGGGCGCTGCAGGCAGTCGCGTCCAGGTCACTGCTCAGCTCACATCCCAGGTAAGACGCTGCCGCGCCTTTCTTCGCGTGCTCGCTATGCTTTGTTAATACGCCAAAACATTTCTTCCCTCGTGCATCCTACGCCATCGCTACACCGTGCGCCTTACCGGAAGGGTTTGTCGTTACCGATGTCTCGGTGGTGCAGCGGCAGTTCTTCAGTTCGCGAGATGGGGTTTAGCGGAAAGCTTCTTCGCCCGAGGAAGGATATAGTAACGGTCAGTACCGGCCGGTGTAGTCGCAGGCCGTACGGAACATAATTGTGAACTCTGGAGGAAGATTTACACGCACTCTGCTCCCTGTCGTGGTGCTTTTACGGCGGCGTTAAGAATGTACTGAGACTGAACTGCGCAATCGGAATGTCCGGCGGGTGCCTTGTTCGAAAACTTTGAAATTCTATCCCTGCCAGAAATTTCTGAGTTGCAGCGATAATTTCGAAAAAAATTGACAATAATGAAATATATTATACCTTCTGTAGATTTCGTGTCGTGTCAATAGATAGATGTGGCGGAAGAGTAAGATGAACTGCTTTGCATGAAGTCTGTACCACTGTTTGCATTGTGTGTTTTCGAAACGTGACGTTCCAGCCGGTGCAGGAGTCACGTAGCTATGCGGAGGTTTGTCAACATCCTAATGGAAAGACAGGTACCGGTAGTTTACACCTGCTGACGCGCAGCAATCATTTTCCAGGAAACCCTGCGGAGACGATGCAACAGTTAGCCGCTCTCGGCCCCCGGCAGCCGCAGCGCAGCACCGCTCTCCGTCATTTCGAACTTGCTGAGCAGTACTTCCGTCCTTAGTTGCTTACACACGCTGTTCTGTCATCACGTAATTCTTTGGCGTGGCCGTTTTAATGTTATGCAGTTCTGTCCTGAGTCACCGTGAAGCGTAAAAATGTGACTCGACGAGAAACTAAACTTAAATTGATGTCTCTTCTTCTTAATTCTACTGATGACGAGGAGATTTAACGTGAATTTAATTTCTGGTCAAAAGTACGTGCGTTCGCCAATGTCGTAGAGCATATAAATCTCGCACTTTTCATACTGATATTAATCTAACTGCTGTCGATCGTCACAGTAGCGATACGAAGATGATTCTTAATTTCTACAACGGAACTCACTTCTTGGAATTTCCAAGGTAGGTTCTCGTGAGATGATAAAAGTCATTCTTACAGTGTATGCCGATCGAGATGTTTCCGTATCTGCTTCTCTCTTCCACAAATCACACAAGTCTGTGACCATTTGCCATTTGTGTTCCTTTTTCTTGTACACTCGACATCTCCGGTTAATCCGATCTTACACGAATCCCAAATATATATATATATATATATGCAGATATTGATCTTAGAGCACAAGTTTTCTGAGATATGGGCACCTACTTACAGAAATTGTCATTATATTACATACTGCCATCACACAACAATATGGACTGCGGCAAAAATTGTATGCCTAATCCCCTACGTTGAATCATTTGTCAGTGGGAGGAAACTGCATACGTATGTAATGAAATTTGATTGCGTTGCTCTTGTGCGTGTATACAGGTTGTGGGGTTTGCTCGACCACCGAGGACTTAACGTGTCCCCAGAATTATACGCTATTGCAGTTTTAAGAGAAAAGGGGGATACATTATTCAGCATAAGAGAATAACTGATATTAAGGGCCTTAAAAGAATGACGTAAATACCATCAGCCGGTACGCAGCGCAAAATAAGTTTGAAAGATTGTTTCATTCCGTACAACGCAAGGAAAAAGCAAGCATTTTAGCAACAGTCACTGCATTAAATTTTCCTATGAATACTTTCTCACCTTTCAGAAAGTGTGTGTGGTAGGACTCAAGTCGGCTACACATTTTTATATTAACGCATGCTACCACGTTCCTCAAATTTTCAGTCGTTTACCTTAACGTTCAGGAGAATAAAATTTATTTATAGCAGCAGTTGACGAATAAAACGTGAGACTGCTAACTAAAAATCGAGTGTAGAATGTACGTAAATACCTATAAGGAAGAAAATCATTTATCCATTCGAAAATTAGTTTCAGTATTACGGGGCGTTACCAGGTAAGATTAAATCAGAAAAGGTATCTGTTTCCTTTACTTTGATCGAAAAACCAGCTTACACAGACAGTTATGGTGACACCTTTAGTTTAACGTGGAATTTGGATCACATCGCTATTTAGTAGTTTTCATCTACACAGACCAGTGCCGCAAAAAAATCGTGTTAAGTGGCAAAATGCCTCAAACTGGAGCATTAAAGTGGTACGTGAAACACATAGAGTTCCTGCTAATTGCTAAAAGTAACAGTGAATGGAATAGCAAAACGCTTACTTTACAAGTAACGGTTGGACTTGCGCTTGTTAATAGTATATCAGCTAACTGGAGCGTAAAACACTAATGAAATCAGTCTTAGAATATTGGTCAAGCGTATACGATCCTGACGGGAATGTAATAGGACTACTGAAAGAAGATAATAGGAGGATTAGTCGTCAGCGGCCTTTGGACCAACACTAAAAATTACAAATTTCCTGAGTCAGCTTCCTATATGAAACCTAAGAATTCTGTATCCGTTGACGTAACAGTCAAATGGTTCAGGGCCGCGGGATCAGCCGACCGGTCTGAGGCGCTGCGGTCATGGGCTGTGCGGCTGGTCCCGGCGGAGGTTCGAGTCCTCCCTCGGGCTTGGGTGTGTGTGTTGTCCTTAGGTTAATTTACGTTATGTAGTGTGTAAGCTTAGAGACTGATGACCTTAGCAGTTAAGTCCCATAAGATTTCACACACATTTGAACAAATGGTTCAAATGGCTCTGAGCACTATGAGACTTAACTTCTGAGGTCATCAGTCGCCTAGAACTTAGAACTACTTAAACCTAACTAACCTAAGGACATCACACACATCCATGCCCGAGGCAGGTTTCGAGCCTGCGACCGTAGCGGTCGCGCGGTTCCAGACTGTAGCGCCTAGAACCGCTCGGCCACTCCGGCCGGCAGTAACAGTCACTAGGTAGAATTAAAACGCGCACAAAATGTATAAAGACGTTTAAATAATTACGTTTCCTACTCGCGGAACGTGATATAAGTTTTTTTTTTTTTTTTTTAATATGTAGACTTTCGGGACGTGCCCATACAGCCATTTCAATAGTGGAACGTCATTGCTGACAAAACGAACGTAAGGACAACACAACATCTACTCACTCACCAAGTAGGGAGAAATCTCCGACCCCGCCGTGAATCGAACTTGGGGCCCCTTCTGGTAGTAATCCGCCGCGCTGACCGCGCAGCTACCGAGACGGACAATGTAAAGGGAAGTTGATGCCAAATGAACGTATAACTCTAATCTTCCTTTCTTGAATAATGACGTTACAGTAAAAAGCATGCTTTCATTGATTTCCGGAACAAATTGATATCAGGCAGTGTCTCAGGATATAAAGAAATGTAAAATACGTGACGACTCTGGTAGTCTGGCCTATCTAACGTACAGAAGGAACAGCTGTCGGAGACATAAGTTTTATTTCCATCAATTTATGTCAGAATATCTCAAAGATCTTTGACATAGTACTACTTTTATTCAGAAAGATTTGATTTCCTGCCTCATGATCTATATTTATAATAACAATTTTCTGGCCTATCTAACGTACAGAAGGAACAGCTGTCGGAGACATAAGTTTTATTTCCATCAATTTATGTCAGAATATCTCAAAGATCTTTGACATAGTACTACTTTTATTCAGAAAGATTTGATTTCCTGCCTCATGATCTATATTTATAATAACAATTTTCTGGCCTATCTAACGTACAGAAGGAACAGCTGTCGGAGACATAAGTTTTATTTCCATCAATTTATGTCAGAATATCTCAAAGATCTTTGACATAGTACTACTTTTATTCAGAAAGATTTGATTTCCTGCCTCATGATCTATATTTATAATAACAATTTTCTGGCCTATCTAACGTACAGAAGGAACAGCTGTCGGAGACATAAGTTTTATTTCCATCAATTTATGTCAGAATATCTCAAAGATCTTTGACATAGTACTACTTTTATTCAGAAAGGTTTGATTTCCTGCCTCATGATCTATATTTATAATAACAATTTGATAGGAGCTCGTGGCAATTTCTCGTTATGTGGCTTGGGTAAGCCAAAAATACAATGAATGGTGTCTGAAACTTGGTTACTTGAGTTACTCAGAGACAGTGTCAGGCTGACAGTTAAGGGGAGGACGGTGTTCGCTCCCGCCCGGAGCTCGTGAAAGATGTGCGGCGACGCAAAAGCTGCCAGCTGGGGCTGCGTCCCTGAAGATGGGCGACCTCAGCCAGCAGCACTCAGCAGTGTTCGCCTGCTCGCAGCGCGGCCTTGGCTAATGCGCCGGCCGGCGGCCGCTCCATTCTGACCTACCTGCGAAAATCGGGCCACTGCACTCTCGCAGCTCCACTTAACTCACAGATGCTTATCCGGATAATCCAAACACCTGGCCGAACATCGTCGATAACGCGTTCAACCGTAGTTAGCTGAGGTTCGTCGTGGATTGGGGGCGTACAAGTCGGTGAACGTTTTAGAGAACAGTTTTTTATACCGCTCACCACGCAGTTCAGCACTCAGTTTCGTCAATCGTGGTGGAGCAGGAAAGCCAGTTCCTTCTCCGCTCGAAAATTTTCCTCATATTCTCCGTCATGTTCAAGAACACCGCCCGAACGGGTCAAGGGGGTGTTGGAATTTGTGGGTTGGGAAGAGGTATTTGATGTTCCACTCTTTAACCACAGCGAACACACCTAGTAGGTTAGTGAAAAAAAAAATACGAGTTTGTCGAGTATCGGACGAGATTTGCGACAGGGTTCAAGACTTCCTTGGAGATAGAACTCGACACGTTTCTCTTAACGGACAAAGTCGACAAATGGTTCAAATGGCTCTGAGCACTATGGGACTTAACAGCTGTGGTCATTAGTCCCCTAGAACTTAGAACTACTTAAACCTAACTAACCTAAGGACATCACACACATCCATGCCCGAGGCAGGATTCGAACCTGCGACCGTAGCAGTCGCGCGGCTCCGGACTGCGCGCCTAGAACCGCGAGACCACCGCGGCCGGCACAAAGTCGACAGATGTATAGATAATATCCGGAGTACCCCAGGGAAGTGTGTTGGGAACGTTGCTGTTTATAATGTATATAATGATGTAGTAGAAAGCGTCAGAAGCTCTTTAAGACTGTTCGCAGAAGATGCGTTTGTCTATACGAAAATAGCAACGCCAGAAGACAGGATCGATTTGAAGAATGACCTACAGAGAATTGATGGACGATTCTGGCAGTTGACCCTGAACATAAATAAATATAACATATTGGACATACCTAGGAAAATAAATCCTCTACAATACAACTACGCTATTGACGACAATCTCCTAGAAACAGTATCTACTGTAAAATATCAAGGAGTAACTGTTCAGAGCGACTTTGAATTGAATAACCAAATAAAACATATAGTAGCAAAAGCAGATGCCAGACTGAAATTCGTAGGAAGGATCTTCCGCAAATGTAACTCATCCACGAAGTGGCATACAAGGAGCTTGTTCGACCGATTCTTGAGTATTGCTCATCACTGTGAGATCCTTACCAGCAAGGGCTGATTGTAGAGATAGAGAAGATCCACCGAAGAGCGGCGCGTTTCGTCACGGGATCGTTTAGTCGGCGCCAGTGCGTTACAGAGGTGCTCATCAAACACCAGTGGCAGGCGTTATAAGAGAGGCGTTGCAATCACGGAGATGAAATTTCGAGGGGGCACTTTTCTGGAAGAGTCAGACAACATATTACTTCCCCCACACGACGAGAAAATTCGAGGAATTAGAGTGAATACGAAGGCTTACCGACAATCATCTTTCCTATGCGCCATTCACGACTGGAAAAGGGTAGGGAGGTCAGTTAGTGGTACCAGAAGTACTCTCCGCCACACACCGTTAGTTGCGGTGCATTTTAACGAAGACGGTCCACTTGGTAGAGAACTATACGCGTGTTATCTTATTTTCATGTTCACCTGCTGTACAGACACTTGCAGAGTATTTATGCAGATGCAGACACTATCAGTAGTATAAAAATAACAAATTGTCATCGTAAGCAGTCCAATTTAGTGTATTAATATCGTACTGCGCGTTTCGTGTCTTTGAACGTCATCTTCAGGAACATGTCTTCTTCAGCATCTGGGCAGGGGTCTGTCTAAGCAATATCTCTGTGATCTAATGACATGGTATACTGAAATAGAGAAACACAAGGGAACGATCTCTATGGATTCAAATTCCCGTCTAATCACAATTATTTAAATTTAGCGTGGCTTCCGTAAATCACATTAGGAGAATAGTGAGAGTGTATCTTCCAAAGCGCCGTGACAAACATCTCACTCAAGACTTATCCAAGAAATCTTTTATTCCATCTCTAACCATATCGATGTCGACTGTACGTTAAACCTTTTATTCTTTCATTTTCGTTATTTGCCATTTATACACAGGACGCCATACAGGTATTCTTGCTACACAATTCGCCATTACAGAAATTATTTAATACAGTTATCTATATCAATCGAACGTTGTTTGACACCCCAGACACTATACCAAACTTATAGTTAATCTTGTAGTTAATCTTTTTAGCGACTGCTTGGAGACTCCAAATATAAGGAAATACATAGTATTGTGCGTAAATAGTGGAAATCCACTATGTATTTTGACTGTCTTATTCTGGGTATAGTAAACTGGTCAGTCGCGTTTGTCTAATACTTCGGAGTGCCCATTCAGCGGAGAGAAGCCTGAACGAACAAGAAGAAATAAAGGGGCTGTGCTAATGAGGGGCTATGATCAAATTGTGGCACATTAAGGAAATGTAACGCGTTTACAACTGAACGTTAAACCGGCTTGTGCTTATCCGTGCTGGAGAATGTCCGAAATATCGTTAAGCAAACGTCGGCCGAAAATCCCGAGACAGAAGCCAACAGGCAGGATGTTGTCCTGAATTATTCGGTAAAGTTAGTAGAACAGCTCTGTGCATACTGCCAGCGAATTCCTTTGAGATACAGGACTGCGGGCTGAGGAAGCCACTGTGCATGATACAGGACTTTATGTTCAGAGAATCCGTCGTTGATCACGATGCCAAGAAAGCATTGCTTCCTACGGAAGAGGCTAGGCAAGTTATCAAACATGTGGATACGCAATGAGAATTATTTCTTCTGCATTCTCTCCTCAGATCGAATCATCAGACATACGGAGACGCAATGAGAATTATTTCTTCTGCATTCTGTCCTCAAATCGAATCATAAGGCAGCCAGAAGTACTGATTTCAAAAATTACTCTGAGCACTATGGGACTTAACTTCTAAGGTCATCAGTCCCCTAGAACTTAGAACTACTTAAACCTAACTAACCTAAGGACATCACACACATCCATGCCCGAGGCAGGATTCGAACCTGCGACCGTAGCGGTCGCGCGGTTCCAGACTGTAGCGCCTAGAACCGCTCGGCCACTCCGGCGGGCTGCACTGATTTGAAATGCCATGAGCATAAATAAAATTGATGACAAAGACCTAACAAGTTAACACCAGGCGTTACCTTAGTTTTCTCGCTAATATTATGAGCTATTCACATAACAGAAACTGTAATGCAGAAAACATGTGCCTTCATGTCGAAATCTGAGAAATATTTTCTGTTTAACACAGTGTTATAGGAAAGATTGTTGAGAACGGGGGAAAGGAAAGGAGATTAAAATCACAGCCCACCGATAACGAAGCACATAGCACACACGTGAGTCTTAGGCAGATCCATCACTATTACAACTTCAAAACTTGCTCTGTGTGTGGATCCAGCCAAAGGCCTTGCTGCGGTAGTAACACCGGTTCACGCCATATCATCAATTTTTAGCGCTGTCGGTGTTGGTTAGTTCAAATGGCTCTGAGCACTATGGGACTTAACTGCGGACGTCATCAGTCCCCTAGAACTTGAACTACTTAAACCTAACTAACCTAAGGACATCACACACATCCATGCCCGAGGCAGGATTCGAACCTGCGACCGTAGCGGTCACACGTTTCCAGACTGTAGCGCCTAGAACCGCACGGCCACTCCGGCCGGCTGTTGTTTAGTATCTGGATGGGTGGCCGGCTGGGTCTACCGAGGGCTGTTGACAAGCGGGGTGCACTCAGGCCTTACGCGGCAAACTGAGGAGCTACTTGATTGAGAAGTAGCGGCTCCGGTCTTGTAAACTGACAACGGCTGGGAGACTCAAATGGCTCAAATGGCTCTGAGCAGTATGGGACTTAACATCTATGGTCATCAGTCCCCTAGAACTGAGAACTACTTAAACCTAACTAACCTAAGGACAGCACACAACACCCAGTCATCACGAGGCAGAGAAAATCCCTGACCCCGCCGGGAATCGAACCCGGGAACCTGGGCGTGGGACGGCTGGGAGAGCGGTGTGCTGACCATATGCCCCACCATACCGCATCTACTGACGGCTTTGAGATAAGGATAACACAGCAGTCGGTCGGTAACGTTGCGCCTTTAAGGCCCGTTCGGATGAAGTTTAGTTTCGTGTGTGGGTCCAGAATCACGTGTAAAGAAAAAAATATTTTTCTTCATTCGCTTTCCTCTTACTTTCACTTTCGTGTAAGGAAGCTGTGGAGCACGAAATTACCACTTCTCACAACAGTGACAGTGGCATGGTAGTTATGGTAACTGCTCGTAACAGGTGGTCACTGTTCCGAACTTGATACAGGACGTACAAATTTTTAGCTATCAAAGTTACAAATGTAATTGCTAACATTATTTTGTTAGCCAGGTGGTACATTCTAGCAACTCCTTACCTTATGATTTTGTACCCTTGCGAATATATAAGTTAAATATGTTTCTATTTCGTCCAGACATCAGATGCAAGCAAATAAAAATATAGGTGAATTCACTTTCATCGTGCGTACACCCTTTGTCGTTCATACAGTAGTTTCCATTGTCATATGTATCTCGATGCCACTAATTTGCTGCTTGAAGCGGCAGTTTCTCACTCAGACAAAAAAGAGTCCATCGATCATGTGCCCGTTCTTTCGTCGTTGACAGTTTGACAGCGAGACAATAGCCAGAGCTCTCCTCCGAAAACAAGGTGCAGCATGTCGCGATGAGAATCGTATTTGGTTTGAAGTGAATTCATAGATTCTTCACAACCTTTGAGCCTGTTCCCATCACACAACTAGACCATTCCATTGCCAGGAAAAATATGCAATAATAAATAATGGTTTAAAAATTAAGTTCCATCGATATATCGGTTGTATTAAAATACCTTCCGGAATGCAGCTTCATCCGATAAACATAACTATCTCACAAATACTCATACGTACATAAATCAAACGTTTTTTTACAGGTTGCTAATTAAATTTGAATAAACAGTCTATGGGTAAAGCTTCGTACGAGCAGTTAATAATATTTTAATATGAATACTTCTTAAATAGCCAAAAGAAAGGACCCAACATCTAATGTATTTGTATTCGCTCATGATGGAATGGTTCGGTGTGTGTCAGAAGTGGAAATACGAACTAAGTTAAATAAATACAAAACTGAACTCCGTCCGAACAGGCCATGGAAGGCTCAACGTTACCGACTGACCGCCGGGTCATCCTCAAACAATACGCGTCACTGGATGTTGATAAGGAGGGCCATGTGGTCAGCACACTGCTGTCCCGACCGTTGTCAGTTTTCGTGACCGGAGCCGTTACTTCTCAGCCAAGTAGCTCCTCAATTGGAGGGTCGCCTATCCAAGTGCTAGTCAAGACCGACAGCACGTAACTTTGGTGATCTGACTGGAACAGGTGTTAAAAAGAGATTAGTGTTTAACGTCACGGAGCCAACGAGGTCATTAGAGACGGGGCACAAGCTCGGATTAGAGAAGGAAGAAGAAGGAAATCGGTCGTGCCCTTTCAAAGGAATCATCCCGACATTTGGCTTAAACGATTTAGGAAAATCACAGAAAACCTAAATGTGGATGGCCGGACACCGGTTTGAACCGGCGTCCTTCTGAATACGACTCCAGTATGCTAACCACTGCGCTATCTCGCTCGGTGAACCAGTGTTATAACTGAGGCACTAGATATTTGATATCTGGCTTAAGGAAACTGTGGCATGGGTTTCAAAATCAGCGAAATAAGTGTTGAGCAGATATTTTCTAATAGTGCAATTAAGAATTGGAAACGAAGGAGCAAAGACCGTGAACAGCTTGTATTCTTTAGATAGAGTTAATTCTTCAGATAATACCATATGACAAGACAGCGGCACAGAAATACAAAAAGCTCCAGAATTCTGCCGTATAGAATTTCAGATGCTTAGGAAGGAAAAACATTTCCACACATTTCGAACATCAGGCTGTATAAAACGCATTTTGTATCTATATTTACGTATGGTTTGATCAGCAAGGAGTAATCTCCAGATAACAGTTCCATAGCTCTTACCCGCAAAAGACAAAAATGGATAAAATGAAGATATCCAACAATACCCAGGATTAGAGGCAAGACGGCTGAAGTAAAAAAGATTACAGTGGTACGTACGGTTATATGAAAACAATTAATTTCTACTTGACAGCTCGAGTATTATTTTAGCTTTATGTTACTGGAGGGAGTCCTAGAAAACCTCCGCGTTGTACGAGGCATCCGTGAAGAAATATGGTTCAGTCTGATGACGCGCCAGTACATTTTGCACTAACGTTTCTACGGTACCTTCGGGGGGCTGTTCATAGATAACGGCAGACTCCATCCTTGTCCGTCCAGATCCGCAGATGTGACTCCTATAGACTTTTTATGACGGGGTAAATACTGAGTCTTGTTTATGAAATCCCTCAAGAGGGAGATTTGGTGGTACGAGTGATAGGGGCGGCAAAAATAATTCACCGATAGCAGTACACGGTGGTTGCCGTATCGAGCCGTTTTGTTGTTAATTGTGTTGTAGTCTTCAGTCCATGGATTGGTTTGATGCAACTCTCCATGCTACTCTATCCTCTGCAAGCCTCTTCATCTCCGAGTAACTGCTGCAGCCTACATCCTTCTGACTCTGCTTAGTGTATTCATCTCTTGGCCTCCCTCTACGATTTTTACCCTCCACGCTGTCCTCCAGTACTACATTGGTGATCCCTTGATGCCTCAGAGCATGTCCTACCAACCGATCCCTTCTTCTAGTCAAGTTGTGCCACAAACTCCTCTTCTCCCCAGTTCTATTCAATACCTCCTCATTAGTTATATGATCTACCCATCTAATCTTCAGCATTCTTCCGTAGCACCACATTTCGAAAGCTTCTATTCTCCTCTTGTCTGAACTATTTATCGTCCATGTTTCACTTCCATACATGGCTACACTCCATACAAATACTTTCAGAAACGACTTCCTGACACTTAAATCAATACTCGATGTTAACAAATTTCTCTTCTTCAGAAACGCTTTCCTTGCCATTGCCAGTCTACATTTTATATCCTCTCTACTTCGACCGTCATCAGTTATTTTGCTCCCCAAATAGCAAAACTCCTTTACTACTTTAAGTGTCCCATTTCATAATTTAATTCCCTCAGCATCGCCTGATTTTATTCGACTACATTCCATTATCCTCGTTTTGCTTTTGTGTATGTTCGTCTTATATCCTCCTTTCAAGACCCTGTCCATTCCGTTCAACTGTTCTTCCAAGTCCTTTGCTGTCTCTGAGAGAATTACAATGCCATCGGCAAACCTCGAGATTTTAATTTCTTCTCCCTGGATTTTAATTCCCACTCCAAATTTTTCTTTTGTTTCCTTTACTGCTTGCTCAATATACAGATTGAATAACATCGGGAATATGCTACAACCCTGTCTCGCTCCCTTCTCAATCATTGCTTCCCTTTCCTGGCCCTCGTATCTTATAACTGCCATCTGGTTTCTGTACAAATTGTAAACAGCCTTTCGCTCTCTGTACTTTATCCCTGCGACCTTCAGAATTTGAAAGAGAGTATTCCAGTCGCCGTTACCTAAAGCTTTCTCTAAATCTAAAAATGCTATAAACGTAGGTTTGCCTTTACTTAACCTACCTTCTAGGATAAGTCATAGGTTCAGTATTGCCTCGCGTGTTCCTACATTTCTACGGAATCTGAACTGATCTTCCCCGAGGTTGGGCTTTACCAGTTCTTAACTGTGTAGCATAAACATAAACCTAAGATTTAAAAAAGTCAATTTTGTTTTCTTTATAACATGGAAATGGATCCTTTCCAGACGTAATCTCCCATGTAAGTCTCGTTTACTACAGTCTCTGGAAGCGTACAATAAGAACTGTGAAACACTCTGCAGATGAAATCAATAGTAGACTTAGCATTTCCTCTTTGCACTAAGCTATATCACATACAATATTTGCTGATTTTATTTCTAATCTATCATTGTTCAGACTGCCCCATACCGAGGTAGATACACGCACCGTAGCGCGATGGCGCTCGATCCCAAAGTGATGGGTTCGAATCATAGTCGTGATACAAATTTTCATGATCAATGTTTGGCATGATAGGAATGAAGAGGTGTCGGCATAAAATATCTAATTATCAGACCTTTATCCATCCTCTGCGTCAAGTCCCAAACTTCCTCACAGTGTCTGACGTACTGAGGGCGAAGATATCTGAAAATGTTGATAATAAGCCATCCATGGATAACCCTGACTTTATTAGAGGATAGCCTAAGTGTTGATATTCTATTTCCTCCTCTCCCTTCCTAGAAAGTTTTATTATAAAACCATTAGGATCGCCTACTTCTCCTTTCACCTAATCCGTTTCGAGCTGATCGGGCTTTCAGAAAATTTATTTTATTTTTTTCGCCCCCTTTTAAGACACACAACATGGGACAGGCAAATTGCCAAGTTGAGATGTTGATCGGATGATGAAGCAGATAATGTATAGAAATGTGTGGACTTGTCCTCATATAGCGAAGATAGCTGTACACGTTAAAATAGACGAAGATGTCGCGTATCTCTGCCAGCGGATTCCTGCACTTGGGGACGTTTTTCTTGTTGTCGAGCCATCTTATTATGATGCACATATGGCACATACTTGTAACAATGGAAACAATCGTACAATATGCGTTAGATGAGTATGTGCCAAGCAAGATCGTAAGAGATGGAAAAGAGCCACCGTGGTACAACAACCGAGTTAGAAAACTGCTGCGGAAGCAAAGGGAACTTCACAGCAAACATAAACATAGCCAAAGCCTTGCAGACAAACAAAAATTACGCGAAGCGAAATGTAGTGTGAAGAGAGCTATGCGAGAGGCGTTCAATGAATTCGAAAGTAAAGTTCTATGTACTGACTTGGCAGAAAATCCTAAGAAATTTTGGTCTTATGTCAAAGCGGTAGGTGGATCAAAACAAAATGTCCAGACACTCTGTGACCAAAATGGCACTGAAACAGAGGATGACAGACTAAAGGCCGAAATACTAAATGTCTTTTTCCAAAGTTGTTTCACAGAGGAAGATTGCACTGTAGTTCCTTCTCTAGATTGTCGCACAGATGACAAAATGGTAGATATCGAGATAGACGACAGAGGGATAGAGAAACAATTAAAATCGCTCAAAAGAGGAAAGGCCTCTGGACCTGATGGGATACCAGTTCAATTTTACACAGAGTACGCGAAGGAACTTGCCCCCCTTCTTGCAGCGGTGTACCGTAGGTCTCTAGAAGAGCGTAGCGTTCCAAAGGATTGGAAAAGGGCACAGGTCATCCCCGTTTTCAAGAAGGGACGTCGAACAGATGTGCAGAACTATAGACCTATATCTCTAACGTCGATCAGTTGTAGAATTTTGGAACACGTATTGTGTTCGAGTATAATGACTTTTGTGGAGACTAGAAATCTACTCTGTAGGAATCAGCATGGGTTTCGAAAAAGACGGTCATGTGAAACCCAGCTCGCGCTATTCGTCCACGAGACTCAGAGGGCCATAGACACGGGTTCACAGGTAGATGCCGTGTTTCTTGACTTCCGCAAGGCGTTCGATACAGTTCCCCACAGTCGTTTAATGAACAAAGTAAGAGCATATGGACTATCAGACCAATTGTGTGATTGGATTGAGGAGTTCCTAGATAACAGGACGCAGCATGTTATTCTCAATGGAGAGAAGTCTTCCGAAGTAAGAGTAATTTCAGGTGTGCCGCAGGGGAGTGTCATAGGACCGTTGCTATTCACAATATACATAAATGACCTGGTGGATGACATCGGAAGTTCACTGAGGCTTTTTGCAGATGATGCTGTGGTGTATCGAGAGGTTGTAACAATGGAAAATTGTACTGAAATGCAGGAGGATCTGCAGCGAATTGACGCATGGTGCAGGGAATGGCAACTGAATCTCAATGTAGACAAGTGTAATGTGCTGCGAATACACAGAAAGATAGATCCTTTATCATTTAGCTACAAAATAGCAGGTCAGCAACTGGAAGCAGTTAATACCATAAATTATCTGGGAGTACGCATTAGGAGTGATTTAAAATGGAATGATCATATAATGTTTATTGTTGGTAAAGCAGATGCCAGACTGAGATTCGTTGGAAGAATCCTAAGGAAATGCAATCCGAAAACAAAGGAAGTAGGTTACAGTACGCTTGTTCGCCCACTGCTTGAATACTGCTCAGCAGTGTGGGATCCGTACCAGATAGGGTTGATACAAGACATAGAGAAGATCCAACGGAGAGCAGCGCGCTTCGTTACAGGATCATTTAGTAATCGCGAAAGCGTTACGGAGATGACAGAAAAACTCCAGTGGAAGACTCTGCAGGAGAGACGCTCAGTAGCTCGGTATGGGCTTTTGTTGAAGTTTCGAGAACATACCTTCACCGAGGAGTCAAGCAGTATATTGCTCCCTCCTACGTATATCTCGCGAAGAGACCATGAGGATAAAATCAGAGAGATTAGAGCCCACACAGAGGCATACCGACAATCCTTCTTTCCACGAACAATACGAGACTGGAATAGAAGGGAGAACCGATAGAGGTACTGAAGGTACCCTCCGCCACACACCGTCAGGTGGCTTGCGGAGTATGGATGTAGATGTAGATGTAGATGTAGATATATCGCTTGTTTCAAACGCCCTGAACTATCCTGAGAAAGTTCTTGTAGGATGACATCCCAGAGTGCCCCAGAGAGCATCCCAGAGTGCCCCAGAGAGCTAAAACACCAAGAAGAATCGCTTCTCGGCTTTTGACAAGATCAATGTGTAGTAGTATATTATAAATCTTTAAAAACTGGAAGGGCAAGTTTCTTTATATTTATGTATGCGTGGAGTATGATGAGTTCTTGCAGATTGTAACTCTGTGTTCAGCTCAATTTAGATTTGACATACTGTTACTCCTAGCCTCTTCGCCGAGGAAGGGAAATATACGCGTCTCACATATACTCCAACATACGTGGTGTAATTACAGTCGGTCTGAAATAATGGCACATCATTGACGTACAATTCAGAGAGTATCGAAGCCAACGCCGAACAGTGTGGGACACTTGATACTGGCTCCATTGAGACTAAAGATCCAGATTGTGAGCTAAGTTTCAGATAACTTGCCGGTTTGGGCATACAAGGTTGATTCAGCGAACGTTCAAGTTGTGAGAGGTAAAAAGGGACGATAGAAAAAAAAAAACTTTTTGCTGATTTCTACACTCATACATCCAGGCACTTGGTGTATCACAAATTAAGACTCGTTTACTCATGCGTGCATATTCGCATAAAACAGCTGTAAAGACTTTGAACTACGTGTTGTATTATCACCTCATGCTTAAGGTGTGTTGTTACTACGTAATATCTTAGTCTGAAATAAAAAAAACTATTGTTGGTACTATTCCACAGCTAAAAACAGTTGCGCATATATATGATGGATATGAAGGACGGTCACAAACGTAGGATACGTCCAGTCACCCTTACTGACGTTATCTGTTCCGTATCTTATTGTTACTATTTGGCTACAATAGGAAATAGATGTGTATCTTAATTAAGAAGCTATTACCACATAGGGCAGATTGACTCATCTCTTCCACTGAACACAAAATAATGCCAAAATACATTATTTGTCTTAGATTTGTGTCTTATTGGCAATTTGACGTAACAGTCATAAATTAATACCGAGAGGGAATCATTCATTAAAATTTTTGAAACGTGCAACCTTCCAAAAAAACTTTCATAGATGTGATGCTTCAGGCATATATGCAAGTAAGGTTATTTTTGTTTATCCTTGGTTGATTAGGGAATAACTATAATCAAATATTTCTAGTTTTCATTTTTAAGTGACCACAATTACGTTCAATCTTCCGATGTCGCATATCTTTATCGGAGGATTCCTGTAGTTGATGATGCTTCTCTTATTACCGTTCCAGCTATGATGCTTCTTTCGATTTAGACAAAATGAAGCCAGTAGCTATGGAAGTATTTAGATTTTTTTTATAGCTGCAATCTGTCAGCCACAATGAGATTACTGAAATTTTGACCATCCATGTGAATGACTTTAAATGGCGTAGTAACTTGAGCCTTCATCATTGTTTTCTACATATTGCCCAGTGCAGATACCTTCCTTAGCGTTTAACGTCTAGTCAACAGTGAAGTCATTAGAGACAGCGAACGCTCTCGAACTGGGGAAGGATAAGGAGGAAAGTCGGCCGTGTTCTCTTAAACGAAACATCCTGGCATTCACCTTAAGCGATCCAGGGAAATTTCACGATTTACACGAATAATAACTGTCACCTGTTTACGAAAATTCTCAGAAGCTGAAGTGTAGCTGCATTTGATGATACACCGCAACTGTTAAAAACGTTTCTCTGCCTCGTGATGGCTGGGCGTTGTGTGCTGTCCTTAGGTTAGTTAGGTTTAAGTAGTTCTAAGTTCTAGGGGACTGATGACCATAGCTGTTAAGTCCCATAGTGCTCTGAGCCATTTGAACCATTTTTTTGTTAAAAACGTTTTAAGATTGTGTTGCAAAATGAAAAACTTTTGAATCTAGTTGGTACCCACATAAATAGTATGTAAACCAAAATTCTTACTCTTGTTTTGGTGAATATCCGGCGTTGGAATGTTTAATTAAAACAGAATCTAAAAATAGTTGTTTGTGGCCAAATTGTGTGTGAGACTGAAAAGTTTTCGACTGACGCTGGGTTCTTAGATTACACAAAGAGTAACATAGCTTCATATCAGGTCCGAAGTAAATTCTCCGTACCGTCAAATGTGTGATCAGTCTGGTTGTAGCTTTTTTCAGCTTCGTAGAAAGAGAGAGCTCTGTTCCACTAGCACCGACCTTGAAAGGTTTGCATCAGCTTTCTTACATCAGGTGGCTGATTCAAAACTCCGATAACTCTGTGTCTGTTAACTATAAGAATTCGTTAAATTGGATTGTATAAAGATGATTAAGAAAGGATATGTAAAAATCGTAACGGATTGATAGTGTCTCTGAGTGAACGAGCCCAAGAGTTGAGACTGTCGATCTCTGAATGGGCGAACAGAAATGTTACTGGCACTCAAAGACAAATAAAGCTTAGGAGTGATGGGAGAATTGACCTGAGTTTATAGCTGCATCTCCGCCGGGGTTCAGAGTGGTGGTCTTACTGTTGAAGGCAGTTGCTGTAAATAGGGAAGCAATGCGTGGTACTGTTCGGCCTAAACAGTAAATGTGAGATGGGACGCCTCGTATTAACCACGTAACGCTTAACAAGAGGCGTGAAGAAGTAGCCTTATTTAGTAGGAACTACTAGTGTTGGCTGTCGTAAACACTGGCAGTTCATTGGCGGCATTTGACGCCTCTCGTGCAACAGTTAACTTTGGCTGGGCAAGTTGGCTCAAATCAGGCAGCTTTGTATAAAACCGCTAGGTTGTAGACATTAGTGTGCAATTCTAGAGAGAATAAATGTGTCCATCATATGCAGCTTGACTGTTTTCTTTTGGAATATTCCTATTTTTAGAAGGTTAACCAGCCCGTAAATTATGAATGTGTCTGTAAAATCACATATATGAAACAGAGTCAAAATCTCCTCTCAGAAAGTGTATAAAGCACAGAAAGAAACAAGTTTAAGGTCTTATAGAGGACAGTAGTTTTATAATGTTCCATGAAGGTGCTGCCAGTAACTACATTTTGTCTCCCTTGATGCACATAAAGTGCATAAGACCTGTGTTCATGTTTTGGCTGAGAGAATCACGGCATTTAATGCCTAAGTTTTGTAGTTACAATCATTGATAATCGTTTTCATTGTAATTGCCCTTCAGATGCATATGTTAAGAGTAATAAAATTTGCAGAAGTTCTCGATATGTTGTAACTGCGCCGTATGATGTGAAGTGCGTTGTGGATTCGATTTTACAGTATCGATTCTATGCTCATTAATACTGTAAAATATTTTCCAGTTACTGGACGAACAGTGTCAACTGTAGACTCCAAATAATGTGGGTCCGGAAGAATGATGCCAGTGGAAATGTACCGCCATTAACAAGTATAAATAGTAACTGAAATTCTGACCCTGTAGTAACCATTTTTCGAAGGAAAAATAATTAACATGGGGATCTATGGTTTATTATTAATTTACTGGTCACTGGACTGTTCACAAAACGACATGTTAGCAGAGTAGGTGGCTCGGGACGCCGTAATGTGAAAAAGAACATAATCCACCCATAATGAGCTGATGGATGAAGCGGTCAACTGTTTCCATTCATGACAAAGTTGTCACAGAAAAGCAATAGGTGAAGTATGATGTAAGATAGACTGCACGGCGATTACTAGGAATATCACTTTAGCTCAAGGTAACATTGCACAGACGCTCATCTACTTATTCCCGTAAATCACGAAACTTTCTTTTTTTTTAGGAATAAATGTGTTTTGAATTAGTCACACTTCCCTAACGCGCAATGCGCCGTTCGTGGAAACCGTGCTGGCAACAGCCGCCAGAAAGCAAAACGTGCAGAATGGCATCTATTACGACAGTGGCTACTCGGATGTAACGTGCTTTCGTCGAAGGGTCTTTAATGGGACGTTAAGCCCATCCGGTACTGTGAGAGTGGAATTCTCGAATCAGGCTGTCTTTTCTATTGGATGGCTGCTGATGGAACGCGTGTGCATAGTTGTGCAGACACCCGTGACGTGCAGATCCAAAAAACGAGCTCTGAACAAGTGCGACCGGTACTGCTCTTGTTGTTTTGTGTACTTGGTCGTTGTTACAAATAACAAACCGGTTGAAACAAACAGGAGGTCGAGCAACATCTTCCGGTAAGTCCTGCTGAGGATATTCTTTTTGGTATAATCAAAAGCACACCAGATCACTGTTACTACAGAAAGAGTAAAACGACCTCACAGGCCAACTAAACGCCTGCCGTTTAACTGATCGTGTAGCTGATAATTATGGGACTCTTACTCCTACTTGTGTGCAATGTGTTGTTCAACTCTTCATTTAAGGTATGTAACCATTCGAGAGAGAGAGAGAGAGAGAGAGAGAGAGAGAGAGAGAGAGAGGGGGGGAGGGTTCTCTCTTATTCGCCGACAAATGTCTGCAAACATGAACAGCATCAATAATACCGAATAGAAGAGAAGTGCCCCTCAAATTATCCTTGTAAAGTCCCTCTTGCATAAACTGTTCCATATTATCGCACCAAATGATAAACACAGGCCATAGTGCGAATTTATTGCAAAGAGAAGGTGGCGTTCTTGATAATTTAAGTACATTTAAGAGATTTTTATTATTCATTACCATGTTAAAGACATTCATTGTGTCACACAGGAGACAGCGTGAAAAAAAGTCAGCCTATACACACTGTTGTCGGTCAAAACGTACCTCATTCTGTTGTCTCGACGATTTGGCACTAATTCCTAAGGACTGCGAATATATTCCGAAAGTCTAAGTAAGGAGGTTTAAGAAAGATATGTGCCAGAGATAAGTGTCATTTGGCCCTACAAGCAAAACAGAACCGCCCTGGAAATGCACAGCTGTTAGCAAACAACGCTGTAACAGTTGTAGGCGCAATTAAATAGAGCAAAATAGTATACAGGAGGCTTCAGGCTGCTTGCTGCTTGTGGCATTGTGAAGTGATTTTAGAAAGACCTCGTGTAGAATGTACTAGCCAAAAGTTTTATTGAATTGACCAAAACAGTATCAGTAGCCTTTCTAATGGCCAGTGATAATCTTAAACTCTCTGTGAGGTTAATAGTTAGTGTCAGACCAGACCCCGAACCTTACACATTTTCCCTTTCACGGGCAAATGCTCTGCCGGCTGAGCTAGCCAAACACAACTCACGAACCGTCCTCACAGCTTTACTTCCGCCCGTCAGTCTTTCCTACCTTGCAAACTCTACAGAGTTCTCCTACGGAACCAGTACTCCAAGCCGCTTCTCCGCTATAACCTTTCTTCCAGGCGTGCTAGTCCTGCAAGGTACGCAGGAGAACTTCTGTGAAGTTTGGGAGGTAGTTGTTGAGATACTGGCGGAAGTAAAGCTGTGAGTGCGGTTCGTGAGTCGTGTTTGGATAATTCATTCTACAGAAGACTTGACCGCGAATGGCAGAGGTCCCATGTTCGAGTCCCGGTTCGACACACGGTTTTAATTTGTCAGGAAGTTCCAGATGACTGCATAGTGAAAATTCGTTCTCTAAAGTGAAAAATCAGTGTCTAAAGCGTAGGAATACATATATGAGCGGCAATAAGATGAAATAAAAAGTACTTGAACTTCCTACCGAATCAGTAGCTTCAAACTCCGCGAACTTCAGGACGACTAGACCCGCCCATCGTCATATAAGCCAAAGTGGACGTGAAGGATGAACTCGGCTTCAGACTTGTTAATCATTCTACCATTTTCATCATCATCATCCCAGCGATTTCAGTATTTAGTGGAGTCTACTTATTCCGATACTGGAACGCCAATGGGCCACACCCAGCGATTTTCATTTCCTTTGTTAATAATGTGCTGCCATTTCTGTTTAGCAAATCAGAGGGAAGAAGATGATAATTTGACGTCCAGACAACGACGACGAGGCCATTAGTAACAGAGTATATTTTCGAATTAGGAGAAGAATGCCGGCCGGTGTGGCCGAGCGGTTCTAGGCGCTTCAGTCTGGAGCCGCGCGGTCGCAGGTTCGAATCCTGCCTCGGGCATGGATGTGTGTGATGTCCTTAGGTTAGTTAGGTTTAATTAGTTCTAAGTTCTAGGCGACTGATGACCTCAAAAGTTAAGTCGCATAGTGCTCAGAGCCATTTGAATCATTTGGAGAAGAATGCTGAAGGAAACTAGTCCGGCATTTTCCTTAAAAAATGTGGGCAATGCACGGAAAACCAAAATCTGTATAGCCAAACGAGGATTTGAACTCCAGTCCTCACGAAAACGAGTGTATTTTTCTGTGACGCCATCTCTCTTTCTCTTTCTTTCTCTCTCTCTCTCTCTCTCTCTCTCTCTCTCTCTCAGCATCTGTGTTGAAGTCGCGTCCACATCGTAGCCTGCCATTAGTTTTTAGATTGAACACAGTTTTTGCTCTCAAACCGTGACTATACTTTAAAACTGGCCTTCACATTTTCTCTACAATAAGGGACATACGATAACTTTGGCGGATGCTGTCAGTGATAATATTTTCAAGCAGGGAAATGCCTCTTACCCAGCAGAGTTTATGCATTTCCGTAGAATAAAGATATTATACAGTAACTCTTGTTATTGATCACCTCTCTGTGTCATACAGCGCAATAACAGAGCAAACGACCGTCTTGCATATCTTAAAGCCAAAGTGTATTGTATTTTTTTCACATATCATTCTGGTGAGGTCCCGCCACTGCACATATGCCGTTTTGAACCTAGACCTTCTGTGATTACTACTGCTACCAACACTTAGTAAACAGGATCCAAGGCAACGTCATATGTTTACCGTTTGTTAAGTTTGAACTTCGATTTAGAACTATCCACGCCTTTTGCAAACAGTCAGTTTTTGCGATGTTTGATCAGAGTCCAAACTGAGTGACGTAGTTATACTATGCCTGGATTTTTCGATCAGTTTATGCTTAGTGAAAACAGCTATCATGACATCTATACAAAGGGAGTTCCAAGGAGTGCTTTGCAATGTGTCTCGTGTTAAAATGTCCTTGGCCAAGACTGGCAATTGTATCGAGAGCTCTGACCCTGATCATACTGAGCTGAATGGTCTTTTAACCACGTTATTCCCGAGCACGAGTCTACAAGAGAAAGGGCGTCGCTATGAAGGTGTGCCATTGACGTCCTTGTTCGGATTTTATGGCGTCGGTTTCAGACCTACTGTCAAAGTATTAGATATGTTAGTTTGAATAAGAAAAAAACACAGACTCTGATAATACATTTTTTAAATTTCAATGTAGAGGTATATTTTTCGTTTTTTCAAAGGAGATAATAATATTTTCTATCATGGATGTTACATTCATTTTTTTACGTTTTGCTTTAAACTAGAACGTCAGTCTGTGTTTTAACGTAAGCGCTACTGTTAAGTTTCGTTGGGACACACTAGGAGTTAATTGACTGTCTGGAAACGATACGTCATCGCAGTTAAAATCGCGTTTTACAGTTCTGCTTATAATGTATTTTAAGTGGAAATCGGGAATCAACCCAACACTTCCCTAAATCCTTACAGCGTCTATCGTTCTTCAGTAGAAAGAAAGTTACATTCAGAGTTGTAACGCTGACTCTGGGCTGGTGCTGTAGAGCTAACAGTCTACGTTTATGCTGCTTGAGGCTCACCTGGTGGAACAAACATGCAGAGGAGCTCGCAACTGCGGGAAGTTTTTCATCTGGCCCGTCGCGTGATTCATGCCTCAGACGAAGGCGGCTGCCGCTGGGAAATAACTTCCTGCCTGTGTTCATTTCAGCCCGCAGTGCCGGCGCTTTCTCCACACGCCGCTGTCGCCCGGAATTGAGTTCCATGCCATTATTCTGTAATCGATCTCTGTAATTTTGATAGCATTCATTTTATTCAGTCGCAGTATAATTGGAATCACTGCATTAGAACTACGGAAACGGATGGTATAGTTATTAATATTCGCAGTTGCACTTTATTTTTAGTGCCTGGTGTTTCATCGACAGCGAGACCATTAGGGATGGAGCCTGTTAGAGGCAAAACATCCGTTACGCCGGTGCGTGTATATTCATCCTGGCATCTGCTTTAAGACACCTGGAAAATGTAAGCGAACCTTAATAAGCGGGTTCCGAGAATGACCCACTCGAATACGGACACAACAAGTAACTGCTGTAGTGCCTTATTTTATTATGACTCGCTGTTTGCGACAGACGAGATTCTGTCCTCTGGCCATACGGCACAATTTTGCTTCCCGTTGTTTCCAATCGCCGTGCCCTTCAAAGTCCAAAGTAGTTCTTCCGTGTAGTGTTTTAAGATACCAGCATTACTGTGCCGTCTTTAACAACCCACGAGACAACGGCAACGTATGATCTTAGAGCAGCATTTTGATACTGGAAATTCTCCGTGCACAGGTGAATGACACCGCAGTGTTGAGCGCAAAGCACCGCAGGCATAACTACACAGATACAGACACATTTCTGACGTAGTGAGCCACAGAATTAATCTCGATATCAGAGCGAGCGTTTACAATCATTACAAACAATGTACCCGTAGGCGGAAGGACCGAGGTTCAAATCATCGTTTGGTCATTCAGGTTTCTCTTGGCTTCTCCGAATCGCTTAAGAAGACTTCAGGGACCTTTACTTCAATGAGACAACCACCAATTTCATGGCCTATTCTCGTCGATCTCAGCTACGTTTCTAGTGACCGCGACGTTGACGAGGCTTTCGACTTTTAACTTTCTTCTTTCCTTGGTTTCGACGGGATGTTCCCTCAGTAATACGCTTTCCTTCCGACTTGTCACAAACCTTCTATTTTTCTTATTATTCTTCCTCAGGGATTTGTTTTTGTAGGTACGGACCAAAGTTCCATCATCAGAAAAGTATCGTTTCAGTGAGCTGGAAATATATCCAACAAGAAGTCTTTTCGTAAGGAGCCTTTGTTTCTATGGTCGAAATTCTCCCGTCAGTAGCTCGGTGTAAAGAGTTTCTGGGAATGAAAATTTATTCGCGTACACATTTCTAACAAGATATTAATTTATTAATACTACCTTGTAAATTCCGACGTTCGCGATTAAAGAAACTTTTTTTCGAAGCACTAAACGTTAATTTCTGTTGAACAGTAAATACTTGTCTTGTTTCCAATAACAAATAATGAATAATACAACAATGTATTATCACTTTGCATTATCTTTCCCGGATGGAGGATGAGTTCTAGTGTATGTCTATTGTACAGTGTCGAATGGTATTGTATAATGTTAACTGTACTTGAAAACTACAACGCCTCGCAAAAAGGCACGAAAGAATCCAGATTCTGCGAGAATATACAACAAGCTATTAGCATTAAGATATTAAAATTGTACAGCGATAACGTACATTTCGACCAACCACCTCGTGTGACTGGAAACTCAGTGGTTCGCTTATTCAATCAATGGAACACTGTAAAAATAAGTGCATGTATTCCTACTTGACTTCAAAGGGTGAGTTAGTTCGAAAAGATGCGAATTATCTGCTACCGTCAAATGGGTTTGAAGAACCGCAACATTTCAGCTCGTACAGTGGTGCCACTTTAGGGATCCATTTACGCAAGCAATGGATAGAAAGAGGTCGTACGCTGCTGGTACTGGACAATGAATGTTTCCACAGCACGGGATGGCTTCTATCTTCTCCGTACGGACGTAATGGACTGAACAGTGTCGTTCAGTGTTGGCTCGACTCTGGAGCGCATGAACTATCGAGGAATTGCCTGCGATGACGGTTTGATACGATCTATTACGGACTGGATTTCGGTGGCTTCCATCACTCAGAAATTGTAAACGCCAACTGACAGTTGAACACCGTCGCTGTCGCATTGAGACAGACGAGGTGGATGTTTTGGACGAGTACGGCAGCGGCCTGTCTGCTGGGATGGCCACATACGTGTAAGAGTAAAACGGTACCGTGCTGATTGCAGTTTAAAAGCCAGCATTGTTGAGGACATGGAGGACAAGCCCAAACTATGATGGTTTGAGGTGCCGTCGGATACTACATACAATTTCGACTCTTACGTGTTTAGAACAATCTGCACAGTAGCCCCTATGCTCCGGTGATCTCGCCTCAGACGGACAATCTGGAGCGACCGACCACCGTATCATCCCAAGACAATGACGCCATTTGAATGCAGTGTGGGGGTCTGTGGGGACAGCACACCATTCTCGCGACCGTTGCAGGCATTGCAGACCTTGGAGTCGCTACTTCTCATTCACGTAGTTCCTAAATTGGCATCACGAGGCTGAGTGGACACTCTTTCATTCCTCCCACCAAGGCAAAATGCTTGGCAGTACTGAGAACTAAACCAGCGTCCTTCACATGGCAGTCAGCCCGGACAGCCACGCTGAACACACAGCTTCGGACACGGACCAACAGCCCTTATATAGCGGAGGCATTAGAGTGCGAGAGACTGTCTCTCCTTCATGAAACTCAATATGCCTATTTCACCCCCAGGAGACATCACACTAATACTGTGTATTCGCTGAGGAACAGAATCCACAAGATTCTTCAGCAATGACGTATCCAGCTGAAATGGCTGCTTGAAACCCTCTCTAACGACATCGTGGGCTGTCAACACCACTGAACGTGATGACATCCCTTTGAAGTACAGTGTTACCGCAATTTTCTCTCTGGTGTGCAGAGTGGAACCACAAGGGACTGTTCAAAACCATATGACGAAACCTGAACGCAGTCCAAAGCAGCAAAGTGTGCTTATGCACTTTTGCGCCCTCCGGTGGCGTGAGCACAGAGAAGTGCAACATTGACACATGCCTAAGGGTCCCTCTAAGCTTCTGCCAGTACCAGCTGCCTAGTCTACTTTTTAGGTCCTCCCTGCCCCGTCTGTCACGTGTTATTTTGCTGCCTAAGTACCAGAATTCCTTAACTTATCTACTTCGTGACCATCAATCCTGTTATTAAGTTTCTCGCTGTTCTCATTTCTGCTACTTCTATTTCCTTTCGTCTTTCTTCAAAAATGGTTCAAATGGCTCTGAGCACTATAAGACTTAACTACTGAGGTCATCAGTCCCCTAGAACTTAGAACTACTTAAACCTAACTAACCTAAGGACATCACACACACCCATGCCCGAGGCAGGATTCGAACCTGCGACCGTAGCGGTCGCGTGGTTCCAGACTGAAGTGCCTAGAACCGCTCGGCCACTCCGGCCGGCCGTCTTTCTTCGATTTATTCTCAGTCCATATTCTGTACTCATTCCATTCAACATATCTTGTATTTCATTAGCTTTTCCAAAAAATCGTAAAAATCATTTATGTTATAGGCTGACTGAGGTGAGTAGAACCTTTAGGCCAAAGTGACACAAGCCGCCGTTTAGGCCACCGAACTGAAAGGAGCGCCAGAGTCGCCACGAAAAATGGTTCGAATGGCTCTGAGCACTATGGGACTTAACATCTGTGGTCATCAGTGTCCTAGAACTTAGAACTACTTAAACCTAACGAACCTAAGGACATCACACACATCCATGCCCGAGGCAGGATTCGAACCTGCGACCGTAGCAGTCGCGCGGTTCCGGACTGAGCGCCTGAACCGCTAGACCACCGCGGCCGGCAGTCGCCACGACTGTAAGATATCTGTACAGGACAATTAATACAGGCCGCATGCGATTCCAGGCTGAGACGTGAGATTTTTGTACAGTGCGTATCACAATTACTAGCGAAAACTGCGCAGTCTGAGAACACAGTTCGGAAGACGTGAGTGTCCACAGTATACTCATCATGAAAATGAAAAAGAACCTGTTTACCGAGAATGTTGAAATAAACGTCCTTTTCCATGTTCACGGTAACCTGGAAGAGTATGGCACCCCGAAACACAGCCTCCGGCCTGACCTGCAACTTCGACACACTGCGGGTTAAACGCTTCTTTCGGTCGTCGGTGCTCACAGTGGTTTGAATCATTGGAAAATAATCAAAACCGTGACTCGTCGGTGAACACTACTTATCTCCAGCCAGTAATTATCCAATTACTGTGGTTTTTGGTCCATTCAAGAAGTGCGACTTTACGTGTCGCTGGAAGTAAAGGCCTTTTGCTAGATATACGCATCTAAATGTCAATTGCATACAGCATCCTTAGCAATATCCACTCGCAAACTAGTTGAGATGGTCTTGCATTCATTGAGCAGGAACGCCTGATTGGTTTGAAACCAATATTGTTTAACATTGCGGCACTTGCCTCCGGTCCCTCTCAGTCAGGTTCCTTTTACAACCGCTGTGTTACAAGACTGAGAGTGGTACAGCATCCCTTGCAGGCATGTAGGACAGACCGAGTTGGTACACCAACAAATCAGGCAACTTCATTCACGGTGTGCTCATGGACACGCTCCTTTCTGCATTCTCGTCTCGACACCGACCCATCTTAATGTTCTGGTTCCGAACAAGCCTCTGACACATACACACCACCTCGCTGCTGTTACTTCCGTCAGATATGAAGAGTCAGATGAGCGCCTAGTACCAGTTTCACACCACGTACAGCGCTCCAAAGTGACGAATTTACTCTTTTACCGAGTGACTAATATTTTTCCCGTGAGCTTATATTCAATTGCCGGAAACCTTGTGTCAAAATCTTCCTCGGTTGTGAGCTGGTGACTGTTAAGAGTTTACTTACACCGTGTTTGGAGAAGTAGGTGTGTATGACGTCTACGGATTGTTTCATAAAGCAGGCTTCGTCAGAGCGTGGAGTGCTTTGTGCTGTGGCGGGATATCACGCAAAGTGCATGTTGAAACGTGGCAGTGACAGGAAGCGCCGAGTTGCCCAAGACATTCCGTGGCGGCTCCACCTGCCGCTCACCGGCTGCTTCCGGGGCGGATTTCTACGTCACTGGCTCCCCCACGCAGCTGCTTATTTTCTTCGTTGAGCCAAAGATGGCCGCAGCGTGTCTGACAATAATGGCTCTAATTTTATCTTCTTCAGTTAGTCATATTCTCTCCAATATTAGATTTAATTTTGAAGCCATATTCATGTGAAACAAAGCTCGCGCTTTCAATGCTCAGGCAAACATCTCAATTCCGTATCAAGGAAGTTAATAACCTCCGAATGTCAATTTTAGGAATTCCTTCCCATGACCGAAAAACATGCTCGTCAGGACCGCGTGGTCAACATTCTTTCACACAAGCGACTAGTCATTTGCCCCCGCCCCCCCCCCCATCCTCCCCTCCCCCATTTCCTCCTCCCCTTTTTCGTTCGGTGCACTTTCACCAGTGTCATTTTTCGCTAGTGGCCTGTATTAGTTGTCCCGACAGAAATCTTACAGTCGTGGCGACTCTGGCGCCTCCTGTCAGTTTGGTGGTCCAAGCGGCGGCCTTTGTCACTTTGGTCTTAAGGTTCTATTCTCCTCAGTCAGCCTATAATATAAGTGATTTTTTCGATCTTTTGGAAAATCTAATGAAGTACACGATCTGTTGATTGGAATGAACAGTCTAATGAGTACAGAATATGGATTGAGAATAAATCGAAGAAAGACGAAAGTAAAGAGAAGTAGCAGAAATGAGAACAGCGAGAAACTTAACAACACGATTTGTTCAAATGGTTCAAATGGCTCTGAGCACTATGGGACTTAACTTCTGAGGTCATCAATCCCCTAGAACTTAGAACTACTCAGACCTAACTAACCTAAGGACGTCACACACATCCATCCCCGAGGCAGGATTCGAACCTGCGACCGTAGCGGTCGCGCGGTTCCAGACTGTAGCACCTAGAACCGCTCGGCCACCAACCGGCCAACAGGATTGGCGGTCACGCAGTAGATGAAGTGATGGAATTATGGTACTTAAGCAGCAAAATAACCCATGACGGACGGAGCAGGGAGGACGTAAAAAGCAGACTACCGCAAAGACATTACTGGCCCAGAGAAATCTATTATTGCCTCACATAGACCTTAATTTGAGAAAATTTTTTTAGAAAATGTACGTTTGGAGCGCAGCATTGTATGGTAGCGAGGAAAAACCGGAACAGAAGAGAATTGAAGTATTTGAGATGTGGTGTTCCAGAAGAATGTTAAAAAAATTAGGTGTATTGAAAAGGTAAGGAATGAGGAGCTTCTCCAGGGAATCGGTGAGGAAAAGATTATACGGGGAACACTGACAAGATGTAGGGAAGTAATAGGACGTATGTTAAGACACCACGGAATAACTTCCATGGTACTAGCGGAACCGTAGAGAGAAAAACCTGTAGAAGACAGAGATTTAAAAAATGAAGTAATCAACTTAAGTATTTTTGCCCATTATTTATTGATTCCTTGATACCATTTTCTGATTTTTGTAAAGGGGTTAAAAATGGTTCAAATGGCTCTGAGCACTATGGGACTTAACAGCTATGGTCATCAGTCCCCTAGAACTTAGAACGACTTAAACCTAACTAACCTGAGGACATCACACAACACCCAGTCATCACGAGGCAGAGAAAATCCCTGACCCCGCCGGGAATCGAACCCAGGAACCCGGGCGCGGGAAGCGAGAACGCTACCACACGACCACGAGCTGCGGAGTCCGAGGGGTTAAAGTTGCTCTGTCCAAAATGAGGTGTGTCCATGACGAAAGTCATGGAGTCTGCAAATTTTATCTTAACTCGAAAAATTTTCTTAATCTGAAGAATATTGCGCACGGAGTAACAACACAGTTTTTTTGAAGTTTAATAAAATAATAAAATGGCGAACGTTTGAAACGAAGATGTAGTTTTGTCATGTGTGTTGGCAACGTTTTTTGCAATAACTAATGAAAGATTACAATGAGAAAATCTGCCTGTTACTCCTTGCGGATATGCCCTAGGAGTAACTCAGCCAAATTTCAGAAAGTTGTCTGTATTAGTGTGCCCGCAATCCATTCCGTCGGCTTGAGATGCAGAGTATTTGAAGCTGACGGAATCGATTGTGGCAAATGTTTTACAAGTCTCAATAAATAACGTGCAAAAAGATATAAGTTGATTACTTCATTGATTTTTCAAAGAAAATAGTAAAAGTGGACCCTTTAACCGGCCCTGCTAGCTGAGCCGGTTCATGATGATTGCTGGCCGGAGGCCCATCGCATCCCAGACGTGCTCTCTGGGTGACAAAACAGGGGGCTGACCAGGCAAGTCAGTGATTCGTACAGTCCTGAAAGGTTTTGTAGTGTGAACTTCAGTGTGGAGACTTGTATTATCCTGCTGAAATATGCCGTATCCTACCCAGGTCAGGAAGTGTATGGCAATAGGGTTTAGCATTGTTGCCTCACACTGATGAGCATTCAGCCTCCTTTTAACAGTTACGAAATCAGTCCTGTTACAGAATGATTGCAGGAGTAGGTGACATATGGGTCTCGATAATCGCTGCTTCCTGTGACCTTTCACAAGGTCGTCTACGGATACGCCATCTGACCGCTACAAAAAGGAGCGAGACTTAATCCCTGAACACCACAGAATGTCAGTTAATTTCCCAGTTGACTCTGGCTCTACACCACGCTAGTCTCTGTCTCCCGTAGGTTGTCAGTACCAAACAACACATGGCAACCCAGCAATCAGCAATGTGTACCTGAAGTTCCTTAGAGAAAGTCTACCTGTAACTATCAATAAAATTCTTCTGAGTATGTCACAACATTGACAATATGCAAAATTCCCCAACATTTCAGCCACTGTTGCAAGATGGTCTTCCTCAGTGACCGAAACGTTGCAGAATTTTACGTATTTGACAATGCAGTCACATACCCAGAAGAATTTTATTGATAGTGCCAGTTATACCGGGATTTCAACTGTCGTCACCCATCTGCTCGTCGGAACCAATCGAGCAGTCCTAAGATTTTCTCATGATGTAGGCTTTCAATAAGGACCCGTGCCTAATATCCCTTGAGTTATCCTTATTCTGCGGCCATTGTATTACAGCAAACTGTCCATGCGATCAGTTGCTACGACGCTTCCATGTTTCTCTTGCCAATGATTCGTCCTTTCAAGGCCGAAAGATGGCGATAAGCTACATTCGTACGTCTTCTGGATATGCTGTGTTGCGATCTCCACCTGAAAAGTTCCAGAAATGTTAATCTTACCCAATAACCAGCATTTACTTACACCATTCTTCATTCGTAAGAGTGGCTTAAAATAAGCTCGTATGAGATTGAAACTTTACCCAACATATCCCAATACTATGGAAATACTGAAGTGTAAGTGTAGTAGCGTTGGGTCACTGTGTGCATCGTGTAACACTTTCCATTTCCATCAGTGTACGATTGAATCGATCGGTTTTTGGTAGGTATAACCCAGTGCGTATCATGAACGGCGAATGTTAATTGGAAATAAAGAAGGTAACTTGCAGAACATTCAAACAAAGTATGGTAGGAGAATTCTTACTGTCGATGTATATAAGCGACTTCTGTGACAATGCGAGCGGCACATTTAGATTGTTTGCTTACGACATAATCGTGGAGAGGGAAGTGTCTTCATTGTGCAACTGTAAGAAAATTCTAAGCGACGTAGGCAAATTATACTGTTGGTTTAAAGAATGGCAGCGTTCGGATAAGAGAGAGTAGAGAGGCAGTCAGACAGCTCCTTTCACTAATAGATTATGTAAGTAAGGAACAAATTACGGTAAAAAGTGTCCTCTGCTATGAAATCTGCACTGTCTTTCGAGGGATTATATTGAAGGCTGATTTGAGCAACGCAGTGTTTTGGTGGACGTGGTTTCTCTGGAGCTGGTATGCATTTGGTTTCTCTCAACTTCAAGACGTCTTTACCAAATCGATTGTTGCGAGAGCTACAGTTTAGTGTAGAATCTGAACCACTGAATAACAAATTGTTGTAATACATGAAAATCACGATAAGTGACGGGGAAAATCAATGAAGAGGTAGGTTATCGCATGTCGAACCTTAAGAATTGTGCTCTAACCTATCCACTTCCCCATCGCGCCATGGATGTACGCCCAATCTAGTGGGAGATATATGAAAATTATCTGAGCGCTGTCAAAAGGATTAAGGTGTAGTCGGTTTGACCATTTCTTCGTATTTAGTAAGCCTATGCCTATTGAATATACGTTCAGATAAAGTCCGTGCTATAAGAGGTATTGTAAAATTTATGGATTAAGATTTATATACTGTGGCAATCCGATCGGAAGGTTTGGGTCTGGCGAATGCCTGGAGAGCGTTACCTGCCATCATCAGTAGCGCAAAATAAAAAAAAAAAAAAAAAAGACGGGATATGAACACATTGTAGTACTGCGTACAGTAGAGGGACAGCTGGAAGACGATGATTGTTTGTATCAACATGACAATGCACCCAGTCATAAAGCATCATCAGTGAGTGAGGCAAAGTTTTGTGGACAATCACATTTCTGAAAAGGATTGGTCTGCCTAGAGTCTCGACCTGAATCCAGTGGAACAGCTTTGGTACGAGTTACATCGTCTACTTCGCTCCAGATGCCTGCGTTCAACCTGACTACCTTCTTTGGTTTCGGCTCTTGACGAAGAATGGACTGCTGCTCATCCATAGACATACAGTCCCCTCACTGAAAGTGTCCCCAGCAGAGATGAAGCCGCCATACAGGCGAAGAACGGACACACCCCCACATTAAGGTCTCCAGATAAATCCACAGTTCTGTTTGTTGTTGGAAACTATACTGCACTAGCCCTTCGTAAAGAAAATATGTTCCAATGACATGTATAATTGTATTTGCGGCTTAAGTGAGACAACTGCAGCTACACTGTGATTGCATTTGCTTCGAGGTAGTATGCTACGAGCTGTCTTCTTAGCCAAGATCGCTAACCCACCGCCATTACGGTAGTCATCAGCCTGGACGTAGCGTGATTGACTCCTAGTCGGGGAGAAATAGCATTTTACTAGTTAAGGGAGAAGAAGTAGTGACTGCATTTCCGTATTAACAGAATGGGTGTAACTGCACCATATTAAATCCTAAATCTCTTCTCAACTACAAAAGAAGTGATAGAATGCGACACTGTCGATGGTGATCTGTTCGTCGAAATGATAATTTTAGGCTTGACTTCTCTCTTGATATTTTTAGAGAGAAACTGGCTATGTCAGTACGTCTTCCATAATCATCAAGTTTCTCCTCAATGACCCATATCTGCAGAAAAACAATATAAGATTTGTGGGTATGCCTTGATGCTAACACGTTGTTTATTATCCCCAAACAAGTTTCAGCGATAACTCGCCATAATCAATTTTTTTTCTTCTAAAACACAAAATGTAGATTGTAGTTCAGTGGTCCAGTGGGGAAATACCAAACTACAACTCCAAAAGTCTTGGTGTGGTCGGTCGTAGGGTGCTACCACATACCACTTCTTTCACCTCTGGCAATAATTTGTTGATTGGAAAATGCCGAGCGGCACCATGATTCAGAGTTCACGTGTCCATCTGTGTCCAACTCGAAAAGTCTGGGTGTGGCCGGTCGTCGGGTACTATCACATACCACTACTTTCACCTCTGGCAATAAGTTGTTGATTGGGAAATGCCGAGTGGCACCATGATTCGCAGTTCGCGTTGAACTATAGGGCTCGCTATACCTGGCTGTGTAAGACAGTTCAAAGGTTGAAGGAAGGCGAAGGCATACCATGCCTGGTAAAGCACTGCGTCGTTCACACAAACCCTCAGGTTGAGGACAACATTATTTACTTACTAGCTGAGGACCCGGCGTTGCCCGAGTATGTATTTACTCCAAACTTCTGTTAGTCCATCTGCTCCTTCCCTTTCTTTCTGTACTTCTCCTCCTCCCGCCACGTCTCTGTCCATCGCCTCCTCCCCCTATTTCTGTTCACCTCCTCTACCTGCACACACACTGTCCTCCTACCCCTCTCCCTGTCAATATGTTCCTCCCCCCACTCTATCCATCTACTCCTTCCCCTCTCTCTGTCCATCTGCTCCTCCTTCTCTCTCTGTCCATCCACTCCTTCCCTTCTCTCTGTCCATCTGCTCCTCCATCATTTCTCTGTCCACCTGTCCTCACACCTCTCTCTGTGTCCATCTGCTCCTCCCCCCTCTCTCTGTCCATTTGCTCCTTCCCCCTCCGTCCATCTGCTTCTTCATCTACCCCTCCTTCCTCTAAGTCCACCACCTCCTTCTCCTCCTCCACCACCATTCTACTTCTCTCTGCCCTTCCGCCCCTGTCCCCTCCTTCTGGCCACATCTTCTTCCCCCCTCTCTCTGCCTGTTTCCTCTCTCATCCCTCTCTTTGCCCATCTCTTCCTCTCCCTCTCTCTGTCAATCTCCTCCTCTTTCCTTACTCTGTCCAACTCCTCCTCTCCCTTCTCCCTCTGTCCATCTCCTCCTGTTTCCTTCCTGTCGGTTTTCCCTTCCCCCTCTCTGGCAAACCTCCTTTTCCCCCCATTCTGTGTCCATCTCGTCCTCCCCCCCTTCTATCTCCACGTTATTATTTATTATCCCCACACCAGTAGGAGGTTGCTGGTTTTTACCCCCACAATATTTCTTTCCTGATAGTAAGTAATATATGCACCAAGTTTGGTTGAAATCGATACAGTAGTTCAGGAGGATCTTTTGAACCGTGGCCGTGCCCGCATAGGCACATGTCACACATATTTCACACGTATTTAACATATTTCACACATATTTGTACCCATATTTCACCTGTATCTCTACATCTACATCTACATCTACATCCATACTCCGCAAGCGGAGGGTACCTTGAGTACCTTTATCGGTTCTCCCTTCTATTCCAGTCTCGTATTGTTCGTGGAAAGAAGGATTGTCGGTATGACTCTGTGTGCGCTCTAATCTCTCTGATTTTATCCTCATGGTCTCTTCGCGAGATATACGTAGGAGGGAGCAATATACTGTTTGACTCCTCGGTGAAGGTATGTTCTCGAAACTTCAACAAAAGCCCATACCGAGCTACTGAGCGTCTCTCCTGCAGAGTCTTCCACTGGAGTTTATCATCTCCGTAACGCTTTCGCGATTACTAAATGATCCTGTAACGAAGCGCACTGCTCTCCGTTGGATTTTCTCTATCTCTTCTATCAACCCTATCTGGTACGGATCCCACACTGCTGAGCAGTATTCAAGCAGCGGGCGAACAAGCGTACTGTAACCTACTTCCTTTGTTTTCGGATTGCATTTCGTTAGGATTCTTCCAATGAATCTCAGTCTGGCATCTGCTTTACCGACGATCAACTTTATATGATCATTCCATTTTAAATCACTCCTAATGCGTACTCCCAGATAATTTATGGAATTAACTGTTTCCAGTTGCTAACCTGCTATATTGTAGCTAAATGATAAAGGATCTTTCTTTCTATGTATTCCCAGCACATTACACTTGTCTACATCGAGATTGAATTGCCATTCCCTGCACCATGCGTCAATTCGCTGCAGATCCTCCTGCATTTCAGTACTATATTCCATTGCTAAAACCTCTCACTATACCACAGCATCATCTGCAAAAAGCCTCAGTGAACTTCCGATGTTAACCACAAGGTCATTTATATATATTTGTGAATAGCAACGGTCCTATGACACTCCCCTACGGCACACCTGAAATCACTCTTACTTCAGAAGACTTGTCTCCATTGAGAATAACATGCTGCGTTCTCTTATCTAGGAACTCTTCAATCCAATCACACAATTGTTCTGATAGTCCATATGCTCTTACTTTGTACATTAAACGACTGTGGGGAACTGTATCAAACGCCTTGCAGAAGTCAATAAACACAGCATCTACCTGGGAACCCGTGTCTATGGCCTTCTGAATCTCGTGGACGAATAGCGGGAGCTGGGTTTCACACGATCGTCTTTTTCGAAACCCATGCTGATTCCTACAGAGTAGATTTCTAGTTTCCGGAATCTCTAGCGAAATTCGCCCCTCAGTTTCGTATTCATGCAGCTCAATGTTTAAGACGTTATATCCCCTGGACTATGTGTCGTACAACGATATAATTTTGCAGGTATATCCAGCGATACACGTGAATACTGTCTGAATATGTGTTGCGAATAGTTTAGAAGTAAAGAAGTAATAAAACATCAAGCATGATGCAGCTATTTTCACGCATCTCAGTGTTTATGAATCCATGTGTCCTGAATTATGTGTCTTGGAATGATATAGTTTTGCAAGTACAGTCAGTGGTTTATGTGAATACTGTCTGCAAAATGTGTTGCAAATAAACTTAGTAGTAAATACATAATAAATTAAAAGGTCATGCCTGATGCGGCAGTTTTGCTACATGTACATCGAAAATGTAGAAAGGGACAGACTTCTTTCCTTTCAATATTTATGTGGGTTTCAGCGAGAAACTATCTCGAAAGTTTGAAATTATATGTAAATTTGGTTGCAAGTCACTAAGTACTCTCGTTCTCAGATACTGGATGAGTACAGTCTGGCTATTTGCGCGTCGTGAGTTACGCTCCTTTTTAATCCCCATCCCCACCCCCACCCCTTTGAGAGAGAGGTGATTTTTACCCACATAGTAGCTCTTTCCCTATTGTAAGTGATATGTGTACCAAGTTTGGTTGAAATTGATCCTGTGGTTTAGTAGTTTAGGAGACGTGGAACAAACATACATACATACACTTTTATAACATGTAATGGTTAACCTCCCCCGAGTGAGACGTAAATTGATCTTTTTAGTTTCGTGATTAGCGGAAACGTTAATATTTTTCAGCTTGTATTTCGATACCGATTAGGAGCTCGCTTGGTGCTTTTAAAGTTCTGCTGCTGTCCTAATTTGCTTTGTCCTCAAAAGAATAGGAGATACAGGATCTGAAAACGCAGTTAGAGGTCAGACTGGAAAGAAATCTGATTCCATTATAAACAGTTACGAGATTCCGTATAGCGTATATGAATAATTGCGAAGAAAGCCAATAAAAAAATCAGTTAAATGAAGCCTTCGGACATATTTCTATTATTTTATGGTAATATTTAATGTTTCACTCCGTTTTACTAGACGCAGATACGAAGTGCAGCAACACAGACTTAATACGTCTGCCTAACGAAACTAAAAAATCCACGTGGAAAGGCACATATCATTTCAGTTATTTTACGCCACGGTGATCCAGAAGAGCAACAAATATTATAAATTACGCACCATGTCATTAGCAACCTGAGGGTCTGTTGTTGATGAAGTTTACCATTGACCTTAATTAATGTCTGCATTCTGAAACAGTTTCAGATCGTGAACGCAATGTAAGACGAAAACTAAGTCTAAACAACACCAGCGACTGTTGTTGCAAATGTTCAAATTTGTGTGAATTCCTAAGGGACCGAACTGCTGAGGTCATCGGTCCCTAGACGTAGACACTACTTAAACTTATGCTAAGAACAACACACACACACCCATGCCCGAGGGAGGACTTGCACCTGTTATTGCAGATGACACGCTGACTGAGGAGACCACAACAGCTTCAGAAAGTAGTGACCAGTAAGAAATGGGAAAAGAAGCTAATGTATTCAAAATAAGCATGAAATTATTAAAAGAACATTTAAAATTAAAGTTTTCCACTACATGAAAATTTATAATTCCTGTGTTAAAAAAAACATTTATGACAAGAGTCACTGAAACTAGTTTAAGGATATTAAACAAAGTGTTTTCACGAAGGAGACTTACCACATTGTCTGTGAAAGGGATTATAGGGCTAGGATTCCAAGCAATGATTAGGCAGCAGTGTGATAAAACGGAAATTTTCCACAAATTTTCGGGCGTGCATACGGGATATTATTGGTTTATCTTCCAATATTTAAACTGACAATCTTTCAACCATTCTCAAGGTGAGTTGCTTCCAAGATTTTTAAACTACTATTCACTGTAGAGTAAATGGACGCATGCCCGAAAAATGTTTGAATATTCGATCCACCGGGAAAACTTCAAAAACACAGAATCGAAATTGATTGTTCCCTTGTATTAATAACTTAGCAGACAACGTTCTATACCTACACGTATACTCTAGAAACCTTGCTATGTACATTACGGAGGCTACCCCGTACCAACATTACTCTTTACCTTTCTTGTTCTCTTCGTGGATGGGCAAATTAAACTTCGGTTCTTTCCTGATTTCCCTTGTGTAGCCATACTTCATCCGATACAAAATGTTTGTTGGAGGCATTGAAATGATTTTAGACCCATCAACGTATAGTCGATAATCTTCCCAGAGAGCCATGTCATTCATCATTCAATGTCCTCTTTCTCAATGAACCTGAAAATTGGTTTATTTTTCACAGGTATTTTTTGATACCAAGTGTAGCTAAAAAAAAGGCTCAAAGGAATTTGGTGAACACGTATGGGAGATTAAAATATTAATGTAACTATTGATAATGCACCATGTTATATAAACACATGTCACTGGATTGCGTAAAATCAAAAAGGACTTCATATATTTCGAGTATGAAGGAAACAGTAAGACCTTCGCACTTATTCGGAGGAGCACTTTCATTTTCATTAGATTTAAGAGTAAACATGTCAAGCGAGTGGCGAGAGCGAAACAGGTTTCATATCCCTGTCAGCCATCTAGATTTATGTTTACCATGGTTTCCCGAAACTACTTATGGCAGGTGATCGGATAGTTCTTTTGGAACAGACACATCTGATTATATTCTCCAACCTCCGTAAATCTGCGAGTGTGCACCGTTTCTTGTGACTTCGGCGGGACTAATCTTCCTTCATTTCCTCCGTTTCCTCAAAATATTCAAAACTCTCCATGCTTAATCATTACTCCACGTACGAATTAACGCTCGGATAAAGGGTGTACTTACAGGTGTCAACACGATATTACTTAATTTGTTTGCCACGTCCATCAGTCAGACTTAAGTTACCGGACAAGTATCATCGTGTTCAAAATGAGAATTAATAATAATGAATCGCATATACGAGATTAAAGGATAAGGCTGCCCAAACCAGATAGCTAATTAAATAGACACGTTTGACTTTAAAACCTTGATACAACAGGCTGTTACGCAAGCTTCCGCGGGAAAGATCTCGCGAGTTTGTGAGGCTTTAGATAGTGTGGCAGACGCCAACGAGAAGGCACCTCGCCGTGGACAGCTGTGTCACAAGGTAGCTGATGATACATTGTGGCGAATTTGCTGGTGCTGTGGCGATTATTACTGTGTAGTTACATTCAGTAGATTCACAGAATGTAAGGTTATATAGTAACCTGATATGTTCTTTAGCTAACAGGGAAACATAGTACTAGGCTAATAATAAAAAGAGGATCTAGAAACGATGACGTAGAAATAAATAGTTACAGGGAACTATTGTTCTACTTTCATAAGCACTGTGCGTCACATGTACCAGTAAGTTTTAATGCTATTGATTTTAAAAGCATCTTTAGAGTAGAAATGTGTACTTTCCTACCGAAAAAAGAGTATATTCTTCTATCGAATTAGAGAATGTCTTCATTTGCAAGAGTACTTACGTATTTTTATTGATGCGGTGTAGAATTTATGATTAAAACCGTGTTAACCGGGATTTTTTCCAGCTCGCAAACGGAACTGATATTAGAGTGTATACTACATAAATGTTGTTAAAATATTTTATGTGCTGCAGTCTTAGATCTAGATCTGCAAATCACTAACGCGAGTGGCATAAAGTATTTTCTACTGCACCAAACACTACCCGTCGAAAAAGATCCCAGACTGATTTTATTCCTGTTGTACAAGCGACGTCAGTGCAGCAATTATGGTCGCAGCTCGAACTAACAGTTGTAAACAACAGATGTGCATTCGACCAGTCACTTACGTGCAGCCAGTGTTACGTAGTGGACGTGTTGCCGGAATTTGTCAACGTTGTTGTGTAACAAACCGCAATGGAGCATCGAACTGAACATGTATAAATCATTTGTTTAGGACATTCTACACAATGTAATAAAATGGAAAAATTACAGCTGTCATTGCGATGTTGATGATTATATGGCTCCAGTTTCGGTGCTTCAGTACACCATGGTGGCCAACATCTATAAACTGGTTTTCGCAGACTACCTGTAACAACGATGTTGTGTCTCCAACCGTCAACTACCAACTCCAGAATGTTGTGAAGAAGAGAAAAGTGTGTGCAAAGTCTCTTGACTCAGGAACAAAAACCACGACACGTGCACACCTGTCGCGACTAGATTCAAATGCAAAACTCAGAGAATTCTTTTCTGGAAAAAATCATCACAGGTGACGGGACTTGGTGTTATCAAGGAGGCCCTACCACAAAAGGATAAAGCACAGAAATTCATGTGAAGGGTAAACGTTATGACGACCTATACTAGTTTGAAGCCCCAGTGTGACGTGCGAGTAGAAAAATATTCCAAAAACGGAATTTTATGACAGTGTCACATAGTTGTATTAACGCTCTGTGCGTCGTAATCGTGTGTGTGTGTGGGGGGGGGGGGGGAGGTCGGAGAGAGAGGGGACTATATAGGACACCTGATGGATTAAAACACTATTTCACCTTTTCTCTATTTTTTATTTATCCAGTCTCCAAACTTATTGGACCCACGGGGTATACTGAAGGTATCTTCTAGCAACATTCAGGATGTTGAATGAATGTTTATATGCCTCTATGCAAACGATTACTAATCTGAAATTGTCTGCCCGTGTCTAAAGGAGTCGCTGGCCGTTGTGGCCGAACGGTTCTAGGTGTTTCAATCTGGAACAGTGCGACCGCTACGGTCGCAGGTTCCAATCCTGCCTCGGGCGTGGATGTGTCTGATGTCCTTAGGTTAGTTAGGTTTAAGTAGTTCTAAGTTCTAGGGGGCTGATGACCTCAGATGTTAAGTCCCATAGTGCTCAGAGCCATTTTAACCATTTGTCTAAAGGAGTCTTTTGCAGGAATCTGAAGTATATTCGTAAATTCGACCTGAGAAAGCATCCATCCTTGAAATCATATAAGCAAACTACGAAGAGATGTTATATGTTTTTATGCAAATGTCTGACTTATAAAAATATGTAGTATTTCTGTTACACTCTCTCACGACCGTGATCATTCAGACTACCTTTTTTTCTACGCCCCCTATTGGTGGTAAATTGCAGTTTGTCAATATCATGAATCAATTTTCACTCTGGCAGATTAAAAGTATATGCCAGACCAAGACTGGAATCTGGGACCTTTGCCTCCCGCTGGCAGTTTGCTCTACCGGCTGAGCTATCCAAACCTGACTCACGACCCAGGCCCAAAGCTTCTGCCAATGCCTCATGCTCTACCTTCCAAATTTCACAGAAGTTCTCCTGCGTGGTATGTAGCGCATAAGGTACTGGCGGGAATGAAGCTCAATCGGTAGAACACTAGCCTGCAAAAGGCAAAGGTCCCAGGTTTGAGTCCCGGTCCGGCACAGAATTAAAATCTGTCAGGAAGTTTCATACCGACATCCTGTTCTGTTGACATGTCGCATTTATGGTGCTGCCAATCGTCCATATACTTACTACAAGACGGGTAGACTGCAATAATTAGTAAGAGGAGTTATTATGGTTCATAAAAATTTAGACTGTCTCATATTTTGAGTCGACAGATAGCAAATATATTTGAATCATGACTAGTTATGAAGAGCTGTTAAATGAACGCAACAGTCGTAAACTTGTTTTGTTAATTTTATCAGTATACTTTGGTACACAGTTCTGTAGCGGGAGCGTTCTAGGTTGTACATTGAAATGAAAATAGTTAAAGTACCATCTGGGCAGCATGTAAAGCGTTAGTTTCTGGAGCTTGGACGGGTTTTGATAACGCATGAATATGGGTGGAACACACCACCACTGAAGCATTTGACTCTCTGCAGTGTCACATGTGTAGGTCCAGAACAATAGTCGAGCACGTCTGCTTCCTGACCTTGTCCACCCAAGTTTGATAACCATTATCTAAAGCACTCGTCAAATTACACTGAACTCACAACTGAATTTAAAGATGGAGCTACTAGAACCGTATCCGATCGCACAACAAAGAGATTAATATCGATGGAATACTGGAATTGAAGACCTGCTAAAATGATTTTAGGACTACAGCATTGGAGGTATCGGACTATTTAGGACTAGACCGTCGCTCCGAGGTAGGAGGGAACATACACTAAGATTTAACGTCTTGCCTACAGCAAAGACCCCAAAGATGGAGCACCAGTTCAGACGGAGACGGATGGAGGAAGGAATCAGCCATAGCTGCATCGAAGGAAACACGCCAGTATTTACCCTAAATGTTTACAAAAGTGACCTGAAAGGGTTTGGGATCCTAATCCTCAATACAAGTCCAGAGCCTTAATTTCTATGTCATCTCGTTCTGTCTCTAAGTGGAACGTACTCAGCTGCAGATATCTGATTTGACCTGCTAAGTAATGATGCAGTTTTGTTCCGAAATGTTAGTCGAGTTTAAGTAATATGCAGATGACGTGAGATCATTGATCATGTTACCAGCGAAGTGCTACGCAGATTAGTGGTTTCATAGATACGTGTGTGTGTTACCGAGATCTAAATAGGTTACGTAGTGATACTAAACAGGAATTATGAGCGTTCCAGAAGAAATCATATCTGTCCCGTTGCTTTTGTCCTTTCTTTGTGCTTTTAAAAGAGAGAGAGAAAGTATTGCTTAGGAGTGCAGTAGGAACGTAAGGCAAGGTGATATCTGTTACAAAAATTTCTGAGTATTGTAACGTTCTGCAGTGACAGTACGACAGTGCAAAGACCAATTAAAAAGAAAAAATGTTCTACTCAATGAGATACTATATTAGTAACACCTTTTCTGCACCACTTTGAATCGAATTCTTGTCCGCGAATCTAGATTTAGGTTTAAAGTGACATCCCAGAATCGCTTTAAATTTTAGAACAGTTGCTGCTTTCCAACCGTCACATAATCTTAGCAACAGCGATGCTTAAATGGGACCTGTTAACGGGACGTTAAATGCCTATACACGATGTATCATATTTAGGCATAGTCAGATATGCTATTCAGAAAGAACTAACTATGAAATTGGAAGAGCTGTATTACTAACGTGTTTAGTGGCCAAGTTTCCTCAGGTAGCTGCACCGCATCGTCCTTCGCGGTTGAATGTCTTACACCTGTGGTGATGATCGTGTTTCACACGTTGGCACGTTAAAGACATCTGCGTCACGGGTAGGTAGGTGCAACAGCGTTGTCGTTCATGTCCCTAGACAGAATATAAGCTAATCACGCTTTGAGTCGAAATGCAGGCAGGGTAACATCTACTGATGTCAGGGGCAAGTGTTCTCGGGACCTATGGGTGAAGATGCACCGGCTGAGGTGTCGCAGTGGACTCACGTTGAGAAAGAGCACGATTCCATGCCAAATACTGACATGCAGTTGTGAAACTTCCCGTATAAACAATTGTCACGAACATTTCCCGATAGCCAAAAATCTTCGTCCATATCTTAAGATATTTTCAAGAGGCAAACATTCATCTGCAGACTCCAAGATGTGAAGATCGCGAGACATAGCAACCACATTACTTGATTGAGTCCACAGGTGCACATCAGGTAATTGATGCCAGAGGGAGAAACCGTATGCACTCATTTTTGTAACTGGACTTCCGTGCACAGTGTTAATCCGTACCACTATCACGTAATTTATCTCCAGTGATAAATCCCGTAAAACTTGCTACGAGTGAAGTACGAGTGTCAGTAATTAACATCCGCAGCATAAGTAAGAAAATTTGTGGTAAGATCCTATGGGACCAAACTGCTGAGGTTATCGTTTCCTAGGCTTACAAACTAATTAATCTAACTTAAACTAATTTAAGCTAAGGACAACACCCACACCCATGCCCGAGGCAGGACTCGAACCTCCGACGGGGAGCCGGGCGAACCGTAGCAAGACGCCTAACACCAAGCGGCTACCACACGCGGTTGCAGAATAAGACTGATAGAATAATAGTAAGAATAAGAAAAAGTTTATGCGTTTGTGTTATTTGGAGGTTTAATATGTCATTAAGAAAGACATAACAAATAAATATGTAACTTGTAAACATATAAAATAACAATGTAATTGGCGGAATAGCTGGGAGCTACAGATTAAACAAATACAATAAAAGAACCCTCTCTGGCCATCCGTATTTGGGGTTTCTGTGGTTCCCCTGGAATAGATTAAGGCAAATGCCTGGATGGTTCCTTTTAGGAGGAATAGACCGATTTTAATCCAGCTTTGTCGAATTGTTGCTTGTTCATCGCCTAAATTGACCTTGTCGTAGAGAGCACGGTAAGCCGTGATCTTCCTTTCGTTCTACTTTTTTTCGTGTAGGTATGTCCACACAATACCTTTTTGTGTTCAACTCTGCGCATGCGCGTGCGCGTTCAATAGCGTAAGGAAAGTTTGCATTTCTTGCATCTTGTTTCGTTGAAAAAAGAAGACACTCGTAAAGTGCTCATAGCTAGCCGTCCTCGGTGAGCTTTCGCACACTATTTGACCAACAACCAAGTGTGAACAGCTTGTTCACAAGCTCCACATGGCCTTCTTAGTGTTTTGTTGTATGCTTCTGTCCGGGATGAATATCATCAATAAAGAAAATACGATGGAGTTCGTAGAAGACTACGAGTTTTTTTTTCTGGACGTCCCAATCAGAAGGTTATGTGGATAAAAATAGGAAAGCATACGACAGAAAAGTCTCCAAAAGAAGAAATTAAAAGTCTGGTAAACTGAGAAAAATTGTAATTTTGAAACTTTGACATGGTATACCTAAAAGTTTTAGTGCACTTCGTTGTCCTTTTGCGCAGAGCCAGTTGTCAACGAAAATGTCAGACCTTTTAGATTTTTTAGAGCAATCCCCAATAGCATTTAAGTTGTAAAAGATGCTATTCTAGTAATTTTATAATCTAAAAATACGGTCGTGCAACAACTTCACCTCAAGGGAAAATTAGCAAAGTGCAACTAAACGCCATAGTCACTGAGACCTTCTTTCTTGTATTTTGCAATTTTTAGAAAAACCGCGGAAAATTTTCATTTTGAGATACGAAGTTAGTAGCCCAAACTGCAATATGAATCATCGGTTTCCGAGTAATGATGCATCTTCGCAGCCTTGTCTCTGCAGCAATTGCGTTATGCATAATGGTACATGACCAAGCCATACGCATTGTCAGTTTTCCAAGCAGAGTGCCGAATTGCGACTTTCCATGTGGACTGGAAGACAACTGATGCAACATTTGTGCGTTATCACGCGTATACGTACAGTACATACATACATTCAGGAAATGTGTGTGGTATCTGGCACCATTTTCATCCTGTAGCCACTATGAATCAAGACGCAATGACACAATGACAGGAATCAATGGCACTAGCTGCCAGTGGGCATTGGTGAAATCAATGGGGAAAGTTAAAAATTTGTGCTAGACTGAGAATCTAACCCGTGTCTTCTGCTTACTAGGCAAATGTACTGACCACTGCGGCACTTGAACACGGTGGTCGTCGCAACTGCAGGAACTACTACAGCACATCTCCAGTCAGACCCAAATTACCCCACAATACTGATGTAGTGCTCTTGTCCATTATATTCATTACTGGTTGGATTTCGCCGATTCACATAAAAATTCGAGCGTGGTGTGCATCCACAGGTAAGTGACCACTGATCATCCTCACCTTAATTATATATATGGACATGTCCCAAAAAACAGACACCGCATATATAGTTAAGGCGAGGACGGCGAATGATCACTTCAGTCGGACGCGCACCTTTCTCGAACTCTTACGGGAGTCGGCGAAATGCCGCGAGTAACGAGCATAATGAGCAAGGAGCACTCCATCAGCAGTGTGTGGATACGTTGAGAATTTGGGTCTGACGGGAGGCGTGCTAGACTAGTCCTTGCAGTTGCGCTGAGCACTTTGTCTGGCTGGTGCAGTAGTAAGCGCATCTGACTACTAAGCAGGAGACTCGGCTTCGAATCCCGGTCCAGCACAAATTTTCAATTTCCCCCATTGATTTAATCAATGCCTACTGGCAATTAATGTCATTGATTCCTTTGTGTGTTCATTCAGGAAGTTTTGACTCTAGCGTTTCTGTTCCTTTACGTTCGGCACTGCGTTCGAGAAAAGAGGCAACGTGCGGGCGTCGACTCAGTGACCGATGGGCCTTTTACTAACGTTTACGACGATTTCCTGCTTCAGGTTAGTAATAACCTCGGACGTCTCAATATTAAAAGCACTTTACTTTGAAAAGATGTTGAAACACTGAATACCCTGTAGAATTTGCGACTCACCTTTAGGTTAACATGTAGTTCGCGGAATTGTATTTCATTTTTAAAAGGGGCAACATTTCTATCCAAAGAAGATGAGTGTTCCTGTGGGCTGGTTGCCTCTACCCACCAAGAACTGTCTCATGTTACTGGAGATCATATTTCATTATGAATTTAGTGAGGAATGCCTACTTCGAACAAAGAAAAGTAGGTACATAAAGTGTTAAAAAAAGTATTGCACTACCCTTTTTACCTGCACATTTTGTCTTTTTTAATCATAAACTTCTTTCTGTTTTGACCACAGGAAACCGCTAAATACAACCACTTTCGTAACTGAGGTTTGCGTACACTATTTAGTCTGTTAACATACGTCAATGGGTCATTTCAAAATTAGGCTGTAGACACAAAATTACTTTGCGGTAAAAATGGATGTCAGCACGAGAAGTTGCCCACCAAACTGGCGTACACTACGGCGATGTCATTCGAACATTCAGATGCTATCGACCTCGCCACGCATTATCTGATCAAAAGTATCTGGACACTTATCAGTGGACATTAATATGGGTTATGTTCACCCTTCACCTTTGTGACGGCACGAACTCTGCTGGAGACACTTTCAGTGACGTGTCTGAATATCCACGGAGGAATGGCAGACCATTTTTCCTCAACAGCCAAACCAGAGAAGATAGTGAAGTTGGACGCTGGGATAAGGAGCGAAGTCGTCGTTCTTCAAAAAGGTTGAAATGGCTCTGAGCACAATGGGACTTAACATCTATGGTCATCAGTCCCCTAGAACTTAGAACTACTTAAACCTAACTAACCTAAGGACATCACACAACACCCAGTCATCACGAGGCAGAGAAAATCCCTGACCCCGCCGGGAATCGAACCCCCGGGCGTGGGAAGCGAGAACGCTACCGCACGACCACGAGCTGCGGACAGTCGTCGTTCTAACTCATCCCAAAGGTGTTGCATTGGGTTCAGGTCGGGACTCTGGGCAGACCGGCCCGTTTCAGGAATGTTTTTGTCCACAAAGCTTTGCCTCATAAATGTTGCACTTTGTGGCAGGGTGCATTGTCATGCTGGTACAAACAATCATCGTCTCTGAAATATTCGTCTACTGTACGCGGGGAAAAATTCTGTAAAATATGTTCATGTCCTTCGGCATTTAGCGTTTTCTTAAGCACAATAAAGGGACCTCACCCTGACCACGCAAAACAGCCTCATACCGTACCACTAACTCCTCCACACATCACTTGTGGCACTACACATGACACGTAATGTTAGTTCTCTGTATTAGTGCTCATGTTTTACAGTTTAAAAACACCTGCAATTCATAGAGATACCTCAGAGTCATTGAAGATCGAGGCGGCACAGTGATAAGACACGGGGCACGCATTGGGGACTGGCCATCCAGACGGTGGCTCTATATGATTTCCCCAAATCTCTGAAAGCAAATGTCTGGACTGATCCTTTGAGAGGGTCTGTCCGATTTCCTTCACCAATCCGAGCTCGTTCTACATCTCTAATGAATCGTCATCGACGCGGTGCTAAGCCCGTTAAGCCCTAATTTCCAGTTCACTCTTCTCTCGCTCTCTTCTTCTTCTCTCTTCAGTTCAGATCTTTGTATTCAGTCATGATGACGTACAGGAACACCTCGTGAACAAATTAGTTAATAAATTTTTAGCCGTATGGAGTGTTCACTTCGCGCAGTAGCACAATGATACACTATGTGATCAAAAGTATCCGGACACCTGGCTGAAAATGACTTGCAAGCTTAGCCTTGATGTGGCAGCTTCCACTATCGCAGGCATACGTTCAATCAGGTGCTGGAAGGTTTCTTGGGAAATGGCAACCCACTCTCCACGGAGCGCTGCACTGAGGAGAGGTATCGATGTCGGTTGGTGAGGCCTGGCACGAAGTCGGCGTACCACGACATCCCAAAGATGTTCTATGGGATTCAGGTTAGGACTCTGTGCAGGCCAGTCCATTACAGGAATGTTATTGTCGTGTAACCACTCGGCCACAGGCCGTGCATTATGAACAGGTGGTCGATCGTATTGAAAGATGCAATCGCCATCTCCGAATTGCTCTTCAACAGTGGGAAGCAAGAAAGTGCTTAAAACATCAATGTAGGCCTGTGCAGTGATAGTGCCACGCAAAACAACAAGGGCTGCAAGCCCCCTACATGAAAAACACCACCACACCATAACATCATCGCCTCCGAATTTTACTGTTGGCACTACACACACTGGCAGATGACGTTCACCGGGTATTCGCCATACCCCCACCCTGCCATCGGATCGCCACATTATCTACCATGATTCGTCACTCCACACAACGTTTTTCCACGTTTCAATAGTCAATGTTTACTCTCCTTATACCAAACGAGGCGTCGTTTGGAATTACCGGCATGATGTGTGGCTTATGAGCAGCCGCTCCAAATGTAATCCAAGTTTTCTCACCTCGCGCCCAACTTTCGTAATACTTGCAATGGATCCTGATGCAGTTCGGAATTCCCGTGCGATGGTCTGGATAGATGTCTGCTATTACACATTACGACCCTGTTCAACTGTCGGCGGTCTCTTGTCAGTCAACAGACGAGGTCGGCCTGTACGCTTTTGTGCTGTACGTGTCCCTTCACGTTTCCACTTCACTGTCACATCGGAAACAGTGGACCTAGGGATGTTTAGGAGTGTGGAAATCTCGCGTACAGACGTATAACACAAGTGACACCCAATCACCTGACCACGTTCGAAGTCCGAGAATTCCACGGAGCACCCTATTCTGCTCTGTCACGATGTCTAACGACTGCTGAGGTCGCTGATATGGAGTACCTAGCAGTAGGCAACAGCATAATGCACCTAATATGAAAAACGTATGTTTTTGGAGTGTCCGGATACTTTTGATCACATAGTGTACGTATGGCGTGTAGAGTACTCCAGTGTTGGGAAGGTTAAGTAAATGTATGTAAAAGCTTACCAACTATCTTCGTGCATTCTTTCGGACCTCCCAGGAAGTTTATTTTCAGCGTACTGATCAAGTAACTCGAGGAATGTGATTAATTGTGGTGTCTTTCAAATCGTAACCGCGGCTTACGAGCGAACGTAGCTGAGCGCGCTCCAAACTACCATTATACGGCCTCACAAAACCAGACGTAACTGAAGAATGTGACCCCAGAGCTAACCGGATTTTGGTACATCGATACACAAAGGATGCTTGTCACTTCTTATACGGACCGAAGAGCTTAGAACAACCGGTTCGTATCGCCGGCACTCCTTTCAGACAGCCTCCCTCCCCCCCCCCCTCCCACCTCCACCCAGTTACAACGGTGGAACGCTTATAACGTAAGTTTAATTATACTACTTTTTCTCTCGCGTTACCTAAATGAGCATAGAAAGAGGTACTACATGTATGACTGCACTCATTAACTTGGACGCATGTAAGTGATGAGGCATAGTTACAAAAAGTAAAGCAAACATCTAGCCAACGTTATTTAGAACGCTACAGTGCTTTATTAGTGTGGCATTATTGGAGATATTTTGCCCATTTCTTCCCTCGATTTGTGCTCCAGTTTCTCCACAGACTTATCGGGTGCAATAAAGCTGAAAATCTACCAAAAGCTTCGACCTTACATAGCATTTTTTTGTACTCAATACATAGAATTTAAACGTTGTTCAGAAGATGGATTGTAATATAACAGTACGACACTTCCAGCCTTTGGATACTTCTAAATGTTGGAACATCATCATTGTTATATATCTGAAACAAAACTGCGCTTGAGCTGCAGTCATGGACTGTGCGGCTGATCCCGGCAGAGGTTCGAGTCCTCCCTCGGGCATGGGTGTCTGTGTTTGTCGTTAGGATAATTTAGGGTAAGTAGTGTGTAAGCTTAGGGACTGATGACCTTAGTAGTTAAGTCCCATAAGATTTCACACACATTAAAAACATGAAAACTGCCGTGGGTCAACTTAAATACTCCTGTTTAAAGGGCTCGGTAATTCAAGATATTTTGAGCTACAAAACGCTCTACGTTATCAGTAATAATTATTTACATTCAACCACTTTAATGGTAGTTGATGCAATTCAACTAGGCGTTCCAAGAAACGAAGCTCTCATTACCAGGATGTTGACTCTCAGTTTGTAACGTTTATAAAATAAATTAAAATTTAAGAAATGGGCAATATTAAGGTGGTCTTGATGTTCTCATGTGGCTGATATTGTGTCACCGGAAACAAATATTAAGGTTCCTATACAGGCACCAGATTCCCACGTTTTCACATATAAATGTGAATGCTATCCTCGTGTAAGTGACGCTAAACACATTCTTATCTCCCGAGAGCAATAAATACCTCAACACGCCTGATTATCAGGCGTCGTCCAGTAGCTAGGCGTCCAATACGCCTACTTCTGCCCTATGTTAATCGGTTCCCCTCACCAAACCGCTTGGGAAGAGGTTGTCATTTGGTGGAAGTCTCGATATGTGCAAGCTCACAGCACAAGTTCATGGGGAATATATTATCGGGTTGGTATCAGTTGGTCAGTTTCACCATGGTAGTGAGTTGTATGCATTTAAGCGCCAGTGGCCTCCACCACGTGCTTTTCTCTGTGCTCCATAGTTTTACCGACTGTTGGTCGATTCCTCACGCTGATATGAATCTTGATAAACTTAATCTGTTGCAGCTGTGAACATCCCACAGGTGCAGCGGTTTACGAGATCGACCTTCAGCGTCCCAGGAACCCATATTCCGTCCTTTATCATACACCAATAAATCATGCCCTATCAGGATAATTCTGTAACACGTCCTACTTAATGACAGACTGGTTCCATTACAATGCTCAGTCTGTATTCACGGTTTGTTTTGGACTTCAAATGTTCATGTGCAGTTTCGCAAGATAGTTACTCTTATTTCGACACCTTTATGTTAGTAAATCTGCAACATATTTCGTTACTAATAATTTACATCATTGTGTCTGTCTTTCATTTCGTATCCTCTCATTCGAAATAGCAGTTTCAAGAATGAGATTTTCACTCTGCAGCGGAGTGTGCGCTGATATGAAACTCCCTGGCAGATTAAAACTGTGTGCTGGACCGAGACTCGAACTCGAGACCTTTGCCTTTCGCGGGCAAGTGCTGTACCATCTGAGCTACCCAAGCACGACTCATGCATGCATATTTTACTTGAGTAACCTACAGCTGTCGAGAAATGCTGTAATATGATTGCTGTCGCTGCGAGAACTGTTAAAAAAAGCTACATTGTGCCGCTCTTCTAGAAGTGAACCCTTACACGAGAAGCATATTGGGTAACTCTTCACCAGTAAAACTATCCATACTGCTGTGTATCACTGTAAACGTGCAGCTAACACTGCTGCAGAAACAAACCCAAGGCAGCGCAACATCAAATAACGTGTCAGGGAAAATCCGATTTCTGCGCGTCTTCATTGCAGTAATGTGACCAGTGTAATTAAGTTTTGTAAACTGCATTCTGTTTGTTGATAGGTCGCTACATGAGTCAAAGAATTATTAATTTATCCATTTCACTGGTTGCTGAGTTCCGTAGCAGCGGATTATATTATTTTAAGCAATACAGAAGTCGGTCAGTGGTTGATATATATCTTAAATACAAACCAAAAAGCCATCTTATGCACCTTAGTTTTTCTATTTATTCATAAATGTAAATATGTTCTAGATTTTTTTACTTATTCCACATGAATAAGCACTAGTTCATTTTGGATCTGTGGAAGGACAGTACATCTCTTTTTCGTAAATGCAGGGTGACTCAAAATTCCTATTACAGGCTCCTGGGCGTTGTAGAGGGAACTTAACAGACGAAGTTTTGATAAGGAACCCATGTCCGGAAATGTACCGTTTGGATGCAAAATGAGTATGAGGATCGGATCACTTTCAAATCTCCCGTTTCTTGGTTCGCACACAGCGGAGGCAATGAGCTCTGACCTGTGCGCTGTAGCAGCACACGGGATGGGAAATGCTTCGAATACTTGTCGACAGGTCGACGTTTCAAATCCGTGTTCGGCTATCCAGATTTAAGTTTTCCGCTATTTCCCTAAATCGCTCCAGGCCAATGCCAGAATGAAATTTCAAAGGGCACGTCCGATTTCCCTTCCCATCCACGAAACAATCCGAGCTCGTGCTCCGTCTCTAATGACCTCGTTGTCGGCGGGATGTTAAACCCTAATCTTCTTCTTCCTTTTTAGTACTCGCCCTCGGGTTCCCTTCTAACGTGACGAAGGACGTCCTCTTCAACGTCGAGAGTGCAGGGCGTCCGTGGGATATCACAGCCGACCCTCCTAGTTTCGAATGTACCAGTTTCTTGCAGCCGTCGTTGTTATCGGTACGAAGGTGTTATGTGATGTCATAGTTACAACAGGAACTCACGACGGCGCCCTTATTCAGCTAGGGATTTTCTCTGCCCCGGGACTGGGTGTTTGTGTTGTCCTCATCATTTCATCATCATCCTCATCATTCATGACAGTGGCTAGATTGGACTGTGAAAAAAATTGGACTGTGAAAAAATTGGGACTTTGTACGGGTGCTGATGATTGCGCAGTTGAGCGCCCCACAAACCAAACATCATCATCATCATCATCATCTTACTCAGTTAGTATATATACCGTGAAGCGGGATATTTGAAAGTAATCCGATCCTAAAACTGATTTTACATTCAAACGGTATATTTCTGGACATGGGGTCCTTGTCAGAACTTCACCTACTAAGTCCCCTCAACAACCCCTAGAAGCTTGTAACAGTAATTCTGAATTACCCGATATAGATTATGATCGAGTAATAGTTATAATGTTTTAATTATTACCTCGGAACAATAAAGCCACATCCATGAATCATGCTGGTGGTATTACTCTTTCTCCGAACATTCACCCTTCAATTCGAAACATCTTTCCCGACGATGGGTGATTCGGCAAAGATTATAGCTGCAGAATTCTGCGTTTAGGCTGTTTTGGAATACGATTATGCATTGGCTGTACTATTTACTACAAACACATGAAAATGTGTAGACATAGCAACTTCGGCTATCCTAGTATGTCTCCAGAAGCGATCCAAACTTCCACATGCCCTAATGTTTCGTTCCTCGTTTTGGAAACATTCCACCTGCAAAACACCTAGTTCATTCTGGAAAAGGCTGCCACGTAATGGTATCCTCATCCAAGAAAAGACCGAGCGAGGTGGCGCAGTGGTTAGCACACTGGACTCGCATTCGGGAGGACGACAGTTCAAACACGTCCCCGGCCATTCTGATTTAAGTTTTCCGTGATTTCCCTAAATCTTTTCAGGCAGATGCCGGGATGGTTTCTTTGATTTCCTTCTTCATCCTTCCCTAATCCGAGCGTGTGCTCCGGTGTGCTCCGTCTCTAATGACCTCGTTGTCGACACGACATTAAACACTAATCTTCTTCTCTTTTTCCAAGAAAAGAAGAAATCACTGACCACCGTGTCAGGAGGGTACAGGTTGGGGGGGGGGGGAGTGTAGGAGGGGGTAGGGGGGTGGAGAGGGGTGTGAGCGGAGGTGGCTTAAAGTTTGGTAGCCCAAAGAAGGAGCTTTTGTGAGTGTCCCCCATTCAGGATCAACTGGGATGTTAGGGAATAAAAACATGCTCTTTGACAGCTTTCTGGGAAACTTTGTCTTGACAGACTTCCGTAACAGCGTCAGATTTCGATACTATTATGAGCATCAGCTGTCAGGACCACACCTTCATCAGTCTCAAAAAACACTCAGCATCACCTTACCCCCTAATGATTGGGCCTTCGACTTTTGCGTTGGTGGTGAACCCACATGTTTCGTCTACTTGCTTTGCTCCTTTGTCGCGGGGACGTAGTAACACACTCAGCACTCGTTCGCGGTGGTTCGGCGTCGAAAGAAGTGACCTGGATTAGCATGACGCAGCTGCTACATCTTCGCTGCTGCTTCGGTTCGGCGGGCTTTTTGAATGGTCATGAACAGTCGCTGAACCCAGCGGGCGCTTTCCTTTGTCATGTTCAAAACGTCGTGCAGGGTGTTAAAAACTGGTCCATGACTGATTTTCACGTTGTCCACAATCGTCTCGATTTTGATACGCCGGTCTTCGAGCATCAGGGCTTCCAGTTCTCTTGCGATTCCCCGTACTTCACACAGAGGTGGTCTGCGCTCCCTTCTTCGTCATTCACAATTGTTTAACCCCACTGAAACCGTTTGCGCACCTAACCACTGTGTCGTATTTTTGCTGTACATTTCCACCAACCCAGCAGATGCTATGAAAGTCATAGCATATGCAGACGATGTGACGATTTGGGGAGAAAATAAGCGTAAATGAAAAGAACAACTCAGTACCTGGCAGTGAGTATGTGAGGAAGCAGGCATGGAAGAAATTTAACAAAAAGTGAAGTAATGAAAAACAGCAGGAAAGATGAAAAAATGTGAATTTAAGTTGTAATGGAAGAATTATTAAAGGAGTAAATGCTTTCAAGTATCTGTGAAGTAAATTAAACAAGAAGGAAACATCAAGGATAAAATTACGAAGAGAATAGAAAATTTTTCGAAATCTTATTATTTATAATTAGAAATTGTAAAATACTTATCAAAGCAAAGATCGTAAGGTAGAAGTCATATTATCTCCAATTTTGACCTGAGGATCAGAATATTAGACTTGGACAAAGGAAGACACAAGCAAAAGAGATGCGTTTTCTACGAGAAATACTGGGTAAGACGAGAAAGGACAGGATAAGAAATGAATTAATACGAAACACCCTTCACCTCAAGTACCTAAAAGAAAATGTGGAGAGAAATAGGCTTAAAGGGTTTGGCCGCATTCAAAGAATGGGACCAGAAAAACTTCCAAAAAGAGCCCTAGGATTAACGGAATCTGGACGAAAACCAATTGGGAGACCACGAAGAAATGGAGAGACCACGTGAAGAATGATGTGAACCGGAGAGCTGTGCAATGGGAGGAGAAGCTGGATAATAGACTGTGGGGAGAAAAGAGCAACTACCTGCATAAGGAGAGAAGAAAAATCGTGGAATTGTGATTTCCTACTTATGACACTCATAACAGTTAAAGGTGGGTGCAGTGATGGAGCGAGCGTGCTTCTGTCGCCAGGCCGAATGGACGTGAATTCATTTTTTTTTTATAGAGTGATAATTAAACCTTTAAACTATCCCTCGTATTCCTGCCTTTTCTGTCATTTTGTAAATCCTTGAGGATCTCCTCCCTATGGGTGTATGGAATGAAAGTGTGTCTAATGGAATCGAATCTTTTACGACTAAGGAGATGGAAAGTCACGTGCATTCGTATATCGCCAGAATATATCACTGTGAATCTGTTTGCAATTATACGTTTTGCTCACAAGAATCGTACTGTTCCGCGTACTTCGACTTACATTTCCAGTTGCCGCGGCGTTCCACTTGCGCACTATGATACACTTGTTATCCATATCGCAGAAGAGCTGTGTCTGTAGCATACCCGGAACGTGTTCTCTACTGACAACGCGCTACTCTTGTTGCACAGTAGTCTTAGCATGGAGCGACATTTGTAACGGACTTACTGATTTTCCGACTTACAGCACATGACTGATGTATGATCTCAAGAGATTGTGCTCTTCCTTTTGTGAGAGGGCCATTTAACACTTTTATTTACGTATCTAGAGCTACTTGGAAGAGCAGACATAACAGTAAACACTCCTTCAACGTGCGTGATTTTACGTGAGGTATCTTATCTGCTGTCTAAGTTTATAGCCAAATTTTGTGTCAAGAGACATTTATAGTGAGTGAGGGTGGAGAGGGTCAACGGTGGCGGGGGGGGGGGGGGAGGGGGAAGAGATCGATGAGAGAATGGAGGGGGAGAAGGAAACGTCAGGTACCTTGTTGAATGGACCATTGAGCAGTTATCCTGAGGTAATATGGAGATAGAGAAAGTGAAGAAATCCTGAACCTGTGTGGGAGGATGGGTATTTGAATGTCTCAAATGTCTCGTAATATCACTCGTTTCTTATAGGCGATTATTGCCTTTGTCATTGATCTGCGTACGTTGCGTAAGTCGCTAAAACATGCTAATGCGAAAGTAACCGATTCAGAGAGAGTCGGCGTGGATCCTGGACGTGGAGGATATTCTCACTGCTAGCTCACATTATCTGCTCAAAAGTATACGGACACTTATTGGTGGACATTAATATGGGTGTGTCCACCCTTCCCCTTTATGATAGCTTGAACTCTGCAGGGAGCACTTTCAGTGATGTGTCTGAATGTTTATGGAGAACTGGCAAGCCATTCTGCTTCAAGAGCCAATATAAGAGAAGGTTGTGATGTTGAACGCTGGGTAGGGAACGAAGTCGGCTTTCTGCCTCATCCCAAAGGTTTTCCACTGCGTTCAGGTCGTGACTCTGCGCAGGCCAGTCCCTATCAGGAATGTAATTCCAGAATGAGATTTTCACTCTGCAGCGGAGTGTGCGTTGATATGAAACTTCCTGGCAGATTAAAACTGTGTGCCCGACCGAGACTCGAACTCGGGACCTTTGCCTTTCGCGGGCAAGTGCTCTACCATCTGAGCTACCGAAGCACGACTCACGCCCGGTCCTCACAGCTTCACTTCTGCCAGTATCTCGTCTCCTACTTTCCAAACTTTACAGAAGCTCTCCTGCGAACCTTGCAGAACTAGCACTCCTTCGGTAGCTCAGATGGTAGAGCACTTGCCCGCCAAAGGCAAAGGTCCCGAGTTCGAGTCTCGGTCGGGCACACAGTTTTAATCTGCCAGGAAGTTTCAGGAATGTAATTGTCCACAGACAATTGCCTCACAGATTAAGCTTTATGACAGAGTGCATTGTCATGCTGATACAAACAGCCCTCGTCTCAGAATTGTTCCTCTTCTGTACACACTGCACAATGCTGTAAAATGTGTTGATCTACATCGGAATTTAGCGTTTACTTAAGCACAATTAGGATACCACATCTTAACGACGAAAAATACCCACGTATCTTAACACCACCTCCTAGGTACTTCACTGTTAGCGCTACTCATGGTGGCAGGTAACGTTCTCCAGGCACTCGCCAAATCTAAACCGCTCCATTGGATTGTGACAGGGTATAGCGTGATTCATCACTCTAAATTATTCATTTCCAGTTACCCATCGTCCAGCGGTGTCCCTCTTCACACAACCTCAAGCGTCGCTTAGCACTAACTACAGAAATGTATGGCAACTCGACCACTGAACCCCATTCTTTGTAACTTCCTGCGCACAGTCCACTGGGCTGCTGGTAGCACTCTGGAACTCAACGGTGATTCCTTCCGCTGTTTTCATGCGATGTTTTGCAACCACCCTTCGCAATACTCGATGCTCCCAGTCCATCAGTACACGAGGTGTCCCTAGTCTTGATTCAGCTCTGGCTATTCCTTTGCGTTACCACTTCACAGGCACATACACTTAGACTCTCATTCGGGGAAAATGACGGTTGAAGTTGACGCATCCAGGTTTTCATGATTTCTCTAAATCATTCCAGCAAATGCTGGGATGATTCCTTTGAAAGGGCACGGTTGATTTCTTTCCCCATCCTTGAAACAGTCCAGACTTGAGCTCCATCCCTATCGACCTCGATGTTGACGCGGCATTAAACCCTAATCTTCCTTCCTTCCTTCCTTCCTTCACAGTCACATCACCAACAGTCGCCTTTGGCAGACTTAGGAGGGTTAAAATGTCCCTGATGGATCTGTTATTCAGGTGACATCCAATCACTAATCCACATTGCAAGTCACTGAGCTCACCTGCTGTTACTGCATGTCTGCTGACCACCTAATACTCCCTTGCTTCTTTTATACTGGCGGGTCCGCCTTTTGTGACATGTACGAGGGGCGTTTGAAAAGTCCGTGCAAAGTCCGGCGGGTATCGAGGTAATGTTTAGTTAGTAGCATCTTTGGAAAGAACGCACACCAAGTTTCAGCCATATTCGTCTATTTGTTTGTGTTCGGCATTCGTGTGAATCAAGGAAGTTGATTGATTGTCAAAAAATGGACGAAAAAGATTTTCGTGTGGTGATTAAACATTACTTTATGAAAGGCAAAACGCCTCAGGAGACTAAAGAGTAGCTTGATAAACATTACGGTGTCTCTGCACCTTCGATTAGAAGAGTTTATAAGTGGTTTCAAAATTTTCGGATTGGTCATATGGGCACAAGTGGTGCTGAATGTTCTGGACGCCCTGTGGAGGTTACGACTCCAAAAATCATTGATAAAATCCGTTGGTTGGTTGGTTGGTTTGGGGAAGGAGACCAGACAGCGTGGTCATCGGTCTCATCGGATTAGGGAAGGATTGGGAAGGAAGTCGGCCGTGCCCTTTCAGAGGAACCATCCCGGCATTTGCCTGGAGTGATTTAGGGAAATCACGGAAAACCCAAATCAGGATGGCCGGACGCGGGATTGAACCGTCGTCCTCCCGAATGCGAGTCCAGTGTCTAACCACTGCGCCACCCCGCTCGGTAAAATCCGTGATATGGTAATGGATGACAGTAGAGTTAAGGTGCATGAGATTGCTAGTGCTGTGGGTATCTAGAATGAATGGGTACATAACATTTTGCATAAACATTTGGACCCGAGAAAGCTATCCGCAAGATGGGTTCCGTGATTGCTCACGCTTGACCAAAAACGGAATCGTGTGAAGTGTTGCAAGGATTGTTTGCAGCTGTTCAGGAAGAATTCGCAGGACTTTAAGCGTGGTTTCGTCACTGTGGATGAAACACGGACTCATACTATACTCCTGAGACCAAACAACAAACTAAACAATGGGTTACCAAGGGAGAATCTGCACCAAAAAAGGCGAAGACCATTCCTTCGGCCGGAAAGGTTATGGAGACTGAATTTGGGAATCGCAAGGGATAATACTCATCAACTATCTGGAAAAGGGTAAAAATATTACAGGTGCATATTATTCATCGTTACTGGATCTTTTGAAAATCGAGCTGCAAGAAAAACCCCGCCGATTGGACCGCAAAAAAGTCCTTTTCCATCAGACAATGCACCAGCACACACCTCAGCAGTTGTGGTCGCAAAATTAATGGAAATAGGATTTCAACTCGTTTCACATCCCCCTCCCCCCTATTATCCAGATATGGCTCCCTCAGAATACTATTTGTTCCCCAATTTGAAGGAATGGCTGGTGGGATAAAGATTTTATTCCAACAAGGAGGTGATTGCAGCGACTAATAGCTAATTTGCAGACTTGGACAATTCCTAGTATTCGGAAGGGATCGACAAATTAGGACAGCGTTGGACGAAGTGAATAAGTCTAAAAGGAGACTATGTCGAAAAATAAAAAATGTTTACCCCAAACACGTAAGTAGTTTTTATTTTTGCACGGACTTCTCAAATACCCCTCGTAGTGGTCAATTCAGCATTACATAGGGGTGTCCGGATACTTTTGGTCAGATGGGGTATGGCAGATAGGTAAGAACAGGACCAATGCAAGGTTAAGTTCCTGATCATCGTACCGTGCATCGTCATCATAGCTAAGTTTCAATCTTCCAGTCTTCTCCAAAATGTCCTCAAGTGTTAGGCTATTGGTGCTCATCTGCTCGTGTAGAGGAATTAAGCTAGGAATTCCTCTGGCCACTACTCAAGAGGGCGCGGGTACGTGTTGTTATTAAACTTCCTCCTTTTATTTCCAGAATCATCCATAACAACAATCCAGTGCTCAACGCATATCATTGTCATCCGCGCAAAAGAGAGACATGTCACCGAAAGGTCGAGGGGAAGCAATACCGGATATCTCCCTCAGCAATTGATCATACGAGCAGTTTGAGGCCTTTGGTATTCTGCTTAGTCAGTGAGCACGAATAAAAAAGATCGATGTGAAAGTACGCAGTACAGGGTGTTTCAAAAAGAATCATTCATTTTCATAGTACCATATCTCCTACATAAATGTAACTAGAAATTGGGCTTAATTTGAACGTACACATTGGACTACAGATTTTTTATTTTCGAAAGAATCGTCTGATTTTAGAGGAATATTAATATGAGGGTATTTTTGCAATCACTTTTACGATAAACATCTCATTTACGTTTCTCGGAAGTACTTTGTGTCCGCCGTACACACGCAAAAGCAGTCCAGACGACTGTCAAACTCTTCTCATACTTTTTCGAGAACTCTATAGAGTTCCTGTATCCAGTGCTATTGCTATTCGGCATCGGATTGCGCCTAAAATTGTTGGAAGGCGAGGTACAAACCCCACGAAAAAATAAGTATTACCATGAGATCAGTTGACCTTGGAGTCAATGCTGAGACGAAAAAAACTTACGGTCGATCCATTGTTGAGATACTTCATTGGTAACAAATGATCTTACATGCATGTACTAGGGCGGTGGTTCTCGATCCTGTTGGAAAATGAAATTTTCTGCATGTTCTCGTAATTCTGGAAAAAAGTCAGATGAACGAGCGAGGGAGCTAGTAGCACCAGGGAGACCCCAACCGACAGCCACATGAATCGGCAACTTACAACTGGCGCCAAGGTATAAATTTAGTTTCGATGCGTAAGTTAAGCTTCACTTCTTGTTTCTATTTTCATTCGTACAGAAATCACATGAACCTCTTTCAGATACTCTGTACTTCAAGAACAATAAGGACACCACTGCCTTGAACACGAGTCACTTTATTATCTCTGCTTGCCATCATTGCCTTTGTAAAGGGTGTGTGGTATAAATAAATAATTAAGTAATACATAAATGTACCAGACGGTTGTGCCAACTGGCTGTGCCATCTGCTGAATATCAATACGAATTATAAAAATGTATGTATGTTCCACATCTCCTCCTAAGCCACTAGATCGATTGCAAGCAAACTTGGTACACATGTCCCTTACTTTCACATAACAATCGCTGTCGGGGTAAGAGCCACTTACCTATCATAGTTCAGGAGTTATAACATCATAGACACCGAGATGCGTGAAAAACTGTCGCATTGTTCATGAGGTTTAAATTTATTACTAACTCTATTCGCATCATTTTTCGCAGACAGTATCCGCATATGCCGCTGAATGAACAAATACATCATTGTACGACACATAGTTCAAGAGATATAACGTCATAAACATTGAGATGCGTGAAAAAAGGCTACGTCATGCATGAAGTTTTAATACATTTATTCTTTACTGCAAAGACTCTCCTACAGTAGTCACCTTAAGGAAATTCCTAAATCCTGGCAGCGCTTTTGACATCTTTCACTGCGAGGCGCCAACGGCTGTAGCGAATACAATAGCTGGGAGCTATGAAGGGACGTTGTCATAGAGGAGTTCACAAAACCACACCGTAGACACGCGAAGCAGCTCTACTTACACATTTGAAAAGTATGCATATTTCTTGTATGACTGTTTCTAAATTTAAAAGATGTTTTCACGAATACATGGAAATGAAAGTTTTCGAGATTACACCACGAAGCGGTTAATTTTTTTCCGTTTATTGTAGGAAATTGGCAAAGTGAATACCCAGGCAATGCCGGGTTTGTCAGCTGATAGACTAATAAAAAATACATTATGTTTCTTGAGAACCAAAACATACTAAAAAAAAGAAACAGTTTTTAAGGTACACGCTCAGATATTGAAATTTAATGGAGAGTGATTCTTATTACCAGTAACAGATGGTAAATGACAATGAAACCATATGCCTCGTTAGCTGCTTTGTTCGCGTTCAAAGAGACGACGGTTATATGGACCAGCGGTGAATGGCTCTGAAACTGGTAGGTGAGCAGCCCTGAACTAGCAGCTGCGAAAGAACTCGGCTGCGTCATTCGGGGTAACTAGGTCTTCGAGCGCGTGACTAATTGTTTGAAGGTCCAAACGTCACTTCGATTTGTTCTGCTGTGCACCTGTACTTTTTATTTTTTTTTTAGCAGCTGAATAACTATCTATATATGCAAATTGTGTTTATCAGACTCCTTTCCGTTCAGCTGGTGCATATTATTTTAAGCTTTGTAATAAATTACCGACTTTTCTCTGACGTTAAATTGCCGTTTCGATAAAATTCGATATGAAACAACTGAAACGATGTCGAAATAAAGTAGTTGTCTGAACTAAACAAAGCATATCAAAGAAGAAAGTGATGAACTTTCTCAATTTCAGAGAAGAACTATGGAAACTACTGAGAGAACGAGTACCTATTATGCTTGATGCAGCTTCTTGGTGGCAACTGACGATGATGCACAGTTATTACCCATTTAACTGTCAGTTGTGGTACTGAACACAATTATTACTACCGTGCTGTCTACATTTACGTTTTCGTGACACTCGCTATGTTATTCTGGGGTGCGTGGTAGAGGATAATTTGTACCGTTATTTTCCACTACCTTTCCTGATACGGTTAAGAATAGAAAATGGTTCAAATGGCTCTGAGCACTATGGGACTTAACTGCAACGGTCATCAGTCCCCTAGAACTTAGAACTACTTAAACCTAACTAACCTAAGGACAGCACACAGCACCCAGCCATCACGAGGCAGAGAAAATCCCTGACCCCGCCGGGAATCGAACCCGGGAACCCGGGCGTGGGAAGCGAGAACGCTACCGCACGACCACGAGATGCGGGCAAGTTAAGAATAGAATTCGGGGTGAACAGTTAACTGTATGCTTCCGTACGCACTATAGTATCTCTCATCTTGATCTTATGGCTCTTATGGGAAATGTGCAATAGAGCCATTCAAATTGTGGGATATTCTGTCTCAAATATGTTTGTCTACAGTTGTCCACCAGCGTTTTGCGGAAACAACACTTCTTTTCTTGCAAAAATGTCCATGTACGACCTCTAAGCGCGTCCATTACTCTCTCCTACCGATTAAGTAAAACAACCGTCGTAGTTAACAGTCGTTGTGGTGATGCTCTACATGGAGATTGTTGGTTCGATTCATTTTCGACGTTACTACTTGAATGGCAAGTTTAAGAGAGATGATATGGTAAGATTACTGACCATTATTGTAGCACCAAAGTCCAAATTAAAATCCTAAACCTTCTCGCGGTGAGACGCTGTCGGTGGGGGTCTGAGCTAGCATTGGGACATTAATTCCGGTGGTACCGCTTGTTCGATTCATCGCTAATGAACTCATTTGCAGTGAGACGATAAACTCTAATCTCGTTTTTCTTTTGTCCCTTCTGTTTTATGCTGTTAAAGAATTGTAGGTGACGGGACAGTATTTGGTTTCAACCTATTTCTTCTTTCTGTTGCCGTCGTTAACAACTGAAACATAATGCTTATACCAATACTGACTCGCAATTGTCACTTACTCTTATGATAACAACACTAAGGCTTAATGAAAGAACAGTGTCAATATGCACGATGACAGAAAACTTTTACCATTAGCTGGCTGAACTTCTCTCTTTGGGTTCCTGTCAAGGAATGGCATGTGATGTCACTTCCTGGCTGAACTGGCAGGTTGTAAATCTAGAAGCACCTCTCTGCATTCCTTTGACCTCTTCGTATAAGCTGACCTCACAATAACCCCAAACAGTCATGTCGTACTGCTGAAGGGTCTTGCACACTATCTCTTTTGCAGCTGCACTACGCTTTCCCAGAGTTCTCTCACAGTATCACTATCGTCCATCCCCTCAGGAGTCTCACGGTTCTTTCATGCGTTCGTGCATGGCGCACACGGGGCCGCGAGCTATTGCAGCCCATTCTTCCTTTCCTAGCTGCATTTCCTTCTCCATGCCTCTCCTTCCCTATCCTCACTCCTTCCCCGCTGCCCCCTCCTTCCCCTCTCTTGGTGTTCTAATTTATGTCCACCTGGTTATCCACCTAGTTCTCTGTATTGCTTGCAATTTTGTTCTTCCTACCTGTTCTCTTTCGCCCTTTTTGGCATTTAGACCCCCACTTGAGGTTTGCCCTCCACTTCTAAATTTTTTGCTTTTAGTGTGAGCCATTTGGGGAAGAACTCCCTCCCTAGCTTCTACGGCGTGGATTCCTCTCCCCCCTTGCTTCCCCTCTTCCCTCCCCACCATAACCCCCCCCCCCCCCCTCTACACCATTAGGTCGCCAGGACATGTAGCCAGTCCGTGTGGTGGATGTTGTACCCATCTGGCTGAGCCCCCTGACAACACAGGGATCGCACTTATGATAACTGAGCTGTTCCCCTCCCCCCCACCCCATGTATGCCAAGGAGTGGTTGCTTGTCTTCCTGGAGCATCAGAACTTCTAGCAATGGCTGCTGCATCAAGTGGCCTTTGCTGTGGCTGGTGGCGCCCATGGGAAGAGCCCCTGATGAGAGTGGGTGGTATCAGGGAGGATGTTTGGCGCATGGAGCCTACCAAGCTGCAAAAATCTGGCTGTTTGCAAATGGCAGTCTCTTCGAATGGTGAAGGATCATTGAACGCTGCTTCGTATGACCCAGCAGCCTTCCCTTCCCTGGCTACATCATGGGAGAAGGGCCAGGCTCGTTGTCTTGTGATGAAAAACTTTCCCCACTAACTCGTCTGTACTAGGACGGAGGAGGACACATTCACCGCCACAAAGCCATTGCTTTTTGTGGAGAATATCAAGGACAAGTTTGGTGAAATGGAGTCTCTCAGTAACATGCGGTTGGGCTCCATATTGATCAAAGCTTTTCTGCCGCCCAATCTGCAGCTCTTCGTGCTTGTGATCATCTTGGCAATGCTCCAGTGTTTGGTACCCTTTACCAGTCTCTGAATATGGCCAAGGGAGTGATTTTTCATAGCGACCTCTTTCTGCAAACTGATAAGTAACTCCAGGCTAATGTCGAATGACACAGCATTAATTTTGTTCAACATGCACAGAAGAGCTGTAAAGACAACTGCACTAATGCCGGCACCTTCATTTGGCTTTCAAAGGGGAGACCCTCCCAGAGAAGGTCAAAGTTATCTGCTACAAATGTGACGTGAAGCTGTAAATCCCACCACCCATGAGATGCTTTTGATACTCGTATTTTGGGCATATGTCTATACAGCAGCCTTCTCTATGGTGACTGTGGTCAGCCACTCCATGAAGGAAGCTCCTGTGTTTCACCACCTGTGTGTGTCAATTTCATGACCGCCACTCGCCTTGCTTGCCAGATTGTCCAGCTTACAAGAGAGAAAAGAAGATCCAAGAGTACAAGTCCCTGGATTGCCATCTTATGCTGTGGCTGGCCAAAAATATGACAGACTCCATCCAGACTTTCTTCAACTTTTACCTCTGTTGCATTCTTTTCCCTCTTTTCTCTTCGTTACCCCAGCCCTGTCTCCCTCTCCTCTCTCCCTCCTCTGCAATTTCCACACCCTCCCCTCTGGGAGCCGCTCCCCCTCCCAGGCCAAAGAAGTGCCCCCCTTCTCTGGCACCTGCCAGTGATCGGGCTCCCTCCCGGGACCCTTCACTATGGTGTCACTCATACCAGAAGCCTACTACCACAACTCAGTCATTAGATGCACCATCTATGTGCCCCAAGGTCGCCCTTTCTCCTTTGGTTCCAGATAGTGCAGAAGCCCGTACTCCCTCTGTGCGTTGCCTCCTCCACCTCGGAAACAGAAGAAGAAGAAATGTAAGGACAAGGCTCCCTCGGTGCCTTCGGAGGTGCCATCTCCCCCATCGCAACCAGAGTCTGACATCTTATTTATGGATGTCACCCCACCTTGTTTGTGACAGACACTGACCAAGTGACATGACCTCCCCTCAGCTTCTCTATGTTTAATCTAAACTCTCGCCATACGATAATCTAGTGGAATTGCGACGGATATTATCGTCACTTACCGGAAATGAAACGCCTTGTTTCTTCCTATTCTGCATTCTGTCTTGCTCTTCAAGAAACACCCTTGCGTGATGACCACCCTCCAACGTTTCGTGGTTATCGGGCATTCTGTCGAAACTGTGCCAGCCCTGGGATAGCATCTGGAGGGGCTGCATTTTAGTTCATGCTGATGTTATTAGTGACTGGGTTCCCCTTCGTACCAACCTGAAAGCAATAGTGGTTCGAGTGAAAACGACTCCAGCAATCACCGTTTGCAATGTCTACTATCCTCCAGGTAGGTCACTTCCCTTTGTTTAACTGTCTACCTTAATACAGCAACTCCCGCCGCCGTATCTCCTTCTAAGGGACTTCAATGCACACCATCCTTGCGGGCGGTGAGCCACTTCGACGAGTAGGGGTCTTCTAATTGACCAACTTATTCCAAACTTTTATTTGTGTCTCTTCAATGACAGTTCCCATACTCATTTCAGTGCTGCTCATGGCACCTTTACTGCTATCGATCTCACAATCTCCTCCCCTGCTCTTGTGGCTTCCCTACATTGGTCACGCCATGATGATATTTGTGACGGTGACCACTTCTGTCGCCGCCAGGCGGGCAGGCCCCCACGTTGGGCATTCCGCCGGACCAATTGGCCTTTACATACGTCTGCTGTGCACTTCGACACCTTTCTCTCGAACTGCATTGATGCGTTTGTGAAGGGCGTCTCTGCCACTATTCTTCATGCTACTGGCACTGCTATTCCCCTATCGACAGATCCCCCTCGTCGTCGAGCGATACCGTGGTGGACAAAAGTCTTAACAGTCGCTGTCCAGGCCAGCCGATGGACGCTACAGCTATTTAAACAACACCCTTCATAGACCAACCTCCTCCCATTTAAGCGCCTCCGTGCTAAGGCTCGCTACCTTATTAAGCGGAGTGAAAATAAATGTTGGGAGCGCTATGTCTCCTCCCAGGGGATATATGCCTCTTCATCGCAGGTTTGGTCCAAGCTCCGTAGCCTTCTGGGCCGCCAGCGACGGTCAACTGTCCAGGGTCTTACCCTCATAGGTGCTCTGTGTACTGATCCATTGGTCCTTGCAGAACACTTCGCGACGCAATTTGTGACAGCATTGGCGTCCTCTTCCTATCCTGCTACCTTTCTCTGGCAGAAACGCAAAGTTGAACAGATCCCCCTTGTTTCAACCCCCACCAATCTGAACCCTTTAATGAAGCCCCCACTGAATGGGAATTCTTGCAGTCTCTTATCTCTTCACATGACACGGCCCCAGGCCCAGATTCCATCGACAACCGAATTATCCAACATTTGGACATTAGCCAGAGGCAACATCTACTTAAGGTCTTCAACCGCATTTAGCTCATGGGTACCTTCCCCTTACAATGGCGAGACAGTACAGTTATCCCATCCTTAAGCCCAGGAAGAACCAAACGTCTCTCGACGAATGTGCTTTGTAAACTGCTTGAGAGGATAGTTAGCTTCCAATTATGCTGGGTACTGGAGTCTCGGGTCCTTTTGCCCCTGTATCTGTGTGGCTTTGTGGAAGGACGATCTCCAACAGACCATTTACTCAGATTGGAAACAGCAATCCGACAGGCTTTTACTAACAGCCGGCACCTTGTCGCCGTCTTCTTTGACCTACATAAGGCATACGACACAGCTTGGCGCCATCACATTTTAGATACCCTCCATGACTAGGGCTTTCGCAGCCCCCTTCCGATTTTTATCTGCGAGTTTTTATCCCACTAGCTTTTCTGGGTTCATGTGGCCACTTCACTCAGCAGCCCTCGGATTCAGGAGAACGGTATCCTACAGAGTTCTGTGTTAAGTGTCATACTCCTCCTCGTAGCCATCAATGGGCTTCCAGTTTCCTCTCTCCACAACGTAGGTTATGCATTTTTGTCGTCGACCCACAGTACATTCCGATCTAGAACTTTATTTAGGCGACCAGCTCCTAGATGTTGTAGCACAACAAAAGGTGATGTGGCCGCTCCATATTCGCCACCTGAAGACTACATGCGTGCGGAAGCTTAATGCTCTCCATCTCCTGGCCCAAAAGTGGAATGACATTTGATGCACTACTGCTCTCAATAATAAATTCCGCACAATCAAAGAGACTATTGCGATTTGGCGCTCTCCCTTCTGCTCCTCTCGGAAAGAGTCCACAGTCTTAAGCCGTTTATACATTGGTCATACCAGGCTCACCTATTGTTTCCTCTTGCGTAACAAACCACAATGACAACGCGGTTGTGGAGCCAGACTGACGGTATCCCATATATTGGTTGAATGTCCCTTTCTTTTGGCCCTTCGTAGTAAGTATAGTTTTCCAGATTCCTTGATTTTAATGTTAGCAGACGATTCATGGATGGTTGAACTGGCTCTCAGTTTCCTCCATGAAAGTGGTTTTTGTTTTCAGATACAAGGTTTTGTTTTACTTCTGGAGCAGGGGCAGGGTGGTTGTGGTTGGGGCCTCTCTTCACGTTTTCTCGATCTGCGACTCATGACCACTCCCCCTTGTAAATATTGCTATTTTTCCCCTCTGTTTTTCCAGTTTTTAGGTTTGGTCTACCCTCTTATGCCTTCTACTGTGTGTGTTTTAACTTCCTCGTTTTATAGTTCGACTCCTCTGATTGGATCCGTCCATTTTTAGTTGACCCTCTCTCTTCCACGAATAACTCTGGAATCTCGGGACTGATGACTTCACCGTTTAGTACCATAACCCCTTTAGTTAATCAGTCAGTCAACTGCCGTTCATTTGCCCTCACAACAATTAACTAGTATAATATATTCAGCCAACTTCGTGTCGCTCTGTAACTTAACAGGTAGATTTTTAATCGGTGAGCGGTTCTTAACATATCATTTCCAATACTATGAGTATGGGAAGTCGGAGGTATAATTATTCGCTCCTAATTTCAATCTGGAGAATGATTTCACGTGATTTAATTGCAGTAGGAGAGACTGTCGGTGCCACTGAAACGAGCGCAAGAATCAACAGGATTTTCAGACATTACAAACTATGTAGGAGCTTGGATACACACTTTGACTGTAGACCATGGCTAATGGAGTGGATTTGCTTTAATTCAGAGCATTGTGTCTGTTTTGAATGTAGTAACTAAATGCCACTGTTGATTCAGCCTAAACATCCAAAGTAGTAGAAAACGGTTTCCTGCTATCGTTCCTCAATGCTGGCTGATTTGGGCGTTTGGAAATAAGCACTTGCTTGATAGAGCGGCACTATAACGAAGATATGGCAACATCTTAAGAATTAACAAATAACATTTATTAAGTGTATGTTACAAAATGGTACTTACCTTTGGGACAATTTGACGCATGGAACATGATGTCCTGAACCTAATACAATGAAATCTAAAGTAAGTATTACTCTCTTGAAAGTTTGTGATCACTGGTAGTAACGTTTTCAGACACTCTTAATAACACAATTACTCTATAAATAGCGACTGCTAAGGCAGAAGGCAGTCTTCAGAGTAATGTAATTAGCAGGGCCCAGACACTGAACTGAACTATTTAACTGATGGTGCAGAATTGTCTGAGTGTCTGCAACATGTCATGATTTGGCGCCTGTCAGCTGAAGAACTTCTGTGTCTGCCAGTACAAGGTGGAAGTGGCGTAATCCGGGGTTGACGAAAATCCCTACGCAGGCTGTCAGTACTATCAGCGAACGTACACTACTGGCCATTAAAATTGGTACACCAAGAAGAAATAAAGATCATAAACGGGCATTCACTGGACAAATATATTATACTAGAACTGACATGTGATTACATTTTCACGCAATTTGGGTGCATAGATCCTGAAAAATCAGTACCCAGAACAACCACCTCTGGCCGTAATAACGGTCTTGATACGCCTGGGCATTGAGTCGAACAGAGCTTGGATGGCGTGTACAGGTACAGCTGCCCATGCAGCTTCAACACGATACCACAGTTCACCAAGAGTAGTGACTGGCGTATTGTGACGAGCCAGTTGCTTGGCCACCATTGACCAGACGTTTTCAATTGGTGAGAGATCTGAAGACTGTCCTGACCAGGGCAGCAGTCGAGCATTTTCTGTATCTAGAAAGGCCCGTAAAGGACCTGCAACATGCGGTCGTGCAGTATCCTGCTGAAATGTAGGGTTTCGCAGGGATCGAATTAAGGGTAGAGCCACGGGTCATAACACATCTGAAATGTAACGTCCACTGTTTAAAGTGCCGTCAATGGGAACAAGAGGTGACCGAGACGTGTAACCAATGGAACCCCATACCATCACGCCGGGTGATACGCCAGTATGGCGATGACGAATACACGCTTCCAATGTGTGTTCACCACGATGTCGCCAAACACGAATGCGACCATCATGATGCTGTAAACAGAACCTGGATTCATCCGAGAAAATGACGTTTTGCCATTCGTGCAACCAGGTTCGTCGTTGAGTACACCAGCTCAGGCGCTCCTGTCTGTGATGCAGCGTCAAGGGTAACCGCAGCCATGGTCTCCGTGCTGATAGTCCATGCTGCTACAAACGTCGTGGAACTGTTCGTGCAGATGGTTGTTGTCTTGCAAACGTCCCCATCTGCAGACTCAGAGATCGAGACGTGGCTGCACGATCCGTTAGAGCCATGCGGATAAGATGCCTGTCATCTCGACTGCTAGTGATACGAGGCCGTTGGGATTCAGCACGGTGTTCCGTATTACCCTCCTGAACCCACCGATTCCATATTCTGCTAACAGTCATTGTATCTCGACCAACGCGAGCAGCATTGTCGCGATACGATAAACCGCAATCGCGATAGGCTACACTCCGACCTTTATCAAGGTCGGAAACGTGATGGTACGCACCTCCTTACACGAGGCATCATAACAACGTTTCACCAGGTAACGCCGGTCAACTGCTGTTTGCGTATGAGAAATCGGTTGGAAACTTTCCTCATGTCAGCACTTTGTAGGTGTCGCCACCGGCACCAACCTTGTGTGAATGCTCTGAAAAGTTAATCATTCGCATATCACAGCATCTTTTTCCTGTCGGTTAAATTTCACGTCTGTAGCATGTTATCTTCGTGGTGTTGCAATTTTAATGGCCCGTAGTGTACAACAAGTTGAGAAAGTGGCGCAGAAGTAGGAAGAGGTCCTGGTTTGTGAGCGCCATCTGGAGGCTGCTGCATGGAGCTGAGAACTGCCAGGAGATTGGTTGTGCCTATGTCATGGCAGCCTCTCGCGGTATTTTTGTGTACCTCTTGCTTTGGTACACATCAGTGTAGAACTTCGGGAAGTTTTCACTGCATCGTGAGTACTTTGCAGTGTTCAGAAGAGTCTCCTGTGCCATTATGGGTATTTTGCTGGTCATTATTTTCTAAATTAGATCACCATTAGTTTCTGTTATGTGACAACATCAAGCAGAGGGTTATTATTAGCTGTCGAGCGGTCTGAGCCAGTGACAATGCGCTATGCTGCTAACAAGCCAATCTTCCTAAATCACGGCGTTGATTAGCTAAAAGGCATAAATGTTCAACGAATTTCGAGAGCTGTTCTGAACCTCTTAACTGGGGTGTCGATCGTGATTTATAGTGGAAAGAAGAATATAGATCTAGGGGGACAATGATGCAGAGGTTTGCAGATGAGTAAAATTATTTAGCGCAGACACGAGTGATTTTAACGGCAACAGCTGTCTGTAGCTGTTGCTGGTAGAGAGTTGCTGCTTTCAGTGTCGTATGTACTGTGATTTAATCTAAGTGGGTGTTACTCGACGACAGTCTATTGTTAAATACGAGAGCTACAAATTTGGTGAAGGAATTGCTGGCTGAAGATACGGACTTGACGTGAGAATAAACCACATTTTTTCCTTGAAAGCTGAAGTGTGTCATTTTGGTATGATTGACTGACCATAGTTTCTTTGAATTGTTATTCCGGCACCAGATCTTTTCTAGAAGTGCTGAGGAAGAAGCAAAGAGACAGTTGGAGGTAATACGGACACTGTTATCGTTGTGTGTTTCCAGTCCAGTGGCCGGATCGTCGCATCTTGGAACGTCTCTGACAGCTCAATATGTGACATTTGAAATTCATCCTGTAGGTCTAAAGGCAGTTGTCTCGCTGTTCGTTAATACATTAGTGTTGACAGTCGATACGTGGCTGCCAATTGCCAGTTCCTTAGCCGACGGAGCAATTACGCCGAGTAGTGGAATCCACAACTTAGTTAAAGTTGTGTGGGATGGGAAAGATCCACCATGGTGCTACAGCCGTGTTAGAAAGCTACTACGACAGAAAAGAGAGCTTCATTGGAAAAAACTGAACGAAGTCAAAATTGGCGTAAGGACAGCCATGCGTGAAGCGTTCAGTGAATTTGAAAGTAAAACTCCATATGGCGATCTTACAGAAAATCCTAAGAAGTTTTGGTCTGATGTTAAATCAGTAAACGGATCGAGGCCATTTGTCCTGACACTCTGTGTCCATAATGCCATCGAAATTACAAAGAGAAGACCGAAATACTAAAACACAACGTCTGATCTGTACGGGAATACACATAATGGATGCGCAAGTACAGATCGTCGACATATGGTTGGCGACAAATGGAAATGTGGGGCTGGCCGTGAGTCGTACACGGCTAACCAAATGGTAAGGCGACCGCTCGCGATAAGCGGGAAATCCGGGTTTAAGTCCCGGTCCGGCACAAATTTTCATTGTCGTCATTCTATTCCACAGCTGATGGTAGTCATTATTCGCAATTTCGAATTCATCTGATGTGGAATACTAAACGTTTTTCACTGAGGAAGATCGCACTGTAGTTCTTCCTTTAAAGCGTAGCACTAACGTCAGAATGACAGATATCGGAGTGAGCGACAATGAGACAGAGAAGCGACTAAAATTGCCGTAAAGAAGAAAGACCATCTGAACTGAGAGATACCGATACGATTCTAAGTAGGGTATGCAAAAGAACTTGCTCCTGTCCTAGCACCAGTGTACCGTAGGTCGCTGGAGCAGCGAAGCGTTCCTAATAACTGGAAAAAAAACAGGTCATTCCTGTTTTCATGAAGAGGCGTAGAACAGACTAATAAAACTGCAGGCCTGTATCTCTTACGTCATCTGTTTCAGAATTTTGGAACGTGTTTCATGCTTGCATATTATGACACTTATGGAGAGCGAAATCTTCTGTGTAGGAATCAACATAGGTACCTAAACCAACGATCATTTGAGCCTCAAGTCGCTCTGTTCGTCCACGAGACCCAGAAAGCAGTAGATACGGGCGCCCAGGTAGACTCCGTGTTCCTTGACTTCCGGACGACGATCGATACAGCTCCAACTCCCACCTAGCGATGAAAATGCGAGCGTATGGAATATCAGACCAACCGTGTGCTCGATTGAAGAGTTTCTAACAAACAGATGATAGCATGTCGTTCTAAATCGAGAGAAATCATCAAATGTAAAAATTAGTTCTATCGTACCCCAAGGGAGTGTTATTGAACTAGTAATTATCACAACATGTATAAATGACATAGTGGGTAACGTCGGAAGCTCCATGAGACTTTCCATGGATGATACTGTTGCGTACAGAGAAGTCACAATGCTACAGAATTGCAACGAAATGCAGGAAGACCAGTAGAAAATAGACGCTTGGTGCAGAGATTACCAATTGATCCTAGACCTAAAAGAAGTAAAGAATGACGCATTAGGCAGGAAGACCCACTACTGCAGAACATTCTCTGGAAGTATCACATCATTAAAATATCTAGGAGTGTGCGTAACGAGAGATTTAAAGTGGAATGACAACATGAAACAAATCGCGGGTAAAGCAGATGCCAGACTGAGATTCCTTCCAAGCATCGTCAAGGAAATAAGGACCACCCTCTAAGGTGGTAGCTTAGAAAACCCTCGTTCTATCAGTACTTGAATTTGCTCGTCAGTATGAGATCTCCACCATCTACTCTACATCTACATCCATTCTCCGCAAGCCACCTGACGGTGTGTGGCGGAGGGTACCTTGAGTACCTCCATCGGTTCTCCCTTCTATTCCAGTCTCGTATTGTTCGTGGAAAGAAAGATTGTCGGTATGCCTCTGTGTGCGCTCTAATCTCTCTGATTTTATCCTCATTGTCTCTTCGTGAGATATACGTAGGAGGGAGCAATATAATGCTTGACTCCTCGGTGAAGGTATGTTCTCGAAACTTCAACAAAAGCCCGTACCGAACTACTGAGCGGTTCTCCTGCAGAGTCTTCCACTGGAGTTTATCTACCATCCCAGTAACGCTTTCTCGATTACTAAATGATCCTGTAACGAAGCGTGCTGCTCTCCGTTGGATCTTCTCTATCTCTTCTATCAACACTATCTGGTACGGATCCCACACTGGTGAGCAATATTCAAGAAGTGGGCGAACAAGTGTACTGTAACCTACTTCCTTTGTTTTCGGATTGAATTTCCTTAGGATTCTTCCAATGAATCTCAGTCTGGCATCTGCTTTACCGACGATCATCTTTATATGATCACTCCATTTTAAATCACTCCTAATGCGTACTCCCAGATAATTTATGGAACTAACTGTTTCCAGTTGCTAACCTGCTATATTGTAGCTAAATGATAAAGGATCTTTCTTTCTATGTATTCGCAGCACATTACACTTGTCTACATAGAGATTCAATTGTCATTCCCTGCACCATGCGTCAATTCGTTGCAGATCCTCCTGCATTTCAGTATAATTTTCCATTGTTACAACCTCTCGATATACTACAGCATCATCCGCAAAAAGCCTCAGTGAACTTCCGATGTTATCCACCAGGTCATTTATGTATATTGTGAATAGCAACGGTGCTACGACACTCCCCTGCGGCACACCTGAAATCACTCTTACTTCGGAAGAGTTCTCTCCATTCAGAATGACATGCTGCGTTCTCTTATCTAGGAACTCTTCAATCCAATCACACAATTGGTCTGATTGTCCACATGCTCTTACTTTGTTCATTAAACGACTGTGGGGAACTGTATCAAACGCCTTGCGGAAGTCAAGAAACACGGCATCTGCCTGGGAACCCGTGTCTATGGCCCTCTGAGTCTCGTGGACGAATAGCGCGAGCTGGGTTTCACACGATCGTCTTTTTCGAAACCCATGCTGATTCCTACAAAGTAGTTTTCTGTTCTCCAGAAAAGTCATTATGCTCGAAAATAATACGTGTTCCAAAATTCTACAACTGATCGACGTTAGAGATATAGGTCTATAGTTCTGTACATCTGTTCGACGTCTCTTATTGAAAACGGGGATGATCTGTGCCCTTTTCCAATCCTTTGGAACGCTACGCTCTTCTAGAGACCTACGGTACACCGCTGCAAGAAGGGGGGCAAGTTCCTTCGCGTACTCTGTGTAAAATCGAACTGGTATCCCATCGGGTCCAGCGGCCTTTCCTCTTTTGAGCGATTTTAATTGTTTCTCTATCCCTCTGTCATCTATTTCGATACCTACCATTTTGTCATCTGTGCGACAACCTAGAGAAGGAACTGCAGTGCAGTCTTCCTCTGTGAAGCAGCTTTGGAAAAAGACATTTAGTATTTCGGCCTTTAGTCTGTCATCCTCTGTTTCAGTACCATTTCAGTCACAGAGTGTCTGGACATTTTGTTTTGATCCACCTACCGCTTTGACATAAGACCAAAATTTCTAAGGATTTTCTGCCAAGTCAGTACATAGAACTTTACTTTCGAATATAGGATTGATAGACGAAGTAGAGAAGATTCAATGAAGAGCAGCACGTTTCGTAACAGGTTCATTTAGTAAGCACGAGAGCGTCACAGAGATGCCCAGTCAACTCCAGTGGCAGACGTTACAAGGGAGGCGTTCTGCATCATGGTATGATCCACTTTTAAATTTTACAGAGCATTCCTAGAAGAGTCAACCAATATATTACTTCCTCGTACGTACATTTTTTCATAACTTTGAAGGAAATACTAGAGAGATCTGAGCTCGCACGGAGGCTTACCAGCAGTCGTTCTTCCCGTGAACCAGTCACGACTGGAACAGGTTGGTTGGTTGGTTTGGGGGATGAAAGGGACCAGACTGCTACGGTCATCGGTCCCTTACTGGAACAGGAAAATGGGAGAGACAGTGATACATAAATTACCCTCCTCCGCACACGGTAATGCGCCTTGTTGAGTATAAATGTAGATGTAGGGAAGAAGCGAAGACGAGGATTGTTTCAGTCAGGTGCCAAATGAATATACTACAATATGTATACACAGTTCCTTGAAACCGAATCTGAACGATGAAAACTCTTTAATCATTCAAAAATTCAGATGTAAAAAATATTTTAACTTAGTAACATCCCAAACTACTAAACTTTAAAGTATAACAATATCGTCAATGAAACACAGATGGCAGGAAAGAACAAATATTTGACATTATCTTCCATTGGTTCAAATGGCTCTGAGCACTATGGGACTTAACTGCTGAGGTCATTAGGCCCCTAGAACTACTTAAACCTAACTAACGTAAGGACATCACACACATCCATGCCCGAGGCAGGATTCGAACCTGCGACCGTAGCGGTCGCGCGGTTCCAGACTGTAGCGCCTAGAACCGCTCGGCCACTCCGGCTGGCTCTCTTTCATTGGGCGGCTGTCTGCAAAGAGATGCGGTATTTATACAAGCAGAAAAACTGGTAGCTCTTATACTGATTAAATCAGGTATGAAACGTGAATATGATCGAGATCTGTATTTTTATTATACTGAAGTGTATGACAAACGGTGATGTTCTGGTGGAACAGTTTAGTGATCGTAATAATTAACTCTGACATCTGATCTGGCGAGTTGGTGCAGTGCTAAGACACAGGACTCATGTTCGGGCAGACGGCGGCTCAGTTCCTCGTCCAGCCATCCAGATTTAGGTTTTTCGCGAGCCCCTAGATCGCTTAAGGCAAATACGGAGATGGATCCCCTGAGGGAACACGACCGATTTCCTTCCATATGCTACCCCGAAATGAGCTTGTAGTCCGTCTCTAATGACCCCATCGTCGACGGTGAGTAAAATCTTAATCTTCCTGCCTTCGAATCCTTGTACAGTTTGAATTTCTGTTAAGAGTATAATATCACACGCCTCTTCTTGTATCAAGAAATGTCCAGCTTTGATTGGATGAGCATAGTACAGATTTAAGACAGTTGAGCATCTGCGAGACGTGATACAGAGAGACACTCATTTCATGGATTCCGGTCTTCCAAATACTAAGGAGCCGTGGGTCGTTACACGATCATCATGGGTTAATATTTCTTCAGGTATGTGCCTCCCATCTGCTGCGTTATGACTGATTAGGTAAATGAGTGACAGTGACTCGTTGCAGTTCTTTATTTTCCTTCTCGGACGCGATAAATTTGTTCATATTAAAAGCCACATGAAGTTGCTACACCAAGCAGAGTAAGAGGCCGGGCTGTGATTAAGAGAATGACCTATCATTCCGGACGATTGGCGTTCATATCTACATCCGCTCATCCAAATTAAGGCTCTCCATGACCAGATTAAACTATTTTTGGCTTCTGCCAGATGCCATTTACATTACAGAAATCACAATCAATTTCCAACCCCTTTGTTTTTCAATCCAAGCTTGTGTTCCTTCTCTAATAACTTTCCTTCCTTTCTGTAAGTTTTTGCCCTTCATTGATCTAATGAAAGGTCTACAAGATATTGGAGATTTATACCGTAACTCCTGGCCGTCTATGGCAACGGGCTATAGTGCTGCACTGTGTAATTAAACTTCGATCAGAAATCATCAATACGATGTTCGATATCTCATCTTCATCGCAGATAAAGTTAATTTTCAGAACTTGACTGGACAGATTTTTACTTGTTCATTAAACAGACTGGTTTAGCATGAGTCCAATAGATTGTTCTTACATAGTTTACTATCGTTCTCATACCACGAATTCTGGGAATGTAATTTGCACATTTTCTTTTGAAAGATACAAATGTAACCTGACAGTGCTGCCAGATATGTAGAGTGCGGTCCGCCTGCAATTACCTGTGTTTCCGCTCTTTTATCAAAGAGAATTCCTAGTGCTTGATAATATTCAGCAAGATATGATACGAAACATTTAATTATTTAAGATAGCATTAGCTGAAGTTGTGGTCGCATTCACCGCGTGGTACTCAGAGACGCATTCCGTTAGTGGTGAAATAAACACTTCACTCAGTAAGTGCACTTACCATTTGATGTCGTTCATATACTTTTCTCTAATTGTTCTGATAACGATATTATTAACTTTTAGTTGTTTCGGTGAAAGTACAAAGACGGTTATCTGACGTTACTCATGTAACTCAACTTTGCTTCGAGTCTTGCTGCTGGCTCGGACGACCATCAGTGCTGAAGGAAAGAATGAAGAAAGATCAGCTCTGTCAACCTATCAGCGTCAAGATCATCAGAGACAGAAACATCAGTGCATTATAACACTAGTTGTAAGTGGAGCTTCAGCAAACAAGCGTATTTGTTTCTTGTACATAGCCGGTACCATCGATCAACGCGAGAAATTGAGTATTTGAATATTTACTAGGGACACGCAAAACTGTTTTTGTAAATTGGGTGCATACTATACAAAACACAGTGTTCTTTATTCCTCAACGACTAACATTTTACCACTGTTATTATAAATATTACACTAATTTCCTTTGTATCACACATTTACTAGATATTCTTACCGATTATGGCAATGCGTGGTTTGATAAAAATATTGCGAGTCTGTAACTCTCGTGTACATAGAAGACATCATCTGAAACACACGTATGATTTTTGGTGAGGATCTTTGAAGTGTTTCTTGTAGTGTTTCTCGAAGTTTTCCCGGCGGAGCGAATATTCCAGCATTTTTCGAGAGTGCATCATTATTAGGTCATGTACCGATATTTCAACTGGCAACCTTTCGGCCATTCTGAAGGTGAGACGCTTGCAAAATTGTAATGCACTTTTTACTGTAGAGTAAACGTGCATGACTCGAAGATAACACTGTTGCTAACAAAAGCGTCAGTCACAGATAAAACTTTATGCCTCTAAGAGTAAAAAAAGTGCAGAGTCACAGTGCTTACTAAGTATCTGGTTTATTATTATGGGTGGCATATGTTAGAATGTCAGACTATTTCCGTTGAGGCTGCAGACGTGAAAGGAAGGGTTTTCATGAATTGTCGAGCTCGAAACCCTCGTCTCGGTTGGGGAGATTGTCTGATAATTGTATTGCCACAGCTTGCTTGACCGCAGAATCCCAGTAGGATGAGGCCGTGGACAGTATCTTAAGTTCCCCGTAATCCATGGAATGGCTAACGGAAATGCAATGTTCAAGCCAATGGAAAAAATGGAAATGAGCGTTTGGCGTCATTGGCCGGGAGGCCCCTTGCGGGGTAGTTCCGACCGCCTTGGTCCAGGTCTTATTACATTCGACGCCACATTGGGCGACCTGTGCGCCGGATGGGGCTGAAATGATGATGAAGACAGCGGAGAAATGATGATGAAGACAGCGGGGAAAATCCCCGACCCAGCCGGGAATCGAACCCGTGCCCGAAGGACGGCAATCCGCCACGATGACCACTTTTTTTATCTCGTTTTGTTCTATATTGTTCGTTGAATTTGTTCGGAGCGGACGTCCGATTGAGGAGTTCCTAGATAACAGGACGCAGCATGTCATTCTCAATGGAGAGAAGTCTTCCGAAGTAAGAGTGATTTCAGGTGTGCCGCAGGGTAGTGTCATAGGACCGTTGCTATTCACAATATACATAAATGACCTGGTGGATGACATCGAAAGTACACTGAGGCTTTTTGCAGATGATGCTGTGGTGTATCGAGAGGTTGTAACAATGGAAAATTGTACTGAAATGCAGGAGGATCTGCAGCGAATTGACGCATGGTGCAGGGAATGGCAATTGAATCTCTATGTAGACAAGTGTAATGTGCTGCGAATACACAGAAAGATAGATCCTTTATCATTTAGCTACAATATAGCAGGTCAGCAACTGGAAGCAGTTAATACCATAAATTATCTGGGAGTACGCATTAGGAGTGATTTAAAATGGAATGATCATATAATGTTGATCGTCGGTAAAGCAGATGCCAGACTGAGATTCATTGGAAGAATCCTAAGGAAATGCAATCCGAAAACAAAGGAAGTAGGTTACAGTACGCTTGTTCGCCCACTGCTTGAATACTGCTCAGCAGTGTGGGATCCGTACCAGATAGGGTTGATACAAGACAGAGAAGATCCAACGGAGAGCAGCGCGCTTCGTTACAGGATCATTCAGTAATCGCGAAAGCGTTTCGGAGATGATAGATAAACTCCAGTGGAAGACTCTGCAGGAGAGACGCTCAGTAGCTCGGTACGGGCTTTTGTCAAAGTTTCGAGAACATACCTTCACCGAAGAGTCAAGCAGTATATTGCTCCCTCCTACCTATATCTCGCGAAGAGACCATGAGGATAAAATCAGAGAGATTAGAGCCCACACAGAGGGATACCGACAATCCTTCTTTCCACGAACAATACGAGACTGGAATAGAAGGGAGAACCGATAGAGGTACTCAAGGTACCCTCCGCCACACACCGTCAGGTGGCTTGCGGAGTATGGATGTAGATGTAGATGTAGACACCCGTTCAGGTTCTTCGTTGATCCGTTCACTCAGTTTTTTTTTTTCATTACAGAGGGTAGCTAACCCTCCGACACGCTGAGCTTCCGTGCCAGCGACCACTCAGCTACCGGGGCGGACGTTCAAGCCACTGCAGATTTATTGGGCTGTAGTAGGCGAGTAGCCGCGCGAGGTAGCCGCGCGGTCTTGGGTATGTTGCCACGGTCCGCGCGGCTTCCCCCGTCGGAAGTTCGAGTCTTCCCTCGGGCGTGGGTGTGTGTGTTGTCCTTGGCGTATGTCCGTTTAAGTTAGATTAAGTAGTGTGTAAGCCTAGGGACCAATGACCTCAGCAGTTTGGTCCCATAAGAACTTAACACAAATTTCCAAGTAGGCGAGTGTATAGCTGGTGTTCAATACAATGTTCTTTTACAGTGCGTATCGTTTGTCCTATGTACCGTTAACCACAATCACAAGGAATTTTGTATTTCCCCGCCTTTAGTAAAAGCAGATTATCCTTCATATATCCCAGAAGAGCGGCTATCTTGGCCGGTGGAAGGTAGAGCACATCCGATTTATTTTTGAAGAAATCTTCCCCACTTACGGGAAAGGCTGTAGAGTTTAAATCTCTATTCTCTTGCTCTACTTTTCGTTGGACTGGCGTTTTCCAAGCGACAAAGGAAATATTATTGTAGGTCTTCACTGCTTTGGATTCCATTATAACAATCAACCAAATACTTGGTGAGTACTTTGGATTCGCTGACTCTGCGCTTGTTTTCTTTTACTCTTAGAGACGTAAAGTTTTGCATATGACTGACGTTCTTATTACCAACAGTGTTATCTTTGACGCATGCGCGTTTGCTCTACATTGTAAAGTGCTTTAAAGTCTGACAAGCGACTCACATTGAGAACGGCTGAAAGGCTGTCAGGCAAAATATCTGTTCAAGAGTTAATAACATCCCGGATGCACTCCCGAAAAATGATGGAATATTTCACGTAGATTTTCCTTATGAACGTGATATTACTGTGGTGTCACCGCCAGACACCACACTTGCTAGGTGGTAGCCTTTAAATCGGCCGCGGTCCGTTAGTATACGTCGGACCCGCGTGTCGCCACTATCAGTGATTGCAGACCGAGCGCCGCCACACGGCAGGTCCAGTCTAGAGAGACTCCCTAACACTTGCCCCAGTTGTACAGCCGACTTTGCTAGCGATGGTTCACTGTCTACATACGCTCTCATTTGCCGAGACGACAGTTTAGAAAAGCCTTCAGCTACGTCGTTTGCTACGACCTAGCAAGGCGCCATATTCAGTTACTATAAGTCATATCTTCTGAACAGATAATATTGTGACTCATGTACCGTCGAGAGCGACGTTGTTCATTAATGGATTAAAGTTAAGTATCAAACCAGCTACGTCCGCTTTCTGAATTCTAATTCCTTGTCATGTTCCAGACATCACGTCAGTATATTGCTTCCCTCTTCACGCCAGCCTGCGTGAGCTAAAACGCGTGCATTTCGGCATCCTCTAGTAACACGGTGTTGGCACTTCTGCCAACACTACAATTACGTTATGTCTCTTTAGCTATACGACGTGATGGGTAACTTTTTATTGCCTGCGATGGCTACTCTACATTTGGCGTTTGTCACAAGTAAGTTTGGAGGCACCAGTGTCACTTATCATACACGCCGTACTTGAATTGGGTAAAATAATTAGCTTAGAAATTTGTGTGCATTCGGGTGCCTTGTAAGAACAGGTTATTTTAATAGTCTCAGTAAATTTTTATGTGTAGAGGAAAGTGTTGTCCCTTGGAACACTTTTCAGACTTCACCTCTAGTCAGACCTCTAATAGAAGTTAAATATATTTTGTTATTCTATTCTGAAATGATATAATTCATTTTATATGTGCTGCAGTCTATTTCTGGAATTACAAAACTCACTCCAGAGAAGTAAGTTTTTCCAAATGTGAAAGACTGTTCCAAGGTACAACATGGTAATTTGCCTAGGAACAAATACTCTAGTCATATTTAAAATTGTTGCAGTAGAGAAAATGTTGTTATTAATGTAGTTAATAGTCTTTGCGTTACATATTACTCTGCTAAACACTAATAATCAGTAAGCGAAATCAAATGAAGAAGAAGTCTTTTCAGAAACCAGTTACAGGCTAAAAACATTTTGAAAAAGAATATGTTGACAGATAACACAAACCGCCATTTTCAAAACAGGGAAAATTGTTCAGACATTAAAGAAACTCAGTTAATTTTCAAATATCAACTTTTCCATGGTAGAAGTCCTTACTCCAGTCCAAGGTACAAGATGGTGCACGACCAATAAAGTATGGCTTAGCTGTCCACACGTTATGTAACTAGTTTTAAAAATATACGGCCGGCAAAAAGTTAGTGCACCTGGAAAGGCGAGGTCGATTTTGATCCGATGACGGAATATGCCACCTGGGGGATAGTAGACATACTGATATAGCTACGACGGCGCCATTTATGTCTACCCTTTAATAGGGAATGTTCACAGCCAGAAGGCTCAGAGTGGTGCAAACGTGTGAAGCAAACAGGCAACCATGCCACAGAGACGCACTCGTCCCTCCCACTGCCCTTGAGCGAATCTGAAAGGGGTCAAATTGCGGCATTCAGCGTGGCGGGGTGGTCCTTTCGGAGTGTTGCCACACAAGTAGGACGTGCTGCGTCAGCTGTGCAACGACGCTGGTATCAGAGATCATGTAAACATTGTCACATCCGTAGGCGAGGTTCTCGACGTCCAGGCAGCACAGACACCGACCAGGACAGTCGTATTTTAAGGACGGCAGTGGCAGTTCGTACAGCTACCACATCACAGACAAGATGGGTTGTGAGCCCAGACGAGTCAACACAAACTGTTGCGAACCGGTTATTAGCAGTGGGACTGCGCTCACGCACATCTCCAGCCCGTCTTCCACTGACGCCACAGCATCGACGTGCACGGCTCGGCTGGTGCCGTCAGAGGATTACTTGGAAGATGAAATGGAGCGTGCGGCGGCGCGGTTCCTTCCGTCCCTTTACGATGAACCTGCACCTACCTGTGAACATTGTCTCAGCAGATCATCAGTAGGGAAGCCGAGCGAAACCTACTGTACTTCGACGTGAGCCAGGCTGCAATTAAAGTCACTAATCTACGTTTGGGGAGAAAAAAAAATGGTTCAAATGGCTCTGAGCACTATGGGACTTAACTACTGAGGTCATCAGTCCCCTAGAACTTAGAACTACTCAAACCTAACTAACCTAAGGACATCACACACATCCATGCCCGAGGCAGGATTCGAACCTGCGACCGTAGCGGTCACGCGGTTCCAAACTGACGCGCTTAGAACCGCACGGCCACACCGGCCGGCTTTGGGGAGAAAGTTTTCACACGAAATGAAAGGTCGGAAATTTTGTCCTTAATTAATATATTCTGAAACTTAGGTGAACCAGTATCACTGCCAACCCCGTGCTAGTCTTAACACAGTCACTCACAATCCCTTTCACTCACGTTAGCAAGTATATGGTGTTGCATTTCCCCAAAACGAAATAGCTACAAAAATACGGATTGTTTTTGATTGAGAACGCTCGACAAATATTAAGTCTGTCGGTAACTAATGCAGTCACAGTTTTTAGCCACCGACCTGGTCAATACGCCACGCCGAATTTATGTCTTTTCTCGTCACAAAATTCACTTAAAAATTCCGAAATTTCTACACGCCCATCGGAATAATTATGCCGTCACTTCACAACACTTTTGATGTATAAAACACTGCTAGATCCGGCAACTTATCACTTACATCGGAACTACTACTATACACGTCCGAACTGTTTCATGGCTAGGCTCCGACTCCTCTCTAGAATACTCTGTCTTCTCTATCCGCAGAGAAAGGCGCGCGAAGAATATTGCTTTACCATTGGTCAGTTTACTCAACAGCCAATAGCAAAACAACATTCTCCCGCGTCAGTCCGCACTTTTCATCAATAACCAATCGCAAAATAGTACACCTAACGACTGCACTTTTTAGCGACGTAATTATCTAATATGCTGAAGTTTTGTTTATGCATAAAGTTAGTTACTATTGTTATTTATACCTGAATTAACTTTCCCTTTACCATAAACTTACTTTACAAATCTATTCTACAAAAATCCACTTTGTCCACATCCATACTTCTTCGAAATGTTCCCACACTAAATCCCACTACATAACTCGTTAAACAATTACCTTCATATTAACCTTAAACCACACTCACGCATAATTCATACTGCTAAAACACATTTATAACATTTTACATACACAAAAAGACATAATAACACTTTATTAAAATACTAGAACAGTTTATGAAAAACATTCTACTACTTTAGTGCACTCTAGTGGGCACAATCGAAACTAAAATCACAGTCCCCTATCCAATACTGTCCTCTATCGGCTGCTACATAAACTACGTGCACGTCCAGTCTCGCGTCACCATCTGTCACTAACCAGCTCTGAGACACATCTCCTTCTTAACCGCCTCCAAGGCAGGGTCGGTATACGGCGCTACGCCTCAAGCGTCGTGGTCTTCAACGATGAAAGCATATTCTGCCTGCACACAAGTGATGGTCGTTCGCGTGTACGACGTAAACATGAAGAGCACTATGTCGTAGAGTGCATTCGTCCAAGACACACTGGCCGCATCCCACGCCTTATGGTCTGGAGTGCGATGGACTACAACTCTCGTTCACCTTTGGCGTGTGATCCCACGCCTTATGGTCTGGAGTGCGATGAGCTACAACTCTCGTTCACCTTTGGCGTGTCTGGAGAGGGCGGTAACCAGCGCTCGGTACGTGGAGAATGTTGTTAAATCCGTTGTTCTGCCGTTCTTGCAAAAGAAATGTGATCTGTTGTTCCAGCATGATAATGCTCGCCCACACACTGCCTATGAAACTCAACATGCTCAGCAAGACGTGCAGCAACTTGCCTGGCCAGCACGATCTCCGGACTTATCTCCAATCGGGCACGTGTGGGATATGATGGGACGAGAAGTGACTCGTGAACTCCTCAACCAACAACTCTTACAGAACTCAATGAACAGGTCGAGCAGGCGTGGTGAAACGTATCCCAAGATAGTATTCGCCATCTGTACAATCGACTGTATGCCACAGTCCTGCATTACCGCCCGTGGAGGCTATACCACGTACTAATATGTGTCGATATCTGGTACCTCAGAAGCGCCTGTGCTATTGATCTGTAAATATAATCATTTCATATACTCCATACGCACTATTGCAACAATAATCTCGAGTGAATTGAAAGCCTCTAAAAGGGTGTACTAATTCGCCCCCCCCTCCCCCCCCTCCCCCCCCAAGCAGTGAATTTACAAACACTGCACGAAACACAACGTTATGTCTCACAACAACTTAGAAAAAGCGGAGGAGCGGGATTAGCCGAGCAGTCTGAGGCGCTGCAGTCATGGACTGTGCGGCTGGTCCCGGCGGAGGTTCGAGTCCTCCCTCGGGCACGGGTGTGTGTGTTTGTCCTTAGGATAATTTAGGTTAAGTAGTGCGTAAGCTTAGGGACTGATGACCTCAGCAGTTAAGTCCTATAAGATTTCATTTGAACTTTTTTTTTTTTTTTTTTTTTTTTTAAGCGGATGAGATGTCTAGTGAGCATTCCTTCATGTGATTCTAAAATCACCCACCAGACGACTAAAACATCGGTCAAGAAAACAACTTGTGCTCGTAGGTACACTATCTTCCAAGTACAGAACTCTCCCCTGTATTGGTATGAATGTTCATATCAATTATGATAACGAAACTGCGCTCGTGATATCTCAGTAGAAACAGGTGTATTTGAAATTTACAACAATGGGCATCGTACGTCAGTCACATCTTATTACCATTATTATTATTATTATTATTATTATCATTATTATTATTACTTCGATCATTCAGGCGTACAGTTTGAATTTTGACAGGTGGTGATTAGGATAGGAAAGTGTGTGTGTGTGTGTAAGAGGTAAGAGAGAGAGAGAGAGAGAGAGAGAGAGAGAGAGAGAGAGAGAGAGAGAGAGAGAAGCTTACATACAGAACTAACAGTTTGGTAACTGAGAAGAAATAACTGGCAGAGGTAGGTGAAACAACGGCTAAAGATGTTGCAAAAGAGATACTGCCCTGTGTAGAATGTGATAAATGCCGAACATATAAGACAACTACTCACAGAATAAAGAGAGAAAAATACACAATTCTGAGTTAAATTAAAAAATGCACAAGTTGTCATAGGATGCACATTTCATAACATGACATTGTAATTTCGAAGTATAACTATAGCTTATTATTAAGGGGCTTTCCTTAGGACGTCAACACGATTGAAGCAAGTGTATGTGAATGACATGCTTGTACCTCGCATTCAACAACACAGTGTACTTTCTTTCTGATGATATTACATTTTTATACCCTGTAAAAATACTATTTTGTATACACTGACTCTAATCATTCAAAATTAATTTCTGTTGCAGATAAACCTGAGAAGCGCCGGATCTTTTCGCTGGGAGAGTATAAGTGAATACGACAGACTGTAAGCATGTTGAACAAGGACGCTAAAGTGACAGAAGAGGCCCTGTCGGCCCCTAAAAGTGGTGATACCCCCACTGGCGAGGCTGATACAGACAAGTGCCAGGCACAGAACGGAGAGGCAACCACCGCCTTAATTACCTTCGAAGAAGGCGAGCAAGTAAGTTCCATTGCGAATACGACAGGAGAGAAGAACTCACACGAGAACGTCGCAGAAGCGAAGAACTCTGACGCCGAGGTAGCAGAAGTCAGAGGTTCGGAAACCAGCAAGGTAGAAGTGCAAATTCCAGAGATCAGTACAACAGACGTGAGCAGTTCCGAAGCAGTTATGGTGGAAGTGGAGAGTTCCGAAATGAATAGTGCGCAAGTGAATGATTCTCTCGAGACGAAGGCAGAAGTGAAAAATTCTCACACTAGCGTGGAAGAAGTGAAGCAACCTGATGTGAGTATAAGCGAAGTGAAGAATACTGGTGATAAGGTGACGGAAGTGATAATTTCCGATGTGAGCGTGGGAGAAGTGAAAATTTCTGATACAAATTCGACACCTAAATCGACCTCACCAGAAGGCGAGAGTGGCGGGGGAAGTGAAAATGCGGGAGTTAGTGCCAACGAGAACGTGCAGCCGGTTGTCACGGAGACTCCTACTCCGAGTGCTTCGGAGCCTCTGATCGAGATTTCCGATGACGGGTCGTGGGACATGAAGCCCCAACACGAACTGGAGGCGGCTGGTGCCCCGAGGGAATCTACCGGAGCACTCGAAGGAAGTCTGCACGAAAACCAGACTGCGACTGTCGAGGATGAGGCGAAGTGTGCTGCAGATGCCGCTGCTACCCCGGTACCCGTTGCTGTGTGCCCACCGAAACCGTTACCGCGCAAGCTCGAGACGGCGGCTGCTGCGAAGCTAGACGAGTCTGCCCAGTCAGAGGAAGCCCAGAACGGCGCAACCATTCTGGAAGCTGTGGCGGACCTGTGCGTCGGCCTGAAGACGCTGGACAACGCCAAGCCGTACAAGGACGGCGAGGAGCCGCCCACAGAGACGCCGGCCGACCCACAGCATGCACCGCCACCGCCGCCCTTCCGCTTCGGAAAATTCCCGAAAGGTAAGTGCACGCCCTCACAGATTATCCCAATATCTCTGCGATTATGCGATATTCGTTGTTGTTGTACAAGGCGTTCCAAAAACTTCACCTCATTTCACAAGACTGTATCACCGAACGAAGTAACGCAGTGATTAACACACTGGACTCGCATTCGGGACGACGACAGTTCAGGTCCTCGTCCGACCATTCAGATTTACGTTTTCCGTGATTTCTGTAACTCGCTCCAGGCAAATGCCGAAATGGTTCCTGTCAAAGAGTACGGCCGATTTCCTTCTCCATCCTTGCATACAATTTACGCGTGTGCTCCATCTCTAATGACCTCGATGTCGACGGGACTTAAACGCTAATATTCCTTACTTTTTAAGACTGTATTTTCTACACGTATGCAGATAACAAGTTAGTTTATTCTAATTCACTTTTCTTTCCAAATAATTTTGGATATAGCCATCTCGATGACTGCTATAAATACGAGGACAGGCTGAAAAATAATACCTCCAAATTTTTACGTGGAAACCAGTAAAGTTTTTTTATATAAAACGAACTTTATTAACATTCTACATCTTTGTTCTTCATGTCTACATATTTGCACATCTTTGCAGCTCGAGGGCTCTGAATTATAGCGTGCAACGTAACTATGTCGGCACGTGAGAAACAGCGTGCTATAATCCAGTTTCGCATTCGTAGAGTTCGTCTGCAAATGAAGCACTCTCTCCTTCAGAATGACAATGACAATCTCAAACGAGCACTGCTATATTTGCAATAAACCGACGCCTTGGGTTCACTGTCAGCGATCATCCTCCATACAGTCTCAACTTGGTCCCATCCGATTTCCATCCGTTTTCAAAACAACAACTTCGAGGACTACACTTTGATAACGATGAAGCGGTGCAGGCAGAGGTGAGGATGTGGGTCCATCAAAAAAGTGAAACATTCTACAGTGACGTTGTCAACAACTTGCTCTCTCTTTGGGAGAAATGTGTTCGTCACCAGAGTGACTATTTTGAGAAATAAATATGTAGACATGAATAATAAAGATGCAGAATGATCTTAGAATGTTAACAGATTTAAGAGTTTTCACATAAATAATTTGGGGGCAATACTTTTCAACAAGCCCTCGCAGTTTCTGGGGTATAGGATCATCCTGCTTTACTCCTCATCCAACAGAAAATATCCTCACATGGTTTCCTACACCAAGTGAAGCCATCGAGGTATTGTAGACATTACATAAACGATTTATTAGATAGTTGCGAGAAAGTGTGCCTCAAGATAAATCTGTCAAAAAGCAAATGTTATGCACAGCAATGGTACTACAAGACAAATAATATTGAACAACAACTGTCTAAATAATGTTAACGAATATGTTTATCTAGGACCGTTAAATGATATCCAAGAAGATTTAAAAACTGATTTTTTCCGCCGAATGAAGCTGGGTTGAAGGGCTTATGGGAGAAACGCATCCATTTTTAAAGCTAATATGCCAACAAATTTTAAAAAATCTGTTTTTTCGAACAGCGTCTTCTTTCCGTACTGAGACAGAGCCGCGATATTTTCAAAAGAAAACATCTCAGAAAGCTACAGAAAGTTTTCACTAAGAAAAGTGAAAAAAGAAGTGAAGAAATAAGAACAATGAAAGGAGTTCGGGATGTTGTGGAAACGATAAAGACACCAAAATCGAAAAGATATATCGCACATCGAAATGACGGATGATAGGCAAAGACATTACTGGAGTGGAGTCCCAGAGGAAGACGCAGATTCCAAGGCACACCACCCGGCCGCTGGAATAAGGAACTGAAGAATGTCGTAGGCTTCAGCTGGCAGAGGAGGCAGAAGACAGAGACATCGAAACAGGGCTTGAAATTGTATTTGTTAACTTTAGATTAAAGAGACTATACCTTGTAACGGTTGAATTAGCCGAACCATAAATAACTGCTGAAAGAATTAAAGTTCCGTCTCCGTAGCTGAGTGGTCAGCGCTAGTGATAGCCATGCAGAGGACCCAGGTTGGATTCCCGATATTCCTATGGATTTTTCCTTGTTGGGAGGAGGGAAGCGGGGTGCACTCAGCCTCGTGATACCAACTGAGTAGTAGCGGCTCCAGGTCACGAAAACTAACAGCCCGGAGAGCGGCGTGCTGACCCCAAGCCCATCCGTACTGCTTCATATGTCGCCGTTGGCGGAGGGTGACATGGTGGTCGGTCGATACCACAGGGCCCGCCAGGTTCTGTGGATGAAGTTTACATTTTTACGCGAATGGAAACAGAAACTTGGGCTATATTTTAAATCACACATCGAAAATAGAAGTTAAGCTTGGTGCCAGTTGTAAGTTGCCAGGTCAAGTGGTTTCTGGTGGATGTTTCCATCGATCGCTCGCTCGCCCGTTGTCCAGCGTGTTTCGTGTCACGTATTGTGTATGAATAGGAGTAGCATTGCTGTCACGCAGTCGAGGTGTTGACTGCGTCTTGTCACTGGTAAGCATCGCCGGTTTTGCTGCTGCGCCTGAGCATTACGTCGCTATTGTATAAACAAGAAGGGAAAAAGTGAATCACGCATCGACGTCCCCTTAGTGAAGTCAGTAGCCTGCAAGCTACAAAAACAGTATTAATGTCAAAAAGCGTTACGGAGGTCATGCAATTTTACAGAGACCTACTGCAGTGTTGAACGATGTTTTGAAATTAATCCCGACGTAAATCTACGATGTCCAAAGAAAATGGTGTTGACAGAGCCCTTGGACGTCTAGTACTACCTTCATGTCGGTGACTGAGTAAGCGCAACGCACTATACTCGTAATATTTATTTGGTACACGAACACGAACTCTGTGACATGCACCCATTTCAGGTTGGCGTCTCTTATTTCTACGCGTAACTCTTTGGCAGTGCTGTTGCAATATATGATTCTAGTGTTCAAAAGCGTCTTCGTAATTCAACACGGACAAATATATTTCTGCGCAATGAAATTGTAATACAATGAAGGCAGCATGCAAGAAAAGTTATTGACATGAAGCCTACGACATGCTTGGATACGCAATTAACATGTCAGTGCAGTCGCACGAAGTAGGTAGACGTAACATTATCTACATTCGGTATGTAAGCACAGATTACGCAATGTGTTTCTCAGTCAGAAATCGCCTCTCAGTATTGGTCGTTCTTGGGTTCAAATGGTTCAAATGGCTCTGAGCACTATGGGACTTACCTGCTGAGGTCATCAGTCCCCTAGGACTTAGAACTACTTAAACCTAACTAACCTAAGGACATCACACACAACCATGCCCGAGGCATGGTCGCGCGGTTCCGGACTGCAGCGCCTAGAACCGCTCGGCCACTCCGCCCGGCGGTCGTTCTTGGGAAAATCGTGTTATGCCTTGTGTAACGAAAAGAGAAACGTCCACCAGCTGGTGTTGTTATTCTACAGTGGCATAATCGTACCCTATCGAGGCTCTGGTTTACCGTTCTGTGATATTGCTGTTCACATTATTTGGAATCCAATTATTTTCATGCGAATATGGAGTCGATGAGTTCAGGAGGGTCATACTTAACACCATGGAGGATCCCTATTGCCCGAAGTGACTAACACATGAGGGAACGGACGTATTAATTACTCGACAGTGCAGGATCACAGTCACGTTACGTACCTTGAATCAAGGAATGGGCATGTTCGCAGCAAGACAAGTATTCATACATAAAGAGCGACGACATCTGGAACATCCCGGACTGTCAGGACGGCGACCATTGATGCTGCTGCCCTTAACGCGGTAGCAGAGAGAGGTGTGCCATCTGTGATGTGCCCAACGACAAAACAGGACACAGGAGTGCCACCACGTCGTCTTGTCAGATAAGTCGTGGTCCTGAGTACAGCATCACGATGGACGTCCATGTGTGGAGGCTCCGAGCGGAACGAACAATACCGAAACGCATTCGTCATCGTCATACGGACCCAGCAGTTGGCCTGATGGTATCGTGTGCCATTGGGTACATAACGCTCTCACCTCTGGTTCGCACAGAGGGCGCGAAATCTCTGATTTCTTAATGTCGACGAGTGTGTCATACCTTTGAGATCTGTGTGAAGTTGTGTTTCAGCAAGGTATCCCGAGATAGTATGTTGCCCGTCTTCCTTGCTCGATACAGAAAATGTTCGATTGTTGCCTTGTCCAGCACCTTCTCCAGATCTTTCGCTGACTGAAAACCTCTGGTCATGGTTTTCTCAGAGACTGGCATTTCCGACCCGCCAGCCGTTTCGACTGATAAATTCTGGCATAGAGTGAGGTAGCATGGAATGGTTTACCCATATCTGTCGTCTAAGCTCAGTACGACTCGATGACCTTCCAGGTTAGAGCTATTGTTATTGCCAGAGGTGAAAGCTCTGTGTACAAAATTTCGCGTGGTGTGTATTCCCAAATCACGTACAACTGCAACTGTTGTGGTCTTTGATCCGAAGACTTGTTTGATACAGCTCTCCATTCTACTCTACACTGTGTAAACCTTTTCAACTGCAAATAACTACAACCTACATTCTTCTGAATCTGTTTGCTTTATCTGTCGCATGGTCTCCCTCTACGATTTTTACCTTCCCCCCCCCCCCCCCCCAACCAATACTGAATTGGTGATCTCTTGATGTACCATCAACTGACACCTTCTTTTAGTTAAGTTGTGTCACAAATTTCTTGTCTCCCCAAATCTATTCCGTACCTCCTCATTAGTTACGCGGTCTACCCCTGTAATCAGCAGCATTTTTCTGTACGACCACATTTCAGAGGTCTCTATTCTCTTCTTGTCTAAACTGTTTAGTCCATGTTTCACTTCCAAAGATGGCTACACTCCAGACAAATACCTTCAGAAAAGACTTCCTAATACTTAAATCTATATTCGATTTTAACAAACTGCTCTTCTTCAGAAACGCTTTTCCTTGCATTACCGGTTTACATTTTATATCCTCCCTACTTCACCCATCATCAGTTATCTTGCTGCTCGAGTAGCAAAACTCATCTACCAAATTTAGTGTCACGTTTCCTAATCTAACTGCCTCAGAACCACCTGAGCACAACTGCATAGTATACTGTATGTTCATTATAAGTAACTTTCATTGTTCGCTACCCTGCCTGGTGTTGCAGTTTGAATGTCCAACAGTGCATATATCGGGTGTCCCATGGAACGCATACGGACTGAATGTGTCAAAACTGTAGAAGATACCTATACAAAGATTTCGTCAAAAAATGGTTCGGAAAAGCAAACAGTTTAAGATAGTGCTATTATATGCAATTTATCATTTATGTGTATGTCCAGGCAGCTATTATCTTCAGTATAATATTCTTGGGTTTCAAACAGCGTCAAGTGGTCAACGGACAATGAGCGGTCGGCATCGGTCTCCTCTGCTATTGTCAAGTAGTTGACTGTCGTCTGAATGCCACTGCCATGCTTATACAGCTGAGCCACTGCCTGTGACGCCCGCAGCAGGACGAAACTGGCACGACGAAATATTCTTCTGGTTACTACAGTGTCGATGTGATGGTTAATGATGGCAAATCGTGGGCTCGTCTTCTCATCGCTGACGCGTAGTAGGAAGGCTAGCGGGCTTAATACATTGGCCTCCTCAACGCGCACCTTCCCCAGGCGTCTGATGCTGCGCTACGTCTCCTCCCAGTAGAGGTACGTTATGTACGAATGCATGCTCTCGCGGCGATATGCATTAATAAAATATCCTCGGGTTTCAAGCCGCGAAATGCGTTAGATGACACTTCTATTATTAAGCGGACCAACGACTTCTGGGATCAGCAAGAGAGATCAAAAATCGGACAACACCCACAATAAAGACGGTGGCTGCAGCTGAGTACGGCCTGTAACTCTGGAGCTGAAGCTGGTGCGGCGGTCGCGCCACCAAAACATTGCCATATACGGCAAGGGACTAGGCACCAGTGACGTCACTGGCGGCGGCGTGCTTTATAAGTATGGCAGCGGCATTCAGACGACAGTCAACCACTTTGCAACGGCGGAGGAGATCTCTGTTGAAAGCTAGTGGGCAGTTAACAACTTGACGTTGCTTGAAACCTGAGAATATTTTATTAATGGATATCGCCATGAGAGCATGCATTCGTACATAGCTATAACGTTGTTTAAATATAATTATATTTCATTGTTTTAGAGCTTCTGAAATCAGGAAAACAATAATACAATGATGTAGTACTTATCGTAGTACTTATCAGCGTTTGAAGTGGAAATTTTCTAGAAACAAAAAAGAAAAAAAACTGGAAAACACACGATTTGGCTCTGTTATAAGGGCTAGTCAAATGAAAACGAGACAGATGGAAAACAAGTAGATCGAATTTTCTCATTATGAGACTATTGAAGGACGATCTGTTTTAATTGTTAAAAACCAAAATCCAAGCTCACACAAAATATTTTTTATTCAAGACAACCGGTTTCAACTGTTTTAGCTGTCAGCTTCAAGCCTTAAACATTTTTTGTAGTAAAACATGTTCATTTTACGCTGAACCACATGCACAAGATGTCAACTGGATAAATGTGCTGAGTTTTATCCACTTGACATCTTGTGCATGAGGTTCGGCGTAAAATGAACATGTTTTAGTACAAAAAAATGTTTGAGAGCTGAAGATGACAGCTAAGACTCTTGAAACCGGTTGTCTTGAATAAAAAAATATTTTGTGCGCTCTTGTCTCTTGAATCTTTTTAACAATGGAAAACAAGTCAAAACAGCAATATCGGAATTGTGAATCCGTCTTGATGCAAAACACCTTGTTATTTCTTTCTTTATTTATTTATTTATTCCCCAAACTAGTTCCGGCGAATAAATAAGTAAACAAATAACAAGGTGTTTTGCATCAAGACGGACTCACAATTCCGATATTGTTTTTTTTTCTATGCAATCACGGTCCAAATGGATGAGTTCCAATATAAAGTTATTAGAAAACGAGTAATTAAACTGTTTATTATTTCAAAAGTAATTGCCATAACTGTTAATACATTTATCCCATTGTGAGACAAGATGGTGAATGCCTTCATCAAAAAATGTTTGCGGTAGCCTACGAAACCATAATTGTACCCAGGCGTGCACCCTTCGACCCTTCGTCCGGAGCAAATCGACGGCTACTAATGTCTTTCCTTAGGGCTCCAAAAATATGGGGTGCGCATGGCGAGAGATCGGAACTGTATGGAGGACGATGCCAAGCTTGTTGCTGTACGAGTTTCGCTGGGAAGCCCTTACACATCCTCCATTCAGTCCCGATCTCTCCCCATGCGATTTGAAGAAAGGCAAACCTACGTTTACAGCCTTTCTAGATTTAAAGAAAGCTTTCTTGAAATGTTGTGTGGTCTGTACTCTTTAATATTTTCAACGTAGCAGCGATAAAAAAAGGTTATTTACAACTTAGCAATAACCACTTTGCTGTTGTAAGCGTCAAAAGATGTTTAAAGGATCCGTAGTTGAGGAGTGAGACAGGGCCTTATCCTATCACCGATGTTATTCAATCTGTGCACGGAGTAACCTGTGAAGGAAACAAAGGAAAAATTTCGAAGGGGAATCAAAGTTCTGGGGGAAGAAAGAAAAACTTTGTGGTTTGCCAGTGACGATGTAATACTGTCAGAACAGGATGGAGAGGAGCAGGTAAACAGAATGGTATTGTATTGGAAGGAGATTATAAGATGAATATCAAGAAAAGTGAAACAATTTCAATGGAATTTAGAGGAATTAAATCAAGCCATGCTGAGGGAATTAGATTAGTAAATGAGACATTAAAAGTAGTAGATGAGTTTCGCCATTTCGACAGCAAAATAACTGATACTGGCTGGAGCAGACAGAATACAAAGTGCAGACTGGCAATAGCAAGAAAAGCATTTCTCAAAAAGAGGAATATGTTGGCATCTAATCCAAATTTAAGTGTTGGGAAGTTTTTTTCTGAAGGTTTGTCTGAACTGTAGCCTTGTAGGCTTGCACAGATTAGACTAGCATGGAGATAGCCGTATCAAACTAGTCTTCGGACTCAAAACCACAACAACAACAACATTCATTATACAGAAAAAACATTCGCCCTTTGCGAGCCATCACATATTAAACACATTGTTATGTACCGTTTGTGAAATGTTAGGAGTAATCATGTTCTGTATGACAACTTCTGTATTTAACGGCAAAATGTAAACTGAAAATACAGGGTGAGTCAAAAGCAACTTAACAGCTTTGGAATGATATAAATATTTATTGAGATAACTTTCGGAATCCGTAGATTTGTCATTTTGTAGCAAACAACCTCAAGTCTCACATAAAAGTGTCAAGTGTTATTTTGCTTCGATGTGACTACCATTTGTGATGCGGCAAACATCCCACTGGTAATCAATTTCTTCCATCATTGGTTGCAGAAAATAGGGCGCAACTTGTGTAACGGCAGCGTAGATTCGATTTTTCAGGTCGGCTAAATTATAAGTGTGCTTGGAAGTTCTTTTACGTATTCGATGCGAAATTTATGCCGAACAGTTATTGCAGAGTTCGTTTCATGCAACCATTTTAACTATGCACTACGCTGGCGCTCCTGGTGGTGGAATGGGTTACATTATGTGAATCAAACTGGAGGTTGTTTTATGACACATCTACCGATTCTGTAAGTTATCTCAATAAATTCCTATATCATTCTGAAGTCATTTTTGACTCACCCTGTACATTCATGCTGAACTACTATATACTTCATTCCTAGTGCCAACTTTTGTTTGGTTAAAACTGTGGAGACGTATGGATTCATAGCTATTTCATTCCAGCGACTTGATATTCGATTTTCTCTAAAGAAAGGAAAGAAGCTTAGTGTTTTTTTGGCCTGTCAACGACGAAATGATTTAAAGATGGATCAAAGACTCGGACTGGAGGACGACGGGGAAGCAAATAGGCAGTGTCCTTCCAAGAGAACCATCCCGGCATTTGCCTTAAGTGATGTAGGGATACTACAGAAAACCTAAATCCGGATGGCCGAACGAGGATTTGTATCACCATCCTCCAGTGCCTTTTCTCTGATTAAATGTGCATATTGGACAATGAAGTAAGCTGTACATCTTACTGAAATTTCCAGTATTGAAACAATACAGTCTTTCAGTCTGATCACTGCAGTTTAAAATTACCACTTGACTTCCTAAATTCCATAGCTTCACCAATATTTCTTGTTTAAAGGCTTACCGCAGTAACATAGTTGTTCACTGCTATGAGTAATGTTTATTTAGTATAATAACGATAATTTTCGAGGAACTTGTCAGTGCCATCCTAGGAAGACAACTGAAACCAACAATTTTGAGAGGTAACTATGCCTATTATGCTTTCATGTATGCTGAGAGCTTTTTTTCATGGCTGTCTCTACTGATGTCGCCTATTTATCTTCAGTACCTGAGGTTCGAATCCATTGTACTTTTCGATCGTATATTTGTATTTATTTGTAGTAAACACTACAAATCAGATGTATTATAGAAATAATATGCTAATGTAAACTTTTCAAAAGAAATTTTTCATCATCTACATAACTGTGCAAGCGTGTGGGTTTAGATTCAAAGGAATTACACAATGTAAGAATAACCTTTACTAAACTGAAAATCAAACTTTGAATAAAAATAAAATAACAACCACAATAAAGGCAGTCTGTTCAAAAGTGTGTATCTATGAAATCAAAATTTGTTACTGGTTCACAGTGAGTACCGTGTTGATCCTCCCCGAGAGATGTGTCATGCTTTTGAATACCACTTGGCGTGCTGTCCACAAAGTCTTCATGACTTTGCTACTCCAGCCTATCGCACTCTTGTGGCACTTCGGAGGTCATCCAGGGTTCCTACGAAGGCACACTGGAGGTTTCAATGGGTTCCAAGAATGCTCAAACCATTCACATCAGCAGATACCACAGGCCATTCCATTCGGTTTATTCGTGCTCCCTGGAGCAAAGAGTGTACAGCTACACAGCCCTCGATTTACCATCTCAGGGTAGTGGCACCAACCCGAGTAAGTGGTCGGCTTGTTGCAGAGTTAATGACTTCCATATGAGTTTCTGTGTTGATAGAATTTGATTGTTTCCTCTTCCTGGTTAGGAATGTGTCTAGTGTGCAGGCAGAATCGAGTCAGATTTTCCTTCATTCAAACGAGCTAATAGTCAATTGAATAAGAGAGAGCTGCTATGTTGCAATAAAAGCACACGTGATGACAAGGCCAATGTTTTATTTTGACTTTTCGTATGACTGGAATGTCGCCAAACCGTGTATGTGTCGAAATGACAGCGGACTGGAAGATGGACAAGGTGCACAGTAGTGGAACAAAGACAGCACAAGTGCATTTTGTTAGTGCCAGTTGCCTACATTCAGAGGCAAGTAGACATTCAAAGGCAAACATATTGTTCTCTTTTGATTGACAGGTCCTTAACCTACTGTTCTGCTAAGTGGATTATGACCTTCTGGGGATAAACCATCCTTTTGATTGACAGGTCCTTAATCTGTTGCTCAGTTAAGTTGTTTTCCAAGAAACCACCACCTGCCCCACTACCATTCCTCCTCCCCCCACGCTCCTCCTCCTGCACCCCTCCAGGAACTTCCCTCGCCGATACAAGTTCACTTTTGATATAAATTTTATTGATTAATTAATTTACTCAATCAATTAATTAACTTCTCCCCCTCTGGGAAACACCCAGCCCTCCGCCTCTCCCCCTCCACCTGGAAACAGATGGGAAAAAGACTCAGTTGATTGGCCATTTGGCGGGAAATCGATTGCAGAGTATGGAATATTGTTCAAACAATTTAGACAATGTGTAGAATATTGTTTATTTAAACATTTTACGGGATAGAAGGTGATATATGGAATATTTTAACAGTTGCGATGCTTTTTCATTCGAGTTGCATAAGGAATATTCGGCGTATTTGACCACAGAGGGTTTGAGTGTGCCCGACATGAGAAAAATTCTACAAGGTGCGTTTCAAAAGTTCGGTGGATGGTCTCAGAAAACAAAGGAAAGAAGAGTTACAAACAAAATATCTTTACTGGCCTTCAAAGTAATCACTATGAGCTACGACACTCTTCTGACATCACGTTTGAAACTTTTGGAAACTGTCAGCAAACACTTCTTGTGAAATCGCTCGTAGCATCATGGCCAAGCGTTGTTCGAAATCAGTATTATTACAGAAGATAAGACCTGTTGCTACCAATATGATCTGGAGACCAAGCGATAGACAGTGGCACAGTGTTCATTGTCTTCCTCCGCTGTCTCAGGCAGAAATTCATGATGGGTCAAATCTTTGCAGTCGAAAAGGCAATCGACGTCGTCTTAATCTTGTCAGCCAACTTGGTCTCCAGACAGCGCTTGTAGAAACAGGAAGGAAGGAAGAGAGATTGAGTTTAACGTTCCATCAGCATCGAGATCATTAGAGATGGATCACAAACTTGGATTGTGGCAAGGCTGGGGAAGGAAATCGGCCGTGTCCTTTGAAAGGAACCATCCCCTGCATTTGCCTGGCGCGACTTAGGGAAATCACGGAAAACTTTAATCTGGGTGACCGGACGCGTATTTGAACCATCATCCTCCGAAATGTGAGTCCTATGTGTTAACCACTGCGCCAACTCACTCGGTGGGTAAAACCAAGTCTCCTCTCCTGTAATGGTGCAGATATCCAGAAATGCATAGCCTTGGTGCTTCAAACAATTCCACAAGAAGCGTTTTCTGACAGCTTTACTACTGATGTCATAAGTGTTTTGTAGCTGATGGTGATTACTTTGAAGGCCAGTATAGGTATTTTGTTTGTTGCTCTTGTTTACTTTATTTTCTGAGACCATTCACTTAACTTTTCAGACACAGGTTGTATTATCGAGACACCGCTGATAAATTCCAGGAGATGGGTTCAACTGCTTATCGGAAAGGGTGTTCTTTCTCCAAACACATGGGCTCCTTTCCTTGCCAATATGTGAGAGCTATGTTGTATGTGTATTTGTAGAGCGTAGCTGAAATGAATGTGTGTAGAATGTAGTGTTATGTCCGTTTTGTTTTACTATGATGAGAGAAGAGAGAAGGTGAAACATAGTGCTGACACGCAGCCTCCTCCTGTCGATTAGCACCAAAGGAGCCACCGAGATTAACGTCCTCATCTGATGGACTAATCGCCACCAACAGAGTCACATGCCCTTGCGTCATAAATCAGGAGAGGCACGCCACTATCTCTCCCCCCTTGTCGATTCCGGTGTACTTCCGTGTTGAATCTCACTCCACATGCGTGTGTTAGCGACCTCGGCTATGGAAGAGGGTCCCGCCACAGTCATTTGCCATCTGTAAGCCAATGGCAAGGACTATGCTGGAAACAATGTAGGGAAATACAACCACGTTAGCCAAAAATTTGGGATTTAATGAGATCTGTCACCATCTTTCGCCGGCAGACGACACAGGAACCTACTGTCCCATCCGTTGTTTGGTTGCACAATACACGATCATCTGTACTTTCAGCAAGACACACACTACCCTATTACTGCCGAATTGTATCAGGATGGTTTGAAGAACGCTCTACAGACATGGGTTTGCTTGTACAAAGCCATCTACGATTGACTGATATTAATCTTATTCTGCGAATTCCAGGAGCCGTCGAGTGAGATATGTGCTCCTTTACAGCAGCACCAACCACGCTCTATAGGGTTAGGGCAACAGTTGAGCGGTCTTCGATCATTATGGTTGCTGAACGATTTTCGTGTGTCGCAGATTTCATATGACGATCCGCTGCCGCCTTCACTGTGGTGAAAAGGGGTGCTAGCAGGTAGATGTCTCCAATATCTCGTAAGATAAGACTGAAACATAGAGTTTCGACAAGATAGTTGCCTGCATGATTCATTATGATACGTGGGGGAAACTTGTGTTCACTACTGATCCGAGGGACATTTATGATCCCTTTCCAGGAGTTAATTTACTCACTTTTTGTTGGAAAAAGGGTGCCTTTTCGATCTTCTTCCAAAACACCACACATCTCTTCACAACCGATACTGCAACACTCTGTTCTGTCGTTGCTTATGCTGATCACTTCGGAGACTAGGACATCAGAAGGACGGTTTCTTAACGGGTAACCAAAAATCTCTATAACAAAATCGGCAGAGGACGATTGTGCTATTCTCTGCCAATGGTACGACTGGATCTTAGTACAGAAGGGCTTTGGCATTCAAAACAGCTTCCAGTCGTCTCGGCATGGATTAATACAGGCCATGTATGAGTTTCCAGGGGATCTTATACTATTCTTCCTGCAAAATAGTGGCAAGTTCAGGAAATGATGATGCACGTAGGTAGAGATCACGCACCCTTGTCTGTGTGTTGTTGTCTGGAACTGAATTGCAAAATTACCTGCAGCACTATGGAGCGGCTATCCCTGTTACAAGCTATAGTAATCAACAGTGGCCCATGTTATCAACATGTCGCTGACTAAGTGGGGAGGGGTAGTGGCGTGAAATTCCTAATCACCCGTCACTCCAAAGTACTATAGGGATCTGGTGACTGTGATCGCCGGGGGAGATGCGACAATTCATCCTCGTGCTCAAAAAACCATTCCTGGAGGATGCGAGCTGAGTAAACAGGGGCTCTGTCATCTCGGAACACGGCAACACCGTTGTGGAACAAACATCGCACCACGGGATGGACCTGATCAACCAAAATGGTCATATTGTGCTTGGCACTAATGAGACCTTGCAGAGTAACCATGGGGCCTATGGAATACCACGATATGGCTTCCCAAATGAAACCCTCGCCGTGTTTCACTCTTGGGACACAAACTTGGCCAGAAGTTGGAAACAGTGTGCAACAAGACACAACCGACCAAATTACTTCCTTCCACTTCTCCACAACCCGGGTTTTAGGGCTTCGACACTACGTTTTTGTACTACGGGCATTCGTATCACTGATGATTGGTTTTGGATTTCAGCTCTCCCTGAAATTCCCTCCTAATGGAGCTTCCTTCGTGATGTTTTGGTGGTGACAGGGTTCGAGAGTGTGAAATTCCGTTCTGCAGTGACTTTTGTAGATATTGTTCTCGTATTTTTCGTCACAATCCTATTCAATGACCGTCTGTTACGATCTCTCAACACACACTTTCGTCCTCATTGTCACTTAGCAGGTGACGTTTCTCCCCTTTCTCTGTATGAGGTGTAACTCTTCGATACGGTGGAAGCACCAGCCATACGAGCACCAACAATTTGTCCACGATCAAATCCACTTAGCTCCAACATAATGCATTCACAATTACATAGAACACTGTTCTGACTACGGCTGATAATTGCAACGTATTTTACAGGTCCCATTCGTGGTCGAATACAATAATACAACTCGTAGATTAGGCTAGCATACGCATTTATGTTCAAGCATGCATTTCTTGCGGTGTTACCTCATGTTTGTCCAACTCCCGTAATTTTCACTCATCTTACTCCTCAGCTACCCTTTCGTGGATGAGTACATCACGTTCCACTAAAAAAATGGTAGCGGCATAGTTAAAGCGACTGATTAAGAAATATTTCATTCAGATTATGCGACGTAAGATATTAAAAATTACGCTTCCATCATGTCGAGACCATTTTGAAGTTTCAGAAGTTCACAATATTTTGACATATTTCGAAAGTAACATTTATTGAAAAAAATTACACGTTCTAATAATGCGTATCACAATTTCTCGCAGAAGACGTCATCCAATTGAACTCTCTGCTTACGACTTGTTTGTATTCACGGTTGACATCCACACTATTAACTTTTCGCCTTTGGAGTTAATAATTTCCTGTTTGTGATACCAGTCATTCCTTATTACAATTCCTTCCAATGGTTGCTCAAATTTTCACTTGAATGTCTGCCCACGCTATAAAAACACCCTAGCTGATACTAATTAACGAAAACATGCTTGTGACTGAGAACTGCTTCTGAAGACTAGGCAGCTGTGCGTGCAGTTAAAGTGAAACCATCAGAAGGCACTGCGTGCTGGGTTCCTGTACTACATTCGAGCGACAGTCGTTGCATGGTTACCGTTGCCGCACCGCTGAAACAGACAAATCCAAACACGACGTAAACAGGAAGAAGCAAGACACGGCACGCAAACCACATTGTGTTGCTTCACGCAATCTTCAATACTGTCATATCTGTCAGTCATGCATCTCACACAAGGCATTCGCCACAGCAGACAGTCGGTGAAACTGCGAGAGGAAATTTTTTACCGCAGTCGCCGTTGCGTTCTGAATAACTTAAAGAATGAAAAAAAAATGTTTTCCTTACAGAAGTTACTGCTATAGTGGATCTAAGGAGAAAATCTGTATTCCTAAATAGTACTACACTTCCAAAACTATGTTAGTTAATACACGGTATGTAATGACAAATCTATACAATATAATCGAGCCATGACGGCCACACAAACAAACTTGTTATTCACGCCATGCCAGGAATTTCCATGTGTCCCTTACCAGAAATTCAGAAGACTTCATCTGAACATCCATAAAACCATACTACACATAAAATTCAACAACATATGCTAATGTAACGATCTTACACCTAAATATATCAATGTAAAGATTAAAAACAGTTCACGCAGTGCCCAAAAAGCGATGCATGCTGAGCAAAAAATGTGGTTAAAATACGAAATCAAATCATTATACTCTAAAAAACAAGAGCTAAATTACAAATTGTATAAGACATATTTACAACTCGCACTCACAAAAGCAAGCAGCACTTCGACACATGCTCCGTAGACTCAACACAGTACCACTCATCACAGAAAGCTACCAAAAAGAACTTGACATAGTAATGCAGATAGCACAAAATAATGGTTACAATAATAATACAATCACAAAGCTAAGCAACAAAATTAAAAGTAAAATAAAAGCAGACAGCACCAAACCACAGACAACGACACAACAGAACCAAACACAAACAGGCAGTTCCATGACAACTACATAGGATAATCAGAAAAAGATGAAAGGAAACATAAGATGGGTACACAATGACATACAAACACATACTCACCCATAAAAGCATCAACATTTTCAAAAGACAGGGCATAAACATAGCATACACAAAAGACAATTCTATACAAAAATACACCCTAAAACTGACAAAAAAACAGACATATATCAGAGAGCAGGTATATATCAACTACAGTGTAACACTTGTGACGGCAGATACATAGGACAAACAGGCAGAACATTTTATGTCAGATACAAAGAACACATGAGAGCCTGGAAATATCGGACAAACCACTCCACATTTGCAGAACACCTAAGAGAACATGACCACTAACCAACCACTAGAGAAGATGACATGAAAATAATTAGGATCAACAATAAAAAACACCTCCTAACCCTGCAAGAAAATTACCACATACAGAAAACCAAAGCAGAAAGGAAAACCCTGTTGAATGACCAAGTATACATGCCAAGCAATTCATTAGTTTCACTAATAGATAAAACAATAGAATAACGCTCCCAAGAGGATTAATATTAATAATACTGTCCAATATAATAACAATAATAATAATAATAATAATACCACCCAACATCTTTACACTCACCTATCCAGGAATCCCTCTACAGAATATTGAAACGAAAAGTCAAATCAGCTGGCACCAAAGTTTTCAACCACTCGCCAACAGCTAATACAACACCATACAATTCAACCCCCCCCCCCCCAAGAGAAACTCTCTCTCTCTCTCTCTCTCTCTCTCTCTCTCTCTCTCTCTCTCTCACACACACACACACACACACACACACACACACACACGAATAGAAGTCAGTCTTGAACACATACTTTGTACTTCGTTAAGTTGGCAGTAAGTAGATAAACATGCCAAATAGGAGGAAACACGTAATGAACTCACGATATTTACGTTGTGAAAAGCAGAGTCCGGCGAAATAGTTATATCAAGTGGCAAAAGAACAATAGTACACCACGAAAAAGAATGAGAAACATGGTGAACAGGGTGAAGAACGTCAGAACGCAAAGTTGTACGTATATGACAGTAATAAAAGTGGTAGTGCGACCTCCAGACCAGATGCGAGGAAACACAGATCAGCAAATCGTAAGTAATTACTTTTTTACAAAAAAAAAAAATCGCGATGTGAGCTGTTTAATAATCTAAAACTAACAAAAATATATTGTTGCAGATGCCACTGATGATGCCATAGAACAAGATATGGCGAAACGCGTATGGGATAAATAAATTAAGTAGCAGCAGGAAAAGGCAGTTTTATTTACAAAACAAGTATAAATATAATCGAGATTTCGGATGTGTATTCTCTCTGCAAGAGAATACTACTTTTTTAAGCTTATCCACTTGTTCAAAATGGCTCTGAGCACTATGAGACTAAACATCTGAGGTCATCAGTCCCCTAGAACTTAGAACTACTTAAACCTAACAAACCTAAGGACATCACACACATCCATGCCCGAGGCAGGATTCGAACCTGCGACCGTTATCCACGTGTGATTTGTCCGTGGCGGTTATTAACCGCAACAAATAAAACACCAACTCTGCCACAATGCCATTTATTAAACGCTGCCAGTTTCGGAGGATTATTCCCCCATCTTCAGGCATTTTAACACGGACAGTTATAACATTGTCCACTTTAAAATATCTAAACGTGTGGGACTGGTTCTCCGAAACTGGTAATATTTAATAAAGGTCACTATGGCAATTATGTAATCATATTAACCGAAACTGTTCTTGCACTGTTCGGTGTCGTAAATGGCGCTTAAGGTTTCTCGTTGTTGATGAGACGTACGTCTCATACGCACTGCTCTTCAGTTACATGATTTTTCCCTATCTATCTTCAATTACTAGTCGAAACGGTTATAGGATAATACCTGACTGAAATTCGCATTTTTTATAAAAATTTCCAAATATGTATCTACACAACTTCCGAAAAATTTGGTATAACTCACAAAATACAGCGTTCACGTGGAAAAATATAAAGCATCTGACATGGAAATTAATGACAGCAGTGCTAAGAAAAATCAAAAAATTCGAATCATCGTCGTAGCAGTCCGACTACGTCATCTTCGCGTAAAAAAGTGTTCAATAACTAAACTTGATAAGGGGAAATTAGGAAAAAAATGAACAATTACTGCACCATCAAGATTTCCTCGCAAATTATAATTATGCTGTCTGTGTAAGAGAGAAGTATTCACTGCTTCGATTAGGTACTGTGACCCAAAGGTAACGTACGTGCAGTACATTAGACTCATACCGCCTCATTCGCGTTTGTGCTTTCATTTTGTATTGCATCTTGGTGAAGTTTACAACGTAATGCCACTAAGATATTCTACAGACCTCGATACAAAGTTTCACTCTGTCGACGGTTCCGATATACGGGAAGCTGTTGACCAATGGTAAACCTTTCTGAATATGTTAGTATCTGACCATAACTAAATCCAGCTTACGATTGCCACAGATGTTGCAAACTGTATATCCGAGTCTCACAGCAATTGTCTACGTGTATCTCACACACGGGAGTACAGAGACGAGTCCGATTACTGAAGAGTCAGTAACAGAGATTGCTCCATGAACGAATGTAGAAACGTCCTTTTCATAGATAAATTCCGATTCAGGTAATAGAATACGTCTCGTCACACATTTATGCATCCGTATGGAGCGAAAGCGATAGGATGTATAATTACAGGAGCATCGCATGGAGAAACCAGACTGGTGTTGGTAGGTTACTCGTGTTGGGAGGCATTAAATTCGGTAGACATACGGTGCTTCACATATCTGTCGGTAGACGTACTGTCAGCTGCCATCGAATGCACGACTCTATAGAGATGCAGTTAAGACAAGACTCGTGTCTATGGGGAATAATGCGTGGCCGCTTCGAGTTGTTCTGGTGAATGACTTCCTCGCAGGCGAAGACATCCAATTGCTTGGACTAGTCTTCGGATCTGAATATTACGAGTATAAAGCAGGTTTGGGATGCAGTGGGGATAAGATTTGCAGCCAGTCAGATACTACGTAGAGCTTTTCCAGAACTCGAAACAGCTCTTTCTCAGAAAGGGATCGATTGCTAGTAGAGTTCTTGCACTACCATGAAAGAGAGCCCACATCGCTGCCAAACTAGTGTGGCACCTGTGGGTAACTATAATTTCTAATAACAGTTATGGCCGAAACCGGTGATAACAGTTACATAAAAATAATATTAAATTGGAAATACTTTCCTAACGTTCTACACAATACTATTTATTTGGTCATAAATCCGCTTAAGACTTCTTAGGCCATCGAAAGGTGACGACTGAATGTTACAAAAACAGATGAAATGCTTTAAGACTTACACAGGTACTACTTACACAAAAGAAAAAAGTGATGACATATAGAGCGTTTAGAAGGAAAGTAGCTAGTTAAGAAAAGCAGAAAAATGATCCAACTGGAAATACTGGAAATCAGTAAACTTATGGCACAGAATTGTAAATTCAACATTATTTTTCATGTGTTATTCAACGTAACCACATTCCCACAAAAACGTATTTTTCATTTTCAGTTAGAATTACAAAAAACCTGATGCAAAGTTTTGTGCATACGTAAGTAACGTTTCTGTTCTACCATCCAGAAATACTCAAGTTACCTCGTGAATGTTCTTCTGAGAGAAGTATGTGCTCATAATCCTTAGACTGGCTCGACTTGCACAGCTAAATAGTCTCACTCACTGCAAACCGACCGCTGTTTGTGGGAACTGTAAATAAAGGACCGTTATTTTCATCGATGAGTTCCGCTTTACTTCATTAAGAAACATCGGCAGCCTCTTTGCTTGACAGAAGCCGGAACTCAATACCATCCGTTAGACATCTTTGAAAGAGAAGCCTTAGGACGATGCATAGTTTGTAGGATGTTATCGCTTCAGGTGGATGCAAAGCTCGACATGCCTTTTCGTATCAAACTGCGACTACGTATATTGATACAGAGTACATACTTGATGATTATGTAGGTACTTACGGCGACGAAGAAAAGATGGCTGTTAATGCTGCAAGTCAATAACGCTCGATAGCACGGGACTTTCTTTACTGACAAAACACTGAGCACTCCGAGTGGCCAAATTAATCTACCGACCGAATACCGTGGAGCGAGTTTGACACGCTCTTAGGAAAAGTTTTGCTGCTCGTGGTACTCTTCTCTGGACTATTTTATCACTGATCGCAACTTTATACAATGACTGGTATCCGCTTCGATGGTGTTCATGGACGCCGTCATTAACAGCATCACTCATCCGTGATCAGTTGTATTTATATTTAGTGTAGCCGCACTCCGTCATGATGTTAACTATCCTATACGTAAATGACGTGCCTATTATATGCATTTGGTGCATAAATCTCTTCTTTTCTGGAACTGTGTTTACCTGTTTTATAGATCTCGTATAATCATTTAATAGTTTGCCTATGTTTCTTGACATACGACATAAAACATTACAAACTGTCGCTATTTTTGTGATTCTTTTCCCAGTTTTATTAGTGTAGCTCGTACAAGTGACGTTTTCTGAATCACTTCCTGCTGTTAGCGTACCCACTAGTGATAAATCTTTATTAAATAACCATAATCGATTTCTCCACCTCATCCATAACATTCAAGCAGCGCCATTAGTCATAGAAGACTCATTGAGGAAATCTAAGTAGAGGAAAAAGAAAACAGCGCAACAGGACGATCATCCTGTCATGATGCGTTCATCACTATTTAGACTGCGACGGTGGCGGTAAGTAACACTCGAATGAGACACAACAAATAAAGTCTGGTAACTATGCCGTATATTCCATTCTACATATGGGCAAGTGAAACATTTATTCCGAAGAGACTGATACGTGTGTTTACATATACACGCCTATATTTACAGATGCATATACTTTTAGCAGACCACAGTATCATGTATCACTGAAGGTACGTAGTAACAGTTTTATACTAGCTCTCCAGAAATCTTGCTGCCCTTGGAGTGCGCAGAATACTATCATAGTTCTACGATTGTGACTCTCGAGAGTTATTTGCGAAGGAGAAAATAAATCCACTGAGAAGACTACTAAGAGAAAACTTCGGAATTGGTGTAGCCATTATCATGTACAGACGAAACAATGCGTTTTCCTTTAAATAGAAGCTAAGGCAACGTTGCCTTTTGCTTGTAAAAGGGATATACGTAGGATAGTAACTCTCTGCAAAACGCCCAGCATCAAACTTGGAAGTATAATACTAATTTAAGCTGCAAGTGAAACAAAAAACATTGAAGCGCCCTTATCACAGAGTCATAATATCCCACATCTAAGCAATAAGTAACTCTTGTCCGAAACAAATTATGAACTGTGATGTGGAAAACAATTTTACCAATCTATGTGGTCGAAGCGGCATAAAGTATATAAAACCGAGACACATATGAGTGTAAAATATTGTTATTAAAAGCACTTACTGCATTTATCTTAAATTTTTGCGCTGCGAGCAGGCATTATAGTCACGTTGGCAAAAATTATAAACGGTAAGTAACACGAAACAACCTCTCAGTTCCAAAGGACACAGCTATAGTATTGTGCCTATTCGGGTACAATCTTCTGGTTCAGCACAAAATGAAAGCGCAATACTCGCTCTCCTCCACACAAAGACTGTTTTGGAGAACAGTACGCCTTGGGCTGCCTTTAGCGGACGCAATTCCGACCTCCATCACCCAAAGTGATCTCACACGACCTTGTGTTTGCGTCGTCCTTTAGGTATCCTTCCTGTCTCAATCGAGTCTGAAGATTTACTAGTCACTGAGCTCACATGGTACTGTTCAAAAACAGTGACGAACCTTCTTCACAAATTCAGCGTGTATACTTATAAAACCTACATCTCACTCTCTCTCTCTCCCTCTCCCTCTCCCTCTCCCTCTCCCTCTCCCACCCTCCCTCTCTCTCTCTCTCTCTCTCTCTCTCTCTCTCTCTGTGCGTGTGTGTGTGTGTGTGTGTTTATGTATGTGTGTGTGTGTGTGTGTGCAGCTATTAACGGACTTTTTTACGAGAGTGACAGGACTAAGTATGTCACGTCATAATAGCAACTACGTATTTCTGACGTCCTCTGCGTGCAGAAAGTGAATTTTGCAAAGATGAGGAAGAAATGTAACCGTTAAATATCTCGTCTGTATCAAAGTCATCAGGGATGGAGCATTAACACATTCAAGACGGTCCTCATTCATAATGAATGGAGCAGCTGGACGGGTGCTATTCACAATGTTTCCAGCGAGCATAGCATTGTAGCTACAAATGCAATAGCTTAGTGTAATATGTGATTTGAAACGACGAAATTGCTTTAATTATTTCTAAAAGGTGGGTTATGAGGTAGCAAAATTAGCACACGTAGAAACAGTTTTACTGAACCATTATTTTATTCCGAATAGAAACTTGTACAGACCGTTATTACACATAAACACTCACGCATGCAAAGAGGCACATTACTTTTCTTTTCGGTACAGTTTTTCCTTTTGGTTCTTACTGACACCGGAGCACACTTTGCAGACAAGTGTTGGGGGACATTTTTTCTCAGTGAGTCGTATGTTTCCAGCAAAATTTCGCCCTCTAAGTTTGCTCGCTCCAGACTGCCGCAAAAGAATTCCCTAATTGTAAGCGAAACTGGAAGAGGAAGCGCTTCTGTTTTTCACGAGTATTCAGTGTTCCCTTGTGCACCATGAATGCATTCGTGATGCCCATCACAAACAAACGGAAGAACCATTTTATCTACAGTTTCAGATTGCTCTTGAAAGAGTAATTAACACTGATTTGGTCTGATTTATCCACTCAGCTCAGAATAGCAAACTACGAGGCGCTTTTCCCGAGTACAAAAATGATTCAAATGGCTCTGAGCACTATGGGACTTAACAACTGTGGTCATCAATCCCCTAGATTTAGAACTACTTAAACCTAACTAACCTAAGGACATCACACACATCCATGCCCGAGGCAGGATTCGAACCTGCGACCGTAGCGGTCGCGCGGTTCCAGACTGAAGCTCCTAGAACCGCTCGGCCACAGCGACCGGCTTTCCGAGTACAGATAGGTTAGAGTTAGAACACTATGTGTGGCACAATGCAGAGACCCTTCCCCGCGCAGTCTACATGCTTATTGGTGGATAGAAGGAAGCTCAATGCCAGCTACGAATTTTCACGCACTGAACGAGCAAATATCGAGCGCCGTCCGTCTGACGAACTGCCGTTGCGCGAGTCCTACTAGGATTCCGTCGCGAAAACGTTAAGTTTTGCTGGCTAGGAATGGAGAACTATATCTGTTATGGCACAGGTAAATCAACCGTTTCAAAACTGAACAGAAACCATGTAAAACTTATATGAAGGAGGACAGATTTCAGACTGGGGCCGCGGTAATACGAGTCCGCCACCTAGATCGATGCTTCTTCTTTGGACCTCATACGCGATTAAACAATGATGTTATGACAGATCAAAATAGGTGATGCGCTTTGTCCTAGGTGATGCACTTGGTCGCCTGTGTCGTGAGTGTGGAATTAAACTCAGTTTTGCAATTCGAGGCCGGTCGCTATGGCTGAGCGGTTCTAGGCTCTTCAGTCCGGAACCGTGCTGCTGCTACGGTCGCAGGTTCGAATCCTGCCTCGGGCATGGATGTGTGTGATGTCTTTAGGTTAGTTAGGTTTAAGTAGTTCTAAGTCTAGGGGACTGATGACCTCAGATGTTAAGTCACATAATGCTTAGAGCTATTTGCAATTCGACTGTCGGTAACAGGTTATCGGATAAATACACAGCCTGACAAAAAAAAGTGAAGCAGCCAGAACGGGATGAAGAAACGAAAGGAAACTTCACGGGTTGAGAGGGTATATGGTGTTATTTCAGTGATTACAAAACCGAATAAAATTTACAAAGAACTTGGTAGTATAAGCCCACTTATCAGTATGAAGTTGCACTCCCTCTGATCTGGATGCATGTACTGATTTGGTTGTGAGGGGTGACATAAAGCCTTCGTATCCTCTCCTGACTGGCTCACGACTATTGCATCTGGTCAGAGATATCCTGGTTACTGGGACGGAGTTGACGTCCGAGTTGATCCAACATATATTCTATCTGGGGATCTTGCTGCCCACGGAAGCACCTCAGTGTGGACGAGCATTATTCTGTTGAAAAATGACACCACGATTCTGTTGCATGAGAGGTAACACACGTGCACGTAAGAAATCCGTGACGTACATTGTGCCGTCAGAGCTCCTCGTCACTACCAGCCGTGACCTGAAATTGTCCCCAATGGATCCCCACACTATGACGCCATGAGTAACACTGCTGTACCTCTCCTCCCCAAAATATTGGAAGAATGGGACCTCTCTCCAGGTCGTCGCCACGATAGCCGACAGTGGTCACCTGGGGCAGTGTGGACAGCTTTTCAGTGTTAAACACACTGAGACGCCATTCATTAGCAGCCAATGGTTCCTGGCCATGGCACCAGTTCAATGCAGCCGTTTGTGTTACGGCGTCAACGACAGCCCACGCATGAGACGGTAATTTTGCTTGATGTATAATACGGTGTTCCTCTCTTGTGGTGGTCACACGTCTTCGAGCAGAACCTTGACGACGTGTGTGCTTGCACTCAATTTCTCATGCAGTCGGACATTGGACGAATGTCACATTCAAATGCCCACCATATCGGGATATTGCACAATCAATTGGAGACCCACACTGAGTCAACTCTTCAGATGCTGGTAAAGCTTTCTGACGCGAACACGACGCATCTACGCGTCCTTCAGAGTGATCTCTCAACATCTAACGCTGTTCACGTCCCTTATACATCCTAAAGGGCCTGTCCATCAACGTAACGCGGTAGATGAACACTCTACAAAAGCATCAAGCACTATCCGAGCATTAGAACATAAATGTATTTATTTACAATATATTCGATATAAAGTATACATAGCTCTGTATGCTGTAGTCTCTATGTTGTCTCTCTCTACCTACCACTGTGCCTCTAGTACTGGTTACCAATATTCACTAGCAGTCGTAGTAGCACCAGCGACATACTAGGTTAGCATAGTTTCACTGGCTTCGTGTTGCGATAGTAGGATCTCACTGCAGTGTCGTTCGTACGCTCGGCGTGATCGGAGAGTAGTCTGATGATAATCTGACTACATCTGAGATGGAACTCTGAGTGCGGTAGTTCAAACGACGCTCAGACCAATCACAATTGCGGACTGTGAGGTGAAGAGAATTGAGCGTCCTCTAGTGGCGTGCGTAGCGTCTCCTGGCAGCGTCTGGCGACCCCACTCTAGCAGCGGCTCGTGGCGGCCGAGTAAAAATAAAATTTGCACATCCTTTTAAAGGTATCCAGTTCACTCAAGATTTATTGTTGCAACAGTGCATATGGAGTACATGAAATAATTGCATTTACAGGTCAATAGCACAAGCGGTTCTGAGATACCATGTATCGACCCATGCCGAAATACTCATATTACACTACTGGCCATTAAAATTGCTACACCACCAAGATGACGTGCTACAGACGCGAAATTTAACCAACAGGAAGAAGATGCTTTGATATGCAAATGATTAGCTTTTCAGAGCATTCACACAAGGTTGGTGCCGGTGGCGACACCTACAACGTGCTGACATGAGGAAAGTTTCCAACCGATTTCTCATACACAAACAGCAGTTGACCGGCGTTGCCAGGTGAAATGTTTTTGTGATGCCTCATGTAAGGAAGAGAAATGCGTACCATCACGTTTCCTACTTTGATAAAGGTCGGATTGTAGTCTATCGCGATTGCGGTTTATCGTATCGCGAGACTGCTGCTCGCGTTGGTCGAGATCCAATGACTGTTAGCAGAATATGGAATCGGTGGATTCAGGAAGGTAATACGGAACACCGTGCTGGGTCCCAACGGCCTCGTTTCATTAGCAGTCTAGATGACAGACATCCGCATGGCTGCAACGGATCATGCAGCCACGTCTCGACCCCTGAGTCAATAGATGGGGACATTTGCAAGACAGCGACCATCTGCACGAACAGTTCGACGACGTTTGCAGCAGCACGGACTATCAGCTCGGAGACCGTGGCTGCGGTTACCCTTGACACTGCATCACAGACAGGAGCGCCTGCGATGGTGTACTCAACGACGAACCTGGGTGCACGAATGGCAAAACGTCATTTTTTCGGATGAATCCAGGTTCTGTTTATAGCATCATGATGGTCGCATCCGTGTTTGGCGACATCGCGGTGAACGCACATTGGAAGCATGTATTCGTCATCGCAATACTGGCGTATCACCTGGCGTGATGGTATGGAGTGCCATTGGTTACACGTCTCGGTCACCTCTTGTTCGCATTGACGGCACTTTGAACAGTGGACGTTACATTTCAGATGTGTTACGACCCGTGGCTCTACCCTTAATTCGATCCCTGCGAAACCCTACATTTCAGCAGGATAATGCACGACCGCATGTTGCAGGTCCTGTACGTGCCTTTCTGGACACAGAAAATGTTCGACTGCTGCCCTGGCCAGCACATTCTCCAGATCTCTCACCAATTGAAAACGTCTGGTCAAAGGTGGCCGAGCAACTGGCTCGTCACAATACGCCAGTCACTACTCTTGATGAAATGTGGTATCGTGTTGAAGCTGCATGGGCAGCTGTACCTGTACACGCCATCCAACTCTGCTTGACTCAATGCCCAGGCGCATCAAGGCCGTTATTACGACCAGAGGTGGTTGTTCTGGGTACTGATTTCTCAGGATCTATGCACCCAAATTGCGTGAAAATGTAGTCACATGTCAGTTCTAGTATAATATATTTGTCCAATGAATACCTGTTTATCATCTGCATTTCTTCTTGGTGTAGCAATTTTAATGGCCAGTAGTGTAATACGGTGTTAGCTTCCACGGGCGCAACACAGGCGCTGACTCTGGCATCCAGCCGATCGTACAGATGGTGAATACTGTCCTGGGATACGTTATGCCAGGTCTGCTCGACCTCTTCACGTAGTTCTGTAAGAGTTGTGGTCTGACGAATCGCACGAGTCACTTCTCATCGTATCGTATCCCACATGTGCTCGATTGGAGACAAATCTGGAAATCGTGCTGGCCCGGGAAGTTGCTGCACATCTTGCAGAGCATGTTGAGTTTCATGGGCAATGTGTGGGTGAACATTATCGTATTGGAACAACACACCATCTTTATGTTACAAGAACGGCAAAAGAATGGTTCTAACAACATTCTGCACGTACTGAGCGCTTGTTAGCATCCCCTCCAGAAACACCCAAGGTGAACGAGACTTGTACCTTATTGCACCCTATACCATAAGGCTTGGGACGGGGCCAGTGTTTCTTTGAACATGCATTGCACGAGACAGTGCTCACCTGGTCTACATCATTTGCGTAGGCGACCATCATTTGTGTGCAGTTAGAATCTAAATTCATCGCTGAAGACCACGGCGTGCAAATTCATCTTCCATGTGATTCTCTGACGGCACCAGCTGAGTCGTGCACGCCGATGCTGTGGCGTCACTGGAAGACGGGCTAGAGTCGTACGTGCCCGTAGCCTCACTACCAATAACCGGTTCACAATAAGTCGTGTTGGCACGTCTGGGCTCACACTTAATTTTATCTGTGATGTGGTAGCTGTACGATCCGCCATTGCTGCCCTTACAGTACGACGATCGTGGCGGGCATCTGTGCTGCATGGACGCCCAAACCCCGTCTATGGGCGTAAGAATGTTCACGTGATCACTTACGAGGTGCATTCAAGTTCTAAGGCCTCCGATTCTTTTTCTAATTAACTACTCACCCGAAATCGATGAAACTGGCGTTACTTCTCGACGTAATCGCCCTGCAGACGCACACATTTTTCACAACGCTGACGCCATGATTCCATGGTAGCGGCGAAGGCTTCTTTAAGAGTCTGTTTTGACCACTGGAAAATCGCTGAGGCAATAGCAGCACGGCTGGTGAATGTGCGGCCACGGAGAGTGTCTTTCATTGTTGGAAAAAGCCAAAAGTCACTAGAAGCCAGGTCAGGTGAGTAGGGAGCATGAGGAATCACTTCAAAGTTGTTATCACGAAGAACCTGTTGCGTAACGTTAGCTCGATGTGCGGGTGCGTTGTCTTGGTGAAACAGCACACGCGCAGTCCTTCCCGGACGTTTTTGTTGCAGTGCAGGAAGGAATTTGTTCTTCAAAACATTTTCGTAGGATGCACCTGTTACCGTAGTGCCCTTTGGAACGCAATGGGTAAGGATTACGCCCTCGCTGTCCCAGAACATGGACACCATCATTTTTTCAGCACTGGCGGTTACTCGAAATTTTTTTGGTGGCGGTGAATCTGTGTGCTTCCATTGAGCTGACTGGCGCTTTGTTTCTGGATTGAAAAATGGCTTCCTTTCACAACCGACGAAAAGAAAGTCCCATTCGTGCTGTCATTTCGCGTCAACATTGTTTGGCAACATGCCACATGGGCAGACATGTGGTCGTCCGTCAGCATTCGTGGCACCCACCTGGATGACAGTTTTCGCATTTTCAGGTCGTCATACAGGATTGTGTGCACAGAACCCACAGAAATGCCAACTCTGTAGGCGATCTGTTCAACAGTCATTCGGCGATCCCCCAAAACAATTCTCTCCACTTTCTCGATCATGTCGTCAGACCGGCTTGTGCGAGCCCGAGGTTGTTTCAGTTTGTTGTCACACGATGTTCTGCCTTCATTAAACTGTCGCACCCACAAACGCACTTTCAACACATCAATAACTCCATCACCACATGTCTCCTTCAAATGTCGATGAATTTCAATTGGTTTCACACCACGCAAATTCAGAAAACGAATGATTGCACGCTGTTCAAGTAAGGAAAACGTCGCCATTTTAAGTATTTAAAACAGTTCTCATTCTCGCCGCTGGCGGTAAAATTCCATCTGCCGTACGGTGCTGCCATCTCTGGGACGTATTGACAATGAACGCGGCCTCATTTTAAAACAATGTGCATGTTTCTATCTCTTTCCAGTCCGGAGAAAAAAAATCGGAGGCCTTAGAACTTGAATGCACCTCGTATATTAGCATCGTTGCACAACTGACGTAGCACGTCCAAGTTTTGCGGCAATTCTCCGAGAGGACCATCCCTCCATTCAGAAGGCCATACCCCTTTCAAACTCGCACAGTTGGGAGTAGCAAGCACGAGTGCGTCTCCGTGGCATGGTTGCCTGATTATTTCACACATTTGCACCACACTGAGCCTTCTGGCTGTGAGCATTCCATATTAAACGGCAGACACAAATGGCGCACTTGTAGCTATGCCACTACGATATTTGTTGGCGAACGACGCTGAAACCATTATCAGCACACCTACTATTTCCCATGTGGCTTATGTTGTCATCGGGTCAAAGGCGACGTCGTCTTTCCGGGTTTACTAATTTTTTTCCGAGAGTGTGTGTTTTTCCTGCGGAGGTGGGAGCGGCGTTTGCAGTCGACGAATAGACTGTCGATATCGCACAAACAACACTAATGCACTCTCGTGGCCGTTCGGCCTTCCACAAAGTATTGCAACTCTAATGATTACAATACCCGCCGATGTACGAACTTACAACCGACTATGTACTCTGGGTGCTTCACTTTTTGTCAGGCAGTGTACGTATATCAAATTCACTCAGTACCATAGTAATATTCTTTCCTTGGGAAGGGGGTTTATAAGTTCTCTGACTGCTTTGACGTTGTGCACCTCTACATCATCATCTTTGCCTACCTCCCCATCTTAGAGTAGCACTTACACGCAAAGTCTTCAATTATTTGGTGGATATATTCCAATCTCTGTCTTCAACTATCGTTTTCACTCTCTACACGTCCCTCTAATACGGTGGAATTATTCCCTGGTGTCTTAACACATGTCGTTTCATCCTGTCCCTTCTACTTGCCAGTATTTTCCACAGATTTCTTTCCTCGCGGCTTTTACGGAGAAACTCCTCATTTCTTATCTTAAGAGTCCATCTAATTTTCAACATCATTCTGTAGCACTGCATCTGAAACCCTTAGATCCTCTGCTTTTCCGGTTCTCTCTCAGTCCATGATTCACTTCCATACCATGCTGTGTTCCAAACACATATTCTCAGAAATTTTCTTCCCAAATTAAAGCCGATGTTTGAAACTAACTAGTAGATTTCTGTTGGTCACGAATTCCCTCTTTGCCTACGCTTGTCTACTTTTTATTCCTCGCTTGGTCCGTCATACGTTATTTTGCTCCCAAGGTAACAGAATTCCTTCACTTCATCTACTTCGTGATCACTAAGTGTAATGGTAAACTTCTTGCTGCCTCGCGGGGTTAGCCGAGTGGTCTTAGGCGCTGCAGTCATAGACTGTGCGGCTGGTCCCGGCGGAAGTTCGAGTACTCCCTTGGGCATGGGCGTGTGTGTTTGTTCTTAGGATAATTTAGGTTAAGTAGTGTGTAAGCTTAGGGACTGATGACCTTAGCAGTTAAGTCCCATAAGATTTCACACACATTTGAACATTTTTTTGGTAAGCTTCTTGCTATTCTTGTTTCTGCTACTTCTCACTACTTTCGTCTAGCTTCGATTTACACTCAGACCGTATTCTGTGCTCATTAGACTGTTTATTCCATTCATTATGTCCTGTAATTGATCCTCGCTTTCACTGAGGATAGCAATGTCGTAAGGGAATCTTACCATTGTTATTCTTTCACCCTCAATTTTAATTCCACACCTGCATCCATCATTTATTTCCGTAATTGTTTCTTCGATGTACAGACTGAACAATAGGGGACAAAGACTACGTCCCTGTCTTGCACCCTTTTCAATCCGAATGCTTCGGTATTGTTCCTCCATTCTTTTCCTTCTTTCTCGGGTAATATTCATCTCGTGTACTGTGTATTATGTGTTCCAGACACATCATAAATGAACAACATAGAATGCCTCAACTCAATGGTGTATGTCTCAACTCTATACTGTATGCAAAATGTAAAATATTTGACAATTTTGGCCCCTGTAACAAACGTATATATTTTGTGAAAAAAATTCATATAATCCACACAAGAGGTTAACAGGTAACAACTTGGTAGAAAGAAAATAAACAAATAAGCCTACTGACGGCAGTAAAAAAAGCTCTGAAACACGCGTGCGTGAAAACAAAACTACAAAATACGGCGGAATTCCTCTCTGAGTTAGAAAACTGATTTTTCAAATACCCCGGAATTCGTCCACTGGGGGCAGAACCGCACAATAACCCTGGGTTCAGTATGGGGCGGCGGTGAGATGGATGGACTGCTGTGGCTTCTTGTGGGGCTGTGAACCACTGAGGGCAACAGCGGGACGAAGCATCTCCGTCGTTTCTAGGTCCCCGGTTTAATACAATACAACCACAAAACCTAAAGGTGAAATATTTTCTCTTCCTTCTGAAACAAAATGTGAGATGGTACAGTGATTAAGACATTTCATTCGAATTTCGGAATAGCGGAGCTCATATACTTGTCCTCCGACGTTGATGTAGAAGCATAAAAGACGTGCGAGGTAGCCGCGCGGTCTTGGTCGTCTTGTCACGGTCCTCGCGGCTCCCCCCGTCGGAGGTTCGAGTCCTCCTTCGGCCATGGGCGTGTGTGATGTCCATAGCGTAAGTTAGTTTAAGTTAGATTAAGTAGTGTGTAAGCTCAGGGACCGATGACCTAAGCAGTTTGGTCCCATAAGATCTTACCACAAATTATTAGAAGCATAAAGGGCTTGAGGAAAGTGTAGCAACGCCATTACCGATAGCTCACGCAGTCCTTGTCCAACTGAGCTACTGCTTTTGCTCTATTGATCTAGATGTCGACGAGACTCCCAATAGTCCAGATGTCGATGACACTCAAAATAGTGTTACTCTCTTCCCCAGTTTCTTTGCTTTTCTTATTTACGCTGTTAGGCTGGGGTGCGCAGCATAATACAGTGTTACTAAGGGAGAGTGATTACACATGAAGAATACTGGGTATCTGGTACAACATCTGGTGCTAAAAGAAGTTAAACGTGTATACGTGTTAAAGGTTCAGGGCTTGTCGCAGCGCGTGTAGCTCGAAGGTTGTACAGATGACATGTAGAGACGTAAAGAGCAGCTTGTGGATTTAATCAGACGTCATCTCGTCTATGGGGGAGAGCTTCCTCCTTGTCAGCGCATCTGGGGCAATTGTACGTCACGCGGAACTGCATGCTTGTTTTAAGACACGGCTCTCTTCAGCTGAAAGTCAATTTTGTAGCTAATCCAATCCGAAAAGTTTCCTACCGTTAAACGTGGGACGAAATGTAATTACGCCTCTCAACGATTAACGTCGAAAATGGAAAATAATTAACAAACTGTTACTAATGTGTTGCTTGTATAGACGTTGCATACCCTAACAACTTTATTCGCTCTCTCTCTCTCTCTCTCTTTCTCTCTCTCTCTTTCCGAAAGCCTAATGCGTACATAATTTCCGGTATACATACAGCACGGCAAACAATACCAAAAAAAAGTTCAGAACCTCGGAGAGCATCAGCTGATGATTACAAAGAGTTGCACTGTCGAAATATTACGCCAAAAAACTCGACTTACCGGCTGTATAAGCAAAAGGGCATACATCTACGTCTAAGTCTACGATATGCAAGCCACCTTACGCTGTGTGGCGTAGGGTACTTTGTGTACTTCTGTCAGTTCCCCCTCGCCTGTTCCAGTCACGAATGGTTCGCGGCGGAAACGATTGCTGGTAACCCTCCATGTGAACTGGACTCTCTCTACTTTTACCTTTAAATTCTTCTCGCGAGTCATCGACTGACTCTTCTGGCACGATAAATGTCAAAAGCATTTTTCCAGCGGAACCGTGAAATACACGTCAGTAAAACATACCGTGATGCAGATCGCCTCTCTTGCAGTGCCTGCTTCTGGAGTTGGCCGAGCATCTCCGTGAGGCTTTTGGGTTTACTAAATGAACCAGAAACGAAACTAGCTGCTCTTCCTTGAACCTTCTCTACCTCCTGCATCAATAATATATGGTAAAGGTGCAGACTGACGAGCAGTATTCAAGTATTGGCCGAACAACGGTTTTGTAAGCTGCTTCCTTTGTAAGTGAACTACTTTCCCTGAGGATTCTTTCAATGACTAGTCTGGCGTCTACCCTATCTGATTTCAGTTTTATGTGGTCGTTCCACTTTAAATAGCTCCATACTCGTACGTCTAGATAACTTATGGATGTGACCATTTCCAACGATTGTTCTGCAGTCATTTAAACACACAGTAATCGGTCTTTCTGCCTATTTACGTGTGATACGTTACATTTCGGTATAATGAGGGTCAACTGCCAATCCTAACAACAGACGTCGCTCCACTGCAGCGCTTCCTGCATTTCGCAGCAATTTTCTAGCGTTGGGACTTCTTTCCATGTAACAGCATCATCTGCTAAAAGCCCCCTGCAACTTCCGATGTTACCCAATAGGTTATTTACACTGAGATGGCAAAAAGTCATCGGATGCCTCCTAATATCGTGTCGGACCTCCTTTTGCCCGGCGTGGTGCATCGACTAGACGTGGCATGGACTCAAAAAGTCGTTGGAAGTCTCTGCAGAAATGCTGAGCCATACTACCTCTATAGCCGTCCATAATTACGAAAATGTTGCCGGCGCATAATTTCGTGCTCGAACTGCCCATTCTATTATATGTCATAAATGTTCGATGGGATTCATATCGGGCGATCTGGGAGGCCAAATCATTCTCTCGAATTGTCCATAATTGTCTTCAAACTAATAGCGAACAATTGCTGCCCGGTGACTTGGAACATAGTCATCCCTAAAGTGAAGTCTATGAATGGCTGAAAATGATCTACAACTAGCCGAACATAACCATTTCCAATCAATCATCGTTTCAGTTGGACCAGAAAATCCAGTTCATTCCATGTTAACACAACACACAGCGTTATTGAACCACCATCAGCTTTCACAGCGACTTGCTAACAATTTCGGTCTGTGGCTTCGGGTGGCTTGCTCCACATTCGGACCCTACCATCAGCTCTTACCAACTGAAATCGGGATTTGCCTGACCAGGTCACGGTTTTCCAGTCGTCTAGGGTCCAACCCATATGGTCACGAGCCCAGGAGAGGCGCTGCAGGCGATGTCGTCCTGTTAGCAAAGATACTCGCCTCAGTCATCTGCTGCCATAGCTCATTAACTCCAGATTTCGCCATACTGTCCTAACGGATACGTTCATCGTACGTCCCACACTGATTTATGCTGTTGTTTCGCGTAACATTACTCGTCTGTTAGCACTGACAACTCTGCGGAAACGCCGCTGCTGTCGGTTGTTCAGCGACGGTCGGCGTTGTCGTTGGTGAGAGATAATGCCTGAAATCTGATATTTTCGGCACACTCTTGACACTGTGCATCTCGGAGTATTGAATTCCCTAACTATTTCCAAAACAGAATGTCCCGTACGTCCAGGTCCAACTACCGTTCCGCGTTCAAAATCTGTTAATTCCCGTCGTGCGGTCATAATCACGTCGGAAACCTTTTCACATGAATACCTGAGTACAAATTACAGCTTTGCCAATGCGCTGCCCATTTATACGTTGTTCAAATGTGTGTGAAATCTTATGGGACTTAACTGCTAAGTTCATCAGTCCCCAAACGTACACACTACTTAACCTAAATTATCCTAAGGACAAACACACACACCCATGCCCGAGAGAGGACCCGAACCTCCGCCTGGACCAGCCGCGCAGTCCATTACTGCAGCGCATTAGACCGCTCGGCTAATCCCGCGCGGCATTTATACGTTGTGCACGCTATAGTATCCCCATCTGTATATGTGCATATCGCTATCCCATGACTTTTGTCGACTCAGAGTATATGTATTCTCAAAATTAATGGTCCTATAACCCCCCCTTTGGTGTACGCGCGATGTTATGACATCGAAAAAAAGTGTTTGATATGTTTCTGGCGTTCTGCTGATCAGCCTGACTCGTTCTGAATACAGTCTAATGGGACTGCACTAGTCTAGTCGGAAATGTGTGTGGTAAAAGAGAAAACCTAGAAGAAACTCTTATTTTTATTTTTGAGGAGGGGTGAGGCATTCTGGACACCATGTAGGTGGGTTATCTTATTGGAGTTTCGTTACATTGACATCTACAACGTGGCTAAGGAAGTCCTGCAACTTGTGTTGCTCAACTGAGAATAATTGCCTGTTGCTAATAGGTGAAGTGACAATGCGAGCTGCGAAAGTCTGAGTAGATGGAGACTCACGGAACACGAGCGTGAAGCAGTCAACAGGGCTCGGTGTGCAACGCTCGAACTTTCTACTCGCTACAGAATTACTATGTAATACTTAATTTAAGGTTCTGAGTATTGTGCATCGGAGAGAATTATTGGTGAGCTTTACATTAGAGTCTTCGTCTTAAAATTATAAGATATCTGTACATATAATTCCACCTGGTCTCATTGGTTGCAAGTGAGAGGGCGTAAAATATATGTTGAAAAACCTTAACTAGCAGGTACTCGAAGCAAGACGCCTTAAATCTCGCGAGAACCTCGTTAGAAAATTCAAAAACCATCTTTTAGGGCAGAAACTATGACTATTCTCCAACCTTCTACATATCTATCCCATAGATCGTGCAAATAAAATTAGGGAAACAACATTTCTGTCTCTTCATCCGCGAAAGGAACGGTCAGAACCCTTATTATCTGTAAAAAGTTTCTGTGTCACCCATTCCAGAATGATCTGCGGAGTGTAGATGTAGAAGTATAATGGCGTACTGAAAAATAATGCTTCCAAGTTATCCATGTGAAAAGTCTTAAAGCTTTTCAAATAACATTCTTCGTCGTTATTCTTTCCTTCTACGCATTTGCAGCCCTCTACCGCTAAAGGGCTCCTTGTTGTAGCGTTTAACATGGCGCTTTGTAACGTAACTATGTCGGTACGTGAGAAATAGCTTGCTGTAATCGAGTTTCTAAGAGTAGGAAACGTCCACACGTGGAGCCAACCTCTTCTTCAGCATGAAAATGTCAGATCCCACACGAGCGCTGCGACATCTGCCACAATCTGACGCCTTGGTTTCACTGTCATCGATCATCTTCCGTACAGTCCCGACTTGGCCACATCCGATTTTTACCTGGTTCCAAAATTTAAAGAACACCTTTGAGGATGAAGCGATGCAAGCAGAGGTGAGATTGTGCTTCCATCAACAAACTCAAACATTCTACAGTGACGGTATCAAAATGGTTCAAATGGCTCTGAGCACTATGGGACTTAACATCTGTGGTCATCAGTCCCCTAGAACTTAGAACTACTTAAACCTAACTAACCTAAGGACATCACACACATCCATGCCCGAGGCAGGATTCGAACCTGCGACCGTAGCAGTCTCACGGTTCCCGACTGAGCGCCTAGAACCGCTAGACCACCGTGGCCGGCAGTGACGGTATCAATCAACTGGTCTCTCGTTGGGAGAAATGTGACAATGTTGAGAAATAAATATGTAGACATGAAGAATAAGGATGTGGAATGTTAATACCGTTTGTTTTATTTTAAAAAGCCTGAAGAGTTTTCACATAAAAAATTAGGAGTCGTTACTTTTCAGCATGTCCTCGTAAATGTAGCGTTCTGAAACGCTGTGTACTTACAGCACTAACCCCCACCCTGCCTCAGCGATCGAACCATAACTATGTCAACTGACAGCAGCACTCCAATTTCTCAGAAGTTAAGACTCCTCAAGTACGTTATAGCTGTTGTGATCGCCTATGACAAAAAGCACGGCGCTCTTCATGTCATAATATTGCGATATGCCTGCTAGATCGGTAAATGCCTCAGGCTGCAATAGATTCTACAGTGCGGCCACTAAATACGGAGGTAACAACAGGGCACATGACACGTGACAGTCTTGGGTTAAAATGATGTCCACATCCACATCACATGATTGCAGTGTTCCGATATACAGAATGTTTCAAAGTATTTGTATCAGATGTCTCGGGTGATAGATCACGTCATGGGGAACTAGTTTTGTTAGAGACAATGTTCTTTGATGCTTCCTGGAGACGTTAGGCTTCTTTTAGCATTCGACGGACCTAGGACGACGAGATTTCATCGAATTAGCAGGATCTACTGCTATCTACCGCATTAAACTGACAGGGTGATTTTCAACAAGAAAACCATAAGAATGAATGGGTCTAAGCGGAGAAAGATATTTTAGAAACGAGTCAGAAACTAATTGGCTCTACCTAGCCCTAATCACGCAGAGCGGGTGACTGGATTACAGGCACACACATTGCACACACATATCGCAGAGTGTCTACACGCTTCCGTGTTTCGAGGGAAGTGTCAGCGAACAATTTTCCTCTTAACAAAAATTGTTCCACATGACGTGATATATCAGCCCTAGGCATTTGATGGAAAAACTTTGAAATATTATGCATATTCTGGAGCGTCGTACTGGACGAATAACAAGTCTGGTGCAGCTGTGTGCTCAGGTGTCATTGTCAGCGCATGTTTACAACAGCAGGGAAGTTGTAGAGGGCAAAGGCGTACATTACTTTCACAGTACTCCTCAATCTATATTCAACAAGACTAAATCTCATCATATGTTTCCTGAATTTTTGTAAGCTTTCTTTACAATACAGACATTTTTCACTCGCTATACGCACACTTGGGTGTCTCCGATTAAAAACGTGCGGTATAAAGCCAGACAGCAACTACCTATTGGTGTTCAACCGAAGTCAGTACCCTAAACTGTGGAGTCAGATAGAAATGGTCTGTCACGCATTACATCAAGTACTGTTATTGAGCAGGATCGTAATAAAGAACACGCCTTGTGGATGAATTATGTAACGACACTGGTAAGCTATGCATCGCACATTACCAACTCTTACCTTTACCACATACTTTTGCTTTTCCGAGGACAACTTACACGAGCTCTTAGATTATTGTTCCCTTGTTAAATTTCAATGTAGGAGCTTCATGTTTGTCAGAGGTATGTTCAGATGTTGCAAGGGAGCTATGACATTTGTGTGCTGCTGCTAACTGGACTGGTGTGGCTAATCATGTTCTCTAGTCCGACTGTTTTGGATTATTAAGTCTATGGTTGGTAGGACCAGTCGATTTACTGGCAGCACAAGCAGCATAAGGCATTACATTGAGCTTTGTACCCACGACTAGCCAGACTACTTGGGATAACTTCTTCGTCCTTACCATCACATTGGGAAGTTATTGTTGCTACTGGAGGATTCAATGTGAAGTATTTAATGTCAGAAGTTCAGTTTGATAATACTTCGTATAATAGAGATTTTGTAGGCTGTACAGTCCTCGAGAGTCATAGGAATGTAGCTCGTGTTTCTTGTTATATTTTCCTGCAGCTACTTCCTTATTTTGATCATTTCCGTAGCTGAGTGGTCAGTGCTGCTGACTGCCATGCAACTGACCCGGGTTCGATACTGCCACAGCTTTTTCCATGGTGGAAGGACTGGAATGGGGTGCACTCAGCCTCTTGGTGCCAACTGAGGAGCTTACCTGACCTAGTAGTAGCGGCTCGGGGTCACGAAAACTGACAACGGCCCGGAGAGCGATGCGCTGACCCCACGTCTCTCCATGGCGCACCTAGAGCACGAAACGGCGGTCAGTCGGCACGGCTGGGCCCACCGGGGCCTGTGGAAGGCGTTTACGTTCATTTGATTATCTTGGACACTAGAACCCGCTTCTCATGTTTGTCAACTTAATTACGGGACACTCAATGCAGCGGTACTCGAAACGTCTTTTATCATCGCAGCTGTAAGATAATAAATGAGATTGACGGCAGGTTTGTCATTATTGGCTGCTGGTCACTGTCGGTTCGGAGAAATTTTGTTGTGTACGTGTAAGAATATCGTCGTTACTTCAGCTTGTGGCCTTGTACGCAGAGATTTCAGGAAGAAAATGGCAACTTAGTGAAGATATGAGGGAATGAGCAGTCAATAAAAAGGTTAATACGAACGTTTCTGTATTCTGAGTCACTGTTGTTTGAATAATAGGTAAGAAAGAAAACTCACAGTAATTACTAATAAAGCATAAACGACTTATGAATGTATTTACTCATTAGAAAATAAATCGAGCTGCAGCTTAGTTCAAAATTTAAATAGTACCGTCATCAACCACGATAAACTCATCAGCTCTCTTTAAAGCAAATTTGAAGTCTGTAGGTGATCATTTTTGTGGAGAGCATCCTTGAAAATATGAGCGATGGTTTCGTTTCTTGTGTCACCTTTCTTTTTTTTGGACGGAAAAGAGTTTGATCCGTACCCATATACAAATATCTTAGGAGTAACAGCGAGAAGCCCCAGTGACTGGTAAATTTGACTACCATGGGATATCTAACGTTCACAGACTGTTACATTTATTTGGCATATCATGTCTATGCTAAAATGGCTATGTAGAGGAACATGTCCAGACTGTGGCTGGAAGCATATCTTCCAATAACTATTGGAGCCCATGCAGCATGAGACGTACGTCATGTTTTGAAGGTGACCCCGACTCGGCTAACCCACTATCTCAGCAGTGCCATGTGAATATTTGTCGGTGCTCCAATGTGAGCTACTTAACAACGTCGATAAACAATATTAACGAAACTAATGAAATATTTGTGATCGCAAAAATCCACCTCTTTAAATGTATGTTCTGGCTGAATATTGGAGATACGTTTGTGTGAAATTTGTAGTTCTTTCTGTCACACCGAGTGACCTGATGTAGGAGTTATGACATTGGACTCATATTCCAAAGGAGTGGTCTTCAAATTCCCTTCCGGCCTTCACAATTTAGTTTTTCATAAGTCACTGTATACACGTGCAGCGATGATTTTTGGAAAACACTCACATCCAGTTACCTCTTCCGTCCTTGTCCAACTGATCTAGTTCTCTAACGATACTTACTTCTATTTCCTGAAACGTCTCACAATTAATCTGGAATTTCACAGTGAATCAGAAACATTGTTCGTTCATAGCTTGCGTCAGCAAGAAGTATCTCTTTCGAAATCTCATTGATTCAGACACAAGTTTCAAAGTCGTGTACCAGGCACTAATCAAATCGAAAATGTTAAGAATCTGTTTTCTACTTAATTGTTTCATGGTTCACGTCTCTCTATCATTTTTTAACGAATGTGAAGGATTTACGCGTTTATTATAATTAAGAAAATGGGAGAAAGTAAGGAAAATTAGTAACAATGAGCAGTATCTTATGGAGGATCCATATTTCATCAGACGTTTCAGATGGTTTCTCTCAGTAACTATATTAGGTAGCACAGCGTTCCTTCCGATTTGTAGATGCAGTACAGTAAAATTCCCGTTAAACACGAAATGAAAAACGTAAACGTCTCTCACAGAAGATGAATGAGTCATTAAAGAAACCATACTGTCATATGGACAGCATAGCGTAAAAAATGCTTGGTTGTATGCAAGAGGTTGGTTTCAGTTTATTTTTAACAGTACTGAGAAAGCGTAGTATGTATAATCAGAATTTTACACATGAAATGCTTTTGCAGCTTACACTGATTAGTGCTCGAGTGGTTAAGACGGTGGACTCACGATGAGTGAGGCTAAACCCGTTCCAGCTATTCGGATTTATATTTCTATTGCTTTCCCAGACCATTTCAGGTAAATGCCGGGACAGTTGCTTCAATAATATCACGACGATTCTCTCCGCTAACTTTGTTCATCTAATTTTGTGCTCCGGCTCTGGTGACCTTTATGTCGACGGGGATCTAAACTCCCACTTTCCTCCTTCCAGTGCCCCTATCAAGTTGGAAAATCAGGGAATATTTAGCAAATACAAGGGAGGGTAGGACGATAATCGAAGGATTGGCTGAGTCACTGGAAAGTATCCAAGAGGTGCATGAAAACTTTGGATTGGCATGTGTTCTAAGAAAGGAGCGGACTAATTCTTAAAAAATAAAATTTCAGTTATAGGTTTTCAGGAAGGAATCTTTGAAAAATGATAGTGAATATAGACCTAGAGCAATCATAGCTCGCACAGAGGCATGCAACTGCTCATCTGTGAACGGGGAAGCCGGTCGCTGTGGGCGAGCGGTTCTAGCCGCTTCAGTCTGGAACCGCGCTGCTGCTACGGTCGCAGGTTCGAATCCTGCCTCGGGCATGGATGTGTGTGATGTCCTTAGGTTGGTTAGGTTTAAGTAGTTCTAAGTGGCACGAATACCTCACTGCTTTATTTGTGTCATAAAAGAAGTAAATATAACTCTCAGTGTATTTTATTTTTAAATATCTAAGATCAATAACATGCTATTTGACTATTGCAGCCGAAGTCATTCACGTTTCGAAGACAACAATTATTAAATATGCGTTACTAATTCCGTGGCACTACTAAGCGTCTTTTACTCATGTTGTTCATATGCCGCTTACACCATTCTGTGTAATACAGATTAAGGGTGTACACCATTCTTTTTGTAGCCTAATTTTTATTGGCTTAAAATCTCCCTTAGACAGTCTATTTTTAAGATTCATTCACGTGCTGGCATTGCTCGATTTCGGTATTAAAAAACAAAAGTTGAAGTTTTAAATATACACTGATCACCCAGAACATTATGACCACCGATCCACTTTCGATATCAACCAGTGCAGGCCATAGCAGCGTCACCTGGTGAAGAATGACTGCACGGTGCATGTAGTATCAGTGAGCGTGCTGTCCGTGTGTAGAATGGGGAAGGCGCGCTATCTACCTGAGTTTGACCGTGGGTAGATTGTGATGGCCCGGAGGCTCGTTACGAGCGTTTCGGAAACTGCACGACCTGTCGGGTGTTCGAGCAGTGCTTTGGTGAGTATCTTCAACACGTGGCAAAACCAAGGTGAAACCACATCCAGACATCGTCGGTGTTGGGCGGCTACCTCTCATTACAGATGTCGGACGTCGCAGGCTGAACAGATTGGTAAAACAGGACAGGCGGTAGAACTGTGGCGTAACCAACATCTGACTTTAATGCTGGGCAGAGTACAAGTGTGTCTGAACTCACAGTGCACCGAACGCTCCTAACGATGGGCCTCCACAGTCGACGACCCATGCATGTGCCAATGTTAACACCACGACATCGGTCCGGGTTCGATTCCCGGCTGGGTCCGAGATTTTCCCCGCTGAGGGACTGGGTGTTGTGTTGTCCTAATCATCATCATTTCATTCCCAACGACGCGCAAGTCGCCGAAGTGGCGTCAAATGGGAAGACCCCGGCGAACGGTCTACCCGACGGGAGGCCCCAGTCACACGACACCGGTAACTACGACTGAAATGGGCTCGTGACTATCGGCACTGGACGTTGACACAGTGGCAGGGCGTCGCAGGATCTGATGAATCCCGATACCTTCATCATGCCCATGGGAGGGCGGGAATCCGTCATTTTACAGGGTAACAGCTCCTTGACACTTGTACTGCGGGACGGAGACAAGGTGGTGGCGGCTCCATTATGCGCTGGGGAACATTCACGTGGGCAACCATGGCTACAGTGGAACTCGTGTAAGGCGTCATGACGGCCAAGGAATGTCGTACACTGGTTGCATGCGACGTACACCCCTTCATGACGATCATTTTTCCCGACGGCAGTGGTATTTTTCAGCAATATAAAGCCCCATGTCACAAGACCAAGAGTGTGATGTAGCGGTTCGAGGAACACATTGGCGAGTCCCAGTTGATGGGACCAGATGAGAACCCGATCGGACACATCTGGGATGTGATTGAACGTGGCGTTCGAGCCAACCCCCCCCCCCTCCCCCCTCTGCCCCCCTCTCCGGAATTTACGGGAGTTAGGTAACTTTTGTGTGCAGATGTAGTTTCATTTCCCTCCAGCGACTTACTAATGCCTCACTGCTTCCATGCCACGACGCCTCGCCGCTGTTATCCGTGCCAAAGACGGACATACCGGCTATTAGCCTGGTGGTCATAATGTTCTGGCTCATCAGTATACAAGCAGTTACATTATACCTTTTTGAACTTGTGACTGCCTCGTGATGACTGGGTGTTGTGTGCTGTCCTTAGGTTAGTTAGGTTTAAGTAGTTCTAAGTTCTAGGGGACTGATGACCATAGATGTTAAGTCCCATAGTGCTCAGAGCCATTTTGTAACTTGTGAGTTGGTGTTTTTTCTATTGTAGTACGTAGGGTTTTTGCGATATATTTTAATTTCGATTTCTGGTGCATGTTTTTATAACGACATTTTTGGCGAAAAAATTGAGTTTTATCTCAGAGTGCCGCCATTTTTCAAAAACAATTTTTTTTAAATATTCCTGCGTACTACGTTAGATAATATCATTAGTTTTTCAAATTTTGTTCTAGATTGAAAATTTAGGCGTTCAGAGCTCCCACCATCCGCCCTCGCATTCCGGGAAGGGCTTTTGCCGATGTCTTGTAGTGTTCTCCGGGTGCAATTTTTGACTTAGAAATAGAGATTACAATCTGAAGGGTGTACAATAAAGGTCACCCTGGCCTACCCCTTTAAACTACCCTGTGAACAGGGGTATTCAGCTGTGCAATGGCAGGTGGTTTATTAATATACATGCGCTACGTAAATTTTCCACAAGACCATAGTCAGGTACGCTTAGATTGTGAGGACTTGCACGATGCGAAATATTTCCATTTCCGGATATCCCAGGCCCTGTCAAAAACTTGCAAACCGCCGGCATGGACTCCATGGCAATGTTGTGCTGTAGTAGCAACTTCCTGAAACCACTTGTGAGATCATCCAATATGCGTATTTCTGGAACTATCAAGTTTTATAACCTCTCCATGTATCGCCAAGATTTAACAGTGACAGCTCTTCCATCCTCTTCAAAGAAACTTGGCTATGTTATTCCAAAGCGAGTCACATGTCATCAGACAAAGACTTGTGCACAGTGAAGAGAACGAATGTGCAGCAACTGGGCACTTTTGCCCGAGTAGTAACGAATGTTTTTGTTTTTCGCTATAAATGACTCATGGAAATGCCAGCCGCGGTGGCCGTGCGGTTCTAGGCGCTACAGTCCGGAACCGTGGGACTGCTACGGTCGCAGGTTCGAATCCTGCCTCGGGCATGGATTTGTGTGATGTCCTTAGGTTAGTTAGGTTTAAGTAGTTCTAAGTTCTAGGGGACTGATGACCTAAGATGTTAACTCCCATAGTGCTCAGAGCCATTTGAACCAACGCATGGAAATGACCGTCGTCGGTCATTAACAGAAGGAAATCCTCGACCATTTCATTAAGGAAAATTTCACCGACTGCAATGCTGTTGGTTTTGTCGCGATAACTGAGTTCTTGCATTAAAATAATTTTTTACACGATGATTCAAATCATGTGCAAGATTCTGCACAAGCGTGTGCGAATCAACTGAAGAGCGATCGCACATTTTCAAGCGGGTTGCCGAGGGGTTCATATCAGTGCGTTCCCCATTGTCTTGACATTATCTAGACAGACTTCGTTCACTTTCAAGGTACCAGGTAGTATCTTCTTTTGTGTGGAAGCAATTTCTCGGAAGTTACTAAACCACATGGCTATTGTTTTGTGATTCGAACACAAGGGTTTTGTGCTTGAAATGGCGACAGAACAATCCCTGAGTCCTTACAAAGGAGTCATAAAAAAAGTTTCTTACTACGAACACATGAGGCATTCTTCTGCTGCTTAATCACTTTTAAAATTGCTATTTTTCTGAGAAAAGTGCAGCTGATGCACTTGGCGCTAAAATAGCAGTATTGCCAATCGACATCTATTTACAATTCGTGTTGGGGCCTATCTTGTTTGTGATAAAAATAAAACTGCCCTTAGTCGCCCACATTATAGTAATTCACAAAACATAAATCTAAATTCGCATTCGTCCGCAGCTCGTGGTCGTGCGGTAGCGTTCTCGCTTCCCACGCCCGGGTTCCCGGGTTCGATTCCCGGCGGGGTCAGGGATTTTCTCTGCCTCGTGATGACTGGGTGTTGTGTGCTGTCCTTAGGTTATAGTTAGGTTTAAGTAGTTCTAAGTTCTAGGGGACTGATGACCATAGATGTTAAGTCCCATAGTGCTCAGAGCCATTTGAACCATTTTTTTTAAATTCGCATTCATTCCCGAAGAGACGCTGACGAAAAATAAAAGGTGTATTTCAAATCGGCCTCTTGGGTGACCTGATAGGATAGTAACTGATCGGTAGAGATCTTACGAAAGTGTAATAGGTAATCTCAGGGAACTTCAGTGGTTATCTTTGCGCGTAGGACGACGTTGTTGTCAAGAAATCGTGCTGGGTAAATTTAGAGAACCGTTTTCCGAGGAAGAGTGCACATCAACTGAGGCGTTTCGTTCGTATATCTCACGTAGGGATCATGCAGTTAAGATAAAGGAGATTAGGACATGTACGGAAGCATGCAGACTTGCTACATGCACAAATGGAATAAGACAGTTTATAGCATTACCTTGGTAGGCGTGGAGTTTATTTTTGTCCTATAAAGCATCTTTGAGTACAACATTTGAAGTAGTATGACTGGCGACATGAACGAAGAGTTTGTTTGCTTTACAAACATAGGAGAGAACTACATAGAGCTGGCCATGCAGAAAGCGACTGACATTAAGGTCCATACCAGCAACAGGTACTGTCTGGCCTTGTGCTATGTTTATGGTCATAGGATAACATAAATTCACCACGAACTGTACATGTTTAAAGGTAAACGGAAAATTGTTAGGAATAAGAGGAATTTTGGGTGTAAAAACTGGCTTACCTGTGCCACTACCCGTCATAATTTCCGTTTCTATGATGTTACGTTGGAGAGAATTAACTAAGCCTCTGGGAGTGAAGGGTTCTGAGGAGCGAGATGTGTGACGCTCTTGATCAGAGTTAAGTACCGAGCGATGTGGCGCAGCGGCTACACACTGGACTCGCATTCGGGAGGACGAAGGTTCAATCCCGCGTTCGGCCATCCTGATTTAGGTTTTCCGTGATTTCCCTAAATCGCTCCAGCAAATGCCGGGATGGTTCCTTTGAATGGCCATGGCCGATTTCCTTCCCCGTCCTTCCCTAATTCGATGAGACCGATGCCTCTCTGTCTGGTCTCCTCCCCCAAACAAACCAACCCAACCCTCAGACTTCAGTCGTGCCTCGCTTTCGGAAGAAGTTTCCAAAGAGCGAGTTAAAGTTTGACGTTCTCACGATCTTCATTTGATTCTTGAGACCACATAGTCCTCCGTCTTTTAGGCATTCAGGTGTATTGAGAACAATATGATCGTTTTCTAGGCATTTTTATTCATAAACGAAACGAACTCACAATGCAATGACTAGCCACCCAAATTTTAAAGCAAACTTAATAAATTCGTTTTTCCTAGTAAAGAACATACATAAAATCTACCAAAAGAAGCAAAGCAATGTCATTAGGTTTTTAATACACAAAGCGAAATCAGTAAATCCGTATTTCTAGCCAAGTAAATTCAATGTTAGTTTTCATTGATAAAGATAACATCGCGGCGTGTGATTCTGTCACTGACGTACACTTCCGAAAATACATCAGTCACCCAGTTTAAAGAAAAACTAGCAGGGCCATTTGTTGGCATCTTGGTGTACTATGAAACTAACAGCGTCATATATTGTTTGTGTTGTACTATGCCTTGAATGTTAAACATCCAAACTGCTAAGCTCAGCAGACGAATTTAGATAAAACTGTAAATTACGATATATTTTTTCTTGTTATGATTTTGATCAAATAAGTCTACTTCCTGCCCCAAGCTATGCTCGATTTACCTGTAAAAACCCCATGAAAATTCGTCAAGTAGTTTTGGAGATTAGCATGTTCAAACAGAAAAGTAGATAGACTCGATGTTTCTAGATAAAACCTTAATTCACGAAATCTGTTGCTTTTGTGATCAAATTTTGTAGAAAAAAAGTTGTCCCAAACTAAGCTACAATTACTCGTGAGAACGCCATGAAAATACGTCTAGAAGTTTTTGAGATTAGCGTACTCATGATCTGTCACAAAACATGACAGATGACTAAAAATTTTCCCTCTCTGGCAGATGTCACAAGTGCTGTTGTGAAAGACAGAACATAACATAAATGAAGTATCTAAAATGGCAGTCAGTAATATCAGCATGTGGATTTCAGAAAACAGATTAATACTTAACTACGACAAAACGCAGTGAAGATATTTTCTGGCACAGAACTCTACTACATTTATACTCCGCAAGCCACCCAACGGTGTGTGGCGGAGGGCACTTTACGTGCCACTGTCATTACCTCCCTTTCCTGTTCCAGTCGCGTATGGTTCGCAGGAAAAACGACTGTCTGAAAGCCTCCGTGCGCGCTCTAATCTCTCTAATTTTACATTCGTGATCTCCTCGGGAGGTATAAGTAGGGGGAAGCAATATATTCGATACCTCATCCAGAAACGCACCCTCTCGAAACCTGGCGAGCAAGCTACACCGCGATGCAGAGCGCCTCTCTTGCAGAGTCTGCCACTTGAGTTTGTTAAACATCTCCGTAACGCTATCACGGTTACCAAATAACCCTGTGACGAAACGCGCCGCTCTTCTTTGGATCTTCTCTATCTCCTCCGTCAACCCGATCTGGTACGGATCCCACACTGATGAGCAATACTCAAGTATAGGTCGAACGAGTGTTTTGTAAGCCACCTCCTTTGTTGATGGACTACATTTTCTAAGGACTCTCCCAATGAATCTCAACCTGGTACCCGCCTTACCAACAATTAATTTTATATGATCATACCACTTCAAATCGTTCCGCACGCATACTCCCAGATATTTTACAGAAGTAACTGCCACCAGTGTTTGTTCCGCTATCATATAATCATACAATAAAGGATCCTTCTTTCTATGTATTCGCAATACATTACATTTGTCTATGTTAAGGGTCAGTTGCCACTCCCTGCACCAAGTGCCTATCCGCTGCAGATCTTCCTGCATTTCGCTACAGTTTTCTAATGCTGCAACTTCTCTGTATATTACAGCATCATCCGCGAAAAGCCGCGTGGAACTTCCGACACTATCTACTAGGTCATTTATATATATTGTGAAAAGCAATGGTCCCATAACACTCCCCTGTGGCACGCCAGAGGTTACTTTAACGTCTGTAGACGTCTCTCCATTGATAACAATATGCTGTGTTCTGTTTGCTAAAAACTCTTCAATCCAGCCACACAGCTGGTATGGTATTCCGTAGGCTCTTACGTTGTTTATCAGGCGACAGTGCGGAACTGTATCGAACGCCTTCCGGAAGTCAAGAAAAATAGCATCTACCTGGGAGCCTGTATCTAATATTTTCTGGGTCTCATGAACTAATAAAGTCAGTTGGGTCTCACACGATCGCTGTTTCCGGAATCCATGTTGATTCCTACATAGTAGATTCTGGGTTTCCAAAAACGACATGATACTCGAGCAAAAAACATGTTCTAAAATTCTACAACAGACCGACGTCAGAGATACAGGTCTATAGTTTTGCGCATCTTCTCGACGACCCTTCTTGAAGACTGGGACTACCTGTACTCTTTTCCAATCATTTGGAACCTTCCGTTCCTCTAGAGACTTGCGATACACGGCTGTTAGAAGGGGGGCAAGTTCTTTCGCGTACTCTGTGTAGAATCGAATTGGTATCCCGTCAGGTCCAGTGGACTTTCCTCTGTTGAGTGATTCCAGTTGCTTTTCTATTCCTTGGACACTTATTTCGATGTCAGCCATTTTTTCGTTTGTGCGAGGATTTAGAGAAGGAACTGCAGTGCTGTCCTCCTCTGTGAAACAGCTTTGGAAAAAGGTGTTTAGTATTTCAGCTTTACGCGTGTCATCCTCTGTTTCAATGCCTTCATCATCCCGGAGTGTCTGGATATGCTGTTTCGAGCCACTTACTGATTTAACGTAAGACCAGAACTTCCTAGGATTTTCTGTCAAGTCGGTACATAGAATTTTACTTTCGAATTCACTGAACGCTTCACGCATAGCCCTCCTTACGCTAACTTTGACATCGTTTAGCTTCTGTTTGTCTGAGAGGTTTTGGCTGCGTTGAAACTTGGAGTGAAGCTCTCTTTGCTTTCGCAGTAGTTTCCTAACTTTGTTGTTGTACCACGGTGGGTTTTTCCCGTCCCTCACAGTTTTGCTCGGCACGTACCTGTCTAAAACGCATTTTACGATTGCCTTGAACTTTTTCCATAAACACTTAACATTGTCAGTGTCGGAACAGAAATTTTCGTTTTGATCTGTTAGGTAGTCTGAAATCTGCCTTCTATTACTCTTGCTAAACAGATAAACCTTCCTCCCTTTTTTTATACTCCTATTAACTTCCATATTCAGGGATGCTGCAACGGCCTTATGATCACTGATTCCCTGTTCTGCACATACAGAGTCGAAAAGTTCGGGTCTGTTTGTTATCAGTAGGTCCAAGATGTTATCTCCACGAGTCGGTTCTCTGTTTAATTGCTCGAGGTAATTTTCGGATAGTGCACTCAGTATAATGTCACTCAATGCTCTGTCCCTACCATCCGTCCTAAACATCTGAGTGTCCCATTCTCCTGTAAAAGCCAAATTTTACTGTCCCGAGGTGGTATAACAGTGAGTGAAACCGACCATTTTAAAATCTTGAGATTGAGGGCGGGTTGGATGGCTTTCTAGAAAGTTCAGTAGATACTATCTCGTAGAATGAAAGTGAACGAAGTCTGTCTGTACAACATCGAGACAGTGAGGAGCGCGCTGATATGGAGCCCTCGGCAATCAGTTCGAAAACATGCAGGTGCTCTTGAGCTGACTCGTTGACTCGCACGAACTTGCGCAGAAACTCAGTCCTGCCCTCTTCACTATAGCAATGGTCTACAACGTCTCTGAACGTGAAAATGTCTTTACTTTGCTCACTTTCGCTTCAGTATCTCGTATGTTGTTATATTTTGATTTTGGGGCAACTCTATGCAGCCACCAAGAAATTGAGGGTGGCTAGACTGATCTGTGGTGACAGTTCGCGTACTTCGTCTAGGCCAGGGCCGGTCACGACGTTCCAGACTTCACGCGTACAGGGTGTGTGGGCCGTGGGTGGGCCAAGGCACGATCTGTCTCGGCTTTGCTCCTACCTTCCCGAAAGTACCCGATACAGTGCATTTCATTTAGTAATGCAGTGTGGCAGTTTTCGGTCGGCACACCTCCCGTCTGATCGGCAGAATCGAGGTGTCAGCGCTGTTTACCTTTCACTGTTTGTTCGTGATCTGAAGGACGTCCACAGGTCCAGTAGGTGTTTGCACAAAAAGCACTCTAGCGATCTATCGTAACAAGCCTTTAAAAATGAATGGAAATGATAGAATAGAGGGATGTGGTTTCTCGATGTATATTATGCACTCGCATAAACGACAGGTACTCCAAATTTGCTATGAAACGACATTACAGTACCACGCAGAAAGAATTTAAAGATTTACTTGGCAATGAGAGACCAAAAACTTGCAATGATCGGCATAAGAGATTCATTGTTCTGTACATCAAAGGCACTCTGTGTGCATGGGGCAGCTGAAAAAAAAATTGTGGTACGAGTAGCAAAATTTTTGGAGTCATATGCAGGGTGTCAGCTGCAAAAGTTTTTAATGGAATCGAACGAAAAGTATGGAGATTTTATGTATTACTGCAAAGTACTTTGGTTACGTCAAGAGGCATGCCTGGAAATTTTTCGATTAAAGCTCGCTATTGTTGGGTTTATGAAGAAAAAACGAGTGTAGGAACTAAAATTAGAACTTCCGGAATGGATTGCAGACCTCGCATTTTAAATGGACTTGGCTGCATATTGCCCACAATAAGACATTGCAAGGTGTTCTGCATTGCTTTCCTCAGGTAGTTTCATGTATCCATAATGAGGCTACGAATGTGCTACAATATTTCGATCAACGTATATGTGTGAAAGACGCTTTTTAGATTATGAAACTAAACAAATCACGATTACGTCGCAACCTGAGTGCGAAAATTTGTGAAATTGCCTGCGTCTGTCTGTATGCCAACAGTTTGTACCAGATACAAATTATATGTTTTCAGTGCGCCAAAAATAATCCAGTAACACTGAAAATTTGTTTTGCTTTTGATCGATATTGTTGAGGAATGCGAAATATAAAACCAAGTCGTACGCAGTGCGGGTGCACTGCTATGTAAATGCGGCGCGTTAGCGGTTTCTCCCTCCTCGTGATGAGACAGCGTAGCGTGGCAGTAGGGGAAATTTACCACCCAGGCTGAGCACTATGGCACGCGTGCTAGGGCACGTCCCACGAACCGAATTTTTGGCCACCCCCGATCTAGGCCGTTGTTCAGGTGTCTCATAATTCTAACTCTGCCATCCCTGTACATATATTCCATGATGGGAATTGTTCAGCTTATTGACATATTCCGAAGAAACTGCAACATCCATTCAGTCATCGGCTGCCATAGCCCATTGACGTTAAATTTCGTCGTACTGTTGTAACGTATACGTTCGTCGTACGTCCGACATTGATTTCTCCGGGTATTTCACGCAGTGTTGCTTGTCTGTTAGCACTGACATCACTGCGCAAACGCCGCTTCCCTCGGTAGTTTAGTGAAGGCCGTCGGACACTGCGTTGTCCTTGGTGAGAGGTAATCGCTGAAATCTCGTATTCCCAGTACACACTTGATACTGTGGGTCTCGGAATCTTGAATTCCCTAACGGTTTCCGAAATGGACTGTCCCATGCGTCTACTTCCAAATACCATTACCCAATTAAAGTCTGTTGGGTCCCGTCGTGCGGTCGTAATCTCGTCGGAAACCTTTTCACATGAATCACCTGAGTACAAATAACAGCAGTGTCAATAAACTGCCCTTTTATACCTTGTGTGCGCGATGCTATGAGTGTATATCGCTATACCTCAGTGTAATTCATATGCGACAGGTTCAAAAGGATGGTTCCTTAACGAAACAGGATCCATTGTTTGTGGTTTGTCGCTCCTCAGATTTGTTGGTGAGGTCCTGGAACAGTCTATATACCAACATGTTACTGAGTAACATCAGTAGCTGCCTGACACTTTTAGCGAACTACAGAGTTTCTAAACTTCAAGGCTGGGGCACTAGAGAAATATTTCGAGGTGTAGGAAGGCCTGCCATTAATCAATGATAAGAACAAAGACAGGCATCTATCGCTCGACGCAAGTAAAAGTAATAAAGAATGCGTAAATGCCAGTAAACAACCGACATTGATTAGCTAATCCATCAGTGATTAATCACTGGAATCGATTATAGTCTTTAAATATTTAGAGATATCCATGTGTTGCGATTTAAGGAGGTATTAAACAAACAATCCTCGTGTAAGTGAAGCAGATATCAGACTGTAGCGCCAATTGGGACTGGCACCGCAACACAAAGCAGTTGAAAGAGCGGGAAAAGACAGTGTATATGTCACTGAGCTAGCACCTACAATGCACTGTGGTAGTGTTCTTCATTACAACATGGCCTAGTGACAACATTCGGATGACGAAGAACCATCGAGAAACCGGAAGGAGGACGAAGTGTGTCGAGTGTAGCCCAGGAGTTTGATATTGCTCACACCATTGTTCCACGTACCTGGGGAGCGTTGCGGACCATCGGCACTGCTGCCCAAAAGAGAGGAGGCAGTAGACCACTACAGCAGCAGATGAACGCTACATTGAGTAACCGGCAATAAGGGAGCCACGTGTAAAAGAGTACGTGGTTTGGGGATGGGGAGAGAAACTTCTGACACCAATGTTAATGTATAAAATGGCAGGGAAGGGGAAAGAAGGCCGCGTGACCGCTACGGTCGCAGGTTCGAATCCTGCCTCGGGCATGGATGTGTGTGATGTCCTTAGGTTAGTTAGGTTTAAGTAGTTCTAAGTTCTAGGGGAGTGATGACCACAGATGTTAAGTCCCATAGTGCTCAGAGCCAATTGAACCATTTTTGGGGAAGAAGGTTGTTAAATATGCCATATGCCTCACGGCGGCAGTGTGCAGGATCTCGAGCGGTCAGGATTTGGTAGTGGGCATCCAGGGCTGCCGTTAAATGACAAAACAAGGAATTAAGTACAATAAAGAGGATGTATTTCGATATACGGAGTACAAAAGGCACTCCTAGGGCCCGAAGTTAGCAGGTTTAGGCCAGTCTAGGAGGTCGAACAATTAAATGAAATGGGCAACGTAAGGGGAAGCGGTTCATGTTGACTTACGTTGGTGGCCGGTCGCGAAGAGCAGAGCCAGAGGCTCTGCCTTCCAAAAAGACGTTTGTTCTGCTCTAGGTCTGGATTACAAGAGAGAGAAGCAACTGTGTTCAGCACCGCAGAAGACTCCAGCGTCCACACACGTGATCGGTATCCCGTGCACGCTATTGGCTAAAACCAATGGCGTGGATTCGATACCAGTTTCAGCAGAGGTCTCAGTGCGTCTCCTGTCAGCAGCTTTAACTGGACAGAACTGCCTCCGTTTTGAAAGGCAAGCGACGTTTGTCACGTAGACACGGCGTGAATTACTCTGGGAGAAAACTTCTAAAGATTTGACTGGGCCTCTGAAATAAATTTTTTAAACTAATTCCCTAAAATATTCGTTGACTGGCTGCCATCCTGTACACACGTCAAACAGTAGGTGCAATTGCAACCACATCTAACAGGACTGTAACGCATGCAGTGTCACGCTATCACAGAAATTGCATGGGAACGGTCTCTTTGCCCGAAGACGAGTACGTTGTGTTTCGTTGCCACCCACACATCGGTGGCACCGTTGGTGACGTTCCAAGAGCATAGGGACTGGGCCAATGAGGAGTGAAACTGTATGCTCTTCTCAGACGGGGGCCAATTCAGTCTGATTATCGATTCTGGACGTACGTTCATATGGCGAGATGGGAACAAGAAATGCACCCAGGAACATTGTCGAACACGATCGTTTTGGTGATCCAGATGTTATGGTATGGAGAAGCGCGACGTCACATGGACGCACTGACCTCCAAATCTGTGAGTGCGGTAACTTCAACGGTCAACCTTGCTGCGACACTGTTCTCCTTCCTTGTGTGCGTCTTTTCAGGCGTACCTTCGGCCCTGACTTCATTTTCATGGGTTACAATGCTCGACCGCATCGAGCAGCGCAGGTGAAGCATCTCTTGGAACGAGAGGGCTGGCCTGCCCCTTCCCCCGGCCTTTATCCCATCCAGCACGTGTGAGATGCGTAGAGGGAGACGAACTGCATCACATCCCCTTGCAACAACGACCATCCAGCTGTTGTTCAACCGTGCAGGTGAAGGAAAGGAACGCCCCCATAACAACTCCTTCCCACCCTTGTGGCCAGCGTGGGAGCTCCCTGCAGTGCATGCACTGCTGCCCGTGGTAATCACACACCCTATTAAGAACCATGTCCCGCCGTTTATAATGTCCATGAGACCACCATAAATCGCGGTGACTTCAATTATTATTATTATCCTTAATTCCCCATTTAGGAGAGCGTGCCGGCCGTTATGACCGAGCGGTTCTAGGCGCTTCAGTCCCGAGCAGCGCTGCTGCTACGGTCGCAGGTTCGAATCCTGTCTCAGGCATGGATGTGTGTGATGTCCTTAGGTTAGTTAGGTTTAAGTAGTTCTCAGTCTAGGGGACTGATGACCTCAGATGTTAAGTCCCATAGTGCTTAGAGCCATTTTAACCACTTGAATTTAGGAGAGCGTTAAAACACAATCAATTTTCATGGCATCTTTTTTTGTCTCTTTCTTTTCTCTTCCCAAAAACCTCTCATATATTCACTGTGTTCCTTCTTCCTCTCTTCTGTCCACTTCTTTCCTGGTTTCTTCACCGGCCGCAGTGGCCGAGCGGTTCTAGGCGTTTCAGTCTGGAACCGCGTGACCGCTACGGTCGCAGCTTCGAATCCTGCCTCGGGCATGGATGTGTGTGATGTTCTTAGGTTAGTTAGGTTTAAATAGTTCTGAGTTCAAGGGGACTGATGACCTCAGATGTTAAGTCCCATAGTGCTCAGAGCCATTTGAACCATTTCTGGTTTCTTCACTTTTGGTGTTTCCTCGAATTTCTGTTTCCTGATTTTTTTCCCTGTCTTTTTCTCTGTCCGTTATTTCTTCTGTGGAGATATTTAGTTTCTTGAGGTCTTCCGTGGTTTCCTTTGCCCAGTTTTCATCGTATTACTCATCACCATGTTAAAAATCTTCTTGATCATCCTATTTTCGTTCATCCTATAAATGTGACTTCAATATAATTATAATTCGAAGGTTGCTTTCATTCTTAAGTTTTGTACACACCAGCGTGTAAATGCGTTTGTAGATATGTAAATTTTTGTGCATGATATACAACAGGCTCTAGATACCGGCTCCCAGGTTGATGCCATATTTCTGGACTTTCGAAAGGCGTTCGACTCAGTTCCGCACTGTCGCTTGCTACAAAAAGTGCGCGCTTACGGCCTATCCGATGGCATATGCGGTTGGATAGAAAGTTTTCCAATAGACAGGGAGCAGTATGTCGTCCTGAACGGGGTGACTTCAACAGAAACTAGCGTAACTTCAGGTGTGCCCCAGGACAGCGTAATAGGTCCTCTGCTTTTTACGATTTACATAAACGATCTGGTTGATGGTATTGACAGCGGCCTTAGACTGTTTGCCGATGATGCTGTAGTCTGCAGGAAAGTAGTATCACACGAAAGTTGTGAACAAATCAATGAGGATTTGCAGCAAATAAATGCGTGGTGTAATGACTGGCAGTTATCTCTCAATATTAGTAAGTGTAGCCAACTGCGTATAACAAGGCGAAAATCTCCAGTAATATACAAGTACAAAATAAATGGCCAGTCTTTGGAAAAAGTAACGTCCGTCAAGTATCTGGGTGTGACTATTCGAAATGATCTCAAATGGAATGATCAGATTACACAAGTAACGGGTAAGGCGAACTCTAGATCGCGGTTTATTGGTAGAATCCTGAAGCGATGCAGTCCTTCAACAAAGGAAATAGCTTACAATGCGTTAGTTCGTCCAGTCTTGAAGTATTGTTCCTCTGTATGGGACCCATACCAGTTGGGTCTGATTCAAGAGATTGAGAAGGTCCAAAGAAGAGCGGCAAGATTCGTGACTGGTACATTTAGCCATCGCGAGAGCGTTACAAATCATATAGAAAGTTTGAAGTGGGACACACTTGCAGATAGACAGCGCGCTAAACAGAAGGGGCTGCTGACTAAATTCCGAAATCCGATCTTCACCGAGGATGTAGAGCATATATTATTACCACCAACTTTCAAATCGCGCAATGATCACGATTCAAAGATCGCCTCGTACTGAGGCGTTCAGGCAGTCGTTTTTCCCTCGCGCGATCCGCGAGTGGAACCAGAGGGGGGGGGGGGGGGGGGAAATATGACTTTGGCGCGAATTGTGCCCTCCGCCACACACCGCTTGGTGGCTAGTGGAGTATATATGTAGATGTAAAAATAACGCGGAAGGCCGATCAATCATATAGAAACTACAGCGCAAAAAAACGGACTCCACATGCGTTTCCAACTATCGTTTACTTCCATTTGCGGATGGGAATACCGACAATTTGAAGTTTTCTCCGACTTCTGTACAGCAATATAACCGAGAAAGACATTTTCAACATTCATCGATTACCGGACCCGAAAATGTCCTTTGACCTTGTATGCTGGAGAGATAGACAGCCCCCATGTAGAGAAGCTAACAGAACCCTTTCACAGCGGTCTGTGCGCAACTTCCCGCGAAGAGGCCGGCCGTTTGACAGGCCGGCAGATAAGAGACGACTTGATGGGACTGCGAGGGCAGTAAAGCTGGCGTTTTAGCTCCGCTGCTCACAGCATCCGTTGCGCCACCGCCGGCCCACGTTCTGCCTGCGGTCGCATAACTCAGCAGCTTGCCACAAAGGGAAGTGTGTCCTGCGACCAGCTAATTTATGTCTCTGAGTACAGCAAAATTCTTGCAAGGACATCCGGTTGAACGGCGCGCCTCTCTGCTATATGAAACACAAGATCGTTCACTTTGAGCAGTTGCAGTTGGTTCCTATGTAGCACGAATAATTGTCATTCTGCGGTTGGTGACTCAAACAAAACTGAAAATTCATTTTAGTTGTTTCATCATTTGTTCGAAAGAACAAACATGAAAAAACAAAAAAGGCTATACAGCAAACCGAATCCTTTTCTTCATAGGTGAGATACTTTACCTTTCTAATTGCTGGTGATAGTTTATTCAAAAAATAGTCGCGTCTGTTACTCTGATTGTTAGTGAAACCATACAAATAGTTTCTTCCGTTTTGACTCATTCACTGCTGACAAAAAGTATTGAACTATTGTGTATATGTCGAAGTTTCTGGCACTCATGACACACGGTAAAATAAAAGAACGGTTACAGCGTGACATAGCCATAACTGCATTACTTTATTACTACAGCTAAACCTTGTTTTATGCCAAGCCATCAGATGTGAAAGATTTTCACGTTTCACTTCAACTCCCACGTTCACTGGTAATAATTCCTATCGGTCGTGCAAGACACCCAGTTGAAGATAGCAGAATGGTTGTCAGTTGAAATACCGTGACGAGAAGTCGAGTCATCCGGCTGCAATCCTGAAAATTCATGGAATATAGCTATTATGATTGTACGGTTGAGCACCACATAATTTTCATCTAATAACTTCAAAAGTTCCCACAGAAATCCTACACAACTAAATAACTAATTTCTATACAGAAATGAAATGAAATGATGCTTGCAAAGAAGCCAGAAGAGGAAGAAATGTAAAGTTACTGTCATAGACGTACTAACACAATAACTGTATTGTAAGCAACTCAGTTTCCAAAAACACTTATCATGCACAAAATTCCCACAGTCCGTTACTAATCATTATTAAGGAAAAATGGCTCCATGGGACTTAATTTCTGAGGTCATCAGTCTCCTAGAATTTAGAACTACTTAAACCTAACTAACCTAAGGACATCATACACATCCATGCCCGAGCCAGGATTCGAACCTGCGACCGTAGCAGTCACGCGGTTCAGGACTGAAGCGCCTAGAACCTCTCGGCCACCACGGCCGGCATTATTAAGCAAAAGCAGACTCTTGAAGATATGCAATATTTTAATAATAGCTGTGCATATTTAGATACGTGCACATTACAGATTTGCAAGGATCAGTCAGATGAAAATGAGACAGAGGGGAAAAAAAGTAAGTAAATTGTTTGTTATTTCAAAAGTAATCGCCATAACTGTTAATTCTTTTATCCCACTGTGAGGCAAGACGGACAATGCCTTCACGGAAAAAAATTTGCTGTCGCCTACAGAAACGTGATTGTACCCAGGCGTGCACCTCTTCGTCGGAAGCAAATCGATAGCCACAAATGTCTTTCCTCAAGGCTCCAAAAATATGGAAATCACTTGAGTAGGGATAGGGACTGAACGGAGGGTGTGTAAGGGCTTCCCAGCGAAAATTATGCAGTATGGTCGACACAACCTTGGCAACATGTGGGCGGCATTATCTCGCAACAGAATGATGCTGTCCGTCAACGTTTCCTGGCGTTTGGACTTGATAGCGCGCTTCAGTTTTTGTAAAGTGTCCAAGTACCTCTGTACGTTAATTGTAGCTCCGTGTTTCAGAAAGTCGATAAGTTGCGGGCTCATGCGCGCAAAGACAAATGTCATCATGACTTTCCCGGAGCTGACGTGTCTCTTGTTTTGACTACACGCAAAAGTTTAGCGGGGAAGCCTTTACATATCCTCCATACAGTCCCGATCTCTCCCCACGCGATTCCGATAGCTTCGGTCCCCTGAAGCAAGACATTCGTGACCGCCGATTTGCTTCGGACGAAGAGGTGCGCGCCTGGGTGCAATTGTGGGCCTGTAGCAATCGCAAAACTACTTTCATGTACCCATCAGTCGTCTTGTCTCACTGTGGGACAAATGTATTAACAGTTACGGCGATTAACTTTGAAATAATAAACAGTTTACTTACTTTTTTTCCATTTGTCTCGTTTTCATTTGACAGCCCTTTACACGAGGGCATGCTGAAAAGTAATGCCATCGAATTTTTATTGTGTTCTCTATATCGGTTGTGGTATAACATGCCATGCTTATTACTCAGTTGACTTTCTCGCTTAGCTGACGCAAGTTGCAACCCTCTGCCACCAGACGGCTCCGAATTTTACCGTATAACATGGCGGTGTGTAACATAACTACACTACTGGCCATTAAAATTGCTACACCACCAAGATGACGCGCTACAGACGCGAAATGTAACCGACAGGAAGAAGATGCTGTGATATGCAAATGATTAGCTTTTCAGAGTATTCACACAACGTTGGCGCCGTTGGCAACACCAACAACGTACAGACATGAGAAAAGTTTCCAACCGATTTCTCATACACAAACAGCAGTTGACCAGCGTTGCCTGGTGAAACGTTGTTGTGATGCCACGTGTAAGGAGGAGAAATGCGTACCATCACGTTTCCGACTTTGATAAAGGTCGGATTGTAGCCTATCGCGATTGCAGTTTATCGTATCGCGACATTGCTGCTCGTGTTGGTCGAGATCCAATGACTGTTAGCAGAATATGGAATCGGTGGGTTCAGGAGGATAATACGGAACGCCGTGCTGGATCCCAACGGCCTCGTAGCAGTCGAGATGACAGGCATCTTGTCCGCATGGCCGTAACGGATCGGGCAGCCACGTCTCGATCCCCGAGTCAACAGATGGGGACATTTGCAAGACAACAACCACCTGCACGAACAGTTCGACGACGTCTGCAGCAGCATGGACTATCAGCTCGGAGGCCATGGCTACGGTTACCCTTGACGCTGCATCACAGACAGGAGCGCCTGCGATGGTGTACTCAACGACGAACCTGGGTGCACGAATTGCAAAACGTCATTTTTTCGGATGAATCCAGGTTCTGTTTATAGCATCATGATGGTCGCATCCGTGTTTGGCGACATCGCGGTGAACGCACATTGGAAGCGTGTGTTCGTCATACTGGCCATACTGGCGTATCACCCGGTGTGATGGTATGGTATGCCATTAGTTACACGTCTCGGTCACCTCTTGTTCGCACTGACGGCACTTTGAACAGTGGACGTTACATTTCAGATGTGTTACGACCCGTGGCCCTACCCTTCATTCGGTCCCTGCGAAACCCTACATTTCAGCAGGATAATGCACGACCGTATGTTGCAGGTCCTGTACGGGCCTTTCTGGATACAGAAAATGTTCGACTGCTGCCCTGGCCGGCACATTCTCCAGATCTCTTACCAATGGAAAACGTCTGGTCAAAGGTGGCCGAGCAACTGGCTCGTCACAATACACCAGTCACTACTCTTGATGAACTGTGGTATCGTGTTGGGCAGCTGTACCTGTACACGCCATCTAAGCTCTGTTTGACTCAATGCCCAGGCGTATCAAGGCCGTTATTACGGCCAGAGGTGGTTGTTCTGGGTACTGATTTCTCAGGATCTATGCACCCAAACTGAGTGAAAATGTAATCTCATGTCAGCTCTAGTATAATATATTTGTCCAATGAATACTCGTTTATCATCTGCATTTGTTCTTGGTGTAGCAATTTTAATGGCCAGTAGTGTATATCGGTCTGTGAGAAACAGCGTGCTGTAATCGAGTTTCTAACCGCAGAAAACATCCACGCACGGAACACCATCTCCTTCAGCATGACAATGTCGGTCACACTGGCGCTGCGACATCTGTAACAATCCGGCGCCTTGGGTTCACTGCCATCGATTGTCCATACAGTCACGACTTGGCCCCATCCAATTTTCATCTGTTTCCAGAATTTAAAGAACACGTCGAGGACTTCAACTCGATAGCGATGAAGCGGTGCAAGCACAGGTGAGGTTGTGGCTCCGTCAACGAAGTCAAACATTCTACAGTGATGTGTTCATCGCCACGGTGCCTAGACATGAAGAACAAAGATGTAGAATGTTAATAAAGTTAGTTTTATTTAAAAAACGTTAAGAGTTTTCACATAAAAAATTGTAGGTGTTACTTTTCAGTGCGGTATACGGAATGTATATTCAGTATAGTCAGTGCTTTCGAGTATACTGTGCTTAGAATGGTGGAAACTATACAAAATACACATTTGTAGGAAGCTGGCACTTGCTCTGGTGTGCAGGGAGTGGCAACTGACCCTTAACAAAGACAAATGTAATTATTGCGAATACATAGAATGAAGGATCCTTTATTGTATGATTATATGATAGCGGAACAAACACTGATAGCAGTTACTTCTGTAAAATATCTGGGAGTATGCGTGCGGAACTATTTGAAGTGAAATGATCATATAAAATTAATTGTTGCTAAGGCGGGTGCCAGGTTGAGATTCATTGGGAGAGTCCTTAGAAAATGTAGTCCATCAACAAAGGAGGTGGCTTAAAAAACACTCGTTCGACCTATACTTGAGTATTGCTCATCAGTGTGGGATCCGTATCAGGTCGGGTTGACAGAGGAGATAGAGAAGATCCAAAGAAGAGCGGCGCGTTTCGTCACAGGGTTATTTGGTAAGCGTGATAGCGTTACGGAGATGTTTAGCAAACTCAAGTGGCAGACTCTGCAAGAGAGGCGCTCTGCATCCGGTGTAGCTCGCTGTCCAGGTTTCGAGAGGGTGCGTTTCTGGATGAGGTATCGAATATATTGCTTCCCCCTACTTATACCTCCCGAGGAGATCACGAATGTAAAATTAGAGAGATTCGAGCGCACACGGAGGCTTTCCGGCAGTCGTTCTTCCCGCGAACCATACGTGACTGGAACAGGAAAGGGAGGTAATGACAGTGGCACGTAAAGTGCCCTCCGCCACACACCGTTGGGTGGCTTGCGGAGTATAAATGTAGATGTAGATGTAGATCCGAAGAATATCGACCCTCCTCGCTACATCTACTGCGTAGCATGGGCGTTAGAGCCGTGGGATATTCTTATGAGAACGCTGTACGCCTCCCAAAGGATGTATGAAATGGCCAGGGTCGCGAGACTGCAGCCGTGGGTGTGCGTGTGGACTGGGTGAGAGTGGCGAGCCCTTGAGCTGGTCTGCGCTCTGCACAAAGCGCACACGCCTAGCACCCAGACGTGGCCGTGAATTTGCCGAGCACGCTGTCGCGCAGTGACAGTGGCGGTGCTGTGTTACTGTCACCGAGCATGTAGCACGGAGAAAAGGACGCTCATCAAGAGTTTGTGCGTATCTGTTGCGTCATGTGTGGCGTCAATTCGGGCATCATCTCAACAAGATTCATCCGATTTCACAAGACTATATCGTGTACGCGAATGAAGACACAAAATTGGGGTATAGTTTTATTCATGCATAGAACTATTAAGTTTTCATTTTCAGAAAAACTGTCCGGTATTACAAGAGTACATCTTTTACATGCATAGGTCAAGTCCGGGAGAGTTGGACCAGGTTTTTTCTACAGCATTAACTTTTTTAACTTCTGGCAGCACGTTCGTATAGTGTCATATAAACTTAACTACACTATATTGTTGAGGCACTGCCTCTTAAAATACAAGAGCTATGATAAAATGAAAATATAAATGAGTGACCCATCTTACCCATAGGTGTATGAGTAAGATGGACCAGTGTACTGGGAGAGATGGACCATTTAAAAATGGCTATACATGAAGAAAAGAGTATATGACAACTACATATTGGAATATGTTGTAATGAACAAAGAACTATACTATTAAATATTTTGGTCCAAAACAATATCAGTTTATCATCATATTGACTGAACATTGACTTTCCTAATGAGCTGTTGTTTTCGTTCAAGTATTAGCCTATCTTTCTCTCACCACAGCAATTACAATTATTACAAAATGTTGAATAACATTCACGTGACCATCGTGAACGGGAAACACAATGAATCCAAGTGGAATTAGTTTTTCATAATTGATTTCAAAACAACCAACACATTCATCTTGATCCCATTTATCAAAGCTGTTTCCGTAATGTTCTACAATGTCTGCATCCGATGAACACAGAGAGCTAGCTGCAGTAGTTTCCCTTGTTAGCTTCTTCACTCTGTTTTTCTCTTCACTTGTATTTCCCTTTGGTGATCTTTTTGTGCCTTCTTCTGTTTCCTTTCTTTTCTTGTCGCTCTTTTTCTTTACAGCTTCAATATTTTCAGCAGAGTTTAGCTATTTGGATATAGATGTTGTCGTCCTCTTAAAGTTCACGGTTTTATCAATACAAGAAACAGGTGATATTTCTTCCAAAAGTTTTGTCTGTGTTGGCTTAGGAGAAGTCAATTTTGAAGTGGTAATTTTCGAAGTTTTAGGTTTAGTAGCAGTCGAGTCCGGAGTTGTGGCAGTAAAAGAATTTCACAAGCTGCGACATCGTCGCGTAAAAGAATTTGACTTGTGCAGATAACTCTGCTCTTGTGATGTGCTTGGCATCATAGGTCTTTTGATGAGCTTTGCAGTGATTGATTGGCCTGTGTATGAGATGTTACATTATTAAGGTAAAAAAATACATTTTTTGGTTTGCAACAAAATCTTTCCTTTCCTAACCACATGCCTATTAGTAGTTAGTGGCTTTAGTTGTTAGAATCTTTTATTTAGCTGGCCGTATTGATGCTCGCTGTATTGCAGTAGTTCGCGTAATGAAGATTTTTGAGAGGTAAGTGCTTAATGAAATGTATAGGTTAGTGTTAAGATTTCTTTTTAGTCAGGGCCATTCTTTTGAATTAATTATTTGAAGTCAGGTTGTAATTATTTGAGCAGTCAGATTGCATTGTGCTAGAACACTGTGGGTCAGTGTTGACACGATAAAAAAAAGTAAACAGAAAGTTGGCTCAGTGCACTCAGTTCTACTCAGCTGTTTCAGAATCAAATAACGTAGAAGTTTCATCTTCTCAGCCATTCAGAAATTTAAGTACAGACACACACATTTAAATAAAGAAGTTTCATAGTACATAGTCAAAAAAAAAATAGTTCAAATGGCTCTGAGCACTATGGGACTTAACATCTTAGGTCATCAGTCCCCTAGAACTTAGAACTACTTAAACCTAACTAACCTAAGGACATCACACACATCCACGCCCGAGGCAGGATTCGAACCTGCGACTGTAGCAGTCCCGCGGTTCCGGACTGCAGCGCCTAGAACCGCACGGCCACCACGGCCGGCTAGAACATAGTCCGAGCATAGTACACAAAACTTACAAATCATGACAAAACCTATATCGCTTGTACATTAAATGACATACCAGTATTTCGAAGTCGTTATACGTGCTCTAGTACGTCTACACCTGTTCTTCAGCTTCTTGTCGCAGTCATTAAAAACGACTGTGTAATGAAGGGAGGCTTTGCAAAGAGCACATCGGTTGGCTGTGTGGCGCCCTCTATATGAGATGTCTAATACATAACCTTCATAAAGCAATTATGGTCTCTAATAAAATTTAAAAGTTGCATAAGAATAAAATAAAATAAGATAAAATACAAGTCAGATTATTTACTTTGCTGTACTGACTTACTGCCACATTTAGCAGTTAACGTTAGAAAATATAAAAATGCTCCTTGTGAGCCAATTATTTTGTTAAGCTTTATAATCATAGATAAAATCAGATGCATAAAATTTACAAACAGCTAGAAGGCACACGGTGTGTTCGATAACTACTGGAATTGATCTCGAAACCATACTAATATCCTTGGGGATCAGTTGTCTTCATTTATGGCAGGCCTCATCTTTTGAAGAAAGAGACTAAAATCGACTCCTTACTCTTGTCACTTAGGCACGGTTTCCGAAGGAATTCTTCCACGTGGAGAGTGAAACTCCGCGACACTACGACACAGAGTGTTGTATTTTGTCGTGACCAGCCGCTGCACCACGAACCGCGGACAATGCGGACCGCAGTTCCCACTCTGTAAGAGCGTAGATCCAATTACGCCAAATACTATCTATTGTGCGCGTTCGGCTTTCAGTTGTGTATCGACAACATATACACAGAAACTATTGATCCCTGCTGTAGGGCAGTGGTCAGCATGGAATAACCCGAACCTAATGCCGAAAACTGTAATGTGATTGCTGTAAAACAGCACGCCTAGAGACGAACATGAAATGTACATGATTTACGACAAAAATTTGTAAACCTACTGTCGATGGAACTGAAGTCCTACCGACCGTCTCCATAACGGAAGATGGTATTTGTGGTAAATCTAGCAGTACATTCTGTCATCGTTTGAAGTCTATCGCAACTGTTATTAAATTCCATTTCCATCGTAGCAGTCAGAGAGTACGTCTCAGTTGTCACAGAAATCATTTCAGTGTTATTTTATCCGGGAAACTTCATTTAGTTCAACGATTCTCACCACATTTTCTTCTTGTGATATTTAATTACACAATTACACTTCAGAATAGGAGAGAAGGTTAGAAATTAACGTCTCGTTGATAACGAGGTCGTTAGAGTTGAAGCGGTGGGTTAAGTGGACGAGAATGCGAGATGAGATCGGCCGTGACGTTATCGCCAGAATCTTCCCAGCACTGGCTTGTCGTGGTTTAGAAAAACGACTTAAACCTGCGTCGAGGTGTGTGGATGCATATTTCTATATATACTACCGATTTTCGTTCCTATTTCATCCGTGTACTGAGCGAGGAAAATATGCCTCTTTACGCGCCCTCATCTCTCTTGTTTGGGTGTGTGTGTTATTGGAGTTTCTAAAAATTTCCAGTGACAATCGACTCCTGCTAGTATTGCAATGACTCACGCATGATACTTTACGAATTCCTTAATCACAAGAGGAAACCTCTATTGAAATATATCGTCATATTTATTCAGTATACAACATACATTAAAGCAATGTTAACACACAGCTACGCGTTTCGAGTGTCACCCCCTAATGTGCTGGCTGAGCATGATTAAATCATCAATCAGACGTACTTGAACATGCAAAGTAACGGTCATAATTAAAGCCATGCGGACTGTTACTTCGCAGGCCACTTTCTCACACAACAAGCAGCAAAGGCAGGGCCAAATGTGGCGCTTAAAAAGTACAGTACATCACGAACATCAGTGACTTTTCTTGCATGCTGCACCTGGAGAGAGAGGAATCAAGAAAACCGGCAGCTTTAAATACCTGAGAGAATGGCTTGAAGCTAGTCTTTCCGAAACACACTGAAGCACCAAAGAAACTGGTATAGATATACGTATTCAAATACAGAGATACGTAAACAGGCAGAAAACAGCGATGCGGTCGGCAACGCTTACGTAAGACAACAACTGTCTGGCATACTTGTTAGATCGGTTACCGCTGCTTCAATGGCAGGTTGTCAAGATTTAAGTGAGTTTGAACGTGGTGTTATAGTAAGCGCACCAAGCCATGGGACACAGCATCTCCGAGGTAGCGATGAAGTGGGGATTTTCCCGTATGACCATTTCACCAGTGTTCCGTGAATATCAGAAATCCGACAGAACATCAACTCTCCGACACCGCTGCGGCAGGATAAAGACCGTTGCAAGAACTCGACCAACGACGACTGAAGAGAATCGTTCAACGTGACAGAAGTGCAAGTGCACCCTTCCTCAAAATTGCTGCAGATTTCAATACTGGGCCATCAACAAGTGTCAGCGTGCGAACCATTCAACGAAACATAATCGATATGGGCTTTCGGAGCCGAAGGCCACTCATGTATCCTTGGTGACTGCACGACACAAAGCTTCACATAATTGTATCGAGCGGATGGACGTGTACGAGTATGGAGACAACCTCATGAATCCATGGACCTGCATGTCAGCAATGGACTGTTCATGCAGGGGGAGGCTGTAATGGTGTGGAGCATGTGCAGTTGGAGTGATATGGGATCCCTGACACGTCTAGATACGACTCTGACAGGTGACATGTACGTAAGCATCCTATCTGATCACCTGCATCCATTCATGTCCGTTGTGCATTCCGAACACACATCCAGAATTGCTACAGAGTAGCTCCACGAACGATCTTCTGAGTTTAAACACGTCCGCTGGCCACCAGACTACCCAGACATGAACTTTATTGAGCATATCTGGGATGCCTTGCAACGTGCTGTGCTGTCCAGAGGAGATCTCCAGCCCCTCGTCCTCTTACGGATTTATGGATAGCCCTGTAGGATTCATGGTGTCAGTTCCCTCCAGCACTACTTGAGACATTAGCCGAGTCTATGCCACGTCCTGTTATGGCACTTCTGCTTGCTCGCGGGAGCCCTACACGATATTAGGCAGGTGTATTAGCTCCTTTGGCTCTTCAGTGTAGGAGCATTATCAACTCGAATAAACAATTTGGAACTGGCTTACCAACTGACGGAGAGCACCAATTACACAAAGTCTCTTTCCCATAACACAAAAATGAACCAATGCCAGACAGCCATCCGCCTTGATGCCCTGTGTACTTCTGATTGTCTAGTATTCAACAGGAAGGGTATCACAGACTAACTTGAAATCCACGAGAGAAGATAGTGAGAAAGATATTGGGACCAGACAAAGAAGGTAACGAATATAAAAGGCGACCAAACCAAGAGCTAAAGGGCACTATGAATATGTGCCCGTAAATGCATCGTTGCTACTGTAAACGGCGCTGACGAATGAAAGTCCCTGTGACCACGTGTCATATGTCCCTTGTTCTGGTATTCATGTCGGGAACAAGCCAAGATGGTGAATGTGTACGGCGAAGCAGATGGAAAAGGTTTAGAGGCAACACGGCAATACCAGAACAAGTACCCTCCCGCAACATTTCAAGCCCGTTTTGGGCGTTTGTGTGATTATGGGTCCTTTCAGACAGATGAACGTGCAGGGAGGCAGTGGACTGTGCGTACACCAGATTTGGAGGACCGGGTTCTACGTGATATTGAGACGATCCCTAGTATAGGCTCCAGGAAAGTGGCCCCTCAACATGGTGTAAGCCAAAGTACGATCACCAGACTTAAACGCCCTGGATTTTTACCTCTGGGGGGGGGGGGGGGCATCTGAAAAGCGTTGAGTATGCTGAACCTGTTCCTGATGTGCAGACCCTACAACAGCGTGCTGCGACGCTATTCGAGAGAGGCCGGAACGTGCGAAAGAGTGCAACAATCCATGATTCGAAGTGCGAATGCGTGCATTCAGTCCCATGGAGACCAGTCTGAGCATCTGTTCTGACGTGTATGCGGTGCAGCTCTGTACTGTTTTCCGGAACGATTTGTTGTCGTTGCACGCACACCGTCCATTTGAGGGCACATGTTCATAGGACCTTCTTTCCTCCAATTCGAATCAGGAATCCGTTCCCGCAGTTTATCAGTTTCATTAATGTTCGCCCTGTATAACTAGGGCGAGACGGCCCAAGGATCCCTTGAACTCTTACAGGGGATCAGCGAATCGCTACGAGTAACGACGATAATGGGCATTGGCACTACGTCAGTAGTGTGTGGACACGTTGGAAATTTGAGTCGGTCAGGGACCGTGTCCATACGGTCGAGACGGTCAAGGCGACCGTTAGCGAGAAAGGGAAAAATCCGCCGGCGGCGGTGGCGAGCGGTTCTAGGCGCTTCAGTCCGGAACCGCGCGACTGCTACGGTCGCAGGTTCGAATCGTGCCTCTGGCATGGACGTGTGTGATGTCCTTAGGTTAGTTAGGTTTAAATAGTTCTGAGTTCTAGGGGACTGATGACCTCAGATGTTAAGTCCCATAGTGCTCAGAGCCATTTGAACAATTTTTTGGAAAAATCCGGGTCCGAATCCAGGTCCGGCACAAATTTTCAACTTCCCTCATTGATGTATTTCAGTGCCCTCTAGCTGCTAATGTCATTATTTCATTTGGATCATAATTTTATGGACATGTCTTTCAATGCTCACTGGCTGCTAATGTCATTGTTTCCTTTCGATCATAATTTTATGGACCTGTCTGCAGGATGCATCACACCAGTCAGCTTCTAGCATACTGGCGAAATAGGAAGACCAAGTCACCATGATCGAAAGAAGTGATAAAAGATCAAATGGTTCAAATGGCTCTGAGTACTATGGGACTTAACTAGAACTTAGAACTAGTTAAACCTAAATAACGACACATCCCTGCCCGAGGCAGGATTCGAACCTGCGACTGTAGCGGTCGCGCGGTTCCAGACTGAAGCGCCTAGAACCGCTCGGCCACTCCGGCCGGCGATAAAAGATCTGCGGGAACTGTAAAGTACAGAAAGACGCTTAAAAACCGGACTTTTCTCATGGGAAATGCTTAAGGGGGGTAGGACGTCAAACGGGCCGTCTTGGAGCAGGAGAGACACCACAGGACATTTTAATTTCCACTGTCTATACTTTTACGAATAAATTCATAAAACTTTGTCAGCATGACCAGGAAGGATTCAGGATTCACAATCATAGCAGTGGAAGTTCAAAAAAATAACAAAATAAATTTTTTTTTACATGTGAAAGTTCATCATTTTTTCACTTCTATTGGCTGCGTTTGTTGCTATAGGTACACGTTTCTTCATAAGTAAGAGAGATTCTTCGATGAATTTTGCACAGCATACAAACCATACTTACAGTTGTATGAAACTATAGAAATTATTTAATTTATGAAAAAATGAATGCGCTTTTACATTTTAAACTTCACGATTGGAAAAAACTCAAATTTTATAGTTAATTATCTCTTTTTTTACCACAGTTTTTAATAGATTTGGAAAATTCTAGAGTTTCATACACCTGTAAGTATGGTTTATATGCTGTGCAAAATTCATCGAAGAAAAAAAAGTGGTTCAAATGGCTCTGAGCACTATGGGACTTAACATCTTAGGTCATCAGTCCCCTAGAACTTAGAACTACTTAAACCTAACTAACCTAAGGACATCACACTCATCCATGCCCGAGGCAGGATTCGAACCTGCGACCGTAGCAGTCCCGCAGTTCCGGACTGCAGCGCCTAGAACCGCACGGCCACCGCGGCCGGCTTCATCGAAGAATCTCCCTTACTTATGAAGAAAAGTTTACCTGTAGCAACAATTGCAGCCAATGGTAAGTGTAAAAAAGGTGAAATACAAATGTAAAAAAATAAATTATTTTCTTATATTTTTGAACTTCCACCACTATAAATGTAAATCCTGAATCCTTTCTGGTCATTCTGACAAAGTTTTATGAATTCATTTTTGAAAGTATAGACTGTGGAAATGAAGAATTCCTGTGGTGTCTCTCCTGCTCCAAGTCGTCCCGTTTGACGTCCTACCCCCCTTCAGGAAGTGAGGTTCTTGGACAAACCAGTAAGTAACGAAAAAGACAGGTGCCCTCTGGACAAATGAGAGGAAGGAACAACACAGCCAGAGGATGCACAACTACTGGGCAAACATCAGAATCTACTCCAAACACAATAGCTGAAATAGGTGTACTTTAGTTGCTGAGAACCGATTAAGATCCTGCTGTTCACAGAGAAACTAGTTGCAGAATCTGTAGGACAGCTGTACATCAAAAGGTAAACGAGTTGTATTTGTGAGGTGGGCAGACGAATTCGACAGTGTCTTACAGTTGAATAAGAAGGTGTAAGCGCAGAGGAAGGCCGTCGGAGGCTGTTGAGGCTGGTCGGCGGCGCAGGTGGCGCGGGTAGCGGGCGGCGGGTAGCGGTGCAAGCTTCGGCGCAGATGGCCGGTGCGTAACGGCTCCGCGCAGGGACAGTGCCGCTGAATCCAGGCCAAGACCGGCCGTGGGCGAGCCGGCAGCCGGCAGCCGGTACTCGCGCCACCGGAAAAACCGACACATGCGCCGTCTCTCTGCAGACTAAGTGGAGAAAAATTTTCCGGAGACTGCAGCCGCCTTGCATAAGCCAAGAACCGTTGCTACTGTTTCTCCAGGACTTACTGGTACAAAATAGAATGTTTCAAAAAGATTCGTTCAATTTCGCAAGTCTGTACCTTGTACGGTAAAAGACTGAAAGTTGGGATGGATTTTAATTTACGTATAGAATCACAAAGTTCTTATTTTCAAACGAACATTCCGATTTTACAAGGGCACATTCTTACACTACTGGCCATTAAAATTGTTACACCAACAAGAAATGCAGATGATAAACGGGTATTCATTGGACAAATATATTATACTAGGCTGAATTGTGATTACATTTTCACGCAATTTGGGTGCATAGATCCTGAGAAATCAGTACTCAGAACAACCACCTCTGGCCGTAATAACGGCCTCGATACGCCTGGGCATTGAGTCAAACAGAGCTTGGATGGCGTGTACAGGTACAGCTGCCCATGCAGCTTCAACTCGATACCACACTTCATCAAGAGTAGTGACTGGCGTATTGTGACGAGCCAGTTGCTCGGCCACCATTGACCAGACGTTTTCAATTGGTGAGAGATCTGGAGAATGTGCTGGTCAGGGGAGCAGTCGAACATTTTCTGTGTCCAGAAAGGCCCGTACAGGACCTGCAACATGCGGTCGTACATTATCCTGCTGAAATGTAGGGTTTCTCAAGGATCGAATGAAGGGTAGGGCCACGGGTCGTAACACATCTGAAATGTAACGTCCACTGTTCGAAGTGCCGTCAGTGCGAACAAGAGCTGACCGAGACGTGTAACCAATGGCACCCCATACCATCACGCCGGGTGATACGCCGGTATGGCGCTGACGAATACACGCTTCCAATGTGCGTTCACCGCGATGTCGCCAAACACGAATGCTACCAGGGTGATGCTGTAAACAGAACCTGGATTCATCCGAAAAAATGACGTTTTGCCATTCGTGCACCCAGGTTCGTCGTTGAGTACGCCATCGCAGGCGCTCCTGTCTTTGATGCAGCGTCAAGGGTAACCGCAGCCATGGTCTCCGAGCTGATAGTCCATGCTGCTGCAAAAGTCGTCGAACTGTTCGTGCAGATGATTGTTGTCTTGCAAACTTCCCCATCTGTTGACTCAGGGATCGAGACGTGACTGCACAATCCGTTACAGCCATGCGGATGAGATGCCTGTCATCTCGACTGCTAGTGATACGAGGCCGTCGGGATCCAGCACGGCGTTCCGTATTACCCTCCTGAACCCACAGATTCCATATTCTGCTAACAGTCATTGGATGTCGACCAACGCGAGCAGAAACGTCGCGATACGATAAACCGCAATCGCGATAGGCTACAATCCGACCTTTATCAAAGTCGGAAACGTGATGGTACGCATTTCTCCTCCTTACACGAGGCATCACAACAACGTTTCACCAGGCAACGCCGGTCAACTGCTGTTTTTGTATGAGAAATTTGTTGGAAACTTTCCTCATATTAGCACGTTGTAGGTGTCGCCACCGGCGCCAACCTTGTGTGAATACTCTGAAAAGCTAATCATTTGCATATCACAGCATCTTCTTCCTGTCGGTTAAATTTCGCGTCTGTAGCACGTCATCTTCGTGGTGTAGCAATTTTAATGGCATGTAGTGTACATGCGCGCAAATGCAAATTTAAGGTATTATGTTCATGATCAAAGTTTTCATTTATTTCTCACAAATTTTCAATGTGTTCTTCGCCAGTCGCATGACAAACATCCGTATGACACTTGTAGCCAGCGACTCAGCTAGTGATACAACTTAGGCGCCACATAAGCATACCAGGCAGCGAACACACCGCAATAGGCTAGAGAGACACTCTCCTTCGTCAAGTGACGCGAACCTCCAGAGCCGGACAAAGCTACGCGACTGAGCGAGGTGCAGCAGCGGTTGCCACACTGGACTCGCATTAGGGAGAACTAAGGTTCTAAACCACTTCCGGCCATCCAGGTTTAGGTTTCCCGTAATGTCGGCCGATTTCCTTCCTCATCTTTGAAACAATCCGAGTTTGTGCTCCGTCTCTAATGACCACGATGTCGACGAGACGCTAAACTCTTAATCTTCCTCCCTTTTAGAGCTGCCTGCCCAGCGACAACAGGCCGGTGTCGTATTTCGGTTACGTGCTTCCAACATAATCGTCAGCTACCCTCTTGTTGACAATCTGTGCGAGCTTGGACTACGCTGCTTATTTATTTCTGACTGCATTTCTTTTGGGCTGCGTTCCCAGTGACACCGACAGCAAAAATGGTTCAAATGACTCTGAGCACTATGGGACTTAACATCTGAGGTCATCAGTCCCTTCAAACTTAGAACTACTTAAACCTATCTAACCTAAGGACATCACACACATCCATGCCCGAGGCAGGATTCGAACCTGCATCCGTAGCGGTCGCGCGGTTCCAGACTGTAGCGCCTAGAACCGCTCGGCCACTCCGGCCGGCAATTCTATTTATGAAGTACCTTAGATTTTTAACCTACGGTAGGACTGAAATCACGATGCCTCTGCGCTTGGAGACGAATGCTGCACTGTGACTTTTGCTGTTTAAAAGACGCCAAATTCATGTGAATGAGCTATATCTGCTTCGAAAACAACGTGGCAGCTAGTATAGACTCTGTGCTCAGAGCCAAGTTTTGCTGGTATATGAGATTAAGCGAGAAACGTTCTGTTACATACTCGAGAAGATTCGTGGCGACCTTGAAAAGCAAGGTTACAAGCACTCTGTTTTGCTGTATTTATATGAAGTTGCGCAGACATACGTCAATTACCCTTCAATGACCGACATTCAACGTTTGTGTGAAAGCAAGCATAAAGTTTAGAATAAGATACTCCTTAGCTAAAGAACTGAAAAGCGGAAACACTGACTCCACATTTGCAAATCACTTCATATAACAGTCAATACTCTACTGGCATAAGAACGCCAGTGAGCAGTAAAATAATTTGTAGGCAGCTATTATTTACCCTCCCACAACGCAAAAAAAGATCCACAACAGTAGATATAAGATATGCCGCTGTTCTCATTTGAACATCTAAAATTTCAGATAAAGATTTTGCCTACTTGTAGTTTCCAATAAACCTGCGATTTCAGGCCATGGATTCTACAGCCCCATTATGATATTTTTCATCTTCAGGATGCCACAAACTTAATCTTTCTTGGGCTACACTTATCAGCTTCTCACAGTACAAGCATCCTGTTTAAGAGCATCGGATGATTTGACGAAGAAAACAAATTGATTTGAATTTCACCGATTGTTGTCCGCAGTCTGTACGTTCGGACGATGAGATCAGCTACAGTGTGACCGCGCACGTAGAGACGTAATGGTTTGAAAAGGTCGGCCGTCTTCGGCCAGTGTCGGTCTTCGGCGGAATCCACGATTTTGGCGCCACTGTGACCGAAGCCTTAACAGTAAGGCGGACCTGAGCTTTATTCCCAAGTCCGTATTTGACAACGTTCATTCTTCGCGTAGCCGCGGCCGGCAAGAAGTATGTGCCGTACGCCAAACTCTCAACCAAACAGAACCTGTAACTTTTGTTTTCGTTCAAATAAAAGGAATGGAGGCATCGTCCGAACAAAACTCAAACTGGTCCCGTACTTTTTGCAAGCATGGCTGCTGTAGCTTTGCTGTGACGCAATCCATCCAAAGGCACTGAGAGGTGAGACACAAAGATAGAGTCTTTCACAAACCTCCTCACAAAGAATCACATACCATGGGATCGGCGGACCTTGGATGCCAACAGTGCAGTGTGACAACCGTATGCCCCTTGCAGCGATTCATTGTCGAGGGAGCTGATGGTTAAGAAACGCCCTTATATGGTTCTCCGTCCTGTTGAAAAATGAAATTTCCGGTATGTTTCACATGGAACTAAGCTGTCAACAAGGCAGTGTACAAGCTTGTGGTGGGTCCATAATCGTGTGGGCTATGTTTGTACAGAATAGACTGGTCCTCTGGTCCACTGAATCGATCATTGATTGGAAATGGCTATATTCGGCTTCTTGGAGACCATTTGCAGCAATTCATGGACTTCATGTTTACAAACAATGATGTCGTGTCAGCGGGCCACAGTTGTTCGCGATTGGTTTGAAGAACATTCTGGACAATTCGAGCGAATGATTTGGCCAGCCAGATCACCCGACATGAATCCCATCGAACATTTATGATACATAATCGAGAAGCCAGTTCGTGCTCAACATCCTGCACTGGCAAAACGTTCGCAATTATGCACGGCTTTAGTGGCAGCATGGCTCACTGTTTCTGCAGAGGACTTCCAACGACTTGTTGTGTCCACACCAGTCTGCTGCCGTACGCCGGGCAAAAAGAGGTTCTACACGATATTAGGAGGTATCCCATGACTTTTGTCACCTCATGGTATGTGACTAAGCACTGCATTAGGGAAGCCATGAAACTGCTTTGTGCGAATGCTGCTGAGGAACCATTTCTATGCCTTTCACTGTTGTCTGGAGACCATCAATAGGTACGGGAATTATGTTAATTTGTTATAATTCATCAGGCGCGTGACCAGAGTTTTAAAGAACACTCCATATCTCAGATGAAGCCTAACTTACGTGGAACAGCATGATGAGCTCCCACTATACGCACGACCGAACAGAAATAAACCCACACAGCGCGCGCGCGCACACACACACACACACACACACACACACACACACACACGTGAAAACACCAACAAAGATAATATGTCAATATCTTATGTGGTATTATGAATCGTCATCCCGATCCTAGACTCATCGGAAAGGATATAAACGTTTCCTGAACCCTCTTTTACTGGAATAACTGCAAAAATCTCTGAAACATCGTATGAACATGTACATGCTACTGCTCACTTCTGCGTCACAGCACGATATTAGCTAAAAAATTACATTTATCAGCCAGAACATTATGACCACCTACCTAACAACCGGTATTCCACCTTTGGCACGGATAACAATGGCGACGCATCGTGACATGGAAGCAGTGGGGTTTTGGTAGCTCGCTGGCCAGAGTTGGCACCACATCTGCACACCCAAGTCACCTAATTCCCGTAAATTCCGGATAGGGGGACGACGAGCTCTGACGCCACCATCAATCACATCGCAGATGTATTCGATCGGGTTCAGATCTGGCGAGTTGGGGAGCCAGCACATCAATTGGAAATCGCCACTGTGTTCCTCGAAACACTCCATCACACTCCTGACCTTGCGACATGGCACATTATCTTGCTGAAAAATACCAATGCTGTCGGGAGACATGATCCTCACGAAAGAGTGTACGTGATCTGCAATCAGTGTACAACACTCCTTATCTGTCATGGTGCCTTGCAATAGCTCCACTGAACCCACGGATGCCCACGTCAATCTTCCCCAGAGCATAATGGAGCCGCCACCAACTTGTCTACGTCCCGCAGTACAGGTATCCAGGAGCTGTTCTCCTGGAAGACAACAGACTGGCGCCCTCCCATCGGCGTGACGATGAAGCTATCGAGATCCATCAGACCATGCAACGCTCTGCCACTGCGCCAACGTCCAGTGCCGATGGTCACGACCCCATTTCAGTCGTAGTTGCCGATGTCATGGTATTGACGTTGGCAAATGCTGGGTCGTCGGCTGCAGAGGCCCATTGTTAAGAGTGTTCGGTGCACTGTGGTTTCAGACACGCTTGTACTCTGCCCAGAATTAAAGTCTGATGTTAGTTCCGGCACCGTTCGCCGCCTGTCCTGTTTTACCAGTCTGCCCAGCTTACGACAGTCGACATCTGTAATGAGGAGTGGCTGCCCAACCCCACGACGTCTGGATGTGGTTTCACCTTTGTGTTGAAGACACTCACAACAGCACTCCTCGAGCACCCGAGAAGTCGTGCAGTTTCCAAAATGCTCGTGCCGAACCTCTGGGCCATCACAATCTGCTCTCGGTGAAACTCAGACAGACCGCGCGCCTTCCTCATTCTACAAACGGACAGCACGCTCACTGACACTACATGCAACGGGCGTGTGTCTGACTGGCAGTCATTCCACGCCCGGTGACGCTGCTATGGCCTTGATGATTTTATATCGACAGTAGGTGGGTGGTCATAATGTTCTGACGTTCCTTCATAATTGATTGATCTTGGAAATCCTGTAGTATGGCCAGCTTCATCACAAGATCGCTAATCGACATAATTTTTTTTAATTGGGCTATCTGAAATACATAATTTACGAAGAAGAGATTTATGACATCGGCTTGCGACGGAGAATACAACACAGCTGGAACACAAAGTGAAGGGTCAAAGTGATGTACCGTGTGCAACAATCCTTACTGCGAAAAGTCTCGAAGTTTTTCGTCCACATCACAACCATCTTATAAAAAAACACTTACGTACCTGAAGGTTTTGTATTCCTGTTTTATGCGAATATTATCATGCTTGTGTTGCAGTTATTCGGTTCAACTGTGAAGCCCAGATATACAAGCTCAGATGAGGAAAAACAGATAGGGTGAGGGGGAGAAGCGGACGCTGATCTTTCTCCATTCAACCTCCCACCGCATCCCTAACAACATGATCTGCGGAATGGACTATAACGCGCGGAGCGCCAACTACGTTATTCTCGCTACTTGTCCTTGATTTTGCTGGAGCATAAAAGCAGTCAAGAGCTCTTTGGCAGTTCTCGAATTTATGAAATTCATTGGCATTGATAATTCTTGACATGTGAGCAGGGAAATGATAATTTTGTGTCTGTAGCTTACAGTGTAACACTATGCACGAAATATTTTTGTTCATTTACCACTCACGACGTATGTATCCACTCAGGCCTAAAAAAATATAGCGTTATATATTATTTTCTTCACAAGATGAGGCAGTAGAAGAATTGGCATTCACAAGTGTCTTGACAAAGCGTTTCACAAAATCTCTTCTAACAGATCAGAGCTCGATGCTAGTACGGAATCTAATGTTAATATATTCCTTTCGTGTACAGCGCTTATCGAATTAGCTATCTGACCACTTTCACACGCTGGCTGTGTGCTTTATTCCGCAAGCACCTAATATTTAAATTTCATAAACCGACAGAAGCGCAGTGAGAGGTAGTTCAATGATTAAGACAATAGATTGGTATTCGGGTGAAACAAGGTTCTAATACCTGTCCAGTCCACTGATTTAAGGTGTCCGTGCTTGCCCTAAATCAGTTCAAGCGAAATCTGCTGCAGTTCCTCTAAGAAGGCCAGGTCCTTCTCCTTCCAAGTCTTCGCCTACTGAACTAGAGCTCGGTCTTTAATGAGCTCAATATCGAAGAGATGCTAAGCTCTTACTTTTATTATCCCTCAATCGTGTTTTAACCTTGCGAGCGCTCTTCGATCTAGGTTATGGTTCCCTGCGTGTTACAGTGTAAGGACACAGTTCAACTTCCAAAACAGATGTGCATTAATACTCCACGTCAAAAAGTTCACACATCCTTTTGTCAACCCTCCACCTTAGAAGAGAACACTAGTGTGGATGGATTTGACTGAGCAAAGACATCAGTCGTGGCCTCGTTGAAAGAGCAGTCCAATGAGTCCATTAACGTAACTGCTAAAACCACAGAAAATACTAATCCAGATGAAGAGCGCTGTCGTTCTGATACACGGTCGACAATCTGATACACCAAATAATTGTTTGTATTATTGACGACATGATTCCGTATGAGCAGCAGTGTTGATCGTTAGTCTGTCAGATTAATGACTGTATCGCCGTCGGCACATTTAAGTCGGTTTAGTATTGCAGTGACCTCCACTGTAAGTAGTGAAGCTTCCGGATGGAGTTGGGGTTGGTCATTATGGCGTGTCCCGTGCTATGTGCTTCCAACGCCATCTGTAGTACGTGATTCGTCTGTGAAGAGGCGGTGCGCATGTTCTTCTCCACCTGAAAAAGTCCTTTGGCAGTTGGGGGACTCGTATTAGATTTTATGTATGGTGTATTTTTGCCAGTGTCTAAATCTGTTATTGTATTCCTGTAATCTACCATGAAACAAGGATGGCGCGAAACCATTGCAGTTCTATGACACAGTGGTGAAATATCATAAAAGACACGATTATATGCTAGTGGTACTTAATTCGTTGCACCGATGTCGAGTTACTATTCGTGATCACAGTAATGCATAACTGGAACGCGTTGTCATTCAAACGTAAACTTTCGTTGCCACCTCACTGTGATGCGGACGAAGAACTGTTTAATACCGAGTAAATTAGTCAGATAGCCATTTTATTGCTTCAGAATCTATAAAAAATGTATTGTGACGTTTTCCGAGAACATCGTTTTGGAAACCATGTGCTTTCCGAGGGAGCGTAATGACACGTCTCGAGTAATATTTGTTTTCTCACCAACGAGCTGCAGCTACTAACTCTTAAGACTAATTCGTGATGTTTGCAGTAAAATTGCAGTTGGGGGAACTAAAACTTTGTAGCATTTTTACAACTTTGTTGGTGTGAACACATTATTATCTGCTCCAGAGTATTCTGTCAGGTTAGAAGAAAAGAAAGAACATACCTACAAAGTGTGACTGACTTGTCTGATTCCTTGGAGTTAGTGTATAGGAAGAAGCGTATGTGTGCTCAAAGAATTTTGCACGGCCATTTTGGATTAGAGGACGTTAGCACCGTTGGAACACGTACCTAAATAAGACACAAAGGGAAGGTATTAGAAACGAGACGACGTCAAGAAGAATATGGAATCGCACCTATTTGTAGCCATGCGTAAAAAAGTCGATAAGGAAATGAAAGTCGACAAGGAAATGTATCGTTAGGTGAGCCGTCTGATAAAAATAATACAACCATTAATTTTCAAACCTGTGCAAGACGAATTTTATCTGTTTCATAAATAGTTCGAAAATTTAAAAGATAGCCGTAACACAATTGAGTAATTTTATTTACAACTGTACTGATAAAAAACTCAGTAGTGCCTGTGATAGAACCGTAGAATAATTGTAAATATGTTTACGGCACATGTATGTACAGGTAGGATTGGCGTGTTCAAATGTTACTGATATCCTTCACAACATAGAAATGTCAGAACAGATCTCCTTTATTTTGGTGATGAAATACGATATTATAACAGTGTACAGATGCTGAGATTAAATAGTTCGCAACATACTTCTAACATTTTCTTACACCTGCCATTAGTTGTGCAAAATGTTTCTTCTTTTATATATTAGTTCTCGCTCGACAGATCCAACATATTAATTGAGAGATCTACGATGGTTTCATTTTTATGATTCACTTCCTCCGTGTTGAGCGGAAGCTACTTCAACACTAAGCGAATCACCAGCTGGATACCCGTCAAGTGAGGCGGAAATGTGGCGCCTTACGTAATAGAATGCCCACCGCAAGGCTTCTCACTTCTGATCGGATCACAAAAGAAACACAGCAGATAAGGCTTTCTTTCATTTTCAGCCGAATGTCGATACTCCGCTTAGTAAACAAGCACTCATAGCACCTTCACGTGACTGGTACTTCAGTTTCGTTTAAGGTGTGAGAAAGCTAAAGCGCTCAGGCACGTAACCGTACGAGGCGTTTCTAGAGGAGCAGTACACGTGTGTTAAAATGCTAATTTGACAAGTTTCGGGAGAAAACAGTTTTCATAAACAGATAGCCAGCTGACAGTAGAAACGTCGGTTTGAAACTGGAGCGCCAGTTTTAACATGGTTGTAGGGTCTACATTTGTCAAACAGCAGTTCTAGGGCAAGCACACGAGGTTTTTCTACACATTTAAATGAACATAATACACACGTATAATAAACACTACATCATTACAGCTGCTTAAACAGTTTTCATGAAAAGTGGGTGCAAATGTTCAGCGGTGAGATACATTTAAATGGTTGAAATTTTGACAGTTGGTAATCACATATCATCCTTTAATTCCTTTAATAATGTCTGTATTGTATAATACATACCTTAAGTCTTTTAATATTGTTAACTGATACAAGCATCAGCAACATTCATAATTACATGGCCTAGCGAAAATCCACAAGTCACTGTCCAGACATATTTCGCGTTGGACCTCTGCATCAATGACATAACAATTAAGAAATTAATCTGAAATATCTAGACGAATATTTATGTTCATTCTTCTCAGAGTGAGGCTCTTCGTCTCGAAGCTATTTAATTCTGAACTGCCGGAACAACACTGTACCCATTAACGTTTTCTTTACAACAATACTTTGAGACTCATTATAATTCATGATTTCCAAGGAAAGAACATTCAGTACCTAGTACGGTCGCTTGCAGACGTTTCATAATCGACAATGCTTATGTCAACGTGGGACAAAGAATATGTTATTAGATTTCATGTTTTACCATGTCAATTAATTGAAATTTATTATTATTGTTATTAGACGTTTCTTTGAAAATGTATTCAAATGCAGAAGTGAATCTTGTGTGATGCACTTACAGTATACTCCTGTACACTGAGCTACTGTAGGAACGAACATGTCTGCTAAGTGGAAAGGGGGCTCTTCCGAAAGCCTTCCTGTCTCTGCAGAGTCTTTATAAATGATACCTCAATGATTTTATATCCGAATCAAAATAAGTGGTAAGTTGTTTGACCAGTTTTCATAGAGCCTGATAACATAAAACCGTCACACTTTAATTTGTTGCACTCTGGGGTTGGAGCTGATGGTGCCATCTCGAAAATGTGTTATAACAATGAGACCACTGTGTTTTACAGCCATTGATTGTTTTTCCGGAGCAAGACGTAACTTCTGGAGTTGGGTCTATGGAAATAAACCTAGTACTTCCTAATATTTCGTTCATATTCATCGTGAAAATGTTGAGAGTATTTCAGGGACTTTGTCGTGTGATCGTCTATAGCTACAGTGGTAGTTTGAGAATCTCTACTGAGGTTAAACGATGATGGAGTTGCAGCACTAAACTCACCTGAAGAAAATTACTTATCCCACTGGTCGCTTTGGAGCGCTGTGGATGGTGTAGAAGGACATTGTTACAGAGATGTAACTGTATTTAATACAATTAATAACTACCACGGGCAAGTCTCACATGGATACGCTTAAAATATATGTGGTGGTCAGAAATAGTTTGAAAAGCTTGTAAGGGTGTTACAGGGTAGGTTGTGCTGAGGAATAGTTGTTAAGAAAAAAATCGATATCTTCCGTCGTTTCATAATTAAATGGCAGTGTTTAGGCAATCAGGCCGTTGCGTTCGCAAATTCAAGCGGCACGCTAGATAAAATTAGTGTCAGTTGTTCTCACAGGGTAGATGATACTGCACGAGACTGCTCGGCCTCTGGCTCGACTTCGATCCTTACTATCATCCCATCTACAATTTTTGCATCGCTCTCTTGTTCGGCTTTTAGGAAACCGAACGAGGAACACGTTTGGCGATACCATCTCTGACGAGCCGCTTGAATTTGAGCGCGCAACGACCTGATTTGCTAATTTCAACGCTAATTAGCACGGAAACGGCGCAACGTATAGAATTTTTTTCTTAACAATTATTTCTCAGCACAACCTACCCTGCAGCACCCTTACAAGCTTTTCAGACTGTTTGTGATCACCCTGTACAATCTCACAGAACAAAACATAAGTGCCGGCCGGTGTGGTCGAGCGGTTCTAGGCACTACAGTCTGGAACCACGCGACCGCTACGGTCGCAGGTTCGAATCCTGCTTCGGGCATGGATGTGTGTAATGTCCTTAGGTTAGTTTGGTTTAAGTAGTTCTAAGTCCTAGGGGACTGATGACCTCAGAAGTTAAATCCCATAGTGCTCAGGGCCATTTGAACCAATACATAAGTGCCACCTTAAACTGGACACTTTGGGGCCATGTAAAACTGGTACGATGCGGCCATGTGGCCATCCACAACCGATACAAGCCAAAACAGTGAAGTGGAATGCATGTGCTAGTACGGAATTAGCATAATAAGATGGGACGACGTGGAGACGTAACAGTATGGTAGAAAGGAGCTATCGTGTTTGGACGGACCCATTACCACACTGTGAATGAAGTTGCCCGATTTGTCGGAGTATCACCGCTAACTATATAAAGTGTCTACGAGCAATGATGTACGGCGTAAGAACAGTAATCGTAAAAAGATCCTGACCTACAGGAGCAAGAAGCGAGTTTAATGCCTCTTCAATGTCAATCGGTTTCAACGACATGAATTGCTGTTGTCACGGAGTGCAGGTCCATCTCAGTCACTTTCAGAGCGACCTTTACGAAGGGAACTCCATGCAACTGACATTGGTAGTCGGGTACCTCACGGAAGACATTGCTCAAAGTGTTACATAAAGCGTCTTCAATGAGCCTAACACCACAAGAAACTGGGCAGTAGCTGACTGGAAGCGTGTACGCCGGCCGAAGTGGCCGAGCGGTTCTAGGCGCTACAGTCTGGAGCCGCGCACCCGCTACGGTCGCAAGTTCGAATCCTGCCTCGGGCATGGATGTGTGTGTTGTCCTTAGGTTAGTTAGGTTTAAGTAGTTCTAAGTTCTAGGGGACTGATGACCTCAGATGTTAAGTCCCATAGTGCTCATATCCATTTAAACGATTTTTTTGAAGCGTGTACTCTGATTCGACGAGCCGCGTTGTCAAATGCTGCAAGGCGTCGAACGCACCGACGGTCCAATGAAGCATTTAATCCGCTATGGTTTTTCAGGCTGCATGTGGTTCTGTGACGTTTATGGCGTGTTTCTCGTAGCTTGACTTGGGTCTATTCATTCAGGTTACCGTGAACACGAACCAGGACGTTTATTTCAAAATTCTTGGTGGCCAAGTGTTGCCCTTTCTATTACATCTTCAAGATACACCATGTGATCAAAAGTATCCGGACACCTGGCTGTAAATGACTGACAAGTTCGTGACGCCCTCCATCGGTAACGCTGGAATTCAATACTGTGTTGGCCCCCCCTTAGCCTTGATGACAGCTTCCACTCCCGCAGTCATACGTTCAATCAGGTGCTGGAAGGTTTCTTGGGATATGGCAGCCCATTCTTGACGGAGTGCTGCTCTGAGGAGAGGTATCGATGTCGGTCGGTGAGGCCTAGCACGAAGTCGGCGTTCCAAAACATACCAAACGTGGTCTATAGGATTCAGGTCAGGACTCTGTGCAGGCCAGTCCATTACAGGGATGTCATTGTCGTGTAACCACTCCGCCACAGGCCGTACGTTATGAACAGGTGCTTAAAACATCAATGTAGACCTGTGCTGTGATAGTGCCACGCAAAACAATGGGTGCAAGCCTCCTCTATGACAAACAAGACCACACCATAATACCACTACACTACCCTACACGCGCTCGCAGATGACGTTCACCGGGCATTCGCCATACCCACACCATGCCATCGGATCGCCACATTGTGTACCGTGATTCGTCACTGCACACAACGTTTTTCCACTGTTCATCCTTGCAACAAGTGTGGCGTCGTTTGGTATTACCGGTGGGATGTATGGCTTATGGGTATGGAATTCCTGTGTTATGGTCTGGATAGATGTCTGCTATTACACATTACGACCCTCTTCAACTGTCGGTGGTCTCATGTCAATCAACAGACGAGGTCGGCCTGTACGCTTTTGTGCTGTACGTGTCCCTTCACGTTTCCACTTCACTATCACATCGGAAACTGTGGATCTAGGGATGTTTAAGAGTGTGGAAATCTCGCATACAGACGTATGACAAGTGACACCCAATCACCTGACCACGTTCGAAGCCCGTGAGTTCCGCGGAGCGCCCCATTCTGCTCTCTTACGATGCCTGATGACTACTGAGGTCGCTGATATGGAGTACCTAGCAGTAGGTGGCAGCACAATGCACCTAATATGAAAAACGTATGTTTTTAGGGGTGTCCGAATACTTTTGATCACATTGTGTATGTTATGGACACTCCCGTCTTCCGAGGTGACAGCCACGTTCACAGACTTACATACATAACTTCCTGGTTTGATGATCTCTGTCGCACCTCGGCTGGCCCGCTAAATCCCCCGAACTTAGTGCCACAGAAAATGTCTGTGACTATTTGGGACTACGGCTGAAATGGATCAATCACCATTTCCGTTATTTCGTAGCCTTATTGAGTCTAATCAACAGTGAGTGGCTCAGCTTGACATGACACACCCGAAGAAACTTTATTGTCCTCCTCACCAAGTGAGGTCGTTATCGACATCTTCATCTACACCTACATGACTACTGTACAATTCACACTTTTGTGGCTGGCAGAGAGTTCATAGCACCGCTTTCACACTGTTTCTTTATAGTTCCACTCTCGAAAAACGCGTGGGAAAAACGACCACTTAAATGTTTCCAAACGAGCTTTGATTTCACTTATTTTATTACTATGGTTATTTCTCCCTGTGTAGGTGGGTGTCAACAAAATAATACCGCATTCGGAGGAGAACGTTGGAGATCGAAAGTTCGTGAAAAGATCTCGCTGCAACAAAAATTCCTTTATTTTAATGATTGCATCAGTTCTTGATTCAAATTCTGGAATATTTACTTCGTCTCAATTTGCGAAGGAATTTCGGAAAACGTATTTAGTAACTCCAGTTTAATGACACTGTCACTATTGAGGAATGAAGTTATTGATTGTGCCTTGCGCTGCTGTGCTTCCCATACGACGAGAATCTCTTTGTATTTTCTGCCAGACTTCGAGACAGAATTTAGTTGCTGAAGCTGTTAAAGGCATATTGCATTGAAGTTTGCGTTAAATTTCGAGCTTCTGTAAAACTTCGTCAGTCTTAGGAATTGTGCACTCTTTTAAACCTGGCACGTTTTTTCTTTGCTTCTGCAGCAGTGTTGTGTACCAGGGGGGGGGGGGTCAATTCCGTCTTTTATTAATTTATTTAGTACGAGTACAAACCGCTCCACTGCTGTCGATACTATTACTTTGAATTTAAGTCGCATCTGGTCTGCATTTTCATAGTTAATTCGGGAGGGATCGAGGTTGTCTCATAGGGAGCGAAATTTCATCTGCTACTCACCTTCGGAGGCGGACGATGTCTCCTTGGGGGAACTGATTTCTTGTGCGGTGTAATTACCTATATTTGTTCTTGTCATAAATACCATACAGGTAAAAGAAATGGTCCGCAAGAACTTTTGGCGTACAATAATCCATGACTAAGCAGAATTACAGTGTCAGTAGTTCAGGCACATCACACAAAATACACTGAAGTGCCAAAGAAATTGGTACATCTGCCTAATATTTTTAGGGCCCCCGCGAGCACCCAGAAGTACCGCAACACGACGTGGCATAGACTCGGCTAATGTCTGAAGTAGAGCTGGAGGGAATTGACACCATGAATCCTGCACGGCTATCCATAAATCCGTAGGATTACGAGCGAGTAGAGGTCTCCTCTGGACAGCACGTTGGAAATCATCCCAGTTTTGCTCAATAATTTTCATGTTTGGGGACTTCGATGGCCAGCGGAAGTGTTTAAACTCAAAGAGTGTTCCTGGAGTCGCTCTGTAGCAATTCTGGACGTGTGGGCTGTCGCATTGTCCTGCTGGAATTGCCCAAGTCCGTCGGAATGCATAATGGACATGAATGGAGGCAAGTGATCAAACAGGACGCTTACGTGTCACCTGTCAGAGTCGTATCTACACGTATCAGGGGTCCCATATCACTCCAACTGCAAACGCCCCACACCATTACAGCCTCCACCAGCTTGAACAGTTCCCTGCTGACACACAGGGTCCATGGATTCATGAGGTTGTCTCCATACCCGTACACGTCCATTCACCCGATACAGTTTGGTAAAGCTTTGTGTCATGCAGTCCTCAAGGGTACACGAGTGGGCATTCGGCTCCGAAAGCCCATATCGATGATGTTTCGTTGAATGGTTCACACGCTGACAGTTGTTGATGGTTCAAATGGCTCTAAGCACTATGGGACTTAACATCTGAGGTTCTCAGTCCCCTAGACTTAGAACTAATTAAACGTAACTAACCTAAGGACAATACACACATCCATGCCCGAGGTAGGATTCGAACCTGCGACCGTAGCAGCAGCGCAGTTCCGGACTAAAGCGCCTAGAACCGCACGGCCACAGCGGCCGGCACTTGTTGATGGCCCAGCATTGAAAGCTGCAGCAATTTTGAGGAAGAGTGCACTTCTGTCACGTTGAAGAATTCTCTTCAGTCACCATTGGTCCCGTTCTAGCAGGGTCTTTTTCCGGCCGCAGCGATGTCGGACATTTGATCTTCTACCGGATTCCTAATATTCGCGGTACACTCGTGAAATGGTCGTACAGGAAAATCTCCGCTTCATCGCCACCTCGGAGATAGTGTGTCCCATCGCTTGTGCGCCGGCTCTAACACCTCGGTCAAACTGGCTTAAATCTTGATAACCTGCCATTGTAGCAGCAGTAACCGATCTAACAATTTCGCCAGACACTTGTCTTATGTAGGCTTTGCCGACCGCGCGCCCTATTCTGCCTGTATGTATATTTCTGTATTTGAACACGCGTGCCTATACCAGTTTCTTTGGCACTTCAGTGTATGGTTCAAATGGCTCTGAGCACTATGGTACTTAACATCTATGGTCATCAGTCCCCTAGAACTTAGAACTACTTAAACCTAACTAACCTAAGGACAACACACAATACCCAGCTATCACGAGGCAGAGAAAATCCCTGACCCCGCCGGGAATCGAACCCGGGAACCCGGGCATGTGGGACTTCAGTGTATATTTTATTCATAATTCCCATTCCTTAATACATAAACCAAACGCACAATAAATGTATTTCATTGTACACTCTCATTTCCAATTGTTCCTAAATTTGCGAGAGACTTTTTACCTTTATTAGATTGCCAAATCTCGTCGTTAGGGAGAGCGTTACGGACGGAATACCAGCTTAATTGAACAAGGGTGAAGAAGGTTTCGGCCACGAAGCTGTTAAGAGGATCATTGTGGCAGTCACATTAAGTGATTAAGGGAAACTGCAATAAGCATAAATTCAGACTTGAGTATGCCTTCGTAGGAGTAAGGAACGTTATGATTTAAAGTACCATCGACGATGCGATCATTAGGGACAATGCATGAGCCAGTATTGTACAAGAATGAAGAAGGAGGCGGTTTGAGGTAACTGCAACATCTACACTTTAAATGTCAACAGCCAGACGGGGTCCATAATCAATGTAGCAGCTCGCTCGTTGCTTTCATCCGACAATCAGTACCGTTTTATGCTCGAAAGAAGTGTTTGATGTAATAGGAAGAATGTACTACTAAGGGAACATCATGAACAACAAGACAGGTGAAGTACGGTGAAAACAGTATAATTATACAGTATATCGCCGACCACTGCTTCGCAACTACAGATGGCCAGATGTGAACCACAAAGCTGTGAGTGCTTCGTCTGGGGCCAATTGGCGCGGCATATGCGGATAACAATAAACATTTGAGTTTAACAGCTACTGTAGTGTATAATCTTAAACAGTTACTTGTACAGAATTAGTGTCCGCACATAGTTGTGCAGTTTTACTGTTGTTAATTTATTACTGTTAAATATCAAGCATTACATATTTTTAGTATGAAGGATGTTATGACGCTCAAGAAGCTAAAATCTTTTTAGTGTTTCTTTTCTAGTAAGAACGAGATTCCTGCTTCATTTAATTCATTTTTTCAGTGGAAAGGAAGGCATTTTCGCTTTCACGAACAATGTTTGCGTTTAAACGTTTCCATGATTGTATTTTCGTGTAGATATTTAGAGTAAATTGGAAATTTGTGGTAAGTTCTATGGGACCAAACTACTGAGGTCATCGGTCCCTACGTTTACATACAACTTAATCTAACTTAAACTAACTTATCCTAAAGACAACACACACATCCATGCCCAAGGGAGGACTCGAACCTCCGACAGGGGAGACCGCGCGAACCGTGGCAAGGCGCCCAAACCTCACGGCTACCCCGCGCGGCGGATATTTAGTGTTTTAGGCGTTGGCCAAGCTGTCGATTGCATTTTCCGTAAGAAATTTGATCTTCCGCCAGTTGAGGGTTTCATATGGGAGCGAGAGTTTTTCATCTTGTTTTATGGAAAGAGTGAGACTTAGTAACATTGGAATGAAACTGTCATCTGCATCTACACTGCTACTCCGCAAGTGGCAGGGTGGGGAACTCCCTAATTTTACTGTTATGCTCAATTCGCCGTATGGATGTGGCGATTAGAAATATATTCTTCCATTCTTATAGAATCTCTCATAGAGGGGCGTTAATGTCGTACAGTATCTTGCTTCGGGTACCTCCCACTGGAGCGTTTCTACTGTAACAGTCTGATAATCATACCAACAAAGACAGGTCATTGCTGTATTGTGATGTAACTTCGGAAAACTTAGCGTTCCCATCATCAGTAATTTGGCCAAAATGAATGCACTGAGCTGTCGTAACTACGCTACTACCCGCTTCCTTTCACGCGTATCTAAGCGCACAATGTGCCTTGTAATGCAACTTCCTTTTTTCGTTTTGAACCATACCTGCGTGATGCCATAGCATTGTACTGCACCTTAACAATCCAGTTACAAGACCCCAGGAGAGGGTTAATTCGGAAAAGTGAGAAACATGCTTCGTGTGTGTACGAAGCATGTTATATAGTATCGGGAACACTTAGAACCGAAGAGTAAGTCACTTCTTTAGGAATATTAGATTTCTCGGTTGCTGCGAGATCTTGATACATCAACGAAATGACGATGAACATATGTCCTCCGGGAAACTGTTTTGAATAACTCGCCAAAGGAAAGGCTGCGAGTATGTTCCTAAGACGGTGGCTCGAATGTAGATATGCATAAATTCACTTCATGATCAGAAGTACACTTTTGGGTTTACCTTTTTTTTCTAAAACCTGTTACTAGCCTATAAGAGCATACTGACTCGTGACATGTGCTTTATTAACATTTCGCTTTTCGAAATCTCAAAATCCAAGACTATGCGTCCAGACTGGCTTTCGGCATTATTCAGAAGCGATGGATAACAGGCGGCGAGTCCCTCCCCTCCCCTCCCCCCCCCCCTTTCCCCTCCGGAAAAAAGAGATTCTGTCAACTTGCAGAACTTTGCACTGTTGTATGCTATAATAAACTGGGGCAGCGTTGCGTCAGCTAGGCTATGGCAACAAGCAATGTCAATGACTGTCACCGTTTGCAATGATACCGCGCCTTAGAAGTTTATAGCGTAGAACGAATTAGTTGTTGAGCGACAATTCAGTCTCGTCAATGAGAAAGCTCGCGGGAGTGGCTGGAAGAGTGGAATTCCTCTGTGGTATTCGAGCGCTACGCGGCCCATCAGCGTAAACTCTTAACTAGCGGAGTTAAAAGCCTTCACAGCTGCTGATTCCAAGTCAGATGAAAGGCATATTACGGCGTGGCATGCTTTCAGAGAAGGTACTGATGCAGGTGCAGCTGCTGGGTCCTACATAGCCCGTTGCTTAATAGGTCAGCTTCTAAACGAAATAAAATTCTCTCTCCCTCCTCTTCCAAAATGAAAATTTGAGATGAGTATAATTCCACACCAGCGAGAAGAGGACGTACTCTGCATTTGGGCAGATAAATATCAAGAGGTTATTCAGACTTCTACTGAATAGAAGCTATGTAAAATACGACAACGGAGGACGAAAATGAACATCTCACTACCTAACAGGTACCTTACACGCTGGTTCTTGGACTCATGTCACAGTAGAGGGAACTAGTTTCGCAAACTATTCCGTAAAGATGCTATGAAAGATGTTTATCGTAATACTTTTCAGCCGTCTGCTTCTCGTAGTACTCTCTCATTTGGCCTTAACTTTAGCTACTCTATAGTTCGACGATAGTACCTCCGAGTGGTTCCTGGCACAGTTATGAGGAATACACAAATACAAACACACACACACACACACACACACACACACACACACACACACAGAGAGAGAGAGAGAGAGAGAGAGAGAGAGAGAGATTGAGAGAGAGAGAACGCACGATTTGCCAGAAGGAAGGAAGATTTTTCATTGCTTCCTTAGTATTTGGATACGCACAAGGGTTTGTGAGGGAAATCCACTGATTCCAAGCAAGGTGCCATGTTGCTACAGCCCGGACAAGGGAAATGTGTGCCTGGAAGGACGACGAAAGATTTTCGAACTTCTTGTCGTGTATGTGACTCTTCAAGCTTGTTGTGCAGTCAAGCATATTTTTGATCTGATTCTAAGGTATTTCTATGAGGAAAGATAAATTATGACTACTTTTTATGGTTAAAAGTGATTGCACATTTGTCATTTGCCCTGAATACAGTTCACTAATTCCTTCTATCTGTCCTTCAGAGAACTACGCAGCACAGCCCTGCCCTTGCTACCAAGCACACCACTCACTTAGTTGAGCCCATTAAACCTATAGAAACAGAATTTAACCAGTTCTACTACTTCTTGAAGCAGACCTCCGTACATTGACATCATTTGACAAACTCATTGTTGGGGCAGTTCTCAACGCCAAGCATCCGGCTTGGCATTCTCCCATTGCTAATCCCAACGGCAGACTCGACCTTGAACTGGAAGATCCTCTGGCACTGTCGTTCTATGGCCTTCACACTCCCACCCATATACCAGTTCGCTCCAACTGCCAGCCAGACGTTCTGCATTTGGCAGTTTTCAAGAACATTGTGGTGCAGTCTTCGTTGGAAATACTCCACAAACTGGCCTCCGACCACGACCTGGTGCTCCTGCACCTTATTGATGTTGCTCTGTCTTTAGACGTCCATTCTACCTTGTCCATCGCGGATCGGGACAAATTTTCGAGGATCCTAAACAACAACACCTGGCAAAATCTCGACCTGACAACGCCTGCCAATCTGGTTAGCGCTGTTGACTGCCTAACCACGAACATTCAGAAGGCAATGAAGGCCTCTACTTCCATTGCTCCAAGGGCTTTAACCCCACTGGGTGACCTATTCTCCTTATTACGTGAGCTGAAAATCCAGAAGAACTCCTAACACAGGTGGTGGAAGCAGTTTCATGACCCTTGGGATAAGCGTCACATGAGGCACCTCCAACGTGAATTCTGTCACCATCTCGCCGATTGGAAAACGGAACAATGGGAGAACAAGATGTCCACCTTTCTCCTCCAACATAAATCAGAATAGGCTGTTGTCTAAGCCTTACGGCACTCTGCAGTGAGGGCCAACCATCCCATCCACACAGTGGTGCCCTCCATGTCGTAGAAACTCTGGCTGATGCGTTTGAGGCCCAGTACAAATTGCTCATCCAGGACCTTACAACGGAAGAACTCCAGGATGAAAACGATATTGTGGCGGCCGTTACTGCTTTCAGACAAAGACCACCTCTTTCTGCCCCTCACCTTACACCCCCAGCAGAAGTCCAGTGGATCCTCCAGCAGAACTGTGGGCAGTCAGCTCCAGGTTTGGATGGCATCTTAAACGAACCCCTCCATTAGCTCCTGCGCAATTCATTGGTCTTATTTACCAACATCCTGAACTGCTTTTTCACAACTGGCGTTTTCCCAACACAGTCGAAGCAGGCCAAACTGATTGCTATCCCCAAACCCTAGAAGGACTATATGATCCCTACTAACAACAGGCCCATTAGCCTTCTGAATACCATACCAAAAGTCCTAGAATCTTTGATCCTCCACCGCATTTCCCAGCCTCTGGCGGCGGCTGCGACAATTCGTCCAGAACAGTTTGGATTCGCTTCCCACCTGTCAGCCGAACTCCAAGTTCTTAGGATCACAGAACGTGTCAGCAAGTTCTTTAACTCCAACATGTCGACGCCAGCTGTTTTCCTGGGCCTGCGAAACGTGTAAGACAAGATTTGGCAGGACAGTCTCGTGTACAAAATGCTGACACAAACGACCCTCCCAGACATCTATATCAAGATCGGATGATTTCCTCCATGACAGAACCTTCTTGGTTACTCAGCAAGTAAAACGCTCGGGCTTACGTCACGTGTCGATGAACGCCGCTCAAGGCTCTGTGTTGTTTCCCATCCTCTTTAACATTTATGTTCATGATATGCCAGCCATGCCACACTGACACCTGGTGGAGTACACCGACGATATGGCGCTCTTTACGACCAGACGCAACACGAACCAGTCCATTGCTCGTCTCCAAAGGCAGGGGGACGCAACAGTGACCTGATGTCGTTTAAACACGATTGCCATCAATGCAGCCAAAACTACGGTGGTCTATTTTACGGCGCCCAATCGTCCTGCACAGCATCAGAGGCCTCTGGGTCCCATGGATCCCAGATACCAAATATCTAGGGGTCTGGATGGATAAAAGACTCCTCCTCCATCGACATGCAGCATATGTCACCCAAAAACGACAGATACTGATAAAAGCGTTGTACCCGCTCTTCAACAGCAGGGAAATGACCACGGGCACCAAGCTCCAACAGTACAGAACCGTTGTCCACTCTTCCCCCACCTGTGGCTCCTGTGTGTGGGCCAAGATCAGTGCCCCCACTTTGATGGAGACTGCATGTCCCTTCACTCACAAGGGTTGTTACCCTACACAAGGAGACAAACATGGTAACTCTAAAGACGTTCATTCCAGAGAAGGGTTTGGGTTGGGTTGATTTGGGGGAGGAGACAAAATTGCAATGTCATCGGTCTCGTCGGATTAGGGAAGGAAGTCGGCCGTGCCCTTTCAAAGGAACCATCCCGGATTTTGACTGAAGCGATTTAGGGAAATCACGGAAAACCTAAATCAGGATGGCTGGACGCGGGATTGAACCGTCGTCCTCCCGAATGCGAGTCCATTGTCCTAACCACTGCACCACCTCGCTCGGTCGAGAGAAGGCAAGGCGTTTCTATGACTAAGTGGATGCGCTGCATGAAACAGTCACTGTCTTACATCACAATGGCACCACGACTCCCCAGCACTGGCACCTCCACCCTGTTCCCCTTACCATCATCGAGTAATCAGATTCGGACCATGGCTAATGATAGGCCTATTACAGCCGCTAATGATGTGTCAGTCTTGATACGACAACTCAATATGTGACGTCCGTGGTACGACCACCAATATCACTATCTATGTAGTTGTGTTCCCTCTTGCCCGCTACCTTGAACTTGCACCGTCGGAGGCTGGTCCCTCTGCCACACCTTCAACGTGCACTCCAATGATGCCTTTGCAGTGATATTGTACGACAGAAAAATTTTACCCTTACACCAAGACAGTAAGACCGCTATCAACAGGTGACACTTTACCCCAACCTACCACAAAAAAATAGACTCTTCAGTAGTCTACTCATCTGAAGATGGCCGGACGTCTCTGGGCCGAAATATCATGGCAGAATATCGACGGGATCCAGCTGCACACCCGAGAGTTATTAGAAAATAGCTCAGTGACTTCGAACGTAGACTAGGCATTGTATGTCATCTGAATAACAGATCTGTCAGAGGCATTCCAACCCTTCTAAAGCTGCACAAGTCGACTGTTGATGATGCGAGTGTGCAGTGAAAACGCGAAGAATGATACTAGCTTAACCAAGACCAGACAGATCTCGTGTACTGACGTCGAGCGTTGCGCAGGGTCGTTGTAAAAAATGAGAGTGAAATCAGGGGAAGGAATCTCTCGTGAGTTCCAAAGTGCTACCAGTAGGCCAGCTACCACAATGACTGCGTAGGGGAAGCAACTCCTCATGAACCACACATTTCTGTAGTTAATGCCTAGTGATATATTTTACAGCATTGTGTGCTGTGTACAGTAGAGGAACAGTTTTGAGACGATGAGTGTTTGTATCAGTATGACAACGCCTCCTTTGGTAAAGCAGCATATATGAGGGAATGGTTTGTGGCCTGCCCAGAGTCACGTCTTGAACACAGTGAAACACGTTCTGGTTGACACAGAACGTCGACTTCGCTCCAGACCTCAGCGTCCAATATCACTATCTTCTCTGGTTTCGGCACTTGGGAAGAATGGATAAACATTCCTCCGCAGACAGACGCCTCACTGAAAGTGTCCCCATCAGAGTTCGAGCCGTCATAAAGGTGAAGAGTGGACATACCTCATATTAATTTTCACTAAAAGGTGTCTCAATACTTTTGAGCTGATAAGTGTATGTCTCGCGAAATGACCAGAACGGGAAGTCAGAGAAATTCGAGTTCATATGGATGCTAACAACACTCATGGTGTCTTTTTCTGGTTTTAGACCTCTTTTCGCAGTCGCAGTGATACAAGTACTGTAGCTTACATACTGAAGTCTTATTTAGACCATACGAGTTTCACTTTATTTTACAGCATCTTCATTGGTCAGATTTTTTTGTTTCCTACTTCTTTCCTAACCTTTTTCTGTACATTTGTGTTGGACATTAGTACGCTGCACATACCGTAACATAAAAAAGGACACGAACTGTAAGCAGATCTACACAACACGAAAACTAAAATATATTTCGTGTCAGTGAAGTACAGTGTACAAAATCGAACATACAGGGTGTAAACAATAACTATTTAAAACCTACCACGACAGTTTAGGGGAATTTGAAACTAACAATCTGATATATGACACGTGTAGTCTGTCAAGTCGGGAAACTGGCCAATAAAAACGACTTAATCTGCAGCACGTGCGCGTCGTGCTAGACTCTCAGTATTCCTTGCTCTATTCGTGCACAGTATTATCTCGAGAGGAAAATGATTAGGACCTTTTTTGTAGGCTGTTCAATGTAGTTTAATTTTGTACTGGGATACGTTTTTGCTCGAGACCGCAGTTTTCGACTTATTCAAGAGAAACTTACAAAAGAGACCTTCAAATGCACCCACACGCCACACCCTTCGCCGCCGATCGGCATTTTTAGTATGTTGTTCATGGCACTTCCTCCTACTTCTGTACAAAAATTTGCGACGCACGAATGATTTCCAGTATTTGACCTCCTTTGGTCTTTATTGTCTGGGCTACTCCTTAGGTTTAGTTGTGCGCTTACAAATAGAGAAATTAACGTTTTTGTAAAGTTTACGTCAGAGTTTTGTGAATTTTAACAGCATAAAATTAACAATTAAATCGTTTTTTTCTGGCCGTTTTACTATGAAAGTACTTTGCTTGTAAGAGTGAAGTTTATATTGAAATGTAAGCGTAATTAGTTTTGGCATAACGTTCAAAATGTCTTTTTTTGCTTCATTACAACCATAAGAACGTTTAAATCAATAATGTTAACGACATAGCCGACTAAACCGGAGGCGTAATAGCCCAGTCAATCGATACCAAACAAGGTCGAATATGGGAAATCATTCGTGTAGTCGCAGCATTTTGTACAGGGGAATGAGGGAGTACCAAGAGCAGCATCCTAAAAATCGTGACGGGTAGAGGGTAAGTGTGACGGGTGGGATGCTTTCGAAACTCACTTGTGTATCTTCTTCTCGAATAACTCGAAAACCGCGGCCCCTAGCGAAAACGTATACGGTACAAAATTAAACTATATTAAAGTCATACAAAAAAGTTCCATTCATTTTTCTATGGAGTTAAAAAAGAGACCGAGGGGATATAGGGAAATCTCGAGCGACGTGCGTGCGCTGTGGCTTAGGTGGTTTTTTTAGGATATTTTGAGGTAATTTTCCAACTTGATAGACCACAAGCGTCCCATATCAAATTGCTCGTGTGGACTTCGTCTACACCACCATGGTGTTCTGTAAACAGCTATCGTTTACAGTCTGTATATGCACAGAAGTACTTTAGGAATGACCAAGGAGACAAAAAAAAATCTGTGCAGTGAATATGCTTTAAGGGTCCATTCTTCTCATTCAGCCCATAATATAAGCGACTTTTATGATTTTTTGGGAAACTAATGAAGCAATCAATGTAAATCTTTTTGCACATTATTTATTGATTCTTGGACAACATTTTCTGATTTCTTAAAGAAATTCAGTCATCATTAAACCCTTCATACGAAGACTGAAAGTTACTCTGCCAAAACTGAGGTGTGTCCATTACGGAAGTCTTGCAGTATGCAAATCTTATCTGAAATCAACACACAGGCAATTTTCTTAATCTACACTCCTGGAAATGGAAAAAAGAACACATTGACACCGGTGTGTCAGACCCACCATACTTGCTCCGGACACTGCGAGAGGGCTGTACAAGCAATGATCACACGCACGGCACAGCGGACACACCAGGAACCGCGGTGTTGGCCGTCGAATGGCGCTAGCTGCGCAGCATTTGTGCACCGCCGCCGTCAGTGTCAGCCAGTTTGCCGTGGCATACGGAGCTCCATCGCAGTCTTTTAACACTGGTAGCATGCCGCGACAGCGTGGACGTGAACCGTATGTGCAGTTGACGGACTTTGAGCGAGGGCGTATAGTGGGCATGCGGGAGGCCGGGTGGACGTACCGCCGAATTGCTCAACACGTGGGGCGTGAGGTCTCCACAGTACATCGATGTTGTCGCCAGTGGTCGGCGGAAGGTGCACGTGCCCGTCGACCTGGGACCGGACCGCAGCGACGCACGGATGCACGCCAAGACCGTAGGATCCTACGCAGTGCCGTAGGGGACCGCACCGCCACTTCCCAGCAAATTAGGGACACTGTTGCTCCTGGGGTATCGGCGACGACCATTCGCAACCGTCTCCATGAAGCTGGGCTACGGTCCCGCACACCGTTAGGCCGTCTTCCGCTCACACCCCAACATCGTGCAGCCCGCCTCCAGTGGTGTCGCGACAGGCGTGAATGGAGGGACGAATGGAGACGTGTCGTCTTCAGCGATGAGAGTCGCTTCTGCCTTGGTGCCAATGATGGTCGTATGCGTGTTTGGCGCCGTGCAGGTGAGCGCCACAATCAGGACTGCATACGACCGAGGCACACAGGGCCAACACCCGGCATCATGGTGTGGGGAGCGATCTCCTACACTGGCCGTACACCACTGGTGATCGTCGAGGGGACACTGAATAGTGCACGGTACATCCAAACCGGCATCGAACCCATCGTTCTACCATTCCTAGACCGGCAAGGGAACTTGCTGTTCCAACAGGACAATGCACGTCCGCATGTATCCCGTGCCACCCAACGTGCTCTAGAAGGTGTAAGTCAACTACCCTGGCCAGCAAGATCTCCGGATCTGTCCCCCATTGAGCATGTTTGGGACTGGATGAAGCGTCGTCTCACGCGGTCTGCACGTCCAGCACGAACGCTGGTCCAGCTGAGGCGCCAGGTGGAAATGGCATGGCAAGCCGTTCCACAGGACTACATCCAGCATCTCTACGATCGTCTCCGTGGGAGAATAGCAGCCTGCATTGCTGCGAAAGGTGGATATACACTGTACTAGTGCCGACATTGTGCATGCTCTGTTGCCTGTGTCTATGTGCCTGTGGTTCTGTCAGTGTGATCATGTGATGTATCTGACCCCAGGAATGTGTCAATAAAGTTTCCACTTCCTGGGACAATGAATTCACGGTGTTCTTATTTCAATTTCCAGGAGTGTATAATATATTGCGCACAGAGTAATAGCACAGTTTTTTGAAATTTTTAAAAATAATGAAATGGCGGACGTTTCAAAGTTTTATCTTGTTCTTTTGGTCAAGTTTTTTGCAGTATTTAATGTATAAATTAAAATATAGATATCAGGCTATTACTCCTCGTGGACTTGCCCGAGAAGTAATTCAGCCAAATTTCAGAAAGATATCTTCATTAGTGTGCCCGCAATCCATTCCATCAGCCTGAAACACACCGTATCTCACGCTGACGGAATGGATTGCAGGCACACTAAAAAAGTATCTTTCTGAAATTTGGATGAAGTACTTCTCACGACAAGTAATTGGGTTAGTTTTTATTTTAATTTGCTCATTAGTCGTTGCAAAAAACCTAACTAAAAACACAAGGCAAAACTATATCTTTAGAATTATATTGATACCTTCATGTCCGAAAGAACAGACACCATATCCATATAAGTATAAACTATATCTTTGTTCCAAACATTCGCAATTTTATTATTTTTTCAAATTTCTATACACTGTGATATTGGTATGGAAATGAGCGTTTGGCGTCATTGGCCGGGAGGCCCCTTACGGGGCAGGTCCGGCTGCCTTGGCGCTGGTATTATTACATTCGACGCCACATTGGGCGACCTGCGCGCCGGATGGGGATGAAATGATGATGAAGACAACTCAACACCCAGTCCCTGAGCGGAGAAAATCCCCGACCCAGCCGGGAATCGAACCCGGGCCCGTAGGACGGCAATCCGTCACGCTGACCACTAAGCTGTCGCGGCGGGCACTGTGCTATTAAATATCCTACAGATTAAGAAAATTGTCTGTTTTTTTTATTTCAGATAAGATTTGCGGACTTCGGGACTCAATGGACACACCTCAGTTGACTGAATTTCTTTAAAAAATCAGAAAATATTATCCAGGAATCATTACGTTTACGTTGATTGCTTCATTAGTTTTTCCAAAAAACTCCTAACATTCACTTATTTTATAGGCTGCCTAAGAAGAATGATCCATTAAAATAAATCGAAACGCGTATTTTCTAAAAGTGACTTTTGTTACAGTCGCAAAAGACATTATATAGCCTACATTACTAACCATATTCTAATTTCCCACTCACCATTTGCGCATTTGACGGGAAAAGAGGGAATGACAGTGGTAGCTGAAGCCATTCCGACGCACGCAGTAAGGCATTTTCGAAGTTTGGTTGTAATTGTAGATGTTACTATAAAAGGACACTCATCGTCCTTCTGGAACGATGTAATTCTCTTAAGAGCATTCGATAGCTCATGTAAAGAATGAGAAAGTGTTATCGCATATATAAATTTCCACGAAGACACTTTCGAAATATGTGCTAAATGTGTAGCCGAAGGTTTCTGGTACAACACAGCATAAGGCATGTTACAGCCGAAGTATCTGCAGGACAAAATTAGCCGTGTTGACGAGGTTCGGCTGCACACTTAACACATTTCTCAAATACTCTTCCGGAAATTTTCGTTGAGAGAAATTTGAAAAAAGGCGCGTTGGCTGCCTCTGTCCCACAAACAGCAAATCAGTAACGATATTTCCACCATTTTTAGATTCACTTATCGCTCTTTGCATTTATTTACTTCGATTGATCTGTCATTTTTGTCTGTTTTTCACATGCAGTCTGAAAACTGAAGCTAACGTATATTAAGTACTACACTAAGGTGACAAAAGTTGTGGGATACTTCCTAATATAGTGTCGGACCTCCTTTTGGCCGGTGTAGTGCAGTTCCTGGATGTGGCATGGACTCAACAAGTCGTTGGATGTCCGCTGCAGAAATATTGAACCATGCGGCTGAGCCGTCCATAACTGCAAAAGAGCTGCCGGTGCAGGATTTTGTGCACGAATTGACCTTTCGATTATATGTCATAAATGTTCGATGTGATTCATGACGGGCGATCGGGCTGGCCAAATCATTCGCCCGAAATATTCAGAATGTTCTTCAAACCAATCGCGAACAGTTGTGGCCCTGTGTCGTGGCGCATTGTCATCCATAACATGAAGTCCATGAATTGCTGCAAATAATTTCCACGTAGCCGAACATAACCATTTCCAATCAATCATCGTTTCAGTTGGACTAGAGAATCTAGTCCATTCCATATTAACACAACCCACAGCGTTATGGAGCCACCACCAGTTGGCACAGCGCCTTGCTGACAACTTGGGTCCATGGCTTCGGGTGGTCTGCGCCTCATTCGAACCATAGCATCAGCTCTTACCAACTGAAATCGGGACTTACCTGACCAGATCACGGTTTTCCAGACGTCTAGGATCCAACTGTATGCTCACGAGCCCAGGAGAGGCGCTGCAGGCGATGTCGTGCAGTCGGCAAAGGCAGCCGCACCGGTGATCTGCTGCCATAGCCCATTAACGCTAAATTTCGCCGTACGGCCCTAACGGATATGTTCGTCGTATGTCCCACATTGATTCCTGCGGTTATTTCACTCACTGTTGCTTGTCTGTTAGCACTGACACCATTGCTCTCGGTCGTTAAGTGAAGGTCGTTGGATACTGCCTGACATATGGTATTCTCGGCACACTCTTGACACTGTGGATCTCAGAGTACTGAATTCCCTAACGATTTCTCAAATGGAATGGCCCATGCGCCTAGCTCCAACTACCATTCTGCGTTCAAAGTCTGCTAATTCCCATCGTGCGGCCATAATCACGTCGGAAACTTTTTCACGTGAATCACCTGAGTACAAATGACAGCTCCACCGATGCACTGCCCTTTTATACATTGTGTACGCGATGCTACCGCCATCTGTATATGTACATATCGCTATTCAGGTTAAACACGTCATATTTAAAACCCTAACACTCGTCCGAGGCATGACTTGTATTCGCTACCGCCGGGTTACTAGGTAGTGACATAACCCCGCTACTATGGAGGTTCGTCTTTTATGATCTACTATTTTTCTCAAGCTGTTGTATGTTGTTAAAAAGTGCATCGATCTATTAACAGCTATTTTTTGATGAAAATTTCGTTCCGATATCTGTCATTCCATATGAAGTATTAAGTTTTTAATGTCTCCATCGTCAGTGAAGATAGTGTCTGAGAGGCACGAAGGTGCAATTTACTTTAGTGTGAGAAAGATTACAGACTTCCTCAGGCTGCTCTTTATAGATAATTACCGATACCATATGAATTATAAATTTCGGAATACTCATTCCATCATCACGCAACTAGTTGTGTATCCACACGAAGTAATGAGTAATATCAATAGGGGATCTCAGATAGATTCCATATTTTTAGATTTCCAAAAGGCTTTTGACATCGTTCCTCACAAGCAACTTCTAACCAAACTGCGTGCCTATGGAGTACCGTCGAAGTTGTGCGACTGGATTCGTGACTTACTGTCAGGAAGGTCACTGTTTGTAGTAAATGACAGAAAGTCAGAGAGTAAGGCAGAAGTGATATCTGACGTTTACAAGGAAGTGTTATATGCCCTCTGCTGTTCCTAATCTATATAAACGATTTAGGGGACAATCTGGGCAACCCTCTTTTATGTTATCGTGTAATAGGGGAAGGAGTGTCACAAATACGATACGCTAGGTAGATAGCAACCAGCGAGATCTTTCCAAGAAATTTCAATCACCATCTTCCTCCCTGGAATGCGATAATATTTTTTCACGTCATCCTACCATAGGAAGGAATGATCATCGTAATAAAATGTGAAAAATCAGAGCGCGCACTGTAAGATTTAAGTGTCCGTTTTTTCCGCGCACTGTTCGAGAGTGGAAAGGTAGAGAAACAGTCTGAAGCTGGTTCGGTGAACCTTCTGCGAGGCAGTTGAGTGTGAACTGCAGAGTAGTCACATACATGGAGGTCTACATCAGATGTATGTGGGAAACCAATCACATCTATATCGATTCAGCGAAATAGGCCATACATGGGTAGCCGACAACCACCTATATCCTGTCATAATACTAAATCTCTGTCCATCTCCTTCTCCATTTCTGCCATACGATTGCGGAACAAATTACGCTGTAACCTGCGTCTTAGCCAGAACCACGCTGCATATGAGAAGGAGATGAAAGCCATATTTGTTGTCATCGGTAAGGCCCCTCTTTCAGCATATCGTAGCTGTTTTCTTTCTGTACAACGGAGAACCAGTCACAAAGTGTATTATACAGGGCTATTACAAATGATTGAAGCGATTTCATAAATTCACTGTAGCTCCATTCATTGACATATGGTCACGACACACTACAGATACGTAGAAAAACTCATAAAGTTTTGTTCGACTGAAGCCGCACTTCAGGTTTCTGCCGCTAGAGCGCTCGAGAGCGCAGTGAGACAAAATGGCGACAGGAGCCGAGAAAGCGTATGTCGTGCTTGAAATGCACTCACATCAGTCAGTCATAACAGTGCAACGACACTTCAGGACGAAGTTCAACAAAGATCCACCAACTGCTAACTCCATTCGGCGATGGTATGCGCAGTTTAAAGCTTCTGGATGCCTCTGTAAGGGGAAATCAACGGGTCAGCCTGCAGTGAGCGAAGAAACGGTTGAGCGCGTGCGGGCAAGTTTCACGCGTAGCCCGCGAAAGACGACGAATAAAGCAAGCAGGGAGCTAAACGTACCACAGCTGACGGTTTGGAAAATCTTACGGAAAAGGCTAAAGCAGAAGCCTTACCGTTTACAATTGTTACAAGCCCTGACACCCGATGACAAAGTCAAACGCTTTGAATTTTCGGCGCAGTTGCAACAGCTCATGGAAGAGGATGCGTTCAGTGCGAAACTTGTTTTCAGTGATGAAGCAACATTTTTTCTTAATGGTGAAGTGAACAGACACAATGTGCGAATCTGGGCGGTAGAGAATCCTCACGCATTCGTGCAGAAAATTCGCAATTCACCAAAAGTTAACGTGTTTTGTGCAATCTCACGGTGTAAAGTTTACGGCCCCTTTTTCTTGTGCGAAAAAAAGTTACAGGACACGTGTATCTGGACATGCTAGAAAATTGGCTCATGCCACAACTGGAGACCGACAGCGCCGACTTCATCTTTCAACAGGATGGTGCTCCACTGCACTTCCATCATGATGTTCGGCATTTCTTAAACAGGAGATTGGAAAACCGATGGATCAGTCGTGCTGGAGATCATGATCAGCAATTCATGTCATGGCCTCCACGCTCTCCCGACTTAACCCCATGCGATTTCTTTCTGTGGGGTTATGTGAAAGATTCAGTGTTTAAACCTCCTCTACCAAGAAACGTGCCAGAACTGCGAGCTCGCATCAACGATGCTTTCGAACTCATTGATGGGGACATGCTGCGCCGAGTGTGGGAGGAACTTGATTATCGGCTTGATGTTGCCGAATCGCTAAAGGGGCACATATCGAACATTTGTGAATGCCTAAAAAAAACTTTTTGAGTTTTTGTATGTGTGTGCAAAGCATTGTGAAAATATCTCAAATAATAAAGTTATTGTAGAGCTGTGAAATCGCTTCAATCATTTGTAATAACCATGTATATCCCTGTGTCATTCTTCTCGCTTTCTGTTTTGTTCCCTCTGTTCTGTCTGTTAATCTTACCCTATCATTTCTCGCCCTTCCTCTGAGCAGTCAACTTATTCTTCACTTTGATTTCTTCTGCACTGTTGTCACACGTTTCTGTTAGAAGTCGCTACTCTCATTCGACAATAACGTAATCAGGAACTTGCTTAGTGTTAATAAAACTACATTCCTCAAATTCCACGTCTCCATTACTATACATGGTGATTCACGAAGATATGTAAATATTTTAATATGTTATTCTGCAAGTAAAACTAAAGGAAAAGCTCTTATAAACATAGATCCGCAAATTTTTAGTTGCGGAGTTACGGCCAATAAAAGATTTTGCCTGCAATTCAGCAACTTTGCTAATGTGCAGCCATCGCAAAACTGTACGAGGAGAAATAAAGCACGATTTCCATTTATTTTGTTGTTATTAATATGGTGAATCTAATAAAACATGCCCTAGACGGGTATCTGCAGTAGTTTTCCAGAACATCCAGAGAAGCAAAGAAGTAATTTCATAAAATGGTTCGTGCATTCGGAATACTCCGAGTTGGCTACGCATCCGTAGCATTACCATAAAATTTGCTATAAATAAACACAATATCGGCGCATTTCTCTGTCGTAAATTTGAAAGGCATCCCTATTTCATAAATAATTTATAAACTACAACAGTTACTATGTGGTTTCATTTAACTACACTGTTGTTATTATGTTCTTTCACTGAACAATAGAGAAAATAAGCCGGCCAGAGTGGCCGCGCGCTTCTAGACGCTACAATCTGGAGCCGAGCGGCCGCTACGGTCGCAGGTTCGAATCCTGCCTCGGGCATGGATGTGTGTGATGTCCTTAGGTTAGTTAGGTTTAATTAGTTCTAAGTTCTAGGCGACTGATGACCTCAGACGTTAAGTCGCATACTTCTCAGAGCCATTTGAACCCAGAGAAAATTAACTCGTTTCAAGGTTAGGAAACGACTGAAACAACTCACTAATGGTTGCCAACAATGACATAAGCGTTTCTACATTCTTAATGGTAAGTAAACAAATTTGCTTGTATAATAATCTTTGCTTCTCTGGATGTTCTGGAAAACTACTGCAGATATACGTGTAGGACATGTTTTATTAGATTCACCAGACCAATAGGCCGGCCGGTGTGGCCGTGCGGTTCTAAGCGCGTCAGTTTAGAACCGCGTGACCGCTACGGTCGCAGGTTCGAATCCTGCCTCGGGCATGGATGTGTGTGATGTCCTTTGGTTAGTTAGGTTTAAGTAGTTCTAAGTTCTAGGGGCCTGATGACCTCAGTAGTTAAGTCCCATAGTGCTCAGAGCCATTTGAACCATTTTTGAACCAGACCAATAACAACAATATCGTGCTTTGCTTTAAACTCTTACAGTTTTGCGATGGCTTCATATTAACAAAGTTGCTAAATTTCAGGCAAAATCTTTTATTTGCCGCAACTCCGTAACCAAACATTTGCGGACCTATGTTTATTATGAACTTTTTCCTTGTGTTTTACTTGTAGAATAACATATTAAAATATTTGCATATCTTCGTGAGTCACCCTGTATATACTGTCATTATTATTATTATTATACTGATAATTTACTAAACAAATTAAAATCTAAGGATGTCTGGTTAGAAGTAAAAGAGGGCCGGACGGCCTTAATCATACCATGTGAAATGAGTAAATAGCGTTCTATCACGAACGTAAAATGCGGAAACTTCTTTTTACGACACAAACGAGAACCAGGCTGTGTGTGTAGGTACCACCCAAAATTGACAGTTGGTCTTCATTACTGGGATCCCGTGAGTGTCACCGGGACTAGCTATATTTCAACGTTTTTATATCTCGATCAAACAAAATGTATGCCAACGAAGAGGACAGGATTGCGTTAGGAAGGGTCATAAATGGAGCTATTTCAATTGTCTGTGTAAATAAAAAATCAACACCATGTAGAGAGAGAGAGAGAGAGAGAGACGCACAAGCTGCAAATCTCTTGCGGTCGTGTGCATGACGAAAGCCCGTCTAATTGGAGCAGCAAGCCTTGTTAGTGGATACGGCGTGAGCACGAAACACCTTGGGCCAGCGTCTCCATAAGGTAGGCGTTCTCCGTACAAGAAGTGCTTTGTGTGCGCACTTCCTTCCGCAGGCGACGCTGTGTTTGCTTTCTGGTGGTAGGCCGTTAGGCGGCGGCACTATTTGGCTGGGAACTGGCGCAACCTTTGTTTAAACAGCCGTACAGGAATTCGGTGGGAGTGTTTCAGAGAAAGCACACGGTAAGTGGAGCGGCTCCCCAGTGTAGCGTCAGGCGGCGCGCCTGTAACGAACCGATCCAAGTAATCGCATTTTCATATCTGCAGCTTTCCTAAATCATCCGCACTGAACACTAGGCCACGTGAAGCACGCTGTTACCGAGTTTTCCCTCCTATCGGGCACAAAATTTAGAACACTAATTCTGTGCCCGATAGGGAATGAAAATTGAAGCACCCAGGCCATTGACACCAACCTTCCCTCCCTGTCACACCTAATGACATAATAAGTAAATGAATTCGTCTTTCGACACAATGTGTCATATAACAAACCCACAAGGCGATACATTAAAGTTTTTCCTGTCTTTTTGTCACAGAAAATTAAGCTCCAGTACCCAGCATCACGCTACAAATATGACTATATACTCGAGTTGCTGAGGTTGGAGGCTCCTGTTGAAGATTTTTTCCCTATTTGTTGATTAAATATGGGTTTTTAAAATCTGCCTTCTGGAAAACGAAATACATTTCTTTTTTCTATATACTTCAACAAGTTTCGACACCTATATCTCATAATCTGGAAGTCTCGATTTATTTCCGAAACTAAATTACTTGTGAAATTGGACGTCTACAGGTCGGCTTGTTTTTATGCCTTTTTTCGTTTGACATCATGTCGTGCTTTCTGTCCACACTTTGATGTGTTTTCTTTTTCTATTGATATTATATACACATTTTTCCACGCCTTTTTTGTCCCTCACTCTCATCTGTGTGTGTGTGTGTGTGTGTGTGTAAATTCTAAGGGACGAAACTGCTGAGGTCTCTAGACTTACGCATTACTTAAACTAACCTAAACTAACTTATGCTAAGACCAACACACACACCCATACCCGAGGGAGGACTCGAACTTCCGGCGGGAGAGGCCGAAAGCGGGATTTGAGAAAATACCTGTGCCGCGGCACTCATAGAGAGACGCTATGTCGCTATGAACGTAGGGTTTCTTAGTATGGCGACGTAATTGTTTTCTCATATCTCGCTTTTGTGTAAAACATCGTATGAAAACAGGTGAGAGTGAAGTATAAAAATGTGCGGAAAACAGAGTTTATAATTAAAATGAGAGTGAAATATAAAATGATATGGAAAATAATTCCTATAGTTACAATAGATAAAGAAAATATCAAAGATGCAAAAATTGGACTGAACCATAAAAGGCATAAAAATAAACCGACGTACAGAAATTCACTTTCACACGTGTTGTAATTTCAGAAATAAATCGAGACCTGCAGACGGTGACACATAGGTGTCGAAATATATTTGAGTAAATAGAAAAGACATCAATTGTATTATCAGAAGGTGGAGCTTAACTCTCACCCATCCTCCAAAAAAATGAATATGTAACTTTTGCATGCCTCATCCGAAGATGAGCATGAAAAGTTGAAGGAAATAAAGCAGTATTTCGTACGTGATCGGTCGCAGTTATCTCTATTTATGTTCTAACTAGTTACAAAAGTTTCCGTAAATGCTTTACCACTTCACACGTAAATATTCATGTTGTATCGTCTCTCCCGTAAATCGAACATTACAGAAACCGCTACAAATACCGTACCGCTTTTCGAAATTAGTAGGCTTTAAGCGATTTTGTCACTAGGACGCTTCATTGCTAGATAAAAAACAGTGCGGTTAATTTTGTGAACATACGTCATAGGTGTAAGAGACACTGATGTCCGTTTACCACTAGCCTAATTTTCCATAAAGATGTAGTAATACAAGCCATATTTCAAAGAAAATATATAATCATTTGTCGGCTCAACTAAGTCATCACGTTAATTTCTGTAAGTCACTATTTTTCTGAAGACACACGTGTCGATACGGGATAAAACTTTTTTCCTTAAAATTGCGCAACATTTTATTAGAAAATTCCAAAGTTATTTACGAAGCATGTAATAGAAACCTTACAAATCTGAGAGTGGATTGACTACTGACGTCAAGAGCAGAAGATTTATCGCAAGAATAGAAGCCCTACTCGACTATACTGGATTAGAGTCGTTGTCTATCAGTCTCGAAACTGCTCATTCCGGTTACAAATTACAGCTTACATGTTTCCTAATACACGTTCGAAAGGTCATTGGAATGACTGCTTCGACTTAGTATTAAACTTTGTGCCGTACGAAGTGGTGGCCAGAGTCAACGAGTGAAAGGCTATCCTAAGGCGAATTGAGCTCTTTGAAATTCGTAAAGAAGTAGAAGTCGGCCTGATATTTGAAGTATTTATGCGTTGCAAAGGGGAGTAAAATTTTGTTGTTTTTTTTAACATTTTTTTTGGTTGATTGGTGGATTTGGACAGCATCTGCTGGTAGTATGTTCCATAAACCGTCTTGAAATGAAGTTTACTGTCTTATTTCGAGCTTTTGGCTCCGTTTAAGGCAGTTTAATTATCTGAGGTAAGAGTAAGTACCTCTATTCAGTCACGAGGAGAGACATTTTATTACATCTGACGATTTATTCAATCGTCAAATGTTTTGAGATATTCCTTACAACGCAATATCAAGAATATATTCCCAGGAATTCTCCAATATTAGGAAATGAGAAAAGCAAATGTTATTAAATAAGTAGACATAAACGAAAATTACGTGAACTGCTGTGAACATTGGGTCAGCGTAATGTAATAGGTGTATACCACAGCCTGAAAATAGAGTAAGGCCTGAAACTTGGTGTAGTGAAATCTGTCTCTGTAACCAAGAAAATATTAATGGTCGCAGTCTTCTCTCGTTATTGCACCATAGGTACTGAATTCTACGTCCGCAATGAACAAAGTATTGTTATTTTTGCAGGCTACAACGGCCCAAAAACTTCGGAGAAAAAGAATTTCTGGAGCGTACTTTATTGGTTGGCGATAACGAACTCCAGGGCAAGGGGGAACTTGATGTGAGCTGGCGGGGCAGGTTTAAGGGAGGCCATAGAGTGCCGGGTTTCCGGCTGCCAGCTGGCACAGGTAAGGGCCCAGAAACCTGAGACACTGTTGAGGGCGAAACAACTGCCGTCGTGGGAGAAAGCTGGCGGGGTCCACCTCTGTTTAGTCTACGTCCGTAGGTCAGTTAACGACTCTTTCCCCTCAACATCCGTCACTGATGTTTGCATTCCCGTCCTGTAAGGCTATGACTTGCTGAGGAATAGCATCTCCATATTAGTGCTTTCTAACGTCTCTACTTAACTACCTATCAGACATGCTTCCCCTGAATTGCTACCTGTTTACATTCCACTCCTCGGCAACCTAGTCTTTCATGAGCAAACTCTTTTTCTTTCTGAACCAATTCTTTATCGCTTCTTATAACGCTAACTACGTACTCGAAGCGCACAAAAGTGCAATTAGACTATGATAACTAATTTTCCTTAAGCTCCTAAAACTTAATCTTGTGCTGCAAAGACCTTACCCATGAATGTTCTGAAAGCATCAAATTGGTAATCAGTAGCGTGAATGTTTTGTCCGTTTATGATTAGCACGCTGTTAGCAGTCGGAGCGTAAGGCTGACATGTTAGAGTATTTCCGATTTCCGCGATTGGTGAAGCTACGTCTGTTAAAAATGGAGAGAAAATTCTAAGATGATGGAAATAATTGCATAATGATGCAAAATTCAGTTTTGTCGGGAAAATCGGAAAACAGCGGGAAAATTCTGAAGATGATGGAAACAACGCGCTCATGATATTCCTGTGCATTCTGAAAATCGGCTCTTCTCGCGGGTTACCACCCGAGGTATCGCAGATCCTAATCCCGGTAATGGCATTTTATTGTAATTTTTTGCTAATGTCGCACTTTTTCGTAATTTGCGTTTTCGTCGAATATTGTCCAAGTATGTCAGTGCTAGTCCACCTCACACAATCGTGATATCCCAAAGATATTTTCGACGTTTATTCCCTAATTTGTCACTTTCTATGCAATGTTTCGCTAATTCGACCTTATTTCGTACCATCACATTGCGACATAATTTTAGTTACCATACTAATTAAAATTTCTGAGAAGTATCTTCCTGCAGCAACAGTAACGCAAAATAATGTATGTTCCGGTATGCAGTTTGACATTTACTCGCTTTTTTTTATATTGAGTGCATTAGCAGGTACGATGTGCTGATGGTAGCCAGAATTTCATTCCAGTTTCATGTCACACTACAACCATTCTTCATGTATTCTAGACACCGACAGCGAAATGTCCGCAGTTCAAGCGCTTGCAAATTCCAAAATGCGGTATTCCACAGACATCTGGGGGTCCGTTAGTTACCACTTGTTGAAATGATCATTACTACTTAAAATGTGGCCGGCCAGGGTGGCCGGGCGGTTCTAGGCCTTACAGTCTGGAACCGCGCGACCGCTACGGTCGCAGGTTCGAATGCTGCCTCGGGCATGGATGTGTGTGATGTCCTTAGGTTTAATTAGTTCTAAGTTCTAGGCGACTGATGACCTCAGAAGTTAAGTCGCATAGTGCTCAGAGCCATTTTTGAGGGTGTAGTCCGTGCTGTGCGTAGGGCTTTCATATTCAGTCACAAACCCACCAAAACTGGGAAATATGATTGTACAATCGACATCGGTGGCGCTAAACCCTTTGTAATATTCGTGACGAGTGAGAAACCAAAAGTCACATTTCCCTAAGTCAGAATGGTATGCCTATTTTGATTTCAGAGAGGTTTTCTGGACATTTTTCGGGAAAGACTCTCTATCGAGTCTGAAATGTTTTGCAACACGCATCGGAGCCACACTACCGTTAATGAAGTCGCAAAACTTCCGAGTGGGCAGTGCAGCAAAACATTTTCTCTCGTGTCTGTACGCGTGCTCTACACAAACGACTAGAATATTTCGGAATGCTGATGCGAAATTGTTACAGGGTTAACGGCCTCAAAACTGCAGACACAGTCCTGCATTACGTGGAGAGTATGACATACATGGTGGTCAGAAACAGTCTGAAAAACTTTTAAGGGTGTTGCAGGGGAGGTTGTTAAGAAAAAATTCGATACGTTGCGCCGTTTCCGAGTTATTTACTATTGAATTTAGCCTATGAGGTCGCCGCGCGTGCAAATTCAAGCAGCACCAAGCGTATTCTCAATTTGTTTCCCAAAACAGAAGAAATATAACTTTTGCTCGCCCCACATAAATCTATCACTTCCGAAAAAGACACATTTTAAGTTCAAATGGCTCAAATGGCTCTGAGCACTATGGGACTTAACTTCTGGCGTCATCAGTCCTCTAGAACTTAGAACTACTTAAACCTAACTAACTTAAGGACATCACACACACCCATGCCCGAGGCAGGATTCGAACCTGCGACCGTAGCGGTCGCTCGGCTCCAGACTGTAGTGCCCAGAACCGCACGGCCACAACGGCCGGCCTACCCCCTCATTTTTGACGTATTATCATAGGAACAACGATTGGGTGTTCCGTGAGGTATGAAAATTTTTGCTTCAAAAATAGTAAATATTTTTTATATAAATTCACTTAAATTTAATATGTCTCAATCACATTGTGCACTCGTGTAAATACATTCAACGCGATTAGTAATAAGACTGAAAATGTTCCACAAGCACACAACAGTATGTTCTGGAGCAAGAGTCGTTGACAGATAAAAGGTGACACAGCCGTGTCTCTGGATAATGTCGTAGAACTACGAGGCCGTGCTGAAACAATGCCTCAGAATTTTTTTTCTGAAAATTCGTACAACATTTTAGATAAAACAAACTTTATTATCATTGTACATCTTAATTCTTCACGTCTACATATTTGCAGACCTCTGCCGCTACTGAGCGAGGTGGCACAGTGGTTGGCACACTGGACTCGCATTCGGGAGAACGACGGTTCAAACCCGCGTCCGGCCATCCTGGTTTAGGTTTCCCGTGATTTCCCTAAATCGCTTCAAGCAAATGCCGGGATGGTTCCTTTGAAAGGGCGTGGCCGACTTCCTTCTCCGTCCTTCCCTAATCCACTGGGACCGATGACCTCGCTGTTTGGTACCCTTCCCCGAATTAATTAACCAACCAACCAACCTCTGCCGCTAGAGGATTCCGAATTGTAGCGTGTAACATGGCGATGTATAGCGTAACAATGTCGGTGTGTGACAAACGTCGTACTTAATCGAATTTCGAGGAAGAAGAGTTCGTCCACACATGCAGCACACCCTCCTTCAGCACAACACTGCCAGACCTCATATGAGCGCTGGGACCTCATTTGTTTAATTTAAAAAGCCTTAAGAGTTTTCAAATGAAAAAATTGTGGGCGTTAATTTTCAGCACGCCCTCGAACCATTATAAGAAATGTATAATAATTTTAAGTACACAACATTGTTTGTAATCTCAGTTTTCAGATACATAAAAAATACCATCCTGAGGACGTTACACGATTTTCCCAGCTGTACTTGGGCAGATACAGTGGCTGAAAATTTTATCTTAACACAAGAAAAGGTAAAATGCACACTTTATTAGTTGAAAGGAAATAACAACTATCTATTACAGAATTAACGATAGTCAAAATGAATCAGCAGATCACATAAGTACGATAAGTGACAATCCTCACAGAATTCGAGGCAGGTTTAGCAAGCTATTGCTTTCGGCTCTTTGATAAGAAGTCGGGAGACAGACTCCTCTTCTATGAATACAGTTTGCAAGACACGTGCATGATCGATGGACTGGTTCAAATGGCTCTGAGCACTATGGGACTTAACATCTATGGTCGTCAGTCCCCTAGAACTTAGAACTACTTAAACGTAACTGACCTAAGGACATCACACAACACCCAGTCATCACGAGGCAGAGAAAATGCATGACCCCGCCGGGAATCGAACCCGGGAACCCGGGCGCGGGAAGCGAGAACTCTACCGCACGACCACGAGCTGCGGACGATCGATGGACTGATCATGAAGGTTTTTAACAGTTTAGATTAGCCGTGGAAACAGGAATGTACATCGTCTGGTACGAGAACGTCGCAGATACATTGAACAGCTGAAATTGTAGAAGGAAGGTGTCATTAACTTCGTGAAAAATCACTATGTAATTTTAACAATCATCTATCACTGGGATTTTTGTGGCAATGTTCAGGCTTCTCGGTAAAGGAAGCTTTACTGCTATACTTTCCTCTAATCCTAGCTCCAAAGTAGGTAAGATTCGCAACGATAAGTTTCACTTAACCACACTCGCTGTCCAAACAACGTCGGCCAAACGTAATATTCTGTCGAAATTACAGTAGTTCAGATTATTCTGTGTTTGGTTCGTCCTTATATTTCCAAACGAATGCCGAAAGCAGGAGAGCAGTTAAGTTTTGCTTGTTTAGCGACCGGGCCATCGACCGAGGCACTAACAGACAGTATCCTAATTTGATCTGAAGTTCATGTAAATTTGTAATGGTATATGTCTCTATGTGAATGCAATGCAGTGTCTGACAGTTCTATGGGTGCAGTACCTATCAATAAATTACTCATTTTAGTAAAGTTTGTTTAAGCCTATAGTTCTAGGAAAAAGGCGATCCCTCATTCTCCCCTATTACTCAAGTCACGTCCCACATTCTCCTGAAGCCTCTCAACCTTTGCCTCTCATTCTCTCTCCCCCTCTCTCAAACACACACACACACACACACACACACACACACACACACACACACACACACAAGCGAACGCGCGCGAGCGCGCGCGTAACTACGAGTAATTTCTTCTGTTGAGTTAGAATGAGTTACTTTGATATATTTCCGTTTATCTTTCAGTTTTGTGAGTCATCAAACCACTAAAGAACGGATATTCCACGATTAACATTGTATTAACGGGATAAAAAATAAGCTTTTTGCAGGCGGTCAAGCATTACTTGGTTAGATCCATATGGTGACGTTAAGGCAGCGTGAACTCCTATGATCGTATTCCAGCGCACTAGTCTCTTGCTCCTAAGGCGGAGTAACGAATTCCTAAGCCTTATCACTTGAATGCTTGGGCGTTTATTTGGCAAAGGGCGCTGTCAGTACTTTCTAGGAAAGCAGTCAGACCCTGTGATTCATTACGATAGCCAAGGGCGTCACGAAAAATATCGATAACTAGAGGAGGCATGGCCTCTGCATAACGAAGTTGCACTTTTGTGAGGCATAAATTTTGATACTGATCAGTCTGGTTGTATTTTAGCACTCATCGAGATGGAAGGTGAAATAGTCTATAAGTGCACCTCTGTTCTGCTCACAGATCCCAAACATGAAGGACATGCGTCTATAAAACAGGAAGTATGACAAACGGATACACATTGTTATGTTACATAAGTTTAATTATTGCTAATTATTTTTTATTAATGTGCATACGTTGTACAGGAGGCGAAACAGAAACCTGGTCAGTTCTTAAGAGCATCAGTATGAAGGTGGACACAAGTAAGAGAACGTAATAAAGCTCACTTTTTCATTTTTTAATTCTGCTGGATACTTTAAATTTTCTAGTGGCTCTGATTAGTGACATCTCACATTAAAATGTATTTATAAATTTGATTATGAGCAATTCACTGCAGTTTTAAGCCATCGAAAGGAATTTGCATTTGATGGTTCACTTAATAGTTTCCTTCCAACCACTTCGCTAGGTACAAGAGGACAGACCAACAAATTCGTGAGATAGGTTACCCTTAGTTCTAAGCCCATAAGGCCAGCCGGAGTGGCCGTGCGGTTCTAGGCGCTACAGTCTGGAACCGCGTGACCGCTACGGTCGCAGGTTCGAATCCTGCCTCGGGCATGGATGTATGTGTTGTCCTTAGGTTAGTTAGGTTTAAGTAGTTCTAAGTTCTAGGGGGCTGGTGACCTCAGATGTTAAGTCCCATAGTGCTCAGAGCCATTTGAACCATTTTTAAGCCCATAAGAGGCCGAGTGCAGAGAACGCTGCAAATACTATTCACGTTCCGCTGTCCAATATGGAATTCTCATGGGCGCCGACAGACGACGGAGTTTCCAAGGTCCTCAAACCGACAAATTCGACACGTGAGTTTATGGTAAGTTGAATTCTGTTCCAAGGATTGACAGGTCCAGCTGGATGCTCTGTATTTATCCAAAACCGCGGGGATAAGGTTCCCCAAATGCCTGAGGTATGAAGAGTGACAGATGGAAACAGAGCAATTACCGAACTTCCCAAAAGTCGTCGTCTTGGGATCCATAACGCGGGACTGCTTCACTGAACGCCTTCTGTCCTTACTCGCAGCTGCCCTCTTGATCAAGAAAGCTCCTCCTGCTCTGCTACTTGGGTACCTACAAGCCCAAAGCTATCCAGATTCTCCGGGTCCCTGACTGCACAGTGAAGTTGCAACAGTTATCGCAAGGGACATTTTATGGTTGTTGCTAGTGGATTGATTGCAGATATCCAAGGGTTGAATACGTGCAAAAAGCGAAGATAGTTTGCAATGATAACCAGGATACTATGGTCTGTTATCTCAGCTCATAAAATTTGTTCGAACTATTTTCCTACTCGCTCAGGTACCCTACTCACTAGCCACAATTGTCCTGCTGTGACAGCGAATCCAACGGCGGTGACATTGCATACGAGCGTCATGGCAAAATGGTTAGCTCACTTGACTCTGATGTAGATTTTCAGTTGTTTATTCAAGGCGCTTCCATTCGGGTATGCCAACATGGTCCGAGTTGATATTCGGGATCCAGTACGGCGCGGACAACACGAGGGAGCAGAATCTGACTGTCAGTAATAGACTGTGCAGGCGGTGGTAGTTTTGTACTTCTGTGGGGTGTTTTCAGTTCTGTTCTTCCCACACAGACAGATGAGCAAGGCTGCTTGTAAATAATTTTCATGCCTTCGCACTCTTCAGGTTATTTCAAGACTGTGGTATGCAATGAAAAGTTAATAGACCCCACTACACGGCATGGAATACCCGAAAGAGGTGGCGCAGTGGCTAGGACACTGGACAGGCAATCTGGAGGACTGGCGTTCCAGTGCTCACCTGGCCATCCAGAATTAGGTTTTCAGCGCTTTCCCGAAATCGCGTAAGGGAAACGCTAGGATCGTCGCTTTGAAAAGGCTACGGTTTCATTTCTTCCCTAGTCTTCCTCAATCTTAGATAGTACTCTGTCTCTAGTTGCTACTTTGTCGACGCGGTTTAGCGAGCATTTTGAAGAATTTGAAACCAATATCGTGCCACCACGTTCGCTTGACACGAATTCTTCTGTTTCATTAAGGGTAGTTGTGGATGGTTTACAATTAAGACGCAGCTACGAACAACTATTGCAATAATTGTGATCAGAGTATCTTCATTATGCTTCTTTTTTATTCCACAGAACATTGGTTATTCGTATGGAATATTTATGCCAATATGATGTCCTCAGCTTCAGTAGTCACACCTCTACTGGATGAGAGTAGAATGTCGCGCTAAATACAATTATAAATGAGAAACTGGGTGTACCGAGATTTAGAATAAATTTATTTACCTCGCTCTATAATCACTAAAATTTTTGGTCCTTAGACCAGCGATGACCATCTTCAGATCTGTTTTAAAACATGTCCCAATATACTGAAGTCATAGTGGCATGTTAAAAAAATACACACAAAATCATATCAGCATTGTCGCAAGTATTTAAAATACGAGGGCCGTTCAGTAAGTAATGCAACACTTTTTTTCTGAAATCGGATTGGCTGTATTCAAGATTGAAATACACCATATTATTCCTCATTATTTTGACTACAAAACACTGGTTTTCAACGAAACTCCGTTCAGAGCGACGGCCTAGCGTTACTTCATTGGGAGAGCTTGCATTCCCACATGGTACCATTCTACTGGTCGACGTCGGAGAGAACGTTTTACTGCACCAGTAACATCTCCATCATCCACGTATTGCTTCCCGGACCGGCCGATGTGGCCGAGCGGTTCAAGGCGCTTCAGTCCGGAACCGCGCTGCTGCTACGGTCGCAGGTTCGAATCCTGCCTCGGGCATGGGTGTGTGTGATGTCCTTAGGTTAGTTAGGTTTAAGTAGTTCTAAGTTCTAGAGGACTGATGACCTCAGATGTTAAGTCCCATAGTGCTCACAGCCATTTCAACTATTTGAACTGCTTCCCGCGGAACTTATCCTCCCTTGGACCAGACAGATGGAAGTCTGAAAGTACGAGATCCGGGGTGTAGGGTGGATGAGGAAGCAAGTCCAATGAAGTTTTGTGTGTTCTCATTGGGTGTACAGACTTATGTGAGGCCTTGCGTCGCTGCAGTCATGGACTGTGCGGCTGGTCCCGGCGGAGGTTCGAGTCCTCCCTCGGACATGGGTGTGTGTGTTTGTCCTTAGGATAATTTAGGTTCAGTAGTGTGTGTAAGCTAGCATCTGATGACCTTAGCAGTTAAGTCCCATAAGATTTCACACACATTTGAACATTTTGAGGCCTTGCGTTGTCACAGAGTTCGTTTGCATTTTTGATCGTTGCCCCATGTGGCGGGGCATCGAACAGAATAGCTCATTCAGAGTCTCACAAGATCCTCGTCACGACTTTATCGGTTGAGGGTGCAGCTTGGAACTTCTTCTTCCGAGGAAAGGTGATGTGGCGCCCCCCCCCCCCCCCCCCCCCATAAATGGCCGTTTTGTTTCCGGTTCGAAGGGATGAACCGTGAACCGATGTTTCATCGTCTGTGACGATGTTCGACAAAATAGTGTCACAGTCAGCCTCGTAACGAGCAATCTATTCTGCACAGATGGTCCTTCGTGCTCTGTATGGTCTTACTTTAGGCGGCGAGGAACCCTTCGGGCAAACACATCTGAGTATCCCACAGGTGGTCTAGTGTGTCAGAACTACCAACAGAGACGTCCAGTTGTGCAGAGAGGTTTCTGAGTGTGATCCGTCGATCACCTCGAATGAGACTCTGCGCCCGTTCCAACACTGCAGGAGTCACAGCTTTCTGCGGTCGGCCGGCACGCGTGAGATCGGACGGGTCTACGCGATCTTGTTGCGATGATGAAGCATCGCCCAACGACTCGCCGTGCTTTTGTTCACGACCAGGGCTCCGTAGACATTTTACAATACCTGGGATGCTCTGGTTTCCCGTCAAAAGAAACTCCATGACAGCTTTCTGCATGGAACGCGCCACCGTGTTACAGGCGCCAATTTGAAGCCTACGTATAGCACTGCCACCTATCGGGATTTCATGAAACTATAGAGGCTGAAACGGGAATATTGCACGGTTTCCCACAACGAATTCCACATTTTTTCAACTGAAACTGGCCGAGAAATAAATGTGTGGCATCACTTTTTGAGCGCCCCTCGTATAAAGTAGACTAGGTCACAGTGTCATCTATTAACAGCGCTACTGTTCATAACAAACTCAACTGACATATCTGAAAGTAGTCATCGCTGACGGAAACCGGCAATCTAAGAACCAAACGATGTGTGATCTTAGGCAGAAATAAAAGAAATTTATTCTACACGTTGCGAATCGTTGTTTCAATCGCGACTGTCGCAGCTTGTGATATTGAGATTTAATGCAACTGAGAGCTAGCTTGTTGGTTGTAAACTGGAAACTGATACTCTGTATGTTATTATTTCTCAGGTCCTACAAGTTTACATCTACGCTCTGCAAAACACTGTGATGGCAGATGTTACTTCTCCACATATCCGTTCCATTCGCGTATGAGCGCAGGCAGAATAATTGCTCAAATGCCTCTGTGCACATTGTAATTATTCTGATCTTGCCTTCCTGGATCATACGGAAGCGTAACGTAGAAAGTTGTAGAATAGTGCACCTAGTGCTCGTTCTTGGAACTCTGAAAGTACGCTTCCACGGGATAGATGCAACTGTCCTCAAGTATCTGCCAGTTCAGGATTTTCAGCACCTCAGTGAGCCTCCCCCATAAGTGAAACAAGCTTATGACCATTTGTGTTGCCCTTCTGTGGGTGCATTCGATAGTCCCTGTTAGTCATATTTTGTATGAATGCGACACTCTCGAGCATTATTCTAGGATGAATCGCAACGCTGTTTCGTAAGCAATCTCCTTTGTAGACTGACTGCATTGCACAGTACACTAGCAATGAACCGAAGTCTGTGCCTGCTTAACCTGCGACTGAACCTTTATGATCATTCCACTTCATATCTTAAAAAGCTGTTACACTTCCAGGTAATTGTATGAGTGGACTGATTCCATTTGTGGCACAGTTTCATATTTATTCACATTTAAAGCAAATTGCCAATCGTTGCATCGCTTTAAAATCTTATTAAGATCTGACTGAATATCTCTGCAGCATTTTCAGGTAGTACTTCATTATAAACAGCGGCACCACATGCGAAAAGTCTGAAGTTAGTATTAATATTACCTACCAAACCATTAATACACAACATGACCAGCAAGGGTCTTAACTCATTTGCCTGGGACGTACCTGAAGTTACTTCTTCATCTGTCAATGACTCTCAATCTCAGACAACATGCTGCTTCCTCTCCTACCAAGAAGTCCTTAGTCGCGTCACAAATTCCCTTTGACATTCCCTACGCTCATACTTTCGCTATTCAGACTTGTAGTAGTATAGACTCATGCTTATCGGAAATCAAGAGATACTGTATCTACCTAGCTGTTTCGATCCATTCAGGATGTCATATAAGAAATCCGCGAGTTGAATTTCGAACTATCATTGTTCACGGAGTGGTTGGTTGGTGACACGGTGTAGGTCATTTAATTCGAAATACCTCTTTTTTTCTTTCTTGAGATCAGAATCTGTTCTACAGTAGACGAATGTCATAGATATTGAGCGGTAGGTTTGGTCACCACGTCTGCTGCCCCTCTGGTACATAGGTGTGGCCTGCGCTTCCTTCCAAGTACCGGTCATTTTTTTTTTTTATGAGGGATGTACGGTATATTATGTTTAAAAGAGGGGCTATATCATCCGCGAATTCTATATAGAACCTGACAGAGTTTCAAATGGCTCTGAGCACTATGGGACTTAACATCATCAGTCCCCTAGAACTTAGAACTACTTAAACCTAACTAACCTAAGGACATCACACACATCTATGCCCGAGGCAGGATTCGAACCTGCGACCGTATTGGTCGCGTCGTTCCAAACTGAAGCGCCTAGAACCGCTCGGCCACACCGGCCGACGACAGAGTTTCTCTCGGGCCCTGGAGTTTCGTTCAGTTTTAGCGATTTCAACTGTTTCTCAATGCCACTGACACTAATATCTGTATCACTTATTTTGGCAATAGTGCGGTAATTTAACTGGAGCAATGCTCTTGGACTTCTCTTCGTTGTAAAGGGACGTAAGTTCAGCATTTCAGTTTTTAATCAAATGACACTATATAGTTCTAGAGACCTTTTCAGATCTCAAACATCTATGATGTATATATGCCGACTGAAGCGACGAACGAAAATTTGCATCAAGGCTGGGTTTCGAACCCGGGTCTCGTGCTCACTAGGCAAATGCACTCACCACTACACCAACCTGGTCAGTAGCTTTGCACAACTACACGGACTGCCCTAGAACGCCTTCCTCCTCAATCCAACACAAGTGGACTGAGGCGTGGACGAGAATTTGGACTGTGAGCAGGAGATCCGGTTTCGAATCCTGCTCTTGGTACAAATTTTCATTCATCGCTACAGTCTGCATGTGTACAACATTTCAGCTTTTATTTTGCTACCCTCGATTTCCTGCGTCATCCGCGAGTGTCGGGACACTAAGTTTCGTGCCGGTTACTAAACCCGATCTCGTTTAAAAACCGTCAGTACACAGAATAGGGCTGCAGCTACCTGGAAAACTGAGCGCGGAGTCAGCGGTATGTGAAGAGAAGTGTGTGTTCCGGGCTGTTGGAGTGAGGCGCCGTGGCGGGGCGCTAGTGCGGCGGGCCCCCACCTGCTCGCTTCCGGCACAGCCCGCGGCGCCCGCCCGCGCCGCAGTCGGCCGCATGGCGTCCACGGGCAGCTGCAAGCAGCCGCGCGCTGGTGAGTCCACATCCACGTGGCCGAGCTCCCTCCTTACGTGTTCACACTGGGCTGTCACCCGGCGAGACGACAATCACAGTCGTAGTAGACCTAGTATTGTGACAGGGATCCCGTACAAAATACAATGACGTGCTCAGTGCTCAACCGTTGAGATATTTTACGCTTAGTCCTAAACTCTATGTTTATGCCTTACATGGAGACACTACTAATTTCCCCTCACCGATCTGACTCGTATTGATGGGGTGTGTAGGGTATGACTATGACTTAAGCATGTGTAAACAGCAAGACGCAACTTTCAGCCGTTTTTGAGAAAATGGGAGTTCGAAAATTGTAGGCATACTTATGCTTTACGCTTTGTGGAGCCGCTAATGTTAACGGGATCCGCAGCCGAGCGAGTAAGCCCTTAGTTTCATGTGCGCGAGTTCTCTGGACCGGATCTCGCTGCAGGTAGTTTTTTAATCCCACGTAATTCTAACATATTCATTGTGACCGTGAAAAGTATCAGTATCTAATCATTCATTTATTTTCCCTTAATCTTTAACAAAAAAAAATCCTGAAGGAATGGGAAATCAAAGAGAACATTCAATCAAATTAGTGTAGTCTTTTTATTTACGTTATTGTACATACATTTGTGATAAGTATGTGTAACCAATGCAACGTTGCACGAATCGTGATACTAATCGTAGAGACACGGAAAACAATTATCATGACATAAATCAGATGGAACTAACGCCAAATTTTTGCATGTCCATGGTTTTAATTCACTGTCTGCAAAAAAAAAAAAAAAAAAAAAATGGTTTTACATTCAGAAAGGAATCTCGGTTGTCACACAGTTTGGCGCCGTTCTACACATACCCAAGCATAGCACCCACTATTGGTGCAGATAACTCTGAAAGTAGTATCGGAAGCGATATTCGATCAAGAGACTTGCCGCTTATGAAACTATGCGCTTACACGCTCGCCTGAGCTCTCGTTGCATATTAGCGACCGTAGGAAGTATATAACACGCCTAAAATTTTCAAACTGGATTTTTCTCGAAAACAGTTGAGTCGCATCTTTCTAATTACACGTGTTGAAGTCTTGTCCACCCTACACATCTTGTCAATACGAATCAAATCGGTGAGGGGAAATTCGTGGTCCTGCTGGTTGCGTGGTATTGAGTGCATCCTTCCGTGTACTGTTTTAACTTTGACTTGCAAGTATCTCGTTCTGTTCTACACGTCTATTTTGTGAGTGGTTAAAACAAGTATAACTTAATAAACACAATAGGTTCGTTAGAACCAGACCTTAAATGACAAATGTTTGATTAGTTCTGAACCAAAAACTTGAATGATTTACTTGTAACCTAAACATTTTACTTTCTATTTATTTAAATTTCGTTCTCTGCAATTATTTTCCCGATCGCAGCTCTATTCTAAAGCAGTCATGCTTGTCATCAACTAGGCAAGCTGTGACCCTGCATCATCACTGGTAAGAGTTAGCCCACACTGAACAGTCATATCAATTTCACATGACAACTTCCTTGATAAAGTTGTGACCCTTTGAATGAAGCTGCGAACGCGAAGCTAGAAGCGGAGAATGAAATATAAATGAAAAATGTAGCTCTGGAACATCTAAAAAAGAATTTCCTCTTAAGACAATGCTAGCGACAGGACGTGAAAAGTAAATCAACAAATCGGTACATTTCAGGATCGTTGCGTCTACGTAATGTGGCAACACTTCCTCCGAAATTATTGAAATCCTTAGTTGTGATGCAAATAGCTACCTTTTACATGGACAAACCAATCTCAGAACCTTGCGAATCTCTTGCGTTCAGATAAATTTGTCCTGTTGCCCATTGCGGCTACGTCTTCAGTTTAGCTTTGGTAGCGCCCTTCACGAGAGCAGCCTATTAAATTATAGGTTTGCTTAACATTCATCCCAAAACTATAGTCAATTTTTTTCCATATCAGTGAGCTTACTACGTAATAGTCCATACTTGACGAATAGTAAATTCGTTAGAATTCGTACGCACATGCATATTCGTGTTAGAGGAATATTGTCGTTAAAGTAGACTATTTAGGGATGTCACTTCTATAGACGCAAATAATCCTCGATATTTTCACAGCTGAAAATTTCCTGCCTCAGTTCAGACACGTATTAGCACTTCAGCACAAAGGGGGGAGAGCATGGAATAATTCAGCGAAAAACACAATTTTATTTTGTTTTGCATCAAACGTGGTAAATAGAACTCGGCGCCAAGTCATTAATAGAATTCTACATCTATAAACAGCGTTTACCTGCCTTCTGGTAGTAACTACCCTAAAATAAGCAAAGAATTTATAACAGACGGTTTATTGGAAGACCACGGTACTTCCTTAACCGTAATCCTATTGGTAGTGCTGCTCCCATACTTTCCTCAATTACGCGAGGACCTAGTTTTTCGCGAAATCTGGACAATGGCTCACTCTGTAAAGATTTATCAGAGGCGCGTTCTCTCTGAATACGAATCCAGTGTTAATCTATTGAATTCCTTATCTAAAACTTGTTCCCGAGAAACCTCTTTGGATTGATCTGAACAACCTTCTCCCGCCCCAGTCCGTCTTTAAAGTTCAGAGGTAACGTCGCTGCCTAGTAAAGCTGAGGTAGTTTCTTCGAATCTACCCTCGTGCATGACCTGTCCTGCTAGGGTTTCATAATAAATGGAAAACATGGAAATTAGTTGTATTATATATAGCACGTGATAAATGTTTAGGATCCAAATATTGTCAATAATACGAGTCATGTGATAATACTGCAGAGACAAGGAAAAACGGAATTTTATGCAAAATTAGGATTTCTATGCATAGGCATTTGAGACCAACACATTCTGGCGGCAAGGCATAGTGGCCAAACACCTAGCTCTTTAACTACCTTCCCCCATTAAATACGCAGGAACTATCAGCTTTGATTACTCTTTCTTGCATTCTCTTTGCCTTTCATTTTTTCTATTTTTGACCACATTTAGATCCACGTACTTATTACTAAAGTTTATACATCGAAATTATGTAGAATGTGTGGTGGTAAGAGACCCTAAGATGCCAAGTAAAATGAGTAAACTTGCGATCTATATTGATGAGCCAAAACATTATGCACACTACTCAATAGCTTGTTCTCTGACCGAAGTACATCAGTGATTCTGCGTATCAGGGATCCGACAGCTTGTTGGTATGTGGCATTAGATTTCTACACACAGGTCGTGTAATCCGCGTAACTACAGGGCCACTGATTTGCTTAAGCGGTAATGACGCCCGATAGCGACCCAGATGGGTTCCATAGGATTTACGTATGGCGAATTTGGTCGCCGAGACATCAACGCGAGGACGCGATAATGCTCCTCAAACCAATGTATGCACAGTTCTCCGGGAGAATTATACTGCTGAAAAATGTCGCCGTCGGGTAAGACATCAAGCACAAAGGGATGCAAGCTGTTCGCAACTGTCAGCGTGTCTTCGATTACTACCACAGGTCCCATACAAGCGCAGGAGAATGTCTCCCATAGCACAACACTGCTCCACCAGCCTGCGGTCCATGGCGCACTGTACGTTTCGAGCCGCCGTCCACCGCGATGGCGGTTTTTGTGGACACAGTGTAGCAAAAATTTGATTCACACGAAGAGCCGACATGTTTCCATTGATCGACGGTCGAATCCCGATGGTCCCGTGCCCACTGCAATCGCAATTGACGTTGTTCGGTCGACATATGAACACGAAGGGGTGATCTGTTGCAGAGCTCCATATTCAACAATGCACGATGGTGTGCTCCGAATCAATTGTGCGTGCTCCAGCATTGTGCTCTTTCGGCAGAAATGGCACAGACCGTCGTCTATCCTACTTTACAGAGCAGACGAGCCTCTGAACCCCACGTTCTGTGAAGAGTCGTGGACAGCCAACCATTTAGCGTCTACTGGTAGTTTCACTGCCCTATATCTTTCCGTAGATGCTCAAGACACGTCTTTCCGTAGATGCTCAAGACACGTCTTTCCGTAGATGCTCAAGACACGTCTTTCCGTAGATGCTCAAGACACGTCTTTCCGTAGATGCTCAAGACACGTCTTTCCGTAGATGCTCAAGACACGTCTTTCCGTAGATGCTCAAGACACGTCTTTCCGTAGATGCTCAAGACACGTCTTTCCGTAGATGCTCAAGACACGTCTTTCCGTAGATGCTCAAGACACGTCTTTCCGTAGATGCTCAAGACACGTCTTTCCGTAGATGCTCAAGACACGTCTTTCCGTAGATGCTCAAGACACGTCTTTCCGTAGATGCTCAAGACACGTCTTTCCGTAGATGCTCAAGACACGTCTTTCCGTAGATGCTCAAGACACGTCTTTCCGTAGATGCTCAAGACACGTCTTTCCGTAGATGCTCAAGACACGTCTTTCCGTAGATGCTCAAGACACGTCTTTCCGTAGATGCTCAAGACACGTCTTTCCGTAGATGCTCAAGACAATAGAACGTGAACATTCGAGCAGCTTCACCGTTTTCGAGATACTCGATCACAGGCTCTGCATAATAATCTTCCCTTTGTCAAAGTGGTGTATCTCAATGGATTTCCACATTTGCAGACCACACCTTCGGTAAGCTGATCGTCCGTGTCTGCTCCGTTTGTACTGTAGTTTTGTTACCGTGTCACGTACACGCAACGCGCCCCAACGTGTCATTACACGTCGCGGTCGGCAGAGGTCAATGTTTTGGCTTCTACGTTCTGAAGTAATGGAGCAATGGAGCATTTTGTGTAGGTCCAAGGTGGATTCGATTTTGACAGTCCACTTAAGTTGGATGTTAAGATAAAGAAAATAGGTTTTTAATTACGAGGAAAGAATAATTTGTCGACCAGTGCCAACATATGAAAATCTTCAATGGTAAGGGTTGTAATTTAATTACATGGACGCTTCGAATATTCACGAAACACACACTGCTTTGGAACGATTCATCAATCTATTTCCAAATCTTCTAAATGCTCGTGTATTTGCTTTGCAGCTTTAGAAGCAATTGTTGAGAATTTTGTCAGCCGTTTCAGGATGTGTGGTGCTTTAAACAACCGTTTTAGGCCTTTACTCTGATATAGTTCTGCAAACAGTTCTTCGCAGGTATTAGTCTTGTGAAATACCGCCATAATTCGAAGTTTTCAGAATTTACAAACAAAAATGTATATAAACCAATATTCTACTGGAGTGTAAAACTTGGACCCCATTTAGCAGCTACATTGTAATTCTAGGAAATTTTTTTTATAAATAGTGATTGGCTCAATTGAGGTATCAATGATCGAATAATACTGTTCCATATAGTTTAGATTTCATCACAGTTGACTTCTTAAAACATTTCAGTGAATTTCCAACAAAATAGTCCTTGGAATACAAACCTTAGTGCTCAATTTTTCAAGTTTTATTCCGTGTAAGATTGGGTTACAAGAGCTTCCAGAAGGACTTGGGGGATAAAGAGACTATCCGCTCTGTTGAACGTATCCGAAAACAAGCAGTGTTTTCCTGCCTCGACGAAACATCTCCACCAGACTCTATGTTAACGTTTACTTTCGGCTTGTTGAATACTACGCTCTGTGTACTATTTTTCTAACGTAGTTTACCACAGAACTAAATGATGATAATGAATATCCAACATTGTACTCATTCCATGGTACAATTGGAGGTAGAAGTCTTCATCCTGTGCAGAAAATGAGAATCTTTGAAGAGTGTGCACGTGTACTAGTTATGGTTGATTATGAGAAAGGGAGAGAATGAAACAGTTTTACATACAGCCTAATCATGTTTCGACGCCAGACGAGCTCTACATCCCATGAGAGGGACCCCGACCTACATCGTGGTGCTAAAACAAATAACCAAGGAAAAAGCCACAAGACTGCATCTGAAATATACCGATAAAGTAATCCGAACATATAGAAACTAATGTAGGACGAAATTAAGAGGTTAGCAACCTATCGACTTAGAGGTATTGGAAACGGTGCACGAGCTAAAATTTGGGGAAGGAAATCAGCCGTGCCTTCTCGAAAGTACCACATCGCCAATCTTATTACGATAATTACAAATCTAAATCTAGGTGTCATACCGGGAACTGGACCCCAGTCCTCCGTAAGTACAATATTCAGTGGCCTTCTATAGTACCCATTTGAAGTCTGTTGTGGGCTTTGTGGTCACTATTGTTACTATGGTGAAACTGGGAATCTAACTCTGTGATCGGGCACTCCTCTAGGTCGCCAAAATGGGAGCACAAAATTTCAACCACATTTCGTACATGATACTTCCTGGGTGAGAGGTTCGACAAATATTACTAACAACCACTCTTGGAGGCGAGGGACTCGTTCGTAAGTAATCTTTTCTATTCTCAACCTCGAATTTAAGACTATCTTTTACATACGGTTGTTCAAAGCGTAAGGAGTGAACTGTTTCTAATGCTCGCGTGATTCTATAAATTATTCATTTTTAGAAAAGTTGACTGAAAATGACCCATACAGCAAAGAAATAAGCGCGAGGCTTTCCATCTGTTTCCAAAAACAAAACTAGACAGTTGACGCAACTTATTGCTACCAGAGCGTCATACTTTTGTCCACAGAGAAAGGGAACAGTCGTCCTTCAGGAATCAGTACACAGTTTTGGCCTTTATTTTCGTCTAGAGTGCATTACATAAATTTCAGTTTTACACTTGTATTCTTACGACATGCGTGGAGATTCTCTTATACGCTGTTGTATCGCTATGGCGAAAATAGCACTCTTTAGCTCTTTTTACATTACTCGCACGTCAGTAATACTCAAGTCTTTCCTTCGCGAGTATTGTTTAACCAACAATTAGTAGATAGGTTCTCTTACTCTAGTTTGAATGGTTAATGTTTGAAAGAGTATCCAGTTCTAGCTACCGCTAGTGTATTAAATAACGTTTGCCTATATGATCATTAACTAGTTAGTGCGTTTCCTAGCATCATACGCATCAGCAAACTTCGCAAAGAACAGTCTTCAAGAATGCAGTGATTTCATTTTAATGAAAGTAAACGCACGCATGGACTGCCGGGAACACAGTGACCGTTTTGATAGATTAATATTCAGTGTAACATTGCAGTGCCTATGAATTACCACTGAAGTACAAGAGTTAATATCAACGCAAAATATATTTGCAGAAAAAACGTTAAGCTAACCCAATTACGCCGAATGACGTAGTGGTGCCAGTAGTTTTATAGCCCTCGTTGTTTGTTCTTTGTAGATAACGGACTGAGAACAGTGTGTCGGGGAGATAATAGCCACACAGTAAGAAAGTGTTTAACTGGCACCAATGGAAAATCTTTGTTACTAGCTGGGTAGATTGCTAGCACCTGAGCGGATGGCTGATATACTTGATAGAACTGAGGCCCTATTAAAACCGAGAGGAACTAACAGCATACAAGGCACCACACCTGCGTAACTGTCTGGTGAAGGAAATTAAGTTGCGCAGCTGCGATGACAAGGGTTACTTCTTCAGTAGCTTACATCTGCTACAGCACACACCTTTAATAAACTAGTGAAGGTAGGGACCAGAGAATGCACGTAGCTTGGTGGCTGCCGTATTGGTCAGACGACTTAAGATCCGGGACTAATGACGGGATGTTACAGTGTGTGTCCAGTTATAGAACAAATCAGCTGATTGTGTAAGGTATTTGAATAAGGTTTCGAAATTATAGTGTCTTCATTCAGACATTAAGCGCACCAGTGACTCATCCCTTTCCCCACTAATAGCACGATGGAGTATATCGTTCAGAATACGTCAACCGTGTCCGAAAAGCGCCCAACGGAGCTGTAGATGGTGTCGCTGACCGGGAGGCAGATGGTGTTTACACAAGCGAAGAGTGGTCCGTTATGCTAAGAGCGCGCACTTCACGAGTCTGCCAGACGTGTCATTCAGGTCGCCTCTTCTGCGCCCATAGAACGCTAACCTTCTCTTTGTTACCGTCTAGCGAAGAATCATTTCTTACGTGCTGCTATCATAAAAGCGAAGCAATATTTCCACCGATTGTCAGTTTAATGCTGGCAATGCTGCCTGCTGCGCCATTGTGTAATGCAGCCTGGTTATTAGAAAGTGGAAAGCCTTGTTAGAACTTGACTAATTACTTTAGTGATCCCCATGCTTTCTAAGAGGAAGAATCGTGAGAAGGGAAGCTTGGAAAGTTTTACTCTCCTGAATTTCTCTCTAATGTTATTAGTTGCTTGACATATTCTATACTCTTCGGACTCGCGAGATCTAGTACGGTAGTGATGTCTCGTATTTGGTATCCTCGTTCCGGCTGTAAACCATTATGACTTCCGTCTTAGTAATTGTTTACAGCCTTAGTACAGACAGTAAAAGAGCTGAATTTTGATGTTGTTGGAAAGGGATGGGAGAACCTGCGAGGATGTGGGTGTTGCTGGAAAGTAGTAGATATAGCTACCGGTTTCATTATCACGGTACTGTATAATGTGTGTAACCACCTTCATCCTGCTATTCTTTGGGATCACCGTTTCTCTTCTGTTGTAGTGTGGCGTTACTTCATACACTAAGTTGAGAACGCGATCGGCCATATTTGTCTCGCTTGCAGAGTAAGGTAGATGGGTAACTGAGGGGCTGCGAGTTCCACAGTATAAACCGGGATTTTGGCTGCGTCATTTAAAAGATACTCTGTATATGTTGCTTGAAACCATGCGGTTAAATACACAGGGTGTCTTTCCTACGAGTAGGCAAATTTTCTCTAGTTTTTCAGCATATATTCGCAATTTCATTTATGCAATGAGTAAATGGAGTCGGCCCAAACACGTACTACCCTACCACAATACTATTGCACTAGGTCTTCCTTGACAGTTATCGGAAACACGGTGCGACATTAAACAAAGACCACATCACTTTTTTCGTCTATTGTATACACAGTTGAAGTAGGAATGGTTTCTAGAACAAGTTGTCGGGTCATTAAAACAATAGAGCACATTCTGATGGACTTAAAGAGCACAGGTGAAGACCGGAGCCGACCGAAGCACCCTTACTCACAGGTGCAACATTGTGGTAGAGTAATACTGATCACAGTTCAAGCGACTTCTAGTCAACGCAAAACGTCGGTTTGTTTACCGTTACAAATAAAATTATTTTTAAAAAGGAATTGTACGTGCCCATTATATAAAGCGGTTCCAAATCAGTCTAATGTGATATTAATTTTATCGATATGTATCAACAAGGATAGCAATAGCTAAGAATAACCAGGATTCCAGCAGCTAATCGCGTGCTGCCTGGTCCGCCACGTAGAATCTCTATCGAGTCGCTGCTAGAGTACTGTTTATCCTTATTTTACTGCCCCTGTTAATACATATCGATAAAACAGTATCGCATAAGACTAAGTTTGGTCTAGTCTACCGAATGGATGAGTACAATTGATTTAAAAATCATTTTGTTTGTAAAGGGAACATACAGACGTTTTCCGTTGACTAGACGGCGCATGAAACGTGTGATGAGCAGTATGTTAGGGCCGAATATTCTACACACTGCAAAAACTAAATTGCAGGTATCTGCTAAAACACCAGAGCTAATGTGCCTGGTACTCTGTGGACACACTGGCTGTAAATTCACATTCCGCAAGCCTCCTAACGTTGTGTGGCGGAGGATACTATGTCACCAGTGTCACTTCCCCTATTCCTTTTCCAGTTGCGAATAGTTCGCAAGAAGGACGCCTACTGGTAAGATTCTGTGTGGGCTCGAATCCCTAATATCTTCATGATCTTATTGCGAGACACACTGTGATCAAAAGTACCCAGAGACCCCCAAAAACATAAGTTTTTCATATTAGGAGCATTGTGCTGCCACCTATGCCAGGTACTCCACATCAGCGACATCAGTAGTCATTAGAAATCTTGAGAGCAGAATGGGCCGCTCCGCGGAACTCACGGACTTCGAACGTAGTCAGGTGATTGGGTGTCACTTGTCATACGTCTGTGCGCGAGATTTCCACACTCCTAAACATCTCTAGGTCCACCGTTTCCGATGTTATAGTGAAGAGGAAACGTGAAGAGACACGTACATCACAAAAGCAGACCTCGTGTGTTGACTGACGGAGACCGCAGACAATTGAAGAGGGTCGTAATGTGTAATAGGTAGACGTCTATCCAGACCATCACACAGGCATTCCAAACTGCATCAGGATCCACTGCAAGTACTACGACAGTTGGGCGAGAGGTGAGAAAACTCAGATTCCATTTTCGAAGGCTGCTCATAAGCCACACATCACGCTGGTAAATGCCAAACGACGCCTCGCTTTGTGTAAGGAGCGTAGACATTGGACGACCGAACAGGGGAGAAATGTTGTGTGGAGTGACGAATCACGGTACACAATGTGGCGATCCGATGGCAAGATGTGGGTATTGCGAATGCCCGGTGAACGTCATCTGCCAGCTTGTGTAGCGCCAACGGTAAAATTCGGAGGCGTGGTGTTAGTGTGGTCGTGTTTTTCATGGAGGGGTCTTGCACCCCTTGTTTTGCGTGGCACTATCACAGCACAGGTCTACAGTGATGTTTTAAGCACTTTCTTACTTCCCACTGTTGAAGAGCAGTTTGGGGGTGGCGATTGCATCTTTCAACACGATCGAGCACCTGTTCATAATGCACGGCCTGTGGCGGAGTGGTTACACAATAACATCCCTGTAATGGACTGGCGTGCAGTCCTGACCTGAATCCTATAGACCACGTTTGGTATGTTTTGGAACGCCGACTTCGTACCAGGCCTCACCGACCTACATCGATACCTCTCCTCAGTGCAGCACTCCGTGAAGAATGGGCTGCCATTCCCCAAGAAACCTTCCAGCACCTGATTGAACGTATGCCTGCGAGAGTGGAAGCTGGCAAGGCAAAGGGTGGGCCAACACCATATCGAATTCCAGCGTTACCGATGAAGGGCACCATTTATAGCCAAGTGTCCGGATACTTCCGATCACATAGTGTGCGTAGCAGGAAGATAACTCTTCTAACAACGTATTCTCTCAGAGCTATAACAGAAAACCGTAATGTGATGCAGAAGGCCTCTACTGCAGCGTCTGGTACTATACTGGCTGAGCATCTCCGTGAGACTTTCGCGCTTGTCGAATGAATCTCTAACAAAACGTGCTTTTCTTCGCATCTTCTCTATTTGCTCTATCAACCTTATCTGGTACAAATCGCAAATGTACGATAAGAATCCCTGTATTTGTCGAACGACTAGCAGCCATGGTAGACAAAGTGGAATGTGGAGTCGTGAGGGCAGCACTTTTCCATGTCGTGCTTCAAAAGGAAAGAAATGAACCTGTTCACGTGTTCAAGGAAAATGGAAAAACGTGACGCAAAGTGCTAAAATTTTGCTCCATGAATGAAATACAAGGGAATGAAAGCTGACTACTGAGACACAATGCACCTCAAGTAGCTGTAACATATAACGCTCTTCCTAAAAATTAAGATTCGTTAATACGATTGTAATACTCATGAACTGGAAAATTAAACATTCACCTTTGTTGCAGCGTGATACTTACGGAGTTAGTGACTTCGATCGCGTCTAGACTGCACGCACAAAAACATTACACTACAGTAATTCGTTATCTTTAGTGGATTGGACGTACACAGGTACTTATAAAAAGGTTGTGATGCAGTGACTGCTAAATACGTAAAGCTGGACAGAGGGAAAAAGAAATAATTCAGAAAAACTGTTAAGATTCTAACAGATAATGCACTTAGGATGGACGTCGGTGTCAACTGAAATTCGTGATTAAGACCTCCATTCTGAATTTACGTAGATTTTTCCGACATAATGAGTTACTGGATTAGCTTCCATTTCTGCTTCCCTTGTGTTAATCCAACTACCGCGGAGTGCGTCTTATGTTTTCCCAACTCCGTCCTTACCTACAGGGTGTGAATGGCGTTGATTCCTGACTAGAGCTAAGTGGAAGGAAAGAATTCTAAAGAAAAAGTAACTAAGAACCAAAAACACGCTCATAAAACTTGGCGATGAGGAACATTTTTGAAGGAAGTCATATACTGCTCTGGCCTCTTGCAGAGTCAACCTAATGGGTGTGTTATAATTAGAAATATATGGATGGCCAAGTGTTAATGAAATTAGGTACAGTGTGTGTGTGTGTGTGTGTGTGTGTGTGTGTGTGTGTGTGTGTGTGTGTGTGTGTGTGTGTGTGTGTGTGTGTGTGTGTGTGTGTGTAAGGCATAGACGAATTTATCACTAGCCCAACGTCTGAACAGACTAAAATATTTTTAGGGAAGTAGTTCAGTAATATTTAAAGTAGATGCTAAGCAACTCCACTCCTTGTCAGAATGACACGAAGCCATTTCTTACGGCAGCACTGAAATTTCATTGAAAATATTTTCCACAAAATTTTGCACAAAGAACCGCAACAAGGTGAGACCTAAAGCCGGAAAAGCACTACCGTACTTAAACCGGTTCAAAAATGGCTCTGAGCACTATGAGACTTAACATCTGTGGTCATCAGTCCCCTAGAACTTAGAACTACTTAAACCTAACTAACCTAAGGACATCATAAACATCCATGCCCGAGGCAGGATTCGAGCCTGCGACCGTAGCAGTCGCGCGGTTCCGGACTGATCGCCTAGAACCGCTATACCACCGCGGCCGGCTACTTAAACCGGCTTCCCTCATTCTGTTAAAAACAAAACAGTCCGCATCTTGATTGAGAATGGAGGTAATAATGAAACTATTGGGTCCTTTGGAATCCGCATTCACTGCCATTCTCTCAAGAGACTTTCCGTCAAACCAGTACTCACGTTTTGCAATACTTTTTCATACTTCATGGGCACTAAAAAAATGATACCGAAAGGTGTAACAGATTTAATGATTCCATTTAGTTTCCCCCCAATCTCATTACAATCGTATAAACCAGAAATGCATTACCTATAGCACAGATAATCTTAATTATGTAAACCATCGGATGCCATATCGTCGGTGTAGCTGACATGAATGTTGCATGTCTAATTCCATACTTTGAGGAGAAATACAACGAAAGTTTAAGGTGGTAAGGGAAGATACTTTCCAGAGTGGGATTCACAAATAGTTTCATTTTGAATAGGATGAACCGCGGCTAGAATAAAGGCGCTGCAATCTTGGCTGAGCATCTGAGATATTCTTTAATCACAATGTGAGGATAGTTACTGATGGCGTGGGGCAAAGGTAGATTCATTTCCACAGCCTTATCAGATGTTTGTGCAATGAAACCTAGAGAACAATCGGCAGGTGCTACAGAGAAGAATGTTTCTTGATTTTGGACTGAATTTGTCTCACTCGGAAAGATATGAGAGACCGAATGAGATAAGATTAATAAAATTAGTGTCCGAAAACAGGAAAATAGCTGTACCACCAAATTATTTCCGTTTTTCTATATAATGAGACTGGAGCTGGTTAGTAAATTATCTGCTAAATAATTATAAAACTATTCTGTAGGGCTCGGTTTAGGCTTCTGTTCACTGTTATGCTGTAGTTCTGTACGATCTTGAAGTACTATGGAGGAATTCTAGGTGGCACCTTGTTGCTGCAAGAAGAAATTTCAGCCCATTAGCAATTACATTGTTTTCTAATGTTGAACTCACTATAGCAACATAATGACCCGCAAGGGTAATTCACTGAAACCATTTTAATTATGTTGGAGCATTTCCACAGTGAATAATCAAAGCAAGTGCTAGGAGAGGAAGTGTATATGCCTAATATTAGGAAGTGTAAGTTTCACGTTCTATCATTTGAAATATCCTAGTTAGCGTTACGGGTCGATATTAAACCGGAGACCAAAGCTCGTTCACTTTCTTTTCAGTTTTATTCTTTTGTGACTCTAAAAAGAAATCATTGGCTATTCGAAGTGGGGTTGTAATAGCTTGAATTCAAAAATGTGTGCAAGCCCTGGATTTCATTGTTTCCAGTAGACATTCATAGAAAATGAAGGTAAGAAGATAATAGTTTGTCCCATCGACGACATTAGTTACAGAACACTACCTCGGACAGGTAAAAAAATAGGGAAGTAAATCTGGCGCGCCCTTTCAAAGGAATCATTCCGGCATTCGCATTAGGTGATTTAAGGAAATGACAGAAAATGTAAATCTGAGTGGCCGGACGGTAGATTCGGAATGCCGTTCTCCCGAAGACGAGTGCATGTGTTATCACTGTGCCACCTCCATAACTCACATAGGAAGTGAAAGAATATCTATAATTACACATACGCTGACTCCTTGGGCGCAAGAATATTCATCCTGCACACTTTCCTTTAAAAAAAAAAGTTTTAATTCGCAGATGAATGTGCTGTATGTTATTTGTATCAAAGTATTGTGTTCTATGTGGTACTTACTCACCCGGTACTTACTCATACTTCGGTTACGTAATTTCCTGTACTACAGTTACGAGAAACAGGACTTTTTTCTCTTTGAAAGAGTAATGGAAAAAAAATGGAGTCATTTGTGCACGCCACGAGCACACACTTAAGGCAAATCAAAACATGGCACAGAGTCCAGTATGTACGTTGCCCCCTGATTTTCACATAAATGCGCTGTTACTGCCGTGGAAGAAAATTGATCTTTCTCACTAGAAATATAGGCCTTCTCCGGACGGTAAACTTCAGATGAAAAGTTCGAATTCATGCTAATGACCTCATGGATAAAAAGTTTAAGCATTTTCAAAAGGAAACTAAAAATACCTTTAAAAATCGCCAGGTGTTGACTGCAGTTTGTTGCACCATTTGCCATGTCACTCAGAAGTCAGCTTGCATGAACGATTAAGTTGCGTAATGCGCAGTGCTAACACAGGCCGTACTTCGCGAGGTAAACCACTTAACCCTATTCTTTGAGACAGCCAGTGCTCATACATCAATAGTGGTGTCGTGTCCGTTACGGATGTTTGCAGAAGTGTTGGATTAGAAGAGATTATTCTTGAAGAATATGCACATAAAGAGAAAACAAACCTTAGCTTTAAAGGAAACTACTTTATACTACCGAAGTGTAATAAAGGCGTAAACGATCATCATGTAGACGACCTTCAGGATGAACCTTCAGAGTTGGCATGTACTACTACTCGTGGAAGCAGCTGACAAATACTCGTACTGCTGTATTCTGTAAAAATCTCGCTCTCCACGAGTGTTAGAAAACACAACTCTTCGCTGGAAAAACATCTTTGTTGTCTGGATGTATCGTTTTGAAAAACCATGTGAACATAGTAGTTTAGTAATAGATCACTACTCTTGTTTACTCTTTAACATTTATTAGGGACTTGCGTGCTACCATCATACACACATTTACCAAGGGCACATGGGCAATTTTTTGCCGCATTAGTTATTGAGGATTCGATGAAAACGGTTTAATCTAGAATCTTTTCTATGCTTGCTGTCCATATTGAATGCACCGCATCCGCTTTGAACGGCTAGATTGCTGAGAGGTGTTTAAATAATGTCGCAGACTCGTTTGATTTTTCGTATTTCATTGGACACAAGAAGGATAAATCTATCACTAAGTGGCGTCAGTTAGGATGAAAGACGATAACTTTCGATTATTCTCATCACTACCGCCGGATAGAGGCACCATACGGAGAAGAGTATGGGTGTATATTTCAGGATTTCGTATGATGCAAACTTGTGCTAGTGACTAAGACTGAAAAGTGAACGTCCTGTGACACTTCAGTTAAAGCTCTGTAAGACTGTCGGCTAGAAACTGATTTCTTTTGTCAGAAACTGCCAACTGTTGAAAGCTCATATTCAATCTGGCAAAAATTCCTATGTAAAGGACTTAGATTGAGCGCTTTTGTTACTGCTTCGTAAGCGCTCAAGATCATTCCATATTGCAGGTGATTTATGTGTAGCTTTTCATATTCACACAGAACGCTGATAACTTTGCTAAGTAACCTGAAATCACCATTAATCTATTAATTCCTTCTCCACAAAAAATAGGTGACAAATCTTGTATCATTTCTTAGACCATCGGCCCACAATTTCCTTCCATATTTACATTGACTATCGCCGAGTAGTATGCTGTTTTATCGAAAGTATCAGGTCACTCTATGTAATGCGTAACTGACCACTAGATATCACATGAGGTGAACCCGCCAGCATTAAAGGCAGGGAGTATCGTGTTGTCAGTAGGTGAGCAGTAACAGCAGAATTGATCGCTCAGGAGAACGTGGACTAGTCGTTGGATATCACTAGAGTAAGGTATCCAACAGTGGGTCATTTCAATCCTTTTCAAATTGCCCAAGTCGAATGTTTTGGAAACGCCAATGAAAAACCAAGGGCAAACCAAAACCAGGCATACCTCATCATGTAGTGACAGGAACCGTCGAACACGCGTAGGGTGGTTGTACAAAAATATCACGAAATTACCAGGAGGAGTCACTCGTGACAGCTACAACGCTACCAGAAGTCAAATTAGCGCATAACTGTAAATAGGAAAGTAAAAATAATGGGCACATTGGTCGAGCAGCTTCTCATAAGCCACACATTTTTGTACTAACGCTAAGCGACGCTTGTGATATGGTGTACAGAAGGACGTCACTGGAAAGTGGATGACTGGAAGCGAGTAATTTGGAGGGAGGGCTGTAACCTGTGGCAATTCAATGGAAGGGTGTTTCGGTCTGGCGAATGCCTGGATAACGTTCCCACCATCCTGTGTAGTACCAGCAGTGAACTACGGAGGGGTAGTGTTAGTGTAGAATGATTCTCGTGGTTAGGGTGTGGGGTCCCCTTATTGCGTTTAAGAAATTGATAAATGCGTAACGATATGAAGTTTACAGCATTGTGTACTACACACAATATAGGGTCAGTTCGGAGGCGGTTATTGATTGTATCAGCATGGCAATGTACACTGTGATCAAAAGTATCCGGACGCCACCAAAAACATAAATTTTTCATAATAGGTGCATTGTGCTGCCACCTACTGCCAGGTATTCCAAAAGCGACCTCAGTAGTCATTAGAAATCGTGAGAGCAGAATGGAGAGCTCCGCGGTACTCACGGACTTCGCAAGTGGTCAGGTGATTGGGTGTCTTGTCATACGGCTGTACGCGAGATTTCCACACTCCTAAACATCCCTAGGTCCACTGTTTCCGATGTGATAGTGAAGTGGAAACATGGAAATGTACAGCACAAAAGCGTACAGGCCGACCTCGTCTGTTGACTGACAGAGACCGCCGACAGTTGAAAAGGGTCGTAATGTGTAATAGGGAGACATCTATCCAGACCACACACAGGAATTCCAAACTGCATCAGGGTCCACTGCAAGTACTATGACAGTTAGGCGGCAGGTGAGAAAACGTAGATTTCACGGTGGAGCGGCTTCTCATAAGCCACACATCACGCCGGTAAATGCCAAATGACGCCTCGCTTGGTGTAAGGAGCATAAACATTGGACGATTGAACAGTGGAAAAACGTTGTGTGGAGTGACGAATCACGGTGCACAATGTGGCGATCCGATGGCGGGATGTGGGTATGGCGAAAGCCCCGTAAACATCTGCCAGAGTGTGTAGTGTCATCAGAAAAATTCGGAGGCCGTAGTGTTACGGTGTGGTCGTGTTTTTCATGGAGAGGTCTTGTACCCCTTGTTTTGCGTGGCACTATCACAGTACATGCCTACATTGGCGTCTTAAGCACCTTCTTGCTTCCCACTGTTGAAGAGCAATTCGGAGATAGCGATTGACACGATCGAGCACCTGTTCATAATGCACGGCCTTTGGCGTAGTCATTACACGACAATAACATCCCTGTAATGGACTGGCCTGCACAGTCCTGAACACCTTTGGGATGTTCTGGAACCCGGACTTCGTGCCAGGCTTCACCGACCGACATCGATACCTCTCCTCAGGGCAGCACTCCGTGAAGAATGGGCTGCCATTCCCCAAGAAACCTTCCAGCACCTGGCTGGATGTGTGCCTGCGAGAGTGGAAGCTGTCATCAAGGCTAAGGGTGGGCTTCTGAATTTTTAATAGCTATCTATATGGGGTCAGAAATCTTTATGGGTCGAGGAGACACTATTTCATACGTCTTTAGTCGGATTTAAAAACATGTAATATTCAAAATTTATTTATATTATTTTCTCTCCTCTCCTTATTTTGGATAATACACTCCTGGAAATGGAAAAAAGAACACATTGACACCGGTGTGTCAGACCCACCATACTTGCTCCGGACACTGCGAGAGGGCTGTACAAGCAATGATCACACGCACGGCACAGCGGACACACCAGGAACCGCGGTGTTGGCCGTCGAATGGCGCTAGCTGCGCAGCATTTGTGCACCGCCGCCGTCAGTGTCAGCCAGTTTGCCGTGGCATACGGAGCTCCATCGCAGTCTTTAACACTGGTAGCATGCCGCGACAGCGTGGACGTGAACCATATGTGCAGTTGACGGACTTTGAGCGAGGGCGTATAGTGGGCATGCGGGAGGCCGGGTGGACGTACCGCCGAATTGCTCAACACGTGGGGCGTGAGGTCTCCACAGTACATCGATGTTGTCGCCAGTGGTCGGCGGAAGGTGCACGTGCCCGTCGACCTGGGACCGGACCGCAGCGACGCACGGATGCACGCCAAGACCGTAGGATCCTACGCAGTGCCGTAGGGGACCGCACCGCCACTTCCCAGCAAATTAGGGACACTGTTGCTCCTGGGGTATCGGCGAGGACCATTTGCAACCATCTCCATGAAGCTGGGCTATGGTCCCGCACACCGTTAGGCCGTCTTCCGCTCACGCCCCAACATCGTGCAGCCCGCCTCCAGTGGTGTCGCGACAGGCGTGAATGGAGGGACGAATGGAGACGTGTCGTCTTCAGCGATGAGGATCGCTTCTGCCTTGGTGCCAATGATGGTCGTATGCGTGTTTGGCGCCGTGCAGGTGAGCGCCACAATCAGGACTGCATACGACCGAGGCACACAGGGCCAACACCCGGCATCATGGTGTGGGGAGCGATCTCCTACACTGGCCGTACACCACTGGTGATCGTCGAGGGGACACTGAATAGTGCACGATACATCCAAACCGTCATCGAACCCATCGTTCTACCATTCCTAGACCGGCAAGGGAACTTGCTGTTCCAACAGGACAATGCACGTCCGCATGTATCCCGTGCCACCCAACGTGCTCTAGAAGGTGTAAGTCAACTACCCTGGCCAGCAAGATCTCCGGATCTGTCCCCCATTGAGCATGTTTGGGACTGGATGAAGCGTCGTCTCACGCGGTCTGCACGTCCAGCACGAACGCTGGTCCAACTGAGGCGCCAGGTGGAAATGGCATGGCAAGCCGTTCCACAGGACTACATCCAGCATCTCTACGATCGTCTCCATGGGAGAATAGCAGCCTGCATTGCTGCGAAAGGTGGATATACACTGTACTAGTGCCGACATAGTGCATGCTCTGTTGCCTGTGTCTGTGCCTGTGGTTCTGTCAGTATGATCATGTGATGTATCTGACCCCAGGAATGTGTCAATAAAGTTTCCCCTTCCTGGGACAATGAATTCACGGTGTTCTTATTTCAATTTCCAGGAGTGTATATACGATCTGACAGCATATGGCACGGCAGGTGAAACGACATGTAGTCTCGTTTCATCACTGGTTATCACAAATTGCTCCCATATGTTTCCACAAATACAGTTCTAAACTTAAAACATGGAACAAACCGTAGGATAATACGTTGGAGATTGAACACACAGCGGATGCATACATTCTCATAAAGGACACTTGCGCACCATCTATTTCGTATTTAGGACAGCTTAGAGTAGAGGGGATGTAAAGTATAACTTTATAACGTACTACAGTAGTGTAGTCGAGACGTTCAGTTTGATACTGAACACAAGTGGTTCATCAAGCTGGGAAACCACCTCAAAAACAACCTAAGCTACAGTGCATGCGCGTCACGCCTTATTCTTGCACTTGCTAGTTGTAATTTTTTAAGTTTAAGAGCGTGAAATTAAGAATTAAATCGTTTCGTTTCTCTTACTTAGTACGAGAATACTATACCTGTAAGGGTTAAGTTTATATCGTATTTTGTGTACAATGTTTACGGAAGAATTTTTCCCTTATTATCCTCACAGGAAGTTCAAAATATGAATGTTAACGAAAGAAAAATATCGAATCTGATAGACGAAGCTGGTGGTGTAAGACGGCGAGAGGATATTTAAAAACTCGTGCGGCACGCATGAGCTGTAGCTAAGGTGGCTTTTGTACGCCAATTTGCGGTTGCTCCTTCGCTTAATGGACCACAAGTGTCATGTATCAAATAGATCGTCTCGAGCAGTCGCTACGCCACTGCTACTTCCTAACTTACCCTGAAGGTTTGTTCGTGTATGTCCTAAGGTTATTGTATGAGAGATAGGGATATACGACCTGCAATGATGGTTTCTCGACAACTAACATCCGACGCTCGGTAGTAATTTGCGCTGTGCCGAAGCGTATGAAGACTTGGAGCAAGGAAAGAAAGAGAGCAGGCGAGTGACGTGTGCAGGTGTGTGAGGAATGCGGGGGAAAGCGTGTCAGTTGGCCGCACGCACGGAGCGCCGGCCCCGAAAGCGCCTCCTAATTATGGGAAACCGGCGAGCGGCCGCTCCGAGCCCAGAGCGGCTGGCCGGCTGGCGGCCGTGACGCAACGCGAAGGCGGCAGAGGCCCAGAGCCCACAAAGCAGTGCGTGACACGCACCAAAGCTGCCCACCACAGCGTCTGTAACACCGGAGAATTTGCTTAGATAACTCTACGTGTGCTACACTGAATTATCGCCCACTGCAAGGTCAAACCACGGGAAGAGTCGTTAAAGGGTTCACACTCGGAATTACACTGACGGAAAAAAAATCACAACGCCAAAAAATTAAAGTAATGAAATTTCGGGAACACATCCGTCTAGGTAACATGTTGAACATTGAAGATCTCTGGTGAATGTAAGCGCGGGGTAAGCCATTGCAAATGTGAAATTCTGGTACATTAATAACAGGTATAACTGTCAGAATGCATGTATTGTGTTGTATAGGTGCCGGATGTCCGTTTGTGGGATGGAGTGTCATGTCTGTTGCACTTAGTCCGTCAATAAAGGGATGGTTAATGCAGTTTGTGGATGACACTAGAGTTGCCGTCCGATGTCCCATATTCGCTCGATAGAGATAGGAGACAGATCTGGTTATCGAGCAGGCCAAGGCAATAGGTCGACACACTGCAGAACGTGTTGAGTTACAACAGCGATATGTGGACGGGCGTTATCCTGTTGGAAAGCCATCCCCTGCGATACTGTTCATGAATGGCAGCACAACAGGTCCAGTCACCAGATACTTACAATTTGCAGTCAGTGTGCGTGGGATAACCATGAGAGTGCTCCTGGTGTCATACGGAATCCCACCCCAGACCATAACTCCATGTGTAGGTCCAGTGTGTCTAGCATGCAGACAGGTTGGTTGCAGGCCCTCAACTGGCCGCCTCATAACCAAAACACTGGCACCGAGGCAGAACCAACTTTCAACGAAAAACATGAGACCTCCACCCTGCCATCCAATGAGCTTTCGCTTGACACCGCTGAGTCGCAAATGGCGGTGGTTTGGTGTCAGTGGAATGCACGCTACATCTACATACATACTCCACAATCCACCATACTATGTGTGGCGGAGGGTACCTCGTACCACAACTAGCATCTTCTCTCCCTGTTCCACTCCCAAACAGAACGAGGGAAAAATGATTGCCTATATGTCTCTGTACGAGCCCTAATCTCTCTTATCTTTGTGGTATTTCCGCGAAGTATAAGTTGGCGGCTGTATAATTGTACTGCAGTCAGCCTCAAATGCTGGTTCTCTAAATTTACTCAGTAGCGATTCACGAAAAGAACGCCTCGTTTCCTCTAGACTCCCACCCGAGCTCCTGAAGCATTTCCATAACACTCGCGTGATGATGAAGCCTACCAGTAACAAATCTAGCAGCTCGCCTCTGAATTGCTTCTGTGTCCTCCTTCAACCCGACCTGATAGGGATCACAAACGCTCGAGCAGTACTCAAGAATAGGTCGTATTAGTGTTTTATAAGCGGTCTCCTTTACAGATGAACCACATGTTCCCAAAATTCTACCAATGAACCGAAGACGACTATCCACCTTCCCCACAACTGCCATTACATGCTTGTCCCACTTCATATCGCTCTGCAATGTTGCGCCCAAATATTTAAGCGACGTGACTGTGTCAAGCGCTACACTACTAATGGAGTATTCAAACATTATGGGATACTTTTTCCTATTCATCTGCATTAATTTAAATTTATATTTAGAGTTAGCAGCCATTCTTTACACCACTCACAAATCCTGTCCAAGTCATCTTGTATCCTCCTGCAGTCACTCAACGACGACACCTTCCCGTACTCCACAGCATCATCAGCAAACAGCCGCACATTGCTATCCACCCTATCCAAAAGATCATTTATGTAGATAGAAAACAGCGGACCTACCACACTTCCCTGGGGCACTCCAGATGATACCCTAACCTCCGATGAATACTCACCATCGAGGACAACGTATTGGGTTCTATTACTTAAGAAAGGCTTCTGGTCCTTAAAGCAACAGATTTGTATCAGTTCGTTGTGTCGCTGTAGTAATACCTGCTGCCAAAATTGTTAATGTCATTGCAGTACGATGAGTCAGCCATAAGTCGAACACGATTATCTTACCTCTCGGTAGTACCACGTGGCCATCCGAAGCCCGGTCTTCTTGCGACTGTACATTCTCCTGACCACCGCTGCCAACAGTCATGTATAGTGGCTATATTCCTGTCAAATCTTTTTGCAATATCGAAGAAGGAACATTCAGCTTCTCGTAGCCCTATTACACCATCCCTTTCAAGCTCAGTGAGATGCAGATGCCGGCGTCTTTGTCGCCTTAAAGGCATTCTTGACTAACATCAATGCACCACATCCAATATCAAAGATAACTATTGCTCTCGACCGTTACAGCATGTATTTAAAGCAAACCAGATTTACATTCTCACAGTGGCGCTATTTGCGCTACTGTTAACTGGCGCGAAATTTGAATACTACTTTCAGATGTAGAAACACGGCTACAAACTTTAGTTTGTCGCACCACTCCTCCTTGGTGTTGGGATTCTGTTTTTTCCGCCTATGCACTAACAGGCTAACCAGGTTAATGGTGCACAGACCCAGTTGCAGGTTGGCTGTCTAATGGTACACGGGGCAACGAAAAATTGATTTTCAATATTTGGTGTAATTATTGACAGAATTTAAAATATTGAATGCTGTCATAATCTAAACATTAAGAGTTAAAATTTTCTATTAAGAGTTAAAATTTTCTATTAAGAGTTAAAATTTTCTTTATTAAGAGTTAAAATTTTCTTTATTAAGAGTTAAAATTTTCTTTATTAAGAGTTAAAATTTTCTTTATTAAGAGTTAAAATTTTCTTTATTAAGAGTTAAAATTTTCTTTATTAAGAGTTAAAATTTTCTTTATTAAGAGTTAAAATTTTCTTTATTAAGAGTTAAAATTTTCTTTATTAAGAGTTAAAATTTTCTTTATTAAGAGTTAAAATTTTCTTTATTAAGAGTTAAAATTTTCTTTATTAAGAGTTAAAATTTTCTTTATTAAGAGTTAAAATTTTCTTTATTAAGAGTTAAAATTTTCTTTATTAAGAGTTAAAATTTTCTTTATTAAGAGTTAAAATTTTCTTTATTAAGAGTTAAAATTTTCTTTATTAAGAGTTAAAATTTTCTTTATTAAGAGTTAAAATTTTCTTTATTAAGAGTTAAAATTTTCTTTATTAAGAGTTAAAATTTTCTTTATTAAGAGTTAAAATTTTCTTTATTAAGAGTTAAAATTTTCTTTATTAAGAGTTAAAATTTTCTTTATTAAGAGTTAAAATTTTCTTTATTAAGAGTTAAAATTTTCTTTATTAAGAGTTAAAATTTTCTTTATTAAGAGTTAAAATTTTCTTTATTAAGAGTTAAAATTTTCTATCAAAAATTTAAAGAAATAAGACAAGTATTAAAGTTCGAAGCCGTTTGTCTTGAGATGGCGTAACTCACGGTGCGTAAATATTCAGACTATATTCAACCAATATTTCAGAATGAGAGCACTTTGTGACTTGGAACATACTTTACACGCACTTTCAAACGTTTTCTAAACTTCTTTGTTGTCTGCCCTGTCATCACCCGCATTACAATGGGACGTTCATGGTTTTTGCCTCCACATTTCTTACTTGAAGACGGTAAGTAGTAGGTGTAACGTGTTTGCGCCCACCCACAAGTTGCCAAGGTTGTTAAGACTACGCTGCAGAAGTTTCGCTGGGAAGCCCTTACACATCCTCCATACAGTCTGGTCCCTCCCCATGCGATTTCCATATATTTGGAGCCCTGAAGACACTCGTGGCCGTAGATTTGCTTCAGAAGAAGAGGTGCACGCCTGGATACAAACATCCTTCCGTAGGAAACTGAAAAAGTTTTTCCATGAAAGCACTGACCATCTTGGCCTCGCAGTGGGATAAATGAATTAATATACTGCCCATTAAAATTGCTACACCACGATGAAGACGTGCGACAGAAGCGAAATTTAACCAACAGGAAGAAGATGCTGTGATATGCAAATGATTAGCTTTTCAGAACATTCACACAAGGTTGGCGCCGATGGCGACACCTACAACGTGCTGACATGAGGAAAGTTTCCAACCGATTTCACATACACAAACAGCAGTCGACTGGCGTTGCCTTGTGAAACGTTGTTGTGATGCCTCGTGTAAGGAGGTGAAATGCGTACTATCACGTTTCCGACTTCGATAAAGATCGGATTGTAGCCTATCGCGATTGCGGTTTATCGTATAGCGGCATTGCTGCTCGCGTTGGTCGAGATCCAATGAATCGGTGGGTTCAGGAGGGTAATACGGAACGCCGTGCTGGATCCCAACGGCCTCGTATCACTCGCAGTCGAGAGGACAGGCATCTTATCCGTATGGCTGTAAGGGATCGTGCAGCTACGTCTCGATCCCCGAGTCAACAGATGGGGACGTTTGCAAGACGACAATCATCTGCACGAACAGTTCGACGACGTTTGCAGCATCATGGACTATTAGCTCGGAGACCATGGCTGCGGCTACCCTTGACGCTGCATCACAGACAGGAGCGCCTGCGATGGTGTACTCAACGACGAATCTGGGTACACGAATGGCAAAACGTCATTTTGGCGGATGAAGCCAGGTTCTGTTTACAGCATCATGATGATGGTCGCATCGGTGTTTGGAGACATCGCGGGGAACGCACATTGAAATGGTGTACTCGTCATCGCCATACTGGCGTATTACTCGGCGTGGTGGTATGGGGTGCCATTGGTTACACGTCTCGGTCACCTCTTGTTAGCGTTGACGGCACTCTGAACAGTGGACGTAAAATGTCAGATTTGTTACGACCCGTGGCTCTACCCTTCATTCGATCCATGTGACACCCTAAATTTCAGCAGGATAATGCACGATCGCATGTTGCAGGTCCTGTACGGGCCTTTCTGGATACAGAAAATGTTAGATTGCTGCCCTGGCCAGCATAAATCTCCAGATATCTCACCAATTGAAAACATCTGGTCAATGGTGGCCGAGCAACTGGCTCGTCACCATCGCCAGTCTTTACTCCTGATGAACTGTGGTATCGTGTTGAAGCTGCATGGTAAGCTGTACCTGTACACGCCATACACCCTCTGTTCGACTCAATGCCCAGGCGTATCAAGGCCGTTATTACGGCCAAAGGTGGTTGTTCTGGGTACTGATTTCTCAGGATCTATGCACCCAAATTGGGTGAAAATGTAATCACATGTCAGTTCTAATATGTTTGTCCAATGATTGCCCGTTTATCATCTGCCTTTCTTCTTGGTGTATCAATTTTAATGGCCAGTAGTGTGGTTACGATTCTTACTTTTGAAATTATAGTTTCCTTACTTTTTCCCATGGCTAGTTTCCATTTGAGTGGCCTTTATATACATCTTTCCGTCGCCTTTATTTCAGTGTCGCTGATTCATTTTGCGAAGCTTAAAACAAATGCAGCTGAGGACTTATGCTTCGAAATCCATAAATCTTCAGTTATGGGCTCATTGTAGTTTACCCATTTAATTATTTACGTAATCTGAATTTGATCCCTTTCTTGTCTTGACCTGTCGTGCCTGGACGAAGTGCATAAGATGTAGAGTCATCCCGTACCTGATATTGCTTATTCCCTCGACTCATTGATACTCCAGTCTGTTTACCGAATGTGCTCCTGTGCGTACTAGAGTTGCAGCAGTGGATTAACATTGGTCTCTCATTCAGAACAGCAGCAGTTCAAATAGCCATCTGACACTCTAGATCTAGGTTTAGGTGAATATAAAGATTTTGTTCATGATGAGTTCACAGTCCATATATTTTTACATTGTTCTTAAACAAGACGAAAGCTCAGACTGCAATGACCCGACGTAACATCAAATTCTTCCTTCCTGTTCCGTTGAATGGGATTTCTGTGGCTTTATGAAGCGAGTGTAACGTATTTTAATGGGCTGCAATATGATTTTTGAAGGTTGCAGCTAGCACGAAATTTTTCACATTCTTACCCCATATTTGTTAATTTTGACAGCCTCACTAAAGGCGCAGTACCTGGCTTCTGTCACAGTTGCAGGTAATCGCCATACGCACGCAAGCTTCAACAACCCAGGAGATAGCTCTGTTCTCCAGTATTATGATCCATAATAGTGTCCACGTCATACGTAGCAGAAAATTTCTGCCGAAAGGAACGTAATAGAAGTTGCGTTACACATGGAAGATATTTAATATTACTGGTACTGCAGTTCAACGATACGCTTGAAACTTGTTACAATTACTAGCGGAATCTGCAAGTAGTTAGGTTTCAGCGCCACGCCCAGGCCACAGTGCAAAAAGACTGGAAAGTCCAGGTGTGCTGCTGTAAGAGGGAAACCTTCGTTTCGGTTCGGACTTCACGGATCGCAGATTCCTATCCTGAACGTCTTTCCCCGTGAATAAACAGCGACTCTAAAGGTATGTCCAGTAGTATAAACCCTTCGACAGGATATTAACACAGCTGAGCTTGGACGTAACTACGCGATGTTTACGTACATTATATTTACTATTTCCAAGGAATCTTATTTCAGCAAATTATTTTAATCTCCAGATTATTTAGGCAAGTATTCACTATTTGGATTGTCAATAGTTTGTTGGTGTCTTGTGTAGAAGATTTAAATCTTTCTGATATTTGTGACAAGATTCCGCTAAGTATTGACACCTATATCTATACGCCGCAAGCCACCTTACGGTGTGAGACAAAGGATAATTTGCGTAGCACTGTCACTTCCACAACCTTTCGTCGCAAGCAGTGCGCGTTAAGGATGACCGTTGGTAAACTTCGGTGTGATCTCGAATATCTAATTTTACCTCATGATTTTTCCTCGAGATAGTAAACCACAATGACCAACAACACAGCGTCTCTCTCTCTCTCTCTCTCTCTCTCTCTCTCTCTCTCTCTCTCTCTCTCTCTCTCTCTCTCTCTCTCTCTCTCTCTCTCTCTGTGTGTGTGTGTGTGTGTGTGTGTGTGTGTGTGTGTGTGTGTGTGTGTGTGTGTGGTTCGCAGTAACTAAACGAAACGGGTTGCTTTTTCATGGATATGTTCTATCTGTTAAGGGCCTCAGACTGACGAGCAGTACGCAAGTATCGTTCTAACGTTTTTTTCTTCGTGGGTGAACTACACCTTGGGATCCTTCCAATAAATCTACTTGTATCTGCCTTCCCTACAATCAGTTTTATGTGACAGTTCCATTTTAGAAACGCTCTAGCAAAAACTGAATTGTCTCTTGTGAGTACATCTAAGATACCTCGGTTTTAACGAATGCTGTTGTCGCGCACCAGGCAATTAGTTAATGTATCACTAGGGAGATGATGCCCTTACGTGACGAACCAGTCCGACATTGAATATCTGAGCCGTATCCGAACTCTTAAATTACACTGTACAAAATGTAAATACAAGTGCTGCTTACGTAATAAGCATAGGAAATAAGCAGTAAGTAGCAACGGAAAGTCGATGGATCTAAAACTGTCATATCTCTTCTTTCACACCTTCTCAAAGACCCACAAAAGCTTACCATAAATGCGTAGGGCAACTCGTTCCATAACCTGAAATTTGATTGTATCTGTGTGTATAATGTTTGTTTGAGGATCTCATCCCGCTGGATCGTTTTTTTTACGAAAATGTTTTAATCATTTTTATGACCTATACCCCTGAAATTTCCATTCGATTTTGATAATTTTCTCAAGTAACATTGACAGAATTATTTATTATGCGAGAACAAATACCGAATCCATAGGAATAATGTTAGAACAAGCTGATACATGTTGTTCGCAAAAGTATGTAAAGCCGGCCAGAAATTAACTGATTTGAAACGGAAATTGTGCAGTTTCTAGGGTTTCCACCGGTCAACAAGCTTAATGATATTGTTTTCAGTCATCAGAAAGCAGTTCTTTTTTTTGTCGCGTCTCCATTGAACTCTAAGTCCATAATTCGTCAAGCTGTAACATTTCACTTCGTTATATTGCTCGAATAACGATGTTAAGCACAAAAAATAGATATAACGTTCTCTATCGCAAGAAATTTTGATTTTAACTAAATCAACTGTGGGTTCGTGATGAAACATTACAAATTAACTAAACAAACAATTGTTTAACAATTATTATTGTTTTTGCACAACCTTGATTTCGGGTTATAACCCCATTTTCAAGTACATTACAGATTCCCAAACATAATACGTAGCTAAACATGAAGCAAAGATAATCTCAAGTTCTTAGGTATCGATCCATAGCTTAATGTACACTTACATCAATGATTTATTACACATTCACCAACTATACTACAATGACCGGACTAAAGTTATGCATCAGCTAAGATATTTTTAACTATTTAATAATAGATGTGGGGATATACGAGTACATATCTGCTTTTTTTTAGTTTGTTCAGTTAATTTGCAGTGTTTCACCAACAACCCACAGCTTATTCAGTTAGTGATTTTGAATGCAAGCCAAGCAACGTTAACTGTGCTGTAAAGATGATTCCTAACCAAGAAGGCGAAAGCATGTCAACATATTTGGTTTAATAAACAGTGCCTAAAATACAAAACACTACCAAAAGAACGCTACCATCAAGGAAACCTCAGCTTCAGCAAGGCACGTGAAGAATGCAGCAGAAAAACTATGGATTCAACAAGAAATCTCGAATTGGTAGTGTGTTCGTGATAATGTATGCACCTGAAATTAGTATATATGCAGCATACTCACTTGCTTCATACATGTGAATTTATGTGGTTTGACAACACTCTTAGGGAAACAGTTTGACATTTATAACACGTTTCAGTGTAGTTAGAACAGTTATCATTGAAGGAGAGAACATTCACCCCAAAAATGCCGATCCACTTTGTAGACAGAATTGTTAATTTATCAACATTAACCTTTTCTGAACCAGAAGAAAAGTTATCAAAAGGCCACAAATACGCTCCAGACATAACAAAACCTCAAGTGTTAATCTATCTATAGCTAGATCTGGAAGTAGCCCTATAGAAAGATATGGTAACGAAAGTGCAGTGTGTGGAAGGAATCAAGCAGGAACAGAAGCAACAAGAAGCACAATATCGGAAGAACGATTTCTTAGTCATGAAGGAACTTAAAACTAAGATTGAAAACAGTAACGTGATTGTGACCAAGGCAGATAAATGAGGGACTGTTGTGCTGTTAAATAAAACAGATTAGACGAGCAAAGTAGAGTATTTTTTCCAATCAGTGCAGCTAAGAAAATTACAGAGATACCCGACAGCTAGTTACAATCATCCGGCTAAGCAGGTAGTAAACAAGTGTTCCAATATCTTTTCTGAATATGCCTGTAAGAGCAAGTTGCAAATGAACCCTAGGGCACCACAGCTGTATGGTTTACCGAAGGTCCACAAACAGGAAGTGCCAATCCGTCCAGTGGTATCTGCAATACATGCTCCAGTACGCAAGATTTCCAGGAGAATCAACACTATCTTGAAGAAGCTGAACTTCGAAGGGAAATATAGCTTTAAGAACAGTTTACATTTAGTTAACAAGTTAACAGATGTTAAGGTTCCAACAAATGCAAAATTAGTCTCTCTTGATGAGCATAGCTTGTTCACCTGTATTCCAGTGCAAGACTGTATAGATATTCTCACATTCGTTGTATTCTCACAACATAAATCTAGAAGAGGAGCTGAGCATTTTAATACAGTGGAATGTTGTTTAAATCAAAATTATGTCTTTCAAGGGAGCTATTATCAGTAAACAGATGGTCTGGCAATGGGTGTCACCTTTATCCCCTTCACTAGCAGAAATGTTCGTGGACAAGAGGGGGACTGATTTTCTGAAGAGATAACCACTGGCAAAACATGTATATTGGTACAGATATGTAGATGATATTCCTTGTATGTGGAAAGGTTCCAACAGACAACTCTATAAATTGGAAAATTGTGAAAAATATGAACCAGTAGCACACTAACATAAAGGTCAGCATGGAGTTGGAGGGGGGGGTCCAACATAAATTTCCTGGACATTAGTTTAAAGATAGAAGATAGTAACCGTAAATTTGAAATTTACCGAAAAGATTCCTTCGCTGACACCTTCTTCCCGGCTTCCAACATCCTACAACATAGAAACTTGCAGTATTCCATCACATGATCCACCGTCTCCTTTCTATTCCTATGTCCCAAGAAGACTTTGACCAGGAACTTAACACAATGAAATAATAGCAATAAATAATGAATGTGACCCCAACACCATTGATATTTTTGGTAAAAAGATGAAACAAACCAGGTCCCTACTGTCCCCAATTCAAAAACACAGATAGGAAAAGAAATGGTGCAGATTGCCTTTTATAGGGAAAACGTCAAATAGCATAAGTGACGTCTTGAAGGCAAAGGGTTTCCCTGTTTTTTTTTTTTTTTTCTCCTGTCCCCTCAGACAATAGGTGGTTCCTGTTCAGTGCAAAAGACAACCAGCTGTCAAAAAAAGTGGGGTTTATAAAATCACATGCTGGGAGTGTCAGTCTGACCTCCCTGTCTGTCCAATGTAGCCAATCTGTACCAGGCTTAAGAAACATCACAGAAGTTGGATATTGAGGAAGCCTGGTTCAGCCTTTGCAGAACATTCCCTGAACAATAATCACTAATACACAATAGATGTAAAAGTCCTACATACAGAGGAAAAGGGTCCCAAACTCGACCAATTAGAATTTTTAGAAAGTAAAAAGCAGATGTGTATATCTCCACACATCAAAAGAGCAGACCGAATTCAATCATTCATATCTTTTAGATGAGATCAAAACCCCAGGATAGAAGAAAAACTTTGGACCCCCAGTCCATCGTAGTTAAAAATATCTTAGCTGATCCATAACTTTAATCTGGTCATTGTAGTATAATTGGTGAATGTGTAATAATGGAGGTAATTTGTTAAAAAAAATGGTCACTGATGTAAGTGTACATTAAGCTATGGATCGATACCTAAGAACTTGAGATTATCTTTGCCTTGTCATCATGTTTATCTATGTATTATGTGTAATAACAATTGCTAAACAAGGATAAAACAGTGCTTTTTTAGTTAATTTTATTTTAACTTAGCTGAGTAAATGCTGTAATCAAATCTCAAATGATCTTTCTTCAAATTAGACTTACGGTCGTATTATGTTCTATGTTTGTAAAAGGCGACTTACCTCAGATTCGTGTAGTGTATACGCAAGTTTTTTACGCCTTGGCCCTATCCGTGTTTGCTAACGCTTTCATTTTAAGCAGTAGCTGCACCTACAACTACTATAAATTCACAGGAAACATTCCGCTGGGAAACAGCAAGGTTTCAGCTGTCGGGCTGAGAGAATGATGCTACGTTTCGCTAATTATGACAGCTAGTTTTTCTAATTGCAGTGCTATAATTAAGAATTCCTTTAATTTGGTAGCCCGCAATGAGGTGAAAGTTCGTTCGCGTGTTGGTCTCGAATTTATCCATCGGAAAGCGGACGTAAACGTACCGTTTAGCGGCAAACTGTTCCGTTACTGGATGTGCGTAAGCCATTGTGTGTGTGTGTGTGTGTGTGTGTGTGTGTGTGTGTGTGTGTGTGTGTGTGTGTGAGAGAGAGAGAGAGAGAGAGAGAGAGAGAGAGAGAGGGGGGGGGGGGGGGGAGATATAGACTGCCGTGGAGGAAAGTGTCATTAGTGGAGAGTGTTAGTAGCTTTGCGGTGCGTCGTTAGGCGTTGAAATTGGGAGCAGTAGAAAGCTGAGGTGCGCCGGGTGCGACTTTTTGTGTGGCGAGACGTGTACGAAAGACGCGGCTGACCTTCACCTTCAGTCGCGCGGCCAGCCAGAAGCCATTCAACGCCGCCGCCGCCGCCGCCAGACGCAAGCGGTCGCGAGCGTCCTCGCCGGAATTCCCGCCTCCCTTGCTAGCTTCTACATACTGCGCTCGCCAAAATTTGATCGCTAGTTCTCATGTGTAGCGTATAGGCAGCTTCAGTATCATTCATCGAGTCAAAGGTAAACATGTTTATCGTTATGAAGGAAATACCTTAAGGAACACTATTAATACGACACTGAATCATCTTCAAACTATTATTTCCCTAAAAATAGTAAATACCTTCCAAAACTATTTTGCCTTCGTCATGCGGTGTAGTGCTTGCTTTCGTTGCCTCTTACGGGGGACGATATTAGCAAAGAATTCATTTACATCTACATGATTATCCTGCAGTTCAGACGTAAGTGCCAGGCAAAGGGTTCAGCGAGCTACTATATTTCTCTACCGCTCCACTCTCGGGAAGGTGGGAGAAACGAACACTTCCTTCTTTCCGTGCGACAAGCTCTGATCTCCCTTACTTCTTCCTGTGTAGGCGGGTGTCTACAAAAGTCTCACATCCGGAGGAGAAAGTTTGTGACTCAAATTTCGTGAAAAGATGTCGCCGCAACAAAAATCTCTTTTCTATTATGGCTACCGTAACTCGCGTGTCCTATCCATGGCAGTCTGTCCTTTATCACGATCGTACAAAAGCTGGCCTCCTTTTTCGATGACCTCCGTCATTCCTATCTGGTAAGGATCCAGTACCGAATACCAGTACTCTAGCAAAGGACGAATAAGTCCAGTTCGGTAGTATCTTCAGTGTATGTGTTGCGTCTTTCAAGTGTTATGCCAATAAAACAGTCTTTGGTTCTCTTTGCCCACATTTTCTGAGAGATCGTTCCCGTTTAAGCTGTTCTTAACTAATCCCTAAGTATTTAGTTAAACTGATAGCCTTTAGATTTGTATGATTTGTCGTATAAACAAAGTTTGATTACTTTTAGTATTCATATAGATGACCTCGCACTTCTCGTTACTTAGGGTCAATTCCCACTTTTCGTACCATACAAATATCTAGATCATTTTGCAATTTCTTTGTATCTCCTGATTTTTTCTAGAAGTTAAATGACAGCGTCGTGTGCAAATAGTCTGAGGGGGCTGCTGAGAATTTCATCAAACTGATTTATACAGATTAGGAACAGCAGACGGCTTTTAATACTCCCTTGGAGGACGCAAGAGGTCACTTCTGCTTAACTAAACGACGTTCCGTATATTACCACGGACTGTGACCTTTGACAGGAAATCTCGAATCCAGTCGCACAATTCAGGCGATAACCCACATGGACGCAATTCCAAGTATTTAGCGAGGAACGATGTCAAAAGCCTTCTGGAAATCTATAAATACGGAATCAGTTTGAGATCCCCCGTAGATAAGTCAGATTACTTAATATGAAGTAGTAAGTTTGTTGTGAAACAGAGCAAAGGAAGGCATTAAACTTTACCATATCGCTGCTACTAGTAAACATATGGCCATACAAATTCTTACCAAATAAGTGATTGGCTCGAGAAATATTTGACTAACAGAATGTTACGGCGTAGTCAGCGCCGACACACCAGTCGGGAAGGACACGGAAGAGAAGGCTGTGAGAAGAAGTCAGCCAACTGCACGGTCACCGACCTCCCTTCCAGGACGACAATGCGACAGCAGCGGCCCTTAGGCGCCGCGCCGGACTGGTGGCAGCCCACTTCGATAGCAGCGTCAACGTTAGTCACTCTGTTAGGAATTTCTACGTAGCAGACTTGATTGTCTATTCTGAAGAAGACTGATTATTTTTACACCGCCCTTTGCTTGCTACACAATTCAGAGTTAAGTATTGTATTTGTCTACTTGTAATAAAACTCATACGAGTTGTTTGTCTAGCGAACAGAGTATGCAGGATTCCTAGACACAACACAGAATTCGTTACTTTTTATTGGACGGTGAACGTTCCACAGAAATGAAATTATAATCTGGTGTGCCCCAAAGAAGCATAGTATGTCTTATGTTCTCAATATACTTTGCAAACGCGCACACATCCAGCAGGGGACCGTTGTGGTTATATCGGTATATTTTCAATGTACATCAACAATTTTTCAGTTAGGAACAGCAGTACTAACAGATTGTGCGCTGACGATCCTAATAAACTAGAACCTAGCGCAATCATTTTTTGTTTCACATTCTAAAGGAAACAGCGGCTACCTTAATCTACTGTTCCCATACGCTGAGTTTAATGTAATTTTTGGGTGAGGTTGTATACTTGAAAAGCCTCAGTCTCTTGTCCCTACGTCTTCGAAGATCAAGATTGACATTCCGATTTATAATTCCGCTTTTCTTTTTCTAAATCGTTTAAGGCAAGTGTCGGGAGGATTCCTCTAAAGCCGGCCGCAGTGACCGAGCGCTTCTAGGCGCTTCAGTCTGGAACCGCGCGACCGCTACGGTTGCATGCTCGAATCCTGCCTCGGACATGGATCTGTGTGATGTCCTTAAGTTAGTTAGGTTAAAGTAGTTCTAAGTTCTAGGGGACTGATGACCTCAGATGTTAACTCCCATAGTGCTCAGAGCCATTTGATTCCTCTAAAGAGGATACGGCCGAATTCCGGCAGCATTATTGTACAGTCAAAGCTTGTGCTCAGTCTCTAATGACCTCAACGCCCATGGAACATTAACGCTGAGCGTCATCCCATCATCTGTGTAATCCAACAGATAAAAACGTCAAAACTGGAAACTGAATTGTGGAAAGTACGAAGGAGGTACAAAAGCATAACTCTTCAAAATGCATGAATTGTGAAAAAATTGGAAAATATTAAGACAAAATTCCAAACAACCACACAGGAAACACTCCAGTGAACGTGTCTGACAAGGTGAAAGGGAGGGCAAAAAGCTCGTAGGAATAGTGCACTAACAATGTAGCAATGTTAGGGTGTAGTATGAACAAAGTGCGGTACGTGAGCATTCTGAACCGATAGTAACAGTATTTGAGTTCCTGAAATATTGCTCCGTTTCGACAGTGGTACTAAGTAAACACTGTAGACATCCCACACCAGTGTCGACGAGCACAATTTGTGCAACTATATGGAATTCAGCGACATCACGTTGTATACCAGACACAAACTCCAGTGTTCTTTCGAAGAACTGCCCAACACTACTGACGTATATTAGCGTAGTTGTGCAGATATGCTCGTTATGGTTTTGGACGGCAGTAGCGTAGAGATTCACACCACAGGCGCCGCATGAGGAGCAGTGATTCTTGATCGCTGTGCAGTCCACGTGCGATGTATAAAATATACGAAAAGACGCAACGCGCATGGGACAAAGCACAGGGTTGCATTTGGTGCTTGAATTACGAGGGGTGTTCAATAAGTAACGCAACATTTTTTTCTGAAAGCAGGTTAGAGTATTCCAATAAATATTACTATTCCCCATTCTTTTGTTTACAAAACCTTTTTTTCAACACGATTTCCATTCAATGCGACAAGCGTTACGCTACCTTACTGGGAGGCCTGTATGCCCGCATTGCACTACTCTACTTGTCGCCGTCGGAGCCAACACCTTGCTACATCGCTAACCTCCCCATCATCCACGTACTGCTTCCCGCGGAGTGCACTGTCTGAGCCCAACAGATGGAAGTCGGAAGGTGCGAGATCCTGGCTGTAAAATGGATGAGGAGGAACAGTCCAATGTTCTGTGCGCTCCTTTCGGGTACCCAGACTTGTGTGCGTTGTCATGGGGAAGTAGTACTTAGTTTTCATTTTTTTTGACGACGAACACCCTGAAGTCCTTTTTCCAATTTCCTGAGGGTGGCACAAGACACATCAGAGTTGACGGTTCACCACGAGGCAGGACATTAAACAGAATAACCCTTTGAGCGTTCCAGAAGACAATCGCCAGGACTTTTTTGGCATAGGGTGATCCTTTGAAACTTTTCTTCGGAGGAGAGGTGGTGTGGCGCCACTCAATGGATTGGCGTTTTGTGTCCGGTTCGAAGTGATGAACACATGTTTCATCGCCTGTGACGATGTTCCACAAAAACGTGTCCGTCAGTCTCATAAGGCGCAAGCAATTGGGCACATATGGTCCTTCGTTGCTCTTTATGGCCTTCTGCTACGAGGCGAGGAACCTAACGGGCACGCACTACTGAGTACCCCAGCTGATGCGCGTCACGTCACTACCAACAGAGACGTCCAGTTGAGCAGCAAGGTGTTTTTGATCCGTCGTTTAACTCGAATGAGTGTCCGCACGTTCCAACATTACAGTAGTCACAGCTATGTGCCGCCGGCCGGCATACGAGAGATCCGAATAGGTTTACGGGACCTTGCTGCGATGATGACAGACGACTCGCTCAACAACTCACCGTCTTTTTTTTTTTTTTTTTTTTTTTTTTTTTTTTTTTTTTTTTTTTTCTGCCATGTCTCCGTAGACATTCTGCAGTGCGCCATGAGTATCTGTGACGCTCTGTTTTTCCGTCAACAGAAACTCGGTGATAGCTCTCTGCTTGGAACGTACCTGCTTTAGACGCCATTTTCAAGGCTATGTATAACGCCTCCACGTATCAGAACTTCATGAAACTATAGAGGTTGAAGCCTGAATATTCCACGATGTCACACGACGAATTCCGCAGTTTCCATCCAAAACTGGCCGAGAAAAAGATGTTGCATTACTTATTGAATGCCCCTTGTACATCAAATGGCTCTGAGCACTATGGGACTTAACTTCTAAGGTCATCAGTCCTCTAGAGCTTTGAACTAATTAAACCTAACTAACCTAAGGACTTCACACACATCCATGCCCGAGGCAGGATTCGAACCTGCGACCGTAGTGGTCTCGCGGTTCCAGACTGTAGCGCCTAGAACCGCTCGACCACCACGGCCGGCCCCTCGTACATCCTACATGATCCTTCGATAAACTGCGAAACATAGTGTGAAACACTATCTTTGAAGATATTAGACGCCATCTCAGTACATGATTGCAAAACTGCAGTGCAGTTGGGTGTACGAGATGCTAGAATTGTTCTCAAAGACGATCTGTGCACTTGTATGCGAACTTGTAATTATGATCATAAAAACTGTATATCTATAGCCTATAAAATGTATTTACGTATGTTCAACATCTCCTAAACTACTTGATAGACTTCAACCAGTACTTGTAGACAAATCACTTGGTATCTGGAGAGAAGCACTCTGGGGGCAATAACCGCCTACCTCTCAAAGTGGTGGGGATGGGCGTGAAAAAGAATCATTACGCACCGCGAGCAAATACACTATACACTGTATTCATCCAGTAATTGGAAATGAGCGAACTTAGCAACTCGTAGCATACTTTCAACGTAAGTTAGTCTTTTCTAAACTGTACCTCGCTTACCTACTTAACGCCGAATATTTAACACATTCTCTTCTGTAAAGTAAGCGGAAGTTTGAAGTTTTTTTGTACAGGGGAATTACTTTAAGGAATCCGCGTTTTATTGGTTATTTACTATCTGGAAAGAAGTACTGAGAGACTAACAACCGTCTATTTCCCTGTGTGTGTGGGAATGAACAGGGGTAACACCGAAGCATAGCTCAGAAACATCTGGAGCAATTTCAACCAAATTTGTTAAGTAAATGACTTACCACTTCCATAAAAATACTGTTGTAAGATTCCTAACAACCAGTTGGGGAATTCAGCGAGACAAAAATTTTTTCAACGTGTTTCGGGACCTAAGATGAAGCAACACTTCTGAATACCACAAATAACTTTAATATCCTCTCTCGAGTCGTCTGATGTAAAACAGCAGAGAAATATATATATCCTATTGGGGTGGTGATGGGAATGATAGTGGTGATCATCACAGATGGGCGGGGAGACGAGGGGAGATCAACTGAGAGGCGGAGGGGAGGAGAATATGGCAGAAACAGGGAGAGGGTTAGACAGAGGGAGAGGAGGTGGTGAACCAGTAGAAAACAAGAATAAATAAGTATCCGGACAACGTTAGGTGTCTCAGCTAGTCTACATATAAGAATGTATGGTGTGTATGTCTCTTCCACACCACCTGAACCACTGGCTCGATTTCAACCAAACTAGGTACATATATCACTTATTGTCTGGAAGGAAGCAGAGTTGGGGTAGGAACCACCTACTTCCCATTTGGGAGGGGACGACAAAGATGGACAGATAGGAGCAGCAGGAGGTGTAGGAGGCAGGTGGAACATAGAGGATAGGTTGTGAGGAGGCAGGTGGGAGAGATACAGGGTGCGAGGAGAAAGGTGGAAGACAGGACAGAGAGAAATGGCGGAAGGCAGATTAGGAGAAAGATCAGACATGTGAAATGTGACATTGGCATTCCGAGGAAGAAATCAGCTGTGACCTCAATGAAACTAAACCTATATTAACCTTACGTGCCTTAAGGAAGCCAGAAAGAACGCCAGAGCGATGGGGATTTCAACTGACAATTTCTAGTTCTTAAATGAAAGAAAATACATTCTAAAAACCTGTCAAACTGCACGAACATACCGGAATTAGTTTCTTTTGCAGGTGAAGTCCGTAACCGCGAGCGAGTATGCGATAACAAAATGTCTAGTGATTCATGCCTTTAGGGAAAAACTTGCACCAATGAATGTCAGCGTTTTTCCTCTTCTAAAAGGTGTTTTAATAGAACCACTAAACATAAACTTGTGTGGTCAACCTAAAGTACCCTTCTCAACGGTATATAGAGAATATTCCGGCTAGAAGGGATTCTTTACTCTATAACTGTCTTAACCCGTAATCGGGTTTTTGTGGCAGAGTAGTGGGGGATCCTGTGTGTATGGGCTCTCTTGCCACAGCCGAACCCTGGAAGACGCGTCGTCTGCTCTGATCTACGTATTGCCTCAACCCATATACTTTTATTTCTGTTTTATTTCTCATCTCTGACATAAACGTTGCTTTAAAGACTTCTATTTTAGCACTCCTACATTCTTTCACAATTCGATAAATTACTGGCTGACCTCACTAATTCTATATAAACTATTTCTTGACTGTGGAACCGATGATCACACTGTTTAGTCCCTTAACTGCCAACTAACATCAGCTGAAGTATATCGGAAGCCTGTCTTAAAGATATCGTATCACAGATCTTGTATTCTACATCATTTCTGCAAATCCATGAAATTCACTATATATTTAGTTCTTTTAAAATGGTTGAAAAGAATTCCCATGTTTTTTCTAAACATGTGAAACGGGATATGACTCTGGTGTAAGTTAGATTGCTTCTTCGGCGAGACTTTTAAAAAAATAAACGGCATTGATAGTTCAATATGTGGGAAATCATGTAAAGCCTGGTTGACATTTTTTGTTAGAGATCCTGTATGTATTTAAATAAAGCTCTAGCAGATGGTTCAGTGCATAAAATTTTAAAGCGAAACAAAAGAATGTACTCCGATGAGCCAAAACATTACGACCACTGCCACTGCGAGGTTGTATACTGCTTGGTGGTCCTGAGGGCACGTGACACGGTAAGAGAAGTATATGAGCGGAGCAGAGACGAATGGGGCCTCATTCTAGCCACAAGTGGTGCAAATGTGGAAAATCATCTGACTTAAGTGACCATGACAAATGCCATATCGTTATGGCCCAATGTCTGGAAGCGAGCATCTAAGCAATGGTGAAGCTGGCCGGCTGTTTGCATACTGCCGTCGTGAGCATGTATGGAAAATGGTTGAAGAATGCTGGCACCACGAGTAAGAGGAGCAGGCGACAAAAAGTTGGACGTCCATACCTCATCAGAGAACACAGGGACCGGAGGCTTTCCCACTCCCTAAAGCAGGAAAGGCGGCGATCTGTGGCAGATCTAACGACAGAGTACAGAGCTGGCACAAGCACGAGTGGTTTGGAGGACACCGTTCAGCTCTGGCGCGAGTCTATTGTTGTCCCGATTCCTAAGCCGGGGAAGGACAAGCACTTGCCTTCCAGTTATCGACCTATCTCACTTACCAGCTGTGTCTGTAAAGTGATGGAGCGAATGGTTAACTCTCGATTGGTTTGGCTGCTTGAGTCTCGACGCCTACTTACAAATGTACAATGTGGATTTCGTAGGCGCCGCTCTGCTGTTGACCATCTGGTTACCTTGTCGACCTTCATTATGAATAACTTCTTGCGGAAGCGCCCGACCGCGGCTGTGTTCTTTGATTTGGAGAAGGCTTACGACACCTGTTGGAGGGCGGGCATTCTCCGCACCATGCATACATGGGGCCTTCGCGGTCGCCTCCCTCTTTTTATTCGTTCCTTTTTAATGGATCGACAGTTCAGGGTACGTGTGGGTTCTGTCCTGTCCGACACCTTTCGCCAGGAGAATGGGGTGCCACAGGGCTCAGTTTTGAGCGTCGCTCTGTTCGCCATCGCGATCAATCCAATAATGGATTGCCTCCCAGCTGATGTATCAGGCTCCCTTTTTGTGGACGATTTTACCATCTATTGCAGCGCGCAGCGTACACGTGTCCTGGAGCGCTGTCTTCAGCGTTCTCTTGACCGTCTTTACTCCTGGAGTGTCGCCAATGGCTTCCGTTTTTCTGCCGAGAAGACGGTCTGTATTAACTTCTGGCGCTACAAAGAGTTTCTCCCACCGTCCTTACGACTTGGTCCCGTTGCTCTCCCAATCGTGGAGACAACCAAATTTTTAGGCCTTACCTTTGACAGGAAACTTAGCTGGTCTCCACATGTGTCATATTTGGCCGCCCGTTGTACCCGTTCTTTAAATGTCCTCCGTGTTCTCAGTGGTATGTCGTGGGGAGCGGATCGAACCGTCCTACTTCGTCTATATCGGTCGATCGTCCGCTCCAAGCTGGATTATGGGAGCTTTGTATACTCCTCTGCACGGCCATCCATCTTACGCCGCCTCAACTCCATACAACATCGGGGTTTACGACTTGCGATCGGAGCATTTTATACCAGTCCCGTAGAGAGTCTTCATGCTGACGCTGGCGAATTGCCGCTCACTTACCGGCGCGATATACTGCTTTGTCGGTATGCCTGTCGGCTACTGTCAATGCCCGACCATCCGTCTTATCGTTCCTTTTTTGACGACTCTCTCGACCGTCAATACGGGTTGTATGTCTCTGCCCTGCTACCCCCTGGAGTTCGCTTTCGTCGCCTCCTTCAACACCTTCATTTTTCACTCCCTGCAACCTTTCGAGTGGGCGAGAGCCACACGCCACCTTGGCTCCAGGCTCAGGTCCGCGTTCACCTTGACCTCAGCTCGCTCCCAAAAGAGGTCACCCCCAGTTCGGTCTACCACTCCCGTTTTTTGGAACTTCGTTCGAAGTTCATCACCATGACTTTCATTTATACAGATGGCTCTAAGACCAATGACGGGGTTGGGTGTTCCTTTATAGTTGGGGCACAAAGTTTCCAATACCGGCTCCATGACCATTGTTCGGTCTTCACAGCTGAGCTCTTTGCCCTCTACCAGGCTGTTCTTTACATCTGCCGCCACCGACATTCTGCTTATGTCATCTGCTCAGATTCCCTGAGCGCCATCCAGAGCCTCAGTGACCCGTACCCGGTTCACCCTTTCGTACACCGGATCCAACGCTCCCTTCAGCGGCTGGTGGACGTCGGTCCGCCGGTTAGCTTTATGTGGGTTCCCGGCCATGTCGGTATCCCTGGGAACGAAGCTGCAGATGCCGCGGCCAAGGCTGCGGTCCTCCAGCCTCGGACAGCTTCTTGTTGTGTCCCTTCGTCCGATCTTAGCAGGGTCATTTGTCGGCGCGTTGTGTCGCTGTGGCATGCCGATTGGGCTGCACTTACCGACAACAAGCTTCGGGCCTTAAAACCTCTTCCCGTGGCTTGGACGTCCTCCTCACGCCCTTCTCGGCGGGAGGAGGTCGTTTTAGCAAGGTTAAGGATTGGACACTGCCGGTTCAGCCATCGCCATCTGCTGACGGCTGCGCCGGCGCCGTTCTGCCCATGTGGGCACTTGCTGACGATTAGACACATTTTAATGTCCTGTCCCGATCTTAACCAACTGCGCCTCGATCTTAACCTGCCTATTACTTTCGATGCCGTTTTAGCGGATGACCCACGAGCAGCTGCTCGTGTTCTTTGTTTTATCAATTTGACACACCTTGCTAAGGACATTTGATGAAGTTTTTTAATCCTATGCCTGTCAGTCTGTCTTTTATTGTGTTTTTCCTTTTAGTTGTTGTTGTCAACTTGTGGCTCGCGGTGCATTTTTAGAGTAGTCAGGGCGCTAATGACCATTGAAGTTGTGCGCCCTAAAACCACAAAAAAAACAAAAAAAAAAAAAAAAAAACCGTTCAGCTCAATGTTGAAAATGGTCTTCCCCACCAGCGGAACCCTTCGTGTTGCCATATTGACCAGACAACTTCAGTTAAGATTCCAATGGGCACGGGATCATGGAGATTGGACTGTGGATAAGTGGAATCGAGTCGCATGATCGGATGAATCTCGTTTACCATTAAAGCAGGTCGATGGTCACGTCCAGATACGCCGTCATCCAAGCGAACAGCCTCTCGACACGTGCAGCGCGCCAAGGACGCAGGCCAGTGGGGGACCACGTGTAACCCTTTATGCTTGATAGGTCCTTAAACAGCGATAACATCTTCCAGCAGGATAACTGCCCATGTCACAAGGCCAGAATCGTGAAACAATGGTTTGAGGAGCATGATAGTGAATTCACGCTTATGTCTTGGCCATCAAATTCAGTTTATCTGAATCCGACGAAACTCAACTGTTACGCTATTTGGCATCAGCTCCACGCTCACAAAGAAACCCCCGTAAATTACGGGAAGTGTATGACCTGTGCTTAGGCATCTGGTGCCACAAACCTCTGGAAACCTATCAAGTACTTCTCTAATCCATGGCACGCTGAATCACTGTCGAATTGCGTTCCAGAAGTGAACTAACACGCTTTTAAGTAGATGGTCATGATGTTTTGGCTCATCAGCGTATTAGAGTTTGTCAGGCGACATAGTGGTTTTGTGTGAGATACTGAGACAAAGCTGTTCATAAAAATTTAGCTGGATCTGCATAGAAACTAGACATGTTAGACCAGTGGTTTGCAACCTTTCTGAAACCATTACCCCTGTGTGTAATCAGATATTAGTACCTCACACTCTCCACCTCTCCCGTCCCCTTCTACTACCAACAACAATGGCCACTGGCAACTAACCAAATTCCAGAATTAAAAAAAAAACTTTGAGGATTTTAATTTTTACCGTGACGAAACATAACATTAGTTTTGTAGATGTTTTATTAAATCATTAATTGATGAGTCAGGCAGTTAGTACCGCTTATATCTAACCACCTTCTTTTATAGAATGAGGCAGTTCTCAGTGCATCACGAATGCTACCTACAACACTTTGACAAAAAGAAAGCGAACTACACACGTAGTGGATAGACATTTGTTATAAAATATGCTTCCTCTACACTACTCCTCTCCATAGCGACATGTATCACCCACACCCTGCACCCTAATTTAAAACCAAACAAATTAATAAAATAATAAGTCTCAATTTTACTGTCACACATGCATGGAACAAAGCATGTGTGTTGGGGGAGGATTATGTGAGGAAGAGGTTTCTCATACATTAGTTTCACATACTGTAACTGCCTCCAAATGGTGGTCGCATGCTAGTGCCAGTATTAGGAAAAAAAAGGGGAATGTAATTATTGGTAACTCTTGTAATCAATATTACAGTCTTAAGAAACAATAAAAATAGTAACGATCTTTTAAAAATAATTTCGCTTCATGAGTGAAATACAGCTGAATACTTTAGTTTTTACCCTTCACAGGTTGGGAACTACTGCATTAGACTCAACCTCACAGTATAAGGTTGGAAGCCCAAGCAGGTCGATAAGTTAGTAAGTTTCTACGTCTCAGCTGGTGACTAACGCCTGGCCTTGATCTGGATATTAATATGAAACAGGAAATACCTCAGCCAAGTGTTACGTGTCATACATTAAACTGCTAACTTATGATCAAAACTCGCAGTACATACTAAACAAAGGAAACCGTTAAGAAAAAGCTTGTTATGTGACGTCCAGTGTTGAAGACACTGTATTAGAATTAACATATTTACGCTCTTGGATTGAGGAACACACTGAAATAAGGCCTATTCGGAAAGCAACGTCAGATAGGTCCCAAAATGGAAACGACAGTGAAAATCCGATGAAGCTTTGCACAGGTGTGTTGGGCAATGTCTCTAGGTGTATGCCGTCGATCGCGTCACGTTGCTGTTTTCAGTTCTGAGCACATAGTGAGCGCGTAAAGATACCTAGAACAATAGCATCTCCCACTAAGTGTGGGTGCTCGCTGCGAGGTTTCACCAAATTTCATGCAACCCCACATAACGTACCTGTCATGCATTTCCCTCATGACAGTTCTCGGCTGCACACTGCAGGGGCAATGAGGCCGCCCCTACAGTGTTTTCGGTGGAAGTGTTTGATCACCCACCATACAGCCCTGACTTGTTTCCCTGTGATGTTCATCTCTGCTCACATAAACCGCTGGCTATGAAGACATTTTGGCACAGACGAACTGCAGACTAGCGTAGAGAAGTGATAGAAAGCACAGGCGGCGGTCTTCCGTAGCGAGGGTATTGGGAAGTTGGTACAACACTACGATAAATGCCTTAAGTTGGAGCGGTGACTATATAGAATAGCTGGAAGGTGTTGAAAATTGTTGCAAATTGTTTAATGTTCACTGTGGTTTACATTGCCCGACCGATTGGCCCTTACTTTCCGAACAGCCCTCGTAACAATGAGCTGTTTAAATTCCACGTTAGTGCTGTTCAGAGTGGTTTTGCTCAAGCGGATATTCGCGCCATTTTAGACTTCCTCCAGTTGAACACGGAAAGCAGGAACTTCCAATAGGTGAACAGAGCTGAATACCTTACATTTATGACAATTCCTAGAAATTTCATAAATGTCTGACATTTCCATGTAATGTATGGTATGTACTTCCAAGAGATTGCACGGGCAGAAACGGGTGAGATTTTTCATCTTTTTAGCACATGAGAATAGAACGTTTAAAATCGCAATACTGAATACCGTAATAAACTAGTTTAGCGGCTGATAGATTACAAGGAGATATATGTGCAAGAGGGTGAAACGGTTACGAACGCCTAGAAAGGTCTAATGATAGCGTTGGTTTTCGGTCACCAGGAATACCATTTTCTTTGGCTTGGAGAAAATTAAAACAATACTCTGATGACAGGCAGAAAAACAAAATTATGCACAACGAAATTATATAAAATTCCTAACATAAGTGAACGTAAATCGTTATTAGAGTATCTGCATTTAAAATATAGTAACTCAAAGAATTGCGTTCTCGCTCAGAAAATTTACTACTGTTACGGGTTAAAATGAATTAAGTCAGTAATAATTATTCCAGTTTTAGAAAAATGTTAATTTGAACGGGTCATATGAGGTTGTGGTACTTAAATATCTCTTCGTAACACTGTCATGTGGACAAATCCCAGTGAATTGCATATTTGACACATTCATGGTTTTCAACATATTGATGCGCGCGCAATGTGGTATCTTTCGCAGTAGATTGCTTCTTTGCACCTGTCCTTTCACTGCCATGAAATCCAGCTACTATGAGTCACAGAATCTTGACCGATTACACCGTTTGCTATTTTTCCCTTCATCTCAGAGGCATAGTGGTTCAGGTTGGGGAATAATTCGAGCGTGGTTTATTTTGATCAGGGAGCGAAATGTTAACATTTTGAAATGAGGAACAGAAGCAGCTAATTTTGAAACGAGCTTTGTTTCAGACGGAAAACGAACATTGCTCAACACACAGATTTTATTAAAGACAAAACTTTCTCGTCACTCAAAATTACTTCTTACACGCATTGTGAACTGAGAGAAGAATGCCGGCCGAAGTGGCCGAGCGGTTAAAGGCGCTACAGTCTGGAACCGCACGACCGCTACGGTCGCAGGTTCGAATCCTGCCTCGGGCATGGATGTGTGTGATGTCCTTAGGTTAGTTAGGTTTAAGTAGTAGTTCTAGGGGACTTATGACCACAGCAGTTGAGTCCCATAGTCCTCAGAGCCATTTGAACCTTTTTTTTTTTTTTTTTTTTTAGAGAAGAATGCCGTGTATTGAAGGCCAACTGTCTGCATTTGGTCTACACTAAATCTGCGAGTTTTGCAAGTTTTTCTCTGGTACATTCTCTAAAAGTAAATGAACAATAATCGTACGGTGTACTGGTGCCTTATGCGAAATTTTTTAATAATAATCGAAAAACTACATTTTAATATTTTGGACAGCTTGTCCCTGTACTGTTTTTAGTAACAGAATTATAGAAAAATGTTATGAAAGTACCTGTATGAAAGAGCATGCTGTCCAGATGAGAGCACAGCAAGGAATCAGCACCACTGCAAGCGTTTCTACAATAATGATCGATAGCCTGTTGAAAATCTAAACCTTCTATCGCATGACTTTTTTTTTAGGAAACCAACAGAATTGAAAACATATGTACATATAGCCTGACACACGAACCACTATGTAACAGGTGGAACATAGAAATTTTGATTTAGTCATATTTTACGTTTCTTGCTATACGGCAACGAACCGAAAGTGTTATTAATCGTTCTGTTACAGAGATATGGAAACATAATCTGTGCTGTCATTAAGTATCATTTTACGTACCTTAAAAATCTAACTAGATGCAGATATAATTCACTCTTTCAGATGCTTTCGCATGTGTTTACGTATACTCTACCTTTAGCGAAGATTACCGATTTTCAACCGTTTCTGCCAACATGACGAGAAATACCGTTCCGCGCGATGCAGCCCGGCTGTGTGTGTTGCCAGACGACATCATGCATGTACGTGTGATTTCCTAAACATTACACACAAATTTACGGTTTTTGTCAAATGGCAACTATATCCAATAGAGGGATATAGACGTTTTTCCTTTTGCGACAATGTCCTTCCCGTATTTCAGGAGATTTCTACTGTTTAGAAGATTATATCAGTCTGACGCACGCTGCCTGACCAAAAAAAGTAAAACATCGACAAGAAATTGTCAGATATCAGTGTAGCTTCGTATACGTACACGATATCGCGTAGTATGTAAATGATTCATTAGAGGTGCAATTTTCTGTGCTTGATAGGACCGCCAGACTGCACTAGTGCTGTTCGTGTTTAGTGGTGTTACCAGGGCTGGTATGGTATGTAAGGGGTGTAAACAGCGCCAGATGGCAAGTGATCACTGGAGGACACGGAGATGAAGCGCACTCGGGTGAGAAAGCGTTACTAGCACATACAGAGTTTGAAAGAGGCCTCATAGTGGATTTCATTTGCCGGCTAGTCGATCGTGCGATATCTAGATTTGTGGGGATTTCGGATGTCAGTCGCCCGATATTGGACTGCAGGGGAACGTAAGGGTAGACATACTCGCCAAGGATCCGGTTGACTACGACTAACCCCAAGGGAAGATCGCCGTATTGTACACCAAGCACATGGCAACCGCTTCACGTCTAAGTGTTGCCATGCGAGACTCCCTGTAACATTGTGTCATTACGCACCATTGATCGGAGACCACCAGCAGCCGGACCAGGGCATTACCGTCCCATGAGTAGGCTGCCGTTAACGACAGAAACGGCTGCATTCGGAGTGGTGGTGTGACCGCGAAGCATGGAGTGTTGAATGGCGTCGCATTGTTTAGCTATGAATTGCGATTCGAAACTACCTCGAATACTATTGTCGGCGAGTATGGCGACGACATGTGGAGAGGTCCCATTTTTTCGAATGTTCTAGAGGCTCAGCGGTGTTACTCCAGCCGCCATGATCTGGTGTGTGACTGCAAGTCGCGGTTGGTAGCGATTTAGGAATTCTGGCGGTACAACGGTTCGTCACGGACATCCAGCGTCCTCATGTGTTCTGCCATGCGACTTGTGGCGCAATTTTTCAACAGTGACAACGTGCGTTTCTGTCTGTATTCAAACAAACCTCCGCCTCATCCACTTCCTCATAACTTCCTCTGATAGTACGCGAAATGCATCATCTGCGGAAGCGCACTAGTTTCGAGCTAACGGCATCCGCTGACCATCGTCGACCGCCTCATGTTTTTTTTTCTCCGGCTGGGCTCAGATTTGCATTTCGCTTTACTACCGAGTATCCCGTCAATCGGAAACTTACTCGCCAGTTATCAGCAGGTATTTTCCACATGAAGAAAACGGCCAACGTCAGACCATACTGCACTCCTGAAGAACATGTCAACCATCTCAATTCAGGTGACATTCGTATTTAAATTATAGCTGTCTTGTCGTAACTGTCAAAATATCTCTACTTATATAATGTGCACTGTATTTGTCGCTGGGGTAGTTATCGAGTTTTCAAAGCAATTACGAGGGTTGCCCAGAAAGTAACGCACATCATTTTTTTTTTCTCAGCCGAAAACAATGCTACGAATTCTAAACGTTACGCATGTCTTATTTGAAGTCTCCTGGGGGAGCGCGCCACGTTTCCGTCACTTCAGACCGATAACGTAGCTGCAGGACAGTTTCAAAATGGCATCTGTAGGTGATGTGCGTTACAAGCAACGTTCCGTCGTTGAATTTCTCACTGCAGAGAAACTGTGGAACATTGACAAACGCTTGTGCAAAGTCTGTGGAGCATCTATCGACAGCAATACAGCTAGTTGCTGGGCGCGAAGAGTCACTTGTTTGGGCCATTAAAGAATGCCATTCGTGGAAGATATTTTGAGGGCGATGAGGAGATTCACACAGTGAAGCACTGGCTCTGCCGCCAGGACAAGCATTGCTACCAACAGGGCATACATGCCCTTGTTTCGCGCTAGAGGAAGGCCATAGAGCCGGCTGGTGATTACGTGGAAAAATAGGGTGTGTAGATAAAACGCCATTTTCGTGCGTGTAATGCTTATTATGTTCAATAATGAATTGTTGAAGAAAAAAATGCGGTGCGTTACTTTCTGGGCAACCGTCGTACATGAACAGAGCTCTAAAATTTCAGAAAAAATTTCTCTATGTACATTGCCTAACAGTGAAGCACCCATATAGGGAGGTGGAAACTAGATGTAACTTCACGGGTCGAGAGGTCGTGTGATGTTATATCTGTGATTACAAAGTCTAATCAGATTTACAAAGAATTAGGTTGTATAAGCACTTATCAGTATGACGTTGTACTCCCTCTGGCCTGGATGTATGCTCTGATTCGGATGGAAAGGGTGACGTACAGTCGTTCTATGCTCTCCTGAGTCAAACTAGCCCACAACAGTTGCAACTGTTGATATCCTGAATCCTGGCACTGGAACTGATTTCACATCCGGGCTGGTCACACATGTTCTCTTTGGGACAGATCTAGCGGTCTTGCTGCCCACAGGAGTAACATGCAGACAGTTCATAGAGACCGGAGCCGTGTGTGTTTATGAGCATTGTCACGTTGAAAAGTAAGTCTTTTGCACGAGAGGTAACGCACTAGGACGCAGGATGTCCTTGATGTACCTCTGTGCCGACAGTTCCCTCAGTCACTCCAATGGAACACAGGAGATACCTTTCGGTTTTCCAAATCCGACATTTCTGTTGTAGATGTTGCAATGACGCAGATGTCAGTTGTGCAGTAATAAGAAAGAATAACATTTTCACCAACATCGTCTAAAACAATATTCACCACACGGCCGTTCGAATACCGTCTCTGAACGTCTCACGCATCAAAACCTTCATGAACCTGTACCGGGGAGACGGTGCACCCGTGTTTCTTGCCAGTGTTTTGTTTTCTCCCCTCTAACACTCTAAAATTTTGTATACGTAGTTCTCCTGGCCCGTATTGAACAATAATTACATGCAACAAGAAATTCATCACTTTTCGTTCTCCCAAAAAACTGTTAATGTGATTTTTTGCGTCAAGTAATACATTTTTGCAATTGTTCAAGAATCTGTTTAACTGGGGTATTCCATAATTGATTAGATGTTATCTTCGTTAGTGTTTATATTAGAACGATGATCAATGAACATCAACACCAAGAATTATTGCTGCACTGTATTAGAGAGCATCTTCTTAGGACATATTGTTTTCTTTATTCGAAGAACAAATGTGTGATTAAATCTACAACTATGCTCCGCAAGCCGTCCTGCTGAGTGGCGGAGGATACTTCGTTCGCCAACATCGCTCTTTCCCATTTCCTGTTCTGCATATGACGTGGGGAAGCAGATCATTGTTGACTTTTCTAATACTACCTTCACGGTCATTTCCAAAAATATACGTAGGAGGATGCAATATTTTCGTTGCGTCGTCTAAGGAAGTACGTGCTTAGAAATTTAACAGTATACAACGTCGTGATGATAAAAAACGCCACTCTTGCAGCGTCTGTGTTGGGTGAGAATTTCCGTGAAGCTTTCGCGATTACCGAACGAACCTGTTACGAAACGTGCTGCTCGTCTTCAGATTTTCTCTCTCCCTTCCAGCAGTCTGTCTGGTAAGGAACGCAGACTGACGAGCAGTACGCAAATATCGGTCGAATAAGCATTTTTGTAAGCAATAGAGGCGGGCAAAAATTTGGAAACTCGCGAGAAGTACATGCTTAAACATAAATTTAGATACTACCCGCGTCTGCAGGTTGTACTGATGTATTTGACCACGAACGGCACCTTGTACAATGTCCTCAATACATTGTCAGTCGTGGTCAGAACTGCGGTCCGTTTAGTTGCTTGTGTATTATGTCGGAGCTAAGTGAATTCGTACGTGAGCAAATTGTTGGCGCTAGTATGGTGAGTGCTTCCGTAGCCAAGGGAGCCGAAGTATTTGGTGTTTTCGGTAAGTCGTGGAGCTGGAATTCCAAAACCACTCACAAGTGATGAAATCGTGGTGTCGAAGACATAATACCTGGACTATGGAGCAATGAAGAAATTCATTTGGTCCACAGTCTTGTTTCACACTGTTTCCAGCTTCTGGCAAAGTTAACGTCCCAAGAGTGAAACATGGCGGCTGTTAGGGTATGATTTGGTAGAAATACCGTGGTATTCCCTGTTCTCTATGGTTACTCAGCAAGGTCACATTAATGCCAGGGATTCCGTGACCATTTCGTGTGATAAGGACTATCGCGTGGTATGTTTGTTCCCCAATGGTGATGCTGAGTTTAAAGACGACAGGGCCCCTTTCACACAGCTTGCACCATCCAGGACTAGTTTTGTGTGTAAACGAGGGTGAATTGTCGCATCTCTCCTGGCCTCCAATCATATCATCTCAGTATTATTGCACCCTTGTGGTCTACTTTGGAGAGAAGGACGCGTGATCGGTAACCGCCTCCGTAAATCATTACCTGAACTTGTCACCCTTTTGCAGAAAGAGTGGTATAAGATTCCCTTGAAAACCATACAAGGGCCACTATTTATCCATTACGAGAAAACTGGAAGCTGTTTTGAATGTCACCGGGTTTCGTACACCGTATTAGGCTTAGTAATGTGTGTTTTTTTATTGAGATTTCCTATTTTTGCTCACCCCTGTTCTCCGAGGGTGGACTAAACTTACTGAGTTTTCCAATGAATTCTCTTGCATTTGCCTCTCCTATTGTTTTACGTCGTTCCACCTTAAACATTTCCGCATGATTGCTCAAAGCTATTTACTGAATTTGACTGCTTTCAGTGATTGTTTCGTATTGGTCTAATCGTGCCATAACGGAAATTTACCCCTATTTATCAGAAATAAGTTAAATTTATGTTTAAGTACAAATGCCAATCCCTGCAGCAAGCGTCAATCCTCCGCAGGCCTTCCTGCATTTCGCTAAAATTTTATACTGTTCAGACTTCTCTGTATACAACAGTATCATCTGCGGACAGCCTCATGCAGCTCCAACGTTGTCCACTGGATCATCCATGTAATGTATTTTGTGAACAGTATTGGTCCTGTACCACTCTCGTGGGACACGTCGGAAGTTACTTTTGCGTCTGAAGTCTTCTCTCCGTTAAGAATCACAAACTATGTCCTATTTACTAGCAACTTCTCAATTCAGTTGCGTAGGTAGTTTCCTGCGCCCGTATTTTATTGATTAGGAGACAATGTGGAACGTATCTGCCGCCTTCCGTAAGTCAAAAAACGTGCATCCAAGTGAGCGTCGGAAACTACTGCCTCTCGGGTGTCCTAGATTACTTAAATTAAGAAGTAAACGTGTTCCAGGGTCCGTAGCAAAATACTGATATCACGTACATTCAACTACAAAGGAAGTGAAAATGACAAGTTCCACGAAATTCGTTGAACGTTTAGTCTGTACATTACAATTAAAATGTATCATTAATCCAAGTGTGTTGTCTGGTATTTCGCGACGCTACCTAGCTCAAGACGACAGTGGATTTCGGTTAGTGTGTTAGGTATTTTTTGTCCTCTAGGTAAATGTGCAAGGACGGCCCGCCTTTATCTTGAAGTTGCCTCACTGCCGGCTGTTTGCCGATGTTCTTGCGGTTATCAGTGCACAAAGCCCTTGAGTCATAAAGGTAAAATGGCCCGATGTTTCACTGCACAGCCGCCAGCAGCTTTTCCCTTAGCTCACGGCCCGTTAGTTGTCATTGTTAGTTGCCCCTATTCATCCTGCATCCACGTAGGAAAAGTGAAAGGGAACCTTCGTAAACCTTTCCCCCTCTGTCCTTTTTAGACATGTCGCTTTTAATATCTTAAACACTTCTGTGTCAGTGCGAAGCACATTGTGGATAGCCGCTAATCTGTTACATACTGAGAGACCTGAGTTTCTCCTGGCGTATACAATTCTGACTACTTACGGGAATTCAGCCAGGTAGTACTAACAGCGATCGCCGATATTTCGGCGGGAGCAAACCCCGCCATTTTCAAGGCAAACTGCAACGGACAGGCGATGTACAGGCAAATTTAAAACATCGGTTCTCGGACTAATGCGGAAAAAATAACACACACTGAATACTAATGCCACCAAAGATGACCAGGGTCAGAGATATCGATAGTGAAACTACGAACTAGCAGGTAAGGTAACATTGACTGTCATTCTGTTTTTTGACAAGGGGGAGAGCAGGATTCCAAACAGAATTTAAACAAAAACCTCCATCGCTGTTTGCAAGGTTGCTCGCTAATTTAATCTCAACTGCCTCCTCAATAACACTGTCCCAATAGCTGGACGTGCACGCCAATATCTCGGTGTTGTTGTATAACATAGGGTGACCAGTATCCAGTTCGATTTCTTACGTCGTTCTGAGCGATTGCGGTTGAATGACTCAGATATTTTAGTAAGTTTTGATGTGGTCTCTCTCTTCACTCGTTTTCCCCTGTCTGATTCATTGCGGTTAATTGAGGTTAGATTTGGTGCCAAATTAACTAATCTCTTTCGGCATGTGTTGACATCCACCTACTTCTTATTCAATGACTACTATTACGAACAGACAAAGTTACGATGGGTTGTCCGTTGTCTCCTGTGATGGCAAATTGATGGAAGACTTCGAGGAACGTGCGTTGGAATCGGCACCTTTGAAATCCACCTGTTTGTTCAGATATGTTAATGATACCTTTGTTGTTTGGCCTCATGGTACGGAGAATTTGAATGCCTTTCTAGAACATATGAACTCGATTCACCCGAACATTAGTTTCACGATGGAGGTGGAAGAGTATGGTTGCGTTCCCGTTCTTGACCTTTTGGTTAGGAGGAAGGATGATGGATCATTGGGACATGCAGTTTACAGGAAACGTACTCGCACCGACTTGTATTTAGAGGCTAATAGTTGTCACCATCCGGCTCAGCGTGAAGGGGTACTTCGTACCTTGGTACACACGGCACATGCCATTTCGACACTGAGACTTTGCCAGCTGAGCTGTCCCGTCTTGAAGCTATATTTCGTCAAAATGGTTATAGTGAAAGACAGATTAAACGTGCGTTGCGCTATCCACCAACTGTGCATCGGGTGATTGATGATAATACTGAATCGACACCTAAGTCTACTGCCTTTTTCCCTTATGTAGGAAACACTTCCAACAAGATCGGTCGTATTTTACGTAAATACGGTGTGAAATGTGTGTTCCGCCCTCCATCTACAATTAGAGCGCTTTTGAGTTCTGTTAAGGATGATCTTGGTCTGCGTAAGGCCGGTGTATATCGTATTCCTTGTAGCTGCGGCATGGCATATATTGGTCAAACTATCAGGACCGTGGAGGACTGATGTACTGAGCATAAACGGCACACAAGATTACAGCACCCAAGTAGACCTGCTTTGCCGAACATTGCTTGGATACTGGTCACCCTATGTTATACAACAACACGGAGATATTGGCGTGCACGTCCAGCTATTGGCACAGTGTTATTAAGCAGGCAGTTGAGATTAAATTAGCGAGCAACCTTGTAAACAGGGACGGAGGTTTTTGTTTGAGCTCTGTTTGGAATCCTGCTATCTCCCTTGTAAAAAAAAGTCAGTGTTACCTCACCTGCTAGTTCCTAGTCTCACTATCGGTATCTCTGACTTTGGTGGCCCTAGTGTTCAGTGTGTTATCTTTCCTGCATTAGTCCGAGAACCGAGGTTTTAAATTTGCCTGTACATCGCCTGTCCGTTTCAGTTTGCCTTGTAAATGGCGGGGTGTGCTCCCGCCGAAATACCGGCGGTCGCTGTTAATACCACGTGGCTGTATTACCGTAAGTTGTTTGTCACATACTGACAAACTGAGGTTCAATTGGGTTTGGAACCATGTGCTCAACGACCGCAATATTATTAAATAATAAAAATAGCAGCCTCGGTCGTAAGAGATTTGAAATCATTTATTACAGCAAAAAGATGTCAGTCACTGTGTGATCATCATCAGCAGTAAAAAAAGTATGACATAAAACCAGATATGAAGGCCATATTACATAACGTGACAGTCACGTAGAGTACATTAGTTATGACGCATTGTACATACCACACATTAAATTCCTGAAGACTCATGTAATAAAAGCACATATTAAAACTTCAACATGACGTAAATACAGAAGAACATAACAGTTAAGGAACAAATTTTGAACTGAGCTTGCGGCTTAAAATAACATACAACAAAGCTTGGCACATGACGCAGGCATCACTTTACGCTCTTCAAACAATCCATTACACAGGATATATTTTGATATATTTTATTAAGAAGGGGACAAAGATTTTATACAAAGAACAGAAAAAACCAATCAAAATTTAAAAACACCACCTTTGTAACCCGAGAAAGTAAGAACGTAAACGTGAAAATACAGCAATAAGAGAACTTACGCCCTCTGATATACCATTCATTAAACCATCAACAGGCATTGACAATGTTTACATGACTGTCGTTAAATTAATAATTGAAGAAATCCAACAAGTAACAACAGTTTAATATATATTGATGCTTCACCTGTAAATGGCGACTTCTAAACCAAACAAGTGTAATGATGACAGCAGTTCGCTTCATAGAAAAATACAATAAATGCTTATAACTGTACGTAACAAACCGATCGGAGGGACGAATAAAACATTTTTATGTTATGAAAACGTAGAACAAGATGCAAACGAAAATTATTAGTGAATAAGCTAGATTATAACATGTGTACTCTCATGGTAATTCCATTAAGATGTATATCGTCCTATTGGACTAGTGGATGTCTCATTTTTCACAGGAGTCTGACAGCATTAGAAGTATTCCTCATTGCTGCTGCTATGCGTTATGTCTAATCGTAATGTACTCGATATGACTTACGCCTATGTTATATGATGTGGTCTTCATGTTTGATTTTGTCTTACAGTTTTGTAGCAGTGAAGATGGTCACACAGCGACTAATAAATGTTTTCAAACCTCTTACGACCGAAGCTGCCATTTTTGATGTCAATATTGACAGCTTTCTCATATCAGGCAGGTTTCTCATGTGTCTGCCGCTGCCCTTGCAGTTACCAAAATTTCAAAGGTCCGCAGTTGATGTCGTTTACCGTCTGCTTCATATTATAAACTAAATTGCGCCCGAACAGGCCTCGGACGGCCCAGCTGGACCGATATACCGCCGTGTCATCAGCCGATGGTGTTACTAGATGCGTATGTGGAGGGGCATGTGGTCAGCACACCGCTCTCCCGCCCGTTGTCAGCTTTCGTAACCGGAGCCGCTACTTCTCAATCAAGTAGCTCAATTTGCCTTACGAGGGCTGAGTGCGCCCCCGCTTGCCAACAACGCCCGGCAGACCCGGAGGGTCCAAGTGCCAGCCAAGCCCGACAGCGCTTAACTTCAGAATGTGACAGGAACCGGTGTTACCACAGCGGCAACCCGTTGGCGCTTCATATTCCTTTCATAGTTACTACTGGATTAAAGTTTAGATTCATCATAAGCTTGGTTTACGTATAACAAATGGCATCTATAGTTAGCTGTAATGACTTGACAATCAGATACTGCAAAAAGCCTCACTACAAGAACTACTCTCAAGAAGCTAAGATTGCCGATCGGTAACATTCAACGTAGCACTCATTGAAAGTAAGAAGACTATTAGGTTGCTTGTGTTTCAAGAAAAGCACGGAAATTTCTAATGTTTTGTTTGCGAAAATGCACAACTATCGATTATGGAAAACAAAAGTTCTGACTTCCATCATACACTCCTGGAAATTGAAATAAGAAAACCGTGAATTCATTGTCCCAGGAAGGGGAAATTTTATTGACACATTCCTGGGGTCAGATACATCACATGATCACACTGACAGAACCACAGGCACATAGACACAGGCAACAGAGCATGCACAATGTCGGCACTAGTACAGTGTATATCCACCTTTCGCAGCAATGCAGGCTGCTATTCTCCCATGGAGACGATCGTAGAGATGCTGGATGTAGTCCTGTGGAACGGCTTGCCATGCCATTTCCACCTGGCGCCTCAGTTGGACCAGCGTTCGTGCTGGACGTGCAGACCGCGTGAGACGACGCTTCATCCAGTCCCAAACATGCTCAATGGGGGACAGATCCGGAGATCTTGCTGGCCAGGGTAGTTGACTTACACCTTCTAGAGCACGTTGGGTGGCACGGGATACATGCGGACGTGCATTGTCCTGTAGGAACAGCAAGTTCCCTTGCCGGTCTAGGAATGGTAGAACGATGGGTTCGATGACGGTTTGGATGTACCCTGCACTATTCAGTATCCCCTCGACGATCACCACTGGTGCACGGCCAGTGTAGGAGGTCGCTCCCCACACCATGACGCCTGGTGTTGGCCGTGTGTGCCTCGGTCGTATGCAGTCCTGATTGTGGCGCTCACCTGCACGGCGCCAAACACGCATACGACCATCATTGGCACCAAGGCAGAAGCGACTCTCATCGCTGAAGACGACACGTCTCCATTCGTCCCTCCATTCACGCCTGTCGCGACACCACTGGAGGCGGGCTGCACGATGTTGGGGCGTGAGCGGAAGACGGCCTAACGGTGTGCGGGACCGTAGCCCAGCTTCATGGAGACGGTTGCGAATGGTCCTCGCTGATACCCCAGGAGCAACAGTGTCCCTAATTTGCTGGGAAGTGGCAGTGCGGTCCCCTACGGCACTGCGTAGGATCCTACGGTCTTGGCGTGCATCCGTGCGTCGCTGCGGTCCGGTCCCAGGTCGACGGGCACGTGCACCTTCCGCCGACCACTGGCGACAACATCGATGTACTGTGGAGACCTCACGCCCCACGTGTTGAGCAATTCGGCGGTACGTCCACCCGGCCTCCCGCATGCCCACTATACGCCCTCGCTCAAAGTCCGTCAACTGCACATACGGTTCACGTCCACGCTGTCGCGGCATGCTACCAGTGTTAAAGACTGCGATGGAGCTCCGTATGCCACGGCAAACTGGCTGACACTGACGGCGGCGGTGCACAAATGCTGCGCAGCTAGCGCCATTCGACGGCCAACACCGCGGTTCCTGGTGTGTCCGCTGTGCCGTGCGTGTGATCATTGCTTGTACAGCCCTCTCGCAGTGTCCGGAGCAAGTATGGTTGGTCTGACACACCGGTGTCAATGTGTTCTTTTTTCCATTTCCAGGAGTGTATTTCGGGAAAACTTAAAGGAACACAACCTGTTGTGTATCAGGAATCTGGCTATTATTTCCCGTCTTCGTTGACGTCACTAGGTGCACGTACTGCAGATCATAGGCGTGCTTAGTACAGTTTGAGAATGGTTTCTTTCATGAAGCAAAGTACTCAGCTCTTAAGTTGACATTGGATTACAATCAAGACTCGTTATTGAAAATAAGATAAATTTCACATTTAGAATTAATAATAAAGATTGGTGTACCGCTAAAGAGGTACAGAATATGATTGAGGTGAAAAGAAATTTGTGGCACAACTTGACTAAAAGAGGAGATCTAAATTATTTTCAAAGCACCCACTTGCTATACTAAAAGTTTCATAGCAGAATTTCGGATATTGTTACCGATCTTACTAATATTGCTCCGCTTTTACACGTGTTACTGCGTTAATGATAAATAGCTCCAATTGAAGTTTCCATACACTATCGTAGTTTTACGTGAGGGGGTGGGGATGGGGGAGGGTGGGAACCTACTTTACTAAAGAAGTAGTAAAATACGCTGATACGCAGTGTAATGGAAAGTGTTTGCAAGTCAGCAATAGAATATAGCAAAAATACTTTAATCATCGATAATTGTTGATGTAAGAATTGTGAAAGGTTCTATACGTAGAAATGGCTTACAGACACTGGAATGCTACAGGTGATTATATGATGGCAAAAACAGATTTATAAGTCAATTTGAAACTGCAAAACAGTTTCAGATGTCGGCTCAGACTGTAAATTGACCTGTAGGTTAAAACTGAAAATTGTGGAAAGGTGAGGAATTTAGGAGATAAGACTTGGGTAAGCTGAAAGAATATGGAGTTAGTGTTTCAAAGAGACTATTAAAATGATATTTATGGCAACTGGGAAATGGAATAAAACAGACGATTGGGTAGCTCGGAGGGATTGAATCGTAAATGTAACATGGAATCAAATAAGCTGAACGACAAGACCCAATAGAAATCTTTGAATAAGTATACACGGGATTGCAACATAGTATATAATACTGTGTGTTTCACCATACTCTAATTGAATCGGTTATTTGTAAAAGGACATAAGTCAGTTATTGGTGGAAACCGTTTCTTTGAGTGTAGATGGTATCGTCCGGTGATAAAAAAAACCTGTCTGATGCTTAGAATGGTACGAACAACCCTGCCTTCATTTATTTAACATCTTAAGTCAGTAGACTTGTCCTTCCATAACTAAACAAAATAGCTCATCTTTGAAGTGCTAGTAATGAATTGAGACAATAAGCTGCAAATGTGCAAAAATGCGTTTCGTCAGTTGTACGCTGTAATTGAAAAAGATGGTGAGGAGTAAGCAGACTTCATTATTGGTGGGAAAACCTTCAACGGTCACATGAGGTCAATAAGAGACTAAGACAGTCCAAACAGAAGTTGTGGACCTAAAGAGCACACACTGTCCTTTCACGCAAGCAGCACTCACTATGCTTCAAGAAAAATTGAATATTTTCATTCAGCTCTGGATATTACAAATATGTATTGTCTTTTTAAGGAAAAGTTTGCAGATTCGCAGGTGAAGTATTAATTCTATTATAAGATGTTCAAAGATTGCTTTGTTCACAAACACAAGTTGATACTAACGGTGTTCGTGAACAGCTCAAAGTTTGTGGCCTACTTTGACACTGCAAAACATGTGGCAGTTGCTGAATTAGCATTGAATGAAGGAAAAGCTAAACAGTTTTACAGTAGTGTACGAGAGATTAAACAGCTATGTAAAAACAATGACAGCATTCTGGGTCTGACATTTGATTACGTGCAGAACTTCTCTGCCATGCATTCCTCTTAGGGACGCATTACAAGCAGCTTCGTGTTTTCCCATTTGCAATACATAATCTCATCACTAGAAGTGCTGACTTCTTTTCGTAGTATGGAGGCCAAACGAAGAAAGGCTCAAATGAACCATGTTCGTTAATTTTCAGATGTTTGAATGAGCATGTTTCCCCAAATGTCAGAACTTTATATATTTAGCGATTCCTATGGCGGACAAAACGAGAACCAATGCGTTATAAGATTCTTCCTAGCCCTCACAGACAGTGGGGAAATTTGACAATTCTTAGACAATTCTGGGGACATGTTTCATGCTCGCGTATTACGAGATTCATGCAAACCTAAAATCTCCTTCAGGAATCAACACTAGTTCCGAAAACAATCTCGTGAAACCCAGCTTGCTCTATTCGTCCACAAGATCCAGAAGGCGGAAGATATCGGCGCCCAGGTTGATGGCGTGTTCTTTGACTTCCTGAAGGCGTTGCAGTTCCGCACTGCCACTTAAAAGAACAAAATGTGAGGGTACGGAATATCGGACCAGTTGTGAGACTGGATTAGAGAGTTTCTAGCCACCAAGAAACAGTATGCCTTCCTGAAAGATGAGAAATATTCAGAAAAAGTAACTTCGGGCGTACAGCAAAAGTGTTACTGGACCACTACTTTTCACAATATATTTAATAACCTAGTGGATAACGTCGAAAGTTCTATGAGGCTTTTCGTGGATGATACTGTTGTACACACAGAAGTTGCAAAGCTACAAAAGTGCAGCGAAATTCAGAAAGACCTGCATAGGATCGATACTTGGTGCAGGGATTGCTAACTGCATTCTCAACATAAACAAATGTTAGAAGATACAATGAAAACGAAAGTCCCAAAACTAGCTACAATAAGGCAACATATTTTTAATATTTTACACGACAGACCCGTTTCGGTTATTGCCATTATCAAGTGACATCTAGTTGCAAGTGACGACCATACAGCATCTGTAGTTTTTTTTCCTGTCCAATCTTGGTAAGTATATGTTTTGTAGTTACTCAACGTAAAAAATAAGTTTTTGACAGATCTTTTGACAGTTCAATATTCTGACAGTTCTATACTACGATGCTATATGTTTGATAATGGCAATAAGCCGAAACATAACCTGTCGTGTAAAATATTAAAAATACATTAACTTATTGCAGCTAGTTTTGGAGCTTTCATTTTCATTAGGTATTATAATGAGTACTATGCTGCAGGCCCAACGGAACGTATAATCAAATGTAATGTGTTGCGTATAAAGTCAGGAAGGCCCATTTTATGATCACAAAACTACAGAACAATCACTGGAAGCGTCACATCCTTGGAATATCTAGGAGTTTGCATACTGAGCGATTTAAAGTGGAGATACTACATAAAAACCATCACAGGTAAGGAAGATGGCAGACAGACTCATTGGAAGAATCCTCAGGAAATGTAGTCCAACCACAAAAGAGGTAACTCAAAAAACCCTCGTTCGTCCAATTCTTCTGTATTGGTCGTCAGTTTGAAATCGGCTCCAGATAAGATTGACAGATGAAGTAGAGAAGATGAAAGAGCAGCAGCGCGTTTCGTTACAGGTTCATTTAGAAAGTGCGAAATTGTCGCGGAGGTGCTGAGCCAACTCTAGTGGCAGACGTTGTAAGAAAAACTATCTGCCTCACGGTGTAGTCCGTTAAAGTTCAGAGTGTGTACTTGCGTAGAAGTCAACAATATATTGCTTTCACCTACGTACATCTCACAGAAAGACCATGAAAATACACTACTGGCCATTAAAATTGCTACGCCACGAAGATGACGTGCTACAGACGCGAAATTTAACCGACAGGAAGATGATGCTGTGATATGCAAAATGATTAGCATTTCAGAGCATTCACAAAGGTTGGCGCCGGTGGCGACACCTACAACGTGCTGACATGAGGAACGTTTCCAACCGATTTATCATAAACAAACAGCAGTTGACCGGCGTTGCCTGGTGAAACGTTGTTGTGATGCCTCGTGTAAGGAGGAGAAATGTGTACCATCACGTTTCCGACTTTGATAAAGGTCGGCTTGTAGCCTATCGCGATTGCGGTTTATCGTTTCACGACATTGTTCCTCGCGTTTGTCGAGATCCAATGACTGTTAGCAGAATATGGAATCGGTGGGTTTAGGAGGATAATACGGAACGCCGTGCTAATCCCAACGGCCTCGTATCACTAGCAGTCGGGATGACAGGCATCTTATCCGCATGGTTGTAACGGATCGTGCAGCCAAGTCTCGATCCCTGAGTCAACAGATGGGGACGTTTTCAAGACAACAACCATCTGCACGTACAGTTCGACGTCGTTTGCAGCAGCATGGACTATCAGCTCGGAGACCGTGGCTGCGGTTACCCCTGACGCTGCATCACAGACAGCAGCGCCTGCGAATGGTGTACTCAACGACGAACCTGCGTGCACGAATGGCAAAACGTCGTTTTTTCGGATGAATCCAGTTTCTGTTTACAGCATCATGATGGTAGCATCCGTGTTTGGCGACATCGCGGTGAACGCACATTGGAAGCGTGTATTCGTCATCGCCATACTGGGGTATCACCCGGCGTGATGCTATAACAATTGGTTACGCGTCTCGGTCAACCCTTGTTCACATTGACGGCACTTTGAACCGCGCGACCGCTACGGTTGCAGGTTCGAATCCTGCCTCGGGCATGGATGTGTGTGATGTCCTTAGGTTAGTTAGGTTTAAGTAGTTCTAAGGTCTAGCGGACTGATGACCTCAGAAGTTATGTCCAATAATGCTCAGAGCCATTTGAACTTTTTTTGCTGATAATGCTGTCGTTTATCGTCTAATAAAATCATATAAGATCAAAACCAATTTCAAAACGGTTTGTATGGTGCGAAAATTGGCAATTAACCGTAAATAATGAAAAGTGTGAGGTCATCGGTATGAGTGCTACAAGGAGTCCGTTAAACTTCGGTTACACGATAAATCAATAAAATCTGAATTCATAATTCAACCAAATACCTAGGAATTACAATTACGAGCATCTCAAATTGGAAAGAACACACAGAAAACCTTGTTGGGAAGGCGAGCCAAAGACTGCGTTTTATTGACAGAACACTTAGAAAATGCAACAGATGTACTGGAGACTGCCTACACTACGCTTGTCCGTCCTCTTGGAGTACTGCTGCGCAGTGTGGGACCCTCACCAGATAGGATTAACGGAGTAACTCGAGAAAGTTCAAAGAAGGGCAGAATGATTTGTATTATCGAGAACCAGGGGGGAGAGTGTCACTGACATGATACAGGGTTTGGGGTGGACATGATTAAGACAAAGGCGAGATCTTCTCACTAAATTTCAACAACCAATTTTCTCCATCGAATTCGAAAATATTTTGTTGACGCATGCCTACATAGGGTGAAACGAACATAAGAGAAATCAGAGCTCGCATGGGGAGAGAGATAGGTCTTCGTTTTTCTGCCCGCTGTTCGGGAGTGAATTATTGTGAAGGTGGTTCGATGATCCCTGTGCCAGGCACTTAAGTGTGAGTTGCAGAGTAGCCATGTAAATGTAGACGTAGAAAGAAACCAGATCGACAGTGGTGGCGGAGTACGCAGCTGTGTGACTGCTGAGAAAACAGCTTGGCGTGCACGGAAGTGTGCGCGCATGAGTGGCGGCAGTTGCTGGTAGCACGGCACGAGCGCGGCTGCGGCTGCTGCCACTTTAGCCGTTCACCGCCCACACCCGCCAAGGTCGAGCTCTTATTATGCTGCAGCGGCCGACCTGCCGCCCTGGGTCGTGGGCGCCGCGCCGCGCCGCACCGCACCGCCACATCGCACGCTCACCGCACTCGCACCAGTTACGCACTCACTACGGCTCCTGTCCAATAGCGGCCGGACGCCTCTAACATCGACCGCTTTTAGGCCACTGAACACTGCAACGTGGGTCCTGCGTTCTGTGAAAGCTGAGCTAGCATTTGTCACCTAGCCTTCGTACTTTCTACTATAACCGACGCAGCATGCTTGCACCAATCTGAGGCTGCCTGTGAAGGTCTGCTACAGCATTCGCGTTCTTAATCTAAAATCGTGCTCTGCAAATCAGTTTAAAACGTGGCAGAAAGCACTTTTTCGTGATGGTTTGGAAACACTGGCTGTAACATTAAGACCAGAAACGGTCTCTACAAAGACGTCTTACTACAAATACAGAAAGATGGGTTGTAGAATCTGTTGGAACATAGTCGGTGTACCACGGACAATACGATGGAGCTCCATCCACATCCATACTGGAGAAGCCACATCATGGTGTATGCCGGAGAATACCTTGTACAACTGCTATTCATTCCCTTTGCTGTTCCTCAGTACGCGGTCTAATTTCTCTCGTCTTTGCGGTCCTTAGGCGACATATACCTTGGCAGCAGTAGAATCGTTCTGCAGTCAACTTCAAATACCAGTTCTCTAAACTCTCAACAATATCTCGCGAAAGAACGTCTTCCCTCCAGGGAGTCTCATTTGAATCCACGAAGCATCTCCGTAAAACTCGAGTGTTGATCGAACCTGCCAGTAACGAATCTAGCAGCACGTATCTGAATTGCTTCGTGGTCTTCCTTTAATCCAGCCTGGTGGGGTCCCAAACACTCTAGCAATAATCAAGAATAGGTCGCCCTAGTGTACTATACGTGGTGTGCTTCACAGATGAACCACTCTTTCCTAAAAATTCTCCCAACAAAGTTGAATATTCGCGTTACCTGCTAAGGTCCTTACGCGCTAGTTCCGTCTATATCGCTTTGCATCGTTTCACGTAGATATTTAACCGACGTGATTTTCAAGCAGCACACCACTAATACTCTATTCGAACACTACGGGATTGTTTTCCCTACTCATCTGGTTTCACTTTTCTCTACATTTAGAGCAAGCTGCCATTGATCACACCTAATAGAAATTCTAAGAAATCATGTATCCTTCCACAGTCATTAAACTACGATATTTCTCCGTATATTACCGAATTATATAACTATCCGTTGGTCACACCACCTACTATACTGAAGAGAATCTTCACAGGAAATCTTAAAATTCTTAGATTTTTCAGTTAATATCAGCGCTGTAATCCAATATCTCATAATGTTACTTTACTGTATCACATATAAATAAAATGTACATACTTCGCTTCTTACCACATCGCAGAGATCCGTCTCTGCAGAATAGGTGGAATACAACTTGTATAGTTCAGTAAAAATTGCTTACATGCTTCCAAGAAGCATATATCAGGACTGCTGTGGAAGCGATGGTCGGTTACTTAACAGCTCTAGGTGAATCTGCTCTCAAAACAAATTCTTGAGTTTCTAAGCCGAATTTTGTGGTATATCAGGCTTTTTAAAGTGCCAGTCCGTTGTTAAAATGTTTTATCTATTCTGCTGCATTTGCGGGAAACACAAATCAGCTTGTAGGTATGCACACTGCCTTACTTTGTATACGTTCGACGTTCTCAATTCAGCATGTTAGGGGTCCTGCATATTTCAGCTTTTTTCCAATACAGGCCACACAACGTTAACAGTCCTTCGCACACAAACTGAAAGTTTTCTGTGACATACGATTAAATCTAAATCCGCTAATTGTATTACCTAAAACTGTGTCTTTGTGATCACCTTACTAAAAATATTCGCCCTCTGTGACTTGACACAGTCAAGTTATATCGCACTAATCGTGTTGGTAAACATTAATCCGTTTTTAAATTTCGCGAATTTTTCCTCTACATAGAGCATGCTCACATTCTTTGCTTCATTTTGTTTCTTTTGCACTGTCCATGTCCCCATTTTTTAATACCACATGCCAATTTCAAGCATTAACACAGTTCGGTTAAGAGTGCTTACATCCCGTTTTCGTAACGGCTTGCTAATTTTTGAAGAAAACCACTGGAACGTAGGCAAAGCTAGATCTTGAAATTTTCTTGCAGTAACGTATTTATAAATAATATTGAGGCAGGAGAGTGGTGTCGACATGAAAGTTGCGCTAGGTGTTTAGTCGTCTTTGCAGAGTAAAACTTGGTGGCGTTGTTGGCTACATTCTGCTGCTGCACTAAGAGGTTTTTTAACAAACAATGTGACTAATTTATGAAGCAGCTTACGTATATAAAGATGTCTTAAACACACAATTTATTGGATACTCTGAGACTGATGACTCATCCCACGCTCACCATATTTGAGCACACTTTAGCTAATACTCATACTCGATCTTAATTCAGGTTAATTTTGGCTGAGACTGCAGACGTGCTTCAATATGTTCATCGAATTAAGAAACAATGTTAAATTGTGACCTAATTTTCTAAATAATTTCAGTAACTATATCTGCATATTTAGACCTAGTACCGAGAGTTTTTCATGACTTTCAAAGAAAGATGGAGTAAATATATACTCATTTCAGTATTACAGGTATCATTGACTAAAATGGAAAAAAGTCTATCGGAGTCAGTCATGAATAAGCCTCACAAGATGGATGTAGGGCACGTAACTGACGTCCAGTGATTCGCGTTCGACACAGCCACCTAGTCGAATATTCCTGGCGCAAAAATGTAAAGGCGACCTCATAAGTGATTTGTGGTAAATTTTCAACAAAAGTAAAATCACTGTTAATGATTCAAATCTTGTCCGGAAAAACACTGCGTAACATACTATAGTTTTCTAAATCGACTAGAACATTTATTTTCGAGGCACTGCTCATAAATGTCCTATGTTTTTATAATAGTTGATGTAAAATGTGAAGTAATGCTCACTCGAACATACTCAACCACATGAAAAATGAAACTATTTGTGTTTGTGGAATTCACTAACGATTTCTTGGAAAGATCTTTTCACCGCTGAAAGCATATAACACCCAACTGATGCACAGCGAATTTCTGAATAGTTGCAAATGCTTTCCTTAAGCCGTGAAGTAAGTTGCTAGAACGTTTCTGGTAAATGTGCGCACTTGCGTAAGCTGTACAGTCGAAGATATTACGGTACTTACGAACATCCATGCAATCAAATTTAAAACTTTTACGTATTACGAAACAGGCAATGCTTCATCGCGAAAGAAAATTTCTCTCGATTCTTAGCTGCACCACTTAGGTCGGAAATAAATTTGAACTGCAGTCATGATGACATAACAGCGAAGGCAGCTAAGTATTCAACGAGCGGGTGAATTTTTACACTAATTAGCTTAATCTTTACGTAGTTATTAGCTGCTCTGGTCATTTCAATTTTCTTGTGGAGTCGCTGTCATGAACTGAGGTGGATATTAAAGCTCCAAATAAAGCCTTCCCATCAAATAAGCAAAAAAAAGCTTTCTTATGGAGTTGGAATGTGGCAAAAGATAACGTTAATTTAAAAAATAATTTGCTTGTTGTGGACTAATAAGGGGTTTGGCCTAGTATGATAAAATTTCAGGATTTACAGCCGGTCTAAAAGCTTCCTTTTCTGACAGAATATTTTGAACACCCACTGAGCGCCAGTTGTCATTGTCAGATGTGCTCAGTACTTGGTTTCCAACCAGACTGCCTAGCCTCTGTGATGTAACATGACTGGGTTCAGAGCCGTTTAGGTTTAAAGGACCGGTCGACCTTGCCCGACTGCCTTCTGTTTTCCGAATGTGTTCTTTGTGTAGCTTGTTTTTTGTTCGTTGGCTTAAGCTCTAAAACGCCGTGTCTTGGTTAAGGCATCTTCAGCATCTTGAGTTGGAGTTCCAGCAAAGACAACTACGATCAGTGCGACGTTCGGCCACCCTGTGTATTTCGATAGGCTGTTCTGATTGAGTTACTTATTATGTACATACTTCGTAATATTTGCTACTGTACTAGCTTTACTTAACTTCGTGGAGCGTTACAGTGGGTAATGTGTGTTATGCACTAGAGAAAATAATATAGCCAATGAATAACAAAGGATGGTCAGTTTTTAACTCGTATCGTAATTGCCATTAGTGAGTGTTCTCTTTCACAAAATACTTTGACGTGTGTGAACGTTACCTTTGGCAACAATCCTAATACTTTCGTCTGCACTTGGAGTTCACGGAATATGTAGCGGAGAATACAATTTGTGTTAGACTCATTTTATCCTTTTCTTTCCCGGATGAGACAAGATAAGAAAAACTGTCGTTCGCCTTAGAGTAAGCAGAAATTCCCCTAATTTTACCACTGTGATCCTGCTTTTTGGAAAGCGCACAATCTTAACTGTAGCATCTTCCAATGGAAATTGTTGAGCACTTCAGTGACGCTGTCACATCACGAATAACAACATTCTGCACAAACTAAACAAATATAGATAGATAGATAGATAGATAGATAGAGAGAGAGAGAGAGAGAGAGAGAGAGAGAGAGAGAGAGAGAGAGAGAGAGAGAGAGAGAGAGAATGAGAGAATATGTACGGAAGAACTGCGCTATTCGTCACGAATTTGTTTATATATATATAAACTCCCAACCAAGTAAATGTCCCACATAGGAACGATACCAAAAATTCTGTCGGGCGAGTTTTTTTAGGCGACTACCTATGTGGAGGAATGATTATTCCGCAAAATTCTTCCACTGAATCGTCTGGCATCTTTCTAGATTCACGTCGTCTTTCCATGTTAGTATGTTCAGGATGGATAACTCTAGACGATTCAAGGTTGACTAGATCCACTGATATCACGACGGTGTAATTCAGCAGTATCGATCTTTTAACCATTTATTCGCACGAGATTGGTTTATATGGACCTCTGGTACCACTTTTTACTTTCTTCACCTGCAAACCCGCCTATAATTAGCCACAATTTTCTAGTTATACGATATCCCATACGCAGTTAAGTGTCAGAGCTACTACGTGATGTATATCCAGAATCATTAGTAACTGTCATACATCGCTCTTGAGTTCCGAACGACGCTAAGTGAGAATTGCGTAGTCATAAGTTCGTGGAGGATAGGTGATTGGTTAGTATTGACTAACACTCAGATGTGCGCTGTAACACATTCTGGATTGTTTTCCTAGTTACCTTGAAATCTGGACACTTTCCAGGCAAAGCTAGCAGTTAAGTGGGAGTTGGCGTCTGCTGCTAGCCACGGCTGGCCACACTAAAGTTGCCGTTAACGCATAGTAAGCTTGTTTAATAAGAGTGAGTTAAAATTCATGTGACACGAATATTAAAATGTCCCAAATATTCGTAACTTCATAATTACCTTGACTGAATTCGAAAGAGAGAAACTCTTACTCACTCCACAACGGCTGTTCACCGTGCCATCCGATCACCCTGACATCTGGCGCGTAATTTGTTTAGCTTCCTACTCCTGCAGTGCAATGTCAGTTTTGGATACCGTCCCGATGCGAGTGGAATTGACATGTTGACTGAACTTGTCTATTAAGTATTCTAAACAGCGTTAAAATGTTATGGAGTAACTTTCGTTAGACGTAGAAAAATGTAATTCATGGTAGTTTGACAGTGGAAACTCTTTCCTTGAACCGGAGTTCTTAGTTTCCACGTTGTACAGTGCTCTCCCTGTAAATAGAGAGAAAGTTACGATTTCTCTACAAAAGCGGCGTTCGCTCGAACGCAGACCAGTGACTTAAACGTCACATTTAAAACTACTATGAACGCAGCGTACTTAGCCCTCCCCGGAAAGGTAAACACAGCTTGCTAATTACCTTCCTTATAGAATCGGCAAGGATTTAAAGCAGTTACTTCAAATACTAAATTGTAAACAGGACACACACATGGTAAGAATGAACAGAGCAGGCTTTAAGTACCATTTCCATCTCCCCCGCTCAACCTCCCCCCGCCACCCCCGCGCCCGACACTTGCTTCCCTCAGAATGCGAATTTTACCCTAGTATGCGAATTCTACCAGAAAGTTGAGTTTTTAAGGCTTATTAAAACCTACTTTATTCTATTAGCAATAAAAGGACTTAAGAGCATGTAAAGTTTGTTTCTTCCTAAAACTCTTATAAATGCATATTTAACCTTTGTATTGTAATGAAAGGCGGGAACGCAGTCGTGTCACGAGCTGAAGCTCCAAATAAATTAGCCTCTGGATGCAAGGATGCTTTCTAATTTCTTTTTCTGCTGCCGACCACTGGGGTTGTCAACTTCGTGTGGTGGTGTCACAGCAGTGATCTTTGATCCCGAGGAAGTTCTACTTAACATAAGTTAGATGTACATACACAAGGCCCATCTGAAGAGGGGGCTGATAGTCCCAAAATATGATACAATAAAGAAATCAAAAACTATCCTTGTAACTAATGGCTAAATTCATTTATAATTTCATTTTACTTCATAAATGTATTGTTCTAACGAGGTGATATCAGTTTACCTCTCACACTTCCGCGGAAGCCGATTCTGGCAAGTGGGTACATAGATGCAAAAATTTCTAAGATGCTCTGAATTTCATGGAGAGCAGGGCTATTGCAGAACTAATTTAAAAACATGTTCCTATAGATATTTCGGACGATAGGTCTGAAGTTATGTTGAAAAATAAAACTTAAAATTACTTCATTTCTGACATTCATAGGTGTTAAAATTCCTCTATGACTTGAATTCCGCAGTGGTATGTAGTTAAATAATTTGAACAACTATTGTGATGCTCTGTAATTCCGGTGGAAGCTCGGCAGTTCCGGCAATCTCTGCTGCGCGCATTCAAGTATAACGGGTTCTACATTTACATCTACGTGATTACTGTGCTATTCACAATAAAGTGCCTGGCAGAGGGTTCAATGAACCACCTTCAAGCTGTCTCTCTACCGTTCCACTCTCGAAAGGAACACGGAAAAACGAGCACCTTATTTTTCTGTGCGAGCCCTGATTTCTCTCGTTTTATCGTGATTATCATTTCTCCCTACGTAGGTGGGTGCCAGCAGAATGTTTTCGCAATCGGAGGAGAAAACTGGTGACTGAAATTTCATGAGAAGATCCCGTCGCAACGAAAAACGCCTTTGTTTTAATGATTGCCACTTCAATTCATATCATGACTGTGACACAATCTCCCCTATTTCGCGATAATAAGAAACGAGCTGCCCTTCTCAGTACATTTTCGATGTCATCCGTCAGTCCCATCTGATGCGGATCCCACACCGCACAGCAATACTCCAGAATAGGGCGGACAAGCGTGGTGAAGCAGCCTCTTTAGTAGACCTGTTGCACCTTCTAAGTGTTCTGCCAATGAATCGCAGTCTTTAGTTTGCTCTACCCACAATATTATGTGATCGTTCCAATTTAGGTTATTTGTAACTGTAATCCCTAAGTATTTAGTTGTATTTACAGCCCCCAGATTTGTGTGACTAATCGCGTAATCAAAATTTAACTGATTTCATTTAGTACTCATGTGAATAACTTCACACTTTTCTTTATTCAGGCTCAATTGCCACTTTTCGCACCATACAGATATCTAAATCATTTTGCAAGTCGTTTTGATCATGTGATGACTTTACAAGACGGTAAATGACAGCATCATCTCCAAACAATCTAAGACGGCTACTCCGATTGTCTCCTATGTCGTTAATATAGATCAGGAATAATAGAGGGCCTATAACACTTCCTCGGGGAACGCCGGATATTACTTCTGTTTTACTCGATGACTTTCCGTCTATTACTACGAACTGTGATACCACTCACTGTCATATCTGTTGTGAAATGTATCTAAATTTTGCATGCGTGTCGTGAATATTTACATGTACGGCTCTGCAAGAATTAAGTAGTGAAATACTGTCAGACGAAAGAAGCCCACGAAACGGATCCGTGTCTTATCCACAATTCAAAGAAACCTCTGCTAAGATGCTAGTCTCGTCGTAAACCGTGATGCATTCTCACTGTATCCATCCCGATGCAGTGACGAACAACTCTTGCAGTAGTATCTGCCTAATGCCAATAAAACCTAAATCACGAAACGTTCAGTCTTCTCAATTGCAACACCGCTTTAATAAGTTGGAAACGGGTTTGTCATAACTTTCGAATAAATCACTTACTAGTCTGAATGCCTTTTCTGTAGCTTAAATTCTGTAAAGCCATCATGGTACACGCTACATTTAAGTTGGAAACCTCGTAGTAATGTTTTTAGAACCATCTGCATTGCACTCGTAGTGGTAGTTACTTTGTTTTTGGGTTTAGCGAGTAACACCACAATACACTCGTATTCATGCTACAATCGACTTACGTCTCATACATAACAGAATTACATGTAGGAAAGGAAACTTGTGAATGGATTATTCATTTGCACAGGAGCTGATCAAAATTTGTATTAATGAGTAATGTACTGTGAGAACGAGACATTCTTATCGGTGTTCTCCGGAAATGGAGAAATTTAAGCCCCTCGCCAGCGCGGTTAGGGGAAACTCGTACAGTTTGCGTTGATGTTGTTGGTAGAAAGCAAAAACCAATACAGTCCTTCATATAACGGCAAATAGAACTTCTAGTTTGCTGGAACACCGTATTTTGGTTTGTTTCTCAAGGATTCCGGGTGGACATCAGCGATTCAAGTCTGAGTGCAACAAATACCGCAAAAGATATTTGCTGACGATACCAGGATAATTTACAGATTAAAGCCAGCAACCAAATATCATAAAAATGTATTAGAGGATATCATTTCCTTATTTATAGTTAATATGTCGATCTTCATTTGCAATAAAACTAAATGTCAGCTTCTCATGTTAATTATGTTGAGAATGACATTCTATTCTTGCGGTGGTGACGGGATGATTGTAGAATAAAATATCAAATTTGTATGATTTAGCATAAACAACAGCTCTCTTCGAAGGCACATGCCTCTGTCCTGAAGAAGCTGGTAGCAGCTACCTTTGCGATCAGAATAGACACCGCCATTATCACATGTGAAAGACGTCAGCTGATATACTTTCAATCTGTGATTAAATACCGGACACATTTCGAGCCAGCTTGTAACTCCTATATATAGGTTAACAACGGAGGGCCTATACTTCCTTCGGTAACCCCTATATCTCTTCTATTTACTGAATGGCTTCCTGTCCTTACTGACAGGATATAACGCACCCAGTCGCACAAATCAGACGTTACTCCTTAGGCACATAATTTGATTGAGGCTGCTTGCGAGGAGTGCTATCAAAAGCCTTTTGGACATATAGACATACGGAATCTATTTATTCCTCTGAGGTTAGTCATTGCACAGTTCATTTACTGTCCTTTGTGATTATTCATCTGTACATCATTTTGACCCAGTGATGTGTTTACAATTGATATTTGCGTTATTGCATCCATTTTATCAATCGTGTCATAAGTATAATACTAAAATATTTTCTGTTACAAATTTAATTTCACGCTACTCCGTCAAATGGAAAAAAATTGGTCCTGAACGTTGCTTTGTATGGGAAGTCTCTAAAAATCATTCCTTAGTCTCGGCTGAGAGTGTAAGGAAATAAATTAAGGGTAATTTCCTTCATCTTAATACGTTATTATTTTACGATTGATGTTTCTAATTGTAAGCATTAACATCAAAAACAAAATCCGCATTCTTGACAATATTAAGACCCATGTTTAAAGTCATATCCTCACAACTGTATAGAAACATGTTCGGAAGATTAAAAACTTGCAAAACTTTAAGGTCAGTTACAGAAGAGAGCGAAATTGCATTCACTGTGCAGATTTTAAAAAGTGTTGATTTCTACAGCGCCTTTCTTGTGATTCCTTTATATTAGCACAAAGCATATTTCGGAATCCCTCGGCAGACAAGCTTTAGCGATATCAGTCGATAACACACCACTCCTTTTCTAAACCCTTGAACAGGATTTACAGCGTTCGTCAGGACGTTCAATTCCAAGAGCAACAATGAATAACGATAACTAAGAAATAAACTTCACTGCATGAACATTCAGTTAGGCCCATCAGTCTTTCCATATCCAGTGTCATCACATGTTAGTTAACACCAATAGCAGTTGCGACTGTGAGCCTCATTTACGTTCAAAGTGGTGTTGATTCCATTGCTGAAGCTGTGCGCGAGCGACACACGCACACACACACACACACACACACACACACACACACACACACACACACACACACACACACACACACACACCCGTTAGACGCGGTAATACTTGTTTCAACGTAAATCACGTTTTTTAATTTTAGTGGGACCGTTTAGAAATCAGCTCAGAATTGGTCTCAGCGTTTCTAGAAAACTTACGCTGCATGGTCTGGCTGTCAGCTTGTCAGGTGGTGGTATAGAGCTGAAGAGGCCTCCTAACTGCGACATTCAACTTTGACCGCCTCCTATGTACACACATGAGGCCAAGACGCCCTGTTGTCTATTATAGTATAAACTCGTAAAATCATTCCAGTCGGTAATGTAAGCTCATTGGACAAACAATTAGTCACACTCTAGATAAAGCATTACAAGCATCATTCAATACCGTTTAATTTCAGACGTAGACTTGATAACCGCTTGGAGTTGGTTAGGGAGTGAGTCCACAAGGTTGTGTAGATACGTCGTAGCCAGGGGAAGCTACTCGCTGAGGATTTGATCACGCAGTCCACTAAATTGTGGGGATGCTAAAGCCTGCGTTTTACCTGCTGTTCCAGCCAGTCCCACAGATTTTCAGTGGGGTTCACACCAGGTGATTGTGTGGGCCAGTAGAGGTGTAATAAGTTGGGGGAGTGTTCAGAAGTCTCATATTCTTCCAGCCAATGAACTTCGCTGTTTTTAGGTGCCTACGTGAGCGAAGGCCTTTTGCGATGTGACAGATAACAAATGTTCGTCGCTTGCAGTTCCCCGCAGTGTTGTCTCGCTAACAACTGGTAATGGACCTTCATTCACTGTCTGCAGCAATTCCTGCCGGGTTTGGAAGCGATTTTGATTCGCAAGCCATGAAATGCGTCTCCGGTCGATCTGTCAGGATCTTCTTCCGATCTCAATTCTGACGACGTGATTCGTGGCCACACCACTGCCTTCAGTCACGTTAAACAGTCCGCCGCGAAACACCAACAAATCCAACCACCTCACATACCGTACGGCCACAGGCACGGCTAAACACGATTGCCGTTTTTTCCACGGTCTCACGTCCTTCCATGTACACTTGTCGACGTACCATGTCCGCTTGAAACATAAATTCCTCACTGATCGCTACTGGCTTTAGCTCAGAGGCACTGCGCTGTAGGTTGATCACGTGACTCGATCGCTGCACCGTCTGTAAAGGCTTAACGACTCATCTTTGTGCGTGCACTGTGATTTTCTGTCCGGTAATCTAATTTTGTGTGGTGTGTTCGTCTGCTCTGCCAAACTGAAGTATGCGTAGGAAGGTCTTAGAACCGGTCTCTTTACAGTTTACTCGTTACTGTCATAAAAGAACGTGTGAGGTTTACGTAGTTGTAACAGCGCCGAAACAAGCAAACTGTGTCAATCGAATTCGGCTCGACCATCACAGTTTCCGATAAGATATCCAGTAATCCTATATTTCCTTTTAAGGCGTTTGAGAACAGCAGGGCAGGATTTAAATCCCCAGTCTCCGTGTATCAGTGGTGACAACAGAAATCTTCAGACTGCACATAAAAGGCGAGACATGTTAGTTATCAGCGGCGCCAGAGATAACTGCGAACAGATTCTGTGCTCAGGGAAGGCGACTACACAGCTGATACCAAAGCTATTCTTTCGTCACTACACTCACCTGTCTTTCTCTTCCACGTTTTTTGGTGGATTTTTCAATGCACTGAATTTATTTCGTATAACCTGTAGTTCATTTCTGTCTCCAAGATATTCATTGGTAGCAGCTATTCAGTCATGATGCGGGAATAAATTTCAATACCTAGTAAGGTAGCGGAGACGATGGTTAGTTACTGAAAGCAAGAGTATGTGCTTGCGCTTGTGCGCTTGTGCGCTTGTGCGCTTGTGCGCTTGTGCGCTTGTGCGCTTGTGCGCTTGTGCGCTTGTGCGCTTGTGCGCTTGTGCGCTTGTGCGCTTGTGCGCTTGTGCGCTTGTGCGCTTGTGCGCTTGTGCGCTTGTGCGCTTGTGCGCTTGTGCGCTTGTGCGCTTGTGCGCTTGTGCGCTTGTGCGCTTGTGCGCTTGTGCGCTTGTGCGCTTGTGCGCTTGTGCGCTTGTGCGCTTGTGCGCTTGTGCGCTTGTGCGCTTGTGCGCTTGTGCGCTTGTGCGCTTGTGCGCTTGTGCGCTTGTGCGCTTGTGCGCTTGTGCGCTTGTGCGCTTGTGCGCTTGTGCGCTTGTGCGCTTGTGCGCTTGTGCGCTTGTGCGCTTGTGCGCTTGTGCGCTTGTGCGCTTGTGCGCTTGTGCGCTTGTGCGCTTGTGCGCTTGTGCGCTTGTGCGCTTGTGCGCTTGTGCGCTTGTGCGCTTGTGCGCTTGTGCGCTTGTGCGCTTGTGCGCTTGTGCGCTTGTGCGCTTGTGCGCTTGTGCGCTTGTGCGCTTGTGCGCTTGTGCGCTTGTGCGCTTGTGCGCTTGTGCGCTTGTGCGCTTGTGCGCTTGTGCGCTTGTGCGCTTGTGACTTAAGCCCGTTCCGCTTCTTACGTAATGAAACTATAGGATGCAGTCTGTGATTATTCGTGTGTCCGGACGGTGCGGTATTTTTAAAGATCGACACGAATACTCCATCTGTAATTTTCCTTTTTTCATCTGTGGCGACACGAACACTGCATACATTCTGAAAACATTTGTCATAAGCGATATACATTAACATGTCTGGAGTAGCATTTACACAGATCGGTAAAAATCAGTACGTGTCCTCTTCCATTACGGCTTTGCCGTAAGCTTAGGATTAAGGAGGGAGGGACAGCTTAAACTTTTCGTCATCGTCGAAGTTACTAGAGACGTAACACTTAGCTGGAGTGTGGTGGAATGGGGGGGGGGGGAGGAGGGGGCGGGGGGGGGTTGGTGAAAGAGGGAAGTGATTAGCGGAGAGTCTGAACTGTATTCGTCGAAAAATCATTTGAAACTTAAATACAGGTAGCCGAACAGTGATTTCTAACCACGATCCTCCTGAATAAGAATTCAGTGTCAATCACTAATGTAGTGCACTGTTGATGAGTTAAGAATTAATAGAACTAATACTTTTCTCTGCTGACAGGAATAATTCAATTTGTTAGTACAGGAAACAGTGCTGTGCAGTGCATAGGGCTAGTAAATAACAATAAGGCGTATGGGACATCCGTGGTTGCCTATCGCGAAGGGACAACAGGACAAAACTGTTGCAACCTCAAGCCTGATAATGCGGATTTAGGTTTCAATTTTTGTATCGCATAAAATGCTTAAAATGTGTAGTAATAAACTAGTAAGATTTCCAGCCCAGTATTATTTAGCTAGGCGGTAGTGGCGATGGCAGTGGCCGTGGAACAAAAGAAACGTAGCACGTTTAAGCTGTTGTAAAAAGTGAAAAGCATGTTAAATAAGCTCCTACGTCTACGTTGCAAAAAACACCAGGAACTTAAACTGAAATTTCGCTTGATTTCCAGGGAAAATAAAACCTACTAATTCGAAAATGAGCAGTGGCGACTAATCTGGGATTCATTGAGACAAGCAGCAGCGTCGTTGCAGAAGAATCATACCGCCATTAACCTGCAGCTATTTGGGGAAACTGCGTCAACCTTATCAAGAGTAGTGGCCTCGAACACTCCTCGATCCTCAAGAACGAGTAGTAAAATTACTGGACCATAACCACATCGGCTTGTTGCTAAATCGACGAATTTTATGTCTGTTGCCTACTACAGTGGTGAGACACATACTTAACTCGGAAAGACGTATTCAAATAACCGACTGTTCAGATTTCAGTTTTCAGTCATTTGTGTAAAGCGCTTCAGGCGAATTCTGATGTGGTTCCCAGTACTTGGATAGCTAATGGTATCTGTGCGGGCCCAATGCTGAAGCCAGGTTTCCCACTCTTCCAAATAGACCGTTTTAATACTTGCTGTGTGATGTACTATTGCGAATTATCATAAACCACTAACAGGGTGTTTGAAAACAAATGCAAAATGTTGCCAGTCCTCTGGTTAATTTTCATTCAGTTTCCCTGTATGCTTATAGCCCAATAATGTTAAGATTTCACAGCCACACCGTCTTCTTACTTTCTATAATTGAAATGATTTGTTTAATGCACTTAGTATCTTAAAATATCCAGAGAGGTTTAAAGCTACAGACTCGTATGTGGGCAGCTGTTACCTGGCGTCATACTTAACGGGACCACGGCTGAATTAAGTCACGTCGACCACATTCAGGGCGTCATCATTCAAGGTGAAGTTAAATGATATGGCTCCTTCAGTTGCAGATAAAGCACAAGGTAAGTTCATACTAAAGAAAGTATGAAAACTGGGCCTTAGGAGATTACACGTACTGCTTACTCCTGATATTATTCGATAAAGCAGAGATTCTAGAGTGAATGGACTGCATATAGTGAATAGTACACCCCGTGATCACATTACATTATTTAGCAGATGTATTTGAAAAGTGTCGAACGTAATCATATGTAGGACCTTGGCCCCGAAAAAATGTTTTCCACAACTCTCTCCCCACTTCAATCTCCCCCCCCCCCCCCTCCTTCACACAATGACCGTGCACTGTGCCATAATGGCTGAAAAGACATTGTTCTAAAAGGAGTCTCACGGTTCCTGACTCATTTATCACCCGTTATTTACAATGGTGAGAGACAAATTTGATCTGGGGATACATAAAAAATCACATCCAAATTTATGGCCTTGCGTTTGCCTTAGTCCAGTTACACTCTTGCTTGGCTAACGAATCCAATTTCCATGTTGAAGACAAGTCTGCATGAGGTGCACATCTATAACTGTCGTCTTTACTACACCGGAATTTCTCACTGGGTAATTCTGGTTTGATGAACGACCTGAGAATTTTCAAATGCAAGTTCTATAATTGCTTGATGTGTCCTGTATGCCTACGAAACTTCTGAAGCGTGTAAGGGAAAACATGGGACAACGGATGTGTGTGCAGTTTTTCGTAAGTACTTGCATGTCATGGGCGAGGAAAACATGGCGATTAAACTTACTAAACCTTGCGGCTGCAGCACCAATGCGGCAATTAACTTAAAAAGTTGCCACATTCCTACCCAAGTATTTAAATCCGTAAACAAATTCGTTAGTAGATGTTAATACACTTATACAATGAGTCAAAAGATTTTCACAAACTTTGAGAGCGGATGCACATCAGAAATGAAGAAAAGCATACATAAACATGAGTTCGAAACGTCTTCTGAGGAATGTATGAAAACTAACTCTCGATGCACTTAAATCTAAAATTAAACACAGCAACATAACAAACATTAATGCACTCTCGTAGTCAGTCTACCTACAACTCTATCCGATGATGGCGTATAAGTACATGGTGTTACATTTACATTTGGCCATCTCTTCCAGGTGTTTAACTTTTTTCTCATACAGTTTACAGTCAAAGAATTTTCTCGACAGTGAATGAGAAAAACAAATAATTTCATTGGGCTTAATAGCACTTTATTTTTGCCAGTTCTTGTTTTTATCTTTTGAATGTTATTCAAGGAACACAAGAAGGGTACGCTCTGAGACCTCCAAAATGTTAGAGTATGTGGTGTATACAGCAGTCAACAAAACACATTTCGCCTGATACTGTTTGCTATCTTTATCCACCAAACAACTTGATAGTTTGAGATGCCACTCTCGTCAACATGGATGTTACCAAGTTTTTGTAAACTTGTCAGTCTGTCTTCACTATGGATTTGTAATGATAAAGTCCAATAGTGAGTAGCCCATCACTAATCTATATGTTGCCATCTTACCCCCTCCACACCGTAGAATTCAGCTATTTTTTTGCCTTCCTTCGTGCTATTTACCCGCCCTAACATTAAAGTTAACCAAAATAAAGCATTATCGTTACTGGCAGCTTCAGCAAGTAAAGTATTTAGCTATAAATAAGTAGTCTTTCGCTTCATCTTTCTTGGTAGCGAAACATTTGTCTCAAAGTTTCAAGTACACACACAAGAAAATAGTTGTGCAATGCCAGATAATCTGTTCTGAGGGCCTCAGACTATACCTTCACAGAGGAATAAAATAACTGTTACTTAAACAACACTCAAATGATCCAAAACAAAAATTGGTACAAAGCTAAAGATTTTCTCCCTTCACTAAAATACCATTAAGAGCAGTGTATTTATTTACTTTTCTCATACACTGTCGAAAAACTTTATCTACACTTCCTGGCGAAATACATGGTTGGATGTCAATGTAACTTACGCGTTCACACCATCGGCGGGTGTGTAAATAATTAGCTATAGCTCGCATCATGTTGGAAGGTGGCCCTATTTTCAGCCGTTCTGCGCATCCCCCACTATAACTGCTAGTAGCCAATAAGATTCATTCTCTTTCGGAGCGGTTAGCCGCGAGTTACAAACTGGACTGCGAGAATCTCTCTCCCACGTACTGCGCTGTTGCCGTATTTTACGACAATGCAGTTTCATTCACACAGCGACCGAATTATTAATTCAGATGTCGATGTTACTTCCTTGTAGCAGTATAGCTGTGAATGTGTACCTGTAAACGTTTGTGTTTCTTCCAAATGAATATGTCAGGGGACGGCAATAAATGTTAATTTCCTCACAAGGAACTTTAAATCATGTGTCTGTGGAGTATCGTCTTAGTTGGGAGACTGGGTTCGTGACTCACTGTCACAGAGGTAACTGACGGAAAATTATCGAGTAAAAGATTTAAGAGACAATCTGAGCAGCCCTCTTAGACTGTTTGTAGATGATGATGATGATGATGATGATGATGATGATGATGATGATGATGATGATGATGATGATGATGATGATGATGATGATGCGATTTACCGTTTTATAAAGGCATCACAGGATAACACGATTCTAAAGGCTGTAAATTCAACAAAACACTTGGGGATTACAATTACAAATAACTTAAAATGCAACTATCATATGGATAACATTGTTTGGAAAGCAAACGAAAGACTGCGATTTATTGGTAGACTACTTAGAAAATGCAACATGTTATATGAAAAGACTATTTGCACTATGCTTTTCTGCCTACTTCTGGAGTATAGCTGTCAGGTGTGGGATCCGCAGCAGACAGAATTGATGGAAAAGTACAAAGAAGGGCAGCTCGTTTTGTATTTTCGCGTAATAGGGGAGAGACTGCCACGGATATGATACGCGAATTGGGGTGGCAATCATCAAAAGAACGTAGTTCTCCGTTGTGGCAGCCTTTTCTCATGAAATTGCAGTCACCAGCTTTCGCCTCTGTGTGAAAATACCTTGTTGGTGCCCACCCACATAGGGAGGAATGTTCATCATAATAAGAAAAATTAGTTCGCAAGGCAAGATAAAAGCATTCATGTTTCCTGGCACTGTTAGAGAGGGGAACGGTAGAGACATAGCTTGAAGGTAGATCTATGAACGCTGTGCGAGGCACTTAATTGTGAATTGCTGAGTAATCATGTAGATGTAAATGCTTCACAAGCAGTCGAGGTGGTTTATGTACATCATTTACATCATCTTCAAATTTGAATATGAAACCGATACTTCTATTTTTGACGTTTTCAAGGCTCAAGAACGAGAGCTGCAGAAGCACGTGTCGGCAAGGGGACTGTACAGAGGACAGCAGACAAAAGTGTCGGAGCTGTACGGAGAATAGTAAAAACAAGTGTCGGAGCTGTAGAAAACTCAAGAAATTTGTTTTCGTGTCGCCAGAAACCTGTGAACCAATAGATGATTTTGACAACGATGTTTTAAAGCGCTTCGTGTTTGAAATGCATATAAGAAGAGAACACCCAACATCACAAAAGCTTTTTGCAATTATGCCTGAGCAAATTGGCTTCAAAGGTAGTGCTTCGTCAAAGTAAAGATTTTTAAAATACATTGGTTTTAAACAGGTTAAGAAGAGAGTTTTTAATTGAAAGAAGTGACATAGAAGCAGCGCAAAGCACGTCCTTTACAAAGGTGCACAATACAAGAGGAGGAGGTAGTTCTACAGTGTATTACCTTGATGAAACATGGGTGGATCAGAATCATGCCATGAATACCTGCTGGAAAATGAGTGATGGTACTGGATGTTTTAAAGTTCCCTTAGAAAAGGTTCTCGAATTCTTATTTTGCATGCTGGCTCTTCTTCTGATTTGGTTACCGAGAATAAACTTGTATTTAGATGTCAGAAAAACATTAGTGACTACCATTCGGAAATTAACGCTGTCACTTTCAAGAAGTGATTTACTGAACAATTCTTGCCATACCTACCTTCGAAGTCATCATTGTAATTATAGTGTCAATTATCATTCAGCTGTTATACAGAAATGACCAAGTACGAGCACAAGGAACGAGATATTGTGCTCTGGCTGAAAAATAAAAATATTCTGGACAATATAGGCCAGACTCGTGCTGAAATCTTGCGTTTATTTACGAGTCACGTGACAATGTATAAATTTGACTTTCTAGCATGTGAATGTAGTCACACAGTTTTGCGTTTACCCACATATTACTGTCAGTATAATCAGATAGAATTAATGTGCGCACAGGTTACAAGCCATGTGGAAACACATTCAAGATAAGATACTGAAAGGGTCGTGATTGAAGCAATAGACATCATCCCCGTTCAGCGTAGGCACACTGTGTGTGTCACGCTGAAAAGTTTCAAAAATAAGACTTTCACAGGAGGGAAGATGGAGAAAAGCCTTGAACGTATCATCCTAAATTTACAATCGGATGGTTCGGACCTGGAATCAGATGGTATTACGATGTAGACTTCGAAACAAAGTAATGATCTTTCTTGGTTTTAGACTCATGGTTTAAAAACGTTTTGTCAACATATCAATTGCATACACTGTACAGGAGAACTTCCTAGCTTGTATTGATTAGGAATATGTAGCCCGTGAAGTATTTAGACTATAATGTTCAATACACTGCCCAAGGAGAAGTTAAGCTTTGCCCAGCCTGTTGTATTACGTGAGAGAATGCGGCTGGATAAATTCGTCACAAACGCCAGTATTTCGACACGTAAACAGCTGTCATTTTTATGGCACGTATTGGAGAATGCCTTAAAATGAAAGGGAGGGTTACCTGTCGATATATCGATGGTTTTCGACGTTATCGGTCAGCAGTCCGTCGAGTTATATACAGGAGATGGTTAAATGTTAGCTCGTTCAATGGATCATAAATGCGTTCTCCCACTGTAATGTCGAACGAGTTAGTTTAAACTCATAATGCATCTTGATACCGAAAAATATAACGTACTGACAATTTTTACGATAGTCTTTTGCACTGGTGTTTCCTGCCAGTATTTTTTTTATACGTAGTGATTTACACTGAACAGCAGTGAAACACATCCACATACGCGCATTATAGACATTTAAAAAATTATATGGAGTAGAAGCAGTTGTCAAAGAAATATGATTCCGGTTTGTTTGAAGTTTGGTCTAAGGCGCTGCAATCATGGACTGTGCGACTGATCCCGGCGGTTTTGCGCCCTAAAACCACAAAAAAAAAGATCCCGGCGGAGGTTCGAGTCCTCCCTCGGGCATGGGTGCGTTTGTCCTTAGGATAATTTAGGTTAAGTAGTGTGTAAGCTTAGGGACTGATGACCTTAGCAGTTAAGTCCCATAAGATTTCCACACATTTGAACATTTTTTGTTCGAAGTTTTTGTTATGTATTACATTTTTACTTCTAATACAATCCAAATCGTAATAAATGGCAATTATTGCAACTATTTTCGATGATCTTGTAGTTAGACAATCGTCGTTTTAAGAAAAATTGTTCTTGACATCTTCACAAAGCTGTATCAGCTGTTCTTGCCTTCCGACGTCACACAGACAATTGCTGTGGAACAGTGGACATAACCTCAAGACTCCAAAGTAATGTTTCTCTAATGTAGACAAATGATCTAAATCGGTTTTTAAATGTTTTTTTTTTTGCTCCTCATAGATTTGAACGTATAATACGATGTACCAAAGGAGAATGAACCCGGTTGTTGTCCTCAGCAACACGGACTTCGTTTGCCCGCTCTCTGCGGCCACGCACGCGTAAACCTCATCCCCTCCACACCTCCCTAACGCTCCGCCTCTACGCCTTCTTACGTGAAGCAGGCTTTATAGAACAACTACTGTGCTTTGATGTTTTTCGTGTTTAGTGTTGTCAGATGTTAAGTGATTATTGTGAAGGACACGGAGACGAACGTATGCCTGTGAGACAATATCAGCATGTGGCAGTTTGAGAGGGGCCTCAATGTGGGATCCCATTTTGCTGGCTGGTCGAATCGTAACATTTCCAGATTTGCAGGGCACAATTTTGGGCTGTGGAACGTGAGATGAGGCATACTCGTTTTCAAGGTTCTAGTCGACCACCTCTGCCTACCACAAGGAAGAATTGCCGTATTATGCCCCAAGTACATTGTAACTCTAAAATTTTTCTCTGCCATCCGAGAACAAGTAATGGACTCCCTGCAACACCGTCATCCCCTACCATTGGGCAGATACTAGCAGCAGCCGGACTCAGGACTTATTGTCCCATGCTCAGTCCACTATTAACATTTCAACATGAACAGTTGCAGTTGCATTTGTACTGGTGCCACGACCGGAAAGCATGGACTGCTGATTAATTTCGTTGAATAGTGTTAAACGATGAATTGGGGCTCTGCGCTACCCCAGATACTACTATCAGTGGGTATGGCGACAACCTATGGAGAGGTCCCATTCTTCCAAGGCACAGTGGTGGTACTATAGCCATCAAGGTGTGGGAAGCTATTGGGCGTGACTTCAGGTTAAGGCTGCTAGTGACTGAGGGAACTCTAACAGCGAAATGGTACCTCACAGACATCCTGCCTAGTGTTTTCCCTCAAATTTGACAGTATTGTGGTGTCATTTCAAACAGGACTGCTCGTCCACACAAGACCCGTCTCTATGAACTGCCTACGTGATGTAGAGGTACTCCTGTCGCCAGAAAGATCCCAGGTATGTCCGTGATAGAACATCTGGGACGACCTCAGATGTAAACACCGCCCCAGCGCCAGTATCCTGGATATCAAGAACCAGTTACAATGATCTTCGTCTGGACACTGGGCAACATTGTCATGCTGGCCAATAAACTCGCTGCTACATTAGTGGAACTGGCTACCAGTTAGTCTACTATTGAAATAGATATTCTGAAAAGAGACTCTGGTAGGAATTACACCATTGAGTTTTAGGGATACAGAATAGAGTGGCTCACTCTGACTTCACCAACCGATCTACGGGTGATAAAGAAGACTATAAATCTATGGAGGTCCTCCATGCAGGCCTCATGCATGACTCTACTGTCGTTTGCCGCTACGGCCATATTTGGCTGACTGTCATTTCCTCCATTGCGAGGACCCACCCCACTGTCGTTGGCAGTGGCCCACATTTTGCTGGACTGTCCCAACCCAGCCGCCCTGCGGCGGACACTTATTAATCTCCCTAGCTCGCTGCTCCTGGTATTAAGAGACGACACCTCGGTGGCTGATTTAGTTGTACATTTAATTCGTGAAGGGAGCTATTAGTGTTCTGTTTAAGGTGGGAGGGGAGGAGCACTTAACCTTATCGGCCCATTGAGGGGTTGGCAGAAAACTGTTGCCGCCTCTGCCGAGACCAGGCTGCGTCTGTCTGGGCTTGGTGGTCCACACCAGTCCCAACCCTGCCTGCTTTTTTACTCTTTCTCCTGTTCTCTCACATAGTCTGTTCGACTTTTTCACCTTATGTCTGTCTATTTGTCTTGCCCTGTCCGTGTGGATAGTCTTTCCTAGGCAAATTCTGAGTGGGCTCTGATAAGTGGCGGGGGATGGGGGGGATGTATGTCGCCTCATTGCATTCTGCTTTCAGGGGCTTCCAGCTGCTCCCTACAGAATGCATATCACCTGCCTTTCTTCCTGTATCTCCCCTTTCTTATTTTTTGTCCCTTATTTAGCCTTCATTGACCTTTGATAGAGCTTGGCTTTTTCTTCCCCCTGGATTTTGCACGGTAGACAGTCTCTGACCTACAGTCATGTAGACCTGTGTTCGAGAAAAAAGCATTGATGACCTACTAATTTCGTCCTTTCAATTATCCAATCAACGAATTACAGCAGTTGTGGGTCAGCTTGTCTCAAGACAGGATGCAACAGTATTGACACCCTTCCCAACCAAACCAATGCCTGCATCCAGGCCAGAGGCAGTGTAACGACATACTGCTAAACAGGCTCATACTGCTAAGTTCATTGTAAATTTTACTCGATTTTGTAATCGTATGTCTCAACCTGGAATGTTTCATTCCATTTCCATCTTTCCTTCAGAGTGCTTCACTTACTCCAACAGGCAGTGTTTCATATGGTGTTTTAATATTAAAGATTAAAGCGTTCGCCTCACAATTAGTCGAATCTTCGTCCTCGGTTATCTTTAAGTTGCGTAGAAATAAGAGGCCTATTCGGAAAGTAAGGTCCAATAGGTTGAGAAATCAACCTTTGTACAGATGTTACAGTGTCTGTAGTATGCCTATCGATCGCATCACCTCGCTCTCTTCAGTTATGAGCACGTAAAGATCCTTAGAACAATGTTCACCGCCAAGTATGGGTGCCTGCTGCAAAGTTTCACCTGATTTCATGCAACCCCACAAGACGTATGTCAAGCATTTCCTTCTTGACAATTCTCGGCTGTTCACTGCAAGGGCAATGAGAATCACCCAGCAAACAGGCAAGACTTGACTCCCTCTGATGTTCATATCTCCTCACATGAACTGCTGGCTTTGAAGACATTTTGGTACAGACAAGCGTTGATAAGTGGCGGAAAGCACAGGCGGCTGCCTTCTATGATATTGGAAAGTTAGTTCAACGCTATGGAAAAAGATCTAAATCGGAGCGGCGACTATGTAGGAAGTAACTGGAAGGTAAAGCAAACTGTTGCAAATAAAACATTTTCAATTTTAAAGTTTGCGACCGATCGGACCTTACTTGCCGATTCCCCCTCGGAAAAACTACATGGGAATCACGAATATTTGTTACGTGGCTGATTTCCGAGGGTTTTAGGAGATAACGGTGAAGCAGACACGTCTTTCTGAATCATAAACCTACTGAGACTCTCAGTCTTCTCCAAACTTGAGTATACTTCGTGTTGCAGTAATGTAGAACTTCGTCGTTGAAGCATTATGGATATGTAAGACGCATATGGGTAAGACTGTAAAATCTAAGATGCGTTCTGCACGCACTCTGTACGTATTAGAATCGTCCTAATAGTCGTCACTCATCAACTGTTATTTCTTTTGATCAGTAATTTTCATCACTCTTGATTTGCAAAGTTACATTCGTCCGACTCATTCATATTTTTTAATCGTTATTTATCAGAGCATGGGCCCGTAGCATCTATAAGTGGTCGCTCAAAGCATTATGAGGGATTTCCACAGGCTCTTTCGAATGCTCTATTGACTCGTATGCTTTATTAGGCGTCAGATGTCTGTCGGAAATCGCTAGGGCGATAGTGTGCGCTCCTCTACCATGGCTGCTTTTGCACTTCCTAAATTTTCATCAGGAACAGCGTAGCCTCAGCATAAGCTTTTCAAAATTTTCTGAGAGTTTCTGTGGCAGTTTTTTTGTAACTATCAAAAACCTCACTGTTCAAAATATTTCTCAAATTTGATACTTTGCACTTAACACCTAAAGTCTATTCTCACAGATTGCGGAGAAAAATATGCTTCAGATGATGCGAGAGAAGGCAGGTAGGAGATGAAACAGGGTTTAACTGCTTTCTAGTGTCATTAGACGTGCTTCTGCTTCCTAGAAACGTATCTTGCGAAAACAGTGAAGAGTAAAGGGGAAAATGAACAACGGGTAACTGGTTGATAGATTACAAATTTAATGGGCCAGGATACAATCCACAATAGCTAGAATGTTTACTGGTGTTCAACTTGAGTCACTTCTTTCAATAATTCCTCCACCGAAAAACCAAAAATCTTACTGTGGTTCGGATCACAAGCCAGAAGAAGATTGTATTGAAAGTAGTGCATATTCAATAAAGCACTGATGATGAAATAGAGTTCAGGTTTATTGTTTCTAGAGGCATACGTTTGGGACCCACTCCGCCTTATTGCCCGTGACTGGCATGAGAGACAAATCAATCTCTTACTGTCTCGGCATATCTTAGCTGTGGTACAGCGGAATATTTCGTAATAAGATTTAAATTCCACGGCGTGGAAGCTGAAGACGTATCTCTGTTACTCTTAATGTGTATTTCGTGTTGAGATCCAGATAACACTGTAAATTCCTTATCAAAGTCAAATGAAAGTTTCGTTCACGTAAATTCGGTGACCTCGGCCAACAAAAAGAAGCAAGTCGAGAGTTTGTCCCGTAAATATCACAGGTGGAGCATTAGGCCCAGCTGCCGCGTATTGGTAATAATTCAACTGTCTGTTTTAAAAGAAAAGCATCCCAGCATTCACCCTTAACGGTTTACGGAAATCATGGAAAAAAAGATTGAGAGAGAGAGAGAGAGAGAGAGAGAGAGAGAGAGAGAGAGAGAGAGAGAGAGAAGTGGTGGTGGTGGTGGTGGTGGTGGTGGTGGTGGGTGAGAGGGAGGGAATCTTATTCCTACCGAATGCTCGCTCAGTCCACGGTCGGACTGCGCGTGACCACATATTGGAGAAAACTCTACTCGGTAGTCGGTCCGGGAACTGTTCTTTCCCATGATAGAACTGACTTTCTTCAACTCTTCACAAAACGTTAAATATGGAAAACACACAGGCAACAAACGTCCCAAGTATGTAACGATCACTTGAACAGTTTGTGCTACGTGAAATGAAGTGCGCATAACCGTTACATTCGGTGAAATAGAGAATAAAACAATGGTTGTGAACTTGAGATGTACAACGCGACTACACGTAATCAAGAGGGCTATCAGACTTAGCATAAAAGAAAGAATTTGATGTGGTCTGCGGGCACGTTCTGTTGCTGTATATTTCCCGTGATTCATAATTATGTTTTCTCACGCTATTTAGAATATATTTCTAAATAATTGTGTAATTCTGTATAATTCAGTAGCTGTAACTCTCGCTTTCTCTTTAATAGCTGCATCGATCCATTTGGGATTTTTTTCCTTGCGTACCTACATCGTTTGCAGTCTTAATCTACCTATTTTATATAATTGCTTCTTGTCTATATAATTTACATTTACTAAGACGCCGAATTTATTGCTTAGTTTAATCTTGTATTGCTCCCTTCTCTTAAATAAAGTCGTTGTAATCAATATTTGTCTTCCTTGCCGAGTGAGTCTGTCTACATCTTTTTATCCGTTGCAACTAAAAGTGGTATAGCATCATAACATTCTGTGCAGTTTATTATTTGATTATACAAGGTGTAACTAAGTATTGCAAAACTTTCAGGAAATCTTCTCATACAAACGGGAATAAATTGTTTTCTATTGATTTGTGTACGGGAACGTTTTTCCTACTTCCCTCCATAATTACATTAAGCACGGGTAAAACACAGAAACAGAACTTACCAGTATTATATGAAAAGTTTTCTTACATGGGATGTTCAAAATGCCCCCCCCCCCCAGGTTAAGTTTTGTTATAACGTACAGTAAGTTGTAATTTTTAGGTTCACTGCCAGTATTTGTTCCAATTCAACGGAGGTTATGTCAACATGTGACCCCCTTCATTGCTTGTGCTGTTATCCGACGAATCCCATTCCTCTATTAGCATCAAGCACGTAGCATCAACTGTTCAGTGTTAACCATGGATTTGGTTTCGGGTGCATTGAAGTGGAAATGTACTCAAATGTGGAGTTTGAAGATTCCCATTGGATGGTAGTGGCCGTGACGCTCAGCGTTTGTATCAGAGATTTCCAGGCCGATGGTGTCCCGAGAGGACAACGTTAGAAGCAATTCATTGCCGTCTTGGGCGCAAGAGGTGGACCAATTCCTTGGGCTCCACTCGCTCCGCACCTAAACCCGCTAGATTTCTATTTGTTGGGCATTCGAAAGCTCTTGGTTACGGAATCCTGGTACTAGATGTACAGAGGCTTTGCGTCCGTATTGTGGAAGGCTGTGACACGATTACCCAATTCTCAAGGGATACATCAGGAATTTAATGCGACGCTGGGATGATGAATATATCCTTGCTAACGGACAGTATTTTGATCATTTCATTTAAGAAGTGTTCCCTACTGTGCTGACACGTTCCTTTCCTGAGTATTTCCCATGATTGTATTGTTGAGTTGTACGTAGAAACTGAGCTTTAACAAGAAAATAAAGCACTTCCCGACCTACGTCCCTGTCACATATTTCCTTTCTCTGAGTGAGGAATGTTACTTGGGAGCGTGGCCATTTTTGTTATGCTCTGTAAGAATACCCGCCATATGTCAACTACTTATCACAATCCTAAGAGATAAGAAGTGAAGTAAATCTGTCTAATGTGTAAATAAACTTTTATTTATATATTTTTGAATACGTACATACTGTAAACAAATTGCAAGGAAAAATCTTTAACAAACTCACAGTAATATTAATCATAAAATTGATCATATAATGAAGTTTCCCTTGCAGATGCAAGAACAATGTTCATAAAAACATAAAACTTCCCGTGTAAGGAATACGGCAATCTCATGTCCATTCTACAGTAATTAATTGGTTACTCCCTTTGATATATTAAAGGTGATGGAGAACGCGAGTCTGACTAGAAATTAAAATTGAGGTCCGCCGGAATTTGTGGTTGATTATTCGTTGCGGTCTTCAGTCCAAAGATTGGAAAATGAAGCTCTCCACTCCACTACAGTCTGTCCTACGTAAATCTCATCTTTGCATCATTTATGCAACCTACATCCATTCGCAACTGCTTAGTGTGTTCAAACCTTGATCTACTCATATCATTCCCCTCCATTACCGAACTGACGATTCCTTGGTATCTCAAGATGTGTCCTAGCAACCGATCCCTTCTTTTAGTGAAGGTGAGCCCAAAATTTCTTTCCATCCCAATTCTGTTCCGTACCACCTCATTAGTTACGCGATTTAAACCATCTAATCTTCGGCATTCTTTTGTAACACTATATCTCAAAAGCGTCCATTCTCTTATCTGAACTGCTTATTGTCGACTTTACACTTCCGTGCAAGGCTACACTCGAGACAAATAATTTCAGAAGAGACTTTCTAGTGCTTAAATATTCTACGCAAACAATTTGTCTTCATATTACTAAGACTACATTTTATACTCTAATTCAGTCATCGTCGCGTCTTTTCAAGCTCAAATTATAAACTTCGAATACTTCCGCTGTCCCACTTCCTCAGCGTCACCTAATTTAATCTGGCTATAGTCCAGTGCCATTGTTTAGCTTTTGATGTTCATCTGATAACCTCTCTTCAAGAAACTGTCCATTTTGTTCAACTGCTCATGCAATCCTTGTGTCGCACTGACAAAATTACAATGTCAGCCAACCTCAACGATTTAATTTCTCTTTTCCGAGCTTTCATTTACTTTCTATATTTGTTCTTGGTTATCTGTATAGCCTTCTGTCCCCAGCTCGTGGCCTAGTGGGTTGTGTTGTTGCCTCTGTATCAGGGGGTCACGGGTTCGATTCCCTCCCGGGTCGGGGATTTTCTCCGCCCGGGATGGGTGTTTGTTTCATCATCCATTATCACCACCATCATCATTGGAAATGGAAAGATTTGGAACTTGTACGGGCGCTGATGACAACGATGTTGAGCAGCCAACAAACCATCATTTGTAACCTTCTAAAAGTTAAAATCGAAAAACAATGGGGATTGATCGTAAACTGTCGCAGTTCTCAACGAATGCATCTTTCATTCCTTTAGACTCTTATAACTGTTGCCTGGTTTTTGTACAAGCTGTAGCTAATCTTTCGCTCTCTGTATCTTATTGCAACTACTTCAGCTTTTCAAAGAATTTATTGCATTCAGCAAACTCATAAGCTAAAATATGAAGACTTTTCACCCTCTCCGTTTTCTGCTAAGTAAGATTATTCTTACGTCACATCGTTCCCAGCACAACCCCACACTCCCAGCCGTGTTTGCGATTTCTTACCCTCGCAGCACTTATCCTAGATCGTAAAACACGCACACGCACGCATGCGTACGTTTGTTGCACTTTCTCTTCTTTCATAGCGAAGTTTACATGGGACCCTCTTCTCACATTATCCCCAACCCCATTTCAAGGAGTGCTAGCTTTGTCCATTCTCACAGTGCTAAGACTGATTCCTCCCAGGCCCCAACTAATATGAGAGAACGTTCCAAATTCTTGCAAATAGTCAATCGGTTCTCAAGCAGTGACAAGACACGCTCCACCGAATATGAGCACACAAATGTTTTATTATTCATTTACAACTACCGAATCCGACTACTCCCAAGCTATATTACCTGTACAAAGTTTATATTCCTTCTACGAAAATTGCTGAACTCTCTACCCACAAGCTATACTATTCTTGAAGAATCAAGTTAGCCAAGATTGCTAGCAATTCTTCTTGTTACTATGACAGACTTCGACAGATCTAGACTGTCATTATCGGATCTTGTAACATTACTTGTACGTGCTTGTTGCAATACTGAAAGTAACATAGTGATGTTGCGTCAAATAAAACGTGGCAGAGAACATTATCTTGTCACAAATCACACACAATTAAAACATACAACAATACTCTGTGCTGATCCCCAGCATACACAGTGCGTTAGTTCAACGGTAAAGGTTAGTATTTAGTCGCGTGCGGTTTGTGAGGTGAGCCAGATTTAGCAACAAAGACGAAAACAAAGCGCGCGCGCGCACACACACACACACACACACACACACACACACACACACACACACAGTTGTTTGAAACCTGTTTAACGGTGTAAACTTGTTACGAGTGGCACTCGCGTAATGCTGCATGCATGAAATCACCTGTTGCTTGGCTGCTTGCCGGTGCTGCAGCAGTTCCGAGCACTGCCGTGGGAAGTAATTTCCATCCGGCAATAAATAAGCAACATACAAAAAGGTTGCTCTAGAGGAACTTCAGGTACGACAAGAATACCGACATTTTCTACTTCGGAGTAACCTCATGTTCCTGCAGTTAATAAAAGTGACAACGACTGGGTTATTTCCAGTGTGTGACAAACGCATTGATTTTATTTTGAGCGTCACAACTGAGACGCTGTAAAAGCATAGTGCACCTTCTAACTGATCGATAAGTGTCTCGTGAGAATATGATTAAGGCGGGGGCGGCTCGACGCGGTTGACAACCTATATGGACGTGCAGTTTTCGTGGTGTCCATAAGCCACTCTCCACTAACGGCGGGTTCGTTCACAACAAGACTGTAGCACCAGTGTGTTTCTATCCGCAGCAATAACTAGGAAAATTATACTGTAGTGGTTGGTAGTTTCATCATCCTATAATTAAATACGGAAAATTCTCCCAAGCGGTTTCCATTCCTTACAGTCTTACCGTTATTTTAAATTCTTGAAACAAAAATCATGTTTCGTAACGATTGCGAAATGAGATTTTAAAAATTAGTGTTTTCCTTGGAATTGTTCTGAGAGAGGTTGTCACGTCTTGATCTTTATCCATAGATAATGCATGCGGCGCCACTGAAGAGGCAAAATCATATAAGAAAGGGCATCTCGCGCATGTGTTAATGCTTCTGATTAAGTGCAGTTTATCGGTTCTAAATTTTTATTAGCAGATGAAAATGTTATGAGGAGCAAAAAAGAGTGATATTTTTCGTTTAGATTATTATTATTATTATTATTATTATTATTATTATTATTATTATTATTGATGCTGGTGGAGATTACTCAGAAATCAAATTTATAGCATTTATTAGCCGTTATGCTACAAGCTAAAAACGAAACACTTGCTGTCTTTGTGCTCTCTATCCTTATTTGCAACACATTTTGCCAGCTGGAAATGATCATCCGGTCAGAGACTTGTCTAACGTCGATACTGGTATCAGTCATATATATATATATATATATATATATATATCTGAAATTACCTTGTTTCTGTTACTGTAGAGGCTAGTAGTCTGGCCCCAATAGAAAGGAAAATCGCGACCGACCAACCGCCGTGTCGTCCTTTGCCAATGACGTCATTTGGACGTGGTGTGGAGTCATGGGGTCAGAACACTGCTCTCTGTTGTCGGCTTTCTTCTCCTGGGAGCCTCTACTTCTTTGTCAAGTAGCTGACCAGCCTCAGTGGCCGAGCTATTCTAGCCACTAAAGTCTGGAACCGCGCGACCGCTACGGTCGCAGGTTCAAATCCTGCCTCGGGCATGGATGTGTGTGATGTCCTTAGGTTGGTTACGTTTAAGTAGTTCTAAGTCTAGGGACTGATGACCTCAGAAGTTAAGTTCCATAGTGCTCAGACCCATTTATGAGCCAATCAAGTAGCTCCTAAATTTGTTCCACGAACCTGAGTGCACTCGGTGCTCAATAAAGTAGCAGGTCTCACTGAGCTAAGGAGGCGACCCGATTGGAAGTGGTCGCGTGCCAATGTCACTAATTTGGAAACAGTGCTGCCAAAGTTTGCACTCTAATTTCGCAATCAAGTGTGGGTAGCATTGTGAAAGTTGCCGCCCTAATTCTGATCCAACGTTTTATAAATTCAGATCGAACCACAAATCAATACAAGAATCTATTTAGTTGATTTGCTATTCGATTATGGCTACTGCACTGGCGTCAGCTGATATTAAATGCATCTATTTGGATAAATTCATGTCTGTTTTCTGTATACTGAACTAACATTTAAGGCTGCTATCTGGCAGAAGAGAAGCTGACCATAGGCGGACTCTGAAGTATCTGTATGTATTATAAAATCCCTCGTCGCGTTTTTCTGTTTGTATGTGATGAGCAATCTCAGGAACTACTGTAGGGATTTGATACGATTTTCACTAAAAGAAAGACTGACTCAAGAGGAAATTTTTTACCGCTGCCCCAGATAAATCCTCTAGCCGTTGCCGTGGTGCTATCCGTGCGAACCTGGGCCGGGTCGCTATTGCATACAGAAAATTAACAGAAAGGGAACGCTGTAGTGCAAACGCCTATTTCACCAAAGTCAAAATTGCAGTATCCGAACGCTGCAAGTGCGTGGTAAACTAGGAAAAACGTGAAAAACTTCCAAAAGTAAAAGTACACAAACTACCCGTATTCCAGAAAAATCTACACTTCCTTCAGGATCTTGGAGTCAATCACCCATATTCATTTGTCTTCCAGTTTAAGTATTATTACCGCTTTCGCATGATGGGCTCGGGGTAGCATTAGTTTATTAGACGGCACTTTTTGGATCTTAAATAAACAGTGGAAACTCTACAGTTCTAATTTAAAACAGGGTGTAACTTTGGGCATTACCCCATAGGGAAGACGCAGTTCGCAACTGGACCAACTTGAAATAAAGAACATGACTGTCAGTTGCATCGTTTCAGATTGAGACAGTGATGCTCCTGGTGTAGCTTGAAAGCACTGTGATGCTCTGAGAATTCTGAAGCTCATCAGCAACTGCCGCAGACTATTCTTCTACTTGAGCCGCACCTTACACCGCAATGGCTTTCTTAGCAGCGGCCTATGCTTCAAGATCACAGGTTTTTTTAAGTAGCGTCAAAGTATTCTGGCAGAAAACTGTGGAACTAAGTCAGACTTTGGTCTGACGTGTGTGGTTGATCTGATACCTCTCTGAACCTTGCTGACATCCCATTTGACATAAAGTGTTTGCAGACAGTTTTTTCAACTGGAAACACACAGTCTATATAAAATCTGTTAGCAAATAGAGATAATTTCAGATTTCCTGACGCGCGTCATCCGAGACATCAGTACCCTCAGTAGGACAAAACACGCCCGTATTGTTCCCGAATTGTCACAATTGTTTGTCACAATTGTTTGTCACAATTGTTTGTCACAATTGTTTGTCACAATTGTTTGTCACAATTGTTTGTCACAATTGTTTGTCACAATTGTTTGTCACAATTGTTTGTCACAATTGTTTGTCACAATTGTTTGTCACAATTGTTTGTCACAATTGTTTGTCACAATTGTTTGTCACAATTGTTTGTCACAATTGTTTGTCACAATTGTTTGTCACAATTGTTTGTCACAATTGTTTGTCACAATTGTTTGTCACAATTGTTTGTCACAATTGTTTGTCACAATTGTTTGTCACAATTGTTTGTCACAATTGTTTGTCACAATTGTTTGTCACAATTGTTTGTCACAATTGTTTGTCACAATTGTTTGTCACAATTGTTTGTCACAATTGTTTGTCACAATTGTTTGTCACAATTGTTTGTCACAATTGTTTGTCACAATTGTTTGTCACAATTGTTTGTCACAATTGTTTGTCACAATTGTTTGTCACAATTGTTTGTCACAATTGTTTGTCACAATTGTTTGTGGATCACACCATGGGCATGAGACCCCTCACACCCCTTTAGTGCTTTTGAGCATTTGGGATGCCAGTGAACATCATATATACGCCTCGAATTCGTTCCGATCAAACTCCGTAATTGAGCAAGAGAGACCCATGTATTTATATCCAAGAGATAAACTGCAAAGTTTGATGCCCTCGATGTCAAGGGGTATTGGCCTCAACGAAATGAATCCTAGAGGAGGAGTGGCTTTCTTTCTGTAAACTGTGCAGACTACCACTTAACTCTTTCTCACCACCAACTTCAGAGTAATCGCTTTGTCGGTGCTTGTACCCAGGGCTTAAGTTCAGACGAACAGGCTCTCACCAACCTACCACGCAGCAGCCTCATTAATTTTCGTTATGTGGTGTTTTTAATGCACGCAGAGTACTTGGGGAGAGCCCACCACATCCTAGTGAGGCATTGAGCGGCCACTCACTTATCAAATGAACGCGAGACAGTATGTACTGCAGCAATGCTCGGGTGGGGTCCCCCACTAACATGACACACTTCACCACGACTCTGATGGCTTCATCACGGCCTCAGGCCAACCACCACGGCAGCCTGTCACCTGACGGAGACGAGTGCTGCTTCCGATCAAGGAGAGGGAGCCTACTCTGCGACGGCCAAGACGCTGACCACCTTCAATAAAAATCTCCTAGCCGTTGGGTGTCGAGAGTCAAATTTCGCCGAATTATTGATAACAGGGAGAAATCGTGTAGATTTTTGTTCTAATGACCCCAAAGGCGAAAGCTGCTACATTTTTTTAAATGTATAACAGGGTTGTCAACATTGCGTTTTGATATTGGGCCCGTGCGTGATCGTTAGAAATGACACTTGTGCTTTGTGGTTTCATCAGATTACACTTAATTGACAGTCATATTATCTGCGAGAAGATTGAACTGTGGAGATCAGGCTATCCAGAGCTAGATGTTATTGGTCCGCTGTCGTTACAAATTTTCAGTCACTACGACAGGCATTTCGTTGTTGGGATGGACAGCTGCAGTCGTGTTAACATTGTCACTTTCGTAACATAGGAAGAAACAGCGCTGTGCCTCCCATAACTGTGACGTTCGGTTGGTACTACTACTACTACTACTACTACTACTACTACTACGGAGGTTGGTCGTGTTCTGTACGAGCCGAAATGTCACGGTACGACAAATAAGTTTCCTGGAGACCAGACATTCCGCCCCGTTCGAACTCTCAGATGATATTGCGCCCTTTGACCTCTACGAGGCATCCCGCAAATTGCTAATACGTTTCCACTTACTTTGACAACTGCACCGATTGAGCTCCGCGTAACGACGACCTGTTCAGGCGCACAAAAGGACACTGTTTGGCCTCTGTGTTTGCCATCTCGTTACAATGACCGGACCGAGACTCGAACTCGGGACACAGTTTTAATCTGCCAGGAAGTCTCATATCAGCGCACACTCCGCTGCAAAGTGAAAATCTCATTCTGGAAACATCGCCCAAGGCTGTGGCTAAGCCATGTCTCCGCAATATCCTTTCTTTCAGGAGTGCTAGTTCTGCAAGGTTCACAGGAGAGCTTCTGTAAAGTTTGGAAGATAGGAGACGAGGTACTGGCAGAAGTAAAGCTGTGAAGACGGGACGTCAGTCGTGCTTGGGTAGCTCAGTCGGTAGAGCACGCCTGCGAAACGCAAAGGTCCCGAGTTCGAGTCTCGGTCCGGCACACAGTTTTAATCTGCCAAAGTTTCGTATTTGGTACTGGACAGGCTTTCGCCTCCGTTGGCTGAAAATTCGTCTGAACGTAAAAAGTAGCTCTTCACCACGCTGTGTACGGTAATATGGCGGTTTCACTTTCTCTGCGTATGCTTCTAGGAACGATCGAGGCCGTTTCTGGCTATCCCCCAGGAACCACTAGTATTTTGCACAGCTGTGAGAAGGGACCTTCCGACACCCCGGCCTGGGATTGCCGTTAGCTCCGCCAGCCTTCTCACACAGCTCCTTGTGGACTTCTGAGAAATTTTCCAAAGAATCCGCCCCTTGGTCAACCAACGTCCTAAGCTTGTAGTTGGCCTTTCATACCATGTTCAAGCAATGGATAATACAGGATGAGTCAAAAGTCCTTGGACACCTTCATAAGTTGGAAGATTAAATGGAAAATTGAAATGTGATGGGAACATAGCTTTGATGTGGGGCCACAACTTTTGGCATGAATTTCAATCATGGCCGCCATCTTGAAATCCGCCATTTTGGATTCGTCATTTTTTTTTAATGGGAAGGGGGGTGTATGACACATCAAATAACACTCGCTTGATCTCTGGAATTTAGTGGTGTAATTTGTTTTTGTCTATCTTGTACAGTTTAGAGGTTATTAATGTTCATAGTTGGGAAATTTACCTTCATACCAACTGCTACAACACATGTTGTACGTGTTGTCCATCCCGTGCAATGCACAACTGTAGTTGCCGCAACCACATTAATAAGTTCTAAACTGTACAAGAGAGACAAAACAAATTACACCACTCAATTCCAGAGCTCAAATGAGTGTTATTTGTTGTCATACACCCCCTACCCATTAAAAAAAGACTTGAATCCAAAATGGAGGATTTCAAGATGGCGGCCATGAATGACATTAACTACAAAAGTTGTGTCCCCACACCAAACCTATGTTCCCATCATCACATTTCAATCTTCCCTTTAATCTTCCAACTTATGAAGGTGTCCAAGGACTTTTGACCCGCCCTGTATAACGAGTTCAATACTTCAGGTTTCATTAGTCCTGTTCCCCATCCAGAAAATTTCGGATAATACAACAGCAGTAACTAATTGTACGGTCACTTAGAGACATATGACTAACCAGTTATGTCATATGGTCAGACTGTTGTACTCATCCTCCGAGTTTGGAGTCGTACTACTCCTGGGCATAGCAAATTTCATAAACAGTAGTGCTGACTTAAAACTAAGCTAGGACACGCTTTTGCAAGTCAGATCAGCGAGAGAGACTTCTGTTCGTAAAACCTGTCTCACTACTCACGCAATTACTTTCTCTCTTTCGATATCATTTTCAGTTGTTTACATAACGGAGCTCCCACGGAAATTTTACACATTTCATTAATTTAAAATTTTGCACATTGGGCTGCACACTTTAGCAGTCAGAAGCCGTGCTAAATGTGGAAACGGTTAATGAAGAGTTGTCTGTTTTTTCCAGATGTGGTGTACGACTCGATCCTGGAGAACAAGAACAAGACGAAGAGCTACTGGGAGCAGCGCATGCTGTGCGTGGCAGATGGCGAGTGCGCGCCCAAGGTGGTGGACGCGGTGGCCAAGTCGCCGGCCGTGGCCAAGATCGCGATGGAGCTGCGCGAGATGAGAGAGCGCGAGGAGGAACTGCGGCGCGCGAGGCTCGCCCTCCAGCTGCCGCTGCCGCTCACAGACAGCTGCTCAGAGTACGGCAGCGAGGACAGGTACCAGCTCTGCCTCGCTACTTCCAACCTCTCACCTAACTATGTCATCGCCACTTATTTATTCGAGACTACAAAGTAAAGGCCACACATTTCAGTCTTTCTGCGTTAGGCTTCGGTTGGGTCTTCGTAAAATGCTTTTTCAGTGGAAAAAGCATTTGTGTAATACTCTGTAACATCCAATATTAAACGATCAATTTTTTGCCTACTAGGCCATCATAAGGTACAAAGGTAAGTGTGTGTGATTTGACACGTTCTTTCAATCGGGATAATACTGGGTGATTATACAGGGTGTCCACTAAGAGACTCCAACATTTGAACTCATAAAATCTGAGAGGAAACACAATTTATTGACGAACAAATACAGGGAAATCATACAGCAGCTCATAAAGTTTTCATACACAGGTGGACGGTTCAGTACACTTGAACATGGGTGCCACGTGTTGCGGAGCATCTGTTCTGACAGTTGATGACAATTCTTATGCGCTGTTTCTAGTCTTGCAGGTCCTTTACTGGTGTAGCGTATACCCCGTCTTTCACATAACCCCAGAAGGAAAAAATCGAGGGGGATTATGTCGGGCGAACGTGGCGGCCAAGGAATTGGACCTCCACGGCCAATCCATCGTTGCGGGAATGTCATTTAAATATTTTCGGATATCAAGGCTCCAATGGGGTGGTGCACCGTCCTGTTGAAACATCACATTTGGCTGCAGGTCTGTTACCTGTGGCGCGACAAATTATTCCAACATGTTCAGGTAGATGGTTCCATCCACAGTCGGCTCCTGAAAGAAAAACGGCCCAACAATGCAATTTATCATCAAACCACACCACACATTAACTTTCGGACTGTCGCACATGTTCCCTAGGTGCGTGTGGATTTTCGGATCCCCAGATGCGAACATTGTGATGATTGACAGCCCCTGACACGTGAAAGGTTGCCTCGTCAGTAAACATCACGCGTGATAATGTCTCGTCCGCGGCAATGCAATCTAACATGACACATGCAAATTCTTCCCGCTTTGGTCGATCATCAGGCTTGATTTCTTGCACAAACTGCACTTTATATGCGTACAAACGTAATCGTTGATGAAGCACTTCGTGCACTGTTGAACGTTTCATACGAAGTTCTCGTGCTGCCTGTCGCACTGACTTCTGTGGACTTTGTTCGAATGACCGCCGCACTTGTTCCACATAATGTTCGCTGATCCCAGGCTTACCACCATCATGCCCTTTCGCAACACTCCCAGTAGCCAAAACCTGATCACACCACTTCTTTATAGTCTTGAACGACGGGGGCGCTTTGTTGTAAACTCGACGAAAGTTTCTTTGCACTTGGGTCGCCGATTTTGTCTCTGCATACCACCAGACCACTTGGGCACGCTCCTTCATATCCTCCATTTTGCTAAAACAATTGATTGCAGCTCCACTACGGCCACTTGGCGTATCAAATTTGCACACCACAAACTTGAGTTGCTCTGTCTACCCCTTCAGGATTCACAGGTCCACCAATCTGAAATGAGAAACATATAGGATATTAAAATGTTGGAGTCTCATTGTGGACACCCTGTAATTAAACTGTCGCTACTTGAGAGGGTCCCCATTAAAAACGAGTGATCGTAGGACAATGTAACTTGTGGAATAATTTGTAACGACGTGCGGGAGAGAAATAACAAATAAACCATTGAAAGACACACATTTTAATATCCACTTCAGAGACTAACATCTGTTGATCGCGTGCCACGTTTACGTTCCAGGTTACAAAAGTTGTTCACTGTGAGGATCATCTGCATCCACGACTGCCTGGAACGGCACTAAAGATACAATTTCACAAATATTCGTAGCACTTTTCGAATGGTGGACCATAGAATGCCCTACTTGAAGATCACACAATGCGTCCAGTATTCTCACCCATGGCAACAGTAACTACAATAATTTGTGGCGCAATTGGCCGTCGGCCTCTCCCTGGAGCAATTCTCATATAGCCAGTTAATTTGTACTTGGAATGGCACTCTTCAACTCCGGTGCGGAAAGGGGACGTCTCAGTATTCCTTAAATGCGTCGCAGTTTCTGAAGAGCAGCAGCACTATTGCTGTTGAAACTGTCTGGTAGGTTAAAATTGTGCGCTGTACCGAGATTCGAGCTCGGGGACCTTTGTCTTTCGGGGCAAGTGGTCTACCAACTTTATTTTTTATAATTTTGTTCGGCATTGTTCGTTTCTTGTGGCCTGGGTGGACGTCACATGATATCTGTTAAAGTTGATCGTGGATTCCTTCACTCAGTTTTTTTTATTGCAGAGGACAATCGGCCCTCTGTCCGAACACGCTGAGCTACCGTGCCGGCACGCTACTCGATCACCATGAACTTAGTTTCAACTTTGCTTCGCGTTAACTACGAAAGAATGAAAGTCAGTGCAGCGGCGTAACTGTCGTAGGACAAACTTTTACACTGCTGCGCCCGCCATCATCTCCCCTCCCCCTCCCCCTCTACCAAGTTGACATTTCTTCAGTTTCTGTTTCATCCTCATAGTTAGTTATCTTTTATATTCCTCTGAGGTCAACAGGACTGCACAATGAGGTAAAAGGTTGCACTGAAATAACTTTTTCTATGATACTATTCAAAACATGAAACACGCGTCTTTAGTCACTCCCATCAGTAGTACCTTCCGATCCATTCACTTCCTTTCATTCCACTTTTTCTCGCCCTACTACGCCCTGCCTCTTACCCTTGCCTCTTGTCCTTTCCTTTTGCCCTTCGACTTTTTCGCCAATCATAAAACATCTTCCCTATGGAAATGGCGCCGTACGCTAGCTGGGCTAATTATTCGGTACCTATTGCTTCGTGTACAACCAGTGAATCTAAATTAGCACTGCCGGAGAAAGTATCATAATGCGTCTTGTCCTCAGCTGTCTACCCTTAGTAACCTGATACTCAAAGATACCTTTTTCAGCAGCCCGAAATGTGAGAGCTGCAGACTGTCCGCAGAGCAATTACATTTTAAGGCAGAAATTCTCAACTCACCTGTTTCATTTTATAGTTTATAACCGTAACAATACTCCTCTCAGCTCCTCTCAGGGGGCTTACGACTCTTTCGTTCGTGTGGGGCAAGCAGAGGGTCCCAGGCTATTACAGCACCTACTTCCTTTTTTTGTGCTGCAATCTCCCATCTCTGCCGGCTGGAGGGACCGTGCGGTTCTAGGCGCTATGGTCTGGAGCCAAGCGACCGCTACGGTCGCAGGTTCGAATCCTGCCTCGGGCATGGATGTGTGTGATGTCCTTAGGTTAGTTAGGTTTAAGTAGTTCCAAGTTCTAGGCGACTGATGACCTCAGAAGTTAAGTCGCATAGTGCTCAGAGCCATTTGAACCATTTTCTCCCATCTGACTACGCTTACCTCTTTCTTTGGCATGGTGGCAGTCTTTGATGTTTATCCAGCTATTTTCCTAGTTACTGTTTTCTTTCGTCGACGTCTTCATTAATTTCATTTACATCATCTTCCGGTCAGTTATAGTTAGTTTAGTTAGTTACGTGTTCCATTGATCAATCTCACGGTAACCGTACATAAGAAGAGCATACATGAATGAAGGTTTTTTTATGTAAAGCTTAAAGACTTTATTACCTATCCCAGTCCCTTAAATGGCACAAAATGCATATATTATACCTACAAATTTATTTATTCCTATTCAAGACTTCATCTATGGTATAAAAGGAGTGATCAAGGAGATATAATTCCAGTTTATTTTTAAAACTGTTGCTACTGTCTGTCAGACATTTTATTTCTTCTGGTAATTTATCGAAAAGTTTTGCAGCAGCATATTTTACTCCTTTCTGTGCCAGATACGTTAAGTAGAGGATAGTGTAAGTCTTCCTTTCTTCTGATATACACACATCAAAAAAGGTTTTGCGTCACCTCGGTTCTGAGAGTTCCGGAATCTGTTCAGAAAATTGGAATAGAGATCAACATAAACATCATTTCCGCCATTTTTATTGCTCATGAGAACCACACATAGCATAGTGTACCACCATACAGCGAGACCTGAGGTGGTGGTCCAGATTGCTATACACACCGGTGCCTTTAATACTCAGAAGCATGTCCTCTTGCATTTATGCATGCCTGTATTTATCGTGGAATACATCCACAAGTTAACCAAAGCATTGTTGGTCCAGATTGTCCCATTCCTCAACGGCGATTCGGCCTAGATCCCTCAGAGTGGTTGGTGGGTCACGTCGTCCATAAACAGCCCTTTTCAATCTATCCCAGGCATGTTCGATAGGGTACATGTCTGGAGAATATACTGACCACTCTAGTCGAGCGACGTCGTTATCCTGAAGAGTCATTCACAAGATGCTCACGATGGGGGCGCTAATTGTCGTCCATGAAGACGAATCCCTCGTCAATACGCTGCCGATATGGTTGCACTGTCGGTCTTAGGATGGCATTCACGTATCGTCCAGCCGTTATGGCGCCTTCCATGACCACCAGCGGCGTACTTCGGCCCCACATAACGCCACCCCAAAACAGCAGGGAACCTCCACCTTGCTGCACTCGCTGGACAGTGTGTCTAAGGCGTTCAACCTGACCGTGTTGCCTCCAAACACGTCTCTGACGATTGTCTGGTTGAAGGCATATGCAACACTCATCGCTGAAGAGAACGTGATGCCAATCCCGAGCGGTCCATTCGGCAAGTTGTTGGGCCGATCTGCACCTCGCTGCATGGTGTCGTGGTTGCAAAGATGGACCTCGCCATGGACGTCGGGAGTGAAGGTGCGCATCGTGCAGCCTATTGCGCACAGTTTGAGTCGTAACAAGACGTCCTGCGGCTACACGAAAAGCATTATTCAACATGGTGGCGTTGCTGTCAGGGGTCCTCTGAGCTATAATCCGGAGATAGCGGTCATCCACTGCAGTAGTAGCCCTTGGGCGGCCTGAGCGAGGCATGTCATCGACAGTTTCTGTCTCTGTGTATTTCCTCCATGCCCGAACAACATCGCTTTGGTTCACTCAGAGACGCCTGGGCACTTCCCTTGCTGAGAGTCCTTCCTGGCACAAAGCAACAATGCGGACGCGATCGAACCGCGATATTGACCGTGTAGGCATGGTTGAACTACAGACAACATGAGCCGTGTACCTCCTTCCTGGTAGAATGACTAGAAATGATCGGCTGTCGGACCCCCTCCGTTTAATTGGCGCTGCTCATGCATCGTTGTTTACGTCTTTGGGCGGTTTTAGTGACATCTACGAACAGTCAAAGGGACTGTCTGTGATGCAATATCCACAGTCAACGTCTATCTTCAGGAGTTCTGGCAACTGGGGTGATGCAAAACTTTTTTTGATGTGTTTATAATCATGAATGTCACTGTTTTTAAACTGGTACATGTTGTTGAGAACAGATTTCATTACTCAGTAAATGTACTGTGACGCTGTTGTAAGAATTCCTAATCTTTTACAGATATGCTTAAGAGATGAGCGACTATGAGCCCCACACATTATTCTAACCCCTTTCTCTTGAGCAGTGAATACTTTTTGCCTAATGTTGAGTTACCCCAAAATATTATTCCGTGTGACATCAGGGAGTGAAAGTATGCAAAGTATGTTAGCGTGCTAATATCTGGATCCTCAAAATGAGCAATTATTCTGCCTGCAAGCGCTACTAAACGTGGTCTCTTCAACAGAACTAAAATATGAATTTTCCAATTAAGATTCTCAACTATACGCTTGTATCACCAGCAAACAGTGTCAGTTTAGCTTCTTGTTTCAGATAAGGAGGGAGTTGAAATAGTTTTGGTCCACTTCTGGGACTGACCTCCATTATCAATTTTTTTCCGTAGTGTAGCGCGACTGCGGAAGAAAGTTTTACATGGCGCCTACTGTGTTGACGACCCTCTGCGCACAACTTTTGCGTGGACTCATACAAACGATTAAAAATCAATGGGGTAACCAATCCGTCGTGGTGGGGTCGTTATCTACCGTTTCGGTAGAGCCCTCTGACAACACAGGGATCACACTTCTCAGGCTGAGCTGCTAACTCCCCATGTATGCGAAGTGGATGTCTGTCTCCATGGGGCGTCAAGACGTCATGTAACGGACGTCATATCAAATGACTTGATTGCGGCTGGGTGACAACTATGTGGAGAGCCCTTTATCGTACTAAGTGGCATAACGGCGGACGTTGTGCACAGGAAATGTATCAGATTGAATCAACACAGTGACCGTTCTTATTTGACCTTCTCAACGTACAGGTCGAGATATTTCAACGCAGATAGTTGCAATTCTACTGCTTTCCCTACCCTGGCTACACAGTGGGAAGATGGACAAGCCAGACGACTGGGAATGAAACAATTTTCTCTGTACAACTGGAGATACTTCATCGGTGAGAGAAATATTTTTGTGGCACTCACAGGACAAATTTGGAAAAGTTGACTCGGTGTGAAATATGCGCAATGGATCACTATTAAGATCCCCTCTGCTACATAGTCTCAAGCTCTTCAGAACTGTGAACAGCTGGGGGACATACCAATGACTACTTCGAATATAGTGCAAAAAGTTGCCTTTCACAGAAACCTCATATTCCACACAGATGAATAGCTATGAGCTAATCTCGAATGGCGAGATGTAAATTTTGCCGGACTCGCACAAAAAGGTCCCAGCGATAACCACGCAGACATGGGCACTTTTATCTTTGCCTGTGAAAGAATTGTCCAGCCAGAAAACAGTTCTGGTGTACAGCTGTCACGCGAAATCCTATGTCCTTCCACCCATGAGGTGTTTCCAATGTTTATGCTTTGCTCAAGTGTCATCCACCTGCACGACAGACCCAAAATGCGGAAAATGTGGACGATTGCACACCTTGTAAACAACCGCCTTTGTATGTCAGTTTTACTAAACACCATCCTCACATTGCCATTACTTAAAAATTGTCAGAATAGAAATCACTTGACTGCCTGTCATATACTGAGCGAAAAGGAAAATATGAAAGCCTGCTTTCAATCGACGTGATGAGTAGTTACACAAGCCAACGCAGTCACCCCCTCCCTAACCTCACTTTTTTTTCCAAATCAAGTATCTACCACTGCGCTTAAGTCTTGTGGTTCCCTTAACACTGTCTTTGGGAGACAATTCCCACACCTGGCCGGAGAAACAGCTTGCAAAGAGCTGCGGCCTGTGGGTACCTTATTCGTCGTTGTCTCGCCCACACTGGTCTGTGGACATGACCAGTCCCCCTGATCCCTTCACGCCAAACTAGGGCACTCAGCATGATGATCCAGTGTCTGTAATGGATACTACGATCACCTGCTGGAAAGCCGACCACTAATTTCCTCTGATTCTGCAGGAATTTTCTCTTACTCCTCCAAGAAATGCACTTCGCTGACGACCATTTCCCCAAAGCTTTATGGTTACTAGGCATTCTGTTGGAATCGTACTTGCCCCAGGAGGGCAAGTAGAGGTGTCTGTATATGCATTCGCACAGATGTCAGTGAGTGGCTTCCCCTCCATACGACTCTCAAAGCAATAACAGTCAGAATGCAAACATTCGTAACATTCATTTACCTACAGGCAGGGCACTTACTTCCAGATGACTACCTTAATCCCACAGCCCCCCCCCCCTTTTCTCTCCTACTTGTGATGCTGATACGCAGTACCCCTTTGGGGAAGTAACACTTGGTCTGGTAGGGGCCATCTGATTGACCAGCTTCTGTCCTGACTTTATATGATCTCCCTCTCCTCAATGATCGTACTCCTTCCTGCTTCAGTGCCGCTCATTGCATCTTCTTAGCTATCGATGTGACAGTCTCTTCCCCCAATCTTCTGGATTCAGTCCACTATCTTTGCGACGGTGATCACATTCCATGTCACTTACTTGTAGCCGTCCAACGGACCAAATACCACGATTCTCTCTTTTAAGAGTCAACTGGAAATTACATACTTTCGCTGTAACCTTCAGCCCCTCTGCCAGATTGCGTCAATGAGGTTGTGAGAGACGTCTCTGATGCAATTGCCCATACTGCTGGAACTACTATTCCTCTTCCTGCAGGCATGCTCCACAACTGGCCAGTTCCCTGGTAAACCGAAGACATTGCAACAGCTGTTCAGGATCGTCATAGGGCCCTGCAGTGTTTCAAGTGGTGTCCTTCACTGGCCGCCTTCCTCACTTTTGAGCGACTCTGCACTAAGCCTCGCTAACCAGTTAAGTCCAATGGGTAGGAATGCTGAAAGCGCTAAATCTCTCCTTAGGGACATATGCCTCTTCCAGCCAAGGGTGGACCAAGCTCTGTAATCTTCTACGCCAAAGATAGACTGGTGTGGGTCTCGTCCTTCACGATTATCTTCGTACCGATATGTTGGTTCTTACTGAACACCTGTTTGTCCCACATTGTGAGAATGTCAGCTTCCACTTCTTACCCAGTTACCTTCTTACGGCAGAAACTACTACAAGACATCCCCCTATACTTCACCCCCTCCCAAGCCTAATTATATAATGATCCTTTCACTGACTGGGAACTACACTCATGCTCATAAATTAAGGATAATTGCAGAATGTGGTGCCACACAACGTGGCACTACACAAAACTGGCACTAATAGCATAGGTACATAGGGAACACACACGACACAGATCTGTAAGTCCACGGCATTGGTGATAAGTTGAGAAAACCGTCCCGAAACGCATGTGCTACAAAACTGCACTGGTTCCTGCCCATGTACCCCGACATCAATATGGGATATGGTCACCAAGCACACCTACTCAGGCCGCACGACGGGTTGGCATACTCTGCATCAGGTGGTCGAGCAACTGCTGGGGTCTAGCCTCCCATTTGTGCACCAGTGCCTATCGGAGCTCCTGAAGTGTCGTAGGGGTTTGAAGACGTGCAGCGATACGTGGACCGAGAGCATCCCAGACGTGCTCGATGGTGTTTAGGTCTGGAGAACAAGCAGGCCACTCCATTCGCCTGACCTCTTCTGTTTCAAGGTACTCCTCCACGATGGCAGCTCGTTGGCGCTGTGCGTCACCATCCATCAGGAGGAAGGTGGGACCCACTGCGCCCCTGAAAAGACGGACATACTGGTGCAAAATGACGTCCCGATACACCTGACCTGTTACAGATTCTCTGTCAAAGACATGCAGGGGTGTACGTGTACCAATCATAATCCCACCCCACACCATCAAACCACGACCTCCATACAGGTCCCTTTCAAGGACATTAAGGGGTTGGTACCTGGTTCCTGGTTCACGCCAGATGAAAACCCGGTGAGAATCACTCCTCAGACTGTACCTGGACTCGTCCGTGAACATAACCTGGGACCACTGTTCCAATGACCATGTACTGTGTTCTTGACACCAGGCTTTACAGGCTCTCCTCTGACCAGGGGTCAGTGGAATGCACCTTGCAGGTCTCCGGGCGAATAAACCATGTCTGTTCAGTCGTCTGTAGACTGTGTGTCTGGAGACAACTGTTCCAGTGGCTGCGGTAAGGTCCCGAACAAGGCTACCTGCAGTACTCCGTGGCCGTCTGCAGACCCTAATGGTGAGATATCGATCTTCTTGTGGTGTTGTACACTGTGGACGTCCCGTACTGTAACGCCTGGACACATTTCCTGTCTACTGGAATCATTGCCATAATCTTGAGATCACACTCTGTGGCACACGGAGGGCCCGTGCTACGACCTGCTGTGTTTGACCAACCTCCAGTCGCCCTAGTATTCTACCCCTCATAACGCCATGAAAGTGTTCTTTGAGCCATTTCCAACACACAGTCACCATTAGCACGTCTGAAAACGTATGCACACTTACTCGCTGCGCCGTACTCTGACATGCATCAACACCTCTCTTCGTATGTGGACTGCTGCCAGCGCCACCGTTCGACGACCGCAGGTCAAATGCACCGCATGGTCATACCCCGAGGTGATTTAAACCCGCAAACCGCCCAACGGAGCGTTTTTTTCACCATGTATCGGAATTATCCTTAATTTATGAGCATGAGTGTACTTCAGGCTCTGGCGTCTCACGATATGGTCCCAGGCGCTGTTTAAATTCACAATCGGATGATCCAACATCTGAATATTACTTCCAGGCTACATCTACTAAGGGTCTTCAACTATACTTGGCTCGAGTGTGTGTTCCCTTCACAGTGACGAGATAGTATAATGTTCACAATCCTTAAGCCATTCAAAAACCGACCGATTAACCGCGCCAGCGTGTTCTGCCAACCGTTTGAAAGGTTTTTTGTAAATTCCAACGCCTCATTAGTCTTTTTGAACTTCATAAAGCATACGACACGACTTGATGCCATCACATTTTACTGATCCTCTTGACTGGGGCTTTCGAGACGCCCTACCGACCTTTATTCATCTTTTTGTATCCCACCGGGTGTTGCAGATTAGAGTTGGCACTTCACTTAGCTCTCCACGGGTCCAAATGAACGGCGTCATACAGGGCTCTGTGGTGAGTGTCGCACTCTTCTACATCGCAGTCAATGGACTACCGACCTCTGTCGAACCACTGGGCATCACTACACTGCATGGCGACGAGTTTTGCGTTTGGTGTGCCTTCTATTCAGTACCCTCAGTCGAACGCCAGGTCCAAGGCATGCAAAGGGCCTCCGCTTGAACTCTTGCCCATGGTTTCCAGTTCTCCTCCCAAAATGCGGGTCGTGCATTTTTGTCGTCGTACTGCAGTTCCTGACTGGGAACGCCTCTTGTGTACCCAGTGCTTGGACATCGTTGTGCAGCCCCGTTTGTTGCGTTCTTTTTGATAAAAAAAGCTGACTTGGCTGCCCCATATTCGTCGACTAAAAACTACCTGTATGCGAAATCATAACATTCTCTGCTTCTTTGTCCAAAACTGAGTTCGGATCATGTTACTCTTCCCCATATTTACCAGGCCCTGGACTTGCCTCGACTGTACTTTGGTTTCCAGGTTTATGGCTCAGTAGCACGTTGCGCAATTGCAGGCTGTTAAAGGAGATAAAAGCATGTGGAATAGGTTCGCAGATACGCGAGTTGCTCGACGAGTTCTTAAGTTACAGAACCCAGTCTGTTGTCCCCGGCGTCGAGTGTTCGAGACAAAGGTATCGTCAGGAAAGTGTAATAGCACCGCTGTAATTCTCTATATACATAAATGGTTTGGCGGACAGGGTGGGCAGCAATCTGCGGTTGTTTGCGGATGATGCTGTGGTGTACGGTAAGGTGTCGAAGTGGAGTGAGTAGGGGGATACAAACTGACTTCCACAAAATTTCTAGTTGGTGTGAGAATGGCAGCTAGCTCTAAATGTAGACAGATGTAAGTTAATTCGGCTGAGCAGGAAAAACAAACCCGTAATGTTTGGATACAGCATTAGTAGTGTCCTACTTAACACAATCACGTCGTTTAAACATCTGGGCGTAACTTAACAAAGCGATATGAAATGAAATGAGCATTTGAAGATTGTGGTAGGAAAGATGATTAGTCGACTTCGGTTTATTGGGAGAATTTTAGGAAATTGTGGTTTATCTGTAAAGGGGACCGTACATGGGCTGATGTGACCTATTCTTGAGTACTACTTGAGTGTTTGGGATCCGTACCAGGCCGGATCAAAGGAAGACATCGAAGCGATTCAGAAGCGGGCAGTTAGATTTGTTACCGGTAGGTTCTAACACGTAAATGTCATGGAGATGCTTCGGGAACTCAACTGGGAATCCGTGGAGGAAAGGCGACGTTCTTTTCGAGAAACACTATTGAAAAAATAAGCGAACCGTCATTTGAAACTGACTACCGAAAGATTCTGGTGCCGCCAACATACACTGCGCGTGAGGACCATGGACCGAGCGAGGTGGCGCAGTGGTTAGCACACTGGACTCGCATTCGGCAGGAAAACAGTTCAAACCCGCGTGCGGCCACCCTGATTTAGGTTTTCCGTGATTTACCTAAATCGCTTCAGACAAATGTCGGAACGGTTCCTTTGAAAGTGCACGGCCGACTTCCTTCCCCAACCTCCCCTTATCCGATGGGACCGATGACCTGGCTGTTTGGTCCCTTCCCCCAAACCAACAAACCAACAAACAAGCAAACAAACCAGCCAACCAACCTGAGGACCACGAAGACAAGGTACGAGAAATTAGGGTTCATAAGGAGGCAGACAGTTGTTTTTCCCTCGCTCTATTTGCGAGTGGAACAGGAAATGAAATGATTACCCTGTACCACTACTAATTTCCGGCAAGCACCGTACGGTGGCTTACCGAGTATCGATGTAGATGTGGCTCAGCTGTAAATACAGGAAAACCGTAATATGATGCGTGTCTGCGCTAAGTTTATCAAGTCTGGCTACGAAACAGGGATTTCAGTTTCACTGGGCCTGCCTCCTTCCCTCCACAAGGGTCCACATAAAACTCTTCGACGCTTAGAGTTCAAAGCATATCTCAAAAAAATTAACATTCACACTCTTCAGCTAAGCGCTGTGGCTACAGAGCGGGTGGCTTGTCAGTTCGAGGCCGCGCATGTTCGCTCGCCTGAGTTTGCATGGCTGTCTTACGGATTTGTGATTTCCTAAGATAGTTGGTATTTTCCGACATTCACCGCAGAGAAACGTCTAAAAGTGCTCCCAGGAAGCAGGATCTTACCCCAGCTCTATTAGCAGAAGCAGGAAATGGCCAACGAAAATGCCTACAGTCTACTCATTCTTATTGATTGGAGGCCTAAATGTGAATTAGATTCGTGAAGCTTTCTGGCAGCTCGTGAAATAGGGGAGTCGGTTGACAGCCCTCGCGGGTGTAGGTGATGTCTAATGCCTTCTTAGGGCCTGGATAGTATACTAAAGTGTGTTTCCGAAATCAGTAGTTGATCATCCTGAGTGATCAGCCAAACTACACTTCCACTAAGGAAAGGCTACACGAATGGAAAGTGGGTTCCCGCAAGCCAGAGTGGAGTTCTACTTACACACTCTGGTTTTCTGGATGCCTGTTACCTTTAAGTGAGCGGACACATGACCAGTAGGCAACGCCCTTACATCAGATCGCGGGGCCAGTAGCTAGTTAGACAATGGTGTTTCACTGAACAAAATAGTCTTGGCGAGATGTAATTACAGCAGACAAATTGTTTGCTTCCACGGAAATTTTAGTGTTGCGTTTTTGTGAAACTTCTCCCCTTATTGACATTGACTGCGTCTGTTTTTTCTGTGGCGAGTATCAATAGAAGTGATTAGGGCCCAGTTGGAGGCGGTGCAGAAACTGTTAGCAGTGAACATATTCCAGTCCAACAGTCTTATTGAATATTTGAATAGTAGTCTGGATATTTGAAAGTGGCTAGATTGCTTACAGGGCATTTTAAGTACTGACTTTGGAGTATAGAAAAGTTTAACCTTGTCTCTCGGGGCAAGGCGAGGCTGACGACCCCTACTTAGACTGATTTTACATGTACAGCAGTGCAAACAATTAATCCGGCTCCGCCAATAAGTGTCTGATTAAATATGTGTGGAGCTTTACTTCGCGTAATTTGTCTGACGCGCCGACGATCGCCAAGGTTGTGGGGGTTATGGGCGTTGCCTCCAGAGCGATCTCTCGCCACGCTACGGAAGGTACGTTTCGTTATCCCTCGCCCACAGGTTCATTGGTTCGAGCCCGTCGCGCGGAGTGTCCGCGCGATTTGAGGCGCCATGAACGGATTGCACGGCCACTCCCGCAGGAGGTTAGTCCTCCCTCGGGCATGGGTGGGTGTGGTGTTCTTAGCACAAGTTAAGTTTTGTGCAAGTCTAGGGACCGACCGCCTTAGCAGTTTGCTCCCTTACGAATTCACACACATTTGAACATTTGGTTCAAGCCCTTCTTCAGCCTGTCCACGTATTTCCAAGGTTGTTCAGATTACGCTGCAGAAATTTCGCTGGGAAGCCCATACACATCCTCCACACAATCCCGATCTCTCCCTATGCGATTTCCAAATGTTTGGAGCCCCGAATAAAGACATTTATGGCCGTCGGTTTGTTTCGTACGAAGAGGTGCATGCCTGGGTAGTCGTGGTTCAGTAGGCGACCGCAAACTTTTTTTCCATGGAGGCATTGACCGTCTTGTCTTACGGTAGGATAAATCTATTCATAGATACGGCGATTACTTTTGAAATAATAAACAGTTCACTTTTTCCACACGTCTCGTTTTCATTTGACTGCTACTTATATTCCATACGGCCGCCTGGTAGAACCACACGTAACCTAATTTTGAAAACTAATAACCCTGGAAGTTCCCAAGACACGGGAAAGCCTGTCACCATTGGTTGTGTGAAATACTAGCACAGAAACCGCGGCGAAGTATTAACTGTGCATTTAAAGCTTGTCAGTGTGTCACACTCTGTTCATATTTGGGAAAAATTCACTTTAACAATTAAAAGCTGCAGAAAATGGGTATAAAAGTTCTGCGAGGTTAGAGACGTCTTTTAAAAAATCCAAATGCTTGGGATCGTGCAAACTAATACAGCAGTTTCTCGGATCGCACTTGAATTCGCATGGAATCTCTGTTCTTACAGCGATACTTATGGATACTCGCTGTTCTTACAGCGATACTTATGGATACTCCAACAGGCGGCCACAACTTGGTTCCGTCTCACTGATCACATTGTCGTATAAACACGGTTAGAATGATTACTTCGAAATGCTCACGGATGACTTATTTTCCCAGCCTTCTGTACATTACATCGACGTCGTCGAGACACACTACCTTAACACTCTCGAAAATCCGCCATCTTTCTTCAGCTGTACTTTTCATTAAGAACAACTTGAGGTACCATTTTAGCACTCTAAATTCGCGTTATGTTGGACTTTTGGAAATCTAAAAAATACAAATTTCTATCAATTGTCTCTTTGCAGGTACGAAATGCAAAAAGAAAATGTTAAAATAATTATTTTGCAATTTGTATACTCATAAGAATTTCCAGTGTTGGTAAATAAAATTGACCTCTGATGCTAAAAAAACTCATGTAAGGGTCACTATTGGTACTCAATACAAACTTGACAAGCAACTAATGGCAACTAGATCGTCACAAATTATTTTTACAGATTTGTGTAGGCGCGATCAGTTCGCCGATCAATCTACTTGGCGAAGGCTGGTGTCTAAATGATTATGAAGTAATTTCAACAATCAGCACAGAGGAATATTCTTTTTCTGTTGCGCCTCATCCACCTCCACCCACCCCCCCCCCCTTTTCGTCTCCTTCCCATCACATGTAAATGTCAGATGATAAGACTCGAAGTGAGAGATGACTGAGGGTCTAGTCAGCACGTGACTTGAGCGGTCACGTGTGCTTGAGTTTGGTCAGGGAGGCCGAGCGTACAGGGCTTCCCTCCCTGAATCGGCGAAGCCACACCGTGTACCCGGTGGTCACGGAACCTTTCCTCGGCGTCGTCTGCAGCAGCGAAAATTTGAGTTTCAAATTGGACTAGGTAGTCGCATCATTATTAGCACTGACGACTTCCGGGTGTGTCAGAGCGTCACCACTGATACGCACTCTTGTAGCAACTTTGGTCAAAGAACGACATTGGCGCAGTGGCTGCTGTTACTTGCTTTAAAATATCATTTTATAGTTTTGCTACAGCACAGTTTCGGCAGCGTAGACATTTTCAACTGTTCGAAATACATACCAGAGGTAACATCGCTAAAATACAAACCTAAAACTTCCATTGGTTCTTCGGCTGACAAAAGTTAAACTGAAAGAAATTACATGATATATCCAATAAAAAAGCTTATTTAAATTACGATTAAAACTTACGTTGCCCATACGTCGTTAAAATGCAGTTGAGTGTCATGGTTTTGAAACTGAAGTGTTATGTACATTTAAGAAGAATAGAAGAAACAAGAATACCAAAACATGTACTGGGATGGGAAACTGAAGCAAGATAACGATCCATGACTACCTGGCTCCAAAATGTACAACTGATCATGACAAGACTTGGTACAGCAGTAGTTACTGCATAATTTGGTAGAAGTTACATAAGATCGAAATACATGAACATCCCGGAAAAAACAATGTTCAGTACTGTTGCTGATATGCTAAAATTTCAGCTATTAAGAAGGAGAAACAGCTTCTGTATTGAGGAAATATCAATCATAAATTAAAAAGTTTCCGGCATACAATAGAAAATATACAGTAAAACATTTTATTACATTTGCAAACTTCAAAATAAGCATGAGTCTGTCTTGAGTAGCTGATACCTAACACAACACATGCACGTGAATAGCGTACTGGTTTATGATCAGCACCATCTCACGGGCAGCTAGTCAGAGATAAACTTCAGCAGCACGAAATCTTTGCTCACCTACGAAACTGACATAGTGCATGCATAGATGACAGGAAGATACAGGAGGATTACTGTTCCTGTAATCCATGTGCAGGGATCGTTGGAGCGTCAGATTTACGTTTCTTAACACACGAGTAACTAATGGGTCGTAATTATAAGTTGCAGTAATGAAATGTGATAACATTGTCACAATTTTGCTTTAGGTTATACACTAGAACAAATAAGACTGCTACGATAACATTTTTTCGTAGTTTATGGTTGTCCAAGTTTCGCTGTAATAAGACTGTAAACAAGCGCTTGTCTATTTTCCTTATTAACAAAAGCAGCTGTGGAAGGCCGTTCGGATAAATAACTTTCAACTGACGTTTTTATTTAGACGACTGAGGGTCTTTTTATTCATTGTAACGATAACGTTTGCATAGGATATTGCTACCAGAATCGTATTTTATTTCGAATGCTTCATGAATTCTCGATCACTGAAATTGCTCCAGACGCACTAGTTTCTTAATACAGGCAGTCTTAATTTCTGCTTCCATCGCAAGTATGCGCTACAGTATCTACACATCCTATAAATTAAAGTCCCGCGCCGCGCTTTTTTTTTTTTTTTTTTTTTTTTTTTTTTGTCTATGTAAACGTTAATCCCAGGAACTAATGTAGTGGATTGTTACGGTTTTCACTAATAAACTGTTTCACGAGGATGGTCTGTGTACATAGTTTATTGGCGCCACGCCAGAAAAGTCATCGAGCTGTAGATACTTCGTGCCAGCCGTGCGAAGCCAGGACTGGTCACTCGTTGTGTACTAAAAAAGTATAATACATGTAATGCATACATTAGCGCCAAGAAAAACTAGCGTTCTTGAATATGTGGGAAGTAAAAACTTAACTGAAAAACCCCCTGAGAACAAAGCCAGGTTTTTTAAGGTAAAAAAGCAGAGCAAACGCATTTATTTCTCCAATATGGACATAAAACAGTCAACTAGTTTCTGAATGAGCTCAATGTTCAGCATCCGATGAGTTTGACGTGAATTACATTGCAGTGCCTACATTGCAGTGCCTCTGTTATTCCGAATTAAGATGCAAGGTTCCTTCGGACATGCATCTTAATTCGGAATACCACAGGCACAACAATATATTTATCCGCCGACACCGGGCAAGCTACTTTAAAGTAAAATGTCTCCTGTACGGGAATGAACATAACGGATGTAAGAGTACAGTTGCAGATACATTGCTGACGACATACGGAAGTCTGGGTCTGGCCGTAAGTCGCGCTTGGGAAGCCAAATGGTAAGGCGACAACTCGCGATAAGCGGGAAATCCGGGTTTGAATCCCGGTCTGGCACATTTTCACTGTAGTCATTCCATTATACAGCTGATGGTTGTCCATATTTGCAACTGGAATAAATTTCATAAATTACCTTTGGTTCCTCTTCTGCCTACCATATCCCTCCAGACTAGAAGCAACATCATGCAATTCTTTACTAGTTGATTTTCGGAACCGTGTAAAATACCGCAGTTCTGTTTCGATCCAGACGAATTGTAAAAAAATAATCACTGACTGACGTATGGTCTCTTGTCATAGCTATGTTAATTACAGACACAATATCAAGTTCGCTTTTTCAAGTGCTACTAAAGTAATTCATGCAGCTAGTATCTGGGCTCTCTGAGGCTAATTCAACCATGTTTCGCTTTCGAAAATCCGATAAGTAGTATCGAAGAAACTTCCATATTTGGAACTTTGTAGTTATCTGCTTTTAATATCAGATTCCTGTCTTATGCGGAAGTTCGTGTTACACGCAACTGTCGCGTTCACATGATGGTGTGCTTTAGCTTGATGCAGCCGTGAGTGTCTAATTACAAATTCGGAGAAATTCAGAAAACTTAAATTTAAAACGGATGCTAATCACTGTTGACTGTGTGCTCGAACCGATACTCCAATTAGAACGCAGTGGATATGGCATCTAAGGCTGATACCAGTTACCTATAGTAACCTCGAAAGGAAGGTTAATGTTGAAAACTTAACTGGTTTGTAAAACAGGAACCTGAGGTCAAAAAATAATAAAACAATTTCGCATGATAAAATAATTTCGCATGAACGAAATTCTAAATTATAGTTTAGAGATCACACACACATCGTAAAATTACATCAGCAAGAGTACAAAAAGGCATAGGATATCGAAAGGAGTCGTAAATACTTCCATTAAAATTCCATTTGTCATAAAAATATTAAAAATTCCCACAGTTTACTGCAATAAGTTTTCGGATGCTGTTTAAAAGACTTCTGACTGCAGAAATCGCTTAGACACCGTCTAACACGCTCTAACAATGAACTTTTTAAAATTCTCTTTGGTTGTAGTAATTTGTGCATTGACTTCATCTTTGAAATTACCCCAAAGAGGAAAAAAATCATTATATCCAGCGACACGGAAAAAGCTAGGTGAGCGTTTTTCTCTGGAGCTACTATGTGGATGGTCAGAATGTTTATTTCATTAGCTTCACTCGTTGCAAGCTTGTCGCTGACACTCTGAGAAATGTTTCAATACCCTTCAAATAATAATGTTCTTGCTCTCTAGTTTTAACTGATGTTATTGGACATCGTCTATCAGTATACTTCCGTATGTATACATACAATTTCATGTTCGTTCTGCAGTCTCCGCAAGGAAATAAACTAGAATAATGTATCTAATCCCTCTCGGTTTGTGAAAAACTTTCTTAAAAAGAAAAGAAAAAGTAATAAGAACTACAGAACTACAGAAAGAATAGAAAGCTCCTCTGGCTCCCTTTCATATCGGTATCGTAGAGGTGCAACTCTTTCCTCGTTATTCGATCTGAGATATTTCCTTATTTGGGTATGAAATCATGGCTTTCCACATCAAATATAGGTTGACTATTCAAAACCACTGATTCTAACTTCTAAATTTTCGAAGTTCTTAGATACTGTTTGTCGGATTTCGGAGAGTGAAGCACGGTTGAAATAATCTTTGAGACCTAAGATACTAACAGTTGAAATTACTAGGGTTATATTAACACGTCAAAACCGATGTTACAGCAGTTCATAACCAATAAAAACATGGTGTGATTTCCTTCAGCATTATTTAGAAACCTAAGACACTGGTCTTATTCAGAAGAAACGACCGCCGATTAAATGTTAACAACCACCACCACCACCACGAAATATTAGTCCTCGTCCAGAGACCTTTAAATAGGTGCTCTTTGATCTCCCTAAATAATTCAGCCGAATTTCATGATTCAAGTGGGACTCCACTATATATTCTTGGGCAGTATGAGCGTCTGCTCTGTTTGTAATCACTTGGAACTCGGCGGCTCGTTAAATCTGAATATTTCATTCAACTATCGAACTACCCGTACTTAAGTTACACAACTGTTTAAAGTTCGTTCTATTTTTCCTTTTATATTTACATGGTTTACCTGCTTTTGCGTTCAAATGGGAATACTTCGGACAGTACATGCTTGACTTCTCTGAGCAACTACATGGCTTAAAATACCTTGCGTTGCGCGACAATTTGGCAAGGAGAAAAAGTATAGAGAGCTGCATGGTGTTGCCGATTTCAAATCCTATCTCGCCAATTAGTTGCCAGACGTCTTTCTCGGGGCGTTTCTCTACTCATTACCGGCTCATTAGAAATTTCAGGTTCTCAGTCGTATACGTAGTTAGTTTGATGCATATAGCGGGATTACTGATTAGTTAATACATCTCCATCTACAATTGGTGGGCGATACAGACGGCTGTCGTCCGCCTCGGCAGCTGCGCGGTCAGCGCGGCAGATTGCTAACCACAGGGGCCCGGGTTCGATTCCCGGACGGGTCGGGGATTTTTTCGCTCGGGGACTGTGTCGTGTTAGTAAAAAGTGCGGATGTCGGCGAGCTTTACATAATTCGCCAGACTACGGTTTGTGAATGTGACGAAGACTTAGCTGCATAAATTTATGATTGATGCAACTGAAACTTTCAATCCGTAATATTACACAAGGTGTGAGTAAATTAAAATTAAAATGAGTCCATATGATCGCACTAGCTGTTTATTGTAGTCCTTTCAAAGACTCCACGATCGGTTCCTCATCTTAGAGGTGCATCCTCAGGTGCATTTATGTATAAAAGCATTACAATCATTGTATAATAAAAAATCGTAAATGAATCGTAATTCTCATCAAGTATGAAGTGATAATTTGTAAGTAATGAATATGCAGATTGACTATCAACAGCATTATACATTACATTTGTAACAAAAGTTTTTTAAAGTTCACTTAGGACAACGACATTTAGCAATACCTACGCAGAATAGCATTGTGATGAAAGTTTAAGGTTCAAAAACTTTATCTATGAATTCTTATTATACAAAGATTGTAATTCTTTCACACAGAAATGCACCTGAAGATACACCTTTAAGGAGCGAAACAGGTGGTGGGTCTTTGAAAGGGCTGCAATAAGTAGTTAATGCGTTCATATGGACTTTCATTGGCTTTAATTCTAATTTTCTAACACCAGCTAGTGTAATATTATGGAACGAAAGTTCAAATTCCTTCAATCGTGTAGTATTTTAGCTGTGGTTGCCCCACCGATAGAGTAGTGTGTATTTAAATACAGATTTCATCGAGTTCGACATTATTTTGAGGTAACGATGTGCAGTAGCACTTCTTGATTGAATAGTCTGTTTGCTTATTCTTAATGCTTTCTTCGGATAAAATGAAAATCTTATATGAATAAGTCTTGCTTTCGTCTTCCGCACAACTGATTTCTTTGTAGTTCCTACAGTTATTCTGTGTAACTTTGCAATTCATACGAATATAGTCTTAAATAACCACCATAGAACCATTGATTGCTCTTCAGATCGTATACTCATCCAATGATCTGTGAACGGCCACTGTAATCAACGATGAACTAGAATCCTTTTCTATTTCCATTAAATAAAATAATGAACTTCTTGATATTTAAAGACCTAGTAAGTTGTCATTTGTAGTTTCCGTAATATATTCCTACAATAGTGCCTAGACAGTACATAGACAGGTACAATTTTCAGAAATTTCTAATAAACAGCGAATATTTTACTAGATTTCGTTCAATAATTTCATATTACTAGTTAAACCCGAGTCTAAACAGCTGCAAAAAGTAGGTAACTGTAGGGCGACTCCAGAGGCGCAAACCATCTTTCGTTGTATTCCAAACTATATTTAAAGGTACTGTTAACGTGCCTGTCAACAAAGATAAAGCATGTGACATGGTGAAGCTCTAATGAAGATTAGCGATAGCTCTGAGGAATTCAAAGCTTGTGACGGATGTAGCAGCGTATTGTAGGTGAGCTGGCGCCGCACCCAGAGATTAAAATGTCTGGCGTTTGTGATTAGGTGACTTATCGGCGGAATATCGAAGCTGATAACAAGCGCCTCGGTGACGAGTAAGCAGTGATGCATGAACGTCCACTAGTGTGTGCTGCCTGCAATGCTGAGAGAGGAATACAAGTACGTACGGTGTTGGTGACACTTATTTCTTGTTAGGACGATCGAGTGAAAAGGAACGGACAATGTACGTAGTTCCGTAGCTTCTTTTCGTAAGTTTATCGATAACATTCAGAACGTTTTGCTAGTAAACATGTAGTGGAAACGTGTTCGCTAAACAGGTTTCCGTATTCTTGTAAGGTATCCAATATACGCTGTTTAAATTATGTTTGGAAATTTTAGTAAAAATATATACTCCGATATTCCTACTGATTGTGACGTATAGCTGTGCTTTTATTTTAAGCAATGACTAATATGAAGACTCCGAATCACAGAAACGGCTGTTAGCAAATTTGTTAAATTATAAAAGGTTGATTTTTAATTTCTTCGTTCCCAGTAAAGGCTGCGCGTTGGGATGAACAACCAGTACAGACGCTGACTAACCGTGATAAACAGCGCGGAGTTAGTATTTTATCAAATTTTAATTCAATATATTTAAAAATAAGGCTTTCTTCTTATATGTTTGGAATGTTTCTGGAAATGCAATCAATAATGGTTCCTGCAATTTACATACGATTTTGGGAAACATTTGCAGTAGTATTTTGGTGTACTTAATACAAATAGCCCTTTCACTTTTCAGATGTTTAATGAGTAACGATCTAGAAACGTAGTATAAAGCTTCGTTCCTAAATTTACCTTCCACAAGAATGCTGGAGAGAATTTTTCAGTTACAGGTTTAAAGCGAAATATGAATATTCAAGGCAACATGGAAAAGATACGCAAAGTATGTCTCCCCCACACTTTTTGTAACTGAGTTGAATGTTGGTTTGCTGCTTTGGTACTGCTTCGTAACCTGCTAGTGGCCCCGAAAACGCTGATGGGTGTTGTGGATCGATGAATAGTTTAAAAACAGCTAGGGCAATTAATTTCCGCATACAGGTGGACTCTGAAAAACTGGGATTATGTAATGTGGTCCACTGATAATGCTAACGGTAAAGAACCCCATAGGGAGACCGAAAGCAGTGTATTCACAGATTAAGCAGATTTATAGCTAAAGTGCTCTACTTTGCTACACGTTAATAACTGTATCATCCGTCGGCTTATCCACTTTTAATCGCAAATCATTAGTACAGAATTCTAGTAGTTCCTCAGTTAACTGAGTGAGGATGCGTTCCGCAAGTAATTTGTTCAACTAAATACGTTATTGAAAGAGAATCCTCAAATAGTTAGAAACTCGATAACATCGGCTGATTCGTACTTAGATCTGTGAAGCTACGTTGAAAATAGACTGGTGTGCAAAATTAAAGCAACAAACCGTTATTTCCCCGTTCTGCGTATAATTCTTGATATAATCATACAAACTGTCAACAGATGTCCGTACGATCGTGTTCTGCACGGAAGGTGGCATTCCGGTCAACGGACAACCACGCCACCGATGACGTCAGGGTATCTATCAGGCGGGTTAGTGTTTACCGGGTAGTCCTTCATCCACAACCGCCGTGTACAGTCACAGACTGTGCAGTATGGCACAGAGAAGGCGCCTACCAGACACTCTGTGGTGTGGGCTATAGGAGAAATGGAAGTAGGACAGTCGCAAACTGTTGCGGCCTTATGGCTTAATGTGAATCGTTCTGTTTCTTGGACGTGGCGGCAGTTTAGAGAGACCGAAACTGTATCTCAAAGACCAGGGCGGGGCCGACCATTTGTGACATCAGAGAGAGGATTGTTGTTTGGTTGTAACCATCTTAGTAGAGCTCGGCAATTGGCATTGACCCCGCAGCATCCACTGGATGTGTTGTACCGAGGCAAGAGGTCTACAGAAGGCTTCAGGAGAGTGGTCTTTATTGTCGGGGCCTGCTGTATGTGTACCTCTGACGCGACTTCACAGAAGGGGAAGTCTAGCGTGGAGTCGTCGGCGTGCCACGCGGACCGTCGAACGGTGTGCCTATTTTCTTTTCATATATTAGTCCAGATTTGGTCTGGAGAGTGATTCTCGACGGATTCGCATCTGGAGGGAACATTGTGGAAAGAGACAGACATCGAGGAGGATCCCGAATGGTGTGGAAAGGGATTATGTGAACCCCACGAACACCTCTTCACGAAATTGCACGGCTGAAACGGTAAGGTTTAACTGGTATCAAGTATCGTGACGAGATCTTGGGACCTCGTGTGTGGCTGTTGCTGTGGGCCCAGACTTTGTACTGGTGGAAGATAATGCTCGACCTCGCAGAGCACAGGTGGTTGATGTTTTTTTGGAAACGTTAGATATTGCACCCATGGCGTGGCCTGCTCGCTCTACCGATTTGAATCCCATACACCATATCTGCGATGCTCGAGGAGACGGGTTGCATCACGTCAGCTTCCACCAACCACTCTCCACGACTTGTGAGCAGCTCTTCGGGAGTAATGGGCGTTATTGCCTCAACATGAGATTGACATCATTCATAGCATGCCCCGTCGTTGTCATACCTGTACTGCTGCCAGAGGTGGTCACACCCCATACTGAACATATTAACCAGTTGTCAGAATGTGTGTGCAAATCCGGTCACTTGGAAAAAACGAACAACTTTTTTGTTTACCGTTACGCGTGTTGCAGTTGTTTACGTTCTCTATTCTTTACATTGTTTCTACTTTACTATGATTTGTGTATAATGTTTTGTGGCAAAATAAACGCAGCGTTACAAAATTATCGTTTGTTGCTTTAATTTTGGACACCAGTGTATATGCAGCACTGACTGTTTATGCCTTGCAAACCTGATGAAAGTTATTTTAGCGGTGATAGAACGCATTTACTTTCAACATAATGTGTACACAGCGCCAGTTAAATGCCCAAGCAACACAAGCGACCGCTTGGGGCACAACACTCAGTTGCGAAATTTGTATGCAGGTTGTCATGATGAATATCGAAAATTGACGGGTATGAAAGTATATGATAGAAGCAAAAACGTTGCAATATATGTGGATTTGCACATTAGATATTCACGAAATAAATGCAAAGTTGTGGTTAGGAGCCGCCACCGACATTAGTATCAAACATTATCGTAGTTGGTATAAATCTATATGAAATGTAACTTTCAGTTCCTATCCAATCTGGCTCAAATACCACTCAAGGTGTCCCTTAAAAACAAAAAAACTCAGTGGATACCATATACAATTTCAATTTACCACGGAGCTTTCTCCACATGAAACATAAGGCATACACAGTTAAACAGCATCTTAAGTCTAACATGTGAATATTATATATCTATAAATAAAATTTGTATTGTCTCACTTTGTCCAATGGAAAGTGAAGTAATTTGTAAATTACAGAATTTAAAATTTCCTTTATTAAACTAAGCAATTACACAATTTTTATATTTTTACTCTTTCCAGTTAGTTTGATAGCACATTTTTATTAAAGCTAGAACAATACGATAGGTCTAGTTCATTCTACTTTGACTAAATGCTTTTAAAGATCTTAGACGTACCTTAAATGGAAATCGTTTCTTTTTTAATAGTTGGCCCTAAAATAGGATCCAAAACTTTGTTACAGAGGAATGTCTATGTAGTTCTTGCTTTAAAGGAAACACAGTCGCTTTCCACGATAATTTGCTTCATATTTATTGTTAAAGGTCGTACCAAGAGCTAAAAGAAAGACAAATGATGTATGAGGGGAATTTTGTTTTTAGGGGGAGGGGCAGGGCAGGGATGTTAGATTCTTTGTCGCTTGTGGAAAAATGTTCTCGAACTAGCCCTGTATAAAAGCTATAACGTTCCACTTTCGAAGGAATAATTTGAACTGTAAGCTCCACTTTTACATGCGCGTCATATATATATATATATACATATAAATAAGTGTATTTTGAATGAACGTCCCCAACTTAGTCTGAAGTAGAGAATAAAGAAAAAGAACGAGAAAGGTTTAGCTGACAACCTAGCATTTATGTTCCGTAATTTTACTCTACTGCTTCCTAAGTGTGTAGACCAAAATTATGCACTTGTGTTGTAGTTTAATAAAAACACGTGTTGTGTCCAAACGGCATGTCGAAGCAATTACTTACTGCCAAATTTTTGTCCCCCCCCCTTTCTTAACAATGAGAGTTGATACATTGTTCTAAAGGACATCACCACAAAGTTCGTGCTGACAACGGTACACGTGCTTTCCATTCCTCACTTCGGATGTTAGGTTTCGAAATATCCATAATGTTAACGTCAGTGTCGTCCAAAATATGCATCTAACACTATTAGCAAAGTCCGCGCGAATGTGTTAATGCCACGAAGAAGCTGCGCTAAGTTAGGTGAAGTATTCGTCCATTAGGTCAGACTTAGGTGAGGTAAAGTGACACACTCTTCCTCTCAAAGACATTGTTGATGCAAATGTATATGTATATGTGGTGACTGCAAAGAGAGTAACATGTCACAGGTGACAGCAATATAAACATGATCTCATCGGTGAAGAGTAGCAAACAACGTAAAGAGGTTTCAAAAGTTTAATATTGTCAATAAGGACTGGCTTAGTTAAGATAACTGACCTCAGAATTTTCAGGCCTTATCAAGATCAGTCCTGCGCCACCAACGGAACATCTGCAGGTAGACAAAAAGAAACTTTGATCACAACTAAAGTGTTAGCACGTGCGTAGTTAATTCGTACCACTGATGACTGCAATTTTGTTACATCCGATTAATAATTCTTCCACTTGTTTCCAATCAAGATACGGCTTTATGTACTGCAGACGCCCGAAGCAGCTAATGTACTCTACAGCCCACTTCCCACAGAGTCCTCGTGTATTCAATTGGTCCTTTCAATACTTATCAACTCAATTCTTCATGCTCATACATGACTTAAAGTATACTGGTGAACAAAGCTTGAGGACAAAAGTAACTTTCGCATGATGTGACACTGCCAGGCAATATAGTTCGCTGAAACTGCTATAGAATAATACACGAGGTAACTGAATAAAAGTGTCATTCTTGTTGGTCTCATTAAGCATTCCTTTCAAAGACAATAATTATATTGAAGTTATCGCGATTTATGATGGTCCACTCGGCATTTCAAAAAGGTACGGCGTTCATGCCTCAACTAACTACCTGGGTTCGATTCCCAGCGGGGTCAGGGATTTTCACCTGCCTCCAGATGACTGGGTGTTCGTGTTATCATTATTTCATCATCGTTCATGAAAGTGGCGAGATAGGACTCAGCAAAGGTTGGGAATTTGTATGGGCGCTGATGACCGCTCAGTTGAGCACCCCACAAACCAATCATCAACTAGCTACCTCATGGTTGTAGGCAAAATATTGTTCCAACATATCTCCATTTTTATCTTTGGAAAACTTTCCGGTCCTAGGAGACAGTCAGCATCGTTGTCTTCCAGTACAGTAGATAGTGCGAAGTCTGTTTCGGACAGTACATCAGAATGGAAAGATTCATCATGCTTGAAAGTAAATTGTAATCTCTTAAAGACTTTTTCTCATATCATTGCGAGATTTCTTGGTTCCTGTCTTTCAGGTTTTCGCCCATAGAAATTTCGGGAAATACGGAAGCGTCCGATCCCACCCGTCTGCTTTGACCCATGACGTCACAAATATGGCGGAAACGACCATAAACCAGGATTCCAATATGGCGCATATAAAGTTGGTACGTACACGTTATGAGGACGAAAATACATCGAAAAACACACACTTTCCACAAAAAGCCTAATGACACTAAAGGGACAAGCGCGGGAAATGGTGTTTTTGGGTGAGGGCAAACTAAATATAAACAAATTTAGACACCCACCCCCATACAAAACGACGAAAAAACCGACATCACAAAACTCCCCAAATACCACGAAACACAAAATCTGGAATCGGACACTTCGCTTGACCTATATAGCTCAACAGCAGCTCCCGATCCCATAAATTAGGATCAAACACTTCCCGTGGCCTATATAGCTCAAAAACATCTCCCGATACCAATATCAACATACACAGCCACACATTGGGATTGAACACTTCCCTTGACCTGCACACTGTTAATTTTATCCGTCCTATCCATTCCTGAAAGAAAACAACCACCAATTAATTTTATTAAAATTACCACACGATGTACAGCGAACAACACTAAATTAACCTTCACACAAAATCGTTAACTCCCGAATTCCACTACAAACACAGCTGACACTAACAATTCTAGATAAGAAGCAAAAGCAAACAGAGCCCATTACACCACACAAACGAAAACCCTGACCATACCGCCAGTTAGCACAACAAACCACAACACGACATCTACAAACACGCCACACTCGCACACCAAACTCAGCGCCGTCACGTCGTCACACACAACACCTTTACGTCACGGGTCAAAGCCGACACGTGGGATCGGACTCTTCTGTCGACCCAAATTTCGTTGTGTGTGGGCTGTTGTCCAGATCTTTCTGTGATGTGTAATTGAAAGACCAAACTTACCAATAAACAAGAGACACATGCATAATAGCACTCAAAGAAAATAGTTGCCTCAAAACTGTTACATGTTCTGAAACACCCAATACGTCGGCTTAGAAAAGCATCCTTACCTGTCTCTAAAGAAAAAGTCACAAAATTAAAAATTGCAACTGAATATCATCAGTAGTAATAGTATTCATAGAACGTGCATTACACTAGTTTCTATTTCTGACACACACGTTTAATAGCTCATACAATTATTTTTTAAGTTAACTGCAGAAATTTCCCAAAGCTGGAAAACAAACTTTCTTGTGCAGAAAAGAAAGACACCTCATTAAAGAGCATCATGGGATCATCACAAATACTATACTTTTCATAGTAGCTTACCTGCATTCCCACTTTCTTATTCATTATTAGACTTACTCCTGCATTACCCCTATTGTAATTTGCATTAATAACTGTTTACTCATCTGACCAGAAGTAATCTTCATCCTGTCATTGAACTTCACAAACTCCCACTGTGTCTAGCTTCAACTTATCCATTTCCTCTTTTAAATTCTGTAAACTACCTACCCAATTAAGGGATTTAATGTTCCTTGCTCCAATTAATAGAGTGCCAGTTGTGTTTTTTTCTGATGACATCCTCCATAGTAGTCCCCCACTGGAGATCTGAATGGGGACTATTTTACCTTCAGAATGAACTCTAAGATGATACAAAAAAGAAGCACCATGAGATTGACCAAGTCAATAATGTGTAGGTCAACATCTGACCATTATGCAAGCAGTTACTCAGATCGGCATTGATTGGCAGAGTTGTTGGATGTCCTCTTGAGTGATGTCAAATATTGTCCAATTGACATGTTAGATCATCAGAATCTCGATATTGTTGAAGGCCCTGTCCACAATGTTTCAAATGTTCTCAACAAGGGAGAGATCCAGAAATCTTGCTGGCCAAGGTAGGGTTTGACAAGCAAGGAGATGAGCAGTAGAAACTCCTACCATCTGAGGCAGGCATTATCTTGCTGAAATGTAAACCTACAATGGCTTGCCATGAAGGACAACAAAATGGGGCATAGAATATCAGTTGTCTACTACTGTGCTGTAAAGGCACTGTGGACAACAAGCAGAGAGATCCAGCTTTGAAAAAAATGGCACCCGCAGACCATTAATTCTGGTTGTCAAGATATATGATGTGTGACAGCCAGGTTGGTATCCCACAACTGTATGAGGCATTTGCAGACACTTCTTTGGTGGCTACTGGGGCTCAGTTTGAACTGTACTCATGACTGAAGACAACTCTACTCCAGTCAATGAGATTCCAGGCTGAAGATATGTCTGGAGACACCCCAGACAGCAATGGGATTCCAACCTGACTGCTAGCCATGATACAGCCCAACTGTCAGGCTGGGGTGTGATTTCTTTTCATAGCAGGATCCCTATGGGTATCATTGCAGCACCCTTTTGGCACAGCAATGTGTCAGTGATATACTATGCCCTGTTTTGGTTTCCTTCATAGCAAGCCATCCTGGGATTACATTCCAGCAAGGTAACATTAGTCTGTACAAGTTGAGAGTTCCTACTGCATGTCTTCATGCTTGCCAAACCCTACCTTGGCCAGCAAGGTCATCAGATCTCTACCCCAATTGAGAGTATGTGGAACATCATGGGCAGGGCCCTTCAACCAGCTCGTAACTTTGATAATTTAATGCACCAGTTGGACACAATTTGGCAGAATATCCCTTGGGAGGACATCCAACATTTTTTTCAATGAAAAGCTGAATACCTGCTTTCATAAGGGCCACAGGTGGATCAATGCACTATTGACATGCTCAGTTTGTGAAGCTCTCTTGAAAAAATCATTCAGTCTTTCTGAAATTGTAATCATGTACATCATACCTACTGATTTCCATCCCATTTGGTTATTTCCTTCATTGTGAATCTTTCCTTTTTTCTCTTGGTGTATTTTACCAAACAGGATGTTGTTATTAAATCATAAAATAGAATTGCATGCACTCAGGAAAAAAATAGCGGTTGCAGTGTCCCCTTGCTTTCAGACACTGACAGCACTAGCACAGCAAGGTCATGTTGGATAATGTTAAAATGTCCATACTTCTGTCTGCAACTACTTAAAAGGCTGCTGCCAGTCTTCATCAGGAACCATGGGTTAATCTGGTCTCTCCACAGATTCCCCTCTGTTGTGGTTGCAGCTATGTTACAGCTGTTTATGATTATTTCTGTGGGGACCATTCAGTGTTTTTAAGTTGTCATGGCTGATGGTAACATACAGTGTCAGTAGTATACTGTTGTTAGGCTGATTTTGCCATCCTAAATAATTACAGACTGAATGATTGTAAATGGTTAATGGCTTGGACACAAGTGCATGGTTAAATACAGCCAATGATGTGTGCTTTAGTAGCAGGTCAAATTAACTTAAAAGACCATTGTACTATCACTTATTTCAAATCACTGGTGTCTCAGCAGCAGCAGCAGCTGCTGCTGCTGCTGCTGCTGCTGCTTTTAGGAACTTACAGTCTAGAATGTTTTTCTTCATTCTAACAGGCCAGTGCTCCCTTACAGGTTGCCTGCAGTACTGTAGCCTCTTCTGCAGACAGTTTACATCAGTTTTTCATAACATATGCACGTTGATGTGATAAGATGGGTCACTGTTTAAAACACAGTATGATATTGCTAGTCATACTACCATACTACACTGACATTTTCAAGAAGTGGGTAGCAATGAAATGTTGTTTTGAACTGAAACAGGTAGCATTGCCTAAGAAGCTGACACATGCTGATCCAGTTTGATGACATAGCATTGCAGCTTCAAAATAAATACCAAACAGAATAAATTGGCTGTGACAAATCAAAATTTATGCAAAACTGAGAATTTAACCTGGGTTTTCTGCTTATTATAGGAGTCATCATAACCATTGGGCTACCTGAGTATGCCTTCAGTCTCAGCTCAGCCTTTCATTATTGTTCATGTTAATTCCTATTAGTTATCAGCAATGAAATCGGATGTTATCAAAAGGGCTATGTGGGAATAGCTCTACTGGGGAAATGAATTTCAAGGTGTCATGGCTTACGTTGCAGTGGAACTGAATTGAATTCATGGAAATTAAAGGGAGACGAAACATAAAATCCAATAGGATTATGCAATGGCATGAAGTTTCAGTATTTCTGAATGGTTTCAGTAATATTATTTCATGTCATTGCATTTCATTGATTTCATCTTGGATGACTCAATTTAATTTGGGTGAAACTTTCAACTGTAAGATTAATACCTTAACAATGTAATCATAAGACATACATGGTGCCCTTGGTAGTAATGGACTTCTAATGGTCTGGAAATACAGCTGTTCATTTTGTAGACAACAGTAGTAAGATATGAATTGTATAAAAATGACCCAATTTGGAAAAAAATGTTGGTAATTTTTCTGATTCTCGTGGATTTTCAGCATGTGAGGATATAACCAATAACTTCAGTCTCATTAAATCTAAACAAATTGTAATTAGTGCATGACATGACCAATTTTTTAAAAAATTCAACTACTGGTTAATCTGTTGCATCTTCTTGTTCTACTGACTAATCAGTAATCTTAGAAACGTTCTTACACAGACTAGGCAGACTACTTTAGGGGAATCTAGTGAAACTACTGTTAATGAAATGATTTTTGTTAGCCTTTCCAGGCTAAGGCTGATATTTAGCATAATAGCTCTTACTCACATGAGAGATCACCCCTGTACAATAAAATCAAAGCTTAATAAATTATACACCTCTAAATGGTGAAAGCAGTGTCTTGTAGAAAGGTTTGCTACAAGTTCTGTATCGTTATGAACTTTCAATATGCCCTTAACACATACATGTTGGAAATCAAAAGGTGTTTTATATAGTTAAAATACAGTAGCATAAAAGAACAGAATCTGTTTGTTCACATTCTTAATGGGTGTACGCACCTGAGTTAGTTTGGGATGTGTGTTGTGATGATTATGTTCAGCCTATATGGCTACTTAATCAACTGATACTTGTACTATCAGTTGAAATATAGAGCTGCAATGTAATAAAGAAAGACGGATAACATTAAGATTGGTGCTGACCTTTTGTTCTGTCCTAAATATTCTTTTTCAAACCATATGCTCTTTACATTTGGTTAACTCTTACATCTATTGGTGGTTTTCTTTTTAGTCCATTCTGTTCAATAATTTCTCAAAGAAATTTAAATTTACGTACTTGCTTTATTTTGTGTGTTTCCATTTTTATGAATTTTGGTGCTTTATGGTGTCATATTTCTATTCTTGGCAAATCCTAAAGTTTGCTCTGCTGCTTTACTAATTTGTACCTGGAGATCATGACAGCCACCTTTTTTCTTGTCTCCTCCTTCTCAAAATTTTTCTGTATTCTCTATTCTCTCTATTGTATGATTAGTTGTAGTGGAGTTGTACCTGATCACCACCTGGGTTTTCTCTCTTGTTTTAGACAGGAAAAATCGTATTTTAATCTTCAAGATAATGACTGAACAATAATCCCCATTTCTGATTACTTTAACATTCATAATTTCCATGATATTCCTTTGATTTGGCTGGGCTGTGTGTTCCAGATGAAATTCAGGTTTTGATATGGATATATGAAAGTTTTCCATTTTCTTGGTAGTTTGTGAAAATGTGTAGACATCAATTTTTACTGGAACATTTTACACATATCGACCAGTCTTCCACCATTTCTGTTAGTTCTTAAGTGAGCTGGATATTATCCTACAATTTTCTTAAACTTCCTTGCCTTCCCATCTTGTGCTTTGAAGTTGCCAAGAAGTATTTTAGCATTGTTTTTAGGTATGTTCTAGGGTTCAGGTCATAATATTCAAAAATGTACTTATTTTCTGCAGATTTCTTGCATTTTCATTTACAGGTACATATCAGTTTATAAGAGTACGGTTTTTATTCTTGCCCTTTATGGTTAACATGGACATCCTTTCTGATGTGGACTTAAATTCTCTTATACTAGTTACAGTTTTTGGTTATGTAAAATGCTTTTCTGCTTTATCTGGATCACCAGGTAGTGAGCCACCCTGCCATGACCAGGCCGTTGTTGTTATTGTTATTGATAACATTGTACAGTGTCTTTTGCAATGTTATACAATAGTTTGCAGAATTTAAATGTGTATTAATCAGACAAGTTTCCTCAAAGAGAATGAGTTTAGTCCAAAAAACACATTTCTCATGAGTTACCACCACCACCACCACCACCACCACGAGTGAGCTTATTTTTTTATACTCAGGATTAATTCCATTATTGAATAAAGGGTTACCATTTATGGGTGACTACACCTTTGGCAGCACATGTACTTGTGTCTATAGCACATGTGAAAGACAATTAAACAGCTTTACACTGAGTTTGTTGCTCAGCCTTATCCAACTATAATGTTAGTACTCTGGTTTGGCAGTCTGTTAACTCTTCTTACTCACTTTCTTTAAATGAATTGTAACTTGTGTACAGCAATATACAATATTAGTGACACAACATGTAAACATAACTGAAGACATTCATTAACAACTCTTAACCACAGGTGGTTCATTTGGAATTATAATTAATGAAATTGGGCAGTACTTTAGTCATCTTTGTGAAGTGATATTGCCTGAGATGAAATATTAAAGGGACAGCAATGTGCTTCACAAGTGAATTTGTTGTACTAGCCATTGTTCAGTATTATTAATAATGGAATTTAGTCATTAGAGCTGGCAGAATGTCCTATTTAAAAGTATATTAATGTGAGTCAAAAGTATGGTCTTCCATCTATCTCTGCTTCTGTCCATTTTTATCTCAGGTTTTATGTTTATCTCCCCTATCTGTCGAAACAAAATTTACTACACATTCCAAAATAAAGGATACCAAAACCAGCAATACCAACTGACATGATGGTGTAGTTGAAGTTTACAAAGATTTGTGCTAGAGTTCTGCAATTTCCCCCAATTTGAGAACCAAACTCGCTATGTAGTTTGGTTGTTCTGGTCCTGAGACTGTTACTGCACTTACTGCCAGGCATCAAAGTGCCTAATGTAAGATCATGATCACTAAAGAAACACAAAAATAAGTCTCAAAGAATTGCGTAGAGGTTGTTACATCTTAGTTGTAACATTAATACCATAACAATGCAGTGTATTTGATAAGGTACTCTGAACACAGTATACACCTATTTCCATTATATCTTTTGAGAATTTTCACTCTTCACTGCTTCTCTAGGGTTAAAATTAAGTAACATTATTGATGATCTAAGGACGAGTGCTCATCTTGTATATTTTTGGAAGAACCAATAACCATTGAGTCCATTTGACTTACAACCATACTGTTAAGTCAGCTTTCATAAACGTCTGAAATTTCTTGGTATAGCTTCCATAAAGTTTTCATACCTGAAAATGGTAGGCCTAGTACTAAATTTGGATGAAATTAGAAACCATGAATTTCTTGTAATGGTTATTA